>NC_089505.1:98009846-99209846 GCF_036850995.1 Saccopteryx leptura | reverse complement strand
GAGAACAAATATTTGGTGAATGGACCAATGTTTGTTGAATGTTCAGAAATTTGCTGATAGAACAAATGTTTGTTAAAAGAACACTGTTGTTCTTGGAAAAGCTCCTGCTGATTCACAGGCTGTTTTCCCTTCTCTGGGGTCCGCGGACGAGAATGTAAGTACGCTCAGCGCCCACCTTGGCAGAGCCGCACAGGGGACCAGAGCCTCGTCTGCGCTCAGCCGGGCGGCTTCTGGAGGGCACACTCGGTGCTCGTCATCTCAGTGACTCCAGGGTGCAACACATCCCCGTCTCCCCAACGTGTTGGAGAAATGTCGGTTGAATGAATAGATGACTTGGTTTTAGACCCTGTTCGACTGGCCATTAACTCCCAGTGTGGCATGAACAGGTCTGCTGACCTCTCTGAAGCGTCCGGCCTCGAATGTAAAAGGAAGAGACTGGCCTCTCAGTGGTTTTCCACCTTTTTCTTTAGTTTTTTTTTTTCCCCTTCAAATAAATCCCACTCCAAAGTGCTGTCTTCCCTCCCTGGGTGGAACCCCTAGGGTGCCGTGGCACATGATTTGAGAACTCTCAACATGGTTTGTGTCTGAAGCCCAGACTAACCCATGGGAGCCATGACTGGCACCCACATTATTCAGCACCAGGAATTTACCCCAAACTATGGATTAGACTGAAGCGTTGTATCAGTGTTGAATGTCCTGGACTATATAACTGTGTTCTGTGGTTATGTAAGAGAATATCTTTATTCCTAGAAAACACACACGAAATATTAAGGCAAAGAGCAGCATCACACAGCCTACTTTCAAACGGTTCAGGGAAATGGGGCTATGAGTGTATCTCTGTGTGAGAGAGTAAGAAAGTAAATACGGTAAAATGTTACCAACGATGGTATGGGTAAAGGATAGACAGGGGCTCTTTCTATTATTTTTGTCACTTTTCCATAAGTTCAAATGATTTCAAAATTAAAAAAAAAAATTTTTTAATCATCAATCTTTTTCAGAATGCTTGCTTGGCAAAACATTAAAAAAAATTTTAAATATGTCATAGGAAAAAAAAAATAGAAAAGAAATCAAAGAGTCCCAGGAAAGGAGAGTATGGGTGTCTGTAGCCCTGGTAAGGGGCATCCTTTCCTAAGGGGGTAAGGTGGCAGGGAACGTCCGGGTCAAGTACATGCCCTGGCCAGAAGTTGGGATGCACGCAGCTGGGGCTTGGGGGCCTCCATCAGAACCAGAAGTGTTGTGAACGTGCTAGCAGTTCCCGCAGAGGAATATCGCTGGTGAATGAGAGCTACGGGGCTGCTTTATTCTGAGCCCCCCAGGAGGATGGCGACATTCGGAAAGTTGTAGGAGGGTGATGCTGGGGGGGGGGAGGGTGGCAGAAGAAAAGAAGGATGGGGTCAGCAGCTGGGTGACCCCTTGGTGGGGATGTTGTCAGAGGGTCCAAGAGATGCCTCTGTAGTCCCTCAATGTTTCAGAGGAGCAAGACGGGCCCCTGGTATGTTCGTGTGTGCGGGGGGCCCTCTCCTGCCTGCTCCCGTGAGGAGAACCCCTGGGCTCCAGCATCCATCACGAACGAACAAATGTCCATGTCGTGGGGACTGAGCAGCCCACCCATCTGGGGACCTCCTGAGAGGCCCTCAGTTGCTCACTCGCCGTCCTGAAACCCAAGAAGCTCCAAAAGCCAAGTTTTCACTTAACTCGCGAGTCTGTAAAACACAACTTGAACTGTCACGAGGCTATTTATGGTCTTTATTTTTCCCACTTACTGTGAATATTCATACATTTCACTGAAGAAATATTAATGTGTTTGCGTGCGGAGGGCTGCTCGGGCCGCACAGGTGTTATTATAAACGCTGTGGAATGTGGACCAAATTACCCTTCTAACATCTGAAAAGCTCTGAAGTCTGAAATATGTGGCCCCAAGGGTTTCAGATAAGGGACTGTGGACTTGTTCTAGGGTGAAGTCGTAGTTTCCAGAAGAGGGATGGGGGTGGCAGGGAGCCAGTTGCAATGTGCTTCCGTGTGTGTGTGTGTGTGTGTGTGTGTGTGTGTGTGTGTGTGTGTGTGTGTGAAGGTTTGATTTGGGTGCCAGTGACTGGCTACGAGCAAACCTGATCTCTGCAACCAGACATCAGGATGTTGGAGGTTTCACTCCTTAAATAGTAGATGAGGATTCATTCATTCATTCATTCATTCATTCATTCATTTTATTTTGGAGACATCAATATGGCTGGTTGGAAAGAGCAAAGCTCACCCTATACATAGAGCAAATTATAGGGAACTCACAGAGGAGGGAGGGCTAGGCTTAACCACCAATCCCCACTCACCGGGACACAACAAGGCCTGAGTGTGGTCTCAGCCATGCCCTGTCTGGGTCTCCTGCATAGCCCCTCCTGGCTCTGTGTCCCTGACCTGCCCCTTCTGCTCGGACTGTGCTTTACCACACCCACCTGGCACCTTCCCCGTCCCAGAGTGGGTGTAATGAGTGGAATGCTTTTAGCCTCTCTTTCTGCGTGTTCTTCCAGCTCTGCCCTTCCCAGCCTGCCACCTGTGACACCCAGAGCACACCACTGCAACGGAGAGACAGACTGACAGCTCCAGCCCTGAGTTGGGACCCAGGGGTGGGAGTCTGGCTCCACTGCTGACACCACGTGGCCTCAGGGACGTTCCCGCCCCTTCTGGGCCCTTCTCCTCGCCCACCCTTGCCTCTTGGGTTTTTCCTTGGGGGAGGTGTTCTGAAATAAAAGTGGATGTAGAGACAGTTGTAAGCAGAAAGCGTCATTCACATGTGTGCGGCGGTGCCTATGTTTTTGTCTGGCCTCTGCAGGGCTCAGGGCGATGGGAAACCAGGAGGACCCCAGTGTCCTGGTGCCCACACCCTTGTACTTTAGCAGTCATCTCCATGTCACCCACATGCAGCACCAGTGCCCTCCCCTGTACTAGACCATCCCCATCAGTGTACACACAGACAGCAAGGTCCCCGTATTTAAAGACACAAAAAATAATAATGACCTTCTCTATAAAACACAGCATAGTATCCTGGATCTGACTGGATCCCAGAGCAGAAACAAGGGCATTTGTGGAAAGCCTGGTCAAATCTGAGTCAAATCTGTAGGTTGGTTGATAGTATTGTACCCATGTCAGTGTCTTGGTTTTGACAAATGAACTGCAGTGATGGGAGATGTTGGCACCACAGGGGAAGCTCTGTGAAGGATATATGGGAACTCTCTGTAGTATCTTTGCAACTTTTCTGTAAATGTCAAATGACTCAACATTTTAAATAAGATTTCTATAAAGCTTGCTCTTGATTCCACATCCTCCTCCCATATTTTGCTCCATTTTATCAAAACTCCCCAAAAGAACTGTCTGCACTCACTGTCTGCAGTTTCTCTCCTCTCATTCTTTTGTGAGCCCACTCCTGCCAACACTGTCCCCAAACTGCTCTGTCAAGGTCTCTAGTGGCCTCCATGTGGCCCATCTAACAGCCATTCTCAGTCTCCACCTTTTTTTAAAAATTTTTTATCAAGTGAGAGGCAGGGAGGCAGAGACAGACTCTCGCATGCCCCCCGACTAGGATCCACCCAGCAAGCCCCTACAGGGAAATGCTCTGCCCATCTGGGGCTGCTGCTCCATTAGTCAGCAACCAACCTATTTCAGCACCTGAGGCAAGGCCATGGAGCAATCCTCAGCACCTGGGACCAACATGCTTGAAACATTCGAGCCATGGCTGCAGGAGGAGAAGAGAGAGAGAAAGAGAAGTGGAAGTGGGGACGAAGGGAGAAGTAGATGGTCGCTTCTGCTGTGTGCCTTGACCAGGAATCGAACTTGGGACTTCCACACACAGGGCCGACTCTCTACCGCTGAACCAAAAAGCTAGGATCAGTCTTCACCTTTTTTGACCCCTTGAACCACCCCTGGCTTGGCTTTCAGAGTCTGCTGTTCTGATTTTGCCTCTCACTCACTGGTCCTTCCTTCTCCATCTTCTTTGCTGCATTTCCCTCTCGTTCAAACCTCCAAATGTAGCCCCAGACTTAGGTTTGGTCTGTCTTCCCTAACCCCCAGGTGGCCTCATCCAGCTCCATGACTGTAAATCCCACCCACCTGCCGACAGCTCCCCTGCCCGTGTCCTCAGCTCAGACTGAGCTCCCCGGTTCCTGCCATGACCTCCATTCGAGTGTGCGGTAGGCCCCTCGCTCTGAACAGCTTCAAAATCCAACCCGCAGATACCTGCCCCACCCCTAAACTTGCTCCACACTCATCTTTGCCATCACAGTAAATGCCAACTGCATCTGTCCGATTGCTCTGGCCTCAAACCTTGAATTTATCCTTGACTGTCCTTTCTCAAACACCTAGTCCATCAGCAAATCTTGTCATCACTCCACAATATGTCCAGAATTTGACCACCCTCCTCACCTTCTCTGCTACCCCTGACCACTGTCTTGCGATTGGGTGAATTCAACAACCTCCTCATGGGTCTCCTTGCTTCTGCCTTGCCCTCATTCAGTCTAGTCTCAAAACAACAGCCAGATCCTTTGAAATTATGTCAGATCAGGTTGTCCTCAATTACAAATGCTCTAATGACTAGCTATCAAGGTCCTATCTGACCTGGTCCCCCATTTCTCTGACCTCACCTCCTAGCATTCTTCCCCTGGTCCACTCTGCTCCAGCCACACTGGCTTTCTTTCTGTCTTTCAAATATGTTGGTTATGTTTCTGACTCAGGGCCTTTGCATATGCTGTTCCATATACCTGTAATGCTCGACTGTCTCACTTTCTTGAATTCTCTGCTCAAAGGTCCCCTTCTCTGATCATCTTTTATAAAATAGCAAAACTCTCATTCTTTTTTCCAGTTTAGATTTCTCATCATTATGTGATATACTATGTCTGCTTGCTTAATACATCCCTGATCAGACATCAAGTCTAGAAGACAGAAACTCGATTATTTTTTTCTTTTTGCTAGATCCCTAGTATCTGGGACAGGACCTCGTGGGTCAGAGTTTTTTAAAAATCAATTTCTAGGACTTATGCTGGGGAAAGACTTCCTAGTTGGGCTGAACGCTGCCTGCAATATTCTCTGCCGGTCCAGGAAGACCTTTCCCGTGGCTGTCAGAGCCAAAGTAGCCCTGCCAGCTGGACTTGAGAACCAGTATCTCCCTGTCCACCTATGTGAATCCTTCTGCAGGTGGGCACGGGCACTCACTCGTGTGCAAGGGTGTGCATGTGGCTTGCATGTGTGTGCACTCGGGGCATGAGAGTGTGGCCACACTGGTGGCTGCAAGGCCCAGGTGTCCTCGTGGCTGCTGAGTGAGTCACTTGTCTGCCCTAAAAGATCCCTGTGACATCCCAGGATGAGAGGGGGTCTGGATCGGAGGCCCATGGATTGGAAGTCCAGGAGGCTGCAGCCTCCTCCCACCTCTTCTCTCCTACTGTCCCCAGCCCTTGCCCCCGAGCCTCTGGCTGGCTGCAAAGTCTGCTGGGTGAAGGGTGGCAGGAGAAGGGCCTGCGTGCCGGTAGGGGCCCAGCCCGACCAGGGGAAGCTGGGGGGCTGTGTTGGGGTGGGGGGCAGCTTCCCTAGTGTTCCCTCTAGCTAATAGTCTAGACCAGCTTGGACCCCTGCCCTGGTTCCCAACCAAGGCCCCCTGTCTGGTATGTGCCCCTCTCTTTCTCTCCCATTCCTCCTTCTTTGTCTCTCTGTGCCTTTCCCTCCCTCCCCTCCATCCTTCTCTCTCCAGTCCTCTCCCTGCTGCTCCTGACTGTTCTCCTGGCCTTTGCCTCTTCTCTCTGTGAGGCCCCTCTTCACCAGCCTCTTTTCTCTGGTTCCTCTCTCCCCTCTCACACATCTGTCGGCCGCTCCTGACTCTCTCTCTCCCTTTTCTTTTCTCCTTTCAGCCATTCTCCCTGGACTGTCCGTTTGTCCCTCCGCCGTGCCTACCCTCGCTTCCTCCCTCTCTCCCCCCCACCCTGCCCGTCTCCTCTTCCTCACTCGTCCGTCTCCCCGTCACCCTGTCTGTCTCTCCCTCCGCTTTCCGGGAAGGCAGCCGTGATTTACGAGCTGCGGACAGGGCCAGCTGCGGGTGCAGGAGGCCCTGATTACAGTTTCCCGGAGGAAGCTGCCTGCTCGGGATGGCAGGGTGACAGCGTTTACACAGAGCAGCCCGGGGCTCGGAGCGCGGCTGTCAGCCCCAGACGGATGGAGTGCCGGAGAAGGCCCATTACTTCATTCACACCTCTTCGGGCAAACAATAAAACACTTACACACAGCCTTGACGAGGGGCGCCTCCCCCCAGAACATTCCCAGCCTGGCCCAGGGTCTGGGCCTCTCTGATGGGAAGAAGTAGGGTAGGGGGGCGGGGGTGGTCCCTCAGGAGGCCCACCAGGCCCAAGCCCCAGAGAAAGTCCCAGTCCTGGCTCCCATCCAGGGCTTGGGCACTGCCCGGCCAGTCT
Organism: Saccopteryx leptura; assembly: GCF_036850995.1. Taxonomy (NCBI): domain Eukaryota; kingdom Metazoa; phylum Chordata; class Mammalia; order Chiroptera; family Emballonuridae; genus Saccopteryx; species Saccopteryx leptura. Next base: position 99,203,406 of record NC_089505.1, on the reverse strand, counting down.
CCTCTCTCTGGGCCTCAGTTTCCTCATCTGTGAAATGGTATGTAATGCTCACACAGGATGAATGAGGTGAAAAGCATGTATAAACTGTAATGTGCCACATAAAGTAAGAAATGTTATCAATATCAATTAAAAATTAATATTCCTATTACTCTGGGTAGAAGGGAAAGTACCCCGGATTCAAAACTTGGCCCTGCAAACAAAGGTTTTCAAGCAAAACCTGCGACAGACTGTAAGGCTGACATTTGATGGGCAGAAAACTGCAAGTTGGCCAAGTTACCTCTTTCTGCCCGTTTCTTGAGAACCCTTTCACCAGGCACCCAGTTCTGGAATCTTCATTCACTTGGCGGGGAAAGTGACTGTGAACAGCTATTACTCTGTGGCCCTGTCCCCACACCCCCTCCCACCTGTGGGAAGCCGCATTTTCCCCGGGAGCCACGCTTTCAGTGAAAGGAATGCTGGAACTTCAGGCCCCATCCAGGACATTCAGAAAGGATTAGAGACCGAGGCGGGACGAGTTCACTGACTTGTGACTGACCCCATGTTTCTAGAAAATGAAACTAAAGTGGAAACCCCAGTCATGGCCCGCTCACTGTAAGCCGGGCAGTTGACCCACAAATACCACCACTATTTGTCACATCCCCTTCCGTGTTTTGGGCATGGGACATGTTCTTTATGCCCATTGCTTCATTGAGTGCCTTCTATGCAGGGTAGGTATTGTAGCCCACAACTCACAGCTGAGGAAGCAGAGGCTCAGAGAGATTAAGCAACTAGCCCAAGATCACACAGCTTGTCTGTGGTGGAACTGAGATTGGAATCCAGCTCCAAAGCCCACGTTCATTCCCCAGGCGGAAGAGCAGTTGGTGGGTGGGCTCTGGGACAGGGTACTCGGAGTCCTGTGCTGACTTCACCACTTTCCAGCTGTGTGACTTGGGGCAAGTGGCTCAGCCTCTCTTGGGCTCAGTTGCCTCATCCACTCGCTGCAGAGGTTGGGAACAAGCATTCCCTAGGATGGCTGTGAGGATTAAAGGAGAAGGTGCGTGGAAAGGGCTGACAGCAGTGCCTGGTACACACAGGACTCACGAGACGAACTTGACGCTGTGGTTGAGATACATGGTGTCTGGCCCCACCCTGTGCCCCTCCCTGCTCCTCTGCCCTCACTGTTGTCTCTGGTGTCACTTTAACACCCTTCCTTTTAAGAGGCAGGCCGGAGGCTGAGCCTACAACATAAGGGGTTGGCCCACAAATAGACTTAACTCAGGGAGTAAAATCATCCATTGGGAAGTAGAAACCAATGAACCAAAGTGTTCATCTGTTTCTTTCCTTCTATTGAACGATTGATCAGTTGGTGCCCTGGTTGGCAAACTGCGGCTCGCGAGCCACATGCGACAATTTGGCCCCTTGAGTGTGGCTCTTCCACAGAATACCACGTGCAGGTGCTAACTCGATAAGGAATGTACCTGCCTATATAGTTTAAATTTAAAAATTTTGGCTCTCAAAAGAAATTTCAATTGTTGTACTATTGATATTTGGCTCTGTTGACTAATGACCACTGATTGTTGCTGTAATCACACACCTGGCCAGGCCTGTAGCTAAGGGATGAGAGACTTGGGCTGGAATCAGTCTTCACCAATTCCCCTCGCTCTTTGGAGCCTCAGCTTCCCCATCTCTGAAATGGGGCCGATCACACCTACCGTGTGAAGGGTGGCTGTGAAGCTTGAGCGAGACAAGCAGTAGTGTGGCCATTAGTCCAACAGATACTGGTTGAGCATCTACTTACTATCAATATGTTCCGGGCAGCGTTCTAGACATGGGGGATGCAGCGATGAACTAGACCAAGTGTTCGCCAGGAGCTCACATTCTGGAAGCGGGATTTAAGATTGTGGGATGGCCCATGAAGAAGATAAAATTTAAAATAGGCCTGACCTGTGGTGGCGCAGTGGATAAAGCGTCGACCTGGAATGCTGAGGTTGCCGGTTCAAGACCCTGGGCTTGCCTGGTCAAGGCACATATGGGAGTTGAAGCTTCCTGCTCCTCCCCCCCCCTCTTCTAAAATGAATAAATAAATAAAAAATAATTTTAAAAAATCATAAATGAGGGTGGGAGAGGGCATTATGACCGGGGTGCTCTTTTCCTACCTAAATTGTAACTGTCCCATCCCCCAGAGCCCCAGGGCTGCCCCTCCCGTGTCAGCCAGCCAGGGCCGTGAGGGCACAGACCCCCACCTGGCAGTACTCTCCAGGGCTGCTCTGCCTCCTCGGTCACAGTGACTTGACCAGGCCTCCAGGGAGAGGCGACAGGAGAAACGCCCCTCAGGGTCTTCTGGAGACCAGCTGTCCTCTATCCCCAGAGCACTTGGGCAAGCCTCTAGTGGCACCTGGCTCCTGCCCTGCCCCATCCACCTGAGGTAGCAGCCAGGAACTCCAGCCCACTGTGGTCACCAAGGGAAGGCCCCTGGAGAGGACATCTTCCACTTTGACCAGGGTCAGAGGGCAGAGTTCAAACAAAGGGTGCTGCAGATAGAACTTCCTGGGGCCCGAGGGCAGCAGACCTCATGGCCCCTGTGTGCACGGTGACTGGGCAAGGCAGCCCAGTGTCCCGAGTGCAGGCACGGGGCACAGCCAGAGTCAGGGACTGCAGCTCTGGCTTAGCTGACCACCAACACATCCCCCATCCTGAGGGGCCTTTCAAGAGCCCCTAGGGAGAATTTATACAACATGATCTCCATCCTCTGGGGTTCCCCATCAGCATGGAGCCTGCTGAGGCTCAGAATGACTCTAACCACTATAGGAGTTAAACCGTACAAGCCAGATCTCTCGGGGCCCAGAACAGTTGTCATTGTTTCCTCCTGAACTGAGGGAATAAGGACTGCGAGCTGGAGGCTGGTGAGCAAAGGTGAACAGAGAGAAATACTGAGCTCCCTGAAGGCCAGTCAGAGGAGGCTTCCTGGAGGAAGGAGTATTTGTAAGATAAGATGGTTGTGATGTTGTATTTACTGAGACGTATGAAGTCTGGGCACTGTACAGAGTCTGTTGTACACTGTGTCTCCTTTATTCCACATAACAAGTTCATGGGTCAGGTGCTTCCAGAGCCTCTGACTACAGATGGGGACACTGAAGCTCATCCCTAGTGGGTGAGGGTCAGAGTTGGGACTCCCTCTCAGAGTCCCTGTCCTCAGTCACCACACCACAGGCAGTCCCACACCTTAGCAGTGGCACCTGCTAAGAGACCAAGCATGTCACGCTATAAGACAGCCAAACTGGAAGGGACCTTCATTACCCATATCACTAGTGGGAAAGCTAAGGGATTGGGCCCCCCTCCCTCACCCACATCTGTCACCTGTGAGCTCTGGGGGCTGGCTGGGCAGGAACGGGAAGGAACATGGCAGCCCGAACCACCCCTTTCTGAGCACCGGCTATGTTCAGACCATTCCCCATTCCTCACTGCCTGTTACCCTCACACCTACAGAGACACCACCAACCCATCAACAACTTCAACGGCAACAATGGCTCATTACTGAACGTCTGTCCCATATTCACAATTATGCTAAACATGGGGGCCAGAGTAGGGCAGGTGGGGAACATTAAATATACAGAAATATAAGGTACAACCCCTGCCTTCCGGGGTGCTATGACCCTTGAGCTGACACAGCATGTGATCAGAAAGTTACAAAGGAAGATGAAATTCGTTCTTATAAGTGTGATCTGCAAATTCTACAGGAGGCTAGAAGGGGTCGAGGACCCAGTGACCAAAGGGCTCCTGGAAAGGGGCGCTCAAGAAAGGCCTTAAGGAAGCGTCTAGTCTCTGCGCACATGGACACTCTGGCCGCTCCTGACTGCATGTCCTTCATGTGGTGCTCAGATGCGCATGCTCACAGTCCACTGGTCTACCTGAGACACCATGTCCATAGCTGTCCCCATCCCTCCCCACGACCTTTGACAGAATTAGTGGCTCCACTATCCGAGGTCTGATGGCTACAGCTACGTGAGTTCCCCCACCTCACTGATCAGGCAGAAATGTGATCTCTTCTTTGTCTTGGTGGATGCTATGTAGGTGGGGAGTCCAGAAATAATAGGTGTAAAGTGCTTGCTTAGCACAGGGCCCGCCACACAGCAGAACTGCGGGACTATTATTGCTGTTGATGTTGTTCATGGGCATTCGTGTATGCTTTAATTAAGTGGATTTTGAAGGGTGGGGGAGAGCAGGAGGAAGCACATGCCCCAGGGCAGCTGGAGGGCCTGGGTGAGTGGGGCAGAGGCTGGCTGACTGGAAGCCTGCCCAGGGGCTGGCCAGGAAGGCACTGGGTACGCATCTAACGCACCTGGAGTGGTGAAGATCTTCGGACACGATGGATGCCTGATGGGGGAGTTGAGGGGGAGGAAGAGGGAAAGAGACTGTGTGATCCTTCACCCAGATGGATGGTTCCAGCAACAGCCCAGACAGGTAAACAGCGGGGCTGAGGCCAGACAGGCCCCTTACCCCCTGCTGGATCTGTGCTGATGACAACTCTTGTCAAGGCTTGATGGGAGGCTGCTGGCTGCTTCTGCCCCCTTGGCCCTGCTGGGGGGTGGTCCCAAACTTGGGGGACCAAGGGCTACTCTAGTGACCCAGCTGCACAAGAAATCTCAGGGTGAGAGCAGAGAGGCCTTTGCTTTCTCTCCATCTCCATGGGAATTTCAGAGGGCATGAGTCTGCCAGATCCTCTGTCTTGGTCAATGCCCCCCTCCTCCAGGAAGCTCTCCCTGATTAGTCTCCCTTTTCTTCCCCTCTAGTTAACCACTCCCACCCACAAAAGAATTGATCCCCCAAGTGCAGGCCCTGACATCCACTATCCCATTCACTGACACTAGAATTTGTACAACTGAAGTCTGCCCTCAATGGCTAAACTGCAGTTGCTTCATCTACATTGTGAGGATGAGATAGATATTCTTTAGGACAGAGTTTGATCCTGGATCTGTCACTTCTTGGTTTGAACCTCAGTTTCTACATCTGAGAAATGGGGATTACCATAAAGCTCATCCCACAGTGTTTGTGTGAGGATGAAGTGAGGCATTGGCATGAAGGGTTCGCCCAGGGAGGTGCTTTGTGAGTGTTAGTAATTACCTCTTCATGGACAGGTAAACACAGGGGCTCCCAGAGGCAGCCCCCAGCACAGCCCCCAGGCAGGGCTCGGGAGGAAGTCTTGCTCCCATCTCTCTGAGTCAGGGTAAGGGATTCGGGAGGGAGGGGTGGGAGGGTCTGGCACATTCCCCTAAAGTCCTGTGGGCCCAATGGCCTGTTCCCCCACATTTCTATCCCCTGTCAGTGTATCTTATTTTGTTTGTTCCATTTTATTCTTTGTTTATTGATGATTATTTATTTAGCTAAGTAGTCGAAAGACATTCTGCCTGCCTTTGGGGGTGTTTAACAAGTATCTCTTAACTATGTGGTATTTTAGTTGGAGTGGTCATCCTTTCAAAATTTATTTAAGTTACTTTAAACTCTTCAAGACAATGTTTTAGTTTTTAAAGTTTAAGATCTAGTTGTCATAATGTAATTTTAGTTACGAAATTTAAATTGCAGTGTTATCTGAGATAAAGTCTCAGTTTTGGTTGTACTTTCAGGACAACTGAGGAGATACAACACCCCAAACTCCCACCCACCCCCCCAAAGCAGGAGCTGCTATGACAGGTGAGGAACTGGAGCTGTTCGGGACTTTGGGCAGAGGACAGAGACTAGCCCCTTCCCCCAGAGCCTGCCTGGGGGTCCTGTTGCATTCCTGAAGGGAGCCGTCAGACCACCCCTGACGAGAATCGAGACTGGGGCCTGAGAGAAGGGCTGCTGCCGTCTCCCAGTTGTTTCCCATCCTCGTGGGGGAGGGCAAATTGGCGCTGTGCATGGAAACTATAGGTCCAGGTCATTTAGGTGGCACAGAGAGGGTCAGATCTCAGCAGAACTGAAACAGCATCTGTCTACCTTATCCCTCCTTCCTGTCTGTATGTCCATATACTCATCTGTCCATCCATCATTCCATCCACCCACTTTTCTATCCAGTCAAAACCATTATCCACCCATGCTATCCTTGACCACCTACCCTTCCATCCCCTCACTCAATTACCTGTTCAATCACCCACCCACCTAATCATCTACTCACTTAATCACCTATCCACTCACCCACTTACCTGACCATCCATCTCTCTCCATCCATCCATCCATCCCATCCATCCATCCATCCATCCATCCATCTATCCACCCATCCACCCAAGCATCCATCCATCCATCTAATCACCCACTCATCCATACATCTAACCAATGAAGACATTGTTTTAAAAGAGAAAAATAGAAATAAGAGTAAGATTCCCAGGGTAGGAAAAAACAGAAATTTGAGGATATGAAGAGCATCAGCCTGGCATATGGATGTCCTGGGTTCAATTCCTGGTCAGGGCACACAGGAGAAGTGACCATCTGCTTCTCCCCACCCTTTCTCTCTCTCTTCCCCTCCTGCAGCCAGTGGTTCAATAGGTTCAAGGGTGGCTCTGGGCCCTGAGGATAGCTCTGTTGGAGCACATCAGCCTCAGGTGCTAAAAATAGCTCAGTACTCAAGCATCGGCCCTAGGTAGTGTTGCTGGGTGGATTCTGGTTGGGATGCATGTGAGAATCTGCCTCTCTACCTCCCTCCTCTCACCTAAAAAAAAAAAGAAAAAGAAAAAAAAAAGAGAAAGAGAAAGCGAGATGCATGAGGAACTAGGCAGGGCCAGGCCACACTGGTCCCTATGGGCCACAATAAGGTGTGAGTCTGTGGCCCAAGGCTGAGCTGGTAGTGGGGTGGAGGTGACAAGGAAGGCAGAGGCCAACAGGAACCCCAGGCCCTTTGTCACAGCCCTGGCACTGTCACCACCACGGGCCAGCAGCCTTGGCAGAGGCAGAAGCCGACATAGAAAGGGGAAATTGGATTTGGAAGCAGTAGACCCGGGTCTGGGTTAGGCTCTGCTTCTCACTGTCTGTGTGACCTTCCTGGGCCTCAGTTTCCTCACTGGCAAGTGGACACAACCATTCTATCTCCTTGATTGCCAGGAGGAGCGGATGACACAGTGGCCATGGAAAGCTGTGCACAGGCGGGGCTCCTGGAACCTGAAGAAACCCAGGTGGGCCTGAAGCAGCTGCAGCTGGGAGCAGGCAAGGGGTGTTGACGGTTTGCCCAAACTGGTACAGCAGGGGTGGGTGGGCCAGGCCGGGCTCCCTGGCTGCTGGTTGGGGCAGGTGGGGGGCTCCAGCTGGGGTTTTAGAGGCTTATGACAGCAAGAGGTGAGGAGACGATCATGTTCAGAAGGGATCTACTGAACTCACTTGCCCATGGATTGAATGGGAAATTTCCTAACAGCGTATTTTAAAATGTTTCCATCTGCCACCACCCTGGCACTCTGTGTGTACCCGCTGTCGGGCAGGGTGAGGGCAGGAGGCCCGGAGCAGGAGCACCTGCCTCTGGCCATGGGACTTTGAAGGCAAATTGAGATGGTGGCGTGATTGAGAAGAAATGATAAAGCATCCCTTTCTCTCCCCCTCTGTCCTCACTTTGTTCCAGGAAAGTATCTAAGTCTGATGTAAAGTACCTGGTGCATGGCTAGTGCTCATTCATCCAAAACTGTAATGGGGGCAGCCCCTCAGTGGCTGGTCCGGGGCTTCCCCCCCCCTCTGGCCCTGCCACAGATCCCCACACACCTCTCCCCTGGGACCCGGTGGGCTTCAGGGAAAGCAGAAGCTTCAGCCCAGAGGAGAAGGCTTGGGGGTGGGCCCTGGCAGCTGCCCCAGAATAATCTCTCAGAGATACAAACTGGTCCAGGAAGTGTGTGCTGGATTAGGGAGCATCCCGGAATCTGAAATGACTGTTTCTTTCCATGCACTCATTCATTTACCAAACTTCTGCTGAGCATAGGCTCTGGCTCCCCCAGTGTTGGGGGGTGGGGGGGAACTCAGCTGGGGGCCCTCGGGCCTCCAACTCGCCTGGACACGTGATTCACTGAGTTCAGGACTGGGGAGTAAGAGGTGAGGTGGGGGTGGGAGATGCTATCCCAAACAGACAGACAGACAGACAGAGCTGAGGCAGCCCCCAAGTTTAGTCATGGCTTCAACTTTTCACATTTGAACCTAAGACAGCGGATGTCAAATGGGCCCCTGCCCAGACTCCCACATTCTCCCTCCCCACTCCTGGCCCCTCTCCCTCCTCCTACCCTCCCCCCACTCCGCCTGGAGTTTATGGATGGCTCCCAACCTCACCCTGACACTGTGGGATCCTCACTTCCTGTGTTTATCTTGGAGAGGGATGGGGCGCTCTCCTCTCACCCACCCAGTTGGCTGACAGGCCGCCCCGCACAGGTTACAGCGTGTGTTCATGGGCACACCGCATGTTGTGTTTGTGCACATGGGCACGAGGACATTGGGGTACTGGGGATTGCATGCGGGGGGACAGGAAGCCCAGCTGGCCTTCTGGGGTCTGCACATCCCCCAAGTGGGTCTGCAGGTGTGTGAGGGCTTAGAGCATGGTCTCTGGGTGTCTGCGTGTGTTGGGTGGTGACAAGCACACAGGCACTGGGCATCATCGAGTGCACCCTCCGGCACCGGCTCCTCTGGCCTCACCACAGCCCCTGTCACTTCCAGCGAGGTGATGTGACCGGAGCTGGGTCAGAGAGTGGCTGAGCAGGTGGAAAGGAGTCTAGAACCCAAGGTATTCCCAAGTCTGTGGGGTTTTTTCCATCAATTAGAAACATTAAAATTACAATAGAGAAAAAGAAAATAATTGATAATTCCAGCAGAGAAAACCATTGTTAACATACTGGTGTACATCCAAATATAATTTGTGTAATTAAAACATGGAATTGGGCCTGACCTGTGGTGGCGCAGTGGATAAAGCGTCGACCTGGAAATGCTGAGGCTGCCGGTTCGAAACCCTGGGTTTGCCTGGTCAAGGCACATATGGGAGTTGATGCTTCCTGCTCCTCCCCCTTCTCTCTCTGTCTCTCTCTCTCCTCTCTCTCTCTCTCTCTCTCTCTCTCTCCTTTCTAAAAATGAATAAATAAAATAAAAAAAAATAAAAAACAAAACAAAACAAAACAAAACATGGAATTGTATTATGCATACTGCTTCCCTCCCTCCCTTCCTCCCTCTGTGCCTCCCTGCCTTCCTGCCTTCCTTCCATCTTTTATACTCTTCATGATAGAAAAATGCAACATATACAAAAGTAGAGAGAATAGCTTAAAGAATCCCCAACACACCGGTGCTGGACATGGGTTTGGGGAGGTAAGGCTGGGTGGATAGCTTGTCCAGAAGTCACCGTCTATGCCCCTGATCATTTTCTCAGGATGTGTCCCTCAGAGAATTAGACCAAGGGAGCATAAAGGGCATGGAAGACCCTGCTCCTAATGCTCGGCGGCACCTCCCAGAGCACACCATTAACAGTCTATACCCACCACCCTCCTTCCACCTGCAGCACAGGGGCAGGCTCCCTCCCCTCGGGTAAAATGCAAGTTCTGCTCTGCAGACCAGAGCATCAGTGGGGTCTCAGGGTGAGGCCTATGCAGAGAGAGCCCAGACCCTCACCACTGCCCCTTGAAGCACCCTTTTCCCCACAGTTGCTCTCACTGCCCCTGCAGTCTGATTTCCCCTACTCAGAACTCACATAGGAGAAACTCAAGGGTCACGTGGTCACCAGGCAGCAGGAAGAGGCATTGTGTAACAACTGTGCACTGTGTTGCAGGTTGTAGCCAAGGCACAACATTAGTCTCCGTCAGCCTTTGCCTCCTTGTCTGTGAAACAGGAATAACACTCACACCTACCTCGTTGGTTTTCCATGGGGACTGAGTAAGGTCACATATGAAAAGTATTTTACACGTGATAAGAGCTAAATGCTGTTTGCTATTATTATCAAGGGAACTGATGCCTAAACCCAAAGCAGTGAGTTGGTGTCAGAGCTGTCCCCATTCACCCAGAGGAATAACATAAAGAACACATCTTCACAGAGCTTTCAGATAAATCATTAAAACAAAAGATTATAAATTGCGCTGGTTAGGAAAACAGAGAACTGGACTGGAGAACAGATTGGGAAACTAGTTGGAGACCCCCCTAGAGGAGGTACTGGGGGAGACCTGAAAGATGAGAGATCTTGTGAAGGGTGGGAGAGAGTGTTCCAGATAGCTGGAGCAACAAAGGCCCTGAGGTAGGGGATGAGTTGGCTGAGTCTTAAGGAACAGGAAGCTGGAGTAGAGTAAGAACAGAGTGGCAGATAATGCTAGAGGTGGCCCCTGGTGGTCATTCCTCCTCATTCTGTCTGCCTTTAGGTTCTGCCAAATCCCTGGACAGAGCTTGAGTCTCCGTTTTCTTTTGCCTCTCCCAGTACCTCGTCTAACGCACCCAGGGCCACTCAAAACCCCAGACATCTGGTAGGCAGGAGCCTCCTCTGGGCCTCTCCAGACTTTGCAACCCTGACTTGGCCTTGACCAGAGTGTGTAGTAGGCCCTGGGCCAGGCCAGGGCCAGGCCGGGGCAGCGGGAGGCCGGTTTCTCTCCGCTTTCATCTACAGGCGAGATGTCTTTCCTCGGATCTGTTGTTTTTTTATACATATGCTGGGCCATGGACAGTGAATGAGAACTCAGGAACACACCCCTATAAATCTGCACAGAATAAAGGAAGGATCCAAGTGTTGGGGTGTCGAGCCACCCCATGGGTCCTCCCTTCCCCTGTTCCACCGAGGACTCCTTGGGGCCTGCTGTCAGGGACAAGCTAAGAAAAGCAAGGAACCCAGGTGAGTGGCAGACCTGTTGGATCAGGAAAAGAACTAGATGTATCAAACCCAGCGCCTGAAAGTGGGGACTGCTCAGCATCACACAGCATGTTGGGCCAGAGCTGAACTAGAACCCAAGCACTTCTGTGAGGACCTGAGCACCTACTGGACGCTGGCACTATACAGAAGATGAACAACTGCTTTGAGAAATGCCTGGTTGTGGGATGGCATACCAGGCCAGAGTCAGGAACTCTGGACCAGCTGGGTGACCTTGGGCAAGTCTATACCCCTGTGAGCCTCTGTTTTTCTCCTCTGTAAAATGTTTCCATAATGTTGGGAGGCTCTGAAGTCACATGAAACCATGTACACTGAGAGATTCTGCTGGCTGCAAACTGCTGTATTTGTGTTAGGCTCTTACTCTTTGATTTTATTTGTGATTTTTAAGCCAGTCCTTACAGGTACATTCTCTTACTGTCCAGCTTGGGTTACAGGTGGGAGGTAGGAATCAGACTAACTCACATGAAATATTTAGCAAACAGTTCAGTGTTAATCCAGCACCTGGCATTAACTTACATGTCTCCACTGATGGGCAGCTTACTACTGCATGAGGCTGCCATGTTGGAACAGCCCTGACTAGTTCTAACTGCCTCTTACGTTGAGCTGAAGTCTACTCCTCATGCTGCTGCCATTGGATCTGGGATAATCCCAGTTTCTTGCTCATTTCTGCGGTGATCCTTCCAGAATCCCATGGCCCTGAGTATGCTCCTATCAGCTCCAAGGGGCCAGGCTGACTCTGGTTTCCAGAGCCTTTTCCTCTCTTTTCTGAGCTTTTCCTCTAGTGAGTATGTGCTGCTTTTCCTATTTTTAAAATTTGAGACAACCAAACAACACAGAATATGGGAAGAGGGCTGAAGAGACCCTGCTCTACTCAAGGCCCAGAGAAACATCCTTGCCAGCTTTTCTGTATCTTTGGTTATGAATATACATAAACAGAAAATAGGATAGAGAACACAGCAGGCCACAGAGTGGAGGGGTTGGCCTTGCCTGCAGCTTGCACTTGAATCCCACCTCCTAACTTCAGTTTGCACATCTGTAAAATGGGGTACTTATGGTACCTACTGCACCAGACCACTGTGAGGACTGAGCGAATAACACACACAGAGTGCTTAGTCCAGTGCTGAACACATGTGAGCTATCACAGGTGTATGTGTATGGACAGCTGTCCATGGGGGCACAAGTCAATAGATCTCACCCTGTTACTAGCTGTGGACTGGCATGTTTTGGGACTGCACACACGATTTATCCATTCTTAATTTCAGGAGCAGTCACTTTTTAAGAAGGCCCAGGGTGAGGCTCCTTGGCAGCCTATTGCCACTGTTGGCATCATTTTTCCCCAAGGAAATCTTTGGCTCTCTCCTTGGTGGCTCACAGTGGCCCTGAGCAGAGCAGGCCTGGTCAGCTCTGGGGAGTGGGAGTCAAGCTTTGACAAAGAAGGCGGCTGGACCCCAGTGTGGCCGTGGTTGGGAGACGATGGGTCCAGATGAGAAGTGACCCAACAATGCAAAAAGGACATCCTTTGGGCAAGGCTAGTCAAGGAAGGCTTCCTGGAGGAGGCAGGATCTAAGTGGTGTCTTGAGTAAGAGGGAGTTGGACAGATAGAGATGGGGATGGGGGAGTTGTACTTGTGGCAGAGATGAACCTGTTTGGGATAGTGAGGAATTAGGGTAACTAGAACTAAAGGGACACAAGAGAAGAGGGAGACCTTGAATACCAGGCTGTGTGTGAGCCTGCCCTGCCAGCAATGGAGAGCCACTGAAGGTTCTAGAGAAGGGTAGGCTCCACTCTGCGTGACTCTGAAAAAAGCTCTAAGCCTCTGTAGGTCTCAACCGCCTACAGGTTCTGGAATAGACTTGGGGAAGGTATAGGGACTACTTAGAAGCTGGAATTTGGGATTAAGCCCTTCTTCCTCTAGTCATGGGGACCCAGAAGAGTGGGGGCAATCCCAGATGTCAGTCCCTGCCTTCAGATCCCTGCTTCGCAGAATTCAGACCATTTCCTTTTCTTTTAACCTGCCGGCTGAAGCGCGCTTTCCAGGGAAATCTGATTTTGCAAACATGTTTTCTTAGCCAAGGGAAATGAACACTATGCAAACAATGAAGATAGCCATGCATGATAAGGGCCTGGGGCTGTGCTGGCGGTCCGGCCTGCATGGGAGAAAGGGGGACTGGGGTGGGCCTGGCTGCCCTAGCTGTCACAGGCATGAGGAAGACACCAAGCCTCAGATTTGAGTATTTGGGATTAAGGAACAGGGAAATGAGGGCAATAGGGTAAAGGAGTGTCTTCTGCATCAGCACTAGCTTTGAGCTTTGATGGAGAAAAGGATGGGGGAAGAAGCTCTCCACACAGATCATGAAACCCCAGGGCCCAGGTAAGGTTGTTGCATGGCCCAGGTGACAAACCTTGGCCCAAGTCCACCCTGTGCACACCTCAACACGAGCCCCACGGCAATTGTAGCACTGGGAGCTCAGGGTGGCCAAGGGGGCAGGGGACACACCTGCTGAGGCTTTTTTTGCAGGGGCACCTGTGACTAAGATGCTAAGAACATGAGCAAACGTGTGGCTGGATGTGTGTAGGGCACGTGCTTGGGAGGTGCTGGAAGTGGCTGCTGATTGGGTTTGGGAGGGCATTTGAAGGTAGATGAGGCCCGAGAACCTTCTTTATCTGAGTATTAATGTCAGTGTGACCTCATGGGTACCTACAAGCCAGTGCAGCCCGGGAACAGTGGGTTCCAATGAATTATCACCATCTGTCACCCTACAGCAGGTCCAGGTACTTGGGCCTTCTGGGAAGACCCTCAGTTCAGAATGAAAAGGCCTCTTCTGCCCTGTGGAGTGCCTGGCACTGTGTCAGGAGCTCTCACAACCCTCTGCAGCTGGCGTTTCTTCCATTTGCCAGAGAAGGAAACCAAAGCTCCTAAACTGCCCAGAAAGTGATGACCTTCCTTCTCAGCAGCTCCTGCTCTTTCTAGGGGAGACTATGAACAGTGGGATTTCTGGCGCTACAATGACTAAAGGTGGGGGACATTGCTGGGCTGTCTGTACTCCTGGGGGCACCCACAGATTCAGCTGAGCACCAGAAAAGGGTTCTAGCTTCCTCCGCAGCCTTCTTCCCCCATCAGTGCTTCCTGGTCCGCTTTGGGAACCAGGGATGAGGGATGTTTTCCCACATTTCCTCTTCCTGAGGACCACTCCACTCAGAACTGCTGCCCCACAGGGGGGCACAGTCACATCCCTTCCACTGTCTTTGTTGGACAGTAAGCTGCCAAAGTCATCTCGGCCGAATCTCACACATGCGACCAGCAGTGGTTCACATCTTGGCCTGACTTAACCCTGGACAATGAGTCAGGCAGAGGGGCAGGGCGTGCCAAATCCCCCACCTTTCTTTTCCTGGCTCTTGTCCTTTCCTAAAACCAATCCCCTTTGTGCAATCTTTATAAGACTCAGCTTTCCCACCTGTACAACGGGGTCATAGAAACAACACCTCAGAGGCCTGCCGTCTCTCTCCAATGCCAACCACTGGCACTGAGCAAATTGAGAGAGTAAAATTCACCTGCTTCCTCTTCTATGCAGGGCTGGGTTCCCTGTTGGCTTCCCATCCGAGCCAGGGACACTAGTAGCCATGGGAGGCTGTGCTGGCTCCACAACCTGGCATCTCTGCTTACCAGCTTACTTACCAGTGACTTTAGACAAGTCCTCATGCCTCTCTGTACCTGTTTTCTCCTGTCTAGAACGGGGACGATAGTAGCACCCCATTCATTGCTTTGAGGACTAGATGAAACTGAGCCCAGGCCTAGTATTTAGTTGATGCTCAATAAATATCTGCTACGAGCACAGCTGAGAAGTGCAGTGCATATGGGGAAGGAAAGCGTTTCATCCCCAGGGAGGCCACATCCATCTCACTTTATTAGATCATAAGTGCTTTTAACAAGGCAAACAGCAGACGGCAGGCAGCCAGCCAGCAAGGGCCAAGAACCCAAGTCCAGTTCTCCAAGTCCCTGGACATCAAACACAACAGAAAAGGCCAAACATCAAAGAATGAACAGCAAGTCCAAACATTTCGCTGTGCTCTTATCTTAATTAAAGCAAGTCTTATGTGGGGTTTTTGATGACACAAGTTGAAAAGCCAGGGTCTGGTTTTATTAGCTTTTGCTGACACCCACAGAGAAGTTTGTGACTAGCCCAAGGTCACCTAGCACCCTGGGGGCAGAGTCGGGGCCCAAACCCGGGCCTTAGATGCTGGGTCCAGGGCTCCTTCCAGAGCCCCCACCCCAGCTCGAGCAAGCAGGATCCAGGGTTGGAGTGTAACCCAGGCCAGAGTCATCAGTTCATTCATCCATCTGTATATCTGATACTATTTATTGCAGATCTTCTCTCTACCAGGCATTGTTCTAGGTTCTGGGGATCTAGCAATGAACAAGGCACTCTAGTGGGGGGAAGGGGAAGGACAGGGAAACAGATGTCAATAAATAATGACATAAATAACTGTTTTAATTGCAATTGTGGTGAACGCAATTCTTTATGTCCCTTCTCTTGGAATCTGGGCTCAATGACTGCTTTGTTACTAGAAGACATTGGAAGTGTTACTATAATACTTTCCAGGCCCAAACCAACTTTCTATCTCTTGGAACCCAGCTACCATAGTATGAGGAAGCCCAAGCTGCCCTGTGGAGAGGCCTGCGAGAGAAGAAACTGACTACCACTCAAGTGAGTGCTTCATCCTAGAAGGAGACCCCCTGCCGTGGTCAATGAGCCAACATCACTAGAAGTGGAGCAGAGAGCAGCCGCCCCTGCAGAGCCCCACCCAGTTTGCTCATGCAAACTCATGAGCAAAACAAAGGAATGTTGTGTTTTAAGCCATAACGTTTCAGAGTGGTTTATCATGCAACAATGGGCAACTGGAACATTACATTTCACCTTCAGGGGATGGGGGAGACCAGTTATGACCCCGTTTCATAGATGAAGAAACTGAGGCTCAGAAAGGTAAAACTACTTGCTCAAGGCCACACAGGTAATGAGTGGCAAAGCCAGATTCCTTGACTTCAAATCTGGTATTGTTTCCACTGTACCCCATCACGGTCAGCTGAGTAGCAAGGGACACAGAGTGTTTTCATTAACACCTTCCTACTCAAAGGCAGTGGACTCCAAAGGGGGTTTTGCAGTCATGGTAGACCGTGATTGAGGAGACGATTTTTGAGCAAAGGAGCTTCCCTCATTCTCACACTTAACCATCTAAGTGTGCCCCATGGATGGTTATTTTGTAAGGAGAATCCATGGTAGTGTTTCAGACGAGCACACCAAGGCTCCTTCCCCTGCTCTGGGCCTCTGTTTCCCCATCTGCTAAAGGGGAATGAGAACACCACCCTGTCCTGCTCAAGCTGGGGCTGGAGATGAGCTTACAGATAACACGCACAGTCCTCCCCAGAGGCTCCTTGTCAAATGCTAACATTCCATTTGGATAGAAATGAATAATAGCCAGACTCCCACGATGAGAATTTTAATGCAAGGAAGTCCATGGTAGGCAGGCAGGGAGAGGGCAAAACCCACTCCCGTAAGCTTTGTAAGTAAAGCCCCTCCGAAATGTGCTGCTTCTGTGGCTGGAGGCAGCCTGGAAAAGTCCAGACTGAGAGGCAATAGCCCTGGATTTGGGTCTCAGCTCCGCCTCTGACCTGCTATGTGACCTCAGGTAAGTCACTGTCCCTCTCTGGGTCCTCATATATACAACGAGAAGATGGGTTAGCTGATCTGGAATAGCAGTATATAACATCCAAAAAATATGTGAGAAGCTTTTGTGCCCTACCCCCACCCTCAGGAGCTCACAGAATTTAGTAGTCAGTGAGGAACCAATCCCTTGGGCTGTTTCTAAAAGCAAGATGTAGGTGCGCTCCATTCCCCTCCTCCTCTCCTCCGATGTCATAGTTGTTATTTATTTGGTTTCAGATGGGCCACCCAGAGCTCTTTATGAAAGAGATAAAAATATCATAACTCAAAGCCATCTGTATGATGGAGGGTTGCACACCATGGCTTTGCTCCTTCCAGCTCCGACCCTTGTAAAGCTTTATTAACATGAAAGGGTGTGCTTTACACATTAAATGGAAGCTAAGAAGCTAGTGCTGAGGCTGGTGGTGGTGGTGCCCATGCCAGGACCGACTCTGTGCCCGCCACCAGCCTCACCACCAGCATCGTATCTTCCATGTAACATGTAAAGCGCACCCTTTCACACCGCAGAGCGGAGGCGCTGACCTTGCCTGCAGCCTGCACTTGAACCCCATTTCCTGACCTCAGTTTGCATGGCTTTACATGCATGTCCTGTGGACACTCTCTTCACAATAACCCCCCAGAATGGCCAAGTGTCGTTATTGCTTTTGTACAGATAAGGAAACTGAGGCCCTGAGAGGGAAAGAAATTGTCCAGGGTTGCAAAGTCAGCAACTGGAATGTCAGATCCAGACAGTCTGCCTCCAGAGCCTCAATTCTGAATAATTCGGCTGTTCTCCAGCAACAATAACGACAACAACTGCTGCTACTTTTACCACTACCCTTCACCGAGCAGTTCTTATGTGCTCAGCATGGGGCCACTGCTTTACATTTTGTTCTAAAATGAAAATAAACAAACAAAAAAACAATAAAAAAAACCCTACATTGTAGAACAAATCAACCCAAAATTTAGTGGCTTAAGGCAATGACAGTTATTTGTTTTGCTCATGAACCTGTAATCTGGGCTGGGCTGGGTGGGACAGCTCCTCGCTGTCTCCACTGGGATGATTCCAACACCTGGGGCGGGAAGAGCTGGGGGCCCGGGCATCTGTCTCTCTTCGTGGAGGCTCAGGGCTCTCCACGCGGTCTGTCTAGCACATTGAGCTCTGGGTCACCAGATTCTTCCAGGGCGGCTGGGGGTTCCTGGAGACCAGAGCAGAAACAGCAGGGCTCCTTCTGAGCCACCAGGAAGGCCAGCAGCGGCATTCCGCCCACAGTTTGCTGGGGACGAGCAAGCACTAAGGGCCGTCCAGATTCCAGGGGAGGGGACCCTCCCAGTGGGAGCAGTGTCAGAGGACCTGTGGCCATCTTTACTCCACTACACTTACGTTCTCACTCAAGAATCTTTACAACAACCTATGAGATTCATTTGTTCACTCACATTTGTGCAGTACATACTGAAGGATACTGTTGCGGGCTCTTGGAGAGAGCAGTGAACAGGAGGTAGTTATACCCACTTTACAGGTGAGGCGACAGAGACTTGCCAAGGTTTAAGTGCCAATGAAAGCGCCAGCACTTCCCCTGTAGACTCCAATGGTTCTTGACAAGAGCATGAGCTAGATGCTGTGGTTGCCAGCCTTTGAGTGGAGGGACCATATTCAGACCCTGGTCTCCGGATTCTAAGGCCAAACACCCAGCACCCCACACTGCCCCATCTCTGCATGATACTACATCTGTGCTTCACGGTGACACCCATGCATGGGCCCAACTGGACATGGGGTACCTTGCGGGGAGGGCCAGGCTGGTGGAGAAGAGCCCTGTTGGCACTGTTAAAAGTCAGCCCTGATGAGAGCAGAGGGAGGGGCAGGAGCAGGGATAATAGCTGAGCCTGAATCGGTCGCCATGGCAACCGCAGGAGCTGTCTGGAGCCAGCAACCTACCAGGCCTTGGCCCCACAAAACCCAGGAGGGAGGCAGAGGGGGCGGCCCAGCGAGGCATAAATCAGGGAGTTCTATGCCCCTGACTCTGGGCAGACGATTTATGGGATTGCTCAGAGCCCACTGGATACACCGGGGAGAGAGGAGAGGATCCCCCTGTTCCCACCGCCCCTGGGGCCCCTGCTCGGCGTCGGTGGGGCAGGAAGAGGCGCTTGAGCCTGGGAGCCCCCCCTGGCCACCCTCAGTGCCTCCCGAGGCCCCTGCCCCCCTAGGCCTGCACTGACCCCTCTATGCCCACCAAACCAGTGTGCTAATCCCATGCTGGCAGCAGAAGTTTCAAGAAACAAGTCTTATCCTCAACTGCTTGAGATACATGCTGAGATTTTCTATTCTATTCTGTTTCTATCCCTTTTATAAAATGCTGGTCACAACCCACTGACTTAATGTCATGGCTCACTAATGGTTTATGACCTGCAGTTAGATAAACACTGCCAAAGGAAGCCAGAAGGGGAAACTGAGGCTCCCTCAGACCTTCCCCGCTTCATAGAACTGAAATAGACTATATATTCATCATGTCTTCTCTCCTCCCCACAAGCACTTGGGTCTACCTCTAAGGCCCAAGTATGTCCCACTAGCCAACCATTGTAGCAATTCAAGCTGGAACCAGCTTCCTCATAAGGTAATGAGCTAACCATCTCTGGAGTCATCCAAGCAAGAGTTGAATGACCACCTGCTGTGGTACTTCACAGGATCCCAGCATCCCTCAGTGAGGGGCCAGATGTGATGTCTCTGAGCTTACAGAGGATGGCATGCAAATGCCACTGCTGTGCCCACATGCGTACTGAGCTGTGAATGAGATGGCATGGAAGCTGCGTGCCAGCCAGCACCAGCTGGGGAGGGCTCAGAGCTCAGGCTGGCTCGGACAGACAGGAAAGCGAGGATGTCAAGAAGGTGGATGCAGGGTGGGAGCCTAGCAGAGACCTCGGGGTGGCTTGCGCCTCCCCAGCTGGGGCCATCCTCCCTCCACACTCACCCTGTCCTCCCCTCCCTGCCCCCAGAAAGGTACGCTCCTCTAAGTTGTCCTCTCATGTTTCTGCCTCCAGAAGGAAGTTCTTCTTACCAGGTCCTGCTGAGACGCTAAGAATGCCCAATGGCAGGATTCCAGCACAGCAGAGAGGCCTGGTGCTCCAGATTCAGACGGACTGGGTCCCAGTTCCGGCTCCACCACTCACCAGTGCGTGACTTCACCTCTCCAAGCCTGGCAAAGAACCAATAAAATGGGGTGGTCACTTCTACCGCAGGACTTCTGATGAGGGAAGCTGTCCGCAGTACGTTAAGTAAAAAAAGGCAAACGTGTTCCCATATCTCAGGTGTCAGGAACCTATGACTCGCGAGCCAGATGTGGCTTTTGATGGCTGCATCGGGCTCGCAGACAAATCTTTAATAAAAAAAATAATAATAACGTTAAAATTATAAAACATTCTCATGTATTATAATCCATTCATTTCCTACCGCTCATGTTCATGGTTGCGGGTGGCTGGAGCCAATCACAGCTGTCCTCCGGAACAACACCAAATTTTTATTGGATAATGCCTAACGTACACGGGTCATTGTATGGCTCTTAAGGAATTACATTTTAAAACATGTGGTGTTCATAGCTCTCTCAGCCAAAAAGGTTCCCGACCCCTGCCATATCTGTTAAAAACAAAACACCTAAATCTGCACTTACATGTGTGCTTTGCATGGAAGAGTTTGGGAGGAAACCCCCAAACAGGTAGCAGAAATGGTTCTGGAAGGGGGAGGGGTGAGTGGTTTCATTTCATCCTCTATACACTCCCAAATTATTGGAAAACATTTAAACCAATAAGCATGTACTGTATGAAATGTGAAACACGAAACTGAAATTAACGCTACCTGCTGCCCCCACTCTGTGAGGATTAAAAGGCAAATGTATATATAGAGCAGACTCGGCCAGTGGCCTGTTATCCCTCGCTTCTCATGGTTTCTTCCCTCCCCGAGGTCTTGGACATTTCAGGCTCTTTCGTTTGTTTGTTTTTTAATGATGAATTAAAGATGTATAGTTATATGAAAATGCTATTCTAGTTAATTGGACAACTGATGTTTCTCCTTCACCGCAAAGAACGTTCGCTGACGGTTATCTGGCTTTCTAAGGAATGAATGTGGAGCTTCAGGCAGGGGCGTGAGCATGAGAAATCCCCACTCTCTGCCTGGGAAAAGGCAGACTTTAAACCTCACATCAGCCTGACGATGTGGACACTGTTACTATCGCCATTTTACAGAGCACAAAAGGGAGGGTCAGAGCGGAAGGCCTTGTCCAAGGTCAGAGGGCTGTGAGGGGTGCGAATGGGGGAGCCCAGGTCCATCCACCTGGCTCTGGTGCCCGGAGCCTCTCAGGGCTTCTCATGGGACAGGAGTGGATTTCCCACTCTGCATGACCAGAGGGCAGAACTAGGAACAAAAGCCCGAGGCGGGCCGAACTTCCTCTGCTCTGGGTCCGAGCTGCGTCCTGTAGCTCACTTCCTCTTCTCGGCAGCTCTCCATCTCCGCGGGCCTCCACACCGGCTCTCCCCTCTGCCTGGAATGCTGTTCCATTGGACGACTGAATGTTAGGTTTTCTCCATGCTCAGGTCTCCATAGAGCAACCTGCTGTGACCAGCCAGGCTTACCTAGGGCCAACCCCGTGACCCACACAGACCCCGGCCGGCCAGCCATCACTGTGTGCCTCCTTCCTACTCTTGGGGCATAATGCTGCCTCCTGGTTTACTGGGTTATTGTCTCTCTCCCTCTAGGAGTCTGCTTCTGGGGAAACCCAGGTTAAGACCAAATACAGTTTGAATGAGTGAATGACATTTGACAGAGGAGGAGACTCCGAATGGTGAGACCACTTGCAGCACACCCACACAGCCTTTTTGTTTATTGCTTCCTTCCCTGCTGTCATAACCAAAGGCCATAAACTGGGTGGCTTAAGACAACAGAAATGTATTCCTCACAGTTCAGGAGGTTAGAAGTCTGAAATCAAGGTGTCAGCAGGGCTGTTTCCTTCTGGGGACACGTGCCTCTCTCCTAGAATCCGGTGGTTGCCGGCAGCCCTTGGCGCTCCCTGGCTCATGGCAGCATCAGTCCAACCTCTGTCTCCGTCATCACATGGTGTTCTCCCTGCGTGCATCTCTGTGTCTCCGCACAGCCGTCTTCCCTGTGTGTGTCCATGTGCCCACATTCCCCTCATTTATAAGGACACCAATCATTGAATTAGGGTCCACCCTAATCTAACACAACCTCACCTTAACTTGGTTATATCTGCAAAGACCCTATTTCCAAATACAGTCACAGTCACAAGCACCAGCAGTTAGAACTTGAACATCTTTTGAGGGGAACACAATTCAATTCACACCTTTCCTGTCCCAGGCTCCCCTTCTCCACGGTTCTTCCTGGGACCACTTCCCAAATACCTGTACTCAAATCCTTGTCTTGAGTCTGCTTCTGGGGAAACCCAGGCCAAGACCAGATACAGTTTTATGAGTGAATGACATGTGACAGAGAAGACTCCAAGTGGTGAGATCACTTGTTCCGGGACTGATGTTGACACTGGTGAGCATCAGATCTGGGACTCCCCCCCCCCCCCCCGTCTGTCTGACTCCACAGCCCCCAAGAAGAGAAACTGTGGAGAGCTGTCTCTCCACAGCATGGCTGCTTTAGAGGTAGTGAGTTCCCCATCCCTGGAAGGTTGCAAATGTGCCAGCAGGGATCACAGCACGAGGCTGAGAGTTGGTTTGGGTGACCTCAAAGGCCCGACTAGCCCTGACATCTGAGTCTGTACATTTTAAAAGCATGTGGTAAAAACTCCAGGCCTCAGGGTCAGAGCGCAGAATAACCTTCCCCTGACCTCCCCAGGGCCTTGCAGTAAAGCCAAGTTTCTCCAGCATCCGCTTTAATTTGATGTCTCTTCTTCTCGCTTATTAAAGGGACACAAAAGAGAGAAAACCACTTGAATTGTCCCCCAGACGGGCTGGCTATAAATGTCTCCATAAAGGGCCCAGCCTGGGTTCTGCTGCCCAACAATTACAGCTGCCGTGAGACCCGCCCAGACAACTAGCCCCAGGCACCTCTTTGGTCTCCTCCCTGCCCAGGCAGGTCACTGCCAGCAAGAGTCCCTCTTGGGGGACAGGCTATGGACCCCAAGGTTTATCCAGGAACCCAACCGGCTTTTATCCAATCACAGGGGGGCTTGGCTCTGAGGGGCTGGTCCCCAATTCCCTTCAAGGTTACAGCAATCCGAGCAGGCACGTGCAGAGGAGGGACAGTCAGCAGGGAGTTCTCTGGCACAAAGCCCTTGGCCCCTTGATTTCCTTGAGCGCCTCCAGCCTTAGGCGGAAGGCCGGGGAAGGTCAGCTCCTCTTCTTGTTCCTCCTCAGGTCTGTGAGAGCTCCCTCTGGCCCAGTGAGCAAAGTCCCAATCCCCAGTCTGGTGGAGGAGGAAGGAGAAACAGAGACATAAAAGAACAGTGGTTACAAGTGTGGACTCTGATTCAAATCTCAGCTTCCGCACTTACCAGCTGTGTGACGTCAGGCAAGTTGCTGACCCTCTCAGAGTTTCTGTTTCCTCACCTGTTGAGAATATCTGTGCCTACTTCAGAAGGTTGCTGTAATGCTTAAAATTTAGAGTTAACCCACTGAAAGCTCTTAGCTCAGGTCCTGCCGACTATATTATTAAAAACAAAACAAAACCCAAGTTTATTACCTGTTGAGTCCTCTCTATGTGGCCGGTACTTTGCAAGGGTGATGATCTCATTTCACCTCATGAGTAAATATTATTATTGTCTGCATTTTGCTGAGGATGAAACTGAGATTTTTGAGCAGTCAAGCAGCCTCCCCATAGTCTCATAGAAAGGGGTGAAGCTGGCATCTGAATCCAGGCTTCTCTGGCTCCAGGACTTGGGGTCTTTTTATACACGATCTGGGGTCTCTCGGGGCTTTGGGGAAGGTCTGTGTCTGGCTCTGCTCTACATGTGCCGCTCTCATCCATTCACTTCTTCCTCCAGTCATTCATTCACCTAACAAACAGGTATTGTTGAGTTCCTGCTGTGTCAACCTGGAGACAGAGGCTGACAAGAGTCACAAGACCCCTGTTCTCGGGGGACCCACAGCCTATTGTTCCCACTGACTTGTCCAGAAACAATGGTTTTCAACTGTAGAGTGTCTGAATAATCCTTCCAGCCCAGCTCAGATGCCTCTCTCTAGGAAGCCAGTCCCAATTTACTCTCTCAATATGCTAATCACAGTTAATATTTCAATGTCAACTCTGTGCCGGGCATGGGGCTGGGTGCCACACAGATATTAGTCCATTGGTGCAGCAGGATGGGCCAGGCCCTTGGTCTTTCTGACATCTGAGGCAGGAGGCATCTGGTGGATCCAAAAATATGCTAATATATTTCCTATCCCTTCTCCTAGGGGCAGGATCCACTGCATGTTTGTAAAAGCCAAAGAGCCTCAATGGCTGACCTTATCATGACCTTATCACCTCACTCTACTCCAAACATACTGGAATCCTTGCTATTTCTCACTTCACTGAGCACATTCCTACCTCAGGACCTTTGTACATACTCTTCCTTCTGTCTAGAAGTCTCTTCTCTCGGATATACATGTCTTGCTTGCTTCATCTCCTTCAGGTTTCTGCTCAAATGTCACATTATCATTCAGGCCTTCCCTGACCACCGTTCAAAATTGCAACCCCAATCCCTCCCTACAATTCCTATCTCCTAACCTTGCTTCTTTTTCCTTCCTAGTACTTATCATCATCTGAAATATTAAATATTTAAATTATTTGTTAGCATTTGGTTCCACACTCACCACTCCCCCCAACCTAGAATGTGAGCTCTAAGAGGTCAGAAATTCTTTTGTCTATTTTGTTGACCGAAGTATTCCCAGGCCTCACAAGAGTATATGACTATATATAGTACATGTACAGTCGTAGGTGCTCAAAAATGCTTGTTGACTAAATAAATGAATGTATTTCTGTAGTTACAAAAATGCTTTGTGAATAGTAGGTAATCGTTTGTAAACAGTAGGTAGCCTGTAAGCTTATATGGCTTTTAAAGACAGCTATATTGAACTACACTACACTGCACATGTTTAAAGTATTCAGTTGAATAAGCTTTGACGTATGTATGTAGTTATGAAATCAACACTACAAAAAAGATAGTCCCATTCTAATTCCTCCTTCTCCAACAACCCAGGCAACCACTGATCTGCTTTCTGTCACTAAAGATTAGTTTGTATTTTCTAGAATTTTATATAAATGAAATCATATGTACTGCTGGCTTTTTCTCTCCCCATAATTACATTAAGATGTATTCATGTTGTCCCATAGATGAGAGTTTGTATCTTTTTATTGCTGAGTAGTGTTCCATTGTGTGACTCTATCATAATTTTTTTATTAATGTACCTGTAGCAGACATTTTAGTTGTTTCCAGATTTTGGCTATTACAAATAAGGCTGCTAGGAATATTTATGTATGGATAAAGTCTTTGTATGGATATAGGGACACAGACTTTCCTTTCTTTTGAGTAAAAACCTGGAGTAGAATAGCTGGATTATATATATATGTTAACTTTACATGACTGCCAAACCGTTTTCCAAACTGCTTATACTGTTTTGCATTCCTACCAGCAATCAACAAGAGATCTGGGTGCTCTACGTGTTACCAACATCCAAAGTGGTCAGTCTTTCAGATTTTAGCCATTCTAATATATGTAGTGGTGTTTTATTGTGCATTAATTTGCACTTCCCCAACGGCTAATGATATTTTCACATGCTTATTTGCCATTCTTCTATCTTCTTTGTTGAAATAACTGTTCAAATATCTTGCTCATCTTTAAAAATTGGGTCGCACAATCTCTTAATCACTGTTTTAAACGTTCTTTATATGTTAAAGATATAAATCCTAGTCTGACCAGGAGGTAGCACAGTGGATAGAGCATCGGACTTGGATGCAGAGGACCCAGGTTCAAAACCCCAAAGTCGCCAGCTTGGGCACAGGCTCACTAGCTTGAGCGCGGGGTCACTGGCTTGAGCATGGGATCATAGACATGACCCAATGGTCTCTGACTTGAGCCCAGAAGTCGCTGGCTTGAAGCCCAAGGTCACTGGCTTGAGCCCAAGGCCATTGGCTTGAGCAAGGGGTCACTCAGTCTACTGTAGCCCCTGGTCAAGGCACATATGAGAAAGCAATCAATGAACAACTAAGGAGACTAAGGAACCGCAATGAAGAATTGATGCTTCTCATCTCTCTCCCTTCTCGTCTGTCTGTCCCTATCTGTCCCTCTCTCCAATTCTCTGTCTCTGTCAAAAAAAAAAAAAAAAAAGATATAAATTCTTTATCAGATAAGTGATCTGAAAAAATTTCTTCCAAGTCTGTGGCTTGTCTTTCCATTCTCATAACAGTGTTTTGAGGATAGGAGTTGTTTTGATTTTAATCAAGTACAGTTTGTCTATTTTTCTTTTATGGGTTGTACTTTTGATGTCTCATCTAAGCAATTTTTGCCTAACCCAAGGCAAAGATTTTCCTCTATGTTTTCTTCCAGAAATTTTATAGTTTTAGATTTTTACATTTCTCTTCAAGGTAGTTTTTAAATAGGCTGAAGTATAGATAAAAATCTTTTTCTTTTATTCTTTCCTTTTTCTTTATTTTCCTTTCTTCCTTTCTTTGTTTGCATGACAATATTCAGTGTTCCAGCACCATTTGATAAGACCACTATTCTTTCTCCTCTGAGTCGCCTTTGTAAATCCAATTGTTCGTAAATGAGTGGGTCTATTTCTATATTTTTTCCCCTATCCCATTGATCTATTTATCTCTATGCCAACACCACTCAGTGTTGATTACTGTAACTTTATAAGTACGGTATTGAAATCGGGTAATATAAGTCCTCTTACTTTGTTCTTTTTTAAAATTGCTTTGACAACTCTAGGTCCTTTGCATTTCCATGTGAATCTTTGACCCAGCTTGCTAATTTCTACACAAAGGCCTGCTGTGAATTTGATTGTGATTGCACAGACTCTAGATGGATTTGAGACCTGACATCTTAACAATATTTTGTCTTTTAAACCATGAACATACTCTATTTCTCCATTTATTTATTTCTTTAATTTCTCTCAGCAATCTTTTGTAGTTTTCTGTTTCCAAATCTTGCACATCATTTTTTTTAGGATTTTATCTTTTCCAATGTTAGTGTAAATGTTCTTTTAAATCTCAATTTCTTATTGTTTATTGCTCATATATAAAAATACAATTACCTTGCCTGACCTGTGGTGGCGCAGTGGATAAAGTGTCAACCTGGAAACGCTGGGGTTCCCGGTTCAAAACCTTGGGCTTGCCTGGTCGGGGCACATATGGGAGTTGATACTTTCTGCTCCTTCCCTCTTCTCTCTCTCTCTCTCTCTCTCTCTCCCCTCTCCATAATGAATAAAGAAATAAATAAAAAATACAATTACCTTTCGTATATTGATCTGTACCCTATCTTGTTAAATTTAATCATTAATTCTAGCATGCACTGGATATTCTACAAACACTGTCATATCATCGGCAATAGTTATACTCCTTCCGTTCCGAATGCCTTTTATCTTCCCTTGCTGCCCCTGCTAGAACTTCCAGCACAGTGTTGAATAGAAGTGGTGAAAGCAGGCATCCTTGTCTTGTTCCTGATCTTAGGGAGAAATCATGCAGTCTTTAAGTATGATGTTAGCTGTAATTTTATTTTGTTTTTTGGTAAGTGTCCTTTATCGAATTGAGAAAGTTTCCTTCTATTGCTACTTTGCTAAGAGTTTTTATAAGGAATGGATAATGAATTTGTCAAATGTTTTTTCTTCATCTATTGGGATGATCAGAGAGGTCTTTTTTAGTTTGTTAATATCGTGAATTACATTGATTAATATTCAACAATTAAGTCAACTTTGCATTCCTGGCATAAACCTATGTAATTATGATGTATTATATTTTTATATATTGTTGAATCCAATTTGATAAAATATAGTTATAAATTTTTACATTTTTGTTCATGAAGAATATTAGTTGTAGCTATCTTCTCTTGTAATGTTGTTTTCTGGTCTTGGCCTCATAACATAAATAGGTAAGTATTCTCTCCTGTTTTATTCTCTGGAAGAATTTGTGTAGAATTGGTATTATTCTTCCTTAAATGTTTGGTAGAATTACCACTTCCAGTGCCCTTCATTCCTTTCTGTAAATTCATATTCCATCTGATATCATTTTTCTTCTGCCTAAAGGACTTTTAAAAAATATTTCCCACTGTGTAGATTTGCTGACAATGAATTATTTTGGCTTTTGCATATCTTTAAAATTTTTTATTTCACCTTCATTTTAAAAAATTTTTCTTTTTTCTTACTCTAGAATTCTAGATGAACAACTTGGTTTTGGGTCTGTTTTTTCTTCTTTTTCAGTACTTTAAAGATATTGTTCCACTGACATGCATTGTCTCTAGCAAGATATCTGCCCTCACCTCTATCTTTGTTTCTTTGTACATTATGTATCTGTTTTCTTTGGTTACTTTTAAGATTTTTCTCCACCACTGGTTTTGAGCACCTTGATTATGATTGACATAGTGTCACTTTCTTCATGTTTCTTCATATTTCAGTTCACTGAAATCCTTGGCTCAAATTTGGAAAATATCAGTCATTATTTCTTCTTATATATTTATTTTTTATTAAATGTATTGGGATGACAGCAGTTAACAAAATTATATAGGTTTTCAGTACACTATTCTATAACATCTGTATATTGTATTGCGTGTTCACTACCCCAAGTCAAATCTCCTTCCATCACCATTTATCCCTCTATACCCTCCCCTACTTCTCCCCAGCCCCCTGTCCCTCTGGTAATCACCATACTGTTGTCTGTGTCTGACAGCTGTCAGCCTGCTCTCTATGGGTCTATTTCACTCGTTAGTTAACTTTGTTTATTAGATTCTACATATGAATGAAATCATATAGTACTTGTCTTTCTCTGACTGGCTTATTTCACTTATCATAATGCTTTTCAGGTCCATCCATGCTGTCACAAAGACTAGATTTCCTTCTTTTTTATAACCACCAAGTAGTATTCCGTTGAGCAAATATATCACAGCATTTTTTTGTTGTTGTATTTTTCTGAAGTGAGAAGTGGAGGGGACAGAAAGACAGACCAGGATCCACCCGGCATGCCCACCAGGGGGTGATGCTCTGCCCATCTGGGGCATTGCTCCATTGCAATCAGAGCCATTCTAGTGCCTGAGGTGGAGATCATGAAGCCATCCTCAGCGCCCGGGCCAACTTTACTCCAATGGAGCCTTGGCTGCAGGAGGGGAGTGGGGGAAGGGTGGAGAAGCAGATGGGTACTTCTCCTGTGTGCTCTGACTGGGAATCAAACCTGGGACTTCCACATACCAGGCTGACACTCTATCACTGAGCCAACTGGCCAGGGCCATACCACAACTTTTTAATCCACTTATATACTGATGGGCACTTGAGCTGCTTCCAAATCTTGGCTATTGTAAATAACACTGTAATGAACATAAGAGTGCATATATTCTTTCAAATTAGTGTTTTAGGTTTCTTCAGATATATTCTCAGAGGTGAAATTGCTGGATCATAAGGCAGTTCCATTTTTAATTTCTTGAGGTAACTCCATACTGCTTTCCACAGTGGCTGCACCAATCTGTAGTCCCACCAATAGTGCACAGGGTTCCCTTTTCTCCACATCCTTGCCAACACTTGTTATTTGTTGATTTATTGATAACATTTCTGACAGGTATGAGATAATATCTCATTGTGGTTTTAAGTTGCCCTTCTCTGGTGATTAGTGACATTGAGTATCTTTCCATATGTCTATTACCCATCTATATGTCCCCTTTGGAAAAGTCTCAATTCACATATTTTGCCCACTTTTTACAATTAGATTGTTCTTTTTGCTATTGAGTTTTATAAGTTCTTTATAAATTTTGGATATTAACCCCTTATAGATGTGTCACTGGAGGGTATGTTCTCCTATTCTGTAGGTTGTCTTTTCACTTCATTTTGTTGACAGTTTCCTTTGCTATGCTGAAACTTTTTCATTTGATGTAGTCCCATTTCTTTCTAATATTTATTTTCTTTTCTTTATCCCCTTTCTCTCTTCTTCTTTGGGGAATCCACTACTCATAAATTAGGCTGATGGAGGTCATCCTGCAGATCATTGAGGCTTTCATGATGTGTTCAGGTTTACTAATGTTTTCTTCTGCAATGTCTACTCTACTATTAATTCCATCTAGTGTATTTTTATCTCATACATTGTAATTTTAATATCTAGATATTTTATGAGTCACTTTTTATCTCTTTTGTCACTCTATTTAACATCTCCAATCTTTTCTCTAGTTTTTTAAGCATGTAATTCAGTTATAATTGTTTTAATGTTCTAATCTGCTAATTCTAACATCTGTATCAGTTCTAGGTTGGTTTTGATTGATTTTTCTCATTACGTTTTTTTTTTTTTTTCTGTGCACGATTGGTAAATTTTGATTGTAGATATTTCCTCATTGGGTGCTGGATATTTTTATTTCTACTTAAGAATTTTCATTTTTGTTCTGGGACACAATTAAATTATTGGAAACAGTTTGATTTTTTCAAGTCTTGCTTTGGAGATCTGTTCAGAGAGACCAGAGTAGCATGCAGTATGGGAATAATTATTCCCACAATTGCAGTGAGACCCTCTTGAGTACTCTGTCCAATGCCTTGTTTATTATGAGAATTCTCAGTCTAGCAGGTCACAATAGGCTGTGTTCCAGACTCTACGTGAGTGCCTAGTACCTACTGTTCCCTCCAAAGTTTTGTGTGGTCCTTCCCTAACCTAAGGTCATTTCCTCACATGTGTATGCTCATGAAACTCAGAGCATCTTTGAAAACACTGAAATTATACACAGAAAGACCCTGCATTGCATTTGTCATGCAAGACTTCCATCCTATTTTCCATGGTTTGTTCCATACTCCAAACATCACAGCAACAAAGGCCCAGAGCCTACTCTTTTACCTGATACATATTCTGAATTTTAAAAGCAAATCCAAGGACAATGACATGAATTGGGGCCATTGTAGAAAAGCCATATGTTATCTTTGGTAATTTGCCTCATTATATTTCTCTCTCTTATTATTCT
The DNA here is from genome assembly GCF_036850995.1 of Saccopteryx leptura. Classification (NCBI taxonomy): domain Eukaryota; kingdom Metazoa; phylum Chordata; class Mammalia; order Chiroptera; family Emballonuridae; genus Saccopteryx; species Saccopteryx leptura. The sequence continues at coordinate 99,172,774 of NC_089505.1, read as the reverse complement.
ATTAATAATAGTATAAATATTATTATATAATTAATAATCTATTACAATATTATATGCTATATAATAAATGTATTATAATAGTATATGTTAAATTGTAATTAATAATATAATTCTATTTATAATCATAGTAGTCTATTAAAACTTAGCAGAGCCTGACCAGGCGGTGGTGCAGTGGATAAAGCATCGGACTGGGGTGAGGAGAACACAGGTTGGAAACCCCGCGGTCTCCAGCTTAAGCACAGGCTCACCAGCTTGAGCGCAGGGTCACTGGCTTAAGCACGGGATCATAGACATGACCCCATGGTCACTGGCTTGAGCCCAAAGGTTGCTGGCTTGAAGCCCAAGGTCACTGGCTTGACTGAGCCCAAGGTTGCTGGCTTGAGCAAGGGGTCACTCACTCTGCTGTAGCCCCCAAGTCAAGGCACATATGAGAAAGCAATCAATGAACAACTAAGGAGCTACAACAAAGAATTAACGCTTCTCATCTCTCTCCCTTCTTGTCTGTCTGCCCCCTCCCTATCTGTCCTTCTCTCTGACTCTCTCTGTCTCTGTCTCTGTCAAAAAAAACCCAAAAAACAAAAAGCTTAGCAGATAATCATTTACTAAGATGAGGAGCCCATGAGGCATAAAAAAGATTTGGTTCTTGTCAACCAAAAGCAGAGTATGAATCACCCTTGAAATATCAGGAGAGAAGCAATTTGCTCCACCATCAATGCCCCAAATTAAAATTCCTTCTCAACTACAGCCTCTACACCAAACAAAACTATATCATTTTTTCTTCATTTATCCTATTTTATACTCTTTATGTGCTATATCCGTATTGACAGCATTCTGTTCTTTTTAATATTTTTACGTGTATACTGCCATATTAAAATGTACAAACTTGAATCAAATTCTTGAAGGAATCAGTGACCAAAAAGTGAGTTAAGAGTAACCATCAGAGGGAAGAGTTTTTAACATTCAGAGCTTTCCCCTCCCCCTTCATTATTCCTTATTTCTCTTCACTCCCTGCTCCCTCCCCTCACCTTCCTTCCTACTCTCTGCTCTTCCCTCCGCCCCCCTCAGGTAGACATCAGAGGCACCTGGGCTCTAATCACAGCTAAGGTGGTTTCTTAACCTCTCTGAACCTCAGCTTTTCACTCATAAAAATAAGGACAACTCTATTTACCTAAGACAATGGCCATGAGGACCATATGAGATAACATGTATAAAGCACCTGGCACATAGTACGTGCTTAGTAATGGAAGACAGTCTTTCTTCATGTGATAACCATTTATTGAGTATCTATTCTATGTCAGGTCCTGTAATAGGGCTGGAGACACAGAAAAAATGGGGTTCAATAAGGAAGAAAGGTCAACAAAAAATTACACTGAAGCACAGTAAGAGAAATTAATGGATTAGATTATCAAAGGACAGGGCTGCCTCATGCTGGTGAGCTCTCTTGTCACCACAGGGGTATGAATGGAGAACACGAGTACTATTGTTGGGATGATAACACACGTATGGTTTTGCTGCCTGGTGTATGGGGATGGGGGTTGTGGAGGATGGGTACTTCTGAGTTTCAAATAGAGTTGATTCCATTCCCAGTTGAGTGGGGGAGGAGTGGGAGGTGACACATGTGTCTAAGCCTGGGCAATTGGAACATCATATCCTAAGATCTTCTGTAGGACTTAAAGATGAGGGTCTGGAACTGTTGTCACCATCTTGCATCCTTATAATATCGAGAACAAGGCTACCACTGAGGGAGCGGAGCCAAGGGATGTTCAGAAACCAGGCCTGATGATATGGTTGAGGCTGCTGGGTCCAGCCATGCCTGAAGCTAAACTCTCCCTGGACTTTGAAGTGAACTGAGCCAATATAATCCCCTTTATTTTTCATTTATATCAGCTTGGGTGCTTTTTTTTTTCTATTTCTTGTGGCCAAGAGAATCCTATAACTGACATAATGAAGATGTTGAGATGCTCAGTAAATGCTTGGCAGGAAGGGAGGAGAAAGGAGGAATGAGATGACCTTTAAGAGCCCTTCTGGCCAGGGAGGCTCTGACTTGGGCATTGAAGGGGCTGAATTGGTGGTTGTTCGAGGGACAGAAGACCAGAACAGCAGTGCAGTGCCCCAGCATTCCTCTGACTCCAGTTTCCATTCCGGGGGCACTTCCTGGTACATTAAATGTGCCCCTGTATGTGAGTGCCTTCAGGGGGTTTCAAAATAGCCCGAAATATAAACAGCCTGGAAACCCACTCCTTCTCTTCCTCTCGCTGCCTTTCCTCCCTCTCTGGGGCAGAGGTGGGGCTGCAGAACCTCTATTTGGAGGATTTAGAGAACATTTCAAATGAGGTCTCCTTCTTTTGGGGTTTGGCAAACTCACACTGCCCGGCTGCCCAGCTGCCCGGGAGCTCTCCCTCAGTGGCGGGCCCAGGTGTTTAGGCAGGAAAAAGCGAGCTGTTGTGTTCCAGCTTCGAAACCTTCAGGTCCCCGGACCTGCCCCCCCCCCCCCACCAGCCTCTAGTTCCCAAGGAAAGGAGCCTGCAAGGGGACAAGGAGCCAACTGGGAAAGGGCAGGTCCCTGTCACTTTCTTGCTAACAGATCAGACCCCTTCATAATATAATTCAACACAACCGTAATTTATGAAGCCACTACCCCTGAGCCAAACCCTGTGAGCTACCCAAGGTGCACAAAAACAGGGAATAGGAGATGCTTTCATCTGGGGTTCAGGAGATGTGTGAGCCTGTCATGTGACTGGGATAGCGGGGCTCCAAACATGCCTCCCAACCCAACCCACCTCCTGGTATTCAAACCCTTGAATGGTCTCCTCGTCTGTGACTCGCTTTTGACAAACAGAATACAGTAGAAGAGACATTGTGTGGTTTCAGAGAACTGATCAAAAGAAGCTTTGCAGCTCCCACCTGTCTCTCTCTGGCACTTGCTCTGGGGTGCTCCCTCTTGAAACTCAGCTGTCATGCCATAAGGAGCCCAAGCCACAGGGAGAGGTCCAAGATAGTGTTATTAATTGAATTGGGTCCCACCCCAAATTCCTCTGTTGAAGTCCAAACCTCTTTATTTGGAAGTAGGGTAATTGCACGTGTAATTGGTTAAGATGAGGTCTTACTGAAGTAGGGTGAGTCCTAATCTGATATGCTAGGAGTCCTTATTTTAAAGGGGGGACAGATTTAGACACAGAAACACACATACAGGAAGAATGCCACGTGAAGATAAAGGCAGAGACTAGGGTGATGCTCTAGCAGCCAAGGAATGCCAAAGATGGCCAGCAAACGACCAGAAGTTGGAGGAGAAGCATGGAGCAAATTCTCCCTCACAGGCTGTTTCAAAAGGAACCAACCCTGCTGACACCTTGATCTTGGACATCTAACCTCCAAAACTGTGAGACAGTAAATTACCGCTGTTTAAGCCAACAGGTTGTGGTACTTTATTATGGAAGCTCTCGGGAAATAATACTAGGTTCTTCTTAGACTCCATAACAATCCAGGAGACATGGGCCAGAGAGTTTAGATGATTTTCCCAGGGTCATACAGCAGAGTTGGGTTTTCTGCTCTGCAGCTACCTGGGCACTTGCCTGTATTTTCCCTATATCCTCACTCTTGAGCAGACTGTAAGCATCTCAGGGCAGACACCTTGTCTTGCTTATCAATGTGTTTCATTCGACATCTAGCACAAGTCCATGTATAGGGCAGGTGCTCAGTACATGTTTGTGGAATTAAATATCAGGTGTTTCATCTCTCCTTGACACTCCACCTTCCTGAGTAAGCCCTATTTCTACAGAACCTAGCTGACAGTGAAATGACCTTGACAAAGACTAACCTGGCTGAAGTCCTAGGCAGCCAGTCGTGCGCCATTAGTGCCTCCTACCCACGCTGTCTGTTGTGGGTGATGAACAGAAGGGGCAGAGCCATGCACTGGCTCCTGCCCGGCGGGCTGCTGCACTCTGCTGCCGCGGCTGCGCACTCTGCAGGGAACTCAGTCCCCAGGATAGTGCTGGAGAGGGCCTTCTGGGTCTGCCAGGATCTGAGACCTCCACCGCTCAGCCGTGGGCAAGTGGCTGAACAACTCTAAACTTTAGCTTTGCTGTCTGTTTAATGGGGCCTAGAATGTGACTAACCTTCATGACCCAATTTCAGTTAGGAATTTTTATGTTCGGACCATTCTATGTGGTTACATTCTGTCTCTGAGTTTGTAGGGCCTGCCGTGCTGGCCTGCCCTGAGCTTGTCAGGTTGAGTATGTGGCCCCTTTTTCATCCACACTTGTAAGAAAGAAAGTCAACAAGAAAGAAATTATAATCTTATATGTAATCTATAATCTCTAATGTAATCATGTGAGTGATATTCAATTACCTTTGCTGTATTCTATTGGTTAGAGACAAGTCACATTCAAGGGGAGGAAATTTCACAGGCAGAATAGTAGGAGGCAAGAGTCACTGGGACCATCTAAGTGTCTTCCCACCCAGAATTGTTTAATCAAGGTCTTGGCAACCGGCAAATGTACAGCTGCCAGGCACCATGGTGTTAGAGGGAGTTGAAACAATTCTGAGATGTCCAGAGACACAGAAAACAATAGCTACCATCAATTGAGCATTTACTATGTGCCAGGCACTGTTCTAGAACTTTATAAACATTTGCTCATTTAATATTTACAGCAGCCTTTTGAGAAAGGGGTTCTGAGTACCTATTTAGAGAAGAGGTCCAGTGAGACTCAGAGACTAAATGACTTTCCCAACGTCACAGGGCAGAGTAGTGGCGGAACTGGGATTCAAGCTCAGCCTGTCTCACATCAAAGTCCTGGCTCTAAACCCTTATGATGCCTTGTCTATGTCAGACAGTTAAAAAAAGATTTAAATCAATGACTGTTGAATCTAGACATTTCTCTAAAAATAAAAATAAAGGTCAGTCCCTGTCACATGAGGAAAAGATGAAAGAATTGGGTGTGTTTGATTAGAGAAGAAAAGGGAACGAGTCATGGCACTGACTTCAGATCTCAGGCTTGTCTCGGGGAGGAAGGATGCTTTTCCTGGATGGCTCAAAGGCAGAAATGGGGGAAGAGCAACCCTGGAGAGCTGAGGGAGGTCCACGCTGGACCCCCACCCAAGGCCAGTGACTTCCCCCTTTATGTGGAAGGAAAGACACACGAGCTTGTCTTTGCAGCTGAGCAAATATTTCTGCTTCCCCTCTCCAGGCTGGAGCCAGCCTCTTCTCCAGCCAGCTCTTCAGGCCTTCAGAGCAATGACCTTGAGCTGTGGGGTGGAGGTCAGCTCAGCCCTCACCAGATGGAAGCAGAGTGAAGACTGCTGGGCCCAGGTCAGAGGGCACTGCTGACGTTCCGTCTCGGTCCTCTGGGCCTCATCACCTGATGACTGCAGTGGGCCCCAGCGTCTCCTCTCCTGCCCATTCTTCATGTGCCAGTTGAGTTGCCTTTCTACAACTTATGGCTGACCAGTTCACTCCCTTGATCAAACCCTTGCATGGCTCCTTACTGCCCTCAGGATAAATTTAGCCTGGTCACAGGCCCTACATGATGAGGCTTGCTCTCTTCCGAAGTCTTACCTCCAGCTGCTTTCCCACCAGCTCCCATCTCACCTGTCAGGGCACCTGGACAATGTGCTGTCCTAACCCACTATGACATTCTAAGCCGCCACGCTCACTCTGCCAGAGCTGCCCTTCCATCTGGAGCACTCCTAGGTACCCTCCAAGGACCAATTCAAGCATCACCTCCTCTGAGGAGCCGGCCACAGATGGAGTTGCTTCCCCTCCTCTGTGCCACACTGCACCTAGGCCTAACAGACGCTGACACTTATTGAGGACCTTCCACGGAGGGTCCCTTGCTCAAGGGTTTGCATGTATGAGCTCATGAAGGCCTCATCAATTTTATCAGCTTTTGATCATCCCCATTTGCCAAACTAAGAAATAGACACAGAGAGGTCAAGTACTCTCCTCTAGGACACAAAGCCAGTAAGTAGCAAAATCAGAGCAGGAACTTTCTCTCTTCTGGTCCAGAAAGAGTGCTCTTTGTTGTTCACTTGAATGTGTAATTAAACAAAGTAATTCATGCAAATGGTAACAAATATATTAACAGCAAATAGTAAAGAAAGAAAAGAAATGATCTCTACCCCATCCCATCCCAGCTACATCACCTAGAAAACTGTTTTGAAGTTTGGAGAGCACCAATATTTGATAGTTAAGAGCAGCTCTCTGGGAGTCAGGTATCCCAGGGTTCATATCCAGTATCCACCACTTAGCAGCTGTGTACCTGGAGCCAGTTACTTAATATCTCTATGTCTCAGTCTCCTTATCCAGAGAATGGGGATGATAATAATGGCATCTGCCATGTAAGACTACTGAAAGGATTTGGTAAATTGATGCATGCTGAGGACCAACCACTCCTGGTATGTGATGAACACTCAGCAGTATTGACTACCATTATTTCTCATCTTAGTTTTCTGTCATTTCCTCCATATTTATATATAACACACTCACACTTATACTTCTTTGTGTGTCAACTTTAAGCAATATCTCTTGGCTTCTCATTAAAAACAAAAATTTCTCTTATATGTTCCTGTCTTCTCATCTTTCCTCATGAAGTTTGATAGTTATATAGTGTTTTCTTCTCCTCTTCAGGCCTATACTTTCCACTCTATGTCACTGTCCTTGGCAGGGGCATGTTTACACAACAGATTGTCCCTTGACTTGACCCTTTGAGGGTGGGGACCTAGGTGAGGGCCTAGGTGGGGCAGCTGTGCATCCCCAGAGCCAGGCACTGAACTTGGCACAAGGGTATGGAACTCCAGCAAAGGAAAGTGCTTGGGACAAGGACAAGATCCACAGACTTTAGACTTGTCCACTTACTTCATAGAACAAATTAGGCTGTGGCCTCCTGAATGTCCCAAAGTTTTAGTTATGTCAGTGCAAGAGGCTCAGCACAGATGGACAAGGGCAGGAACTGTCCTAACCCACCACCAGGACACCCTGGCCACCATGTATTGCTAGAGAGAGGAGGAGAGGGAGTTTTGAGGAAAACAGGGGCTGGATTGCTCTCCATCAGCTGAGAGCTGGCATCCAAGTCTCCCTCTCCAAGACTAAGTGCAGAGGAGGTGCCTTACCTGGTGAAGCCAAAGATAGTCTCTAAGACTTGGGGGAAGGGTCCCTGATTGAAAGGAAGGAGCAGAGCCCATGGCTCAACAAAGCCCCAAGCTGCCCAAACACCTGCACTAAAGGGCTGTTGTGCAGGGGGGTCCAGAACCCGTAAAGCATCACCATTCCCACTTTACAGATGGGAAACTGAGGCACAGAGTGTCTTATTCAAGGTCACACAGCTGACAAGAGGTAGAGATAGAACTCAGACCCAGGGAGCTCAGTCCCAGAGCAGGGCAGCTGCTGCCTGTTTCTGCACCCTGGCCACATGGCCAGACACCCTGAAATGGCCCAAGATGAGAACATCAGTGACTCCCCATACAATCCAGAGCAGAGATTGAGAGCTGGAGTGTTCCATAGAGGAGAACTGTGCTGGAGACAGACACGAGAGCCAGGCAAGTGCAGGGGATCACGACCAAGTGAGCATGTGAGGCAGACATTTTCAAACATTTGTTAAGCAACAAAAACTCCCTTTTCTACCAAATGATCAATCAAGTGTGAGGGCAAAACATATTTTCAGAGATTTAAGGACTCAGATTTTTATCTTTCATTTACTCTTTCTTGAAAATTATTTGAGGATACAATCCAGCAAAATGATTAGGATATTTGGGGGGGGGGGGGGGAAAGGAAGCTGTAGAATCCCAAACAATACAAAAAACACAGGCGTTCAATTAAAAAATAAAAGTCTCAGATAGCTGTCTCAGAAAGCTACATATTACTGAATATTAAAAGAGAATTCCCCATTCTTTAAGGAAAAAAATTCTCAAAAAGCAAGCAATATGTATTGAGTAAATAATGCAATAAAGCTAGAAAATTTTGAAAGAAAAAAAAAAGCTCCCTTTTCTCTCCTATGGAATATTCCATTGAAAGTCAATATGTAAAGTGGGTAGTAACCGTATCTAGTACATAGTGAAGACTCACCACAGGACAGTGCTTTTTCTGAGAATTTTGCACCATACATCCCTTTAGTCTTTACAGCAGCTCTCTGAAGTATCATTCCCACTTTACAGGTGGCGAAACTGAGGCACAGAGTAATTAAATGACTTGTTCAAGATCATACAGCTTATAAATAGTAGAGCTAAGACTCAAACCCAGGCAGCGTTGCCCCGGAACCCATGCTTCTTAAATGTCACACTAAATAAAGCCACCCCAGTTAAAATAGGCATGGTACTAAAGAGGGGAGTAAATGAACTTGAACTCTTGCACTTAACAGCTCCACTCCCAAATCCCAACCACCCTGAGGTATGGCTGCAGACTTCATAGCTCTAAGTGACGTGGCTAGAATCTCAAAGTCCTGGTCATACCATGTTCTCCTCAGATGAATCCCATCAATCTTAGGAGCAGGCTTGGATATCGAGATAACTATGGGTACCAGGAAGCAGGATGATGTCAGGGGATGAGCCCACACTCAGGAGACAGGGAAGCTTGAGGTGCAATCCCACCACTACCTGGAGTTAGCCAGGCGCTGGCTAATTGGTTAACATAAGCAGAGGAGGAAAGTAGGAGGATGGGGGCACCAATCCTTCCTGAACCAACAGGAAGCTGGAGTTCCTGGAGAATGAGCCCAGGAGTGTCAGGCCCCAGGGGGTTCAGGAAGGCTGGGACTGAGGAAGCAGGGACTGACTGTCATGTGTGTCTCTGTGTCCCAAGTCCCCAGACCAGTGTCTGGCCCAGAGCAGTGCTCCTGGGATAAATGCTAAATGAATCAATAAATGAGCCTTTGGTATAGAAACAAGCTGATCAGCACCTCACTACAACTGTGATATATATATATATCCCCAACTGATATTGAGTGGTGTTGAATCACCACTCACGACTCAGACTCAGCATAGCACCATCAACTAGTCACTTTGGTTTTGTGGGCTATACTAGGGGTGGGAGAGGGTGGCAGTTGCTCCCTCTATTCTGATACAGGGAAGGGAGCACGAAGAATTAGCCTCCACTGCCACCAATCCCCTTCAAGATGGCGCAAAGGGCAGGGCCATCTACCCCAAGAATCCAGAGATTGGACTCTAGCAGCCGACCAAATAAAAGTCTGCTATAGCTGACTAATAGCGTTGAATATAATAATCATGCTGACATTGGCACTAATTATTGAACATAAATATATCCCAGGACTATACTAATCACCTCCTATGCATTATCCTACTGAATCTTCATAACAGACTTATGGTTATTGCTGCCACTTTACAGATAAGGAAACTGAGGCTCAGAGAGACAAAGTAACTTGGTTAAAATCACACAGCCGGGGGGAGGGGGTAACAGAAGCCCAGCCTGTTGGACTCCGGAGGGCATATTCCTAGCCATTATGACATATAGCTTTCTCCCTCAGTGTGCAGTGTGACCCTCAGCAAGCGACTCAGACTCTCTCACCTTTGGTTCCCATCTACAAAATGCAGATGATAACTGTCTTCGTGGGAAAGTTATAAAGGGTCGAGGGAGCAACCTGGCACATAGCAGGCTGACCCAGTGCCCAAAGCATTTAGCATGTGCTCACTGCCTTCACAGGCAGTGCCTGGGATTTTTCACTCCGCTGTATGGGCTTAGGCAAGTCAGTTTTTGTTACAGGCCTCAGTTTCCTCACCTGTCAAAGGAGAGGGTGGTGGAGGCAATCTCCAAGGGCACTACATGTTGACATCCGATTTTAAGCAGTAAAATACCAAAAGTGCTCACCTCCAGAAGGTGTTCCACACTGGCTTCACCGTGTCCTCAGAACTGGCCAAATGAATGCTGTAAATTTCCCCTCCTCCGAGGACCCCTCTCCTTCCACACCCTCCTTCTAGAAGGCTCACACTTTCTCTGCTTTCAGAGAGATGTTTTTCAGGCATCCTGTGTGGGAGCCCAAGCGACAGCCGTGTGCAGAAGGCCAACCCCAGCGCTAATCCCCGGGCGGAAAGTGAGCGGGAAGAAACGTGCAGGATGGAGGGGCCAAGGACGAGGCCTCACCCAGGTTTTCCAGCAGGGAGAGTAGGGTGGAGACCAAAGACGGGGCCTTGGGGTTGTCCAGCAGGTCCTCCAAGAGGGCCTCACTGGGACTATTCATAGCCCGAGATCCTCACCGGAACCTGGCAGCGGGGGCGGACACCAGAAGTGATCGTGCTTGTTTGCGGCACAAACACAGGGTGAGTTGTTAACACTGCTGTTCCGGCAACCCCCTCACTTAGCCTCAGACCAAATACCATCCCTCCTGGAGCCTGAACACGTATCCAACACCCAGAATGTGGTCTGTGAGCTATGTGAGGAAAAGGAGTGCTGAGTTTAAAGTGGGGGATATAACTATAGGATTTGGCAAGACACTGAACAGGGCTGCTGTGTACGGTTGTTCAGCTGGCGCAGTAAACGAGGTCACCTGGGGTGATGAGGTGAATCCTATGTGTGCTCTGCTTATCAAACCGCAATCACCAGAGGGGCAGATTTTTCTAATGCACACAAATGTGCTCTCTAGCAGAGGCCCTGACCCTAAACCTGAGTTTCTGCCCACCCGCTCTCTCCGACAGAGATATGGGGAGGACCTAGTCATATAACCTATGTGAATGCACCTAATAATTATTTGTAATGAATCATCATCATTAATTTATACAAAATCTTATTCTACAAAGGTTTAAAGGTCGATTACAAAATTACATGTTTTATACGGATGAATACATATAAATTTTATACACTGAATGAATGAGGAAAGGCAAATATGAGGTGTCTGAACCAGTATGTCCTCCCTGTGCCTGCGGCAGACATCACTAATCAATGCAACCTATGATGCACACTGTCCACGTTCTGAAAGTCAGATTCAACCTTGGTACAGAGGAAGTGAGAAAATGGGCACGGGGTTGTACCTGCTACACAGAAGTACTCAATAATGGGTAGTTGTTATAATTGGAGCTGGTAGAGTGAGGCAGGGGGAGCGAGCTGGATCAGAAAGTCTTTCTGCACTGTTTGTTGTGTGTCACAGTTTTAGCTCTGAGCTTCATGGCCCTGAGCTTCATGGGGACAAAACAAAGAGGTAAATACTCAGGCATGCACATGCATCCACATGCATGCGCACGCACACACGTGCAGGCGGGCACGTCTATGATATAATATTATACTATTTTTCTCAGACTTCGAGCAAATTGCCTGCACTAAGCTCTAAGTGAATTTTTCTTGTAGTTTTTCATTGCAGAGCCATACAGTGACCCAGGTAACATCCTCAGTGGCAGCCTGGAATAAGCACATTGGCAGGTTTTGATTGGTGATTCTATAGAGCAAGGCCAGGGTACAATATCCAAGCAGAGCCTGATGAAAGTACATGGAAGCCCTGTCCCACCCACACCCAGCTCATGGGAAGGGTGCTGGGAGCAACAGGAACCTCCTCCTCACTTCCTGGTATGGGCTAGACCTTCCAGTGGCCCCCAAACCCTTCTCTAGATCAGAAGACCAAGACTCTGAGAGGCAGAAAGGAGTCCCAGGTCCCCACCTCCAAGCCTAGGAGTACTTCTGCTCCCCCAACCCACTGCTTCCCTAGAAGTTTCTGGAAACTAAGCAGGACTTCCTGGTCCACAATGACCCATCAACCAGCTGGGTGATCACCTCCAAGTCCTATGCTCCAGCCCCTCAAATAACACCCACCAAGAATTCCATCATGGGTGGGCAAGGCTTTGGCTAGGCTGCCCCAAGGAACCCCTTTGCAAATGCAAATACCCATGGGAACATGGATACAGAATGTGGTCCCAAGGCTTGGGGTGGGGGGCATTTGAGCAGACTTTTAAAGATGGGTCCCTCCTGCCCTGTAGCCTGTCAGGAGTGACAAAGCATGAGCTTTGGGATCAGGGAACCCTCAGTTCAAACCCCTTCCCTGCTGCTTACTAGCTGTGTCCTTGGGAAAGTTACTCCACCTCCTCTGAGCCTTACTTTCCTACCTGTAAATTTAAGTTAGTGACTGACTCCCTCATAGAGTTGTTATGAGACCTAAGTGAGATCAGTGCTTCTCAAAGTTAGTGGTTTATTATTCACACTACTGTCATTACCAAAGATAACTGACTCACAGGTGGTGGGCAGAGTGCTGGCCTGGAGTCGGACAGATCTGGCTTTGAAGCCTGGCTCTGATACGATGAGCCAAGTTAGTTTCTGAGCCTCAGTTTCCCCATCCATTAGGTGGGAGGCAGGACTATTCCAAAGGTCATTTGCCTGTGAGGGTGCATTCCCAGTCTGCCCCCTCCAAAGTCGGGAGGCCCAGAAGACCTGTGCCTAGTCTGAGTCTGAAGGGAGGCAGGGCCCAAGAGGGCCTGAGGCCGCTGAGCTCCCCAGCAGCCCCCCCCCCCAGAGGCTTGGGCCAGGGGAATGTGTAGGAGGCAGGCCCGGGGAGGGGGCCCTGGAGCTGGGAGGAACAGTCCTGGCGGACAGGCAGCGGGGGTGACCCAGGAGGGAGAGAGAGCTTGGCTCCAAGCTCATCACTCAGCGAGCTGTCTCTCTCAGGCCCGGAACCCCGGCGGCCTGTCCTCCCCATTTCCTGCGTGCTGGGTCAATATTGTGATTTCCATCGTGCTGCCCGCCTGGGACGGCCTGGCCCTGCGCCGCCCAAGGTCACAGGGCTGGGGGGAGAGAGGGGTATGGAGAGGTCATTTGCTGCCTGGAAAATGACTCAGGACCTGAAGGCTGCAGGCGGCGCAGCCAAGAGCCGGGAGCCCCAAAGCAACCTCACCTCTACCATCCTCACCCAGTCCACAGTAAAGGTGCCACCAGCCCAGGAACCCCAACCTGTCAGCCTGGACTGGTGCCTTATCAAGGCCTGTGCCCCTCCCATCTAAATGGAGGAAGCCACTGAGGCTTGGAGAGGACCAAGGCTTGTCCAAGGCCATAGATGAGTTTGTCTGAAGGAGGACTGAAATCCCATCTCCTAACTTCAAGTCCAGACCGAACCCCCATCTCCTATTCTCCCTGCCCAAGTTGGTCTACTTATTGTCTTTTTCATAAGCATTCATGACTTATTTCCTCTTATGTCTCTCGGGAGTATGAGACAAGACAAGATCAACTCTGGGACACTGTGGGAGACACCCACACACTGGTAGGTATGGAAACCATGGCTAGAAGGACAAGCTGTGAGAACAGGGGACCTGTGGTTTCTCTTCCACCTCGGAAGCTCATCACTTCGAGACTCAGCACAGACTGAACCTGTTCCTGGAGGCCCTCACTGTCCTCCCTGGCACTCAGTTGGCACCAGCTGAGTGAAGGAAGGAACAGATGAATGAGGGGTTCGTGTCCTGTCTTCCCACATCATGTGAACTCCATGGGGGCAGAAACTCTACACCTCCCAGCACTACCTTTCCTGGAACCTCTTTTTATTCTTCCCCTGGATATCTCCTACTCTTCCTTTAGGTCTCTACTCAGCTCTTACTTCCTCCTGGAAGCCCTCCCTGACCACCTTTTCAAAACTACATTAGCTGGCCCTGCTTCTCTGAGTGCCTTGTACTCTCCTATCAATGCTCTTATCCCAGAGAAATGTAATGGCTTGTTTAATGTTCTTCCCCTCTAGGCTGACCTTGAACTTGATTCCCCTTCAGTGAGCAAGACAATAGGTACTTATTTCATCATTGTGTCTGTAACTCAGAGCCTGGTGCAGAGCTGGTGCATGATGAATGAATGAATGAATGAATGAATGAATGAATGAATGAATGGGTTCCTCAAGGAATCTGGCCCATAATAGGGATTCAGTGAATGTTAGCAGGTGGCAATGATAATGATGGTAGTGGTGGCTAAGGTGGATATTTCTTGGCCCTTTATATCCATCATTCTTCATAACCTATCCTTTTCCCAATACTGGCCTTCCTATCTCCTTTGGGAAATTGTTCTTCTTCCCACATGACTTCATCAGTTAGTAACCCTCAGTGCCCTACCCACACAACCCACACTGGATAAATGATTGTACTCCCTTCCCTGGCAACAGCGATTGGTCCAAGAGTGGGCAAGTGACCCAAACAAGGCTAAAATCCTTCCTTGGGGCTGACATGAAACCCAAGAGAAAAAAAAAAATCCCAGAAGACAGCTCTGTTCTGGCCCAGATTTGCCACACTGGGCTGATGGCGGTCAAGTGCCTTCCCCTACAGGAAGAAGAGAATGACGCCGACCCCAAGAGGATGCAGAGACGAGCGGAGGGGAGTGATGGAGAGAGGATCCTGGTGACTCTGAGCCCTGGCTCCAGCCCCAAGGCCTTTCTTCGGCCACTTCTTGAGGCACCAAGCTTTGTTGTTCAAGCTGATGTGAGGTGTGCTTCTCTCGGCTTGTAGTAGAAAGAATTCTGAGCAACTTTAAACCAAGGAGAAAACTGTGAGAGGAAGAGAGTGAGTCCAAGTGCAGACACAGATATTGAACAGTGGTTGACCAGCAGACTCAGGGAAATGGAAGCGTATCCTGCCGAGTGTGTAACAGAGACCTTCCAGCTCACCACAAGCAGGGCCAAAGGACAAGGCTTTGCAGCAGCAGGAAGGCTCTAGGGTGGGCTTGGTGTACTTTGCTGCAAATGACAGAAACCCAAATCAAACTGGCTTATTAAGCAGGAAGAGGAATTCTTTAGCTTATATACCTAAGCTGTCCATGGGACTCTAGCTTCAGACATGGCTGAACCCAGGTCTTCAACTGTTGTCAGCAATCAAAAAACCTGGAATTTAACCAGATGGCTTTGTTTCAGTCTCATGTCCATCCCCAAACCAGCCCTGAAATGAGGGGCATGCAGTGCTCTCATTGGCCAGGTCTGTGGTAAGCCCCGCCCAAACTGATGATATAAAGTGGGGTCTGGGAGGTTCCCAAGGTTCCTGCTAGTGGGAGGAGGAGTATACGCTGGGCAGACAGAATTAAAGACATCTACAGTCCTCAGGAAGAGGTCTTTGGCTGGAAGCTGCTCCCCACAGGAATGAAGGCCTGAGGGAGAGGGGAAGAGAGGAGCTCTTTGGGGGAAAGCTATCATTCCCCTTGGCTGGGCTGGTCCTTTTAGGAGGGAGGCTGTGCACCTCTCCCCCGAAGACCAGAGGATGGATGGGAGAAGCTCTCAGTTACTCCCAGCCCTGGGAGTCTTCAGTTTGAGCCGTGACGCCAATTGTCTGCAGCCAGACATATTCCTGGACTTGGCTGAAAGGGCAGAGATGAGATTCAAGACTCTAGAAGCAACTCTGATCCTCACATCCGCTGGCCCCATATGCATGAGCGGGCTACTCCTGTGGGTGCTCAGCCTGCTCTGCCCAGGCCACCTGAGTTTAGCAGTTTGTGGGAGAGAAAGCTAGGGGCTTCTGGGTGTCAGCAGAATGCAAGATCCCAGGGCCACTGGTTTGGGTGGTCCCAGACCCCTCTGAAGAGGAGGCTGCAGATAGGGGGCTTCAATGGTATGACGGAGGAGAACCTTCCCTGCCAAACCCCAGAATGCTCAGATGATCAAATGGACAAAGGCTGTGTATGACCAGGCTTTGGAACTGATAAAGCCTCTAACCAGCATGCAGGATACTGATCCCCCACATAGACATCTGGGGTGGGGTGGGGTGGGAGGGTGAAGTCTTTGGTATGAGCTCTCTTGGAGATAGGATTTGGGGAGAGGAGTGAGTCCTATCTGGTCTGGAGGAAGGAGAATGAACGAGATGATCTATTGAAGTCCTTTCAAGCCTTGAGTTGACTGGCCCAACCTGGAGATAATGTGGTCAGACTTTAAATCTCCAATGGACTGAGGAGTCAAAGGTCATGAGTGCTGCTTCCTCTTGCCTTCCAGCCCAATAGTGACCCTATTGATGCTTTTCCACGATCCCTCTTGGATCTACCCACTTCTCACCACATCTGTAGCCACTGGCCTGGTCCAAGCTGCCCTCTAACTCCCGAACAACTCTCCACCCTCCTCGCCAGTCTGCCTTCATCCGTTCCTGCTGCCCTAGCATTCTTCCTTCATATAGCGGCCAAAGTGATGCAGCAAAACAAACAAAAGAAACTGTATGTGTATATAATTAGATCACTTGATCACTTGATCACTTCCAATGGCTTCCTGTTACTCTTAGAAAAATATCCAAACTCTTGACCAAGGAGAAAAGATAAACTGATGGTTTTTTTTGTTTTTCCTGAAGCTGGAAACGGGGAGAGACAGTCAGACAGACTCCCACATGCGCCCGACCGGGATCCACCTGGCACGCCCACCAGGGGCAACGCTCTGCCCACCAGGGGGTGATGCCCTGCCCCTCCGGGGCGTCGCTCTGCTGCGACCAGAGCCACTCCAGTGCCTGGGGCAGAGGCCAAGGAGCCATCCCCAGCGCCCAGGCCATCTTTGCTCCAATGGAGCCTCGCTGCGGGAGGGGAAGAGAGAGACAGAGAGGAAGGAGGGGGGGTGGAGAAGCAAATGGGCGCTTCTCCTATGCGCCCTGGCCGGGAATCGAACCCGGGTCCCCCGCACGCCAGGCCGACGCTCTACTGCTGAGCCAACCAGCCAGGGCCATGGGTTTTTTTTAATTGTGGTTAAATACACATAACATAAAATTTACCATCTTAACCATTTTTAAGTGTATAGCTCAGTTGAGTAAAGTACATTCAGATTGTTGTGCATCTTATCTCCAGAATTTTTTTTTAATTTTTATTTTTTACAGAGACAGAGTGTAAGTCAGAGAGAGGGATAGACAGGGACAGACAGACAGGAATGGAGAGAGATGAGAAGCATCAATCATTAGTTTTTCATTGCGCGTTGTGACACCTTAGTTGTTCATTGATTGCTTTCTCATACGTGCCTTGACTGTGGGCCTTCAGCAGACCGAGTAACCCCTTGCTGGAGCCAGCGACCTTGGGTCCAAGCTGGTGAGCTTTTGCTCAAACCAGATGAGCCCGTGCTCAAGCTGGTGACCTTGGGGTCTCGAACTTGGGTCCTCTGCATCCCAGTCCAACACTCTATCCACTGTGCCACCGCCTGGTCAGATTCCCCAGAACTTTTTTATTCTCTACAACTGAAAGTTTGAACCCATTAAACAAAAACTCCTCATTCCCCCTCCTCCCAGCCTCTAGCAACCACCTTTCTATTCACTTTCTATTCACAATGTGCTTGTTCTAGGTACTTCATAGAAGTGGAATCATACAGTATTTGTCTTTCTGTGACTGGCTTATTTCACTTAGCATAATGTCCCCAAGATTCACCCATGCTGTAACATGCATCAGAATTTCCTGCCTTTTTAAGGCTGAATAATATTCCATTGTATGGACATACCACATTTTGTTTATTCATTCATCCATTTATGGACATTTGGGTTGCTTTCAATTTTTGGCTATGATGAATAATGATGCTATGAACATGAATACAAATATCTCTTCAAGACTCTGCTTTCAGCTCTTTTGGATATATAACCAGAAATGGAATTGCTGGATCATATGGTAATTCTATTTTTAATTTTTTGAAAAACTGCCATACTGTATTCCATTGAGGCAGAATCTTGCATCCCCACCTACAGTGCACAAGGGTTCCATTTCTCCACATCTTCACCAATGCGAAGTTTCTGTTTTATTGACAATAGCTACCCTGATGGGTATGAAGTGATGTCTGATATGTGTTAATGGAGGAAATTCCAGTACTGTGTGGAACTCCTATGTGTTACAGGACATTTATTATCCCTCCCAGCACTAAATGCCAGTGGCATGTCATCCAATTCTTATGACAACCACAAAACTTTTGCTGTGGAGGTTAGTACCCCATTGTCTGAGAATCATCAGCCCTGCTTACCTCTCCTGTCTTGTCCCATACAATGCTCCCCCTTGCTCACCACCCCAGCGACTCTAGCCTTCTTTCTGCTCAGTCATGCCAACGTATCTCACCTCAGGGCCTTTGCACTTGTCATACCTCCTGCCTTACATGCTCTTCTCCTAGAGCCTCACAGGACTGATCTCATCCATCAGCTCAAATATCTCCTCCTCAGGGAGTCCTTCTCTGACCCTCTTGTCTATCACAGCCCCCATTTTCTCTCTCTCTCTCTCTCTCTCTCTCTCTCTCATGGCCTTGTCACACTGTCACATCACCATCTGAAATTGCCTTTCTTTATTATTGGTGTGTTCACTATCTTTCTCCTTAGGTGTAACCTCAACACCGAGAGCAGTCCCTGGCACATAACAGATGCCCAATAATTATCTGTGGACTGACTGAACAACTGGCTGTGCTCAACGTCAGAGCTGGAAGGAAATCACGCACTATCACCACCACGAGTCCCAGAAAAGAGTAAGAACTTGGTCAAGGTCAGAGAAGGTCCAAGCCAGTCTCTGGTGTTGTGACTGCAGCTTGCTGCTCTTCCCCCCCCCCCCCCCCCAGCTCACACCTGGAGTCCAGTGGGAGCCCACACACCGGGAATCACAGGTGTGGATCTGCCTGGTAGGCAGCTCGTTGTCTCCAGCCAGTGGGTTTTCCCTTCCCTGTGGTTTGTTCTTCCTTTGGTGATCAGGTGAAGTAGTTGCCCTTTTTGGAGGCTGGGCAGTATGGACAGTCAGTCTTTGTAGAGCCACTGCTGCTCAGTGGGAGGCTCAGAAGGGCCCCGTGGTACCAAGGCTGCCTGCAGGCCTGCTGAGGCCCACACGTCACTGGCCAGCTCCACACAAAGCTGAGTCCATGGGGAATTACCCTCCAGACCTCTTCCCCCCCCCCCGACACACACACACACACACACACACACACTCTCTCTCTCTCTCTCTCTCTCTCTCTCTCTCTCACTCATACACATACAGTACATCTTTTGACCCTAAAGGCATATAGTTGAATTTAAGCATATGAACTGTACAATGTGCACGTACAATGTGCCTGCCTCCCTTCTCTTGAGCAAGCCCAGCTGCCCACACATGGTCTTCTTCAGATCCGCTCCAACTCCAATCCACTAACTAAAATGTTGGCCTCCTAGGTGGATGAAGCTCTCAGCCAAGGTTAACCTGAAGTGGCTGGAAGGTATTTCCCCAGTGAGGCAGTTTGGCACAGAGTCAGGCTGACCTTGGGGGTCAGACCCAGGTTGGTGGTTCCTGAGTTGGGGGTTTCGTCATGTCTGGGGTGGGACTACTGTGGAAGGCTGTGTGAGATAACAATGCGTGCAAGAGACCTAGTGCCATCCAGCACAGAGCTGAGGGCTCGGTTAGTCACCACTCCCATCCAGGAGGGAAGACTGCCAGGCACTGTCCTCATTCCTGAGTCTTGCCCAAGAACCCCTGAGAATTTCCTCCCAGTTCCATTTCCAGAGGATTGGACAAGACCCAAAGATCAGTGCATCTGGTAGGATGGAGACATAAAAATGGGATGAGTGCAATGACGCTGACAACCAATATATTTTTGGAATACTGATACTATTCTAGCTCTCTGGAAATAACAGATGGAGCACACACAGCCACCCTGGAAGCAGGTACTATTTTTCTCCCCATTTGACAGATGAGAAAACTGAGGCACACAAAAGCTAATTAAATTGTCCAAGGTCACATGACTAAAAAGTGGCTGAGCCAGGTGGCCCGGAACCAAATAGATGGTTCACACAAAGGCCATGGGGCACTAGGGGGTTGCCCAGCCCAGTTTGAGGGTTAGGCAGGCTTTGTTCCCAGAGCCTGAAAGGGGAGTTGACACTCTGCTCTAGTGTCATTTTCCCAGGAAAGCCCCCTCACTTACCACCCCGCCTACAACAGCAACCCCTCCCCTCCAGCCTGCCCTACCGGCTGTGCCTGGCTTTATTTTCCTCAGAGTACTTAGTGTCATCAAAGTAAAGCAGAAGATAGTGTCTGGACTTTGTCCTTGGTCCCTGGGAAGAGGGGGGAGGATAATGAAAAGGCAACCTCCAACACACACACACACACACACACACACACACACACACACACACACACCTTACCCTATACAAGTATTTTGACTGTCATCCAAAGGAGCAGACATTAATTCACCTGAGCATCGAATCCAGGGCCCAGGCCTCTGGGCCAGGCTGTGGTTGGACCACAGGGAGAGTAAAACAGGCCACAGGAGCCTGCCTTTGGGGTGCCCACAGTCCCCCAGGGACATGGCAGGTGAACTCACATGTACAATGTCTTTTCATAGAAAAAAGTCATCCTTCCACCGTCATGGCAGACCTGGGCACGCCTCCATGCCTCTGCTCATGCTGTCCCTACCCCTGGAATGCCATCCTCCCATCCTGCAAATATTTACTGAGCTCCTGTTAGATACCAGGCACTGGAGAAACAGGGATAAGCCAGGTCAGATTTGGTTCCTGCCTTCACAGAGCCTTGATATGCCAAGAAACTCTTGTTTAATCCTCAAAACCCTATTCCAGTACCCTGTCTGCAGTGTGAAGCCTTCCCTGACTACCCCAAACACTAAGCTGCTTCCTTTCCCGAGGTCTCCTAGCATCCTATGAGCTTAGCTGTAGAGGGAAGACAAAGGGAACAGCGGCCATTGAACATTCACTGTGTAGCAGACGCTGGGACTCGGTATCTCATAGGCAGTATCCCGCTTCAGGCTCTCAGCACCACTGGGAGGGAGGAAATAGTCCCCCTTTTCACAGATGAGCAAACGGTCTCAGAGAGTCTAAATCTCTTGCCTGAGGTCACACAGTCAGCTGGTGAGAAAGCAGGAACAGGAAATCATAGCAGTCCCACTCCAGGGTCAGCTTGTCCATGATGTAAAACCTTGAAAGCGGGGGGTAGTGGGCCGTCTTGGCACTGCACTCTGTCCCCAGGCCCCAGCACAAACACGGTGCACAGTGGGTACTCCTGGCTTGGAGGGAGTGGGCAGAGGCTGCCCTGGAGCCCGGCTCAGGCTGCGTTGCTCTCCTTGGGGCCTAGGTGGCGATGTGCACACTCTATCTCCCCAGCCCCTGCAGGCCTCCACCTTCAGCTCCAGGATGCATGGCCTGGAAAGATGCTTCTCTGCAACCCCAGCTTCCTCTCCCCGTCAACTTCTTGGACCAGTTCAGCTTCTATCCCTCATTGAGGCTTATCACCATGGTGGGGCCTTGGGATGAGTCAACTCTCCTTCCCCAAAATGTTGTGGAGAGGAAGGAGGGACTCACTTGTGTCCAATGTCAGACCCAGGAAGCCCACTGGCTCAGGTGCCCAGGAGTTGGGGATGGATTGTGCCAGAGACCCATCCCTTCCTGATGCCCCTTCCTTACTGCCCCAGGGCTTCTTCTCTATATCCCACAAAGCAAGGAGTGGCCATTTACGATGCCTGAGAACAAGACATTTGCTCCAGATACCAAGACAGAACATCTCAGCCACTCTGCCACGCCCAGATGGGAGATGGAGATCAAGAGCGGGATAGGGGCAGGACCGGTTCAGAGCACCTCGTAAGTCAGGTGGGAGCTGGGAGAAGACCTAGATTTCCTGATTTGTATCCTCAACGATTTCCAGCACAGTCTGAAGCAGTTTCTACTGGGCCCCGGGGGCAACTGGAGAAAAATGCGGTCCAACCAGTTATCTGATGTAGTAATAATAAAAATAACAACAACTCCCATTCCTGTCTAGTTTTCGCCTTTTCACCTGCATTATCTCATTTGTCCTTGCATCTGCCAGGGGAGGTGGGTGCTGTTGTTCCTCATTTTACCAGTGCCCAGAGTGCTGGAACCAGGTCCTAGCTTTGGGTCCTGAAGCCTCACCAAAGGGAGGAAGG
Source organism: Saccopteryx leptura (assembly GCF_036850995.1). Lineage (NCBI taxonomy): Eukaryota > Metazoa > Chordata > Mammalia > Chiroptera > Emballonuridae > Saccopteryx > Saccopteryx leptura. The sequence continues at coordinate 99,151,043 of NC_089505.1, read as the reverse complement.
GGGTTGTTGTGGGGAGGCAGGAATGGGGGGCAGGGGAGGCTGAGTTTTAGGGAGTGGTGAGGCAGGCAGGTTGGGAAGTGCAGGTGTACTCTTCCTCCTCCCTGACCATTCCCCTCACCTCCCTCAACGCTCCCCTTGTCCCCAGTGAATCTCTTTCAAAGCAGCATCCAGGCTCTGCCCTGACCCAGGCTACCTCGCCTCCTCCCACCCCTCCCCGACCCCAGCCCCCCAGAGAACCATCTGGGCCTCCACTGACCATCCGATCTGCTTTTCCCTGCCTACATTAGGCAAGTCCCTTCCCCCTCCTTTGACTCAGTTTCCCCCATTCATAACAAGTGAGTTGGTCTTTGAGTTTTGCCTTTCTGCTCTCATGATCTGACCTCTCTGAGGAAAAGGGTGAGAGTAAGATCAGCCAAAGGGAAGGGGAACGACTGTGTGGGGCACCTACCAAGTGGCAGGCATCAAGGCCTGGCTTCTTTGCTGCTGACCCAGAGCAGCCAAAGGCAGATGCTGCCCAGAAGGTTCAGGGTCAGTGGCCACTACTTCCCCGCCTTCCTGTGCCTCCATTTCCTTATCTGTCTAGTAGGGATGACAAATCCTCATAAGTTTGTAGGGAGAGCCCGACCAGATAACACGTAAAATGTGTCTCACACAGCACCCACCATGTGAGCACTGAAAAGTATTGTCATCACGTTGTCGCGTCCTCATCTATCCCCTCTCCTGGTCTGGTCCAGCCTATTCAGGGCTCAACCTTAGAATCTCCTTACTTGCTATTAACCTGCTGAGTCACCTAAGCCTCAGTTTCTTCACCTGCCAAATGGGGCCAATAAGTTAGTGTGGACAAGTGTTATAGGATACAGTAAGATCACTCGTGAGATAGTGCCAAGTACTGGGCATGGCCAATAAAGTGCCCGATGAGCACTTGTCTCTGTCCTTCTTTGTTGAATCAAAATGCAGTTTTCTAACAGAGCAGAGCAAATATATAATAATATTACAGCTAATATTTAATGAGCACTTCTACATGCCTGACACCGGCCTCAGGATTTTGCTTATTTAATTCAACCCTCAGAAACAACACAATGAGAGGTAGACAGAGACTATGCCAATTTTACAGAGAGGGATACTAAGCCACAGAGAAGCAAAGTGCCATATTCTCAAAGTCTGTAATGCTGCTTAAATCCCATCAGTAGTCAGCACTCACGTTTCTTGAGTAGCTACTGCGTGCCAGGCAATGTCTAACCCCTTCCCTCTGTTCATGCCTTCAACTCTCCCAAAAATGCTATGAAGTAGCTATTATCATTGTCCCCATTTAGCACATGAGAAACTCAAGCACAGAGAGATGAAGTTATTCACTCAATTGGCAAATGGCTGAGGCAGGACTCAAACCCAGATCTGGATAACTAGTCCACCTGGTTCTCTTAACCACTGCCCAGATCCCATCTAGAGTCTGGCACTCCCATGAGGCCTCAGCAGCATTCAGGGGTGCAGACCAGAGCTCCAAGTCTCCAGGAGGTTGTGGGGAGGCGAGTCCCCAGGAGGCTGGGGATCTCAGGTGGGACAAAGCCACGCTCTCTCGCTCTCTCGGGAGGGCAAACATACTCCCCCAGCCGCACCGGTGTCCCAGACTAGCAGGGAACAGGTGCACAGATCCCAGCCCCAGGCTAGGTGAGGGGGGAACTCGTTTGGCAGCTGGAGCCCCGCTGTGAACAAGAAGAAACCCAGCCTGCAGCCCCTTGGCCCTGGCAGGAGATTAACAAAACAAATACCCGAGCAATCTCGATTTCAACACTTGGGGAGGGGGGCCAAGTGTCAGGGCGCAGGGGGTGGGAGGGAAACCTGGAGACATTTTACCACCTAAATAACTTTCCCTCTGTTTAGTTTCACACGAATGTACACTCAAGTGCTCACTCTCTCTCTTTTTTTACATTTTTATTTTATTTTTACAAATGCTCAAACTTTCCTGCCACAAATTATTCTTGGCCAGGTTACAAGTAGTAAGGCCGTGTGTATCCTTTACTTGACAAAAAGGGGGGAGGGATTTTTATGAAATATTTTGGTTGTGGGTTTGAGGTGGGATTTCTGTCTTAATTTTCCCAACAGTGCCTTTGCCCGGGAATCCAGGAGTCCTCGCCTCCTCATCATACACAAGCAGTTTCCACGTAGTCTAAATCCTTCCACCACTGTGCCTACCTCCAGCTGCCCTAACGGGATTCACGTTCCCGGTTTCACGGAGCTGACTGGAATAGCATTTGGAAAGAGCAGGCTGGAGCTGGCATTGGAGCTTCTCACCTTGCAGACCCTGTAAGGTCCCACACCTGAGCTAGCTGGAGGGTCCTGTCTGACAGCTGGGGGGCGAGGGCACAGGTTCCCAAAATCCCAGGAGGACCTGGTCTGCTCTACCCAGGACCCAAGGAAGAGACCGGCTCTGGAACCTCCCCAGCTGTCCAGTTGACCTCAACCCTGCCCCATCTCCAGTGTCTGCACTCCGGCAGTGTGGCCCGGGCCCCGCCCCCTGCCCCGTCTCAGCCCTCTGCCCCCCTCACCCCCTACCCCCACCCCCCACCCCCCACCCCCGTCACTTCGCTCTGGCCACATCATTTCTCAAACATGTCAAGCTTTTCCCACCTCAGGGCCTTGGCTGGTGCTCTTTCCTCTTCCCGGAATTCCTGCCCCCCCCCTTCCCATGGCATCCTCCCGTTTATCGCGCAGGTCTCAGCGGAATTGTCACCTCCTCCGAAAGACTTTCCTGACTTCATCTATAGCAGGGACCCTGTTATTTGACATGTCAGCTCCTTGTTGGTTTTCACTATAACACTTGGGTAATTTATTCTAGTTTTATTTGTCTATGTTCCTGTTTTAAGCTGATCCTACTCAACTGGAGTGAATGAATGAATGAGTGACGGAATAAATGAACGAGTGAGTGAATAAAGGAATAAGTGAATTTCTTACATTGAGATTCACCCCGGGCTGTCTGTGGCTGTCCTTTGTGAGGGCCGCTCCTCCCCAGGCTGGTTACAAGGGAACACAGAGGGACTAATCTAAAGGCATCTAATGCTGTCCACCAGTCCAGTGGGGGTTTCTATTGCCAGCAGAGAAGGTCTAGGTGCTCTTGGGACCCGACTGCATCACCAAGAACATTTCATAGCCATTTCTTACAAAAGCAAAATCACACAGCTGCAGCCATGCAAATCAGGGCCTGAGGGTCAGGTCACGTCAATTCAATTTAAGTCAGACAGCATTTATTAAAATCACCCGTCTTGACTTCATGGTGAGCTTTTCAGTGCATGCTCATACTCTCAGAGGTGCTGTCAAGGCAGAGATTCTGAATGCCATTTGACAGATGAGGAAACTAAGGCTCAAGGGGATGACAAGATTTGCATAAAGCCACCTAGCACATCTCATCTTTGCCTCTCGGCACTGTTGCCGGGCCTGTTCTGCTTTCATTTGTGATCAACACTGCTGTCCACCCATCCCCAAATGTGCAGGCTAGACACTTGGGAGGCGTCCTTGAGTCTTCCCTGCCCCTCAAAACCACAGCCAAACTGTCTCCGAGTCCTGCGGGTCGGCCTCCCAGCACACCACGCCTCTGCCCTCCCACAGCTCCTCATGCACAACAAGACGTGATCCGGGACTCCAGTTCTCAGCCGCAACTTGCATGGGCACAGAACAATGGGCAAGACCATGACCCCCGGCGCTGCTTCAGAAATGGTGTCATTTTATTAGCATGATGAGTGGGTTTATGGAGCTTTGGGGTGTATAATTATGCATTTATTTCATTGATTAGCAGCTTGAGGCTGGAACTTTCCTATCCCTTAATAGAAGCCCTGCCGCCTCTCACCAGTAATTTTAATAGAAATTAATGGCTGCTTACATATGATTGAGCGCATGAGCAATAACTGGGGGAGTAATTACACGCACTGTGTCTCTTTAGATGGGGTGTCCAGCCAGCATCCTGGGCAGCAGGCACTTGCCCTTGTTCTAGTCTTCAGTGGGTTGCCTGGTAGTTATGGGGAGGGGAAGTGGAGCAGATTGGCCTCCTAGTTTTCCCATCTCTACCCCAGCTTTTGTTAACGGAATCCATCAGCCTTTGCTCTTCCATCCCTAATTAGGAAGAAGAGAAGTTGGGGAAGAGCTAGGGGAGTGTGGGGGCTGTAGGGAGAGGTGGGAGAAGAAGTTCCAGGCAGGAGCGGACATTGAACTTGAAGCAGAGACCCCTGGACAGGAGGGAAACATGGGGAGGGAGCACGAGATTGGGCTGGGCACAAACATGGTGAACAGTTTCTCCACTGAACACTCTCGGTCTTGGAGTTCTGGATATACATCCTGGTGCCTCATTCAACATAGATGTAACATATATGTCCCATGCACCAGATACCTGCTAGGGGCTGGAGACATGTGTGGGACAGAACAGAACAGGATCTCTGCCCTCACATAGCTTCTATTCTAGTGGGCAGCAGTGCACAACAAGTAAGCATGATAACCATGGGGTATTGGGTCGGGGACAGACAACAACAGTCAATGGGACAGAATGAAGAGAAGCTAAAGCTGGGGAAGAGGCCTGTAATTACTAAGAGGAAACATTTTCATGATCTTGGGTAGGGAAGTCCTTCCTTGGCAATTTACAAAATCCCCAAGCCAGAAAAAAGAAAACTGATAAATTTAAATATGCAAACATTAAGCACTGAAGAGCAAGAAGGCCTAGAGCGGGAGAAGGAGCAAAGGGTACGGGGCTGGGCGTGCTGTGGCCAGCAGGACCGGAGCCAGGTGGCACACCTGGACTAGGGCTGGAGAGGCAGAGGCCCCTGCACACAGCCACACCCTACCAACCCCCTGCTCACTCCACTCTTACTACTGCCTCCCTTCCTACTCTGTCCTGTTCCCACCCCTGCCCAGGCCCAAGAGTGTCCCAGGGCAGCAGCTGAGGCCTCCTGGCCACTCCTTTCTCAGCCCAACTATCCCAGTCAGGGGACTCCATGTTCTGGTGGACCTTGGCCTGGCCTGGCTAGGGCCGCTGCTCAGCTCCTCCCCTCTTCAGTCCCCCACTAAGAGACCAGGTGAGCTTGTCACTGGGACCTGAGAGAGGCACCTGTCCCTGCCCTGACCCAGATCTGCCTGGGGCACACTCGCATACTGAGGACTCCACCTCTGCCTCTCCCTGGCCCAGTTCCCAGTCTCCGGGCCCCACCTGGCCGTCCTGAGTGCTGCCCCTCCCCTGCCTCAGAGCAGCCCGCCTCCTCACAGACATGCCCAGGCACCATGGCTTGGGTGTTCTTCCAGGACCTGCCAAGAAGCCTTGCACAGCCTCGGCAGCTGGTTCACCTGAAGCCACACAGCTGAAAGATGGCAGAGCCAGAATTCGAACCCAGCTCTGTCTGATTCTGCCCTCTTTTTGCCTCTGCACCTACCCACTGGTGACCAACCTGCATATCAGTTGCAATGCCCAGACCCTGCCTGAGAGCTGGGTTTCTTCAGCCCTTGGAACCAGAGAAAAAGCTGAAATTGGGCCCCCTAGACCCTTAAAACACCTGGAGTGGGGTCTAGGTATGTCAGGCAGGGAGGAAGGAAGGAGAAAGAAGCCTGTGAATTGAGGCAGAAAGAGGACAGAGAAACAGAGTTGACCCAGAAGACAGGAGGCAAGCGTGCCCTGGACCCTGACCAACAGGACAGGAAGCCCTCATAGCACCTACAGCACAGCAGAGCCAGGTCACTAGGTGGCATTGACAGGGAACCAGGAGCCAGCAAGTCCATGCAGGAGAAAGAAGCTTCCTGTGTCCCAGGCCAGCTGGCAGCCCCCTTGCCAGGCCTCCCGCTGCAACCCCAGGTGTGGAGGAGGGAGTCTCTCCAGGGAAGCAAGGAGATCAAAAGGAGAAGCTGATAAATCACCAGCCTGTGCCTCCCTCTCTGCTCTCCACGCACCAGGGAGCCTTCCCATAGCTGCTCCGATGTGGTTCAAGGACCCTGGGAGATCCCAACCCAGAACAGCTTCATCCGGCCCAGCCCCCTCCACCAGACTCAGGCTCTCGTCCACACAGGTCTGACTTCCCCAGCCCAATGCGCGCGCGTGCGCACACACACACACATGTGCACACGCATACACACACACGTGCAGTCATAGGCAGGTGATGCACATGTACCATAGAACAAGGGGCTGCCCGCCCCCACTGTGGGGTGGGAGTCCAGGTTTCACCACCTCCACCATCCCTGCCAAACTAATGCCATCTCAGAGGACGCATGCAGGACCTGTGCCTCTCAAGATTATTGCCCACACCTTCTTCCCGGAAGCCAGCATTTGTTGTAGAGAAATTGAATTAAAATGAACTCCCAGGGCCCCGTGAAGGGGACTGGCATGAGGCTACACCAGTTGCAGTCCTCACAACCCTAGGCAGAGCTTCCTGGACACATGCATCAGTCTTCAGATCTCAACCCCCTCTACAAGCCTGAAGCTTGCTGTTCAGTGGCAGCCTGAAGCCATTGGCAGGGAGCAGGAAATGACAGGGGACACAGCATGGTGTTGGTTGCAATGCTTGCTTTACCATTTCTGTGTGATCTTGGGTAAGTCAACCTCTCTGAGCCTCAGGGTCCTCATTTGTCCATTGTAGAGGAGTCAGGCACCTAGGAAATACCACTTTCCTAAAACCTACCCAGAGGAAGAATGCAAGTGGTCCAAGAGGGCTCCCGCCACAGCTTGGGGCTGATCAGAATAGTAACAAGGGACCAGTGACTGGTCTAAGTACTCCATGTGCACCCCTTTATTTAGGCCTCGCAGCTCCCCTGAGAGGGAGGTACTGTTACTATCTCCACTTTGCAGATGAGATGGTGCAGCTCAGAGTGGTTGAGGTTGACTTTAGTTATCCAAGGTCACACCAAGATGCTAACAAGTCTGTCTAACACTAATATCCATGTGCCCTTAATCAACCCCCAGAGCTGCCCCCTTAGCTCATCTCTGCTTGCTTGGACCTCACCGCTCATGCTTCCCTTGGGGCAAGGCCTGTAACTGGGGGCCCTCTGCTCCAGTTCTTCAACCACATTAGGGTGAGGGCACACATGGGCACACCTGAGGAAATGCACACATGCCTCGCAGGTGATCTTGGCTCTCAATGCTCTCTGAATGCTAACGGCTCCCAGATTTGTATCTCCAACTCCAGGCTTGGGTCATTAAATCCCCTGAGGCACAATAACTATACCAAACTTGACATCACTGAAATGAGGCCTCCCCAGTTCCCCTGTTCTCTTGCCAAGTCACTGTCACCTCTCAATCAATTCTTGCAACAGCTTCCTCACTGGTCTCCTTGCCTTCCCTTTACTCCCAAGTACTGTTCAAAATCCTGCAATGACTCCCCTCAGAACAAAGGCCAAAGCCCCCACCATGTGATCCTGAGGCCTTTGTGGCTTTGCTGACTCCTGCCCTCTCACTCTATCTAGCCATAACTGGCCTCTACTGTTCTTAGAACAGCCCAAGCACACTTCTACCTCAGGGCCTTTGCACATGCTATGCTCTCAGCCTGGAACATCATTCCCCCAGATAGTCACAGCATCTCCCTGCCTATGTCCCTCAGGTCTCTGTTTAAACACCCTATTAGCAAAGCCCTCCCTGACCAGTCATGTAAAATAGCCCTCCTAGACTTTCAGTCTCTGGTTAACTTTTCCCTTGACATCAGTCACCATCTGGAATGTTGTTAATTTGCTTATTTGTCTAATGTCTATCTCATCCCAGGATGATATGCACTTCTGTGATATCAGGAATCTCTTCTGTTTTATCTCCCATTCATTCTCAGAGCCTAGAACAGTGTCTGGCACATAGCAGACCCTCAATAATAAATATTTTTTGAATGAATGAATGCTAACATAGGAGTGGAGTTGAGGATTAGGTAATCAGGGCGAGGAGAGGAAGGAAAAAGAAGAGGAAAGGAATATGCATAAGAATAAACATGAAATAGATATTCAGATATGTTTTTATACACAGAGATGGATTTCTAAGACTACAGACACACATATCTGTTCACACACAAATGCATCCCAAATCTATATACACATGCACACACTCAGTACTCCTTACTAGCATTCTGTTTTAGACCCTGTAACCCCCACTCTATACCTCTCCCCGGGCAGGGAGAAGAGCTTTTCCAGGCCACCTCACTGAGTGGGCAGTGAAACTCCACCAGCTCTGTTTCAAAGCTGATTTGGCTTGTATTCCTTGTAATCTGCTCCCGGATCAGTGCTCACGGGAGTGCTGGCCTTGGCTTGAGGTCAGGACCTCTCACCTTCTCCCAGGAAGTCCCACTGAGTGCTCCCACCACCGCCACCAGTCCCACACTCAGCTGTGATCCCTTCCCCTGACCAGTATAACCTGCTGAGCTGAATTCTTGCTGGGAACTTTTAAACAATTCCAGTTATTTGAGGGGAGGAGTGATACTGTGACTCCCAGGAGGGGCTTGGTGGGGGGTTAGGGGGTGGGGGTAGGCACAAGAGGAGATGCCCTTCAGGATGAGACAGTCTTTAAGATGATTGTTCTGCAACTGAGAGCCTGGCCCTGCTCCACCCCCAGCCCCAGTTCTCGGGTAACACTGCACTTCCTCAAACCTCCAGGCCTTTGCACCCACAGGGCCTCCTGCCCTCAGTGCCTCCCTTCACTTCCCCAGCTAGTGAACTCCTTCAAAGCATCAGTCAGGTGTCCCTGACACATCCTGGCAGGGGCTCCCACCACCTTCCTTCTCTCCTCTTCCCTCTGTCACCCTGTCTCTTTAGATGCATCTTAAAGCCCAATAGGACACAGGTCTTTGAGGTCAGAAACACATGATGCCTCCGGACCCACTACGGATCCCAGCACAGGGCCCAGCCCGGAGCACAGGCCCAGGAAATGCTTGTGGAATGTGGGAAAGGGATGCGGAGGCCATGCAGAGACCTGGAGTAGGTGCCAGAATCCTGGTTCAGTCACTGCCTTGCTTGTGATCTTGCACAAGTCCCCCCCTCTGGCCTGCCAACCCTGAGAGCCTGGGCTCACTGCAGCCTGTGAGGGGCTGTGAGGTGACCCTGACCCTGAAGGGAGAAAGCAGTGCCCTGAAGGAGCTGCCACAGTCAAGTGTCAGCCAGGTGCTGCCCTCGGGGTCAAGGGAGTATCCAGACAGAGCAGAAGGGAGAGTGAGGGCTGCCGCTGCCCTGCACACATCTGTGCTCTGTTGCCAGCACCACTGTCGCTAGCACCATCACCAGGACCGCCATCACTATCTCCAGACCACCACCCTCACAAGCACCACTGTCTCCCCCATCACTGCTCCGGCACCACCGGCACCGTCGTGGTCACCGACACTACCATCTTCCCCACCCTGCAAACACGCGCATGCACACATGAACACACGCATGCATGCACCTCCGATTTTGTTCTTCTTCCAGGCAGAACTACCTGCTTCCTCTCTGGACCCCCGCCATGCAGCACAGAACCTGTCGCACTCGAGAAGCTCCCTGCTGTGGACTAACGAAGGGCTCAGCGGATGAGGGTATGGCTCCATAGTTTGGTCCCACTCACCCCATAGAGAAAGCTCACCAAGAGAGAAACCTGGGACAGGGCAGGACCCAAGGTCTAGGATGATCCCAACCACCCTCCTGTGTCACTGCCCCTGCCCTGGCAGGGAATGGTTTCTCTCACAGTCCCTCAATTGATTGGGCGGAGCCTCCAGCCTGAATTTCCAGGACTCACAGAGTGTGTCAAGAAGCCCAAGACTCAATGAGAACTCAGAGTAAAGCCTCCAGCTTCAGTTTCCCTGTCTATAAAATGGAAACCACGTTTCTGCCTCTCGTGGCTGTTGGAAGAATGAAGTGAGTGACAACAGGGGAGGGGGTCATTCTGGGCCTGGCATCTGGCAGGGGGCACCCTCTCAAAACCGCTACCCCCTCATCCTCAGCACTGCATAGCTGTTGGACGTTGGGGTGTTAGGTTTCTCTAGGGTTGGGACTCTGGAAGGGGGGGGGCACTAAACCTTAAATCGCATTACTCTTGGCCTAGACACATTCCCTAGATTATCTCGTTGGCCCTGCATACCATCCCTATGAGGAAGAATCTATATCCTCATTTTGCTGACATGCAAATGGCAACTTACTCAAGGTTGCCCAGCCACGTGCAAAGGCCCCAACTATTCACTCCCGTGGCCCTCGCAGCTGCGCAGGGGGCTCAAAGAGTGTTGTGAAGTCCTGAGTTCCAGGTCATACTCCGGTGCCTGAAAATGATTCTACCACCTTCCAAGAAGCAGGGAACTGGAGCTTCGGAGTATCCAGCTTGGAGACCTCCTAAGAAAGGGTCTGCACAGCTCCTTAGACTGGTGAGCCTGGGCTGCCTGGGGAAGTTCTTCCTAACATCCAATCATTGTCAGAACTAAGGCAACTGCATGGTTTGGGAATCATCACTGCTATCCCCACCCCCACACTCATTGGAGAGACAGGAGGTTGGTGGCCCTGCCCCCTGGACCACTTCCTCTAGGAGATTAGAGGGGCTGGGTCTCCCTCACACCTCCCTATCCCACCACCAGTGCAGGAGCAGCTTCCTGTTTGTAGGGCTGGGTGCCTGTTGCTATGGTGACAGCAGGAGGTGCCCCCTCCAGGTGGCTGATACCAGGCCTGGCCCCTCCCTGGGCCTGCCCCTATCATTGCCTCCGCTTCTCCAACAGCTGGGCTGGTAGAACCATCTGGTCTGTGATCAAAGGGGCCGCAGGCAGGCACTGCCCAGGGACCTGGGTAAGGCACCCCTTATCTCTCCCAGGCCCTGGAACTTTCCAGATTCAGAACACCAGGAACCCAGTGGGGGCAGGAGGGGCAGGCCAGAGGGCGTGGGAACAAACACTTCCTGGGAGGGGCAGGAGGGACTTGAAACTTGCCAGGAACAAAAGCCTGAGACAAGACAGACAGGAGGGGTGGTCCTTATGATTCTCTACCCCTCTTGTGCCTCATCCTGCAGGGCCCTCATCAGCTGTGTGACCTGGGGCACAGCACTCCACGTCTCTGAGCCTTGGTCTCCTCTGTGGCCAGGGGGGAATCAAAGCAGTGCCTGCGAAGATCCAAACGTGCAAGGACTATTGGTGGGTACTCGGTTGTAAGAATAAGGATGTTCGTTGCCAGTTACTGAGGACAGGCCATTAAAGTGCATTATTCTCATTCAATCCACATGGCAACCTGAGATGCAGGCCCTGCCACCATCCACATTTTACAGAAGAAAACAATGCAGTTCAAAGAGGTGAGGAAATAGCCCCCAAAAAGCACAATTTGCAAGTGGCTAGTAAATGTTAGCTGCCATTACCGCTATTTTCCTATTATATTTTGGCTGAGTTCATAACAGCCCTGACTGGTCCCGGACTCCAACCTCTCCCCACCATCCATCCAGCCAGACCACCAGCACAATCCTCATTGACTGGTTCATTTTTTCACCTAATAATACTCATTTTGAGTTATACTTACTAGAGACTAATATTTATTAGCCCTTGATAATAACTAGCAAGTGCTGAGCCTAAGCTCTGAGCCAAGCGCTCTGTAATCTTTAGGTCAGAACTGTAGCAGAAACAAGGAAACAGAGGCCCCGAGAGGGGTTCACACACACTAGGCTCCACTCAGACTGAACTTCCATTTCGAAACCTTCTTCACTGTCTCTCACCTTTATTCTCCCCACCTGGAACAACTCACCCATTTACAGTCGGTGTCCAGGCTAGGATGTGGGCTCGAACAAGGACAATGTCTTTGTTGTTGAATTGTTAGCACAGAACCTCAGATACAGGTGGCTTCTCACAGCTTATTTATATAAACTGGACAAAGCCTAAAAGACAGCTATCAAACGTCCGTGTATTTTCCAGATTCTTTCCGAATAAAATAATCTCCGTTCATTTAGCATTTCCATATCATAAACTGTAGAATGCTGAGCCTCTAGTACAGCGGTTCTCAACCTGTGGGTCACAACCCCGGTGGGGTCGCCTAAAGCCATCGGAAAATACATAATGCATATCAGGTATTTACATTCTGAATCATAACTGTAGCAAAATTACAGTTATGAAGTAGCCACCAAAATTATTTTTTGGTTTGGGGTCACCGCAACATGAGGAACTATATTGCGGGGTCACGGCATTAGAAAGGTTGAGAACCATTGCTCTAGTAGATGAATAAATGAATGTGTGAATGATTAAGTGACTGGATGAATTCTTAAGTGAGTGTGTAATAAACAAGTTAGTTACCTGGAACCTGAATTAGAGATTTGTTGAAACAATGAAGCAAATGGGCAAATATACTGCTCACAAAAATTAGGGGATATTTCCGAATGAATATAAACGTGCAGATACTCCAGTACTTTCAGCCTTTTGTACAGTGCATTTTCACCAATGAAATAAAAGTTGGTTTTGCATCTCATTTGCATAATCCAACTTTCTTTGACTTGTCGTTTGCTTTTCTGATGTTCTTGTTTAATAAAAAAACCAAATTCTTCTTTTTTTATCACTTCATACTCATTTTAAAATATCCTCTAATTTTTGTGAGCAATATAGATGGATGAGTAAATCAAGGGAAGGGAAGAAAGGGAGGAAGAAGAAATGGAAGAATAAGCCCATCCAGGTGGAGGGGCACCTTCAGCAGGGTCAAGTACTTGAAAGCAGGTCACTGGCCTCCAATTCACAAGCTTCCCAAAGAGACCCTTCAATCCCCACCCACAGGCCCAGCACTACAGGCTCTATAGCAGGGGTCCCCAAACTTTTTACACAGGGGGCCAGTTCACTGTCCCTCAGACCGTTGGAGGGCCGGACTATAAAAAAAAACAACTATGAACAAATCCCTATGCACACTGCACATATCTTATTTTAAAGTAAAAAACAAAACGGGAACAAATACAATATTTAAAATAAAGAACAAGTAAATTTAAATCAACAAACTGACCAGTATTTCAATGGGAACTATGCTCCTCTCACTGACCACCAATGAAAGAGGTGCCCCTTCCGGAAGTGCTGCGAGGGCCGGATAAATGGCCTCAGGGGGCCGCATGTGGCCCGCGGGCCGTAGTTTGGGGACCCCTGCTCTATAGGGTTGGCAAATTATGGCTCGTGGGCTAAATCTGACCTATCGCCTGTCTTTGTAAAATAAAGTTTTATTGGAACACAGCCATATTCATTCATTTATGTGTTGTCTATAGCAGCAGAGGAGTAGTTGCAACTGAAACTATATGACTTGCAAAGCCTAAAATATTTTCTACCTGACCCTTTGCAGGGAAAGATTGTCCCCGTCTCCAGGAGAGCCTGTTGCAGGAAGGACCTGAACTGGCATCCTGCCTGGGCCCCTCCCAGTGCTGACTGGAATCCTTCCCTCCTTCAGAAGGTCCTCAGGGCCCCACTTGTACACCTCTGGGGATAGGCCCTCACCACCTCTCTAGACAGCCCCTCCTGCCCTAGGGCAGCTTGGGCCTTTGAGAGCTCTTCCTTCTGCTGAGCGGAAATGTTCTGTCCTCTTTCTTGTCCCTACCCTGATCCCGACCTTCTGCCTTGACCGCGGGTGTTTACCCTGACCTCTGCCCTTCATCTCGTTCCTCACCAGCCAGGCCGGCTCAGGCCCCGGCTGGATCCCTTTCTCAACCAGGGAGGCAAGTGAGTCACCAAGTCTGGAGAGGGGACATCTGCTGGGCTCCGGCCCTCAGCTAATCTCACTAATTCTGCCAGAGAGGCCCAAGCCACCCCTGCTGCCTCTTGTTTGTGCTCTGGCCTGGCGTGGAAGCCGGCCAGCTTGAGAGGGGAGATTCACTCACCCAGAATTGTGGGGTGTTTGGACCCTGAGTGTTTAGTTCAAGTCTGGTTTTGTCTTCAGTTCCCGGGGTGGTTTCCCAAAAGAGCTGGGGAGTCTGGCCCTGACTGAGCCTGTGCACCGAAGGCAGCGTGTTCTCACTGACCCTCACACAGATTCCGTGCCCATCTCATGAAAGAATAAACCCATGTTGTCCAGTTACAGCTCCAGGGAAGCTGGAAACCTGCTTTCCTGTTGCCTCTCTCATTCTGGAATCTTCTAAAATCATTTAAGAACCACATAGTGTCAATGGATTGATTTGGACCCATTCCCACTGTGCTCCATTGATGCCTTAGCCCTATTTCACAGATGGGAAGACTGACATGCCTCCTAAGTGCTGGGACTCAGGACTCACATTTCAGTGACCTGGTGACTGATCAGTGGGCAGCTGACAGAGGAGCAGGGAGGGTATGGAGAGGCAAGCTGAGGGTTATGAAGCAGAGGCCCAAGTTCCTCAGTCCAGAGGAAGAAAGAAAAAGCATGTCAGGGAGAAACAGGATGGGCAAAGTTATGGAGCCTCAGAGGCTTCTTCCCCACAGATTCTCAGTGGTTTTTTTAACCTCTGTTCAAGGTGCCCATTGCCTCTGTAACTACAACTGCATGGAAAGGGCCCGCAGATTTGGGGGAGGAGGGGAAAGAGAGAGAAGAAGAAGTGAGGAGAGCAAAGCAGTGATGAACACAGGCTCTGGAATCAGGCTGACCGGGGACTGGCCTGGCACTGCCAGTGTTAGCAGCGTCCCACTTTCCCCGTCTGTCCAACGAAGCTCATAATACTGTGCTCACAGTTTTTGAGGGTGAATGAGGTAATGTGTGTCAAATGCCGGGCCCGGGCTCTGGCACAAGCCAGGTGCTTGGCCAGGGGACACCCTTTCTTTCTGCATGGACGCTGTGTGCTTCTTATCACTTGCTATTTGAATCGAGCATTTTAGCTTGAGCCCCAGAGTGAGGTTATGTCTGATCACTGTGGTGTGAACCTTCTACCATCGCCCAGTGAGGTCGGGGAGGGGCCGCCCCACCGTGGGAGCATACCTGGCCTGTGTCTGCCCCCATGGCGTCACCTGCGCACTTTAATGAAAAATTCACGGCACGGAGCAGAGCCAGGCCAGACCAGGAAATTGCAAAGTCGCGGGCGCCTTACCTCAGCAGCACTGCACACTCTCTGCTTTTATAGCTCCACGTGTAATAACATAAAAGTATAATTTATTAAAGTATCACTTTAAGTGGGGATGGCAGGAGGGGGTCCATGCCCAGGGGACTGTGAGTGCCATATTGACCAGAGATGCCAAGAGAAGGGAATGGCAGTCTCAGTGCTCACCGCCTGCCAGTCATGATTCACGGCACAGTGGGCAGGAGGGCCAGGGAAGTGTCCAGGAAGCAGGAAACAAAGTTAGCATAACCTAGAGACAAGAGCCAGGCTGTGTGGGTTTAAATTCTGGCTGTGTGACTTTGGATGGGTTAGTTGCCCTCTCTGAACTGCGGTTTCATCTGAAAATGGGAGGATATGCAGAGAGGCCCATTTTTCCCAGATTGAAAGAGACTTTCAGGCACAGATAAGTGCCAGGAAATGGCCTGAAATCACCTCATTAAACACAGAGGGGTATTTACACTGGGAGAAACAAATATTTATCTCTGGACCAAGAAGGAGGAAGGTCTTTGGAACCCCAGTCTCATATCTGGCTCAGCCTCGCTTGGAAGGAAGGGATGAGGTGGGGAAGGGAAGGAGGATCTGGGGACAGGAGGGAGGTTGCAGAACAAAGGCCGGGCTGAGAGCCAGGCAAGCCTGGGTTCAAACCCCAGCTCTGCCACCACCCACCATTGTGACCCTGAGCAGGGGTCCTCACGTTTCTGTGTCCCCTTAGGAAACACAACACTAAAAACACCGCAGCCTCTCGGGATGAAAGGCAGTTTCAATGAGGTGATGTGTGCCTGAAACAGGTAGGTGTTCAATAATTACTGACTATGCCAGGCACTGCCCAAGCTTTCGAGACTCTGCAGAGAAGAAGGTAAACAAGCAGCAGGAAAAATGGGGTGGGGAAGGATGGTCTCACGTGGTGGCTTACAAAACACTAAGGAGCTGCCAGCCCCAGAGGGACAGGGCCACTTAGCACACGGCCCACACAGAGTTCAAGAAAGTCAATAAATACACACCAAAGGACTGGACACACAGCAGGTCCCTCCTGGCTTTTGTTGGCCTATCTACCCCAAGGAAATAATGGATGGGCTGCCTCGCAGGGACAGGATACAAATTTTCAGAACCCAAACGCAAGGCCTTAGTCTGACCAAAGAATTACATTTTTGGTGTTCCTATATCGGTTCTGGTTGCTGGAATGGAAGATGTCTTGGGATCCAGCATGTTCTCTCCACCTGCATGGCTACCTCTTCCAGGCCACCGTCCTCTACTGCCTGATCTATTTGGGTGGCATCTGGGCTGGTTCCCCTGCCTCCACCCTTGCCCCGTAGCCTTTCACAGCAGCCAGTGTGTTCTAATATCTTGGACGTGGTTGGGGTGTCTGGGATTGGCTAAGAGGAAGACCGTGAGAGGACTGACCTAGGAGAAATAAACTCAAAGCAGCAGAGGAGGTGGTCAGAAGGGGAAAGAACTTTCCGACTGCAGGAAAGAAGCATCATCCTTAGGAGGAGATGCAGAGGGTCCGAGCTTCCCATCCTGCTGGGAGGGGGTTAGTTAGCTTCCTGATGGGGCCAAGAAGACCCCAGAGAGTTGTAGACACCAGAACACTGGCAAGCTGACAGCACAGCCAGAGCAGACTGGTGGGACCGGAGCAAAGGCTTCTCCAAAGCACATGGATGAGCAGCTGCCCTCCCGACAGACCCTATTTATTTAAAGTTGTGGTTGTTGCATTTGGTGTTTGTTGAAATGATTCTGGGGCTCTCATCCTACGTGCTTGAGCTCCAGGCCCTATTGAGAACTTGAAAGTGACATTCTTCAGTTGAGAGGAGGGTAGGAGCCCAGGCCAGAGGAGAGAGCGAAGAGAGGGTAGCTGGGGACAGGGTCTCAGCAGGAAAGAGACTCACAGAAAAGGGATTTTCAGAGAAGCGGTTGGAGTTAAGGACAACCAACGAGGGGTGATGCTGCACCCGGACTGGGAACAGTGGAGAGCGGCTGGTATCACCCTCCAAAGGGTGAAGAGGGAGCAGCCACTGCACCCTAGACAGCGTTGGAGGAGTGAGGCCAGCCAGTGGGCACTCGGAAGAGAGGAAGCAGGGCGCCAGCTCCTACTCTCCTGCTGGCTAGCGCCGGGTGATCCGGAGTGAGCTACCCGGTCCAGAGCCAGCACGGGTGGGGCGGGCAGAGTGAAGGGGCAGAGAGCTCTCACAGCCCTGGGGCTTCTCCTTTCCCAAAGACCCCTGGCCACGCGTGCCTCGGTTCCTGGGGGAAATAAACAAAAGGCCCCAAGCGCATCTCTTGCAACAGATAAAAAGCACAGGCGCCTAGGGAAGAAGACCCTTCCCTACCTCCCGGCTTTTGTTCAACAAGTGTCTTCACTTGGCTTCCCTTTTCCCTCTGCTCCCTGTGGAAATCTGTTCCTCCTGTAAGACCCAGTTCCGATACCACACACTCTTCATTGTGTTAATAGCTGTTTACTCATGACCAGTATGTGCCAGGACCAACCTTAATGATGAAAACCACCCAAAGTCAGTCCTGGCTCTGCCCTTCCAAACTGTGAGCTCAGGCCAGTGGCCTCCCCTCCTGTGCCTCTGTTTCTTTGTCTGAAATAGTCTCACCTCCCTGAGGGGTAGAGATGGAGATTAAATAAGGCCCTAAGCACTAGCTTCATGTTTATTCTTGTCATTGCACTTACCTTCCTCACAGGAAAGAAACTGAGGCTCAGAGAGGGTCCATGACTCAGCCAGGGCACACGGGACAAGGGACCAAGCTGGGATCCCAACCCTGGTCTTACCCCAAAGCTAGTCTTATCATCATTGTACCAGGCTGCCTCCTTCGGCTGGAAGCCTCCCTAGGTCGCTCAAGTGAGAAGTCTCTCCATCTTAGATGTGATTCCTATAGCTAGAATAGCTATCACACACATAGCAGTACTATGCTAGGCACCCATGCTTGAATTCATTTAGTCCTCATAACAACCCTCCAAGGTCGTTCCTACTGTCATCCCCACTGATGAGGAATATGGGGCTCAGAGAGGTTAAGTCACATAACCACATGGACCAGCATTTGTACCCAGCTCTACCTTACAGGCTTGTTCTGATGTACCCATTTCCCCTCTAGACAGGAAGGAAGCTGCCTGAGGTCACAGCCGTCTGAACATCACGTCCCATCCTCCAAACTCAAATGCAGTGCCTCTCTTGAGGATGGGAAGGTGAAGACCTGTTTATTAGGGGAAAGCTAGTGGGGAAGGGGGTGTGAGTGGTGAGAAAGGCTAGAGTTGGAGCCCCCACCACCTTGCAACCCTCTTTCCCACCCCATCAGACCCACTGTTCTTTCCCAGATGGGGCAGCAGCCTCCTTGGTGGCCAACCCCACTCCCACCCGACAGAAGCCAGGCTCTCCTTCTGAAACACAAATCGCACCTGTCCCCCCAGCCCCAGCCCTCCTAACCCCATCTCCCTCAGGAGAAAACCAAGGCCCCTAGCCAGGTAGCTGCATTCCCATGATGTGGCCCTGTTGGCTTCTCATTGCTGCCCCCCAGACATAAGTATCTCCCCTTTCCCAGGACACCCTCACTACTCTCCTACTTTCCTAGAAGCACCTCCCAGTCCATCCCCCCCCCCCCCACCTGATCTAATGCCCGGCCCTCAGCATGTGCTCAACAATTGTTCATTGAACTGGAACCACTGGCCTGGGAGGTCTGAATGCTGGTCCCAATCTGGTCCACTTCTGTAATTTGTTCAGACACATGCCTTCCCTACCCCTGAGGCTCAGTTTATTCATCTGTATAAGGAAAGATGTGAACGGCTCTTTCGGGGCTTGAACACTGTGGATCTCTCTCCCATGCACACACATGCACGTGCACAAACACAGACAACACGCGCACACACAGGGCCCAGGCCAGACTCTCCCCAGGACACTGAGCTTCTCGTGGATTGAATTACCAACATTTCATCGGTGGGAGGAAGGGAGGCGGGGCAGGGAAAGGAGCTGTGAATTCCGTGCACCGAGCCTGTCCCCGCAAGGCCTGGACCAAATGCCACAGCGTGTCTGTGCCCATCTGCCTCTGGGGTGGGGCGGGTGGGGGTAGAGGTAGGGGCAGGGAGGGGTTCCCCAAAACTGAAATGCTAAAGAAAAGACACCCACAGGATCTCACATAGACTCACACACACACTCTTTCCTCAAAGACACAACCACACATGCATGTGTTCATAGATGCACACACATGCTTAAACATATATACATATGTCCTACACAAATTTACACACATATGTGATACTCTCTTGTATTCAGTCAACAAACATTCATTGAGCCAGTTTGCTAAGAAAGACTAGTTCTCCATTTCTCACTTTTTTATGAAACAGCTCCCCATTTGGTTACATCCCTACACACACACTCACTCATACACACACACACACAACAGTCGCCCACACAAACTCACACATCCGAGGCTTGAGCTGCAGGCTCCTTCCAAGGCCCTGTGAGGGCCCCTCCACATGTGCACGATGGTCAACGCCGAGGAAGGCAGGGAAATCAGCGCTAGAGACGTGAGCCAGGAAGTTAATTAACAAAAATATTATGATATTTTTCAGAATTTGGTAACGTTTGTGGCATTTCTCAGTTTCAAAATTGGGTGATTTGTTCTGGTTTCTTTTTTTTTTTTTTCATTTTAAAGACTCTTTAGTATTTGAAAATTTGTATTCTTTTCCACAAAGAAGGACCCCAAAATTGAATACATTTTCAGCCTCACTGAGCCTGAGTTTGTCCCTGCAAACACTCAGATGTTCAATCATCACACTCACCCTCTCTCATACTCACACTGCTGCACACGTGTTCACATATTCTTATGAGTCAATGACAGGGTCACACACGCCCAGGACACACCATCTCTCACACTTGCCTCCCATTCTCAATTCAGACAGACGGGCAACCCAGGGCACCTCCAGCTCACCTGGCCTCAGGGCAGGCCCTGCCATTCCATCCCTCACCCTCTGACCGCCGACCCTGGGCACTCCCTGGCCCACCCCCAGCACTGCCAGCACCACACACTCCCTGCGATGGTATGGGCATTCACCCTCCCACTCCATCCGCAAAACGGGACCATCTCCACCCTGTCTCTCTCCCCTAGCACTACACCCACCGCCACCTCAGCAGGAAACTGCCAAAACCCACAGAATTTTTTTGAAGACCTCCTCATTGCCTAAAGGCAGCTGGCATTCATAAGATATGAGAATTAGAATTATACAGTCCTTTCCGGGTTCGAATCCTGACTCAGTCTTCCTATTTGTAACATAGGGGAATAATCCTACCTCATAGGCATGTTGTGAGGATTAACTGAGCAAACACAGCCAAGTACAGAGCGAAAAGCCAGTACGTGGTAGTGGTCATTCTGCTTTCCCTCTGTGACTGCAGGAAGGGGGGTGGGGGCCTTGCCCCTGCAGACTGGCCCCTCCTCCAGCCCCAGGCTGGTCCAGCCCCCCTCCCTAATGCCTCAGCCACATCACCCTCTCAGGCCACCCGAGTGCTGGGATCACCAGCGCACCTGCTTCCAAGGGCTCTAATTTCCTGTAAGTGTAAGAATTCAGGTCAGACACCGCCCGAGGCCCGCAGGCCCCCTCCCGGCGGAAACCCATAAATAACCTGGCTCAGGCTGCCTGGCCCGGGCACGAGACTTTCTCTTCACCCACCATCACGCTGCTCCGCAGCCCAGCTCTGCCAGGCAGGTATAGCGATTCTCACTGACACACGGGGAAACTGAGGCCATACAGAGGAATGTGAGTGTGAGATCCTGACCTATAAACTAGAAGAAACTTCCTTTAAGATATACCCTTCCCATCCCTTCTCCTCTCCCAAAGAAATGCCCTCCCATCAGTTCCCAGGTGGCCAATGACTTACACCTGAAATCTATTCATTAGCGCAAACTTTTCCTGTAAAGGGCCAGATAAAAAATATACTTGGAACTGAGGCCCAGGCAGTGTCGCCACTACTCAACTCCCTTGTGTAGCCACAGACAATATATAAACGCATGGACACGGGTGTGTGCCAGTGACACTTTTCTACAAAAACAGGCGACAGGCCAAACTGGCCATGATTTACCCACCCCTGCATTGGTGCACCAGACCCCTCCCCTGCGCTGCACCAGAATGAAGCTGAGGGTCCTAGCTTAGGAGTGCTCAACGGGCCCTGAGAGGTAGCCACTCCAGCTCAGCACTGGCCAGAGGATGAAACTGGGGTCCAGAGAGGGGACACAGTCTGCCCAAGTGCTCTAGCTGCTCAGAGCCGGGTTTCTTGAACCTTGTCCAAGCACTCTGTCTGCAGCATCATGGATTCGTCCTCCAAGGTCAAAACTCATCAAGCTGGGTCCTTGCCTGTCTCCCACACTGGACTAGGGGGTTCCCTTGGCACCAGCATTTGACATGGACCATGTCAGGGCCATCCAGTGTCCATCCAGTCCAGGGTCTACCACAGCAAGACATTTAGGGAGAAAAATGCAGAACGGGGGCGCCAAACCCCTATTCTAGCCCAAGACCTGGGTTTCTCAGCTTTGGGATTACTGACATTAGGGGTCAGATAATTCTCTGCTGTAGGGGGGCTGTCCTGGTCATTGTAGGATGTTTAGCAATATACCTGGCCTCTACCGTCTAGATGCCAATAGAACAGCACGCGTGTGCACGCACACACACACACACACACACACACACATTGTCAGTTGTGACAACCAAAAATGTCTCCAGACATTGACAAATGTCCCCTGGGAGGTAAATCACCCCCTCTCCCATGAAAGTCTCTGCCCTAAGCCAAGCAAGTTGAGGGCAAAAGCACACCCTGTGTAGGAAAGTTCCCCTCCTTCCCTTCCTCTACCACGACCCAGCTGAGAAACCTGCACCCACCTCTTAGTGGCCTCAGTTTCCACAGCCCAGGATGGGTCCATTCCATTAGCTGCAGCTCCGGGCAGAGGGGGAGGGGGAAGAGGAATGTGACCACAGCTGCAGGGTCCAAAAGTGCTGAGGAGACACGAAGATGTTTCCCTGTGAGTCAGGAGCCAGGAATGTGTCGCCCAGAGTGGCCACGAGCCAGAGACCCCCACATGCCACCCCCATCCACCCCCCAGAGCATCCGCCTTTTATTAGAACAGAAAAGGCGGCAGGTGCCAGGTCTCTGAGAGCCTGTTAAGCCAATAAACTCCTCGAGCGCCAGAGAGGGGGCCGCTGGGCAGGAAGCCACCCTGGCCAGGCACAGGAGAAGGAGCCGCGGGACTCCAGCTCCGTCCTACCCTGCTCCTGGCTGCATCAGCTCAGGCTGGTCACTTTGGTTGTCTGGCCTGCATTTCCTTCTTTATAAAATTATTGCTTTTTATCATTATTTGATTGAGGTTTTTTTATTTCAATTTTTGCACGTAACGAAACCCAACACACCACAAGCTAAAACTGTATAAGGCAAAGTGACTCCTCTCCATCATTTCCCTCACTATAACAACAGCTGCTTCAGAGCCCAATGGGGGCAGTAGTTTTCAAATCTATAAAAGTGGGGTTCACTCATTTGTCTCTCCACAGGATTTGGGGGATTTGAGAGAATGTAGGTGCTCTAAGACTATGTATTCCCTTCCTCTCCTTTCCCCTCCATCCTGCTCCCTGATTTTGGACAAATCCAGCAAGCCCGTTCTCCCAGCTCCCACATCACCTCCCTCCCTCTCATCCTCAGGGTTCTGCCAGCAACTCCCCAGAGCTCCCTTGGGAATCCACCCTCACTTCTTCCTCCTGGACTCTAACTTAGATCAGCATCAAAAAGCCACACCTCCTCCAGGAAGCCTGTCTGGATAGTTCATTTCCAACACAAACCAAGCAGGTACTGCACAAAGCATCCCCATTAGATCCCTGTCCTCAACTGAGACATCGTCCACCTGCCAAGTGCTAGGTCAGGCCCTTTGCAAACATTATGTCCTCTAATCCCCATATCTCCCCAACTTCCAGATGTGGAAACTGAGGCTCAGAAAGGAGGCTGGCTTGCTCACAGTTCATGCATTTCCCACAGTGCCAGGAGGTCCAATCTAGATGTTTCAAAAGTTCACGTGCACTATAAAAACTTTTTTTTATATTATTCTCTTTAATTACAAATATTTCTTACAGCTGCATCAACCCTTTCTGAAGAAAAGTAGATTAGCTATAGAGAAACTACTGATAGATAATAGGATAGGATTAACATGGCATCAGTAAGAATAAGTGCTCCTGCATGCACACTCACCCCCCCGCAATATCGTGGCCCCAGGACATGCTGGGGCTCCCCTCCATCACCTCCCATTCTCCGGGGTCTCAGTAGCACTTGAGGAAGGGCAAGTTCTCCTGATGCTGTCTTCCCCACCTCTGGACCTAGAATTACATGTTTAGTCCCCTTCTTACACCTGGTCCCAGAGCCAACTTTTCACTGACTGGTAAGCAGGGAGCTTTTGTTTTTAAAAACTGTGAGGCCAAGGCAAAGGCAGCTTTGGGGACTCTGGACCGAGTCCCAGGCCAAAAGGCAGGAGACCTGGGCCCTGGCCTGCCACGTTGGGGGCCCCGGGATTTCAGTTCTAAGGCACCTTCCCTGGGAAGGCCCTTCCTCCCACAGAGCACGTGTCCCTCTCCCTTTCAGCTGCCTGTCTTTATCCTGAAGACGCTCATGAACACTGATGCACTGTCCATTATTTATGTCATTTAATGCAGGAGTGTTGTTGCCCCCATTTTATAGATGGAGAAGCAGGGGCTCCAGAAGGGGTTATGCCCCATGTCTGGGGCTTCTTTCACCTGCCCCTACCGTAGACCTTGCCCAGGCTGGATCCAGTCTTGCCTTCTTCCCAGAAGCATTGGCTCAGTAGGTCTCAGTGAGGGCATGGGCCCAAGAAACTTTTCCTCAGGGACCAGGCTATGCCAAGAAGACACTAAACCTGGCCCCAGAGGCTCCAGGGAGGGGCAGGAGCCCAGTCGTCCTCAGGGGCTCCCATGGACAGGCCCACCCTCTCTGCACCTCTGGCAGGAACTACCCACAAACAGCAGCCCAGCAGCAGCTGGGTGGGTCCTGGCAGGAAAACCAGGCAGGCAGGGGTATCAGCTGCTCTTCTGGCTTCAGCTCAGGACCAGAACAGCCCAGCCCTTCGGGCCCACCTGTGCTAGTCATGACTTCCAGGCACCAACCGGCCCCTGCTGACCCTCCTATCCCCACTTCCCCTTGGGGCTCTCCCTCTCTGCTCCCATGGGCTGTGCCCTGGGAGCAAATATGCCTTCTGGACCACCCTAGTAATAACCTCAGCACCACTACTGCCAAGGGGCCAGGGAGCCCCTTCCTCAAATCTTAACCACCTAATCAGCCCTCCCTAACACTCAATGTTTGAATCATTCTTTTTATTCTTAGAGTCCTACAAAGTTAGAATTCTTCCTTTAATCTTAGAATATATGAACCATCCCCTTTTTGCCTAGAACCTTAAAGCATGAGGATTTTCTTCCCTTTGCTGTCAAGATGATGTAAGACCATTGCTCAATAGGACCTGAAGTCTCCAAATGATACAAATGGAGAAAGTGAAACCCAGAGAGGGAGTGACTTGCCCAAGGGCACACAGTGAGCCGGCCCAGTTGGGATAAGCATCTAGGTGTGTGGTTCCTCAGTCTGTGCCTGCCGCGCTGGAGCTCCTAGCCCCTTGAACAAGAAAGACTTCCTCTAGGACCCTGACCCTTCCTGCCAAGGCTTACCACACAGTCCTAGGAGGACGTTCCTCACCCCTTCTGCACACATACTCTTGCCCAGCTCTCTGGAATGGCCCACAGGTCAGGGCCTATGTCCCAAGCCTGCAGCAGGGGCAGGAGACACCCCTTCCCCCAGTCAGGGTGCTGGGGCCTCTGGTGCCACCCCCAAAATAGCCCAGCTCTCTGGCCCACAGATCAGGTTGCAGCCTCCCTGTCCAGATGGGGCGCCTGGAAGGGCGGGAGGAACTTGCCCCGAGCACTGCCTCCACCTGCTCCCCCACACACATCAGTGCTTGGGCCTAGACTTAAATCACAGCCTCCCAGAGGACACAGCCTTTTCTGGAGGCTGTTGCAATGGGAGCAATGGGAAAGGGGTGTTTGGGAATCGGGAAGAAATGTGGGGGGTAATTCCCAGAGAGAAGAATGATTTGTGAGTTCTTTTATTACCATGGATCAGCTGTGTGGTTTAGGAAGAGTCAACTGCCCTCTCTGAACCTCAGTTTCCCCCTCTGTGAAATGCAGAAAATGCTCAAGCCCATACAGCAGTAATCAGACAAAAGTCCCTGTCTTCAAGGAGTCCACAGTCCAGGGGTCAGCAAACCCTGGCCCAGGCAATTAGGTTCCAGAGCCTATGTTTGTAGCCCACCTGCTACCTGCCAGTGGCATGGGGCACCCAGGTGCAGAAGGTGCTGTGTTATTTTATTTAGGGTGGTCTAGGAAGACCTCTCTGAGGACTTAGGTTAAGAACCCCCTCAACCCTGGACAAAGGAGCTGGGGATTATGGGTTGGACCAGAGGAGCCTCAGCCCCTCCCACAAACCAGGCCTCTAGGTGTGAGACTGAGGTTTCTGTTGCAAGCCCTCCACTGGACTCAGCCCACTGCCTTCCATTCCCTGATACTCAGTAGCACCTGACCTCTGCAACCCAGAGGGACGCAGCTAGAAGGGGAATGGAGAGGCCAAGGTCCAAGGACCTAGATAGCCTAGGAGTCTCAGCTCCAGCCCTAAGGCAAGGGAAAGTAGCTAGAGTCCCAGGTGACCTCACCTGGCATCTAGAGAGTAAGAAACCACAGTCTGAAGACTGCCAGGCTCAGGACCCTGGAGCTCCAGGGGTGCAGGCGTCTTTGGTGGGTGGGTAGGGCCTGTGAAGTTCCCACAGTGAAAGGCTCCTTCTTACTATGGCCATTCCCCTCCCCTCCTCCAGGGGCCTGAGTGCAGTAAGAATACTCTGGAACTTCATGGTCATACACCCTTCAACCCTCTCAACAACCCTTCAAGGTTAAAGATAGGGAGACTCAGACACGGGGAGACAAGCAACTTGCCCAAGGTCACACACCTGGGAAACAGTAGTGGTAGCTGTCTGAGTCTACAATTTTCATGCTTTCTTTCTTTTCTTTTCTTTCTTTCTTTCTTTCTTTCTTTTTTTTTACATGCTTTATTTCTTAGGGGAAAATAAAGATGAATTTAATTTTTAAAAATCTTATACTTGGGGGCCCTGCCCAGTTGGCTCAATGGTAGAGCATCAGCCCGGCGTGTGGAAGTCCCAGGTTCGATTCCCGGCCAGGGCACACAGGAGAAGCGCCCATCAACTTCTCCACCCCTCCCCCTCTCCTTTCTCTTTGTCTCTCTCTTCCCCTCCCACAGCCAAGGCTCCACTAGAACAAAGTTGGCCTGGGCACTGAGGATGGCTCCATGGCCTCTGCCTCAGGTGCTAGAATGGCTCCATTTGCAACGAAGCAAGGGCCCCAGATGGACAGAGCATCATGCCCTAGTGGGCATGCTGGGTGGATCCCAGTCGGGCATATGCAGAGAATCTGTCTCTCTGCCTCCCTGCTTCTAACTTCAGAAAAATACAACAACAACAAAAAATCTTATACTTGAGGTTTGTTGTTAAAGTAGTTGCTCATTTAACCTCTTTTATTTAAAGATTTTCTCATTTGCTCTTTCAAAGCACAGAATCATGGATGCATTTTGGAACAAGAGACCCAATGTCATGCAAGATGCATCAAAGTACATTAGTCACCTCCTCCCCCGGCCCTGCTGTTAGCACCCATCATTCACATCTTTTTCCAGGCCAAGCACCCTAATAACCCTCAGACTTCACCTGCCTTCTAGATGGTTCTTTCCTTCTTTGGCAAGGAAACACTTCCTAAGGGCCTACTGTGTGCCAAGTTTTGTCCTGAGCACTGGACAGGCTCTCAGCAACAGCCCCCACCCCTGTTTCCTGGAGACCATGTGAGCAAACACACGAATAGATAAACACTAGCCAGTAAGTTCCACTGGGTCTCTTTCTCCACTGATGTCCTCAAGCACTTAGAGTGAGATTTGCTACGAAGTAGATGTTCAATAAATATTCATTGAATGAATGAATTCACTGAGATGGAGAACCCAAGTATGAAGTCAGTTTAGGGAAAGTTGATGTGGAACTTGACATACCTGAGGGCCACCTGAGGGAGGAGCATAGTCAGGTATCCAGAGTGTTACATGTAAGAATGTGCAGCTTGGCAAAGAATTGGAGCAGAGAAGTGTCTGTTTGGCTCAAACTCAGAGGCCCCCCCCAAATTGTTCCCTCCCTCATACCCCCACACTTCCCTTCCCAGGGAACTAAGAGGGGGTCTGAGAACTAACCCTCCCCATTGAGCCCCTCCAGCCCCAGACTGGCCGGCCCTGCACTCTCCCTCTTCTAAGCTGCCCCAACAAAAGCTGCCCTTGTAGGAGCCAGGACCATCGTAATTAAAAAGGAAACATAATAAAGCCTCACTCTCAAGCCAAATCCCCATCCCTACAGCGGACGCCCAGCCCACCCCGCATTGCCCATGGAGGACACACGGCCCCTTTGTGAGCCCTGGGCGAGGGCCACTCCTGCCCTGCCCCGCCCAGCCACTGGCCTCCCTCCCTTCCCTGCCCACACACCCGACCCCTATGGCCCTCAAATCCTGGCTGAGAGAGCCCAGCCTCGTCTTTCCACAGGTAGGAAACTGAGGCCCAAAGAGGAGGAGTCTGAACGCAGGCCCACTGCTCCTTCGGCCCAGCGGATGTGCAGTGCCAGTGCTCCCTCCTGGGCCCCACGCCCCAGGGCAGGGATGCAGATGGACACTGAAGAGCTCATCTCATGAAGCCCTTCTTGCCCAGCCGAGCTGAAGGGGACCCCAGCATTTAAGTGTCACCTACTCAGTGAGACCAGAGAGGCTTGATTTTCCTGAGGTCACACAGCAAGAAGGAGTAAGACCCAGAACCAAATTCCAGGTCTCCTGAGCCAGCACAAAACTCTCAGAATGGAGTGACTGGCTTGTCCTGAGCACAGATCAGGGTGACCTAGGTTCTAGGCATTGGCATCAGGTCTCTGAACTGTAGAAGGGGGTGAGGGAGCGGCACCTCCAGCCCTCCTGCTGTGGTGGGAATCAAGCCCCTGCATGGAGGGGGGCAGAGTATAATAACTCCCATGAGGCCTTCCAAAGCTACAGGACAGGTCTCTCCTTGTCAGCTGCAATGAAAGCTGAGCACAACACTGCGCCATCCAGAAGTTAGGGAGTCCCCCAAGGCCCAATTCAATATCTTCTCCCAAATCTTCCCACCCCAGCCACACTGGCCATCTGAGTGGCCTCAAGACACTGAGCTCAATGCTCTTACCCTTTGGCCTTATCCTGGAGGACCTCTCCCATCATCCGAGGGCCCCAGCGGAGAACAGCCTAAGGTAAAATGGTGGTACTGGCTGAGGTTGTTGGGGTCCTACCTACCTCCCCTCTCAGGGATCCTGTTTCTGACCCCCATCTGCCTCACCCTCCTAACTACCATCCCCACACCCACACTTACATTCTCCCCAGGCTGTCAGGGATCCCCCCCAGAGGTGGTCACAGCCAGCAAAGGCTTAGAGGGGGCCAACGAGACATGACAAGGGAATGGGGCCCCCGGGGCCCCTTCCCAGTAGTGCAATGGTAAGGAATCTAATGTTAGGTGTATACCAGCATGCATTTATGAAGATATCCAGATGGGTGTCTGTTTAAGACGTGAGCATCAGTGGGTGTACAGAGGCGGGCCTAAGTTTGGGATCATTGTTTAATTAATAAAAACAAAGCACCACCACTTACTGAGCTTTTATTCCAAGAGCTCTGTCTGTTTTGCGTGTAAGCCTCCCTTTCTTTTGGGAAAAACACTCTCATTATTTTCATATTACAGAAAAGGAAATTGCCCGAGGTCACACGGCTGGTGGGTGGTAGAATTTGGATTTGAAGTCAAGTCTGTCTGACCCCCATGCCTGCAAGGGGTGCACAGAATGCTTGACAGCCAGCCCATCCAATCCCTGCTGATGGCACCAATCCTGCTCTTTGTATTGCTGACCCCTTCAGAACTAAGTATGGGCAGGGACGGAGGTGCCAGTCACCACCATTCTAGTCATGTCAGTCAACTCCAAAACCCCAAGAAAAGTGCACATGTAAGAGTAAGTGTGAGTGCGTGTACATGTGTGTATACATGTATGAACGTATCTGTACATGTATGTTCAGAGAGGTGCTGACCAGGCGTGGCACATGGGCCCATCCACGGCCTGTCATTTTCACCTGTCCCCACAGTCCAGCCCCCTTGGCCAGAAGGACTGAGGAGGGGACACCCCTGGGCACCCAGGGCAGACAGCAGTAGCCCCCACTTGCTCCTGCCCCCCAGGAACCAGCCAGAGCAGGCAAGGATTAGACAGATAATGCCTCTTGTAAGAACAAGGGATTGTTGCAAAGGGGAAATGAGAGTGGGGGGCCAGGGGCCAGTTCAGATTTCTCCTGGGGTGAAAACTGAGCCCCCCGGGAGGAGGAGCCCCGCCTGCCAGGTCCTAATCCCCCTCTTCTCACCAAAACCCCAAAGAAGAGGCTGTTCACAGGCAGCAGATTCCTGGGATTCATTAATTCTGGATTTGCAGGAGGGACTCCCTGGGTGCCGGTGGCAGGGGACATGCTGGGAGCCCTTAGGAAAGGTGGCCGAGCTGGGGCTTCCTGGGCTACAGGGGCCGTGGGCATATCCTAGGCTGCCCAAGGGAGCAGCGACCACCTGCACCCTGGCCACACCCCAGAGCTGTCTCTCCTGGACCAGTTCTCAGCTGCCAAATTTAATTTTCTTCCCTTTAGGAGCTGTAATATACACGGTAAAATGCACAGGTCTTAAATGTACAGTGTGATGAGTCTTAATAAGTAACCTAGGTAGCCACCATGAGGAAGACACAGACGATTTTCATCCTCCCAGCTGGTTCCCTCCTCCCCTCCCCTTCCCAGTGAGTCCCCCACCCAGGCAACCACTGACCTGCCGTCTGTCGCAGATGGACTTTGTCTCTGCAGAATATTTTTCCTGAACAGAGCCTGCAGACCCCAGGATCTTCCCAGGCCCAAGGACTCTGAGCTACTATATATCTAATCCTGTGGATTCACCTCCAAGATCTTTTCAAATCTTCAACACCTTTCCTGTCCCCACCCCAATCTCATGTCAACTCATGTTGAGTCCCTCCTTCTGCCATGGCCACCTCTGACTTACCCCCAGCATCTGAATCCCTCTCACTGCTCACTCAGCCTGTGCCTCAACCCGCCCTCCCTCTAGTCCAGAGCAGCTCTCCAAATGCATGTCACTCTCCTAAACTCCTCGGTTTCTCCCTACCATGCGTAGGAGAAGATTTGAACTTCTCTGCCTGGTACTCTGGGCCTTCAGGGTCCAGCCTCTCTCCGTTTCACCTAACAGCATCTATCACTCTGTGGGCTCCCACCCACAGAACCACTCCAGGCGGCAAGGTTACTCTATCCTTTCTCCCTTTCTCTTTCCCATGCTTATGTTCATGCTGTTCCTCCTGCCAGAAATGCCCCTCAGGAGCTTTCCAAACCAGCTGAAGTACTGCTGTGCCAGGAAGCCTGTCTTGAACTCCTCTGCCCCACCTGGGTCGTTGTCCCCTCCATCCCTGCCCTGACACCCAGCCTTCCATGCCAACCCTGCCTTGGTCTACACCAGGCATGGCCAACATATGGCCCGCGGGTCAAATTCGGCCCACGTAATGAGTTTATGCGGCCCGCGATTAAATTTTTAATATTCTCCGCTACTTTAAAATCTCAGCTACTCAGAAGTAGAAGCGTCTTTGATTATTGGAAATCAAGATATTTAAGAAGATAGTGATATGCGGAAAAGAATTCTGCATGTGACTAATCTAGGGTTAACTTCGAATAATTGGTCAAATGGATTCGTGATACTTCTTTATTTTTTAAAAAAAATTCCATTATAAAGATTTACAACTTGTGTACTCGTCTGTACTCAATATGAACTGTTTGACGTTTAGCGGCGATGTGAAACCCACATTCTCTTAGGCGGAGTTTGCCAGTGCGCACCCAAGGTCAAACAATTCGTTATTTTTGTGGTCAAGTGTGCTGAATCAAGTGGCATTGTAGCATAGACAATAGCTGCCGTTGATAACTGAAAAACGTGTCCAGGCTGTTTGTAAACGAAATAATTGTTTTATTTGCGATATAACCCCTTCAAGCTCATTCTATTAATTAAATATTGTTTTGATTGATTGCGATACAGTTTGGATAATTATACGGTATATAATTTTATTTTTATTAAAATATACTTTTATTAAAATAATATTGTATATTAAAATATTTTTCACTCACTTACATTTATTCATAAACAAATTACATAAGAAAATTTTGTTTACTTAAACAAATCGTTTTTGTATTTAACATTTTTTAATTTTAATATTTCGTCCGACCTGTGAAAAAAGTTTTGTTTCTAATTTGGCCCGGGAGCAAAAACTGTTGTCCATGCCTGGTCTACACCCTTCCCACACCTTGACTTCCAGATTCCAGAGACAGTGTCTTGTTCTGATCTGGACCCCGGGGCCCAAGCCAGGGTTGACACATCATAAATCTCAGCAAAGTCCTGCCACCACGTCTCCTCTTACCCTCCTCAGCTCTAACCTGGCATGCACCTGGGCACAGAAATATTGGATTGAATTGAACTGAGTCAGCAATGTGGCATCAGGGTAGGACTGAGACCCACGGGGGTGGAAAGAGCCAGCAGGAGGGGGTCACGTCCGGTCCGCCAAGGACCAGGCAGATCTAGGTTCCAATCCCTGATAAAGTCACTTCATCTCCCTGAGCCTCAGTTTCATTGTCTGTAAACTGGGCATAATGTCCACTTCACTATTTGGTTTTATGTTTGTTTTAGAATCTGTGTGCAACAGTCTTGGCATAATGTTGACTCTGATAGCCACTATCAAGTGGGTGGAGGGAGACAGAACAGAGGGAAGGCAGGTAGGTATCCAAATGGTAACAGGTGGGAAAGACAGGTGGCTGCCGCTCCCTAGGACAGCAACCTCTTTCCACCAGCCTCCAGAATCCCAACAGATTTTTGAGTCCCTGCTTGTCTAACTGTCCCCCAACACTGGCTTTCCTGCTTCCCAACTTGATGGAGGGGATAAGAGGAGAAAATGATCAAGTCTGGCAGAATCCAGTGGAAAGAAGGTAAGGTATGAATGTTCACAGCAGCACTACTCATGATAGACAAAACACGGAAACAGCCTGACCAGATAGTGGTATAATGGAAAGAGCGTTGACCTGGGATGCAGAGGACCCAGGTTTGAAACGCTGAGGTTGCCAGCTGGAGCGCAGGCTCACCAGCTTGAGCGTGGGGTCACTGGCTTGAGCCCAAGGTTCTGGCCTGAGCAAGGGGCCACTGGCTCAGCTAGAGCCCCTTGGTCAGCCACATATGAGAAAGCACTCAATGAATAACTAAGGTGCCATAACTATGAGTTGATGCTTCTCATCTCTCTCACTTCCTGTCTGTCTGTTGTCTGTCTTGGTCTGTCTGTCTCTCTCTCTCACACACACAAAAAACAACAACAGAAACAAAAGCAAAAAAGAATACAGAAACAACCCAAATGTCCGTCAACAGACAGGCAGACAAAATGAGTATACCCATGTAATGCCCATGGAAAGGAATGAAGGACCTGCTACAGCTCAGAGGAACTGAGAAAACATGGTGCTAAGTGAAAGAAGCCAGTCACATAAGACCATATATTACATAATCTCATTTATACAAAATGTCCCCAAATAGGCAAATCTATAGAGGCAAAAAGTAAATTAGCAGGTGCTTAGGACTGTGGGGGATGGAGAGGGGATTGGTAGCTAAATGGTGTGGGGTTCTCTTTGTAGCAATGAAAATGTTACAAAATTGATTGTGGCAATGGCCGCACTATCTGTGAATATACCAAAAGCCTCTCAATTGTATACTTAAATAGGTGCATTGTATGGTAAGTAAATTATAGTTCAGTAAAGCTGCTTTTAAAAAGGCCAGGAGAGGGCAGGTGAAGGAGGAGGTGTCCAGCTTAGGTAGAAAAGGGGGTGAGGATGGGGCCATGGCTCAGCAGGAAAACCAAGCCCTAGATTTCATGAGACCTGTAAAACGGCTGTTATCCTACACATTTTACAGAGGGGAAAGCTGAGATTCAAACACACTGCCCAAGATCACACAGCCTGGAAACTGGGATTTGAGACTAAAGACATGGGCCTGGCCCAGGCCTGCCCGCCTTGCCCCTCCTTGGGCTTCCCTGACACTCTAGGAATGTGAGGCTGGCATCCCCAACCTGGAATGGGCTGCCCCCGATAAGCTGGAGGGTAGAGGGTGAGGCCACCGTACTGGCACCAGCTCTACCGAGGCAGATCTGCACAGGTGTGGGCATCCCAGCTCAGCCCACACAGCTGCTGCCCAGCCCTGCACCCCAGGCCAGGGCCCTGTCACCACCCTGGGCCAGCCCAAACAGCTGGAAACACCTGCACCCCTGACAGGAGCCAGCCTGGGTGCCCATGGTCCCCAAGGTCCGTTGGTAGCATCTGAGGCTGCAGTGGTGGTTGTCAGAAGAGGGGTTTTGGATGTGTGACCCAAGAGGGGACACAAGCCATATGTTTAAGCATCAGGAGTGTGTTTGTGAGAGAGTTTTCCCATGTCACTCAGAGTGTGGCCACAAGAGTGTGTGTGAATGTGTGCGAGAGAAAACACAGGTATGGGTGAGGACAGGTGTGCCAGATTGAGAGTGGGAATATATCTGAGTGTGTCCTGAGCCTTGAGAAAAGGAGAGGAGGAGACAGAAGAAAGTGCCCATGGGCATGGAAGATGTGACTGTGGGGGACCAAGTGTGAGACTGTGTCAGGGGCGTGAGACAGTGGTGTGCCTGGGAGACCCAAGGGTGCCCCAAGCAGAAGGGGTAACAGTGGCCCAGGGATGAACAAGTGTGCAAGTGAGTTTGAGTGTGACAATGTGTGGTAAGGATGTGTGAGTGGGCCTGCACACTCGTGAGTGTTTCTCCTACAGTGGCTGTCATCCTCCAGGGACTGCCCAGGCCCTTCTCCACTTCTTTCCCTCTCCCTCTTGACTACCCTGCAGGCAGTGAGCATTCCGAAGACTGATAAGCCCCTCCAAGCATACCTGCCACCTCTTACAAACTGGGGCTCTTTGAGTTTCAGTTTATACATCTGTAAAATGGGGATAAAATAGCTCCTACCCTGGGAGGCTGCTAGGAGACATTGACAAAAGTAAATAGCCAAATTCAGGTAAAGAATGCAGGAGCTAAATGCATGAACAAATGAATGGCTGAACAGAGGGGCTAGTTGGGAGCCCTTCTTGCCGTGACTTCACCTTGGCCAACCTGCTCCAGCCAAAGCCCCAGAAAGTTCCGGGCTCCAGCCCTCTCCTGGCCTAGGCAGCTCAGGGAAGGTAGAAGGCATCTGGGGTCAAGATCCACCTTCTGGACGGGCAAGGGCAGGCCCCACAGAGACAAGGCTCCTGGGAGATGATGCCCAGAACCCCA
The DNA here is from genome assembly GCF_036850995.1 of Saccopteryx leptura. NCBI lineage: Eukaryota > Metazoa > Chordata > Mammalia > Chiroptera > Emballonuridae > Saccopteryx > Saccopteryx leptura. The sequence goes on along the minus strand of NC_089505.1, from coordinate 99,116,593 downwards.
GGTCTCTGTCCTGACACAGGTGGAGATCGGAGGACAAGGGTGTGGGCTTATTTCCAACATGTATTCACTCAGCTAACCCCTTCCAGGCACCAACTCTGTGCCAGGGCCTGTGCCAGGCACTGGGGATGTCAAAACCAACCAGGCCTTCCACCCTTGCCCTCAAGGGGTCTGGCAGGGAGGATACATGTAAACAAAGGTTTTATCCCCGTGCGCTGTGTAATAGGATCTCGGAAGCCCAGAACAGGGCCCAGCCCCAGGCTGGGGCAGTCCCAGAAAGGGTTTTTGGAGGAGGCAAGACTCCTGAGTAGCAGTTGAGCTGGATGTTTCAAGCTGAGGAAACAGAACAAGCAGCTGGTGCCACCTGAGCATCCATCATGCGGTAAGGAGATGACAGGAGCCAGGACTGGAGAGGCCTTCAGGTTCGCTATAAGGAGCTAAGGCCTGAGGTTGCGTCCCAGCTGTGAAATCGGACATGTTCACAGACATTGTTAATAACTGTCACTCACCCCGTCTTAACAGAGGTCTTATGATTTGCAAAGTGCTTTTATATCCAAGATCTTGCTTGGTCCTTTTAGTAATCCTACAGTGCGATGAAAGTGGAATAAGAAACTCACTCATCTCTTTTTACCTTGGCCACTTGGAAACTCAAAGGCTAATTTGAGCACTCCTTTGCAATACAAAGACACTCAAGAAGGCCCTCCACCTTCTACATCCACTCTGAGAATCTTTTGGGAAGTAAGGGAGAGAAGAATGCAAATCAACAGTTGCCTGGTGGTTTACTGTGCTGGGGTCAGGGAAGAGTGTGTGTTTGCCCGGGTGCCTGTATGATCTTTCATGTGAGCATGCGTGTGTAGCAGTCTGTGTGGAACTGACATGGTGTACATGTCTGTGTGTGCCCTCAAGAGCGCCATGTGCGCCTGACCAGGCGGTGGCGCAGTGGATAGAGCGTCAAACTGGGATGCGGAAGACCCAGGTTCAAGACCCCAAGGTCGCCAGCTTGAGCGCGGGCTCATCTGGTTTGAGCAAAAGCTCACCAGCTTGGACCCAAGGTCGCTGGCTTGAGCAAGGGGTTACCTGGTCTGCTGAAGGCCTACGGTCAAGGCACATATGAGAAATCAATCAATGAACAACTAAAGTGTCACAATGAAAAAACTGATGATTGATGCTTCTCATCTCTCTGCATTCCTGTCTGTCTGTCCCTATCTGTCCCTCTCTCTGACTCTCTCAGTAAAAAAAAAAAAAAGAGTGCCATGTGCTGGAGGACCTTCAGGAGTTGCAGGACAGTGACTATAGACAGGTTTGAATGTCTGTGGGTTCCCTGACCCCGCCAGGCCCCCACCCCCTTGGCTCTCTCTCATCATCCCCTTTAGTAGACCCTCTTTCAATCCTTGTCTGGCACACTGCCAGCTCCAAGGGAAACTGGGGCCTAAGGGAAAGGATGTCCCCTGCCCCAAATCCCTCAGCAAGGCCAAAATCTGGGTCGTCAGAGCCCTGGTTTGGGGCTATGCCACCCTTCACCTACAGGACTAGCCCTCGCCCACTAAGTGACCAGGGGCACATCTCTTAACCTCTCTGAGCTCCTGCTCTAAGCCGGCTGCCACACAAACTGGAAGCTATTTAAAGAGCTTAGAGAAGGACTTTGTTAAATGCTGGTTGATTTTAAACCAGGAAGACACCCTCCCTCTATTTCTCCTCTGAAACAATTTCAGCCGCATAGCTGTGAATAAGGTGTCTGAAATCTAGCACAGAAAGAGCCCTGGTTAAGGGGCTGCATGATCTTGGGCAGTGGCCTCCCCTCTGTGCCTCAGTTTCCTCATCTGCAAAATAGGAAGGGCAGTGCATGTCCTGTGCACACACTGTCCTTCCCAAACATTGTTCAGGTGACCTTCATTCTATCCTTCCAAAACTACAGAGAGCTGTTGTGCCCATCTTTTACAGATGAGGAAGCTGCCGCTCAGAGAGGTGAGATCACTAGCCCAGGCCACACAGCTCTGGGAGTGAGCAAACTCACTGCCTACTACCCTACCCCACCTTTGGGTATGGAAAGTCTCCTACACACAGTGGGGACTCCCTAAGGGTGGGAGACCACTGGTTCCCCACATCTCAGAACCTCAGGAAGGGGGGCGTTGGCTTCAGAGGGGCTCGGACCCTACCCTGGGAGGTGCTGGGCCGAGTGCCACGTCGGCAGGGCCCCATTAGGCCGTGTCAGCCGCGTGTGGTGCAGAGCAATTACACAGCCTAATGGGGCGAAGGTGCCAAAAACACATGTATTTACAAACCAACCACCACCCAGCCAAGCTACAGCGCATGATGGTTGCGAAATGCAGCCTGGCAGACGGGCCTCGGAGGTGGCTCCAGGCCGGTGCCGGAGCTTAGGCTGGCACCATCAGAGCCAGGGAGGCCCAGAGCCAAGTAGGGTCGCTATAGGCAGGTAGGTGACAGAGGGCTGTCCCATAGGAGGGTCGGGTAGAGTCATACCCACACTTTCAGGGTCCGTGGCCCCATAGTTTTCCAGCCAAGAGGCCAGAGGCAAGCCAGAGGGAAACCTCAAGGCCGTCTTTGAGGCTCCTTCTGCCTCCATCGCCTCAAACGTCAAGTCCAGCCTCCTTTGTGGGAAGAAGAGGAAAAGGGAGAGGTCTGGACTTAGAGCATCCCCAACCACCCTCACCAGACATCCCTTTCCCCAGGAACACTTCTGGTTCTGCTGCTTGTTATATGACAGAAAATGACTTCACCTCCCTCCTGCCTCAGTTTCCACAACTGTAAAATGGGAAAATAGCAGGGCTAACCTCATACAGTCATCGTGAGGATGAAATGACATGATGTGGGCATGGCTTGACAACAGTCTAGCCTGGCACACACTGCAGTCCGGCTAAGTGCCAGCCAGTGGGGAGCTGGTCAACATCTGACAGGCTTTGGTTGGGGGCCTCGGCTGATTCCACAGTGTCAACACTCTCACAACAACCAATTCCAAGCTACCAACATGACATCCTGGAAAGAAAGCTGGGATAAGATGCAAAGCAGCACGCCATTACATAGTATTTTCACCATAGAGATAGAATAAATACTACTGCAACAGGTAATTCAGAGAATAGATAATAGTAAATAATTAGGACGAAATGAACTTTGAGTATTACTTTTCTTTGTAATATGATTTGTACAATTGTAAGCTTATATAGTTTAGTTTTTAATGACTGCTTTGCTTAACAACCAGTTTGCAAATTCCTGAGAATCTAACAAGCAGTTCTTGTGAGCTGGCACAAGCCACCTCCGCTTGCCACTGTGTCACACATCCTTTCCTTTGTACAAGTCATTCCCTCACCTTGGAAAGCCCCTTCCAGCATGCTTTTCCTCTCGGCACACTCCAACTGTTTCCTCAATAATCAAGATAATATAATTTTGTCCTCCCTTCTCTGAATCCTCACAACTCTGTGAGGTAGAGGTTTGTAGTCCCAGTCTTCAGATGAGAAAACTGAGGCTTTGCAAAGTCTGGCGGTTGAATGGTAACCTTCCTAGGTGGATACAGACCATGCTCAGGCACTGCCTTCCACAGAGACCAGGTGGATGAATGCCTTCCTGCCATGGCTGGAAGAACATTCCACTTGCCCAGTTGTGTCTTTCCTAACTCAAGCACTGGGCCTGCAGTCCTCTGGGTTAAGCATTGCCTTGCATGGGCAACTTAGGTACCAGAAGTGGGGTGAGCCTGAGATGGATCAAGAGAGTCGAACAGACACTGGATAGTACTAAAGTAGTCTGTGGAGCTCTGGGACCCACTGCCAAGACCTGAGAGCAGCGCAGGAGGGGAGGGCTGTGCACAGGGAGGTGCTGACCCACCCACCAGCCTGGGGGAGAAGCTTCTGGAGGAATGTAAGCTATGAGAGAGGAGGGGGCAGGCAGGCCCAGGCAGTCTCAGCATGGTCCCCTGGGGAAAGTGGTGGGGGAGGGAGGACAAAAGCCAGAGAAGACCCTGGCAGGGCCCTTGGCCTTCGTGGTCGCCCTGGAAGAAAACATCCCCAACCCATCCATCATGGGGGTTGGAAACCCTGGCGGGCGCTAAGGGGAGAGGTGCAGCCAGTGGGCCAGGGCTGCCCAGCAAGGGTAGATCTACCCTCCCAGGCTCTACTGAAGTGGGAGGTGGCACTGGGAAGTCAGTGGGTTGTGGCAGACAGAACTGGGTTCAAATCTAGCCCAATCACTTCCTGGATGTGTAACCTTGAGTGTGGCACCTCCCAGCTTCAGTTTCTTGTTCTGTAACCCTACCTCTCAGAGTCATGGTGAAGCACACAGCTAATTTCCAAAGTGTCTGGCCCATAGCGGACTATAATGGCAATCACTATAATAATCTTAGCAGCCAACATCTATAAAGAGCTCACCATGGTTCCACTTAGTTGTGTACTCATTGATTGCTTCTCATAGGTGCCCTGACCCAGGATCAAACCTACAATCTCGGCACATGACAGACAGAGAGAGAGCTTCACCCACGTCCACAGCCTCACAGTGATCCCAGGAGGCTACAAATCGGTAATGGCATTAGCTAGGAGGGAAAACCAAGGCACAGAGGTAAAGTGGTGCTCCTAGGGTCACACAGCCAGCAGCTGAGTAGCTGGAAGTCCAGCCCCGATCCATGTCCTTGTGGCCCTTCTGGATAGCAGGTTCCCAAGGACAGAGACATGCCCTGTTTTTGAATCCTCAATCCTGAGCTTAGAGGCTGGCAGATAGCAGGGGCTCAGTCGCTATGAAATGAACAGAGTGCTCCTAAATGTGATCCCTGGGGCCCCACATTATCAAGCCCCTGCCCCAGTGATCTTCAAGATTTGGGACCAAGTTAGTTTGGGACTCCCACCCAGTAACCAGGCCTCCCTTTTCCAACAAGATACAGCCTTTTGGCCCTAAACCCAGCCTTGGCACCAACGTGCTATGAAACTTCAAGCAGGTCTTATCCCTCTCTGGGCCTTGCCAGTGGGTGATGGGGTAGTTGAGATGAGTAGGAGGACCTCCAGGGAATACAGATGGAGAAGGAGCCAGAGGTGGAGGAAGGGACCTCCTGCCTGGCAGAGACTCGGGCCTGAGCAGTGCATCAGTCCCCAGCACGACCTGGCAGTTCCTAAATCATTGTTACAAAACCCAGAGATGACCCACGAGTCCCCCGCCCCACCAGCCCTTGGGGGACAGGGGGAAGCTGGCTGAGTAAAGACAGCCCACAGGACAGGGAGGAAAGACTGCACGGAGCAGGAATGAGCAGGGAGTGACAAGGCAGCCCCCTTGCCACCAGGCCCAGCCCTATGTGCACAACACACACACACACACACACACACACTCACACACACTCGCTCACTCAAAGTCAGACCTGGGGAGGCCATTTTGATGTCTACCAAACCAATCCCTCCTTTTCATACTCCCTTTCAAGGGCTGGGACCCCAGGAACCCTCATACTGTGCTTCTTGGGGTTTTGGGGGTCCTCACAAATGCCTCAAGGGCTGCTGGGGGGGTCGGTGTCCAAGAGAAAGCAGCTTCCCAGCTTGTTTTGTTTGGTTTTTTTAATTTTTCCATTGATTTGAGAGAGAGGAAGAGAGAAGGGGGGGGGGGAGGTAGAGAAGGATCTACTCACTGTTCTACTTAGTTGTGTACTTATTGATTACCTCTCATAGGTGCCCTGAACCAGGATCAAACCTACAACCTCGGCACAGGACAGACAGAGAGAGAGTCAGAGATGGACAGATAGGGACAGACAGAAAGAAAGGAAGAGAGATGAGAAGTATCAATTCTTCGTTGCAGCTCCTTAGTTGTTCATTGATTGCTTTCTTATATGTACCTTGACTGGGGTGCTACAGCAGAGTGAGTGACCCCTTGCTCAAGCCAGCGACCTTGGGCTCAAGCCAGTGACCTTGGGCTTCAAGCCAGCGACCTTTGGGCTCAAGCCAGCAACCATGAGGTCATGTCTATGATCTCACACTCAAGCCAGTGACCCCTCGCTCAAGCTGGTGAGTCCGTGCTCAAGCCGGGTGAGCCCATGCTCAAGCCAGTGACCTTGAAGTTCCGAACCTGGGTCCTTCATGTCCCAGTCCAATGCTCTGTCTACTGCACCACTGCCTGGTCAGGCAACTGTCACCTGCTTTCTATGTTAAAATCTGACATGTGATTTCATTTGGAGAAAGAAATCTATACCCCAAACTCTGTGAAAGGTACTAGGCCAGGCTTATAAGAGTTTCTCTAGGCAAAAAAAGAGGAAAAGACCACTTTAATAATTAAGTAATACTGGCTTAAAATTAGCACCTCTGGGTCTTGAAATGCACACAGAGAATTTGGATCTGTTCATTCCTCCCTACTTATTCACAGAGTATGTAAGCCGGCCACAAGGAGCATGGCACTTTGCACATTTGTTCCATTTCCCACTTCTGTCCCATCCTCCTTACAGGACAGGTGTGTCTTTCTCCCCCATCCAATGAGGAAACTAAACATCTCAGGAAGGTGAGGTAACTTACCCAACTTCACACAGCAAGGAAGGAACAAAGCCAAGACCAGAATCCAGGTCTGACCCACTCCAAACTTAGGCTCCATCTCCCAGGAGGCAGTCTGTGGCCTTTGGCAGGTTACATGTGCCCTCTGCACCCTCTATTATATGTACATGGCATGGGCTCTAGAACCATGGCCCCTTGGGAGGAAAAGAGCAGTTCAGCCCATCTGGGTCTTTGTGATGGTGATGATTGTGATGACAGGGCAGGGGAAATTCTCAGTGAAGCCAGGCCCAGAACCGCTGTGCCAGGGGTGCAGTAACTGGGACTCAAGTCAAGGGGACCTGGGCTCATGCCTTCACTAACATCCACTGGCTGTGTGGCCTCAAGCAGGACACTTTCCCTCTCGGAGCCCCTGTTTCCCTGAGTGTGCAGGGGGTAGGATAAGAATGCCCACCTCTAGCATTGATATGAGTGTTCAGAGGGGCCCACTATGCAGAGGGCTTGGCACCTCGTAAGTGCTCAAGGATGGCTTTCTGTCCCACTTCCTCTCTAGGATACTAGCCCAGAACAACCTTCTTCTAAGCAATTGGTGCTTCTTTCTGAGCACCATGACAGCAGAGCAGGAACCTGGTGCCAGGAGCACCCATGGCACTCACCAGCCTCTCGAGGCTGCCCAGCAAAGACCCAGTGGATGTACTCAGCTAGACCAGGCCCACAAGCCCCCAAGCACAGAGCCCCCGACTGGCACTGGGACAGGACAGCAGGGACTCTAAGGTTACAAGCAGCCAGTCTATGAATGGGGCTGTGATTACTCTAAGGGACTTCCTGAAATGGCAGTGGCACCAGCTATCTCTGGAGCCTCCAAGGAGCTGAAGATCCTCGAGCCCAGACATCCCAGAGTGGAAGAGCAGGGGGCTGCTGCCCACAGGAGCCAGCCTGCCCACTCCCACTCTGGCTGGTCACCTCACAGCAACTGCCAGAGTGTAATGTCTTTGTAGACGGGTGGTGACTGGGATGATCCTGGTCAGTCATCCCTGGACAACCGGGAGAATTCAGAGGATGGTGGATAGGTAAATGGATGGATGATGGATGAACAAACGGATGGATGAATAATGAATAGAAGAACAGATGAATTTGGATTCTGAAAAGCCATGTTGTGAACATTCAGTGCCCCACCTGTGCTCCCTCAGCATTCACCATCCTGTCAGCTTCTCATACAAACCTATGACTCCACCTTCCCACCCACAGGAACATGCTGGGCTGGAAGGGCCTGGAACAGTCCTAGCCAAACTGATGGAGGTGGGAGGACTTTACCCCCACCCCTAGACCCCCTCCCTCCCCTCGCCCCTTGAAGGGACAACTCTGAGATCTACTCTACACTCTCCCTGAGCCCCCATTGCCCACAGTGCCCACCTGCTTTTGGACACACCCTCTTATCGGCTCCTTCCCCTTCCTCTCTCACTTCTCAACTCATCTACCTGGACATCCAGAAATCTCCTCCCCAGTAAATTGCATTCAAATCCTCGACTCAGGTTCTGCCTTTGGGGAACCTAACATAAAGCAACCACCTCTGCTGCTTATCTGTTCTAGGACCTTGGAAAAGTCATTCTATTTTCTGTGTCTCAGTGTCTTCATCCTTAAAATGGGAATAGTTATTCAACAGACCCATGTGGTTGGCACTAAGTGGGGTCTACCATGTGTCCCACTTGTACTGGGTGCTGAGGGCACAGACAGCAGCATAGCCACAATTCCTCCCCACGGGAACTCATCAAAGACAGTGGAGATGGTGGGTACGAGGCCAAGCCAGGGGGTCAGAAGATCCAGAATCAAACCCTAGCTCTACATATATCTCCACAATGTGCTCCTGTGCAAGCTACATTTAAAAAAAAACAAAAACAGAAACTGTGCCTCAGTTTACCTTTCTATCAGGTGGTAAGAGTAACAGAGCCCATTCATGGGGCTCTTGTGGAAATAAAATGAGATCATGGGAGAGAAGTGGCCAGCACAGGGCCTGACACACAGTGCACAACACAGCGAAGGCAGGTCATGGTCACTGTCAGGAGAGAGGTTCTTAAAGCAGAATGTGAGACCGTGTACCTCACAGTTCAGTTATAAAACAGAGGGATGGAAGCCTGACCTGTGGTGGCGCAGTGGATAAAGTGTCAACCTGGAAATGCTGAGTTTGCTGGTTCAAAACCCTGGGCTTGCCTGGTCAAGGCACATATGGGAGTTGATGCTTCCTGCTCCTCCCCTCCTTCTCTCTCTCTCTCTCTCTCTCTCTCTCTCTCTCTCTTTCTCTCTCTCTCCTCTCTATAATGAATAAAATCTTTTAAAAAATAAATAAATTTAAAAAATGAATAAATAAAACCGAGGGATGGAATCGCTGTCCTGGGAGCTCACAGGAATGAATCTGTGAGCAAGGCTGAGATGAGGAAGCCTCGCAGGCCTTGCGCTGGCCCTGTGAGAGGGCTGCATGAGCCCAGAGGAAGAGAGGGCAAGGCCCTTCGCCATTAGACGCCCCACACCTGACCCCCCTCCCTTTCCACCAGCTCTGCCCCACAGTCCATGCTCCCACCACATTATCAAAGGCCACGTGTGTTCTCTGGCCTTGCTCATGCTGTTCCATCTGTAAGCATGCCCTTCCCTCTACCTAGACCGGAAAGAAGCCTTCATGAGTTCCACCCATGAACAGGCAGAGGGCGCTGGACCAGCTGCATCATGCTCCCCATGGGACTGGTAAAAATGCAGATTCCAGGCCCTACTCCCTTCAATCCTGCTTCAGCAAGTCTGAAGTGGGGCACAGCTAGTTGGGGAACCCCTCATTTAGTCCACGGCACATCTCCCAAGGTGATACAGCAAAGTGCCCAGACTCTCTAACTCCCATGCCCACTAAGCTCCTGTTGTCCTAGTAGTCTAGGCAACACCTGCCTGGAGGGGGCATCGAGGCAGCCCCTCTGGGGTCCTGCTTTGAGAGGCACATCTGCCAGCCTACAGTCCAGGGGGACGCAGAGTGCCATGAGGGGCCGCCAGATGTACAGCCCCAAGCTGTCTTACAGAGGCTCTGCCAGCATTTGGCAGGTGGCAAGGCCAGGGTTTGGGGGTGGAGAAGGCCCAGCCTTGAGTATTTAAATATTTGCTTTCTTACAGAATGGCATTCTTTGGAATATTAGCCAATTTGTATAGAATTAGTCAGTGCCTGCCCCCCCTCCCCCGGCTGCGGCAGGAGGATTCCAGGGAGGAGGAATGTACCTGCAGCCTCACCTGGTGTGGACGCTCTGGCAAGTCCCAGCACAGGATCCACCCGTCTGCCTGTCTGCCTGGGACAGGGCGGGACGTGGCAGCTGGTGGGCGGGGTTCCCAGATGCACCTCAGGCAGCCCATGCCCCACACAAATCACAAGCTGCAGCCACCAGAAACCTTCTCTGAAGCAGAGGGGTAAGGCCACTGCTTTTTGTTTCACACATATGCACACACACCCTGGCTAAACAAGCTCAGGGCCGGGCCAGCCCCCTGGGTCCATGTCCCATGGACTAGCCCAGGGACTACTGGAGAGGGGTACAAAAAAAACTGTCAAACAAAAAATTCTAGAAAAAGCCCCAGAGGCTATACATGAGCTAAATTCAAATCTCAACACTGCCTCTAACTTGCTGTGCAGCCTTGGACAAGACACTTCACCCTCTCTGGGCCTCACTTTCCCCACTTATAAAATAGATAATACATCACAATTATAAAACTGCTTTTCAATATATGTCAATGCTGATATGACTGCCGATATTTACAGGACTCCAAAGTATTAGTAGATTGATAGCAGCATCCAGACAAGTGTGTCCTGAACCCATTGACATGTGAACCTCAGCTGCTATTATATGGATAATGGCAAAATATTTTGATTGCCTACTTAAAATCATGCAAGTGAATGTGTTTTTGGACATCATGAAGTGGTGTATACATGCTGTAAGTCAAAGCACTATTACCTGGAATTCGGCAAACAAGCCACGCCCCCTCTGCCTAGAATGTATGTTTCTGCTGACTCAGCTGACAAGAACTTAGTGATCACCTGTTGGGTAACTTTAAGGAAGTTGTTCTTGCTTCCTGGGCCTCAGTATCTCCAGTTGTAAAATGGGCAGATTAGAACACAGCCTCTGACATAGCTATGCTCTGCATCTACCACAACATTCATGCAAAACTCTCTTGCTACTAAGAGAAAAGATAAAAAGAAAGAAGTTCTTGAGAAGATAATGTTTAAGCAAAAAGAAGACATGTCTAAGAGTGAAATTCCAGATGCTAAGAATGTCAGTGAACGACTAACAGTGGAATCCAAGACAGCAAGGATTCTTTTCCTGGATGCCTCTTCTTGATCACTACACGGGGTAAACTACCATTTATAGGATGCATGGCCTTAGCCAAGTTATTAAACCTCTATCCATGTGTCCTGATCTCCTCATCTATAAAAATGAGGTAAAGATACTGATTTTATGGGGTAGCTACAAGTGTTAATGGAAATATGATATTCAAGTTGAGCAACATCACCCCCTCCCCAGGTTTTTCCCTCACTCATCTTCAAGTAACTCTGCCCTTTTACATTCATTCATTTACTCATTCCGCCCATAGGCACTGTGAACCCCCTATGCACTGGGCATTGCTCTGGGAGCAGAGAATGGGTAAGAGTCCATCATATGAGGCTCTCAAGGCTCTCACATTCCAATGGAGGGAGGCAGACCAAGGAAAGACAACAAATAAAACCAAGACACAGGGTAACATGATAAAATGTGACTAAGGGGCCTCTGAAAAGTCCCTTGGGAGGGGTAACGTTTGAGCTGAGCCCAGAGTTACAAGCAAAAGCAGCCATGCAAGGATCAGAGGAGAAACATTCCAAGCAGAGGGAAAGCCGGTGCAAAGGCCCTGAGGCAGGAATAAGCTTGGTGAGTTTTAGGAACAGAAAGGCTCAAATGGCTGGAGCTTGTTAAGTGAAGAGAAAGTGGCCATTAAGCCCCCCCTCACGCACAACACACACAAGTCTCCATTCTTTTCAGTACCCCTTTACCCATTTACCTGATAGCACAACAAGGCCCAGGACCCAGTGGGCAGAGACCACAATCTCCTACAATCAAAGAAGGAGGCTAGACATTATGGATTCTCACATGGCCATTTTAACTATTTTTGAATTTGGGAAAGCTGTCAAGACTTTTTTTCCCCCAAGGATGAGGAGCACCATCCAGGGAGGGGCAAGATCCTGATAAGTTCCCTCCTAGGAGCAGGGATGCTGTGAGCAGGAATGTAGGCCCCTCTGGAAGCCTTTCAGGCCAAAGTCAAATCTTGAAAAGGCTCAGCCCCACGGGTGGGGATTAGACAGGCTACAGGGAAGGGCTGGGATTATGGCAAATCCCTCAGACACAAAGCCAGGCAGGGCTCCCCCTGCCCTCAATGCTGCCCCGGAAAGCCCCTCAGCTGACCCCAACCCTGGTTGGGGGCTGAGGCTTTGTCCCTTCCTGTCCATCAGTATAAGAAACTGTGGAGGTGAGCCCCTAGGCCAAAACCCTGGAGTGGGAGGTCCTAACACAGCCACCGCAACCCTCTTTCTCCCCACTCCACTCAAACGCTGGCCTGCTCGGAGGTTTTCAGGCCTGTAGCCTCCAAACCAGCTCATGTATTACAGTCAGATGTGATTCCCAGTGTGCCCAGTTCACCTGTACACGTCCCATTCCAAACTGGTAGCATTTTGTGTTTTCTTTTACTTTTTATTGAGGCCTAATATACAAAAATGAGAAATATACACCTCAGTGAGGTTTCACAAACTGAATACGTCCCAGATGGAGAAATCTAAACAGCATGCAGGAAACTGCTCAACCTCAGACGCCCTCTGAGTCACCCCACCCACCCCTGCCCAAAGGTAACCATGCTCTTGACTTCTATCATTGCAGATTAGTGTTGCCCATTATTGTACTTTTTAGAAATGGGGTCACACAGTCTATGCTCTCTTTGGTCTGGCCTCTCTCGTTCACTATGTCTGTGAGATTTGTTTACATTGAAGCCTGTGGTTATAGTTCATTCCTTCTCACTGTTGTGTCATATTCCACCATTTGAATAATCTTAATCTGCTGTCGATGGGCATTAGGGCAGTTTTTACCAAAGTGAATGGATCAGTTCTCTATTGCTGCATCCCAAATGATTTCCAAACTTGGCAGCTCAAAACAACATGCATTATCTCCCAGGTTCTGTGGGTCAGAAATGCAAAAGCAGCTGAACTGAGTGGTTTGGGCTGAGGGCCTCTCTCCAGATTGCAGTCTGGATGTCAGGCAGGACTGGAGTCATCTGAAGGCTTGACAGGGGCCAGGATCTGCTTCCAAGATGGCTCACTCACAAGGCTGTTGGCAAGAGGCCTCACTTTCTCACCAGGTCTCCATAGGACTACTTGAGTATCCTCCAGACATGGTAACTGGCTTCCTCTAGAGCAAATGATGCATAAGAGAGCCAGGAGGAAGCTGCAGTCCCTTTATGACCTAATCTTGGAAGTCACACACTTCCACCATGGAATGGAATATGAAGTGAGTCACTATGCCCACACTCAAGAAGAAGAAAGAAATATCAGGAACTTATGAGCATACCTGAAAATGACCACAATAAGCAACAACTCCTTTTTGCATCAAGTTTCAATGTCCTGGGTCCTAGAGAATGAGGCACTGTCCCTCTCTAATCCACACCCACCTCCCCCTGCTCAGACAGCACGGATAAGACACTGTCAAATCCAGGTTCTGGTCTCAGCTTGATCAAGAGCCTCTCTGAGCCCAAGTTCCTCATATGAAAAAGAGGAATAACAATAGTGCCTACATTTGGGGCTGTTCTGAGGAAGGAAGTCCACCCAGGGAAATCCCTTATCCCTGAATTCCATTCCCTCATGGCAGTTATTTTATAATTCTTCGTGTGAAATTGAGCCAAGGGCTTTTACAAGGTTCAGAATAAGTCAGGCAAATCTGACAGAAACCCTGCTGTTTCCCCTCATCGCTGGTAGCAGGGGTGCACACAGAGATACTCAATGAAGCCGCCCATTATTGGGCTTCCTGTCACCTCGCCTAGTGTGCAGCTGAGACCCCACACTCGGGCCCTAACTCTGCTTGGGACTCTCTTCATACCCAGATGCCAGTTTGGCTGTCCACTACTCAGCATATCCTCAGCCCCCCATGCCAGGTACTGCGTAGATGCCACCAGTATGTAGCAGAAGGACACAGCTTCCATCCTCACAGAGCTTACCTTTGGCAGAGGCAACAAACCGTAAACAACTCAATTTCACTTTACATTGTGAGAATTTCTGCAAGGGCTGTGAGGGCTTACACCTGGACACCTGGTCTTCAAGGTGGGGAGCAGAGGGGAAGGCTCCCTGGTGGGCTCTGACTGATGGAGGGGACTCTGACAGGGAGGGGACAGGCCACCTGGCACCTCACAGTTAGAATTCAGACAGTGACAGTCATAGTAGTGCCATCTGGGGCCAGAGGGGTGGCAGGGCACAGACCTCACAGCTGTCAGGTTGGGCACTTGGGATCTCTCCTGAGAGCAGTGGAGACTGTGATGAGTTTTAAACCAATAAATAACATGATCCATTTTGTGTTGTTAATATGTGACAAACACATTCTTCAGCGTATTCCTGGTTGCCCTCAGTCCTGGCCTTCCTGCCCAGCCAATGAGCCATCTGCTCCAAAGAAACCTGTTTCCTGACCATCTCCTGGCTATGACCTAAACGAGTTGCTTACTATTCCGTGCCTCAGTTTCCCTAGCACATATAATCAACCTTCCAGGGTTCCTGGGTGAAATTGATGAGGGAAGGACACGGAGCACCTGCCTCAGTGCCTGACATCACAGATGACAGAGCTTGGCAGCACCCCCACCCACCCAGCTTGTCTCCCCTGATCCATCCTCAGAGGCTCCTCGGCATCATAATGGGTTACTCTTCCCCAACCGTGCCAGAGACTCACCACCCCCCATCCTATTTGCTTCTCCTGTGTCCCCCATCATCTTCACCAACTCTCAGGGACTGACCATAAGAAGGTGCAATGGGAATTTCAACCAGTTCGACTCCAAGCACATCTGCCAGGCCATGGAGGGAGTCATTACTATAAATAGAATCCTCACCCTGGCCCACTCTCTGGCCCACTTACTACTGCTATTATGGTCAGTGCCAGGCACGGTGCCAGACACTTTTTATTTATTTATTTATACACACACACACACACACACACACACACACACACACACACACTGGGCATAAATAGATTTACAGTTGTGAGTATGCAAAACGGATTATTCTTGTATTATTTATTATTGCATATTTTCCATACAAATAACTATAAACCTACTTTTGCCCCACCCAATAGATAGGTAGATGATTGATAGATAGATAGATAGATAGATAGATAGATAGATAGATAGATAGATAATGATCACCTTTAATCCTCACAATAACCTGGAGATAGAGGTATTATCTAATTCCATCTTTCAGGTAAAGAAACTGAGGCTCAGGGAGAAAAGTCATTTGCTCAATGTCACATAATGAAACTCAAGCCCATGTTCATTTGCTTCAAAGCATCAATCTCACACACACACACACGTGTGCTTATTCATGTAACCTCATATATCACTGCCACCATCACTTCGATTGGCTGCTGTATTATCAAGCTCTAACTATGCATGTACCTAATCTTGCTTAAGCCTCACCAAAACCCTGTGAGGAAGATCTTGCATCATCACCATTTTGCAGATGGAGAAAATGAGGCCCCGAGAGGTTACTCAGCAGAGCTGATGTTTAAATCCAGGTCCTTCAGACCGTGCTGAGAGGCTGCTTGTGAGGGATCAGTAGCCTCAGCTGATGCCGCTCCACCCGGAGCCTTCACATACCTCCACATCTATGCCACCTGGAGCCTGGAGCCCCCGAATGGGGTCCAGCACTACCTCCCCTTCAAGCCTTGTAATGACTTGGCTGGGACCCCCAAGGCCCTGGACCTGGTTGACTCAGTCTTACTGTACCTGACCTCTGGGGCTCTCTCTGTACATGAGTCCCCCACCCTCAGGTTCCCGGGCCCCAGGTTCTTCTTTTCTCCTTTCACTCTGAGCCAAACAGGTTAAAAACACGCCAAAAATGAGCCCCCTCTCGCTTTAGTGCACTCACATAATGTGTGGCAAAGAAGGCTGCATTAATCGCTCGGGACCCACATTTTTCAGTGACATTAATCTCTAGCCGGAAAAGCCTCTCTGGATGGTTCTTTTCACTCTGAAGGCACTTAACGTTGGCCAGGGGAGCAGAAGGGGCCCGCCTGGAATTCCTCTCTCACTCCCAAACACCACACCCACCAACCCAGCCCGGCCAGCTACCCTGGTTATGGCTGGGTGGGTAAGATGCCTGCAGGGGATATGGGGGGACAGAGGGAGGGCCGGTGGTGAGTGAACCATGGGTGTGCCATGGTGTGTATGCATGAAGGTGAGAAAGGCTGAGTTTCAGCCATTGCTTGTTCTATGAGCAGAGCATCTACATTCACGCTCCCATGTCTGCTCGCTCAGAGAAGTACATCAGTGTTTGCGTGAGCCAGGACGTGTACACCAGTAACTGAGATACCTGTGTGTGTGTTTGTGATTGAAAGTGTGTGCCTGTATGTGCATGAGCATCGGTCAAAGGTGAGTATGGTGTAATACACACCGATTAAAGAATGTGTCTACAGAATAAGCTGCAACTTTGTCCACGAGTAGAACTGTGTGTGCCACACTTCAGGTGAAAGTGTGATTTCTGTGTGCACACATTGTAGTGAGTAGGATTGCAAGAGTGTGTTTGCTGGAGCACACCAATGAATGTGAGCTGGTGAGGGTACACCTGACTGTGAGTGTGCACAGTGTGGGTAAGGTCATGGTCAAATCTTGGGAAAGTCAGCAGGGGTTGGTGCCCCTCACAGATGCCCACAATGCATTTTTTTTATTTATTTTTTATTTTTTTTATTTATTCATTTTAGAGAGGAGAGGGAGAGACAGAGAGAGAGAAGGGGGGAGGAGCTGGAAGCATCAACTCCCATATGTGCCTTGACCAGGCAAGCCCAGAGTTTTAAACCAGCAACCTCAGTATTTCCAGGTCGACGCTTTACCCACTGCGCCACCACAGTTCAGGCTCCACAATGCATTTTAATGGACAGAGCTTGAACACTAAATACTTGCCGACCATTATGTCAGGCATAGGGAGAGTGGTGAAATAGTGTGTAGTGCCCTGGAGCCTGTTTGAGCCCATTCACAGGAGATGACTGCACATCTCTTCCCTACTCCACATTCAGCAACTTCTCATTGGTAGCTCAAAATTGACCGTGGTGGAAGCATTTACACCACAGAAATTGGCAAATTCCAAATCAAGCTCTTCTTTACCTGGAAAACCTGTTGTTAAACACGAGTGTGTTGGGTCACCCAAGCCAAGAGGAGACAGTTTTGACAAGCAAATGAGTTTCAAGACCTACAAGAGAGTCCCTTTCTCCCATGTTACACAGGAGGACCCAAAGACTCTGGGAAGTCAGTGTTACATGGCAAGTCCAGATTCAAACCCAAGACTGTCTGATGTCAAACACCCGGAAGAAGGCTGGGGCAAGAAGGACACCAGACCCTTATTCTTAGCTTCCCAGAGCTCCAAACCAGACCCAAGCCTTCTGGACTCCTCTGACCTCAGCCACCGATTCAGCTGCCCGGTCACACTGACAGTGACCCACACAGCCAGGCAGGATCCAGCCTCAGCACACCTCTTTAGGAACAATAGTCCGACCAGCTCCCAGGGAGCCGAGCACCAAGGGAGCAGGTGGCACTGCGGAGAGGCCACTGAGACCCCATCTTGTGGCATGCCGTCCCACTCCCCTCAGCTGCCACTGGTCTTCCTGGAGGGATGACATCAGGGGATGTTTTTAATAAGAGGGCAGGAGGCCTTGGGAGCTGACTGGGCCGAGCCAGTGCTGAGCTATTAATCATCTGGTTGAGAAGCCACAGCCATGGGTAACCAGAGCCTAAAGAGCTATTAGGCACACCCCACATTTCATCTCTGCTCATGTGACTCTGTGTGGGCTCTTTGTGCATCTTCATTCACTCCAGGTCCCAGGGAACCAGGCAGGCATGGGGGTGCCTGTGTATCTATCTGTACATGGGCCCCTCTCAGTTTGCACACTGCACAGATATATTGACACTCACACGTATGCATGCACAGGTGTATATGTGTTGCTGCATGTACAGGTATGGTCCCTTGGTCCACATATGTGTGAGACAAACCAGAGCACTTGCTTTGGAATCAGACAGATCTGGGTCCAAACTCAGGCCCCACCTCTTTCTAGCTGGGTCACCATGGGCAAATTACTTAATTTCTATGAGCCTCCATTTCTTCCCCTATAAACTGAGAATTACAGAAGTATAGTATCTGCTATACAAGCTGGTGGGGAGCAAGTAACACTATTTAGAAGTATCTGAAACAGTACATGTTTAATAAACATACATTCTTATTCCTATTACACAATGATGGGTGTGTACATATGAGTGGTAGGCAGAATTCTAAGAATGATCCCCAATAACCCTGCATAATCCACCGCCCTTTGAGTGTAGGCAGAGCCTGTGAATATGATGAGATATGTTGCATCATATGGCAAAAGGGAGATTATCCAAGTGGCCAAATCTAATCACATGAGCCCTTTGAATGCAGAGTTTTCTCCAGCTGCTGGGAACAAGTCAGAGCAATTTTGAAGCTCAAGGAGCATTGACAGAAAGGAACAAACTTTTTGGGTGCTGAGTTGAAGTGAGGCACACATGAGTGGCTGCTAAGAGTGCCCCCTGCCAAAGCCAGTAAGAAGCTGGGGATCTTGGTCTTACAGCTGCAAGAAACTGAACTCAGCCAACAATCTAATGAGCATGGAAGTGGATGCTCTCAGAAGCCTCTCTAGAGCAGCGGTTTTCAACCACTGCTCTGCCAGAAATGTCATACTGGTCCACGGAAGAGTTAACCACCTTGATATTGTATGAAGATTATATAATGGTCTATAATCTTCATTGGGTCTATAATCTTCCCTTCATACAACATCAGGGTGCTGAAAAACACTACTCTAGATAGAAGCCCAGCCCAGCTGACACCTTGATGTCAGCCCTAAGCAGAGAAGCCAGCGGAGCCCACCCTGACATCTGACTGCTTGAGTTAAGGCACCATTAGTAGGATTTGCCAACTCTAAGAATGTCCAGGGAGACCCCCCAGGGCCCTGATAACTCAAAGTGACACACACATATCTGTTTTGTGCTCTGAAAGATACCTACTCTACTCTCTAGTCCAAAGCTATTATGGACAGAGGGTACAAAAAGTAAGGTTTAGAGCAGGCTGAGAGAAGTACCCTTGCAGAGTCTTGCTGGGACTCTAGCAAGTCACTTACCTGTGCTGAGCCTCAGTTTGCTCATCTGAACAACGGGATGCCAGCCTTAGCACCACCTTCATCTCAAGGATAGCTTGATTAAACATAGAGTACAAAAGCAGGAGAGGTGGTGGCTTGTCCCCTGAGAAAACATTCAGTCTCAGGCCTGCTGGCCAACCTCAACCTATACAAGGGAGAGGCCCAGGCCCCCTCCCCCAAGCCCCCTTTATTCACTCAGCTCCATGGCTGTAAATTCCACCTCCCCAAATCTCTTCAATCATCTCCCCCTCTCTACCACCACCATCCCTGCCTGCGATGCAGCGCCTGAGTCTTGCCTTGATGGCCACACAGCCTCATCCTTGCATCCCCACCTCCAGTCCCACTCCCTGGCTCACTGCCCACCCAGGGCTCCTACTGTTCTAGAAGTAAAATTGAAACTCTACTCTGAAGATTCAGAATTGTTTTCACTCTTGCCAAAACAGAAAAAAAAATTGTCATTTTCATTTCCCTGATACTAGTACATCTGAACAGTTTTTGCATGTTTAGCCCTCCCTATCCCCTTCTTACCCAGATAATTCCTGCCCATCATGCAGTGTACAGATGATGCATTATGGAATGGTATGCCTGAAACCTATATAATGTTATTAACCAATGTCACCCCAATATATTTAATTTAAAAGAGGAAAAGTTAAAAATAAAATTTAAAAAGATTACAAAGTTAAAAATAAATTTCTTAATTATTCTAGTTTTTAAAAGGTACTGCATACACATGGGAAACAATTCCAAAGGTATAAAAAGGCAGACACTGGAAGGTTAGTTCCCCTCCAGCTGCTGTCTATAGCCACCCATTCGTCACTCCAACAAAAGCCCCCGTACTACCTTTTGGTGTGTGCACTCAGATTTATCCTAGGCAAATACTAGCAAATATCTATACATGCTCTTTTTCAAACACGTAATGGAAGATCATACTTTTTTTTTTTAGCTAACAATACATCTTGGCAATTGTCAGTAGATAAAGAGTTGCTTGGTAGACAAAGAGTTGCTTCCTTTCTCGTTGATGGTTATATGATGTCCCACTGGAGCAGAATATACAACCTCTCTCTTCCCAGTAGGCTCAGGCTGTTTCTCATCTCTTGATACCACAAACAATATGTCAATGAAATGTCATTTCACATGCATGTAAGTTTATTTTGGGGTAAAGCTCCTTGAAATAAGATTGTTGAGTCAAAACCAAAAATATTGCCAAACTGCTTTCCATGCAGATAGTAACAATTTGTTTTTCTACCAGCATTTTATCAGCATTCCTGTTTCCCTATGCACTCATTAACCCAGTGATTTATCCAATTTCATGATTTTTATCTGATGGGTGAAAAATGGTATCACACTAGTTTTTTATTTTTTGACAGAGACAGAGAGAGAGTCAGAGAGAGGGACAGATAGGAACAGACAAATAGGAACGGAGAGAGATGAGAAACATCAATTCTTCATCGCAGATCCTTAGTTATTCATTGATTGCTTTCTCATATGTGCCTTGACCAGGGGGCTGCAGCAGAGTAAGTGACTCCTTGCTCAAGCCAGCGACCTTGGGCTTCAAACCAGTGACCTTTGGGCTCAAGCCAGTGACCATGGAGTCATGTGTATAATCCCATGCTCAAGCCAGCAACCCCATGCTCAAGTTGGTGAGCTCCCGCTTAAGCCAAATGAGCCCACGCTCAAGCTGGCAACCTCGAGGTTTCGAAACTGGGTCCTCCGTGTCCCAGTCTGATGTTCTATCCACTGCACCACTGCCTGGTCAGGCCACACTGTAGTTTTAATATGCTGCTTTCTTATCTTGAGTAGGGTTAGTCATCTTTTCATAATCTTCTCTAAGAGTCATTTGTTTTCTTTCTCTGTGAGTGGTCTGCTCATATACTTTATTTCTCTACTGAGTTCTCAGCTCTTTGTAATTGATTTACAAGAGCTCTTTTTATTGTTTATTTATTTATTTATTTAGCTGTTGTTGTTGTTGTTGTTGTAACAGAGTCAGAGAGACCAAGAAAGGGACAGATAGGGACAGGAGACAAGAAGGCAGAGAGATGAGAAACATCAATTCTTTGTTGCAGCTCCTTAGTTGTTCACCGATTGCTTTCTCATATCTGCCTTGACGGGGGGTGGGGGGGGGCACGACTACAGCAGACCGATTGACCCACAATAGCTCTTTTTATATGAAGAAAATTAGCCCTAGACCAATTTAAACAATTTAAAAAACTTAAATAATTCTTTAAATGTTTGGAAGAATTCCTTTGTGAAATCATCTGTGCCTAGTGGGTGTTGTTGGTTTTGGGGGTTTTTTTTAGGAGTAACTATTTCTATTTCTCCTATGGTTATTGATCTGTTTAAATTTTAGTACCTAGATGTACTTTTAGATACATTTTGGTAGGTACATTTTTATAAGTTATATTTTCTTTAAAAATTATCTAACTTCCCAGGTATATCTGCATATTTGTTTGATTACCTCTGAAACTTGGTTATTTCCTTATCACCATTTCTTATTTTATGAATGTGTGCAATTTCCTTTTTTTTTTCTCAATTCAGTTACTTAATATCTATTTTACTTGATTTTTAAAAATAATCATCCTAGTATTTTTCAGATTTCTAATTCATTAATATACACTTTTATCTTTATAATTTTTCCTTGTGATTTCTTTAGTTTATTTTATTGCCATGTTTCTAACTTCTTGGATTGAATATCTAATTGATGAATTCTCAATCTCTATTATTTATTAATAAAAGCATTTAGAGGTATGAACTTTTCTCTGAGCTCTGCTTTAGTAATAGTCTTTAGTTCTGATATAGAGGTTATTATCACAGGTCTCTGGATTTCTGTGAACTATTTTATTTCTTGACGCAAGATATGTTTAAGAGAAAATGGTAAAATTTCTTTTTTTGTTGTTAATTTCTTATTGTATTGAACTGTGACTAGTAACCGTTAACTAGGAGTAATGATTGAATTTATTTCCTCCCTCTCTTTTCCCCTCCATGACCCAAATTTATTATTTTTTATATATATATATATATATATATATTTTTTTTTTTTTTTCCCCCGGTATTTTTCTGAAGCCGGAAACGGGGAGAGACAGTCAGACAGACTCCCGCATGCGCCTGACCGGGTGGGATCCACCCGGCATGCCCACTAGGGGGCGACGCTCTGCCCACCAGGGGGCGATGCTCTGCCCCTCCGGGGCGTTGCTCTGTTGCTACCAGAGCCACTCCAGTGCCTGGGGCGGAGGCCGAGGAGCCATCCCCAGCGCCCGGGCCATCTTTGCTCCAATGGAGCCTCGGCTGCGGGAGGGGAAGAGAGAGACAGAGAGGAAGGAGAGGGGGAGGGGTGGAGAAGCAGATGGGCGCTTCTCCTGTGTGCCCTGGCCGGGAATCGAACCCGGGACTTCTGCACGCCAGGCCGACGCTCTACCACTGAGCCAACCGGCCAGGGCCTATTTTATATTTCTTAATGTTTATCTTTATAATATAATTACATCTATTATTTTACTTTTCATATTTAAATTATACCATTTACCTTCTGCCTATGAAAGTGAAGGAAATCTGTGTATTTACATTACTTTGTACGAGACTTTTATTCCCTGAGATCTTACATATTTAAAAAGCGCAATTGTTTCTATAGAGCCCAGCTTGGGAAAGACTGGTATAGTCCACCTGCCTTATCATACAGATGAGAAAACTGAGGTTGGAACAGAAACAATGGCCCAGGTTACCCAGGCTGTGCCAGGGGCTGAGCCAGGACAAGAGCCCACATGGCCTGCTGCCCTGGCAGGGGCACTCGCCTCCAACTGGCTCGCACCCTCTGTCCCCGGGCTTTCTTGATCAGGGGTGGGAAGGTAGCACTGGGGCCTCTGCTAGGCTGGGGAGACCCTTTTCTGCTGATCCCCTGGAATCTCACCTGGGATTCAGTAGGAAGTGACTGGCAGGAGAATTCTCTCCCCTCCCCGGAGGATTAGCAGCCCTGGCTGGGAGGCCCTGGTGGCACATCCTCCAGGGAGAGGGGGAAAGTGTGAGCTCATCCCTGCCGCCTCTGCGGGGCAGACCGGGTGGGGCGAGGGGCTCCACCTGTTCCCGATAATCTCTCTAATCCAGCCCCATAATTATTCTTTATTAACAGAGGTCGCTGCCTTCGTTACATGCTGAAAGAAAGGCGTCATGAGTGAAGACACGGGGATCAAAGGCTGGTCACATTTTCCAGAGGGGTTTATTTGCCACAACCAAAATAACCTCGCCAGGGGAAGGCTGAGTTTCAGTCTCATCCCATCCCGGTGCCCAGCATGGGACCTCTAGGACCCTGCATGCCCCAGTCAGGCCCAGCAACCCCTGCCAGACTCCCACAGCCCACCAGTCTTCACTCATTCAAATATCTCCTAAGAGCACAGTTTACACAAGGCCTTATACTAGGCTTTGCAGATATACAAGTAAATAGTATATAGCCCTGCCCTTCCCAAACTCAGCATCAAAAAGGAAGGAGGACAAGTACCCTAGTGATTATTATGCAGACAGCTAAATGGTGACAGGTGGCTGCGAGAGCAGAGGTGGGTCCCCAGACCAGCCTCAGGAATGGGGATTGTGGGAGAAGCCTTCCTAGAGGGAGAGACATTAGAACCTGTCTTGAAGTATTGCTATAAGTTCCCCAGGGGACAAGGCCAGAAAAGGACATTCTGAAGAAGAAACAAGAATAACATGCTAGGACAAAGTTGAACTGAGATTCAATGTGACTAGAGCAAAGGTCTGAGATGGGAAGGGGTTTGACTGGGCTGGAGGGGTGGGTAGGGCCAAGACACACAGGACCTGTGGGTACTAGGGAGTCATTGAAGGTTTCGGTAGAGAGGTGACATGGTCAGATTATGCTTTTAGAAGATCCTCTGGCCTGACCAGGCAGTGGCATAGTGGATAGAGCATCAGAAACACAGAGGACCCAGGTTCAAATCCCTGAGGTCACTGGCTTGAGCGTAGGCTCATTTGGCTTGAGCATGGGCTCACCGGCTTGAGCCCAAGGTCACTGGCTTGAGCAAGGGGTCCCTCGCTCTGCTGCAGCCCCCGATCAAGGCACATATGAGAAAGCAATCAATGAACAACTAAGGAGCCCCAAAGAAGAATTAATGCTTCTCATCTCTCTGCCTTTCTGTTTGTCTGTCCCTATCTGTCCCTCTCTCTGTCATCAAAAAAAAAAAAAAAAGAAGAAGAAGAAGAAGAAGACCCTCTGGACTGCAGAGTAAAGATTGGCTTGTGGGGAGGTGCTGGGTGCAAAGAGTAGTCGGGACGCTTATAAGAACCCAGATGAGAAATAGAGAGTTTGGAACCTGAGCAGAACCAACAGAAGAGAAACAGAGCAGGGACATTAGGCAATAGTGACACAATCCCTCTGACTTTAGTGACCATATTGTTCATCAGGGTACATGGTCAGACAAGAAATAAGAATGGTCCTCAGGCCATTTGTGTCCCTGACTCCATCACCATCACCCTATATTCAGCCTGGCACTAGATCTATGGGTACCAGAGCACCTCGGGCCACACTCTCCACCCAGAGGTCCTCAAAATCCAGGGACATGAGGTGTAGAGAGATGAAATCTAAGCTCAGGGCTCTCTGGCTTTCCCAGCCCTCTTACCTACCCTGCCCTCTCCCCTCCTCCCACATATCCCTGCTTCCCAAACAAGCCCTGTTCCCTGCTTCATTGGTAGTCTTCCTAACCAGCCCATACTTGCCCATTTCTGGTCCAGGCTCAGGTCCTACTGAAAAGCCTCGCTTGCAGGCCCCCACTGCCAGGAAGCTCAATCCCCCACAGGCAATGGCCTCATGTGAGCTTCCCTCAGTCTCTCTGACTCTGTGTCTGTCTATTTCTGCCTCCCTTGTCGACTGACTTGTCCTCTGCATTCCCTCCCTCTCAGCATGAGTCTCAACTTGGAGTCCCTCTCTTTGGTCTTCCCTACCTGTCTCTCTATGTGTGTCCCTCTCCACTCTCCTTTCTCACTCTGCACCTAATCCCCTTCTCAGCACTCATATAACTCATGATCCCTTTATCTGAACAACACTGTGCACTGTGTCTGAGCCAGGTCCCCGGCGTGGTGCTGGGGAATCAGAGATGGAAATGAGAGTGTAGCTCTGGCCTTCCCCACTGCTCATGCCCCAGTAGACAAGGTGGGCAGCATGAGCCAGCGGAAGTGTTAGAAGGGGGCTCAGAGAGGTGCACACTGGGCTCTGAGAAATGCCAATTACATCTGAGCCCCAACACTTCATTCCCACATCCAGCAAAGGGGCAGGCACTGGGGAGAAGGGTCAGAAATGAGGCCAACTCTCTCTCTGCCCTCCAGGAGTTCACAGCCTAGACAGGGAGGGGAGCAGGTCAACTATGGCCTGAGCTGCAGCAGTCCCCACAGGCTGTGAGTGGACGAATCACCTGGAGGATTATAGGTGCCCAAATGCTGCAGGACGTACTCTGAAATCAGGTAGGAATGACTCAATCTACTCAACTGGCTTTGGCAAGTCCCTCCACTTCTCTGATCCTCAGCTTCAGCATCTGTATAATGGGTAGATCATTAACATAACTCCCTTGAGATACATAAATGTGAAATATACAACATATGAGCCGATACATGTAAAAGTGGTTAGCAAAGAGTGCTGTGGAGTATGTGTTCAATAAATTGTATATTTTATAGTTTTTTATTGTTATTGTTCTATTTTAGCTGTGGAGTAGGAAGAACAATGGGCTAGACTTTAAAAGACCCATTTCTGGTCCTAGTCTTGCTTCTACCTGGGTCTGTAACCCTGAGTAAGTCCTTTTCTTGCCGGAACTATGAAAGAGGGAATTAAGATCAAGCTTCCTTCCCGCCCTGCTCCCTGAGATTTGAAGGGGAGGCTGCCCCCTCATGCTCTTCTCTCTCCTCTTCTTTGTTCTCTCCCCCTCACACCCTTCACTCCAGCCACTTTGTCCTCCTTGCTCTTCCTCCAACTTCCCAGCCATGCTCTCGTACCCAAAGCTTTTGCATGTGCTGTTCCCTCTTGCCAAAATCGACTCCTGCCCACGTCTCATATCCACAGCTTCCCTCTCTCACTTGATTTAAGCCTCTATACAAATGTCCCCTCCTCAGAGGGACTTTTCCTGACCACCCTCACCTCTGACTTTCTCCTTAACCTACTTTATTTTTCTTTGTAGCACTATCAAAACCTGGTATGTTTATATGGTCTGTTGTTTGTTGACCTTCCATCCCAACTCACTAGTATGCCAACGCCATGAGACAGGGCCGCGTCTGTCTAGTTCAGAGCTGTGCCCCTAAACCCTACATAGTACCCAGCCACACAAATCAATACACACAGTCAATATATAGTCAATGCACACATGAGGACTAGGTACTCAATACACACATGAGGACTAGGGTGTGCCTGCAGCTCTGGAGAAGTAATGTGGGTGGGATGGGGGGGAGAAGTCTACAGAACCCCCTGATGCCATCTCCTGGCAGCCACACACTCCAGGACTCAACCACTGAGACTTATCACAGCCTGAAAAAGCACAAAGCTCCCCTCCATCCCTGCTGGGCAGATGCCCCCTGCCCTTGGGGTCATGGACCTGAGACGACCACCCCTAGCCCCAAAGCCCTCAGATGTTTCCAGGTTGGGCCTTGGAGGAGGGGGTGGTAGTCCCCGGGCTCCATCCTTTGTCCCAGGCCTCAGCAGAATTTAATTCCAAGGTTCAAAGCGCCTTTGCCCCTTCCCAGATAAAAGGCCACTCAGCCGGAGAGATGAGCTGGTTAATGAAGGACAGGAGGGGGGCTCTGGACAGGCAGGCCCACCACCGCTCTCTGCCCACACCCTCTGCCAGTGAATGCTCGCAGCCTTCTGCCGCCGTTCCGGCCCACTGCCCCACAAGAAAAGCCCATTAATTTAACACTAATAGGATTTTCAATTTGTCACAATCCTTGGAGATCCCGGGGAGGTGGGGAGGGGGAGGGGGGATTCATAACAAGTCTGTGTTAAAGGAAATTTTTGAAAAGACTGGCCTGAACCCTACACTGTTCTCTACCACTCTACAGCCTTCAGGTAAGTCACAGCCCCTCCTGGCCTCAGTTTCCTCAATTAGTAAGATCGATCCAGAAGGAGGCTGGCTGTATAGACCAAATGAGGTTATGAAGGAACATATCTAGCAAATGCTACCTGGCTGGTAGTTGGCACTCTGTAACTATTGCCCCCTCCTGTCTCAGCCTTTCTCCCAAATCTGACCCCAGGTAGCAATGCCTATGCAGGCTGCCTATCTGCCGCCTTGCCCCCACCAGCCACTGTGTCTGTCTCCAGATCTGATGATAGTTTCAGCCAAACACCCCTGGGAGGGGGCAGGGTGTCTGGGAACCCGTGGCCTTTTCATCCTCAGTGGGATCAGCATCCTGAATTCCTCGTTGTTCAAGGGAAGCCAGGGATTTGGAGCTTCCAAACACAGCAGCCCAATGGGAAGGCCCCAGCCCGTGCCAACCAGCTGCGTCTCCGTTACAGCTAAGAACACAACACACCAGCTGCCCAAGCCCTGTTCTCCAGGCGAATTCCTCCCGGATCAGGAGGTAGCCAGACAGCGAGGACTGTGTCTGTGCCGCCCCCTGGCCATGGGCTCAGCTCAGCGCTTTTCCACGGTCTGAAAGTGGAGGGCACCCCGGGCCTGGGGGGAGGGCGGTTGAGAGGAACGTGTCTGTGGGGGCAGTTGATGAGAGACTGAGACAGACATGGTGAAAGTACTGCCTCCAGGGCGCCCGAAGCCAGCGGACAAGCACACCTGGCCAGGCCCCACGCCTGGCTCAGAGCCACGCACCCTGCCTTTGCTGCTGCTGCCACCACCCAGGAGAGAGAGGTGGGAAAGGAGGACTCAAGGGTTCAACACCGCCCCCCCCCATCCAAGTCTGGCTCTGGGCAGCTGCTTCCTTAGCAAAGCCCTCATTACCAGACTGGACAGGCTGGGGGCAGGGGTGCTGCAGCCAGAGCTGCCAATGGTCCCTGTTAGCTTCTGCCTCCATCTAGGCCCCAACTATAATTTACAGCATCTCAATTTCTCAGCATCACGTGGTCCCAAACCAGACAGAGGTGAAAGGTGACAACAGGGAGACAAAATTGAGGGTGGTTTCAGTTACTCTATATTTCAGTCGCTACAGACCTACTCAGGTGCAAAAAGAATCATATATCTTGTGAATAAAAGAAACAGAAGCAAATTGGTTCTCGCTCACTTTAATGGGCACGGGAGAAAGCTCGATGGGATCCCACACAGGATCCCCACCAAGCTCACTGTCCACTTGTAGCGAGCCTTCAGAAACCAGCATGAATGAACCCAAAGATGCAGGGATGAAAGTCTGTGGGTTCTCAGGCCCAGGATCCTGGGGGATGAGGGATGTTAGAAATAAGATTCTAGAAGGAAACACAGTATAGACTGTGGGACGTCACTGTGGGTTTCAGGTTGAATTCCAGAAGAAGCTGAGATAGAGGGGCAACTTACCTGAGATACGGACAGTGCAAGAGATGAGCAAGACAGGTAAAGGACCCCTCACCCGTGGACCCAGCTGATCCCACAAACTTTTCAGGACTTTACTTGGATCTGAGTCAAATCCTTGGCTTGAGCAGAGTGTCCAGCTCTGCTCATAAGCAGAAAGTGGGGCCCTAGGGAGGCAGTAGTACCATGTGCCCTGGCAGGAAAGGAACCATATCACCATATCCAAGAGTCCCTGGAGAGGTCCCGCAGGCAGCATTCAGAGTGCCCACCATTCCTCCACCAGGGTCCCTGAATTGCTAGCTCTCACATCCAGAATGATGCTCTTTCTGTGGTTTCAGATCACTTTATTAAAAAAAAAAATGTGAAGGAGATAAAATAATGTGAAGGAAAAAGAGAAGAGTTCAGATGGGTTCTGCCCTATGGAGCAGGAATGTCCTCGAGAAAAGAACTTGGTGAGCCATATTCAAGAGAAAGAGAATACTCTATCCCTGTGATGAAGAAATGGTATCATTTATTTCATTAGAGAAAGTTTTAAGAAAGAATGAAAGCTATGAATTGGGAGTGTGATATCTGTTATTCATTCATTCATTCATTCATTCATTCATATGAATGCTATTTACTGAGCTCCTACCTTAAGTCAGACCACTTTCCAGGACACAGAGGAGAACCAGAACCAGGCCCTTCCCTCAAGGATCCAGACAAGCAAACAGGAATCTTCCATAGTGACAGGCTCTGTCAGAGGCCACACATGGGGGTGGAAAGCACAGAGAAGAGGGCCAGTAGTGGGCAAGGAACCTTCTAGTAGAAGTGACCTCTAAGCTACAGTTTGAAAGATGAGAGACAGCCAAGGAAAGTGAGGGTGGACAGGGATTGAGGTGGGGTCCTGACATCTGAAAAGGCATGGGGCATCTCCCTTTTTGCCTCCCTCATTTCTCAGCCACCATGCAATACTTCTGCAAAAATGAATGAATGAATGAATACACAAGTAAATGAATAAAATGTGGAGGGGATACGGACATACATATTACCAAAAAAGAATCCAAATACCTTTAAAAAAAATTATTGTTGACACTGAGTACTTTTCATAAGGTGGAGCCAACCATCTGGTTATCTCTACACCAAATGGAATGGCCCAGGACCCTGACTTCTGATTTCTTCAGCAAACCCTGGAAAGAGACAATGGTTCTGACCCCTCATCTGCTGATGTGACCTCTGCTGCCACATGCAGTTCCCTTCCACTTAAAGGCTGGGCATCATCCCATTCATTTGTTCATTCAACAACATCTCCTGATCTCCAACCAAATGCCAGGTACATGGAATGATCACTGACATAGAAGCCAGACTTGGTGCTGCCCCCTGGATATGTCCACCCACCTCTGTTGGTCTCCACAATCACAGCAGTTACCTGGAAGTACCTGGGTGGGTGTCAGGCTCTCGGAGCCTTCCCAATAAGTCACCAGTCAAGGGCAGGACTGGGCCTGCGAAGGAACATTCCTCCTCTGCTCTCCCGCCCAAATTCGTGGCCAAAGGCAAGGCACACGCACGGCTGAAATCCCATCAATGGCACCCAGCCAACTGGCTGCCACTTGCTTATTTGGCTTGGAACAGGAAATACATTTTTCTACTATTTATACTGCTGACCTCAGGAATAAACTAATTACGGCTGCGAAGCTGCATTCCCACAGTGTCAGGCTCACATCTGTAACCCCTGGTTGGGACCAAAGCAGAAGGTGCCAGATGGCTGGGAGGTCTGGGGGCTCTGGCCCAGTGGACACTCCTGCCCTGCTCCCTAGTTCTTCAGGGCAGAAAGAACTAGAGATATCCACATCACTCTTACTGGATATTCAACTCCAAACAAGAAGTCTGCCTGCTTCTTCCCTTGGCCTTGAGCTAATCACTTTTCTAGGTCTCAATTTCTTGATCTGCACAGTGGACGTATAGTAATACTGCGCTCAAGGGACTGTCATTTAGAGCAGTGCTTTTCAGTGGCCAGTCTGCTGACTGGTCCTGATCTGTGAAAGAGTTAACCACCCTGATGTTGTCTGAAGATTATAGACCCAATGATCTTTAGTTGAATTTGCTTATGCTCAGGGTGATTAATGTCTTAGTGATCCTCGAAATAATTCTCCTGTTTTCACCACTCCCCAAGTGTAAAAAGGTTAAAAACTGCTGATTTAGAGTAAACGATACCATGTCTAAGAAAAGCTTTCTGTAAATGTGATTACCCGAGAGGACCCATAAGCCTGAACTGCCCAGACCTAGAGGCCAACTTGGCTCAGGCCAGCCCCACATCTGAGCCAGCAGTGGCCCATCCAGATGTGCTGAAGATTCCACTGCAGTCTGCATGTTCTCATGTGTGAAAGCAGGCATCTGCATCTGAGACCGATGCCCACAGCAACCAGACCAACCATGCAAACCAGTTATTTGGACACAGGGCAGGCAGGCCGGCCAGGCACCATGAAATAAAAGCTGAATGAATGAATGGATGGATAAAAAGCAATGCCTACATCATAATACTATTTTAACTGATTTTTTTTTTAAGTTACTAAAATGAATGACTGGCTCAGGTATCAGCAAACTTATCTGTAAAGGGTTGGATAACAAATATTTTGGGCCATACAGTTTCTGTCACAACTACTAACGGCTATTTGCAGTATAAAACCTGTCACAGATAATACATAAATAAAGGAATATAGCTGTATTCCAATAAAACTTTATTTATACACCAAGTAGTTTGTAGATTTGGCCAGCCTCTCTGGTTGAACAAGCCAGATAGTTACTATGTAACCTCAGCAGAGTCCTTGATTCTTCCCCATCACCTCCTCATTTGGTGGGTCACTAGGTGCTATTGTTCTTCCTCTCAACAGCATCCCCTCCTTCTCATGTCATAACTGTTGCCCTGGTCCAGCCCTGTCACCCACCACCTAGATACTCCCACATCAGCCTGTTTCTTATCCAGTCTATCTTTCTACCCGGAAGCAAAACAGAGCTGTCTAAGTCACCAATCTGACTGTCATTCCCCTTTCCTAGCTCCCACTGTCCTGACCACATAGTCATTCATGCTCTGGGTCCCACTGTTCAGCCTCATCACTAACTGCCCTCCTCAACTCCCTTTCTCAGCTCTAGCCAGACTGACATACAATGCTCAATCTTTCCCTATGCAAAGAAAACTTTTCTCCTTCCTTTTCCCTAGCCAATTCCTACTCATTCTCCAGGTCTCAGGTCAGATGTCACCTCCCCTGAGAAGCCTTTCTGAGGTGCCACAGCTTACCCTTAACAAAGAAGAGGTCACACTTATAGCACAGATTGCCATGTGTTCAACAATCTCATTTCCCTTTTGTCCTGAACATACAACTCGACTACATTTCACAGCCTCTCTTGGAGTTAGTTTGGTCCTTGTGACTAAGTTCCGGCCAATGGAAGGAGGGCTAAAGTGATGGAGACCATTCTAGCTCTGGCCTTGACCTCCCATCAAGAGCATCCTACATGTTCCCTTTCTTTCCCCATCTGTAGAAGCTCTGAATAGAAGAACATAGAACAGGGACAGAACTCAGTGCCCTGAGGCAAAGGCCACAGAGGCTTTACTGACAGAAGTACTGAACACAGTACTGTGTTGAACACAGCACAACAGGGATAGAATTAGCAATTCTGATTAATCAATAGGTGGAGACATTTGAGCTACTACTCCCTTGCCCTTTTGTCTGCTCTGAAGAAATTCCCCTTCCTGACTTCCTCATTCTCTTCTCTGCTTCCTGACTTCCTCATTCTCATCCCTGCTTCTATTTGTGTGGATCAATAAATACCCGTAGGGACTGGGGGTTGGGGCCATCTCATCAAACCTGTAGTACAGGATTGTGAGGTGGTCTCCCCTAGGTCCCTCGGTGTACTCCATGTGGTCTCCGAGTAGACACTGTCTCCGCAACGCACATCTTCCAGCTGAATGGCAAGAATGCTGAGGACCTATAGGAGGTCAGAGCCACAAGCCTAGGTCTCTGAGTCACTGCATGGATGACAGAAGCTAAAGAAAGCCACTTGACCAGAAACCCCCTTGACCGGAAACCCCATATTATATTAAACCACTGACATTTTAGGGTTGTTTATTACAACAGTTGAACTATCCTGACTCAACCAATACTCAAATGGAATTAACTATCATATGTCTACCTTCCCCACTAGAGACTGTTAAATGCATGAGAACAGGAACTTGCCTATCTCACACAACACCATATTCTAAGAATTCAGCACTATGCCCTACATATAGTATTAACTCAATAACTATTTGTTGGTTGGATAAATAAATGAATGAATACAACCTCAATGGATGAGGTAGGCTACTCTTATCAGTGTGAGGACACTGCAGCAACCCAGAGTTCACCCAGGGGCAGGGTGGCAGGCTAAGTTTAAAGTTTGGGGTTGTGCAGATTCCACTCCAGGAAGCTGGAGCTCAAGCAAAGCCAGACCAATGTTATCAATCAATGTAGGAGCTGAGGGGCAGAGAGTATCCATTAGAGGTTAGGAGTGGTAGTAACAGGAAGAGTATGGATGATGAGATAAAGCAAGCACTGGACAAGGAGTCAGGAATCCCAGATTCTGGGACCAGTTTTTCCAAACTCTGACTCACTGCATGACCATGGTAAATAACCTCTTCTCTCAGAGCCTCAGTTTCCCCTGCTATAAAAATAAAAGTGGATACTTACCTGGCAGGGGAGATACCATGATCACGAAGGTGGTTTTCCCAGGGCGAGGCTTATCCATTGCACTCCAGATGTGCTGACCCCTGCGATTTCCCCAAATGTGGGAAACTCGACTGAATAATTTGTGGTAGTGGAGGACTGAGTTTGTGCTCTCCCCTGAAAAAAATAAATAAATAAAAGTGGAGGTGAACTGTAAGGCTTTTAAATAATTCCTAGTAGCAGAATCTGGGGAAGCCTTTAAAGCAACCCTAACATTTACATTATCCACCCATACCCTGGGTCTATGTGCCTCATCCACCACAGTCTCTGAGTGACCCATCTATAGACTGGGCTTGAAAAGCTGGCCCCTGGACATAATAATAATAACTAACAGGTTTGGGCCAGGTATTTTTCTAAACACTTTACATATATAACACATTTAGTCCATTATAGTTAGTTGATAGAGTAAGTATTGTTATTTACAAATGAAAAAATCAAGGCATAAAGAAATAAGAGTCACTTGTCCAATATCACACAACTAGTAAGTAGCAAAGCTGGGGCTCACATCCAGACTATCTGACCACCTGTTCTCAAAGACACCTCTGATGTATAAAAATATGGCTGCAATATAAAGAAGAGGACTCTGACATTTAATATCATTAATAATAGCCTGACCAGATGGTGGCGCAGTGGATAGAGCATCAAACTGGGACGCAGAGGACCCAGGTTCGAAACCTCAAGGTCACTGGCTTGAGCACGGGCTCATCTGGCTTGAGCATGGGCTCATGAGCTTGAACGAGGGGTCGCTGGCTTGAGTGTGGGATCATAGACATGACCCCATGGGCACTGGCTTGAGCTCAAAGGTTGCTGGCTTAAAGCTCAAGGTCGCTGGCTTGAGCCCAAAGTTGCTGGTTTGAGCAAAGGGTCACTCACTCTGCTGTAGTCCCCTGGTCAAGGCATATGAGAAAGCAATCAATAAATAACTAAGGAGCTACAATGAAGAATTGACGCTTCTCATCTCTCTCTTCCTGTCTGTCCCTCTCTGTCTCTCTGACTCTCTCTCTGTCTCTGTCAAAATAATTAATAATAATAATAGCACTTACTATGTACCAGGTGTTTTTATAATTAGCACTTGACAAATACTTATTGATTCCATCCTTAAGCAATTCTATGAAGGAGACATTATCATCCCCATTTTACAGGTGAGAAAACTGGGGCACATAGAGGTTAAGTAACTACTCAAGGTCACACAGATTTTAAGGGTGGAATCAGGATTTGAACCAAGGCAACTGGCTATGGAGTCTGTTGAAAATCTCAAAGAATCGACAAAAAAACCTCTTGGAGCTGGTATATCAAGGGATTATAGCAAGGTTTCAGGATACAAAGTTAATATACAAAATTCAATTGCTCTCTTATATACCAGCTATGAACATGTTTGACATGAAATACTACCTTTCAAGTATAACATGTGCTGACCATTTACCACATGCCAGCCCTGTGCTGGATGCTCCAGATGCACCAACTCATTTAACTTTCTCAAAAACTTATATGGGCAGAAAAAGAAGTTGACAAAATCCAACATCCATTCATAATAAGAAACAAAACAAACAAACAAACAATGTTTTTAAACAAAAATCTCAGCAAACTAGAATTAGAAGGAAACCTCCTCAAATTGAAAAAGAACTACAAAAACACCTATGTCCAGCATCATACTTGATGGTGAGAATGGCCCTGGCTGGCTGGTTCAGTGATAGAGTGTCAGCCTGCTGTGTGAATGTCCTGGGCTCGAGTCCCAGTCAGGGCACACAGGAGAAGAGCCCATCTGCTTCTCCACTCTTCCCCTTCTCGCTTCTCTCTCTCTTCCCCTCCTGCAGCCATGGCTCAATTGGAGCAAGTTGGCCCTGGGCACTGAGGATGGCTCCATGGCCTCTGCCTCGGGTGCTTAGAGGGGCTTGGTTGGGTGCTTAGAGGGGCTTGGTTGCTGAGCAACAGAGCAACACTCCAGATGGGCAGAGCATCGCCCCCTAGTGGGCTTGCTGGATGGATGCTGGTCAGGGTGCATGTGGGAGTCTGTCTCTGCCTCCCCTCTTCTCACTGAATTTTTTTTTAAATGGTGAGAACCTAGTGTGTTCCCTCTCACAAATCCTATTCAATATTGAACATCATATTAAAAGTCCTAACTAGTGCAAAAAGATAAGAAATAAAATAAAAGACATATATTGGGAAAGAAGAAATAAAACTTTCTTTGCACATGATATGATTATGTTGACAATCTCAAAGAATCAACAATAACAAAAAAAAACTCCTGGAGGCCTGACCTGTGGTGGCGCACTGGATAAAGCGCTGACCTGGAATGCTGAGGTTGCCAGTTTGAAACCCTGGGCTTGTCTGGTCAAGTCACATATGGGAGTTGATGCTTCCTGCTCCTCCCCCCTTCTCTCTCTCTCTCTCTCTCTCTCTTTGTCTCTCCTCTCTAATATATATATATATATATATTAAATTTAATATATAATATTTTTAAAATTCCTGAAACTATTATATCAAAAGATTATAGAAAGATTTCAGGATTCAGGGTTAATATACAAAAGTCAATTACTCTCCTATACACCGAACAATTGGAATTTTAAATTAAAAATGCAATACTATTTACATTAGCACCAAAAAATGAAATGCTTAGGTATAACTCTAATAAAACATATACAAGATTTATATGAGGAAAACTACAAAACTCTGATAAAATAAATCAAAGATCTAAATAAATAAAGAGATAGTCCATGTTCATGAATAGGAACATTTAATATTGTTAACATGTCAATTTTTTCCAATTTCTCCTATAAATTCAACACAATAACAATTAAAATCTAAGCAAGTTACTTGTATCAACAAACTGATTCTAAAATTTATATGGAAAGGCAAAAGATCCAGAATAGCCAACACAATACTGAATAAAAAGAACAAAGTCAGAGGACTGACTTCCAAGAGTTAGTATAAAGCTACAGTAAACAAGACTGTGATATTGAAAAATAAGCAAAAGATCAGTGGAACAGAGCAGAAAACTAAAAAAGGGACTTTGACAAACAAGCATAGGCAATTCAATGGAGAATGGATAGCTTGTTTTGGGGGGGGTTTATCTTATTTTTATTAATTTTAATGCAGTGACATTGATAAATCAGGGTACATATGTTCAGAGAAAACATCTCCAGATTATTTTGACATTTGATTATGTTGCATACCCATCACCCAAAGTCAAATTGTCTTCCGTCACCTTCTATCTGGTTTTCTTTGTGCCCCTCCCCTCTCTCCCATTCCCTCTCTCTCCTTCTTTGCCCCCTCCCCACCCCCACCCTCTGTTACCATCACATTCTTGTCCGTGTCTCTGAGTCCCATTTTTATGTCCCATCTATGTATGGATTCATATTTGACAATATGTCTGATAAGGGGTTAATAACCAAAATTTATAAAGAACTTGTAAATCTCAACACCAGGAAGACAAACAATCCAATCAAAAAATGGGCCAAAGAAATGAAGAGACACTTCTCCAAAGAGGACATACAGATGGCCAATAGGCATATGAAAAAATCCTCAACATCACTAATCATTCGAGAAATGCAAATTAAAACCACAATGAGATATCACCTCACACCAGTCAGAATGGCGCTCATCAACAAAACAACACAGAATAAGTGCTGGCAAGGATGTGGAGAAAAGGGAACCCTCCTGCACTGCTGGTGGGAATGCAGACTGGTGTAGCCACTGTGGAAAACAGTATGGAGATTCCTCAAAAAACTGAAAATCGAACTGCCTTTTGACCGAGCTATCCCACTTTTAGGAATATACCCTAAGAACACCATAGAACTGTTCCAAAAGGAGAAATGCACCCCCATGTTTATAGCAGCATTGTTCACAATAGCGAAGTCTAGAAACAGCCCAAGTGTCCTTCAGTGGACAAGTGGATTAAAAAGCTTTGGTACATATATACTATGGAATATTACTCAGCCATAAGAAATGATGACATCGGATCCTTTACAATAACATGGATGGACCTTGATAACATTATACGGAGTGAAATAAGTAAATCAGAAAAAACTAAGAACTATATGAATGGATAGCTTGTTTTTTTAAAACAAATGGTGCTAGAACCTGACCAGGTGATGGCACAGTGGATAGAGCGTTGGCCTGGTATGCTGAGGATCCAGGTTCAAAACCTCGAGGTTGCAGCTTGAGCGTGGGGTTGCCAGCTTGAGTGTGGGGTCATAAACATGAGCCCAAAAGGTCACTGGCTTGAAGCTTAAGGTTACTGGCTTGAGCCCAAGGTCATTGGTTTGAGCAAGGGGTCACTCTCTCTGCTGTAGCCCCACAGTCAAGGCACCTATGAGAAGCAATCAATGAACAACTAAGGAGCTGCAACAAAGAACTGATGCTTCTCATCTCTCTCCCTTCCTGTCTGTCTATCCCTGTCTGTACCTCTCTCTCTCTCTTTCTTTCTCTCTCTCTCTCACTAAAAATAAAAAATAACAAAATAGTACTGGGACAACTAGACGTATACATGCAAAAAGAAAAAGAAAAAGAAGAATCTAGA
Organism: Saccopteryx leptura; assembly: GCF_036850995.1. Classification (NCBI taxonomy): domain Eukaryota; kingdom Metazoa; phylum Chordata; class Mammalia; order Chiroptera; family Emballonuridae; genus Saccopteryx; species Saccopteryx leptura. The sequence continues at coordinate 99,078,994 of NC_089505.1, read as the reverse complement.
CATAGACCTTACATATTCAAAAAATTAACTCAAAATGGATCATAGACCTAAATGTGAAATGCAAAACTAAAATACTTCTAGAAGATAATATGGAGGAAAATCTAGGTGATCCTGGGTTTGTCAATCAGTTTTTAGATACAATACCAAAAGCATGACACCTTAATGAAAAACATAATAGGCTTGACTTCATTAATATTAAAAACGTCTGTGAAAGACACTGTTAAGAAAATTAAAAGCCAAGTCACAGATGGGGAAAAAATATTTGCAAACACATTTGATAAACTACTTGTATCCAAAACATACAAAAACTCTTAAAAAAATAATAAGAAAACAAAAAATCCAATTTAAAAGATGAGCAAAAGATCTGAGCAGACACCTCATCAAGGCCGATATACAGATGGTAAATATGCATCTGAAAAGACATTCAGTGTGTGTCATTAGGGAACTGTAAGTTAAAACAACAAGATACCACTACACACCTGTTATAAGTGCTAAAATACAAAAATCAGACGACACAAAATTCTGGTGAGGATGTGAAGCAAAAGGAACTCTCATTCATTGCTGGTGGCAATGTAAAATGGTGCAGCCACTTTGGAAGACAGTGTGGCAGTTCTTAGAAAGCTAAACATAGCCTATCATACAATCCAGCAATCATACTCCTGGGTATTTACCCAAATGAGTTACAAACTTCTGCCCACAAAAAAACCTGCACACAGATGTTTATAGCAGCTTTATTCATAACTGCCCGAAACTAGACGCAACCAAGAACTCATTCAAAAGGTGAATAAACGAAATTTGCTACATCCATATAATGAAATGTTATTTAACAATAAAGAGAAATGAACATCAAGAGACAAGGAAAAACCTTAAATGCATATTGCTAAGTGAAGGAAGCCAGTCTAAACTGACTAAGAAGTTCTGGAAAAAGGTGAAATGATCAAGACAGTAAGATGATCAGTGGTTACCAGGGGGTTTTTATGGCTGGAGAAAGAGAGGAGGAAGGGTATATGTATGGGTGAAGGGGTGAAGCATGGGGAATTTTAAAACAATGAAGCTATTCTGTGTGATATGCTAATGGTAGATACATGACATCATGCACCTGTCAAAACCCAAAGAGCTGTCAACACAAAGAGTGAACCCTAATGCAAACTATTCACATTATTTAATAATAGCATTTCAATAATATATCAATTATAACAAATGTACCACACTAAAGCAAGATGTTAATTTTTAAAAAAGGGAGCTGTGTGTGTTGCGTGTGTTTGTGTGTGTGACTGTGTATGGGAACTCTATACTATTGCTCAGTTTTTCTGTAAACCAACAACTGTTCTAAAGTCTATTAATTTAAAAGAAATGCCCTATGTGGACAGATTATTGTTACTTCTATTTTATAGAGATTATAATCACCCTCATTTTAAGGAGGGATATTATATTTACCCTTTTACAGAAGAGGACATTAAAGCTTAAGGAAGTTGTATGCATCATTCAAAATCACAGAGCTGGCAAGACACAGGGGCAAGCTTTCATTAGTGGACAGGTGGCCAGAAATCCTCAGGGTGTGGTGCCCAGAACCTACCAGTACTGGGAACAGACACAAAGACATATGAGTCCCTGCTCAGCTACCTCCCATCCACGTCCCCGCACCATGGCCCTTCTAGTGGACCAGAGTAGGAACCTGCAGCCCCGCACTGCACCTGCTATGTGTGCAGTCATCACTGGGGTCTTTCTACTCACCATTCCTCACCTTCTACATGCAGGAAACCCAGCAGGTGTCTGTAAAAGTTATCCCTGTCAGATTGATTCAGTACCAAGTGGTGACTTGATACGCAGGACAGAAAGGTAGCTTAGGGTGGAGATTTGACCTTTGCTTCAGTTGCCATAGCACCAAATAAACTAGAAATACAGGGTGTGGGTATAAGTTTGGGCTGCCACCACCACTTCTAGCACAGGAAGCCCATGATTGAATGGGATCTCCAGTGGCATCAGGTCAAACCATCACCTTCCATCACAATCAAGACCAAAGAGGCCCCAGTTCATGGAGAGGTGACATCTGCCATGGGAACTGCCAAGATCATCCTTTGATGGGAATGAGAAGTGGAGTGGAAGACAGTTGTCCTGAATGCTGACTGGGAAACTAATCTTAGACAGGTGGTAAGTGTCTAGGACAACTGACAAACCCCACCAAGCTGTTGCCCTAGGGCCCTGCTGTTAGCTGAATGTTTGTATCCCTCCAGAATCCATATGCTAAAGCCCTAATCCCAATGTGATAGTATTTGGAAGTGAAGTCTTTGGGGGATAATTAGATCATAAGGGTAGAGCCCTTATGAGTGGGATTAGTGCCCTTATAGAAAGTGATACAAAGAGATCTCTCTCTTCCTCCATGTGAAGACACAGCAAGAAGATGGTCTTCTACAAACCAAGAAGCACCAAACCAAGATTAGCACCCTAATCTTGAACTTCCCATCCTCCAGAACAATGAGAAATAAATTTCTGTTGCTTAAAACACCTACTTTATGGTATTTTTGTTATAGCAGACTGAACTAAAATAGGCCTTAAAATTTATGCCGGCGGCCCTGCCGGTTGGCTCAGTGGTAGAGCGTCGGCCTGGCGTGCGGAAGTCCCAGGTTCGATTCCCGGCCAGGGCACACAGGAGAAGCGCCCATCTGTTTCTCCACCCCTCCCCCTCTCCTTCCTCTCTGTCTCTCTCTTCCCCTCCTGCAGCCGAGGCTCCATTGGAGCAAAGATGGCCCGGGCGCTGGGGATGGCTCCTTGGCCTCTGCCCCAGGCACTAGAGTGGCTCTGGTCGCGGCAGAGTGACGCCCCGGAGGGGCAGAGCATCGCCCCCTGGTGGGCAGAGCGTCGCCCCCTGGTGGGCGTGCCGGGTGGATCCCGTTCGGGCGCATGCGGGAGTCTGTCTGACTGTCTCTCCCAGTTTCTAGCTTCAGAAAAATAGAAAAAAACAAAAACAAAAACAAAATTTATGCCGGCCCTGGCCAGTTTGCCCAGTGGTAGAGCATCAGCCGGTATATGAATGTCCTGTGTTCAATTCCCAGTCAGGGCAATTCTCCCTTTCTCTCTTCCCCTCCCACTCCCACAGCCATGGCTTAGTTGGAGCAAGTTGGCCCTAGGCACTGAAGATGGCTCCATGGCCTCACCTCAAGTGCTAAAATAGCTCAGTTGTCGAGCAACAGAGCAATGGGCCCCAGATGGGCAGAGCATTGCCCGGTAGGGGGCTTGCCAGGTGGATCCTGGTTGGGGCACACATGGGAGTCTATCACTCTTCCTCCCCGCTTCTCACTTAAGAGGAAAAAAAATATTTATGCCAAGAGTCTGAGAGCCATGCGGGATAAAGGAAACATGTCTATCTGATACCCGGTCAGAGAACCACAGCACAGCCTAGAAGTAGGAAGAACCATGACCACAGACCTTTGGGCTACCCCAGGCAGGGCCTTCTGGCTGAGAATTAAAACCAGGGAAGACTCTGAGAACATGATAAAAGACTTCTTCGGCTATAAGCAGGTTTTTCATTCTGAATACCTGCCCTGAACTCCTTGCTAGATTCATTTACAAAGGCCTTTCTTCCATATAATCCTGTTTAAACTCTCAACAGCCCAGGGAGGTGGGTGTATTTGTCCCCAATTGATAGATGAAGCAACCAAGACTCAGAGAATTGAAATCACGTGCTCACAGTCACACAGGAACTAATGACCAGAACACCTCCTCAGACCTTCTGACCTCACACCTTACCTCTTCTACTATAGCTACACTGCCCAGAACATAGAAAATGTACAGGAAACCTTGGCAGAGTCTCACCCAAAGGAATGTTGTCCTTCGGCCCCACTCCCGCAGGGGCCCAGCAAAGAGCTGTCTCTTCCCACCATCACCCTGATTGATGAGGGAGGGTGGTTCCATTTACTACCCTGAGTCACACTTACCCTCAGCAGAAAAGCCCAGGCAAACCTGGGGTGGGGCTAATAAGAATGACCCAAGGCCAGAAGGAAGGAGGCTGTGTCTCTTCTACTGCCTGTAGGTCCTAAAACCAGTGGCCCTTAAAGGAGAAAACTGCATGGGGTCAGGGCTGTGGCTTAGAGTCCAAGCTCTGCCACTGGCTGGCTCCATGATAAGAATAGAGCCTTAAAATGTTCATATCTTTGACCCAATAATTCCATTTCTGGATTACGGATTAGACAGGTCAGTTATGAAATATCAACTAATAAATTACTTTCTAGTCATTGAAATTTATGTCTATAAAGATTTTGAAATAACATAAAAATGTATATTCTAACATTAAGTATTAAATGGAATACATAATTGTTCACTAAGTATAAACCCAACTATGTAAAATAAAATGTGTAGAAAATAAGACCATGGAGTTAGCACTGATTGGTATGGGCATAAAATAAATATAAAAGAAAATAATTTCTGTCCACATGTCTGTATTCCCAACTTTTCTGCCTTGTCACTTCCATAAATGAAAATAAATGAAAATATAAAAATCAAGAAAACATAGGTACTAAACTCATGGACCTTGGTTATAAAGAGCACTTTATGAATTTGACTCCAAAGGCAAGGGAAGTGAAGGCAAAAATAAATGAATGGGACCACATAAGACTAAGAAGCTTTTGCACAGCAAGAGAAACTGACAACAAAACAGACAGTCAACTAAATGGGAGATGATATTTTCAAACAACAGCTCAGATAAGGGCCTAATATCCAAAATATACAAAGAACTCATAAAACTCAACAACAAACAAACAAACAATCCAATAAAAAAAATGGGAAGAGGACATGAACAGACACTTCTCCCAGGAAGAAATACAAATGGCCAACAGATATATGAAAAGATGCTCATCTTCATTAGCTATTAGAGAAATGCAAATCAAAACTATAATGAGATACCACCTCACACCTGTTAGATTAGCTATCATCAAAAAGACAGGTAATAACAAGTGCTAGAGAGGCTGTGGAGAAAAAGGAACCCTCATCCACTGTTGGTGGGAATGTAAAATAGTACAACCATTATGGAAGAAAGTATGGTGGTTCCTCAAAAAATTAAAAATAGAACTACCATATGACCCAGCAATCCCTCTACTGGGTATATACTCCCAAAACTCAAAAACATTGGTACATAAAGACACATGCAGCCCCATGTTCATTGCAGCATTGTTCACAGTGGCCAGGACATGGAAACAACCAAAAAGTCCTTCAAGAGATGACTGGATAAAGAAGATGTGGTACATATATACTATGGAGTACTACTCAGCCATAAGAAATGATGACATCGGATCATTTACAACAACATAGATGGACCTTGATAACATTATACTGAGTGAAATAAGTAAATCAGAAAAAACTAAGAACTATATGATTCCACAGTTTTGGGTTTTTGTTGTTGTTTTTTTTTTTACTTTTCTGAAGTTGGAAACGGGGAGGCAGTCAGACAGACTCCCGCATGTGCCCTACTGGGATCCACTCGGCATGCCTACCAGGGGGCGATTCTCTACCCATCTGGGGCATCGCTTTGCTGCTCAGAGCCATTCTAGCACCTGAGGCAGAGGCCACAGAGCCATCCTCAGTGCCCGGGCAAACTTTGCTCCAATGGAGCCTTGGCTGCTGGAGGGGAAGAGAGAGACAGAGAGGAAGGAGAGGGGGAGGGGTGGAGAAGCAGATGGGCGCTTCTCCTGTGTGCCCTGGCTGGGAATCAAACCCGGGACTCCCACACGCCGGGCCAACACTCTACCACTGAGCCAACTGGCCAGGGCCAAGAACTATATGATTCCATACATAGGTGGGACATAAAAATGAGACTCAGAGACATGGACAAGAGTGTGGTGGTTACTGTGGGGGGAGGGGAGAGAGGAGAGAGAGGGAGTGGGGGAGGGGGAGGGGAGGGGCACAAAGAAAACCAGATAGAAGGTGACAGAAAACAATCTGACTTTGGGTGATGGGTATGCAACATAACCAAATGTCAAAATAACCTGGAGATGTTTTCTCTGAACATATGTACCCTGATTTATCAATGTCACCCCATTAAAATTAATTAAAAAAAAGAATTACTAGTAAGAAAAATATATATATATAAATCAACTTTATTTTTAAACAAAATATGATGGGTCAGAAGATTCAATATCATAAAGATGCTAAATCTCCTCAAATTGGTGTGGAAAGTCAATAAAATCACAATAAAAGTCTTAGCAGGTTAGTGTGTGTGTGTGTGTGTGTGTGTGTGTGTGTGTGTGTGTAAGGTGACAAACTGTTTCTGAAATTTCTTTTGAAATGCAAAGAATCAAAAATAGCCTAGCCTAACATGAAGACCAAGCTAGAGGATTTTTAATACTTAGTGTAGATTAAATGTCTGTGTCCCCCCCTCAAAATTCATATGTTGAAAACTCATGCCTAATGTGATAATGTTAGGAGGTGGGGCCTTGAGGAGGTGATTTGATCATGGGAATGGAGCCCTCATAAATGGGATTAGTGCCCTTATAAAAGAAACCCCAGAGAGCACCCTCATCTTTTCCACCACTTGAGAACACAATGAGAAGACACCCACCCAGAACCAGAAAAGTGAGCTCTCACCAGACACTAAGTTTGTCTGTGCCTTGATACTGGACTTCCAGCTTCCAGAACTAACAGAAATAAATTTCTGTTTTATAAGCTATCTAGTCCATGGAATTTTTGTTAAAGAAGCCTGAAAGAACTAAGACACTAGCACATACCGCAACATTTGTAAATCAATAGCAACTAAGACAGGGTGGTACTGGTGCCAGGATAGATGGATCAATGGAATAGAGTTCAGGAACAGATCCGCACATACGATACTTAAACGTAAAAACAAAGGACTACATCATGCCCACTCTTTGGCCCACAGCAGGTGCTCAATAAGGCCTTTAGACCATTCTAATGAATGAATTAACAAATTCCATGGATAGATCCACAGTTATTACTGTCTCCTCTATCATATGACCCTTATAAAACTTCTTCCCCCTATGCCAAACCATATCATTTGGTTCATCTATTGACTGTGTCTATTCCAAAACCAGGCATTTCAGAACAAAATCTACCAGGCTTGTCATGGCCTAAATTGACATTCATTACTCAGGACCATTTTGATTAAAGTGACAAAAACAAGAGTTAAAAAGAAAAGATTATTCACACACACACACACACACACACACACACACACACATCTGCTTTGGCTTCAGGCAAGTCTAACTGTGGCACATCAAGCCATAGCATCAGACTTCTCTCTCTCTCTCTCTCTCTCTCTCTCTCTCTCTCTCTCTGCCTCTGGACCAGCCTAGTCCTCAGGTGGACAGTTCTCTCCTTGTACAGGCATTATGGCCACAGCGGCTCTGTCCTTCCATTCTCTTGTCAATCTCAGCAGAAAGAGGGCCTCTCTTTCCCAATGAATGGTTCCATTTGCCAAGCTTGGGTCTCATGTCTATTCCTGAACCAATCTCTGTGGTCCAAGGAAAGGAATGTTCTGATTGGCCAGGTCTAGTTATATGCCCACTTCTTAGGGATATCGACCCAGCATGTTGGCTCAGCTGGTGAGAGCCCCTGGTACGAATTATAATAACAGCAGCCACCATACATTCCAGGCTTTTTATTGTCCAGACCTTTTCACTCAGTCCCACATCTGTGGTTCCATTTTATCTTCACAAGGATCCTGCAAGGACAGGATTATGATGTCCATCTTTGAGACAAAGAAACGGAGCTCTAAATAGGGAAGTGTCTTTCCCAAGGTCAGTAGTATGAGCAGGATAAAAAACCTGACTCTCAAGTCCACAGCTTTGGCTAGGCCAGCCTCCTCCTGCCCCCCCCCCCACCTCACCCTCTACTCTCCCAACCCATGTTCCAGCCCAGGAGTCTCTGTTGTCACCCAGGACTCAGCATCTCCCAGACACCAGGACAGCCCTACAGGAGACTCTGCTGGGTGAGCAAGGGTACTCCTCCATCTGCCCAGATGTTCTTCATGTCTCCTGCTCAAACAAGTAGTGGAGAGTGACAGCAACAGAGTCACCATGGATTGACTCTGATCATTTCCCACTCCAGTGTTCCTGCTCCCAACCTGTCCCAGGGCCAGCTGCCAAGGCGGGGATGGGGGGAGGTCAATGAGCCCTGTCTGGGCAGCTCAGAGGTCCCAGGCAACCCAGTATGAACAGCGCCAGCCCCCCTCGGAAGGGCAGGCCCCGTACGCTGGATCTCACCACTCTCACAGAAGAGTGTTGAAGAGAAGTTGAGCCCATTGCCAATCAAAGGACAAGATAGAAATAAATGGGTTTGCCTTTTGCAAATCCTTGGTCAAACTAAGATATTCCGCATGCCCCCTTATGACATCTCTTCTTGAATCAAGTCCAGGAAATGAGGTTGGAACTCCAACTGCACATGTGGGTTTGCCCTTTAGTAACAATAACAACAGCAGCAGCTTTCTCTTGTATTGCATCAGCTCCGGGCCAGGCACCGCTCCAAGCTCTTAACATATAAGTCAGTTAATCCTCTCCACAAGTCTATATGGCAAACATGATCACATCCCCATTTTACAGATCAGGACACATGAGAGAAAGCTCTAAAGCCACTCCTGGGCTCCCCTGTCGGTAATAGCTGTTAGTTCAGCGTGGCTGCTGAGAGCCCTGTGTGACAGCCTGAGACACTGGGCCTCTGCTAACTTCAGTGTGTTTTCTACTCCATTTTCACTTTCAATTGTCTACTTTCTTCATGTTCTGTTTTGCAGACAATTCCAAAAAGTTTCAGAAGTTGGTGCGGTAAAAATCCTAGATGATTTTTGAAACTAATTTCTTCAAATCATTTGTACACTTGATTAATTCATCCAACAACTAGCATTGATAGCAAGGCTTGTAGGGACAGCGTAGGGGGCAGACCTGGGAGACCCAGTACACACAGCACCCAAGGGACACAGCAAGGAAGTTGGATTTTATCCTGTGGCAATGGGAAGGTGATGAAAATGGCCAGGAAGTCTATTGGTTAGGAGCATAAAGCCATATGGCACAGATTCAAATCCTGGCTCTACCACTCACCAGCTGCAGGACCTTGTGTGAGCTACTTAACCTCTCTGGGACTCAATTTCCTCATCTGTAAAATGGGGCTGAAAACAGTATCAACCTCAGTGGTTAGTTGTGAGGACCGAATGAGTTCATACATGTCAAGTGTTAGAACAGAGTGTGATATACAGTAAGTGCTCACTAAGTGTTCACTCTGAAGGTCTTTAAGCCGTGTCTGCCGGAAAGACCTCCATTTTTCCACTAGGAGACTGAGGTCCAATGACATGGCCACTTCCAAGGTCACAAAGCCACTCAATATCCACATGCTATGGCCTCCTGAGTGCCAGAGCACCTTACTGCATCAGACATCATCCTGAAGGTGCTCACACCCAGGTGGGACTAAGGAGGATACCGGGCCCCTGAGTTCTTGGGGAAGCTGAGACCACAGGTCCAGAGGGCCTGGTAATGAAGGAACAATGGTCTGAGATCAAGTACTTTTGGTGCTCCAATTACTCTGTCCACTTACCCAGCTCTGCAGCCTCATGGGACTCCAGTTACTCTTGACCCAAGCTCAGCAGCCTGGGGGCCAGCCATCATATCCGCCACACAGTGAAAACTTCGACAAGCACCTACTATGTACCCAGCACCCTGGGGGAGAGGCTAACGTGCCACACGTGATTCTGCCTTTGAAACAATCCTCTGGCCTCCACATCCCTCCTGGTTCCTCCCCCAAGACAACAGAAGCTAGGTAATATGTACAGAAGCACCAGGACAAGTGCTTGGCACTCAGTAGGCACTTTGTGAACATTCAACTATTTACTGTGAGGGACACCTCACCTGACAAGTGCAAAGAACTGACTGCATCTGTCCAGAGGAAAATAAGTCTGGAATATGACAGGGTCACAGGACAATTCAGCGTGCCCAAGTGCTGTTTCATCAGTGCCTCTCATCATCCTGGCCATGTGCTCTGATGGGACAGATTCTGAAATGAAATTCAGGCACTCGGGGCTGGGGCCAGGTCCTGGCTCTGCCACTAATTCTATTTGAGACTTTGGGCCGTTGTATCCCTGCTGGTAGAACAAGATGTTTGGATTAGGCATTTGTGAGCTCTTACAGCCACCTGGCCTCTATTCACATTCACTGGTGCCTTACTCTATGACAGGCCCTGAGCTCAAGGATCCCACAGTGCTGGAGGGGGATCCTCTAGCATCATGTGCTGTGAGCACACAGAGCAGCCACTTGATAATCTTGGAGAACTTCCTGAAAGATGTGTTGACTGAGCTGATTCTCACAGGATGAGATGGAGTTAGGTAGATTGAGAATTCCAACTTGCGGCACTGAGCGGTCACCATCAGAATAGTATAATTTAGTGAAAGCACCATGGCAACTCCATGCAGAAGGGACTAGAGGGGATGCCTGGAGTCCACAGAACAACTAGGAGGAGGTGATGGGATCCAGGTGGCCTGTGGACAGCCCAGGTTCGAGCTCATTATAGAACGTCCTGGACTGGAGACTGGGGGCTCCTCAGGCAGCAGCTGAGGTCCAAGGCCTTCGGAGCAGAACAGACTGCCAGAGAAGCACATGCAAAGAAGAGAAGCAGCAGAGCAGTGAGGCAGGAGGACAACAGCATCCCCCAGGCAAGAGCAGCAGAGAAGATGCATCCAGGGACAGCCCACAGTGTTCCCTACTCAGGAGGACAGGAACCTCGAGGGTCAGTTCCCCACGTATCCCCCAACTCAGCAGAGTGGACATGTGGCAGGTGCTCAACAAATGTTTGGGTTTTTAACAATCCTTTAAATTAAGAGCTATAGGAACCCCAGTGGAGGTGGGCAGGGTAAAGCCCAGGAGGAGAGAGCAGCCTTTCGCATCAGTGCTGCCCAGAGGTCTAGACCATTGGGTTTTGCCCCAGGAAGGTCCTTGATAAGCTTGGCAGGTCTGGGGTGCGGGGGCAACAGACAGCAGGGGGGTCAAGAGTGAAGACATGGAGATAGCGAGATCAGAAAACTTTCTCTAGACCTTTGGATAGAAAACAGACAAGAAAGAGGGGGAAGGGTTAGTGCTAGATGAGTGCAGGGGGGTGGGGAGGGGTGGGAGAGCAGTGGCTGGAAGACTGTGGAGCCCAGGGATGGCTTAAATTCCAAATTGTTTACTTGCTGAGCGACCTCAAATGAGTCACACCTCTGTAAGCCTCAGTTTCCTCGACTGTAAAATGGAGGGAAATTGACCCACTTTTAAAGTTATTGGGGTCCTGGCCAGTTGAATCAGCGGTAGAGCGTCGGCCCCACATGTGGATGTCCCAGGTTCGATTACCAGTCAGGGCGCACAGAAGAAGCACCCATCTACTTCTCCACCCCCTCACTTCTATCTCTCTCCTCTCTTCCTGCAGCCGTGGCTCAATTCAAATGAGTTGGCCCCAGGTGATGAGGATGGCTCCGTGGCCTCCACCTCAGGTGCAAAAATTAATAATAAATAATAAATAAAGTTATTGGGAGCGTGCAAAGCATCTAGCATGGTGCCTGCCATACCACAGGCCCCCAGAGAACCTGTCTTGGTCATCCTCTCACCTGAGCTCCACAGCAGACCAGGGGTAGCAGGACACGCTCATTATCAAATCATTACCCCCCATTTGCACATGAGAAACTGAGTTACAGAAAGACAATGGCTTATCAGTCTCTACCTTCTCAGTCCCACCCCCAAACACACAGTTCTTCACTGGAGTGGGAAAGTAAGTGTCTGGCATAGAGCCTGGCACAAGAAACATCTGTTGATTGTATGAATGTAAGAAACCAAGATAGAACCAACCAGAGGAAGGTTGCCCTGGCCTGACAGCAACAGTGCCACAGAATAAAAAAAAAAAAAGGACCCCAGAAGGTAGTCAATCGGAGCCAGGCATTTGGGTCTTAGAGGCCAATCAGAGCCAGGCATAGAAACCACCTCCTCCATAGATTCTCACGCTGGGTATCCCTCGGGTTCACCTGTAGAGCCTGTCAAAATCCAGATTCCTGGATGCCACCCTAAGCCTTTTAAATCAAAATATCAAAGGAAAGAGTCCCAGAATCTATACTTTTAGCTGGACACCCAGGTGATGCTGAGGCAGATGGCCTGTGGACCACACTTTGAAAGAGACAGATGAACTATGCCCTTATTTTATAGAGAAGACCCAGGTCCAAATTTGGGAAGACCTAAGAATAAGACCACATGGCAAAGACATATAGGGGCTGACTGATAACCTGGGTGCCCAGACTCCAAGCCACAGTCGCTCCTAGGGCCTGCATGTGCCCTAAGGGTGAAAGGCAGGGAAAGGAACAACAGAGGGAAAGAAAGAAGAGAGAATACAGGATAATCTCTCACTTCAAAAACAAGGGAAGTTCAAGAAGAAAAGCCCAAGACCTCACAGCTGCTCTGTGCCAGGATGTGAACCCAGATCTGTCTGACGCTCGAGTCAACACCCGAACCAGCTGGGCACACTACCTCCCAGAGAAGCAAGAACAAGAAGAACGAAGAAGAGGAGAGAAGCAGAAAGCAGCAGAGGTCTTGCAGATGCCCCAGGAGAGGGAGCAGTTGCCTTCTGTGCCTGCCCAAGTGGCCAAGCCAGGCTGGCTGATGTGGGCGGGGAGCGCCTACCCGTCCTGGTGCCCTGTGGTTGCCATGCCGACCCCCAGGCTGTGTTTGCGGATGTTGTATTTGATTTCACACGTTTGGAACTCCAATTACGTCATTTCGCAACACAGGGTTGCCATGACAGCTGGCCCCATGTTCCCTGGATGGCTCACACCTTGGGGGAGGGGGAGGGGCCCACTGGCACCCCCGCAAAACCTCAACTCTGAAGCCCCTTGAAGGGGGCAGGCCAGGAATGTGGGTTTGGGAAGCATCTTAGGAATCAGTTAACATCTATATTTCATGATGGGGAAACTGAGGTCTGGATGGTGAGCATGCACCTTCTGACCCCCCAAGCCAGCACACTCCCCACACCCCACACTCCTTTTGATAAAGTCTGCACACCTGGTTGCCCATGTACTGAGAGCCTGACAGCTGGCACCCAGCAACCAGCCTGGCCATCTGCCCTGACGTGTCTTTCTGGGGCTTCAAAGCCTCTGGTCAATATGCTGGGTTTACAAACCCATGTGCACATGGGCAAGTGGGGGAGGTGGGACAGAGTGGCTAAGAACACCAGCTTTGGTGTTGAATCTGAGTTCAAATGTTGGCTTCCCACTAACCAGGTGTGAGCTCTGGGGTCACCTCACTGAGCTTCCATAAGTACATCTGAAAATGATCATAGAGGTTCTTACCCTTACAGGCTGCCACGAGGTTAACTGCTTAGTACATACAGAGTTGCCTAGTACTGAGTAGGTGCCAGAGACAGTGCTAGTTGGGGTTTCTCTTTTCTTTTTCTCTTTATTTATTTATTTATTTTATTTATTCATTTTAGAGAGGAGAAAGTGAGAGAGAGAGAGAGAGAGAGAGAGAGAGAGAGAGAGAACTGGGGTGGGGGGGGAGGAGCAGGAAGCTTCAACTCCCATATGTGCCTTGACCAGACAAGTGCAGGGTTTTGAACCAGAGACCTCAGCATTTCCAAGTTGACGCTTTATCCACTGCGCCACCACAGGTCAGGCCTCTTTTTCTCTTTTTTTGGTCATTGCCCTGTCATTGTAGCTAAGTTCTGGACTCAGTTCTGCCACCAATCTCCCCTGCTCTGTGACTCTGGGCAACTAATTTTCCCTCTCTGATCCTCTACACTAGTAATTTGATGATTCTCCCCCAATGCTCACTCCCTTGCCATTAAACTCTCCATCCCTTAGCTCTAAATTCCAATTACTTAGCCTCTTACCTACTGGCTTCCGCCTACTGGGTAAAGTGAAACAGAAAGGTTGCTGGACTTGATTTCAAACCTCAAAGGTCCCAGCTCCCTCTCTCACTAGCTGTGAGAAGAGAGCAGGTCCACCCATGGCCAGAGGCTTCATCTTTCTTATCTGTGAACTGGGACTAGCGCTCCTTCCCCACCTCCATGTCACAGGCCCCCTGAGAGGATGCAAAGCCTTGCAACAGGTAAATGAGATTTTTTCATCATCAAGGCACTGTCACAGCCATCCTTGCAAAGAATCTGTCTCCCAAAATCTGACACAGACAACATGTAAATTACCAGTTTTTAGACAGGGAAAATGAGAGCCAGAAAGGTGATAGAAATTGCCCGTGATAGATACATAGATGAGAGAGAGAGAGAGAAAGAGAAGGAGACTTCAAAATATCAATTGTGACTGCAGAACACAGAAAGCCGGCACAGTCCAGGGCTTCCTGGGACAACCAGGGAGATTCGCTTACTGCCCCAATGCCACCCAACTCTCCACCCACCTCCACAGCCCTGGATACTTCTCCAAACTCGGAGCCAGGACCAACACTAGCTGTTTCTCTTCGATGATGCCTCCAACTTGTATGTACTTGAGTTTGCTGGAAAAATCAAACACTGCCTCATGTAAGGAAGACATGCTCTGGGTGTGTGCCCATTCAGCCCAGTCCAACCCACCACATCTTTCTGGATCCCAGCCTTTGACCAGAAGCAGAGCACAAGCTTAGGAGTCTGCCTGGCCTGGGTTCAAACCCTCACGCCCCCAGTGCCATGCTGTGTGATCCCAGCCCATTGCCCTTCTGAGCCGCAGCCTCCTCATCTCCCGAACGGGAACAATAATACATATTTCAGACTCATCAGGAGTGAAAGTACATGACACGTGCGAGAGGGCCTGGCACAACGTTACCCACTAAATGGCAACTCCTGCCTTCCCTCCAGGCAGCCAGCCCCGTATTGCAGGCTGGTGAACAGAACTGAGTCTATGGTCCCTGCAACCAAGGAGGCTTTCTTTGTTTTTGTTTTTGTTTTGTTTTTTACCAGCTCACCAAAGAGGAAAAGCTAATCCTTGTGAGAAAATTGAAGACAAGACAGAGTCCAATCAAAGGCTGAAATGGTGTGTCCAATCAGTTGCAAGAGATTGTGAACTCAGAGAAGGTGAAAATCACTGTGGGCTAGAGAAGTCAGGAAGGACTTCCTGGAGGAAGAAGAAGAAAGTTGAAGGATTGCCTGAAGGCAGAAGTGCATGCAGATAATCACAGAACAGCATGATGTGCACGGTAATAGCTGTAGATGACAAGGAGTGATATGGAGGCCGGAAGAGACGTGTAGTGGTGGCGTCACAGAGGAGGAGACTCCCGAGCTGAGTTTAATGGATGAATGGGTTGTGCAAAGGAGAGAAGGCAGAGCTGTCACTGTGAGCATGCAGGCAGAGGGAGCAGCACCTGCAAAGGCACAGAGGTATGAAAAAGTCAAGGGCACTTGAGGAATTACTGGGCCAAAACGAGGGAGGTGTGGCTGGAAAGATAGATGGGGCAGATCAGGGAGAGCTTTGAAGGCCAGGCTTAGAATTAGTCACCAAATTACCAATTACCAAATAGGTAATTGGGAACCCTGGAGGGTTCTATGAGAGAATCTGATATGAACAGAGGTGAGGTTTATAAAACACACTCTGATTAAGAGGGGGTCGGGCTGTGGACACTGAGAGGAATACTGAAGGCAGAGACACCGGAGCAAAGTTCTGCAGTGGTCCCACTGAGAATCAGAAGCTCTAAAGGAGACGAGGAATGAATTTAAGACCACTTAGGAAGTAAAACTGATAGGACTTTTGTAAATTGTGGTAAAATGTATATAACATAAAATTTACATGTTAAGTGTACAGTTTCGTGGCATGAGGTATATTCATATTGTTGTGCAACCATCACCACCATCTCCAGAACTTCTTCATCTTCCACAACTGAAACCCTGCACTCATTAAATGCTAACTCCCATTCCCTCTCCCAGCCCCTGGCAGCCACCATTCTTTTTGTCTCTAGGATTTTGACTGTAGCTATAGCAGGCCCTTGAATAACATAGTTTCATTCAAAGCCATTTCATTATAATATTGATGAAAGAAAAAATACCTGGCTGTGGCCACTGTCTGTGTGGTTTGTTCTCCACATATCTACGTGGATTTTCTCCAGGGACTTCAGTTTCCTCCCACATCCCAAAGATGTGCATGTTAGGTGAATTAGTGTATCGAAATTGGCACAGTTTGAGAGAGTGGGGGGGAGGGGTGATGTGCCCTGTGATGGAAGGACATATGTTCAAGGTGGGGTCCCACCTTGTACTCTGAGATGCAGGGAGAGGCTCCAACTACCTGAAACCTTGAACTGGATGAAATAAGCATGTTAGAAAATAATGATCTTGCCTGACCAGGTGGTGATGCAGTGGATAGAGCATTGACCTAGGACACTGAGGTCCCAGGTTTTGAAACCCCAAGGTCGAATGCAGGCTCATTCGGCTTAAGTACAGGTTCACCAGCTTAAGCATGGGGTCACCAGCTTGAGTGTGGGACCATCGACATGATTCTAAGGTTGCTGGCTTGAGCTCAAAGGTCACTGGCTTGAAGTCCAAGGTTGCTGACTTGAGTAAGGGGTCACTGGCTTAGCTTGAGCCCCCCAGTCAAGGCACATATGAGAAGCAATCATTGAACAACTAAAGTGACGCAACTGTAAGTTAATGGTTCTCATTTCTCCCTCCTATTTCTGTCTTTCTCTCTAACTAAAAAAAAAGGAAAAAAATAATTATCATACTTGTTTTTATTAATATTTCTTAAATGTATTTTTAGATTTATTTTAATGTTTAATATTAGACTTCTTCTGGGTCTTTATTTAGAAGTTTGGTGACGTTTCTGTGACCGGAAATATGCTGTAGGAACTCTTATTTATATCAATTAGCCTATGGTAAAATTGGTCTCGTTATACTCATTTCATTTAAAGTCAGTTTTTAAGAACCTATCAGTGGCATTAAGTGAGGACTTATGATACCTGATTTAAGTGGAATCCTACAATTCCACTTATCCTTTTGTGACTGGCTTATTTCATTTAGCATAAGGCCTTCAAGGGTCATCCATGTTGTAGCATGTTTCAAAAATTTGCTTCTTAAGGCTGAATAATATTCCATTGTATGGCTATACCACATTTTGCTCATCCATTCATCTGTCAATAGACACTTGGGTTGCTTCCACCTTTTGGCTATTATGTATAATAATGCTGTGAACACAGGTGTACAAATATCTCACTGAGACTCTGCTCTCAATTCTGTGGGGCACACACTTAGGAATGGAATTGCTGGGTCATATGGTAATGTGCTTAACTTTTTGAGGAATCACGATACTGTCCTCCACAGTGGCTGCACCATTTCACATTCCCACCCAGCAATGCACAAGGGTTCCAACTTCTCCACATCCTTGCCCACACTTGTTATTTCTGGTTTTTGATAATAGCCATCATCCTAATGGGTGTGAAATGGTAAATTGCTAGATCTGGATGAATAATTGCATATGAGGAGTTGAGGGCGTAAAGACAGGAAAGACAAAAGGGAGAATGACTCCTGGGTTTGCAACTTAGCCAACTATGTAGATGAAGATTCACCAGCTGAGCTGGGAGGAAAATCATATGAGAAAAAACCTGCAGGCCATTGAACTTGAGGGTTCTGCAGAACATCCTAGTTAAATATCTGTGGGTGTGGGAGAGTCTGTGCTGCAGATTGGAAGTCACCAGCATATGATGTTAAGTCACAAGCAAGAACAAAATTACTGAGGAAGAATGGGATATAGAAAAAATAGGGACAGGCCCAGAACAGAAGCCTGGAGCTCCCTGTATTTTAAGAGCAGGACAATAAGCACCCACAAATGAAGACAGCCTGAGAGACAGACGGAAAGCCAGGAAACCATTCTGAAGTTGCACCGTCTAGGATTAGATTTTGCTGTAAGCAACAGAAAACCCAAATCAGTGGCTTAATCAAAATACAGCTTCTGTTTTCTGCTATACAAAGAAGTAAGGAGGCAAGTAACCCATCGTCATCAGAGACTTGGGCTTTTCTATCTCTGCTCTGCTAGTCTTAGCCCTAATTTCCACATTCAAGATCACTTTGTGGTCATAAGATTGCAGCTACAGCTCTACCCATCACATTCATATTCCAACAGCAAAAAGGAGGAAGGAGGAAAGCCGATTTGCCTCCCAGACTCTAATAAAGAGCTTTCCGGAAGTTCTTTCCAAACCTTCCCCATAGCTTTCATTAGCCACCCCCAGGTGCAAGGGAAATGTGGCTTTTTAGCAAAGCACACCAATTTTCTGAAGACTTTTGTTCTGTTAATAACAAACCAGGGAAGAATGTTTGTAGGGGAGGCCACTGGAAGGCTCTAACACAGATGGGAGAACTTTCCAGAAGGAAAAAAAAAATGGTAGGAGGCATTAGCTAAGGTGTAAAGGGTTAACCATTGAACTTGGCAATGATGTCATTAGTATCCTTCTGCAGGATGATGGGGAAGGAGAGATGGCTATGAAAGGAGGGAATGAAGGCATATTAGGTGACCACACTTGGGAGGTCCCTGGCAAGGGACAAGCTTGGTACCTAGAGAGAAGACACCAGTTTGAGGAAGGTTTGGGATCCTTTGTTTTGAGATGTGAAGACAGACATAACAGGTTGTGAGGGTTGAGCGTGAGAAAGGAAGTGAAGGGCGTGTAGAGAATGAGGGTTATTGAAGGTGTGAGGTCCCAGGAAAGATGGGAGAGAACAGGGTCCAGAAGAGAGTCGAGGGAGCAGCTATGCCCCAGGCAGCAGCTTCAACCTGGGGACCAGAAGACAGAAGGTGCAGATGGGGTGGTGAGGGTGGACAGGTAGGGGTGGGAAACCAAGGGTATTCCCACCAACATCTGGAGGTCCTGACAAGGTAACAGGCAAGGTCATCCTCTCTGTGTGAGGGGGTGGGAAGCTCCATCACCTGAGGAGGGTGATGAAGGCCAGACCAGGTGATGGCGGCCTGGAGAGAGAACCACCCACAAGAAAAAGGCTTGCAGGGAGGTGCTGAGGGCCTGGCTAAGACTGAACGCCATGGATCTGCATTGACCAAGACCCACAGGGCAACGATTTTCTTCAGCGATGTTCAAGTGAGCAAATAGCAGAGACAGGAAGGTGAGGTGATCGGGACTAGGGGCTTTAGAGACAGACAGAGCCTTGGGGGGAGGCAAAGAGAGCACTCAGTGCAGGTATGTAGGGTCCAGGAGGACAGGAGGCGGTCACCATCGGGGAGGAGAGCTCAGAGTTAGAACTTCAGAGAGGGCAGTCCTGAGGGATGAGAAGGTCCTCAGTGACTATGGCAGTAGGCAGCTGAAAGGAGTGGCGTTGCTGGAGATGAGAAGGTCCAGGAACTGAGTGACCAGGATGCTAGACACACCATCCACAGGTCACAAAAGTCACTCTGGATGATGGTGGAGACAGGTGCAGGGAAGGGTGTGAGCCAAGACTTCAAGGAATATAGAGGGTGGCAAGGAGGTAAGTGTAGGACAGCAAGGAGGGGGACCCCTGAATGGTGAAGCATGGCAGTGTTAGGAAGAAGTGGCCCCAAGGGAAGTAGGGTCCCAAAAGGATTGGGTGTCAAAAAGAAGAGGTGGCAGAGTGAGCACCTGTGAGCTGTAAAGACATCCAGGACCTGTACATGTGACCAAAGGCCAGGGTAAAGATGGTGTCTGGGATAAGGGGAAGGAAGGCCAGGAAGTAAGACGATGAGAGAAAATTGATTTTTTTTAGTGCAGACTTGGTTATCGTATTTTACAAATGAGAAAACAGAGGCCCAGAGAGAGGAGGCTCACCCTGGGTCACACAGAGTGACTAAACTTGAACTGAACCCAGACCTTTGCTCCAGCCACTCAAGCCTGCATCCATCCCTCCCCCTCTCTGGGTCTCAGTTTCAACTAGTGTAGTGGCTAGACCTTAACTGTGACCTATGTAGACTTGAGGACTACACCAAGGTTCTTGTGGTGAGAGACTTCCATTCCCTTAGCCCTGGCCCTTTAATTTGAGTCACCTCCAAAATTAAATGCTTTAAAATTTTCCTCAACTCTGAGCCCTGGCCAGTTTCCTCAGTGGAGAGAGCACTGACATGGTGTACAGGCATCCAAGTTCAATTCCCAGTCAGGGCACACAGGAGAAGCCACCATCTGCTTCTCTCTCCCTCCCTCTTCTCCTTCCCTCCCTCTTCCCCTCCCACAGCCAGTGGCTTGATTGGTTCCAGCATTGGCCCTGGGCACTGAGGATAGCTCAGTTGGTCAAGTGTCAGCCTCAGGCACTAAAAATAGCTCAGTTGATTCAAGTATCAGTCCCAGATGGGGATTGCTGGGTAAATCCCGTTTGAGGCACATATGGGAGTCTGTCTCACTATCTGCCCTCCTCTCATTTGGAAAAAAGAAAAAAAAAATTCCCCCAATTCTTTGTAAAGTTCTCAGAGGGGCTGAGTCACAGGAAAGGTGGAGACTGGGAGGAAGCTGGTGATTGATGCAGGTGAAATCAGGCTGCCTCCAGGACCATTACACAGGTGCCCTCTTTCTCAAGAGGCTGCCTCACATCCACCCTTGGTAACCCGCCTGTGTTGATGTGGCCACAACAAACCCTCTAGCGTGAATTGTCCTCAATGCCAAACATTCATTCCCCACCTATTTCCTGTCTCCATCCCACTCCAGTGCATTCACTACACGCTGCTGCTCCTTGTCCCTCTCCTGCTCTGAAGTCTTCCATGGCTCCCCCTGCTTGTAGAAAAAATCAAGTTCTTACTTACCATGCCAGGTCCTTTATGACTCAAACCCACTGCCCTCTGCAGCAACCCCAGCCACAAGTTCTCTACTACAGTGACGCTTCTCAGCTCCAGGGTGCCATTCCCCACCCCTACCCCATCAAACAGGAAATGCCCTTTCCTTTCTGTCAGTCCACCCTGTACAAACATAAAACCCATTCCCTAGCCCTGTCCCTTTAACTGAGTCACCACCAAATGTCTCCATGTCCTCTAAGCCAGTGGTCCCCAACCTTTTTTGGGCCACGGACCAGTTTAATGTCAGAAAATATTTTCACGGACCGATCTTTAGGGTGGGACGGATAAATGTATCACGTGACTGAGACAAGCATCAAGAGTGAGTCTTAGACGGATGTAACAGAGGGAATCTGGTCATTTTTTTAAAATAAAACAGCATTCAGACTTAAATATAAATAAAATGGAAATAATGTAAGTTATTTATTCTTTCTCTGCAGACCGGTACCAAATGGCACATGGACCGGTACCGGTCCGCAGCCCGGGGTTGGGGACCACTGCTCTAAGCTCACTGTGGCCTTCATTTTAAAAGAAAATCATTCAAAACCCCATGCCCTATGTCATGGGCAGTCCAACCCCCTTCTTGATTATCTCTGAGACCTCCTACGGAGGCTTCCAGTTCCAACCTCTTTTCACTCCTAGTTCTGCTCTTGGCCTGAGCCACGTCTCCATTGCATCCTGCTCTCTGCCAGCCCCTCTGCTGCTGTGTGCAGCCTCTACCCTGACTGTCTCACCCCCAAAGCCCTAAGACACAGGCTGTGTGCACAACAGACCCCACAGAACATATGGGGAACGGACAGAGATTTCTGGACCTAAGCAGCAGCAACATGAAAGTGAACATTTCACTAACTGTTCAGAATGCTCCAGGGCCCTCTCTGCCAACTGCTCCCTGGCTCTGGCTGCCCCAGTCCCTCTCTACTGAGGAAGCCCCTGTTCATCTCCACTCTACTCAGAGTCCCGAGTCTCCCAAAGTCTCTCTCCAGAAGCAGAGAGATAACTCCCAAATTCCTGTTCCTCGTTACATAGAGCCATGCCCTTCACTTTGTGATGACACGTCCTTCCAGACCAGGCCCGATGGAGGGTGGGGAGACCCTGCCCTTTCATAGCCAAAAAGGGCCCTGTAAGGGGTTTTCCGAAGCAAAGGTGCAGCTCCGTTCCAAGCAAGGAGCAGCAGCCTTCAGACTTCTAAGTAGCAATGGTTTTGTTTTCACAGAATGGAATTCTGGAGTCAGAACAGGTACCATCAAGTTCAAGGTCATCATTTAAAAGATTGGAGGTCAACTGAGACCCAGAGGTCACGATCCCACCCAAAGTCAGCCCAGCAATTCAGTGCCAGCCCTAGGGCAGAGCCTAGTTCTCTACCTTCAGATCTAGGCTTTTCTACACCCCACACCTCCTACTGTTCCACATCCAGTACAGAGGAGGGAGGGGGTAGGGAGGGAACTGGCATTAACCAAGCATCTGCTGTTTGCTACACAGGATGCTAAGCACTTTCTGTGAACTGTGTCATATAATCCTCATGTCTACTCTTGAACTGGAAATATCCCCATTTTACAGATGATCAAACTGACACCCAAAGAGGAAGCCCATAGTCAACTGCCCAAGGTCCATCAGCTCAGAACTGGAATTATAACCAAGGCAACTCTAAGGAATTTACCCAGCTTGGTCAGAATCAGGGCTCTTATTCTAGTAACAATAAAAGTAAACACTGGTGGCCTGACCAGCAGTAGCACAGTGGATAAAGTGTCAACCTGGGACTTGGGACACTGAGGTCCCAGGTTCGAAACTCCAAGGTTCCTGGCTTGAGTGCAGGATCACCAGCTTGAGCGTGGGGTCGCTAGCTTGAGCGTGGGATCATAGACATGACCCCGTGGTCATTGACTTGAGCTCCAAGGTTGCTGGCATGAGCAAGGGGTCACTGGCTTGGTTTTGAGCTCCCTGGTCAAAGCACGTAAGAGAAGCAATCAATGAAGCAAGTGACATACTCAGGGACTGACGACTGTGGTCCTAACCAGGGCCAAGATCAGGCATTCCCTTCCCTCTAGATATCTTCACCACAACTTTCCCCTCCCCACTGGGGCCCTGGATCTCAGTTCCATATAGGTGCAACTGAGGTATTGGGTTCTTCTATACCAGGAGTTATGGGGCACCTTTGTAGATTTGAGGGACGTCTTCCCTAGAGCTCCTGATTGGCAGCAACAGAATCCAATTTGGTTTCCTTATGCTCAAGGGGATTTACTGGGAAGCTTCGGAGAGCTTACAGAGGGGAAGGCAGGCTGGAGACCGGGACCAGAGTCAAGTCCAAGAGAAGGAGGGCTTGGGGCTGTCCAGCAGCCTCAGTAACATCTCAGCATGTCCCACTGGCTCTGACTGAACCAACTCTGTGGCTGAAGAAAAACAAGACCAGATTGGCTTAGGCAGGTCACATGTTTCACCTCTAAGAGGGAGATGCCTCATGCAAAACAGTAGACTAAGAGTGGGCAGGGGAAGAGCCTCAGGGATCCTGGGGGCTAGAAAATCAAAACCCAACCAACTGCCTCTGCAATGGGCCTCAGACATTGTTTCTTCCATGCACGTAGACTAAAGGCTTGTCTGGCTTGGTACTGTGTCTCTTTCATAATCTAAGAGTCCACAGAAAGGTGTGGAAGTATGAAACCGTAATTTGTTGAGTGGCTCAGGTCTGGAGGCAAGGGAGGAAGGGCAGAGGAGGCTGGAGGGTTGGATCAGGTAGGGCCTGGCTAAAAACCTAGATACCAGGCCATAAACCTGGCCTCATGTTCAAGACTGAGCAGACACCTCCTCCCTCCCAGATTCCAGCGACCTAATACTCAGCCCACCCCATAAAATGAGACCCTCCTGAGAAGTACTCCTGCCTGGGCCCCAGGGACATTTCCAGGAAACTCCCCAGCATCCAAGTACAGACTCTCCACTTGGTGGGGCCTTCATCTGGATGCAGCAGGGCTGAGCAGACAAGTAAAGGGAGCCAAGCAACTAAGACACAGGCCCATCCACCACCTGGCCAGCCTGTCTGCAGAGGGCCGGAAGACGAGTTCTTAGCAGAGATAAATATACAACAATATTAATTTTTAAAGAACTTTTATAAAGCTAAAAATGAACTGAAAAACAAAATAATCACTGCTTTTTTAGCTAGATAAAAACATATAGCTTTGTTCTTATTTTTAACTCAATTAAAATGATTCTTGGCCTAGTGGCCAAAGATTTATTATATGATTTGATTGGTGTTTTAACAATTGCCAGCCCCAAATCTCTCTGCAAGTCATCTATACAAATGCCCATGTCTCTGTATACTTGTCATCTCTTGATTGGGTCTGAGATGCCTGTGAGCTGTAAATGTCTATTGAGCTGTACTCATCCTGGCCTGTTAAGGCAGGGCAGTTAGGTCTTGGGGTCCAGAGTGAGTAGGATTTGGGTGGGTTTTGAGGAGAGGTCTTAGGACATATCTAGAGAAGATAAATGGCCAGGGAACAACCTGGACTCAAATCACAGCTCCATTTACAAGCCAGGAAACCTTGGCTAAGTCACTTCACCTCTCTGAGCCTCAACTTCCCAATCTGTAAAATGGGGGTAACAACACTGACCCCTCAAAATTGAGAAAATTAAGAAATCTGATATAAAGGCACGTAGCATGGGGCAGCACACATAGGAGGCATACAGAAAATGCCCACTTTCCTCTTCTTACTCAGTCTTACTGGTTCATTGACTCCTTTCTCCTATCTTACCCAGAATGACCCCAGCCCCATCCTTGAAGTCTGGAGAATAGCATCCCCTTTTAAAGTGACTACAAGGAACAATGCTCACTGGGTGGGTCTCACTGGCCCCAGACCGAGACACTTCCCAGGGCCCAGACTGGAGCCCACAACAAAAGGTATGATGGCTGCCACCAGATGATGACCTGCCCTGAGTCACGGCAATAAACAAACCTTGCAGCATCCCCCAGCAACGGCTCCAGCACCAGGTGAGCCCATTTATCTGCAGCATCTTGGCCCAGCCAGCACTGTCTTGATGGAGACCCAAGTCTGAACCTGCTAGGCCTTGTAGGAAGCTGAGCCATTGGGCTCCACTCCCTGGGTAGGGCCACATGGGGGTTCGGAGATGCTGGAGGCCATGACAGCTGGCAAAGGGCTCCATTCTTCCATTCATTCAACCAATGTCTGATGCAGCTCACCCACCCTAAGCCCGATCCGTCCTTCCTCATCAGGGCCAGGACTCTGCCCCAGGCCCTCTTCTCCTCTTACTCACCTGTCAAGAGGTCACAACTGCTGGGCCATGGGCCAGATCCAGGCTGCAGATGGGTGCCGTGGAGAAAAGGCTGCTCTCTGGAGCCAGACTGTTAGGGTGTGCATCCTGGTCTGGCATTTTCTAGCTATAGGTGAGTTACATAGCCTCTGTTTCCGCATCTGCAAAATAGACAGAAATACCTCATAGAGTTGTGAGGATAAGGACCTTAGAACAGCCCAAAGTACGTACTTCCTAACTTTGCTGTTTTTAAAAAGTTGAGCCTACATTTCAAAATAAGGAGGTTTCACAGAAAAATCCATATTTCAAGCTTTCCTCGAAAAATCAAAAGATTTGGGAAGACATATTCCTGCACAGCACCAACCGGCATTCCTTTTGGACTGGTGGTTCTCAGCCTCAGCTGTCCCAGAGAATCAAATTAGAATCACCTGGGCAGCTATAAAAATACTTTTCTGCCTGGAGCCCATTCTAGGCCAATTAAGTCAAATTCTCTGGGGCTGGGGTTCAGGAATCCTATATGGTAAAATAGGATCCCAGTGATTCTATTGGGTAGCTGCTTTAGACAGACTGTGGACTTTCCAGTTGGCCATAGTGACATCAGCTCTTTATCATTTCACTGTGATTTATTTTAATTAGAGGACAATTATGGGATCCCTGACCTTTTAAAAGTGGGAGATAGAAGCTATCCTCAGAATGTCACAGGATCTCTTTCTCACCTGACCAACCTGGCTCCCCAAAGCAGCAGCCTGTGACTCTGGTCTCTCTGCTCTCTTGGCCAGCTTCGTCCACCTGTCACCTCGAGACAGTCAATTGCCAAGTCCTCGTCTCTAATCCAACCTTCTTTCCAACCTCCAGGAAGCCCTCCTCAACCTGTCTGGCAGAGTTGGCATCTTTCTCCTCGAGCATATTGTGCCTCTCCCTATCCTCACACAGTATTCATTCCTTAGGGGGTCTGTCTGCTCCCTGTGAGACTGGGAGCTTCTCAAGAGTGGGGTCATAGCTGGAACCCCAAGACCTAGGTTAACTTCTTGACCTCACAGCCTCTGAGTTGGCATAGATCCTCCCCCACACCACCCCGTGCCTTTCCTGTGGCCCCTCATGGCCTCTCAGCCTCTCTCCATATCAACATCAGGCTTTGGCTCCCAAGGCCAGCTGCCTTGGCCTCTCATCTCTAAGCTCAGGCATGAGATCTGAACAGGCCACTCTAAGTCTTCCCATCAGTCAGAGTGGAAGTGTGGCCCTGGACTGGCTGCTCCAGGGCCCATCCTTATCCAATCAACTATAGCTGGGGGGCCATGAGGCACAAACAAGGACCCCATAAGCAGAGGGGGAGGATGAGAGAGCTTCCTCTTCAAGGGGGTTGTGGCCACTGCAGGCACAATGATTGCCGTACACTTCCCCTGCTGAGCCTCAGGGTCCCCACTTGGTGACACCCTCCAGGATCCCAGTCCTCTCTCCCCTTCTTCACCTCCTCTCCAGTCACCTCTCACGTCTCCAGGCTCCCACTGCACCCAGTGTCAACTCACAGGCACCTACCCGGCCCCTTCCCCTCACCTCGGGAGCACACCTGTTCAGGGCGCCTCCCGAGGAAATCTGGGGTGGGGTTGCCTGATAAAATACAGGCCACGCCATTAAATCTGAAGTTGCGATACACAAGGAATTATTCTTTGGTATAAGTATGTCCCAAATATTGAATAAGACATACTTATACTAAAACACTATTCCTTGTGTAACAGAATTTCAAATTTGACTAGAAGTTCTGTATTATCGTTTGCTGGCAACTCTGACATGAATCTCCTCGGCTAGGCAGGTACCAATTGCAATCACAGCTCCCAAGGAAGGCAGATCTCTTGATAAATCTTGGTTGAATTACACAGAACGTGCCTTTCCCGAGATGCCAGTTTCTCTGGGGTGACAACGGACGGTTTTCTAGATGAGTCTGGGCCGTGTGTCCGGTAGGACCCTCAAGCAGCTTCAGAAAAAGGGGGGGTTTTGGCTCCTGTCACGGAGGAGTCCAGGAGTGGGCTGGCTCTCCGAGGCCGGAGCAGAGGCCCAAGCCCACCTTCCCAGGACCCAGGTCCTCTCTCAGGTCGCCCTCCTTTGCGCTGTCTTAATTACCGGTAAAATGAGGAGACCTCAACTGGGTGTCCTGAGGTCTGCTCCGGCTTAAAGATTCATCGACCTTGCGGATGTACAGAAATGCATGGGTACAATTTATCCCTTCCCCTACTTGCCCTGTTCCGGCTCATGTCTAACTAGCTACCTAACTTAACATCTCCACTCACAGACGACTCTTCCCTCACAGAGCACTGCCTGTGGCCCAGGGCTCCAGACCTTTGCGACCCTTCAGGTTTAAATCCTCTCAGCGCTGGTGGTTGGCTCCTTCCCAGCAGCTCAGCTAAAACTCTTATTGCTTCTCATTGGCTCTGCTTGTGTCGATTCCCCAACCCTGAACCAATCACTGTGGCCTAAGAAATCCAATGCTTTGATTGGTCAGCTCTGAGTCACATGCCACCTCTGGAGCCAGTGGGAGGAGCCAGTTTCCAGAGCTCTATCTGAACGCAATCCTGAGGGGAAAGGGGATTCTGAGAGGCAAGAAGGATGAATGAACACAACCCCACTGTAATTCTTACATTTTCAAGAGCAGCACCCTTTCATGAGGACACTTTCCTAGATTTTACATTTAGTGTTCGTTAGATGATAAACTACCTAATGATTTTCCTAAATGTGAATTTAAGAATTCCTTGAAACTGCTTTATATTCTATTCATTACTTCAGCATCATTATACATGTGTAATGTATGTGTTCAACCTGCAGACAATGCCCGATGCCTGACAATGCACTATGACTTTGAAGACCTTTCACAATTACCCAGTCTGTCTTCTCAAGAATGGACCCATCGAGTGCATAGCCAGAACCTGGTGGGGAATCACCCAGACTGTGATTGATAAACTCTCAACAAATGACAGACCCCTTTCACACATTGTCACAGACCCTTCCAAAGGTGTATCACTGAGGATTCTCTGGTTTCAAGCAACAGAATAACCCTTTCTAGCTTCATCTGCTGGGAGTTCAGAGGATCCAAAGTGGGCTGGAGCACCAGGTTGGGAACCAAGGACACAGCAGAGGTTAGATAGCAGAAGGTACAATATTCGGTTCACAACTGGAATAGTATGGTAAGGATCCCAACTCAGGGGTGAATGGATCAGCCTCTTCAGCTCAAGATTAGATCCCTGTAAAGGAGATACTGTTTGCCCACCTTTAGCTAGGGAAAGTGGGACCTCGGAGGTAATTCAAGGGAAGGAAACCAGAGTGCTGGCCTGCAGGGGAGTGGATGCTGGCAGCCAGAAGCAACGAACATTCCCTGCAGAGATGACATATCCTTCAGGTCAAGGTACACTCCTCTTCAATCAGGAGTGTGGTGGTCAATTATTTTGCTATTAGAGTTGCCACTGCTTTTTTTTTTTCTTTTTGGTTATTCTGGAAGCATTCACTTGGATTTTTCCCTGCTCTGGTTTTCTTTATGTTTCCATAATCTTTCGACTCCTGGGTGGTCTGGTTTCCGACAGGCAGCAGCGTCAGCTGGTTCTCACAGAGTCCATGTGCTCATGGAGGAAATGTGGCCTGAGCCGATGTCACCCCACCCACAGAAAGGAAGTGACAGCTACATAAGGTGGAGAAATGTATGGGTTGTATCTGTAAGAATGATTTTGGTTACTAGGAACAGAAAACCCAATTCAAACAGCCATAAATAATAAAGTCAATTTATTGGCTCACAATTTTTTTTAAAAGTCCTTCAGGAAAGGCTTGATCAAGCAGCTTAACAGTGCCAGCAAGGACCCAGTTTCCTTCTCTCACTTACCTTGCCTTTTTCAAGACTGACTCCCCATACAATGTCAAGAGATCTGCCCGCAGTTCCAAAGACAAAGATCACCTCATCTGTGCTCAGTAGAGTATTAGAGAACCATCTTTGTCCCAGAATTCCTAGCAAAATCCCTGAGGTTCACTCTGACATGACAGGTTTGGATCACATGTCCAACCCTAAACCAATCGCTGAGCCAGGGGTTTGAAATGTATTTATTGACTAAGCCCTGCTCCTGCCTAGCATCAGGAGTGGAGTCAGTCCCTGAAACTATATGGCACCCCAAACCAAAACCAGGGTTATCTGAGAGGGCAGCAGGATACTGAGCCACCCACAGAGGCCCACTGCCTTGGGCAGCCACCTACATGGGAGTCAGTTGATTAATTATAATTGCAGCACCCATCATGAACTACATTAAGCATTTCAAATGCATGAGTTAATCTGATTTAATAAATCATCCCAGATCCCTGGGAGGTGGCCTTCGAATCTTATTTTGCAGAAAAGCAAGCAGATTAAGTGAAGTGACTTGAAGCATCAAAGCTGTTGTGTCAGAAGCAAGAGATGAACCCAAAAGCTGCCTGATACCAAAATTCATTCTTCTAACTTTACCTCAACCTGCATCTAAATCATGCACAAGGCACTGCTGGAGATACCAAGAAATAGAGCCCATTGATTCAACGGTCCTTAACGAACTACCTGCTATGTGTCAGGCATCCTATCAGGCTCTGAGTATTCAGAGGTCATCAAGGTATAATTTCTACCTTCCGTGAGGTTCATGGCCTAGAAAGAAGACAGGCACAAACATATAATGAAAACCCAACAGGAAGTACTGTTTATTCTTGTGGTGGACATTTCACTTTATCTCACTGAATTCTCAAACATGCTCTGGGGTAAATGGTTTTATCTGATATGGATCCCTTAGTTAACAGAGGGACAGTGATGTTAAGTCACACCAGGTCATTCAGCTGTTTGGGCAATTCTACCTGGTCTCACTTTCTGGGAGTTGCAAAGGTCAGATTAGCAAGAGGACAGCTATAAAAGGTACAAGGCCACCAGGAATTCAGGGCCTGGAGGGGGAGAGGTATGCCGTGGGTGGGATGAGTCGAGAAGGCTTCTTGGAGAAGAATAAGTTTTTCTGAACTTGTGGAGAGTAGGGGTAAAAATTCACGGTGTCCAGGCTGGAACCAGTACCCACCTCTTCTTCCACGTACTCTGGGTATTTATGTTCACAAGATTCCCACCTCTAGGTATTCCTATCCCAGAATCCCAAACAGGGAAATCTGCTTGACTCTCTTGGTATTATTACTCAAAACCCCAGGTTAGCACGTGAGAATTGTAATAGCTACAATTCACAGGCCCATTCTTGGTGCCAAAACTTCGTCACCCGGCAAGGTAGGGATTGTAGACATTTTACAAGCAAGGAAACTGAGTCTTGGAGACAGAATTCAGAGGTCATGAGGCCAGGATTCAACTTCCTGGCCTGACTCCAGAGTCCTTGCTTGTACCGACACACTAACATTCCCCAGGCTACACACATTGCTTTACATGTCCTCGTTGTTAGGGGTAGAAGAGGCTGGTGTCCTTCCTGAGCCACCCTCCCCTAGGCTTCTCTCTAACCAGTCCTCTGACTTGGGCTCCTAGCTGTCGACTTTCGGGAACCCCCACCCACATTGTGGGTATTCCCTCAGCAGGAAGCTGGGTTCCCAAAGACTCTCTCAATCTGCCACTCATTTCTCAGAGCCTTAAAAGAGGAGATAAAGATGGAAAGAAAACCATGGAGGAAAAAGGGCATGGGTTTTGAAGACACAGAGACCTGAGTCTGAATCTGGCTTGGCCACTCACATGCTGTGTGTGACCTTGGGCAAGTCCTGTCTCTGAGCCTCAGTTTCCAGAGCTGTTAGATGAGAGCCAATAATCCCCACTGTGTAAATTGCTGAGCAATCCAGAAACCTAAAAGCCATCCTTCTAGTGTTTATTTCTTCTCACCCATCCCCCATCCAATCATACACCAAATTCATTCATTTTATCTCCAAAATATATTTCAAATTTATTCATCTCTCGTGTCTCCTATGTCACTTCCCTCATCCAAACCAGCTGCCTGGACTACTAAATTGGTGGCCAACGGGTCTCCTGGTACCTACTAGTCCCTTCAATCCATTCTCCATAGTGCAGCCAGAGAGATCTTTTTAAAACATATATTCAGTTATGCCACTCTAAGTTACAACTCTCCAGTAGCTTCCTTTTGCTCTAGGATTCCTGTCACCTCCAGAGAGAGCCCCCTGTGGGCTGACCCTGCCACCCTACCTACCCGTCTTTTGCTGTCTGCCCAGAGTTCTACACACCCAACCTCATGGCTACTCTGTTCCCTCTGCCATGAACACTATTCCCCATCCTAGGTTTGTTAACTCCTGCATGTGCCTCACATCTCTGTTCAAAGGCCACTTCTTCAGGGGAGCCTTCCTTGATTTCTCAGAGCAGATCAGAGTCTTCCACTTAACTGATCTCACCTTGTATTTCTCCTCTGCAGCACCAAGCACACTTACAATTACATAAGTAGTAGCTGAATTGGTCCTTGGATATCTGTCTTCTCAGTCATGGACACATTATTTTTGCCTCTTCCTCGGTGAACCACCACCCCCCCCACACACACACACACACACACATACCTAACGGTCTCAGAGGTGGGTCTGGATTAAAATTAGATATCTGAATATTGATAGAGGAGGGGGAGCTGTAGGGACATTAGTTGGAGCAGGCATCCGCAGTGCCCCATGGAGAATACCCAGATGAGAATGAAGCCCCCAGACAGAGAACATAGAGCCAAGAGACACAGAGAGGACAGCTGAACCTGGAAATATGGCGTTGCCCTGGAGTTAGCGGTGTCTGAAAGTCCCCCCATTACCAAATGTCCCGCACCATCTTTTGTTTGGTTTTGCTTTGCTTAAGCAGGTTTCACCGTGCAAACTACGAATGAGAGGAAGCCAGTACAAGCTTTCTGGACTGAAACTCCACAGAGACAACTATGAGTTTGCCTCCTTCAGTGCTGTACCCCAGGCCTAGCTCAGAGCCCGCTTGATTACCTCTTGCTGGATGAACAAATGGAGTGGAAACCGACAGCCCAGTATGGGATCAGAGAAGAGTCACGACTCTTAAGAAACGTGATGGCCTCTTTCTCTCCTGTCACACAGGGGCTGCCAGCTTGACCAGAGCAGGAGCCTTCTTGATGTCCTGACTCTAGGACCCCCTCCCCGGGGAGGAGACAATCCCAGCTGTCCAGCTGGGGCCAGCTTCTGTGACAGCAGGCTCCTCTTGGGCCCTCCAGCTTGTGCCCTCTACCTCCCATTCAAAACGTGAGGCCTCTGGGTCCATTCCTTCACTTCCCGGAATATTCCGGAGCTGACCCATCATCCCAGGTGCATACCCAAGTAGCCAAGGCGACTGTTTACCCTCTGCCCTTAGAAACCATCTCCGGTTTGTGGCAGTGGGCACCCCACACAGCTGTCCTCTGCCCACAGCCTGGCTGAACAAGCAAAGGTGTTTCCTGCTAGAGGTTGGCATTGCCAGGCTGGGTTTCTTACCCCTCCATGCCTTCACCCCCCACTCTGCTCCCTGTCCACCCCAGCTCCCCACAGTCTCAGCCTGCCACACCCTCACCTTCTGTTCTGCCTGGGGATCAAAGAGAACGGAATAAGAACTCACCTCCGGCCCCACTGCCCAAGGCTTTAGCAAAGACCAGGTAGATGGTGGAGGACGAGCCCTTGGACTGTGGAGTCAGAGAGACCTCTCCACTTGCAGCTCTGTGACCTTCAGCAAAATACGCTTCACCTGCCTGACCTGTGGTGGCGCAGTGGATAAAGCGTCGACCTGGAAATGCTGAGGTCGCCGGTTTGAAACCCTGGACTTGCCTGGTCAAGGCACATATGGGAGTTGATGCTTCCAGCTCCTCCCCCCCCCCCTTCTCTCTCTCTGTCTTTCCCTCTCCTCTCTAAAATGAATAAATAAATAAAAAAAAAATACGCTTCACCTTTCCGAGCCTCCGTTTTCTCCATATGCAACACAAGGATAGTAACTGTAAACACCCCATGGACTGCTCTGACAATGAAATTAGCACAGTGCCTGCCACACAATTCAACACTGACTGACATGAGGAGCTCTGGCCACAGGCTCAGGCATCATGAGGGGGCTCTGAGGGCTTCACTCCTTACCTAGGAGACAAGAGGACTCAGCCCTTTCCTGAGGGGACACTGAGATTTCACTTCTTTCCTGAAGGGACACTGGCCTGGGAGAGCTCAGCCCCATCCAGTGGTGAGTCCTTCTTTTGGGGGCCACCTTCTCTTAGTCACCTGGTTGGAAGGGAGCCACAGGATTTGAGCTGATGCTGCATTTATGTAGCCAAAACCCTGTATTAATTTGACTGGTGGTTATTTAGGGAGGTTCTGGGAGGTCTGATGGTGGCTTTGGGGTCTGAAGAACTCCCAAGTTGTCCCTCAACACTGCTGGCACTCTGGTGGCCCCAGTCCTCCTGTGTGACTAGAATCTGTCCTTGACCTTTCCAGGACCCTGTGCAGCCATAGCCACCCCCACCCCCCATTCCCCATCGCCACTCTACACACAGGCCTTCCTCAGCACGTGCACCCACCCAGTTCCCCAGAGTTTTGCTATTTCCTAAAAGTGTGTTCCCCCAACCTGGTGGGCACTGGTTCTGAAGTTGGTGATTGAGGGTGTTCTACTGGCTGTGTGGCCTCAGACGAGTCGCCTCACCTCTCTGAGTGTCATAGGATAGGGAAAACATTACCTAACCCCCTGGACACCATGAGGATTAAACATGGAAACTTAAGGAAGTTCTGGACACGCCAGAAGGCCCTAAATAAATGATGAACATACGTGGCAAGGAAATGACACATTTACATTCTTCTTCCCACCCCTTCCCTTGCTTGCTTTCTAAGGAAAGTGCAGGCTTGAAGCAGAGAGGCCAAGGGGGAAGGAAGGAGAGGGTGAACCAGGCACCAGGCCCTGAGTGGCCCTGGGGATACAACTAGGAACAGGGCTAAGTTTTGCAGCTCCCCATCAAGAGTGTGTCTGAGGGCTCCCGCCCCTGCCTGTCCCCTTCCCTTCCCACCCTGGGCTCAGTGCGTGGCTACCCCAGCCCGCACATCCAAACTGTCCATGCCCACCCAACACCTGCTCCACGGCCACCTCGGCCTCGCCGGGCTCACACCCGCAGTGCCGCCACCCCCGAGAGGCTGGCCTAGGGAAGAGGCCCACACGGGCCGTGGAAGCAGGCTCAGGCCTCTGGGCCAGGGTGCTGCAGCGTCTGCAGGGTGGTCTATGGGGGGTGTGGTTTGGGCTGTAGGTGAGCACATCCCCCTAGCCCCTCACCCTATGAGATGGAGTGCAGGCAAAAGAGGACCAGAGCAGGGGCCAAGGTCAAGGTTAGGGCCTAAGTCTAAAGGCAGTTAGGGAATGACTGAATTCTTGCTCTGGGGAAGGAGAGAACAGACATTAAACTAAGAACCCTAAGAAAGTAGGAGCTGTGATATGAATGCCTGTATGAGGGACAGCCTGGCTTCACTTGGAAGTCCACCTTCTGGTACCCTCAGATGAGGTCCCTAAGGCCCCTCTTGCTGCACAGCCCCCTCCCAAGCCCTTCAAGGAAGGGAGTTCAGGGAACTGCACCCATCACTCCATGCTCTGGGCCCCACGAGCCCCGGGTCCCTGGACCAGTGTTTTCCAAAGGATGTTTCCCAATGTCTCCTGACCAGCTGCAGATCCCTGCCCACCCCAGACCCACCAAATCAGATCCTCTGGGGTGGGGCACCAGGTTAGTGTAGTTAACAAGCACCCTGGGGCTCTGATGCACCTTGAAGTTTGAGTACCACTGTTGGAGGGAACACACCCCCTTCGAACATTTATTTAGCAAGCTTCTGTTAAGCACCTACTATATGCCTAACACTCTTCTTAGCACGGAGGATACATCTGTGAACAGACACAGCCCAGCCTCAGCACTGCCATCCTGGAGGGGGAGAGAGGAAGATAAATGAATCTATGGCAAGATAGCTCAAAGAGTGGGAAATACCATCAGAAGAATAAAACAGAAAGAGTGGTCAAGGAAGGCCTCTTGGAGGAGGTGACATTTGAGTGATTCAAAAGCAAGTCTCTCTACATCCACACCCTGACCACTGTGGTGCTCAGCCTGTCTTCATCCAGTCAGCCTCCCAATTCTGAGGGGCCAGGAAAAGCAAAAGAGATGGTAGAAAGAAGGTCATGCTTCCTCCCCTTAGAGAAAAACCTTTGCAAACTAAGCGTGGAGGGAAGTGGTGATATAATGCCCACCACATATAAATAGGCCCGTCCGCTCCAGAGTCACCCTGGAAACCTGCGGTCAATTTGGACTTTGCTTAAGGCCAAACTCTCTGCCACCAGGAGCCCAAAACGGCTGAACAAACTTCAGGCTTCACATGGGGCCAGCCCTTGATGAGTTCAAGGCCGGAGCATTTCTCCAAAGTCAAAACCGCAACAGGAAAGCACAGAAACAGTCTTCTGAGGAGGCCCGGCCTGGTGTTAAGGGCTCTGGTCAGCCTTCCCAAAGGCCATCATGGAGTAGGAAGAAGGGAAGCCAGGAATGTCCCTTGGCTTCAAAATCTCCACCCTGCCCAGGTACCACTGTGCCTGAGATTTCCTTATGAGAATTGGGGATTAGGGTTAAGCAATGCTCAGCACCCTCACTCCTAGAAGAAACCATGCATTCGGTCCCTAACATGGGGAGTGAGGAGGAGGAACTCTGTGTGGTTTACTTGTGCTGACTCTGTCCCGAGTTTTACTTGATGGTTCTGAATTCAGCTCATCTGTTCCCATTTCCCACGACACCAACTGGTGTCTTGTTGGGAAATAGGATCATCCTAGTGGGTTATTCAGAGGAAGTGGCCCTGGGCAGGGAATCTGGAGCCCAGGTTCTTGGTTCTGGCTCTGCCACTTGGCAAGTCTCCCTTCCTGTCCCAGGGCTTTTCTTTCCAGCGGGGTCTGTGTCCTAAGTCAAGTGCAGGGGCCCTCAGGCTGGCTCTCATCTCTGACCAGAAGGAGGGGAATGGGCTCCAGAAGGAAGGTGGTGGTGGCCCTGGTGAGGAGCTGGAAGGGAAGGGAAGGGCCCTGGGATGAAGAGTGAGGTGTTGGGAAGGACCTGCCGACTCCCCAGTGCCATCCCCACCTGCTGCCCACTGGCCCGCTTCCTGCCTGCGGGCTCCCAGGGAGCTTGGCCCAGGTGCCCCAGGGCAGGCCCGAGCCCACACTCCAATAGGGTGTCAGCCAAAGCCCAGCGTAGGGCAAGGCAAGTCTCCTGTGGGATTGAGGAAAGGCTTTGCCAAAGCTGCTTGGGCCTCACACTGGACCTGGGCCAGAGAAAGTGAGCAGCACAGAGGCCTGAGCACAGCACTGTCTGTGCAAGAAAAAGCACCGGAGTTGGGGAAGACGGGGACCTAGGCTGGTATCTCCATCTTTTATTCACTGGATGACCTTGACCAACCCCTTAGCCTCTCTGAGCCTCAATTGCGCCATTTGTAGAATAGGTCAAATGGTTCTTCTGAGAGCCTCTTCTGAGGCTCCCAAGAAATCATGGACCTACTCTGCCCATCTCAGTGCCTGGCACACAGCAGAGGTTTTAGAAAAAAAATCACGTCTAACCTGTGGTGGCGCAGTGGATAGAGCATTGACCTAGACTAGAACACTGAGGTTGCCAGTTTGAAACCCTGGGCTTGCCTGGTCAAGGCACATGCCACAAGCAAGCAATGAACAACTAAAGTGAAACAACTAGGAGTTGATACTTCTCAATCCCCCCACCTCCTCTTTCTGTAAAATCAATATATAAAATATTTTTTAAAAGAAAAAAATAATTCCCTTCTCCTAATAAATGTAAATTGAGTTGTGTCCTTGATCTTGATCCCAGCATTTAACCAAGAGTCTAAGCTTCCTCCACAAGAGGAACTGGACTTAGTTCAAAAATACAAACATCACCACCAGCCCCTCTCCTGCCACCAAATCTCTGCACATTTGTTACTGAGGGGGGTCCTGTCCAGAGCACGGCCCTACCACCATTGATAGTAGCTACCATTTATTACACACCTACTATGTGCATGGTACTTCACACGTTTTCACTATCCCCTCACATTCTCGCAACAACCCTACAAGCTGAGGAAACCCTCATTTTGCAGATGTGAAAACTGAGGCTCAGGGACCATACAGAAGTGAAAAGGAACTCAAACTCAGGATTCACCACTAGGTTACCCTGCCTCCTAAGACTGAGGGAAGCCTCTGCTGTCACAGAACTTCAGTGAGGACTGCTGGGGAAAGCCCAGAGAACACAGCAGAGGCCCAAGTGGCTCCCCTAACATTTGACCATTTCACTAAAACTCAATTTCCCTTGCATTGAGTATCCTCCCCCTTTTCTTCAAAATAAGACCTGAGTTTCAAGGTAGACTCTAAGGCTACTCTGAACTCTGGAAAAGCCAAGAGTGGGACTGGGAAGCTGGGAGCATATTTCTAGGAACCCGAAATGGATACATGAGGCCTGCCAAGGAACAGGGTTCCCATATATGTGAACTTGGGGACATTCAGGGAAATCAGGAACTTGAGACACTGCTGGCAAATTCCCACAACACTTCAGCTCACTCTGGAAAAGTGCAGTTGTGTCTCCAGACTGTGACTCAGTCAACGCATCTTTGGGTCAGCTGTGGTGACCAGGGCTCCGTGGTCTCTCTAGCCTCCTGGACACCCTGGCTGGGGCTGGGAGCTGGTCAGGGAAGGCTTCCCAGAGGAGTGAGGGTTGGGCACGCCCTGTGGACAGAGATAATTCAGGCCGGTAGAGAGAAGCATGTGCCTCCTCCAAAGAGGCATCCTGACACATCAGAGGAGGTTGGTTTTCATGGCCAAGTTGACCATCCAAGGATTTGAATCCTTGGATAAACAGATGGATGGATGGATGGATGGATGGATGGATGGATGGATGGATGGATGGATGGATGGATGGACGAATAGATGGATGTATAGGCAGATGGGTGAACAGGTGGATAGATGGATAGATGAACAGATGAAGGGATGAGTGAAAGGATGGATAAATATATGAAAAAGTAAAAGAAAGAACAATGATTTGTTAATCCCAAGGCTGCAGCCTCTTGCTGTTCCACCCACCCCACCACTCTGTCCCCAAACCTATCAGTCAGGATACACTGGGTTATGTCACAATAACAAACAACTCTATAACCTCAGTGGCTCCAAAACAGCAAAGGTTTAGTTTTTGTTCTTGTTAACACCACATGCTTGTGAGTTGCCAGGGGCTCTGCTCCATGGTGTCCTAACTCAGGACCAAACCACCATCATCTTGCTAGTTGCTGGCTGCTGTCACATTTTGTTGGCCAAAGCCAGTCACATGGCCCTGTCTAACTCCAAGGAGTGAACAGTGCATTCCTACCATGGATCTGAAACAAGGAGAACTTGGATATTTGTGAGCAGCCCTAGCATTGCCCCGTGCCTGGGAGCACTGTCCCCGGAGTCAGTGAAATGGGAACTGGATAGGAAGGGAAAACAGAGAATGAAGGCCTTGGCCCATCTCCTCAATCCAGGGATCCCAGAGGCCTGGAGTACACGGTCACTCTTCAGCTCTCTGGTCCTGCGTGCCGTGGGTGCAGACTTCAGGATCAGTCATGAGCCCAAGTCTCCCTGGGGGGCTGGAGCACAAAGCCTGTCCTGGTCCTATCTGGACCCTTGTTTCCAGCTGTGCCCTCCTGGGCCCAAGGACAGGCCACCTGGGAGGAGAAATACAGAACATCCTAGCCAAAATTGTTCCCTGGAGGTTATCATTTACAGAGAAACTAAGGCTCAGAAACTGAGAGAATGAGTGGTTCCCAGCTTTTGTAAATGGACTCTGTACAGAGGTTCTGGAGACCAGAACCTCTGTACAGAGTCCCATTGACCCTCAGACTACAGGCAGGCACCTTCATAATGGGACCGGGGGGAAAAGGGTACAGTGCCTGCCACTCCCCTGGCCAGAGCTCGACTGCCAAGCTTGGCATGCAAACATGGGCCAAAGGCCCCCAGCACTAAGTTTGAAGTTGGGCAGGTTCCAAGACCTGTGTCACCACGTGGGCCCCAGCTGAGTATCCTTAGGCAAGTCACTTCACCTCACTGAACTCAGTTTCCTAATCTGTAGAATGGGGGCAAAGATAGCTGCCCTGCCTAATTCACTGGACTCTGGGAAGATGTGGGACTGTCTCTTCCATCGTGACATGTCATGCAGATGTGTACAAGGAGGTGTTTTCAACCCCTTCTCCCCAAACACCCCAGTCAGCCCTGGAGCCCAGAGGCCAGCACACGTCCTGCCCAGAGTAGTGTTCAGGCAATGTTGTGATGAGCTGAATTAATTTGTCCTTGATTCATTTCAGCAGGAACCTGCCAACAAGGGGCTGGCACTGTGGCTGTCTGGATAACAAAATCCCTGGGTCAGGAAGGAGCTCAAATACATCCACTAAAGATGCAGGAAAACAGGAGGCCATGCTCCACTAGAAGCCTGTCTGTGTATCAGCCCTGCATTGACCTGTAACCTAACCCCACCACCACCACCAGGACTATGAGCTCCATGGATGCAGAGACTCACTGATCTAACCACTGGCTCAGGACCTGGCACGTGGCTGATCTTCACTGACTGTTATTGACTAGATGAAGGATCTTCTGGATCCCAGATCTGTCCCTCCAGCCAGTTCTTTTCTCTCTGAGTCTCAGATTCTCTATCCGTAAGCAGGGGTGGCTGGGAAAATAATGAACTTAGATGACTTTATTTGCAAAGTCCCTGGATCATCGCGGGCCAGCCACAGCGGGCATGGCTGTTCTCATGACTGTTATCATTACTACAAATTGCCCTAATATTGTAGAGATGAGGGAGATCCCTCAGGGATCCTTTGGGGGTCCAGATCTCCCCACCTCATATTTTCAATTAAGAAACTGGGTCTCAGAGATATAAGAGAACTCACCCAGCTCAGAGAGAAGCTAATATGTTTGACCACAGGAGAGAGCATTTTCTGAGTGTTTATAGTGTCCACCCTGTGACACGAGCAACACTTCCCGTACCTTAGTTCACTGTCTCCATGGTACAGGTGAGGAAACTGAGGCTCACGGAGGTGTGAGGCTTGCCTGAGATCCACAGCGGGTTGGTAGTGAAGGAGCACCTCGCAACCCTGCCCAGGGCCTCAGCCTCAGACCTCAGTACCCACTCCACCCGCCCCAAGGAGGCTGGGATCAGAGCAGTGCCCTGCCACCCTGGGCTGCTCCCGGAAGTGCCCCGTGTCTGCACCTTGATCTCCACACCCACGATGCCAGGAAAGCCCAGCAGGGCTGACGAGCTGTGGGGTATTTATAGCAGACGTGTAGAAAAACTGCCACCCCCATCTGTTTACCCAACAACGCTCTTCTAGCTGGACGCTTTCAACCCCGCCAGCCACAGACAGACCCTCACCGCCGCCTCATCTATTTTTTCCTCCCCACTTAATTTTGCATCATTCCAGCTTCCAAAATAAACTTCTCCAAACCATCCGGACTCATTCTGGCCCAGAACCCTTAACGGAGAGCCCCCTTGGCCCCAGCCCCCACGTCAGCCCATGCGGCAGAGCCACCAAACCCGACCCGGCCCCTCGGCTGCCTTTGCCTTGATTTAGAAGCAGCTGCTCCTGCCCCGACGGGCTTCTGACACTCCAGTGCCGGGGTGTCTGCATCTGTGGGGATGCCGGCTGGGCATCTGTGTGCATGGTTCCTGGCTGGAGGCTGAGGGTGCTGCCCACTCACTGTCCCTTCACACATACATGTACGTGCATGCGCATGCCCATGTGCACGCACGCGCACACTAACCCATGAGTTGTGTCTCCTTCAGGGCATTACTGACAAGTTAGGTGGCCTCCTCTTCTCTGCTCTTGCCCTGGCTCCTGATCATTTCTTCCAGCTTCATCATAGGCTCCACCCACTCCTCCACCTCTGCCCACCCACCACTCAGACACGTCATGCCATCTCACCTCCAGGCCTTGCACATGCTATCCTCTTTGCCTAGAATATGCACTTTGTCTCTCACCATTCCCTGAGCTAACCTTATGAACCCTTCAGGCTGAACTTAGGTATCACCTCTGCCAAGAAGTCTCCCCTGACTTGACAGAAAGTCTTTTTTTCTCTCTCTCTTTTTTTAGAGAGATAGAAAGGGAGAGGGGAGGGGGGAGAAAAAAGAGTCAGAAGCATCAACTTGTCGTTTCACTTTAGTTGTTCATTGATTGCTTTTCATATGTGCCTTGATTGGAGTGAAGGCTCAAGCTGAGCCAGTGACCCCTTGCTCAAGGCAGCAACCTTGGGCTCAAGCTAGTGACCATGGAGTCATGTTAATGATTCCCTGTTCAAGCCAGTGACCCCACACTCAAGCCAATGACCCATGCTCAGGCCAATGAGACCACACGCAAGCCAGCGACATCAGCATTCCAGGTGACACTGTATCCACTGTACCACCACTGGTCAGGCTCACCAGGAAGTCTTGCCAGCATTTGCCACCTCAAAGGACACTCCCAGGACTGAGTAAAGTCCCCACAATTCTCTGTGGATCCCTCAGCCCAGCCCTGAACCCTGCACCCACAGGCAAACCAGTTCTCTCAGCCCGACAAGAAAGTACTCCTTCACTGAGGATCTGAGAGTCATTTAGTTCATCTCCCAGTGGCAGAAACCAGGGACGTCTCCACCATTCCAGAACTACAATTCCAACTTTGTGTTTGCTCCTTTGAATTATGCGTTTTTCAGACTAACAATTCAAAAGACCATTTATATCTGTTGAGTTTTATGCAAGAAGTGAGAATAAGAAAGAAACTAATGTTGCTTGACCAGGTGGTAGCTCAGTGGATATACCATCAGCCTGGGATGCTGAGGTCCCAGATTCAAAATCCCAAAATTGCTGGCTTGAGCACAGGCTCACCAGCTTGAGCATGGGGTTGCCAGCTTGAGTATGGGATTATAAACATGACCTCATGGTCGCTGGCTTGAGCCCAGTGGTCACTGGTTTGAAGCCTATGGTCACCGGCTTGAGCATGGGGTCACTGGCTCAGCTGGAGTCCCCCGGTCAGGGCACATATGAGAAGCAATCAATGAACAACTAAGGTGCCGAAACTACAAGTTGATGCTTCTCATCTCTCTCTCTTCCTGTCTGTCTCTGTCTCTCTCACAAGAAAGAAAGAAAGAAAGAAAGAAAGAAAGAAAGAAAGAAAGAAAGAAAGAAAGAAAGAAAGAAAGAAAGAAAGAAAGAAAGAAAGAAAGAGAAAGAAAGAAAGAAAGAAAGAAAGAAAGAAAGAAAGAAAGAAAGAAAGAAAGAAAGAAAGAAAGAAAGAAAAGAAAGAAAGAAAGAAAAAGAAACTAAGGTTTATCAGGTATATTTGTTCCAGTTTAAAAGAAAGATACTCATAGGCCCATTTTTTGGATGAAGACTGAGACTTAGAGGAATTGCACTTAATTTATTAATCCAGCCCCAGGTATGTGCCAGGCACACAGTAGCACCAGGAACACAGCAGTGAGCAAAACAGGCATAATCCCCACCCTCTTGGAAGTCATAATCCATGGGAAGAAACACATTACACAGATAATTTTACAAATAACTACTTAGTAATCATTTTGATGAGGTTGACAGTTCTTCAAAGAAAAAGTCCAAGGGGCTGAGAGAGAATATGTAACCAGGAGCCCAAGGAAGCCTTCTGGGGCATGATATGTAAGCTGACACCTGAAGAGAACTAGCCCAGTAACAGGCAGGTTGAGGGGCATTCTCAGCAGATAAATGGCATGTGCAAAGGCCTGGAAGGGAAATGGAGGGGAGATGGAAAAGAAAAGAAAAACAGAGGGAAGATAGAAGGAAAATGGAGGGATACAATAAATGATTTTCTGAAAGCGACACAGCCAGTGAAGGACTTACCTGGGTCAGATCTCAAGGCTAACTGACCTCAGGGCCTTTGCTTGTGCCTCTCCAATATGAGTGCAGGTTGCTGCTAAAAGAAACAGTTATGGGAGTTACCTCCATTATTGCCTCTTGTCCAGAAAGTTGGCTTTCAATATAAGCATACAAACAGATTAACATCACTCATTCTACTTGGGAATGTTTAAGAAAATTATCAGTAAGTCCTCTACTAAAATATCTTTGCAATCCATTTTTTAGAGGTTCTAATAAAAACAAGAACATAAACATTCAAGAGTTATTTAGCCCCTTATGCAGTTATCCTTAGCTGTTGATTAAATTCCCTGTGACCATGAACTTAACAGAAAGTCTCTTCTAACTTACCTTGAATATTTCTTTTCCACTCAGACCGTTTTTCTGAGACTCCAGGATTATAAGTATCCAAGGCCTCGTATGTAATGGAAATTACCTTTGAGAAAAAGTCAAGTTCACACTGCCCACCCCAAGTTCCCTTCAGGCCAATGAGCTGCTCTAGAGTACCGCCAGGAGCAAAAGATGGGTCTAACAGGGCCTTTCTGCAACTGAAGAGTTTGTTACTGAGATCGGGACCTAAGAGCAGCTTTAACACAGACTCGGATTAAAACTTCTGGCACAAGGCATAGCACTAAGGAAGCTGTTGCGCTACCCAGATGCCTCTTTGCTTCCCGAAGGAAGCAGCATCACTTCTAGATCAAGCCACTTTCAAGGTTCAAGCAGAATGCTCAGCCCCAAGAAGTGTTTTTGCCACAGCTCCCTGTTTCTGGAAGGAAAGAGCGAGCTCTCAGCTGACTCAGTGAAGTGAGGCCGAAACCCAAAGGAGCAGACAAGAGGATGGAGATAGAAAGGAATCAGTTTCCGGGATTTGATCCAGATGGGAAGAGTGGGCAAGGACAGGAGTCCTTCCTGTTGGGGATGAGAACCAAAACATGACATTGGGCTGAGGGCTACAACCCAATGTGGACTACAACAAACCACAGACCCGCCAGCCAGGGAGCACAGGGGCATTCCAGGACAGTAGGCAAAGGTGCGTGTTCTCTTCCCTGACCCATGAGGACCCCCATCCTTCAGGTGTATGGGGAAGGTACGCACAACTCCTCTGGGGCTGGGGGCATGAGATGAGAACCACTTCTGAGTGAGATGATTACTATTTCAAGTACAGGATTTAGAATCCTAGAATCACAGGATATTCATGATTGCTTTTTCCCTCAGCTCTAGAAAAGACTTGAGAGATTGAGAGAGGGGAAGTTAAGAAATTCCAGCATTCCGGGTCAAGAATATGGCCTGCACCTCAAGCAGGAAAGACTGATGTTAGACATGAAGTAGGAGTACCTGACCATCCAAGTGACAGCATCCTGGAATGGACTCCCAAAAGCAATTCTTCATCCCTGAGACCGGAATGTAGAAAGACCTGCCCCGACTGGTGAGGCCCAATCAGAAGGACCCAGCTTCCCTGACGCTGAAGCCCCTCCTTCACAGCAAAAGATTCCATCGTGGGTATACTTGTAGTAACGTTGATGATAAAGTAAGAAAAGGCCACAATAAATTTTAAAATGCTTTTCAATAACTGCATTTCATTTAGCACAAATCATCTATGAGCACTGAAAAATTAATTGTACATCCCAGCACCATCTATGGAGTCCTCTGGCTCCCTCCAAAAAACCAAACAAACAAACAAAAAGTTGAGCTCAATCTACTCAGCCTTTAAAGACAAGGAAATACAGAAACAGAGGAACACATTAACTAACAGCACAAATAGTCAATGCAGAATGGGGACCCTCTACAAATCAACCACTCTGATGCCTGCAGCGATCGGGGACATAAAAAAGCCACAGGTGAGGGATAGAAGGGCATGCCCTAGATCAAGAAAAATTAAGAGACATAATGACCAAATGTCATAAGTGGACCTTGTTTGAGTCTTGATTAGACAACCTGCAAAGGCACAATTTTTAAAGCTGTTGGAGCCATCTAATTACAATGTTAGCATTAATTTCATTAGATGAGATAATAGCGTGGTGATTAAGAGAATAGCTGCGCCTTTTAGACAGTGGTGTGAGTGTTTAATAACCAGTTCTCCAAGGTGGGATCTGGAGGGGAGCCCTAGTT
Organism: Saccopteryx leptura; assembly: GCF_036850995.1. Taxonomy (NCBI): domain Eukaryota; kingdom Metazoa; phylum Chordata; class Mammalia; order Chiroptera; family Emballonuridae; genus Saccopteryx; species Saccopteryx leptura. Next base: position 99,034,102 of record NC_089505.1, on the reverse strand, counting down.
TGTCGCGTTTGCTGATTTCCGTGGTGTAAATACCCCCACCATGGCCAATTTCAAGCTACCAATACGATATCGGTGGAATCAGAATTAAAAAGAAAGGAACACAGTCAGCTCTTAGCAGCCGGAACCAGCTGGCTCCAGCACAGCATTGGTTTTAGAGATCTACACTGAAGCACATACGGGTGACATGAGATATCTGGAATGTGTTTGAAACAAATCAGTAAAGAAAAAGAGAAACAGAAAACAGGACAAAATATTGATGAGTGCTGAGTCTGGGTGATACATACCTGGGGGGGGGGGTTTATACTTTTTTCTATTGTGTATATTTGAACATTTTCATAATAAAAGATTTAAAACTGTGATCACCTTATATGAATGTAGGTGGGAGAGTTTTATTCCAAGAATTCTAGGTGTGCACCTTGATTCCTGGATCCCTACCCTAACTCCACAGCCCCCTGGGGGTATAGAGGTCAAGGATGGGAACCACAAGCACTGACATCACATGCTCACATCCATATATCAAGCCATCAACAGGTCGTAACCAGGGTTCCTCCATGGACCCGGTGCTAGGCTTAGGATGGAAAGAGAACCCAAAAAGAGAAAAGTGACACAAGTCCTGATTAGAAGGGCTGGCTGTGCCATCTGCTAACACTGGGAGCTTGGACAACGTTCCACAAATCTCTGAGCCTCTATTTCCTCATTGGCATACTAAGGTATTAATAATTCATGGTGAGAATTAAATGCAACATATAGGCACAGCAGTAGATATGGTTCCTGACACACAGTAGAGTGTTCAGGAAATACAGGCTACCCTCCTTCCCAGAGAGCTCTGTCGGGGGTGCAGAGACATGAGTGAGCTGTCAAAGATATGTGGAGGTCGCACCTCTTCACCCAAGAATGTGGGTGCCCTATTGCCAAGTCTCCCCATTTTTCAAAAGGAACTGAGAGGGGGGGTCCAGCTTCTTACATGAGTCTTTCAATCTTGAAATATTGTGAACAAATTCATATATTTAAAAACATTGGGCGGGCCAAGCAAAACACACCTGCAGACCCCTGGAGTGTAACTTCTGGTTCAAACCCTAGAACAAGAGGAAGTGCTAACAGCCATTGAAGCTGGGCTCCCTCCTTAAAAGGCTTTACACACATTACCCCATTGGTTCCTCACAGTATCTTTTATAACCCCCATTGCACAGATGAGGAAACTGAGGCTCAGAGAGGCAAAGGGATATGGAAGGTCTGGGAACAAACAGAGATTTTCCTGAGAACTTGATGTTCCCTGTTATAAATCCCTAGAAGTGTTCTTTAGGGGGCAAATGTCAGACCCAGAGAGAGCCAGGAGCTGCCCAGAGCCACCCAGACACCCGTGGCTGGCTGGGATTGACCAGGTTACCGCGGAACAGCTCTAGAGGAGAGGACTATGCAGATCTGTCCGGCCACGCCTGAAATAGTGTGGGCCATGGTGGCAGGAAAGGAACCCTCTACTCTAGTTGCTTGAACAATGCGTATAGGCTTAAGAATGTTCTAGACCCCTAGACCCCAAGCCCTCATTTCTCTACCTCAAAAACCAAGGAAGCTGAACTGGAAATCCCAGTCAGCAGCTGCCCAGATACTCCCTTACTGGGTGCATCTAAGACTGGGCTGAAGACACATCCACACACTGCTCTGGACCTGCTCACCGAGAGTTGGCAATGACAGAGACCCACTGCACATGATTCTCTCTGGTTAAAACCTTGGCCAGGTTTCACTTCCTTTATAAACTTCCCAAGTTTTGCAAGTAAAGAAAGGAGAACACACTTCAAAAGTGAGCCACTCAGGACCTGGCTGGTTGGCTCAGCGGTAGAGCATCAGCCCAGCATGTGGAAGTCCCGGGTTTGATTCCCGGCCAGGGCACACAGGAGAAGCGCCCATCTGCTTCTCCACTCTTCCCCCTCTCCTTCCTCTCTATCTCTCCATTGGAGTAAAGTTGGCCTGGGCGCTGAGGATGGCTCCATGGCCTCCGCCTCAGGCGCTGAGGATGGCTCTGGTTGCAACAGAGCATCGCCCCCTGGTGGGCATGCCAGGTGGATCCTGGTCGGGCACAAGCGGGAGCCTGTCTGTCTGCCTCCTGCTTCTCATTTCAGGAGAAAAAGCGAGCCACTCAGGAAGTTAAGGAATTGTTCCTTCAACCAAGGAGTAGGAAATAACCAAGATGTGCTCAGATTCCATTATGTGTGGGGCATGCCATGCTCTGAGAACAGAGAAGAAAAATCCCACCTCAGGCCTTGGGGATTTACAGTTACTTCCAGGAGGACCCTAGAGAAACTCCAGGACCTTCTGCTCTGGACCCAGACATTAATCCTTATGTATGGAAGACTCTTGAATATTGAACACTGTCATGGGAGATTCATCACTCAGACCTCCTATGTCTCAACCCTGGCTGTGCTGTTTACTAGCTATGTGACTATGAGCAACCCATTTTACCCCTCTGTGCCTCAGTTTCTCCATATGTAAAATGGAGATGACAGTAGAGCCTATCTTACAGGATTGTTGATATATCTTCAAGCACTTTAGATCAACATCTGGGCTTCAGCACCTATCAATGAGAATAATAACAAACTCTACCTCCCCGGGCTGTGGCCAGGATTAAATGAGTTAATACAAGCAAAACATCTGGAACAGTGGCCAGCATACCAAAGCACTAGATACCCATGTGTCATTATGATATATGATTGCATATCAAACAGCTATTGACAGCTGAACTTTTTAATTAATTTGCATTTACAGCTTTACAATTGAATTGTTCTTGAAAGTTAGAAGAGCATTTCCTCAAAGAGACTCTCACATTAAGACTTTCCACTGACTCAGACCGAAGGACTCCTCCTCGTCCTTATCACGATCAGGGCGGGCCTTTCTGGCCGGGCCTCTCTGGCTGAGGGCCTCCGTTCCCTCCCTCCCTCCCTCCCTCCCTCCCAGACTCAGCTCATTCCAGCTCACAGGATTCACACTCACTGCTTCATGTGTCCCAACAGCCCCTAGAGAAGGGGACTCAGGTTATGTTGTCCCCAGCTGATGGCTACAGACCCTGAAGGTCCAGCAGCTGCTCCACAGCTCCCCAAAGGTCAAGGGGCACGTACTACGGGACACAGGCTCAAACCCAAACCCCTGAGCCCCAGGCCCAGGGCAGCATGGAGACCAAGGGCACGGCTCTGGAGTCGCAGGTCCACCACTTTCCTTGAGCAAGTCATTCCCTTCATTTCCTCTTCTGTAAATGGGAGAAATCACAGTACCTACTTCCAAGATTTGTTGCAAGGATTGAATGAGTGACAGCACTTAGAACAATGCCTGGCACAGGAGGGCTCAACATTTTAGCAGAACAAGACAACCTAGTTTGCCTGGCACAGTCCTGCTTCATGTCTGATAGCCCAGCAAATCTTCCAGTTAGCATCCCCAGTCACTCTTAGAAATGTCCTGGTTTGGAAGAAAATTATGTGGCCACTCTAAAATAATTGTCTTTTGCCATTTTAATTATTATTATTATTAATAATCATTATTATTGTTTTCCACCATATCACACTGAATTTCCAGGAAGTAAAAACATTGGCTCAATCTAGTTCAGTAATTAAGTGGCACCCTTCAGTGACAGTGGCCCTTGCCCTGGGGCCCCACACTCCGGTTCTCCTCCAGTCTGGCTAAGTTCTCAGCACAGGAAAAGGAGACCAGGGGCCAAAAGGATGTGCCCACTGGAGCCTGTGTCCCCTCCTATAGATCACACTCTGGGCATCCAGGACCCTGGGGTTTCCTGCCCAGATGGCCAGGGTCTGGGTGGGTCTCTTCTGCAGATCCATCTACTGAGGAGAGGCTGCATGACTGAGATGCCCAGTCCCCGGCAGCTATCTGGGGAGCGGGGCAGTGTAGCCCCCGCTAGCTGGGCAGGCTGAGATGTTCACATGTGTGTGCACAGGCCTCTTGCAGGGCAGGCTAAAGACAGAGGTGAGGAAGGAGGGGGCCTCCTCTCCCAGCTCCACTATGCTCCAGTGCAGGGTCTGAGGAGTCGGAGAATTCTACATTCAAAGCTGGCCTTCCAGGTTGTTATGAAAGTGTGCTTGTCAAGGGAGGAGAATAGAACATATTTTATTTCACATTTTGTTAGTTTGATTTATAACTTGCAAATATTTAGACATATGGTATGTGAGCCTCCATCTGTACTCGTGTTCAGTCCCACAAATCCCTGCCACCTTCTCCCCACTCTCAACACCAAATGTTTATTAAGCCCCTCCTCTACGCAGAGTCCAGGGACTCCATGAAGGAGGGCACCATCCCAGCACCCAAACATAACCATCTACATGGGATCAAACCTTATGCTCCCGAAACAGTGACGAGCACCTGGGTCAGGGGTGACGGCATAGGCCTAGTCTATGGCTCTGTCTCCAAGCCCTAGTGAGGTGGGGCACCGCCATGCCCCTTTCTGGGCCTTAGTTTTTCCATTTAGACCAGAGGTCCCTCCAGCTATGGGTAGCTGTGGGACTCAGGCTGAGACAGGGTGAGAAGTGGCAGAGAATCAGATGAGGGACCTGGTGAGTCAGTTACCTGGGAATGGGCAAATAACTCTTGCCAATTATTATGGTGAGGAACTGAGCACTCCGCGCTATCAAAGCACAGGCTTTCCCATTCCATTTCATTCATCCCACAGACATTGCAGCCACCTACTCTGCACCAGGCACTGAGCTAGGCTCTGAATCTGTTGGGATTCAGAAGGATAAATTAGAAAAGTGCCCGAAAGCCAAAACGCAAAGCAAAATTTGGTAAATGTGCTATAAAAGAGACCTTCCCTAAGCTCCTTCCAAGCTCACAATGTCACAACGCCTGAGTCTTACGTCCATTTCTTGGATGAGAAAACGGAGGTCCAGAGGGGTAAGGGACATTATTAAGACCCTGTTGCTTAGGGCGCGCCCAGATCTTTTGGCTAGCCAGAATCGAGGTGTCAGATTCCCTCAGTCTCGGGCCACTGTCCCAAGCTGCCCAAAGCTGGGGAGGCCCGGTCCAGCTCCCGGAAGGCTGAGGGAGGTGAACGCCAGGGAGGGGCTGGGCCAAAGGACGCGCTGGCCAGGAGGCAGGGAGGGGCCTGGCGGGGGGCAGCCCTGCCGCCCCGAACTCCCGGGTGCGCAGCCCGGGGCGCCCGGAGCGCAAGCGGCTGGGTGCGCGCGAGTGGCAGGCGCGCCCGGGTCGGTCCGCTATGGTCCGACCGGGGTTGGACCCCGAGGCGCCGGCGGGGGCGAGGCGGGGCGGCAAGGGCGACCCTGCAGTGCCCGCAGCGGCGGGCTGGGGGAGCTGTGCCCGCCTGTCCCCAAGGCTCGGGCGAGAACCCGGCAGCTGGGTCGCCGCGCCTCTAGCATGGCCGGGCTAGGCGGCGCGCAGCCAGGCGTGCCTGGAGAGGGCTCGGGCCCCAAGTCGTCCCGGGCGCCAGGCTGGGGAGGCCCCCGGAGAAGCCCAGTCCCGCGGGCCAGGGCGGCCGCTACCGCCGCTGCTCCGGCCCGCCCCCGGGGGGTGTCCCGGGCCGCTGGGCCCGCCCAGGTAACCCCATCCTCGGCCCGCCCCCGGCCCGCCCCCCCGGCCGCCCGCCCGCCTCCACCGCCGCCGCCGCCGCATCCCGGCTCTTGGGCGGCGCTGACAGTCTGGTCCGCGCCGGGCAGCGGGCGCAGCAGCGGGCAGGGCTGCCGGCAGGCACGGAGGCAGAGCCCCGCCGCGCGCGCCCCGGCCCGCGCCCGGCCCCGCGCCCAAGCCCACCCTCGGGGTACCCACCTGCCGCCCCGACGGGAGGCCCCCCGCGGCCGCAGCCGCTGCCCAGGGCCGGGCGCCCGCAGCAGCACCATGAGTCCCCGCTCCTGCCTGCGTTCGCTGCGCCTCCTCGTCTTCGCCGTCTTCTCGGCCGCGGCGAGCAACTGGCTGTAAGTCGGGCCGGGACCTGGCTGTTCCTGCAGGGGCCAGGAGGGGCGGGACAGCGGGCACGGGGGTGCCCGGCAGGTGTCTTGGCTGCGGGACGCGAGGCTCGCTCGCGCTCTCCGCTACCCGGGCCTCCCTCTGGACACCCCTTCTGCCTGGTCCGGCTACGAGCCCAGGGGTGGCGGCGGCGTCCGCACCCATAGGCGACCCGGGGCACCAGAGAGCGCAAGGGGTGCGAGAGCAGGGCGGCCGCCGGAATGGGATGTCGGGCGCAGGACACAGCCCAGGCGGGGCTGACAGGTCACCAAGGAAGCCCATTATGGGAAGGAACTCCGGGGATATAGTAACAGGTTAATCCTGAGACGTCCAGGAGCGAGCTCCCCGCGCCGAGCTGCGCCGCGCTGCGGGCTGGGCTGGAGGAGGCGTGCAGGGACCTGTTTCTGCTTGGGGGACAGGAGCCAGGGATAGAAGGAGAGAAGGGACCGGGACTAATGGCCTCCGAGAGCCTGTGGCTGGCGCTCGCCGGCTTTGGTTCTCCCTGGGGCAGAAAGAAACTCTGTCTAGCCCTTAAAGTGGACAACAGCCTCCCCCCCACCTCTCGGTGCCTCGCCTAAGGAGAGATGGGTGGTGACTGCTGGTGACCTGTCTTTTTCTCTTTGAGGAGGACCTGACTCAGGGGTATCCTTGTGAAGGGACAGAAGGTTGGCTGGGAGGTATGGGGGGATTCTAAAGGGATGAGCTTGGGTGAGTCCACAGGGAAGCAAAAGGACCCTGGGCTCCTTCTCCATCCCCCCTCAGTGACTACTCCCAGGCTCCAGGCTTAACCCTGGCCCAGAGCACTGCCCCCATCCTCAGTGGGCAGCCAGTAGGCAGCCAAGCTCCAATATTGATCTGAAAAGCATGAGGTGGGAAGGGGGTTAGCCAACAGTGTAGCTGGGGTTTCCATGGAGACAGCAGGAGAGGAAAAAATTCTCTCTGCATCAAGACCAAAGAACAAATATCTCCCATGAAATTGCCCCGAGTGTCCAATGGCTGTTGCTATGAAGTCATTGTGGCCAGTGGGGGCCCTGCAGGCTGGAAGGAGAGTGTTCATTGGGGTCCGAGCCACCCAGGGCTTGGGGACAGACGTGATGTGGAATTCTCCCAGCTGTTGGGAGCGAGGACTTTGAGGCCGCCTGAAGTGGCTGCAGAGCTTTTGTTTTTCTTGGACACTTAATTTGATTAGCACTTCATGGGCAGTGTCACAGAGTACAGAATCCAGGGTATCACCACCTCCTCCCACTGCCCCCTATACCCTGCAGGCCAACCCCTTGAGTGGGTTATGAATCAAAAAGCTGAGCAGAGGGCTGACTTGGACTTGCAGGAGTCTGGGGTCCCTGAAGCTGACTCTGAAAAGCATTGGTTCAGAGCTGGGTCTCCACAGTGAGTGTGATCATCAGGAAAAGTGGGGACTGACTGGGTCTGACCCCCAGCAGAGGGCCATGAAAAGGGCGGAGAGAGAAGTGGCAATTCCAGGCTCTGCCCCGAGCCTTCAGGGAAGAGAATGACATCCACAGTGCAAAGTCCTTCAAGAGCATCCAGTGTTTGGGCTCAATTTGCAGATGAGGAAACTGAGGCCCCAGGAGGGGAAGCTACTTGCCCAAACTCAGAGCTAAGAACTGAACCCAGGTGCTTTGACTCCCAGGCAGAGATATACCCCTTTCTCCGGAGCCGTCCCAAAGTTGAGCCAGTGTGGCCCAGGTGGTGTCCCATCCAAGTCCATAATCCCAGCCGAGCTTAGGGTCATGCAAACCATGGGGAATTCCGACAGCTCAGTTCTTGTGCTGGCGCCGTGGGGGGTGGGGGTGAGAGGGCGGCCGAGAGGGAGAAGCAAGGTTGGCAAACCTGTTCTCTGCGATGGTGATGGTTCAGGTTGCCACGGAGCAGTCTCTGGATGACCCCGCTCACTCCTGCGCCACCCTGGGCTTCGGGCTTCAAGCCAAGGGTCTCTGCTCAGTCCGAGGCAGAAGAAATAGAAACTCCCGAGGATTCTACCCACCCGGAGAGGCTGTGATAGAGAAGAGATCTCTGGGCACATCCAAGACTGGGACTTTGCCTTGCATTTGTCACCCTCCGTCCCCAGGCTAGGGACTAGTCAGCTCTGGAGGAAACCTGTGTCACAGCGTGGACTTCAAGGAGCTTGGGGTGTAGGGAGAAAGACAAGATAAAAGCAAAACCACAAATGGGCGGGGCAGTATACATGCTGCTGCTGGCAGAGGAAAGGGTTAAGTGTGAGCTGGCGCAGTCCCGGAGCGGGGGACTTGGCCTGGAGGTTAGAATCATGACAATAAAAATAATAATTATAATAGTTCCCACTGTACTCTCTAAACCAGGCATCCCCAAACTACGGTCCGCAGGCCACATGCGGCCCCCTGAGGCCATTTATCCAGCCCCCTGCCGCACTTCTGGAAGGGGCACCTCTTTCATTGGTGGTCAGTGAGAGGAGCACTGTATGTGGCGGCCCTCCAACGGCCTGAGGGACAGTGAACTGGCCCCCTGTGTAAAAAGTTTGGGGACCCCTGCCTAAACCCTGACAACATCTGAATCCCATTTCACAGATGAGAAAATTGGGGATCACAGAGGTAACTGCCCAAAGTCACCTAGCTAGTAAATGGCATAAAGATCTGATTCAAAAGCTGCCTCTAAAAGGAAAAGCTTCAGGCAGGCAGGCACGGTGGCTGGCACTGTGTCTTTTCAAGTGTGAGCCACACTGGACGTCTGGCCCCGAGGGGATGGCTGGCAGGGCTCTAAGAGAGGCAAGTCCTGGCTGTCCACTCCGCGTCTAGTACCTGGACTCAAGCTCCAGTCCAGGGCGGCGGGCTGTCCTGGTGCCAGAGCCGGTGCTGTCTGTTGTCTCAGAAGGGCGGGTGGCCTGGCAGGGAGGCCAGGTGTCCCGCTGCGTGCAGCTGTTGGACAGGACGAAGTCTGGAGCTGGGAAGGCCCGCAGCCTGAGGCCTGGGCAAGCCCAGAGAAGCTGGAAGCTGTTGATTAGACTTGCGTCTGGCACCCTGAGCGAGTTGACAGCTTGTGGCCGCTCCCACCACTGAGGGAGGGATGGATGGGTAGATGAACCCAATCCATCAGTGGACTCTGCCGCAGACGTGGGCTCAGAACCGTCTCCGAATGTTCTCCCAGGCACCGAGGCTGTGCTGGGAATTGGAAGACTGGGGTTCCAGTCCCATCTGTGCCCCACATGTTGGGTAACCTTGGGTGGGCCTCCTCCATCCTCGGGGCTGCAATCCTCAGCGACTGCTCTGAACCCCAAATGGAAGTACTGGGAAGAGTTAGAGAATAAGTAAGCTAAGGTTTCGATATTATGGATCTCCTGGAGGAAGGCGGTGGTATCCTGAGCCAGGGTCCCAGCAGAGGCCCAGCAGAAGCAAGGGCAGGGGGTCTGCGCTGCACTCAAAGACAGTCCAGCAGAGTGGCTAGGAACTGGGCCGCCAGGACCACAGATCGCCCACAGTTTCATTCTAGTTCTGCCACTGACCAGCTGAGTGACCTTTGGACAGGTTACTCAACTTCTCTGAGCCTCACGTTTCTCATCTCTAAAACAGTACCCACCCTCAGTGGGTTGTGAGGCAAGAGAGAGGCCACGCACGTACCGTTTGAGCCCAGTGCCAGGCACACCAAGGAAAACAGCGGCCATGGCTGCTGCCGGAAACTAAGGGCTGTTGTCAGTGAGATGGGGGAGTCGTGTTCCTGCTTACAGGGGTGATGGAGAGGGCAGGTCTTTGAGCTGCTGCTCCCAAGCCCCATTCACCTCCAAACTATCCTGTCCAGATCCTGTGCTCTTCCACATGTCGCACAGGTGGGATTTCAGGTTGCTGCCTGCCTGTTCTTCAACCAGGGCCCCTACGAGAGCCTCACAGAGTGAGGGAGGCCCAGCATGGCTCACAGGCAGATCCTGCTGGCCCAGGGAGTTGTTGCTGGGAGAGCCCCGTCGGTGCCACTGGGCGAGGCATCATGTTCCTCGCAGGGTCTGACTTCCCACAGGTGTGCCTCTCCCAGCCAAGCTCCCGTGCATCTGCTCGCCCGGCGGGCTGTGGAACTCCCTTGGCCACAGGCAGAGTGAGGCCTGGCACTCGAGGCACACTCGCTGGGCCAGGTGTGGGCAGAGCCAGCCCAGATGCCAGTGCCAGCCTCACAGGTAAAGGTGTGGCCTGTCTCCCCCCAGGTAGGATCCCTCTGGCCCCCAGCTAAAAACGAAACAACCCCTCTCCCTTCCGAATCCTTGAGTGGCTCAGGGCACTGAATCACCATCACTAACACACCTGCAGCCCTTTGTGGCTTATACCAGGATTTCTCACATTCCCCCCCCCCCCCATTGATATGTTGGGTCTGTCTTGTGCATTGTAGGATATTTAGCAGCACCCACTAGATGCCAGTAGAACCCCCCTCAGGCGACAACCAAAACTGTCACCAGCGGGGCAGAATCACCCGTGGTTGAGAATCAGCGGTTTACGAAGCACTTTCACACCCACTGCCCTATTAGAACCACATCACCGGTCCCCCTCCCTTGTTCGGAGGAAGGAGAGCATTCTTTTCAGTCCCACTTCAGAGGTCCAGAGTTGCGGCGACTTCCCCAGGAACATTCTGAAAATGAAAAGCAGGACTTGAACTTGAATTTCTTTCACATAACCAGATCTCCTAGTTTTTAAGCCCCTGCCTACAGAATGATTCTGTATTACACACAGCTATCATCCAGCAGTGTGGCTTCTTCTACAAGGATGTAAACAGCTGAGGGCTGAGGCTGTGGCATAGACACCTCGCGGCACCCTCAGAGTGCCTGACACACGTCTGAAGTGCAGTCAGCGCTCAGCCAGTATTTGATGGATATAAGAAGGGAGGGCTTGTTGACTCCAGAGGGTTTTAAGTTGTGGTCAAATGGTGCCCTATCTTCAGAGACCTCAAGTAGGAGAAGGGTTCCGCTCCACTTCCCTGAGTCTCAGGTGAGGCTATGAAGTGCCAAAGTGGGTGTCAGGAAGTGTGGCAGTTACCCAGCAGATCTGCAGCTCTGGCCTCAGCTCCCCAGCTAGGGCACACCCCTGAGAGCCAGCCTGAACACTGTCTCCCCCTCACCCTCCATCGCAGGGCCCCGGGACCAGGCTCTGCCCGAGGGGTTTGCTCAGGCGGCAGTCACAACCCAGCTGTCTGCTATGGCTTGACTTTCTTCCCTCAACCCTGGATTAGCAATTGAGCAACTCAGCAAGCATCTGACAAGACAGTGCTCCCCAAACCTGTTGAAACTCGCCCAACTCAGGCCCTGTGGGTGCGTTTGGAAAGCTGAGCATTCGCACCAAGTCTCCTCTTCTTGTCCCTCCCTCTGGAGAGAAGGGCTTAGGCTGAGCCGACCTGGCACAGTTGGCCAGGGAACCACTAATGGAGGTGACAGCTGCATGCCATTGCCCCCCCAGTCACCCCCACTCCAAGCAAGCTTGCAAGAGCCTCCACTGGTTTGCACGGCACTCAGCTGGAAGGCCAAGCTACAACCCCATGGTTGCTGTCCAGATTTCTGCAGGAGTCACCAGGTTTTATCTCTGAGTCCTGAACCACTTCTTCTGTGATTCAGCCAAACTCAGGAGAAGGCTCGCTCCCTGCCGTGACCCCACCAGCTCCCCTTCCCCATCCAAACCCCTCTCCACCTCCCCCATCTCCTGACAAACTTGAGACCAAACTCGAAAAGTTCCCTGACCAAGTCAGAACCCCCGCGGTGGCGGGGACCTGATCTGAGAAGAGAGGGGGAGGGATGTGGGTGGAAAGAGGGAGGGATGTGTACGGGGAGGGGAGACCCTCCTGACAGCTCCCAGCTCAGGGGGGACCCTGGAGAGCCCGTTAGAAGCAGCAGGAAATTGCTTATGAGACCAGAGGGGCCTCTTTTCTGCTGGGACTCCGAGTGGTCCTTGTAGACACTGTTTCTCACTCTGCTCACACACAAGTCCTGTCATACAGGATCGGGTCCCAGGAACTCTTCCCCAAGAGATGGAGACCGCAAAGTGTCCCTCTTGAGTCAAGGATGCCCAGCTGTGCTGGCACCCCAGGCATAAAGGATGGAATCGCAGCCATCAGGGTGAAAGGGACTCTCAAAGATAATCAGCTCAACTTCTTCCCAGGACACTGAGCCTCCAGGCAGGGGAATGCCTGCTGAGCCCCACTCAGTCCTGGCTAACACTTATTTGTCAAGACCTATTCCATCAGGCTCTGTGCTAGGCACTGGGGATCCCGTAGCATATTAGTGGTAGGGCTGGAACTCCACCCCAGCTCTCCAGTGTCCCCAGGACTTTCCCTGCAGTGATGGAAGCTGACCTGCAGCCCACACCCCTAGCCATTCATTCTCTGCTAGAGGTGGTGAGCAACTGGAGCAAGGAAGGAACCAAACATGTTCTCATCTGCCCTGTAAGGATGTGGGCATGACTTTGGCCACAGGGTCTCCCAGGAGTGAGCTTTTAAAAGGGATCCACCAAGGCCAAGGAACTTACTAGAAGCCTGGAGCTACCAGAGCTCGAGCTACACTCCAGGAAGCCAGCGCTGGACAGCTCAGCTGGGGTTTCACCCATCCCTCCGCACCCCTACCCCCAGGGCTCCCTCGGTGGAACGAGGGAGGACAGTTCAACAGTTCAGTGGCTACAAGGACAGGAAAGGCAATTGGGACAACCGGTAGGGGGTTCTTTACGAGGGAGAAACTCTGTGCTGGCAAATTAGAGGGCAAGGCGAGGTCAGAAAGTGCCCTAAACTTGACGGCCACTCACCCCCACAAGCACACGCACCCAGGGAGAGGAGGAAAAGTCTTACCTTCTGGCATAGCTCTGAGGTCATGCAGGCTTAGGTCCGAGTGGCAACTTCCTGGCCCTGGGTCAGCCAGCCCCTCCCCTGGGAACAAATACTGTGAGATGGAAAATGGCAGGACCATCACCCAGACCGGAAGTAGGAGACATGGAGCCTACATACATGGGAATGAAATGTGGGGAGATGGGACAGCACGGTAGTGGAAATGATGGGAGGAAGCTGGGAAGCCAAGAGACAGAAAGTGGGGGTGCTGAATCTTCTGAAGATGAGAAGGAGAGGGAGCTGGGGATCCCAGGAGACAGAAAGAAGGGCACTAGTACCCTAGGTGCGGGAGTGGGGACCTGGGCTCCAGAGGAGGCCGTCGCCCTCCCCCCAAAGGGGGAAATGCACTCGGAGCAAAGAGAACTGGGCCTGGGCATTGAGGACTTTAGAGTTTTGCTAAAACTGGGCAGCACCCACTACCCCACACCCACTGTGAGTATCTCCAAAGTTGGCCCTTCCTTACCGGCAGTGCCTCCAGGCGTAGCAACTCCTTTCGTGGCCCCAAAAGCTGCAAAGACCAGATGCCCAGACACTGTCCAGGCAGCCACACAACCACTGAGACAGCTCCCTCCCCAGGACCCCTTGCTCTTTAAAGTACCCCAGACACCTTCACTATAGTTCTGGAAAGACTCATCAGTGGAAGAATGAAGCCACCTTCCTCCGGCCATTGTCCGTTGATGACAAACCATCATGCCTTTTTGGTACCCTGGGCCATCCTTGGAGCCTGATCAGCCAGCCCAGGCTTAGGAGCCAGAATGACCTGTTTTCAAATCCTGATCACCCCCGACTGGCTGCATGGCCCTGGACACATGTCTCTGAGCCTCAGTTTTCTCATCTGTAAAATGTGGGGGATAATACCCACCCGGCCAACCCTGAACGGATACAACAAGGAATATGAAAGCAAGTGACTACTGTTTGAAGGGCACAAGTGACAGGGGACGTAAGGTGCCTCTCTTCCAGTCATCCAGGCCCACAAATGGTTTCCAAGTCCCCTGAGCATACCTGAGCATGTCCTGGATACCTGCTATCCCTGCTCTCCTCACCTCAGTGTCCCCAGCTCCTGGTCTTCTCCAGCACCATTTCCCCACCCCACATGCCATGTCTCATACTCATGGTCCCTGAAGGATCCATCTGACGGGCCAGAAGCATACGGAAAACACCCTCCCCCCACTCTGCATACTCTGTCTGGAGATTCTGTCAGAAGTCTGCAGCTGGGGGTGAGGCTGAAGTGACCCACTATTCCGATGACAGTGTGTCCTCCCCTAAGTGTGCTCAGCTGGAAAAAAAAAAGTGCTGGGAACCCAGGTCTAAGAGAGCTGACAGAGCCAAGCAAAGGGGACAAATGGGGAGAACCGGTCTGAGGTCCAGCAGGGGGTGTAGCTCAAGGGGCTATGAAGAGGCTTTGAGATGGTGGTGACAATGATTATGACGGTGGTAAACATCCTAATAATGACGATAAGGTAGTAATGTTGCCAATAGGGGCAGAGTGCCCACTATGTGAACATTTAATTCATTTAAGCCTCCTGAGATAAGTAAGGACTACTCCTCTCCTTATTCTCTAGATGAAAACACTGAGGCTCAGCCATGTGCACTAACTTGCCTCAGGTAGCACAGAGATGAGATCCTGACCCAGTCTGTCCGTCTCCCTTGCACAATGCGCCACACTGCCTACCGTGCTGAGGGATAAGAGTCTCAGGGACAGGGAGGGACACCACGGGGGAGAGGACAGCAGGATCCTAAGACCACGGGTACAGAAATGGTCAAAGGTCTGAACAGCTGGGAGGTGTGGTAGGGACCTCAGGGAGCCAGGTACTCCCCACCCCCTGCGAGAACACAGTCCTGGATGGACCCTGTCGCCCTCGCTTTCACCCGGCCCCGTGTCGCCCAAGGTGGCTCACTGCTCGACAGGCTCTGCGTTCCCTTCGGGCTCCTCCTCCCACTTGGCCTTCCTCCTCCCTGGTGTCACAGGCAGAACCGCTCCTGAGGAGGCTCTAAATGTGGCCCAAGCAGGCAGGGAGGCCAGAGGGAGGGGGCAGAGCGGCCTGGGCCGGCATCCCAGCCCCCACCTGGACACCCTCAGGGCCAGGACCCGCGACACTGATCTGCCTGGCCTCCCAAACGCTCCAGCTATTTCCCGTCTCCTGTCCTCTGGACGCGCAGAGTAAGAACCGAGGAGGAGTCTGAGAGGTGTGGATTTTCCTCTAGGAATTTGTATATATGTATTTTTTTAAATAAAAAAAAAAAAAAAAAAGGCAAGCAAACCTGGAAAAGCTTGGGACAAGCCCAGCTAATTTTAGTTTCTAATGAAAACAGCAGGTGGCTGAGAGGATCTGATCTCCCTGGCAGGGCCAGGGCCCTCCAGCCCGGCAGGCTGCAGGCACGGGCCGGGCGCGGGGAGGGCCTCCTGGGAGGGGCCTGAAGGACCCACAGCCCCCATTTGAGAAGACGGGGCACAAGCTGGCTGGCAGCGGCAGCCGGGGCGCTCTGGGCTGGTGGGGTAACCTGATCGATGGCACGGCTGTGGCTAGAGTCCTGGGTGGCCGAGGCAGCAGGTGGCAAATTGCTAAGCCTGTACTCAGCAGTGGCAGGAAGAAGCCTAAACTGGGGCAATGCAACTAGGATGGGAGGAGAAGCGGGGATGGTCGAGGCCCTCCACTGGCCGGCCCAGCCCGGCAGCAGCCCAGACTGATCATGCTCAGGCCCTCTGTCTCCTCCAGTTGACGTTTGAGCCCAACCCAGCTCCAGGGTCAGCAAGAGGCATGTGTGTCTCTGGGGGAAAGGTTGAGCTACCTTGGGATGCAGAGAGGAGATTCCTGAGGTCCCCAGGACCAGGTGGGCCTAACCCCTAAGGGTCTCCAGGCCCTCAGCAGACTGAAAGGCAAAAGCCACCCCTATTGCTGTTCCCTACCCCCACACACACCATTCTTACCCATCCTGAGTACTCTGCCAGGAGGTGGGCAGAGGGGACCTAGTCAGGACAGTGCCCTCTGTTCATGCTGCAAGATTTTATTAAGCATTTTCTATGTGCTACACCGTGTTAGGCACCGAGGGAACCCCAGGCTGGACATGACACCAAGGGTGGCATGAGCCCCCTGCAGCTGTCAAACAGGACAGATCCATAACCAGGGTACAAAGGAGAGTCCCCAACCAGAGCTGGATTTGCATTCCAAGCTTTGCCACTCACTAGCTGTGTGACCTTGGGGAAGTCACTCCACCTCCTCAGGCCTCAGTTCATGCATCTGTAAAACGAGGCCAGACACCCGAAGGATACCAGAATAAGCAAGCAACGCAGGGGAGAGCCTGTGATACCCAGGTTCCTCACTCTCTCCACCCCATTTCTAACTCCATTTCCAGCTCTGGCACCCCACCCTTCCCAGACAAGACCCTGGGCTCTGGGAGAACCAGGGTGTGCCTCCTGTGTCGCGCTGTGCCTCCCGTGGCATGGAGGGGGACAGCTGTTGGGCCAGATAAAGGCTGGGGGTAGTGGGCATTGGTGCCAGCCGTGGGGGCAGGGACGTTCCTCAGCGGAAGAGGTTTCTCCGCTTCTTCCTGGAAGCTGTCCCAGTGACTCACGGCCCTGGCAGCCCGGCAGCTCACCCCTACATCCCTACTACTATTATTTCAGCCCATCTCCCCTCGTTGAGCTCTGGGGTAGGAGGCCCCTCCAGTCGTCTCATTCCTCATTCAATGCCAAGAGCTCCATCTATCAGCCTGGCATGGATCTAGGAGGCCTTTGAGGCTTGGGACCCCCCCATCCCAGTCTGTTAGAAGGAGGGATGGCGACTCTGACAGTGGGAATGGCCACACAGACCCATTGGTTTACTGTACCCATGAGGACACAGGTTCCAAGAGGGGCAGGGACTTCTCTAAGGTCACCCAGTGGGCTGGTGGCTCAGCTTCTCCTCCCTATCCTCCTCCCCCTGCCCAGAGAACCCCTGCCCTTGAACACTTCCCTTCACCAGAAGCCAGGACCCAACATAGTCCAACTAGGTTCCTTAGCTAGACACAGAGGGAACACAGATTGAGATGGGGACAGGCCAATTCTGTGCCTCCATGTCACATAGGACATAGGGGTCCCCACCCTTCTCCAAGAGGCCAACCCTGAGTCTGAGCAGGAAAGAATCCAACTTGAGGTCCAACTTCTTGTCCCCTCACAGGTGGCCTCACATAAACCTGGCCCATAGCCAGTACCTGGGCTGTTGGCGCCCCCTGCAGGATAAGAGCACCAGGTGGATTAGCTCCATGGGGGCCCCCCTCTCTCAGCTGGCCGGGGAGCATTCAGGCAGCACTGAAGAGCCAAGTGGCCCCCTTGCCTTCCAGATGCACCCTCTCCTGTCCCTCAGCCATCTTCCCTCCCTGTGTCCCTCTGAGAGGCTCAGACTTCTGCCAGGACACTACCAGTCTCTGTGCATCTGCTAGGTCCCGAGAGGCAAGTGGAGGTTGGACTGCCTTAGTTCGAGACCACCCACCTCCCACTCACCTGTGCTGCCAGGGAAGGGTGAGATCCTCACTGTCACGGCACGCCCACAATATGCCCAGCTCACAGCCAGGTGCACCAGCCACATTAAGTCACATTAATTTCTCACAGTGACCCTCTGGGACAAGAACCATTATCTCCACTTGTGGATGAAGTCAGGCTCAGACAGACCCCATAGCAGGGGGCTGACGCTGCGATGAGGAGGAAAGTGGGTCCCAGAATCCTTAGAAGGAGACACCCCTCCAGTGGTTACCCAAGAGCTTCTCCTCAAGTGCTGACCAGGCCAGTGCCAACCTGGCTTCACAGCTGCTCCTGGGAACATGTTAAAAGCCCAGATGCCCACCTGGAGTGGGGCCCAGGCACCTGTGCTTTCAACAAAGCCACAAATGCACGGGCAGTCTTTTGGTTTGAGAACCATTGCTCTGGCCCGACCCATGTGCCTGACCAATAGAATTCAATGGCCGCTTGCACACCTCCAGCAATGGAGAGCTCAGCTACTACAGGCAGCCTGCCAGCGGCACCTTGGCTGCCGGCCTTAGGTTGAGCCAGTCCAACTCCCTGCAGTTTCTGCCCACTGGTGTCACTTCTAGTCCTTGAGCCACGATGTCTCTACCAGCGGCTTTGCAGTCAGGCAAAACCAGGTTCGAGTCCTACCTCCATGTCTTACTATCTGTGTGATTTTGCACACGAGGCAAATTGCTTAACCTGTGCCTCAGTTTCCTCCTCTATAAAATGAGAGTCTGCTGTCTTGCTGAGAGGCCAAGTACAGTAATGTATGTACATAAAATATACTTAGCCCCCTCGCTCAGTTCTTTATGACCATCATAAACATTTCCCATATTTTAATAGAGCTTTTCTTGTACTGTTCTATTTGGTCTCTCTATTCGTTCATTCACTGCCTCATCCAGCCAACAGTTGAACTCCTGCCCTATTGCCTCAGCCTTGTGTCAGACCATCTATCTTTCACATACAAGATCGCTTTTGCCTCTGACAACAGTTCCTGACTTAGCCAGAACCAGTAGTATCTTCCCCACATTACAGATGAGAAAACTGAGTCCCAGAAATGGCCACCTTCCCCCCCTTGAATCTTCTTTGGACAAGAAATTTGTGCAGATTTCCTTATAAAATGCAGTAGCATCTTCACACACACACCCAGGAAGCTCCCCTGACCAGGTTTGCTGGCCAAGCCCCTTGGGGGGAGGGGTCCTGGTTCACTGTAGAGTTGGAGGAGGAAGGACACTCACTGTCTTGTTCAGAGCCCTGGGTCTGTGTGGCTAAGGCGGAGTTTCCTCCTGGGAGACAGTGGGAAGGCCCCTGTGCCTCTCTGTGCTCACCTGTAAAATGAGGGGTCTGAACCGGATGCCGGGCCAGGTACATTCCTTAAGTCTGTGGTTCTCTGGGCTCTGCTGTTCCCCCAAGAACCCAGAAGGCAGGCCCAGGCTGCCCAGCCCTGGGAAGTGAGAAGGTGCATCTCTCACTGAGCAGTAGGAAAGGGAAAGGAGAGGAGGTCTTCCAGAGTCGCCAGCAACTCTCGCTCCTCCATTAGGCTACCATTCGTACACCTACTGTGTGCCAGGGACACCCGGTGGTGGGGGAGGCTGCGGGGCGGCAATTACAGCCCAAGTCATGGAGAGATCCAGACCTGGATTTTAATCCAGGTCCACCCTTACAAACCGGGTAACCTTGAGCTAGTCACTTTGCCTCTCCAAAACATAACTGGCACTCAGTAGTTGCTCAGTTAATACACTTCTTCTTACCTTGAGAGAGGGATCACTTCTTCCTCACAGGGCCTTTCCCCAACCCAGTGAGCATTTTTGTGTCTCGCTTCCTACTCCCTTGCCTCCTGGCTCAGGTCACAAAGTGTCTGTCATTAGACGAGGGAGAGCCTTCCCGAGGCCCCTTATGGCTGTGAAGGACAGACAAGAGGAAGGCCTTTGGAGTCTGAAGGAGTTTGAGGATCGGCTCTGGCACTTGCTATCTATGTCACCTTGGGCACATCACCCTTGCAGCCTTCATTCTGGCATCCATACAATGGGCATAGTAATTACCCCCTCATAGACTTGGGGCAAGGATGCAGGGCCTGCCACCAAGCACATCACATAGTAGGTGTTCAATGAAGAGTAGTACTTTCTGATATCCTCCACTGAAAAGGGACACATTAAAGCCCCTTCTCCCCACATGTGCCTGGTCTCAGAGCTTCTTGACATAAATGATCTCATCTAGATCATGATCCTTGCCATAATCCGAGGGGACCCCCTCAGCATTGGCACCCCATCTACACACTGTAAAAACCCAAGGGGCTGAGGGCAGAGCATGGCATGCTTGGATTTTGAATACTCTTTTACCTGCCACCCCCTCTCCCCTAGCCCCTATTGTCCCACCCCCAAGTGCTGTAGCCCCGATGCTGGTCCCTAGCTGGTGGCCCCAGGATGTGGCTGGCAGGGAGAATCCTGGCTTTGCAACCAGAAGATGGGCTTAGGTCAGTGAGGTCACTGCCTGGGGGTGGGAAAGACAGTGCAGACAGTGACTCTCGGCTAGAGGGCATGGGCAGAGTGGGCGCCCAGGGGCTGAGGTAACAGCACAGCACAGACCCTGGTGCAGGAGCCTCCCAGGCCGGGAGGGACCCACGTGGGTTTTGCCTGCTTTGGCCAACTTGAGGCGGAGGCCTTCTTGTGTAAGATAGGACTTCTCCCCTCAGGCCCCAAGAGCTGGACAAGAGGGCCTGTCACTGGACTCGGAAGAAGCTGACAGCCAGAACCTACACTGAGACAAGTCGGTTGCCAGAGACCCGGGCTGGGCATGGCCTCGTCCTGGGAGTGGACAGAGGAGGGACAGGGCCCTGCCTCACATTCCGCCCCGCCCCCCCACATCCTCTCCCCAGGTACCTGGCCAAGCTGTCCTCGGTGGGGAGCATCTCGGAGGAGGAGACATGCGAGAAGCTCAAGGGCCTGATCCAGAGGCAGGTGCAGATGTGCAAGCGGAACCTGGAGGTGATGGACTCTGTGCGCCGCGGAGCACAGCTCGCCATCGAGGAGTGCCAGTACCAGTTCCGCAACCGGCGCTGGAACTGCTCCACGCTCGACTCCCTGCCTGTCTTCGGCAAGGTGGTGACGCAAGGTGAGGGAAGGGCTCGAGGGGGTGCCGGGGACCAGCAGCGCCGGGGTGGACTCTCTGCCGGGGGACCCCAGAAGGGATTACCATTTTTGGGTGGGGAATGATATGCTCATTAGTGGCCAGATGATTCGGTCGTTTATCAAGCGTAAACAGCACCTTGCTCCAGCGAGGGCGTAGGGTGCCGACGGATGGACCTTGAGGGCAGTGTGATCCGGTGGCGGGAGCTCGAGGTGGGAGGGCCATCAGAGGGGGCTGCTGTGCTTTGTGCTAGGCAGCACTCGGCAGTGCGCAGCGTCTTCAGCCCGGTATTACAGAGGAGGAAATCGAGGCTCAGAAAGGGGCTCCACTGAGGGTGTACAGCAGAATCAGAATTGAGACCTGGGCTCCAGACCCCCCAGCCCGGTGCTGTTTTGCCTGAGCACTCAGCCTCTCGTATGTGAGTCCGTCTCAGTCATCTGTACCTCTGATGACCCAAATTGAGAGCTTCGCCATGCTCGGCCCTGAGACTCAGGGACGAAAAGCACCAGCTCCTGTCTTCTTGAGCTCTCAGTTGACAACTGCAGCTTAGTAGGGATAGTGGCTTGCACACTGATAACACTAACTAGGGACCAGACACTGTTCAAAGTATTTTAACTCACCTGGCCTTTTGGGATAGGCCTTCAAGTTACAAAAGAAACTGAGGCACACGAAGGTTAAGTAACTTGCCCAGAGTCACAGAACTAGAAGGTGGAAGAGCCAGGACTCAAGCCCAGGCAA
The DNA here is from genome assembly GCF_036850995.1 of Saccopteryx leptura. Classification (NCBI taxonomy): domain Eukaryota; kingdom Metazoa; phylum Chordata; class Mammalia; order Chiroptera; family Emballonuridae; genus Saccopteryx; species Saccopteryx leptura. Next base: position 99,012,972 of record NC_089505.1, on the reverse strand, counting down.
TCCAGCTCCAGGGTGTTGCTCTTACCCTCGATGAGAAAAACGCTGTCATGGAGGCGACATGGGAGTCTTGGGAGCACAAGGGTAAACCCCTCCTCTGACCAGGACTGGGGCTTAGAGAAAACATTCCCAAGAAGGTAAGCCTTCAGCTGAGACCAGAAATCTGAGAAGGCATTAAGCCAAAGGAAGGTGGTCCAGGACATAGAGAATGTTCCATACAACTATCTGGAAGGCTCCTTGAAAGGTCACCAGGTCAAGCCTCTGCCCTCGAGGAAGTGCTCTAAACCAGCTGCCTCTTTTTCTACTTCCTGAGCATGAAACTGACACTCCGGAGCCACCAGCAGTGGATGGGGCCCTATGACTTGCTCAGGCAGCAGGAAAGCATTGCCTGGGCCAACCTTTGTCTTGGCACCTGTGGCCCTGGACAGCTAGGGCTGCTGGGCTTGTGGCAAACCGTTTGGATGTTGTTGGAAACCAACTGTGATAGAAATTTGGAAGCCATTCTCCTGGGAGCTGGCAGAGGCCAAAAAGGCACGATCATGCTTGGCATGACTACACATTGCTGCTCCAGAGAAGAAGCTGAGACCCGGTGAGCGGCCTAGTAGCGGAGGATTTCCCGGGACAATGGTCCCACTGCTGAGGTGCCAGGGCTGCCTGTTTGATGAGGCCCAGAAACTGTGTTCAGATTACAGATGCTGAGTGTGGGAAACCTCTCTTACGCAGTAGCTGTTTGGTGTTTTGGGTGGACTGGTGGGTAGATCAGCCAGTTTCACATGCCAGGCCCTTTCAGACCCCCAGGTCTTTGCACATGCTGTGTCCTCCCCCCCATCTCCCCAGCCTTCTTTCTGTGCCACTCAGCGGGCCCCTCCTCCAGTCTCCCCAGCTCCCCACAGCAGGTGCTCGCTTTTTCCTCTGGGCTCAAGCTCTTTTGTTCGTGCTGGGGGTTTTCCCTTCTTTGGTTTGCTTTGAAATCATTTCAAACTTACAGAAAAGTTGCAAAAATAGTACAAGGAGTTTCCACATATATATATATGTGTGTGTGTGTGTGTGTATATATTCTTTACCTAGATTCACCAACTGTTCACATGTTAACCCATTTGCCTTATCAGTTTCTCTAAAAACACACATGCACACTTTTATCTAAACCACTTGTGTGCACAGGGCTTTCATTACACTGTTTAGACGGAACTGTAATGCCTGTCCCCCACCCGACTCCCCCATCCCTAAAACTTGAGCTCTTTCAAGGTAAGGATGACATCACGTTTACCTGTTTCCCAGCATGTGGCAGAGCCTGGCATGCAGGAAACAGTCAGTGGATGTCTTCCAATGACAGGAAACAAGTCAGGGCAAGGACTAGACAGGGCAAAGAAAGGCAGGTGTGGGTCAGTGCTGGCCTGAAGCCAGCGAGGGACCCCATTCCTCAGCTGTGCTTGAGACAGGAACGAAGGAGGGGCCCAGTGCTGGCTCAGCAAGTTTGGGAAGACACTGAGAATCCTACCGGGCCGAGCTGGGACCTGCTCCGGATTATGGCCAGAGTGGTTTGGTTAAGCGTCCAGTCCCCTCAGAGCTGAGTCAAGGTGCCCTTCCCTCGAGCTGACCACACCAGGCAGTCGTGTTTGAAGGAGTCTATTTTCTCCTCCATCCATCTCCGCACTTATGTATTTTTCATTTTCTTCCTGATTTTTCCTCTTGGAAAAGTCTTCATTTGTTTCCACTGAACAAGAGAAGGGACTTGTCCATGTCGAGGCCAAAGCACTACTCTCAGACGGTGCAGGGGTTGATGAGGCAGGCGGAGGGAGGGCGTGGTGACCATGACCTTCAGCAGTGACTTCAGTCCTCCTAGCCCGGCATCCTCACCTGTTAGTGAGACCGGCAGGTGCGCTTACCTCATAGGGTTGTCATGAGGATTCAGTGACGTAATGCATGGCAGCCCTTAGTGGTGTAGACCCTGCCCCAAGAAGAACCGTCCGTCATCACCAGCTGCTGTCGTTTTTGGCGGCGGCGGCGGCAGCAGCAGCAGCAGCAGCCGGTCTGGGCAGGTCTCCCTCTCAGCCCCCAGCTTTGGGAATTGGGGGGCTTGGCCAGTTACTGCATTCATGAGCTGCCTGGCTGGGGTTATGACCTCAGACACGGAAGAGGCCAAAGCTAACAGCTCACCCTCGGAGCCAGGAAACCCCGCTTGCTGAGGGCCTCCCGTGTGCTGCCCCCGGCCGGCCTTTCCAGTTTCTGACTCTGCAAGTGTGTAGTATTATTCTGGTTTCCCAGCTGATAAAGGGGCTCAGCAAGCAGAGAGTGGTAACACACCCAGGTCTGGGACCTGCCATCTCTTGGCTGTGACATCTTGGGTAAGGTCCTTCTGTCCTTGTAAAGTGGGACAATCCTAGAACCAACCTCCCTTCCAGGACTCATCAGGATTCAAAAAGATGATGCCTGTAGGGCTAACTGGCTCCCACAGAGACCCTCCTCGGGCTCTCTTATTGCCTGGGGCCTCACAGCCTCCAACTTTGTACTCTGCCCACCCCCACGTAGTGGAAGCCACCCTGCCTCTGTCCTATTGAGGCAAGACCAGATGGTGAGAACATAGTCACCGGTGAAGACAATATGCAAGTCAGGGCCATGTGTGCTCTAGGCTGAAAATCTACCAGAAATTTGGTAAAATTGGCACCTGAGGAAGACAGGAACGGGGGCAGATGGGTGGCAATTCTTGGCTAAGCAGGCATGAAGGGCCAGATGTGGAATGGACTCTGTGCCTTCAGTCGCTGCTTCATGCCAGTGCCTAGAGCAGCACCTGCACATCGTAGATAACTGATAAGTATGTGTTGAGTGGATGAAAAGAGTTTGAAGATGGGAGGGAAGGCCAGGACGTTGGAGGTGGCCGTAAGCAGGGTGCATGGGGTTGGAGGGGGATTGGTCTCAGCGTAGCTGGCCTGAGTGGGACAGGGAGACGTGGGAAGGGCTATGCAGATGCCTCTCCTCCTGCTTCCCTTCATCTGTGGACAACACCAGGGCCTCCCCCTGCCTCTTTGCCCCTCACTCTGGGAGCTTGATCAAGTTTCTGTCCTGATAAAGGGGACACAGGGAGCCTTGAGGCCCCTTCGGGCTCTGGCTGCCATGGTTGGGAAGGGATGCGGTGCACTGGCCTTAGCGAAGAGAAGATCCAAAACCACTTGGTGCCATCAGATAATTTACAGGCTGGGGGCAGGGGTGGCGTCTTAGCCCCTGAGACATGCTGACACTGGGAGTTCCTTGAGGACAAATTCATCTCTCACCTCGGTACCCCTAGTGCAGAGTATAGGGCCTAGCTCACAGCAGGCGGTCGATAAACGTTTGGGGCGGCAAAGGAAGAGTCTTCCCTAAGAAAGTGTTTTAGCCCAACGGCAAAGACATGGTCAACTGACTAGCCCTCCGAGCATACATGCCCCACTGATATTTGTTACTAAATGAATAAAGTGGCATTAATCACCCAACAGTAAGTCTCATAATAGCTACTCTTGAGCGCCTACTAAGTGCCAAGGACTAGACTAAGCAGGTTCCCTACTTTACCTCATTAGATTTCCAGAACCACATGATGAGGTCAGTTCTATTATCAGCCCCATTCAATGGACAAGAAAACTGAAATCACACATCTAGGAAGTGGCAGCGCCAGGACTCGATCTCAGGCCTGCCTGGTGAGCAATCCCCGCTCTCGCCCAGCCCCACCCATCTCCAAGCAGCTGTGAGGGATCCATGCTGTGCCAGCCCTGTGCTGGGTGCTGGGGATTAGATAAGTATGAGGGACAGCCTGGTCCCAGGAGCTTCTGTTCGACTGCAGAGACCAAACACACAAGACACTTAAAAGATGAAACGGTCTGCGACCCGATCCTGATTGCAAGGGGCAGGCAGGCCAGTGGGGTGAATCCTTGGTGGTGGGAGAGATATGCAGAAGCACTAGGGTCTTGCCTGCCGGCCAGCAGGATTTCCCCATGTTCAAATTGGGGAACTGAGGCTGAGAGAGGAAGGTCAAAGCACTAGTAAGAGTCTTAACACAGCTTTGTCCAGCTCCAAAGCCTTTACTCCTACATCGTCTCTTAAATCCAGAGAGGCTTCCTGAAGGTGCTAGAACCAGGACTCAGACACAGGTTGATTTCAAGAAAAGATGAGCTTTTGCAGATAAAAGAGCAGATGAAACTGGAAAGGCAGGCCGGGGGCAAGGATAGGGAGAGAACGAGGAATGATGTCTCTCAGAGACTGAGCCTGTCCTCCCCCCTTCTTACGATTCCCACTAAATCTGCTTTGGAAGCACATGATTTAATCTGGGGATGGAACTTCTACTAGGAACCTTGCCTGGTACTCAGGGCATCACCATGCCCATGGCTTCCTTTCCAGCCCAACTCAGCCTCACCCGGTTCTCCTCCAAACATTCCTTCTTGCTAGAATGTACTTCCTTCTAACATCTGGGAGAGATGTCATATGTGATGTGTTCAGAAAAGCACTGGCCTTCAGTCAGACAGGACTTGTTCCAGTTCTGTCTTGGCCATGGACTGGCCTAGGTCCCCCAGAGAAGCCACTGAGCCTCAGTTGTTCCTCCATAGAGCAGAGCTGGAGAGAGCAGGTTATTAAGGTTGTTGTGAGCCTTAATAGCATATGCAAAGGCCCCGGCACCCTCAGAAAGGAGAGCTATTGCTGAACTCTGAATTCCCAGCTCCAGGCAGCCTTAGCACCTTCAAAAAGATGGCACTGAGGCAGGACACAGAGGACACATAGGATTTAGACCAGGAGCTGGCAAAGGAGGTGCCCTGGGAAGGAGAAATAGCAGGAAGAAGTTGGGTGTGGGACAGGCAGATGGCTCTATGGAAAAGGCAGAGGTTGCAGGGCGGCTGCTGGCACCTTAGAGTCCTGCTTTCCTCAGCTCTGCTGTCCCAGGAGGACAAAGCCAGGACTGTCTTTCTCTTGCAGTTGGAACAGGCAAAACCCTGACCAGGGAGCAGTTATCTACCACGTGGCTAGGGAACTCCCTTCTGCTATACTTTCAAGCGCACCACAATCTTTCTCTCTCAGTGGTCTCTGCCAGGTGCCCCACTAGTGAGCAAGGCTCTAGCCCGGGCACCCAAGCAGAGTGGAGGAGCCAAGAGGGGCCAAAACAACAGAGTCAAAGGGCTGGGATGCAGGGTCAGTTAGAAAAAACTAGAGAGGCCTTGGCTGGTGGCTCAGTGCATAGAAGGTCGACTCAGCTTATGGACATCCTGGGTTCAGTTCCTGGTCAGGGCACACAGGACAAGCAACCATCTGCTTCTCTCCCCCGCCCTCTTCCCCCCGCCCCTAGCCAGTGGCTTGATTGGTTTGAGCATTGGCCTCAGGCACTAAAAATAGCTCAGTATTTGAGCATCAGCCCAAGACAGGGTTGCCAGGTGGATCCTGGTCAGGGTGCATGTGGGAAGTCTATCTCACTATCTCCCCTTCTCCCACTTAAAAAAAAAAAGAAAGAAAAAAGAAAAAGCTGGAGGAGCCAACATCAGCTTTAGGAGCATGGTAGCTTGGCCACATTCTCCAGGCCTCCTGGGGCCTCCTATGCTAAGCACAGAGGTCAACTGCTCACCATCCTCAAGTAAAGAACCCACAAAAGGAACTGGACTTGTCCTACAACATGTGAGATTTAGGGTAAACCTAAGGAAGACCTTCTTGGCTTCAAACATGGGAGGTGGGCAGAGAAGGGCTGCACGTATATTCCTAGGGGCTTTGGCCATGAGGTGGGTGGGATAATGTCAAGATTGAAAACTCTGGAGCCAGGCTGCCTGAGTTCGAATTTGGTTCCACCACTTCCCAGCTGGGTCTTTTTAGACAAGCTGTTTCCCCACTCAGTGCCACAGTTTTCTCATCTGTAAAATGAGGCTTAAAAGTCTCTATTTCATAGGGTTGTATATACATTATGGAAAGCACTGAGAGGATGCCCAGCACAGAGTAAGCACTCTATAAGCTTTAGCTCATTTTTTAAAAAATTTATTTATTTTAGTGAGGAGAAAGAGACAGAGAGAGAGCAAGGGGGGGGGGCAGGAAGCATCAACTCCCATATGTGCCTTGACTAGACAAGCCCAGGGTTTCGAACTGGCAGCCTCAGTGTTCCAGGTGGACACTTTATCCACTGCGCCATCACAGGTCAGGCATTTTAGCTCTTTTTATTATTATCTTCCTTCCAGAATCTCTTCCTTCAGGCCCACTCCCAAGTGGGGAAAACCATGCATCTTTGTTCTCAAAGCTAGGGCAAGGAGGACCCAGAATCCTGGCAGATAGGTGTTGGTTTGGGGAATGAGACAGAGGTCTCCCTGGGCAACTTGCTCCCAGGGCCACAATCACTCAAGGAAGGAGGTGAGGCCAGAGCTTGGCGTGGGCCAGGGCTGCCTGAGAGCCCGGAGAAGCAAGGGAGAATGGACCATGCCAGGCCAGAAGCTGGGGCCCAAGGCCCTATCTCCTGCTTTCCCTTCCCCCTTGGTCTTTGGGGCAAAGAATTGTGCTGGTTCAGGCCTGGAAATACCAGAAATACCAGAAACTAAAGTTGTCTCTCTTTGCGTGGCCACAGCACAAAACCAACCAACATGATCCTGCTATTAACCTCGATTAAATTGGAGAGGATTCCATCTCAGGCTGTCGAGGCCCCCATGGCCCCAGCCAAGGCCCCTGATGCCGGCCGGCCCAAAATGGCCAGCCCAGGGCAGAGGCTGGGCAGTGGTGAGTGGGTGGTGGGCAGTATTTCCAGTTCAAGGGCCGAACCAAGAACAGGGCATCCTGAGCCACCAGGGCCTGAACTGCCCCCACCCCAGCTCAGCTTTTTCTGCTGCCTGTCCATAGACACGGGCACAGAGGAGGTGATTGTTTCTGTCTGACCACGGCGACTGCTCCCCAGGGCAGCCGAGAGCACAGGCCTGGGTGTCGCAGAGGTAATTGCCAACCACGGGGCCAAAACCTGCCCCCTCCACTCCTGCGGACACAGACACTCCAGCAAGAGACAGAAGGACAGTCACGGGCACACAGAGGCCCTCACAGGGCCCAGGAGAGGAGCTGGGCCTGTCTGGTCACACTCCCAGCCAGCCGTGCACACATGCACCACACTTGCACTACACACACACACACACACACACATACACACTCCCTCCCACCACCCACACCCCCAGAAAGAGGCTCCACAGAAGCTACACCCCTTGAGGCACAGTTCCTAGGAGGATAAAAACACCCATTCAGGCAGGGGGGCAAGGGCAGGCACCAAAATAGAACCACTGAAAAGTCATGGGCAGAAGGGAAAGAACAGGCCCAGAGGCAGACAGACCTGAGTTTGAGTCCTGATTCTATCACTCCTAGCTGGGTGACTGGGACCAAATCACTTCCCTTCCCCAAACCTGCACTGCACCATCTGTGAAAGAGGCACAGAGAAAGGTACCCAGGGAAGAGTGCACGCCCTCATCAGCAGTGATCAAGGTACAGTAGGGGCCACTGTGATGACAATTTACTGTTAAAGAGACCAGGAATGAGCCCAGCTGGAGCAGGAAGGCTGGGGCAGGATCCTAAGGTTGGGGGACCCCTCAGAGCCCGTGGGGGCTGGCTGGGAAATAGACACAAAAAGAACACAGGTTTTAGAGGAAGCAAGACCTGGGCTGGCAGTTCAGTCTGCCCCTTCACAGCTCTGTAGTCTTGGTAAGTCAGTTCACCACTCTAGGCCTGTCTTATCTCTCAAAAATGACATGAACATCACTTGCATTCCGGAGGGGTTGTGGGAACAGTAACCCCACAAAAGCTAATAGCAATGAAGCTGGACTGTCTGCCTGCTCACCCACATACTGTGACCAGGGACAAGTTGAGTGATTGCTCTGTAAAGCGGGGATGATGATGGTACTAACTTCACAGGCACTGTGAGGATGAAATGCTCAGCACATGTAAAGACCAGGCATGTAGCAAGTGTACTTAGCATCCGTGTGACGAGACTAATCACCAGCAGTGTCATTCCTGGCCCATGGAGTTAGCCTGCCCTGCTTTCTCCGTGGGCTGCCATCGTTCAGGTCCCATATACCCCCCACCTCTGAAAAGAAGGGTGCAGGGAGGAGCACTGGGACCCAGCCCTGCCCTCCCTCTGCCACCCACAGGGACTCGGGAGGCGGCCTTCGTGTACGCCATCTCTTCAGCAGGTGTGGCCTTCGCAGTGACAAGGGCATGCAGTAGTGGGGAGCTGGAAAAGTGCGGCTGTGACCGGACAGTGCATGGGGTCAGCCCCCAGGGTAAGTGCAGGAGGTGCTGAGGTGTGAGAGGGAGAGCAGTGGCCTGGCCGTCCCTCACCCATGGCCCCTTCTGCCCCCGCCCCCCAGGCTTCCAGTGGTCAGGATGCTCAGACAACATCGCTTACGGCGTGGCCTTCTCACAGTCGTTCGTGGATGTGCGGGAGAGAAGCAAGGGGGCCTCGTCCAGCCGGGCCCTCATGAACCTCCACAACAATGAGGCTGGCAGGAAGGTAGCATGGCATGTCTTCCGCCACCATCACCGCAGGGGCAGGGCGCGCTCGGCAAAGTCCCTGAAACACTCTCCCACCCACATGCTACTCAGAGATGCCTCCTGTCGGCCAGTGGGGTACCAGACGGCAGGGTGGGGGACAGTGGGAGTGGCCCCCCGCATGGTCACACGTCCCCCCCATCCATACGTATTTATGTGTATAGGTGTCTCCATCTCTCTGTCACACACACACCCCTAACAGGTAGCACAGCTAGGATTTGAATCCTTCTATGTCCAACAAAGATCATGTGCCAACTCTGATACCATCTGCCTTCTCAACACCTACTCACCAAGGTTCCTGTGCAGATTCAATGCAGCTGTGTTCTTCCCTATCATGTCACTTGTCATTTACTATTTCATATGACACTGCCCTTTAAAATGTCTCTCCCCTGTCAACTGCAAATGTCCCAAGGGCAGAAACTGTCCCCAACACAGCTTCCTGGCCCACCATAGCATACAACAGGTGCCTAATACAGAGGAAGCATGACAGTGCATCTTGCTTCCATTCTGCTGCATGCCCCAGCCATGCCCTCGTCTGCTGCCAGCAAACCTCCCTGGCCTCCCTGACATATGCTGATGGCACTCTCCCTTCCCCGCCCTTTGCAGGCCATCCTGACACACATGCGGGTGGAATGCAAGTGCCACGGGGTGTCAGGCTCCTGCGAGGTGAAGACATGCTGGCGAGCTGTGCCGCCCTTCCGGCAGGTGGGCCACGCACTGAAGGAGAAATTTGATGGCGCCACCGAGGTAGAGCCACGCCGTGTGGGCTCCTCCAGGGCACTGGTACCACGCAACGCGCAGTTCAAGCCACACACGGATGAGGACCTGGTGTACTTGGAGCCCAGCCCAGACTTCTGTGAGCAGGACATGCGCAGTGGCGTGCTGGGCACAAGGGGCCGCACATGCAACAAGACATCCAAGGCCATCGACGGCTGTGAGCTGCTGTGCTGCGGCCGTGGCTTCCACACAGCACAGGTGGAGCTGGCCGAGCGCTGCAGCTGCAAGTTCCACTGGTGCTGCTTCGTCAAGTGCCGGCAATGCCAGCGGCTGGTAGAATTGCACACGTGCCGGTGACTGCCACCTGCCCACGCCCAGCAACCACCTAGTGGCCTGGGGAAGGCCAATAATTTAAACAGTACCCTTCCATCTACCCCAAAAGATACTGGTTATATTTTGTTTTGGTTTGGTTTTTGGGTCCTCATGTTATTTATTACTGAAACCAGGCAGGTGACCCCAAGGGCACCAACTGGGGTCTCCCTCAAGCCTGGGCCTTTGTGGCTACCACTGACCAAAGGGACCTTACTCATGCTTCTGGCTGTCCACATGTGGCTGCTACTGACCACTCAGTTGTTATCTGTATCCATTTTTCTACTTGTAGATGTGAGGAGGGTAACAGGAGTGTTACAGCCACGTGCCTACTGACCCTGCCATTAAGGAAAGGGGTGGCCCTACAGTGGGGAGATCGGTGCCATTTTGCTGGAAGTTGCACCCACACACATACACACAGACCCCTGGCAGCTTCAGCATGGTAACTTTGTCTTCTCAAGCCCACTGGAAAGGAAATGGGCAGATACCAGGTCAAGGGCAAAGGGTTAACTTTAGCCCTCCAAGAGCAGCTGAAGGTTCAATTTCTGTGGGACCTTCTCAGCAGGAAAAGCAGGTGAGATGAGGGCAAGAGAAGCCTACAGTCCCACCCTGGAGCCCAACCTGCCTGGCCTCCCCTCAGAGAGGAAAATCCCCACTCCCTAGACCCCCCAGGCAGGAGCCTAGCTGCCATCCTGGACCAGAGACCCCAGCTGGGCCTCTGCAGTGATGCCCTCATGCATCTCCTCCTCAGTGCTGCTCCTCCATGAAACTGAGAATGGAAACCGCTCACACAGAAAGGAAAGGGCCACGTAAAATAGCCCTCTCCCAACCACATTTCACTGGATGACAGAGAAGACAGGGATGGATGCTTGTGCCTGTTTTGCAGCAGAGAGGGCAATCCCAGATCAAGCAAGATGCAGAGGCAGAGCCACAAAATTCCTCCAGCCACGGCTCTTCCTGGGCTCCTGTACCCAAAGGCCCAGAAACTGCAGGTCTTCTTGGGTCTGAGCCTTGGGGGTGGGGGGACCTCTGGCTGGAGGAAGAGGGGCTACAAGGCAGATGGAGGCACAGGCCACAGGCTGGCTAGAGCCCACACAGTTCCTGAAGGCAGAGCAGGCTCTGAGGGACTAGGTCAGGGGTCGGGAACCTATGGCTCACGAGCTAGATGTGGCTCTTTTGATGGCTGCATCTGGCTCGCAGACAAATCTTTAATAAAAAATAGTAATAACGTTAATAATATAAAACATTCTCATGTATTACAATCCATTCATTTCCTATCGCTCATGTTCATGGTTGCGGGTGGCTGGAGCCAATCTCAGCTGTCCTCCGGGGCAACACCAAATTTTTATTGGACAATGCATAACGTACACGGGTCATTGTATGGCTCTCACTGAATTACATTTTAAAATATGTGGTGTACATGGCTCTCTCAGCCAAAAAGGTTCCCGACCCCTGGACTAAGTGGACATCTGGAATGCACTCTTGCCCCGGGGTCCCATGGGTAATGAAGAGGTCCCGAGACAGCACTATAAGCCCGGGGCTGGCCCTGCACACCAACCAAACTATCAGGAGTCTAGTCCAGACTTCTGTGAGCAAGACAAGCACACAACAAAAATGGCTTGAACCAGCTGCTTCTAGGGTGGGCTCCCAACCACCAGAGAACCCCGCTGCCAGCCCTGCCTTCAGGCTTCCCCCACACTGGGGCTTTAGGCTCCTAGTTTCAGGTCTTGAGCTCTGGGAGCCCCACTGGAGATTCTCAGACCCCATGCTTTAGGCGCCCAGGTTCAAAGTCTGAATTCAAAGCCCTGAAGTGAGAATATGGGCTCTGGCCTATAGAAGCTCTCCAGACCTGGTGGTTGTGCCTCCTGGTGTTGGCTCCCTCATGAAGAGGTCAATACTCTTGGCCTCCAACCAAGCTCTCTGCTCAATGTCCATCCAAGAAGGCCAAAACCAAGTGAGATGCTGGAGCCACATTTGAATGTGGGGATAATCTTGGGGCAGGCAGGCTCTGATGTGGATGAAAGCTGAACCGAGTAAGTGTCCCCACAGCTGCCCAGCTGGGCTCCCTCCTTCTCTGGCGGGTTCTGTTCAGCTGTCTGCTCAATGCCAGGGAAAATACTATCCCTCACTGGCAAAGGCCAGACCCAGACAAAAGAAGCACTGGGGACCCCTCCCCCTCCAGAGATAGGGCTGAGCCACTTTCCCCCATCCCCAAGTCCTTTCCCCTGAGCCAGGGGAATAATAGGTCCAGGCTGCATGCTGGTATGTTGGGCAATGCCCCCAGAAGCAGCGAAGATGGTCTGTGCTTATTCATAGGTCTTACCTTCCCCCTGGCAGGGGGCTCCTCAAAGCTGAGCCTCTTGGATTCTGAAAGGTGTAAACTTGGTAAAGCACACTCGGTTCTAGGAACCTCTGTCCAGCCGCCCACCACCACCAACCAGCACCCCAAACGCCAAAGGGATCCACTGCCACAGGAAAATAGAGCTTCCTTGGACACACTTTCCTCCAAACTGTCCCAAATAGAGGAAGAATCAGCACAGGCCTGACAGCCACCCACTCTGGAAGCTGGCCTGGGAGTCCAAGTCCTGTCCAAAACCTTCACTAATCTTGCCACAGGCAAAGGTGATGTCCTCTGAACCCTTGGGCTGGATAAGCCCCAGCTCTGGATGCTGCTGCCCCTCTGCTGCCCCACCCCATCCTCCAATTTTTATACTCGGCTCCTTGCCGTTGTGACATCCCCATGAAATAGTCTGATGCACGATAAAATGATTATTTCTTTATCTTGCAATTGTGGTGGTGACTTTTTTGGAGAAGAGGGAGAAGAGAGAGTTGGGAAAGGACGTGAGAAAAGCAGGTAAATAGCAGCACTCTCTAGACATGGGCCCCCTGTTTGCCTGCTTTCCTTCTGAGTAAGGGGCGTGATGGCCACAGGTGAAAGGCCCACCAGTATGCTGTCTGGAATTCACTTTTAACATCCAGAGGCTATTGCTGCACTTCACTGAGCAATGATCAGCTATTTCAACCTTGGCCGGAGCCAAGGCCTCAGGACCCTTCTTGAGTGTTGATGTGGAGAACAGGGACAGACACACTGACAAGTGAGGGTCTGGTGAAGTGAGTGCCAACTGAGGAGATAGGGGACAAAAGGAAAAGAACTTAGTTCCTGTCAAGGACACAAGGATTCAAAGCCTATGGCTAGAAGTAAACTCCAGGTTTGGAGCCCAATCAAAATGAGGTGTCTGGATGGAAAATACCATAACTCAAGTCACACTGATGGGGAGACCCAAGGTGGCTTCTGAGGAAGCTTACTCTGGAGAAGTCCACGTCCCCACCAAGCGGGGCACGGCCAGTCTCTCCACCTAACACCCTCACTGCAACAAATTCACTCCAGCCTGGAAACTGCTTGGCTTTCCAGAAGTTTAGTGGGATATAAAAGGGCTGGTGCAAAGTGCTTTCAGAACAGCAGGAGTACATACAAATTTGTGAAGAATTGGGGAGGGGAACAATATAAGGTCTAGACTACGGGTGAATAGGAAAGGACACCTCACTCTCAAATCAGGGTCAAAGAGAAGAGGAGGGGACTGGTAACATAGAGTCCAGGACGGCAAAGAGATGTAGGTGTCCATTCCCAACCGGTTTTTACAACTGTGAAAAGGACCAAAGCTTTGCAATCAAGACAGGCCTGAGTTGGAATCCCTTCACTATAAGGAATCTTGGACAACTCATTGTCACACTGGGACTCATTTTCTTCATTTACATTATGGCACTGTTCCCCTTGCCCCAATCCTAAATGGGGTTAAATAATATGATAATAGTCTATTTATTGAGGACATTAAATAACACATGTAAAGTTGAACAAATGTCTTTTTTTTTTTTTTTACAGGGACAGAGTGAGTCAGAGAGAGGGATAGACAGGGACAGACAGACAGGAACGGAGATGAGATGAGAAGCATCAATCATCAGTTTTTTGTTGCGAGACCTTAGTTGTTCATTGATTGCTTTCTCATATGTGCCTTGATCATGGGGCTATAGCAGACCAAGTAACCCTTGCTCAAGCCAGAGGAGCCTGCGCTCAAGCTGGTGACTTCGGGGTCTCGAACTTGGGTCCTCCACATCCCAGTCCGACACTCTATGCACTGCGCCACCGCCTGGTCAGGCCAAATGTCAATTATTATATTAGTATTACTCTCTTCTCAGGAGTGTAAGAGGCAGTTCAAGTAGCTCTAAGATGGGGGGACCAGAAAAGGGGATAGAACAAGGAGCAAAGCAGAGACAGGGGGGAACTGGTTAAGAGTTGAAGGCAGGTACCCCGAGACTGTGGTCCTCCTTTGGCCTCACCCCAGCAAGCAGAAGCAGGCATATGTCTCAGGGGCAGAGAATCCCAGGTCGGAGACAGACAGAGACAAAGAATCCCAGGGGCTGGGATAGCTAAGCAGCCACGAGCAAAGCAATAGCAAAGCTGCCCCTAGGCACCAGCAGAAGCTGAACCAAGGTCCCCATGTGGACAAGAAGCTGCCTTAGGACAGGGAGCACAGCCCAAGGAAGGCATAGTCAGTTGTGGAGGTGGGAGAGTCAGAGCTGTAGGAAGCAAATGTAGTGGGGCCCAAGGGCTCCATCTGTAAGGATGGAGGGCTTGCAGAACTCCCAGTCCGAGCGGGTCAGCTCATGGAGAGGCTGCGTCCACATCCATCCTTGACAGCTGCCCTCGGAGCTCAGGCAAGGTCTCTGGGTGGGTTGGGAAACTGGGCAATAAAGTAGACCTCCGTCTCAGTCCCGTCATGGCAGCCAGTGGTCTAAGGGAAATTTGGAGAGACCAGAGGCAGCGTCTAAGGTAGATCTTGGCCAAGGAAGGGCCAGAAAACACAGGAAGGGTGGAAAAGGAAGTATAGGGTCTATGCAACTAAGAGCAGCTAAGACAGGCTGAGAAACGGTGAGGCAGAAGCAGAGAGTAGGGGGACAGACACAGCAACAGAATGAGAAAGATACAAGAAGAGAGAGAGGAAGGCACTGAGGAACCAGAAGGCATCTGGGCAGAGGAGTCCAGCAGCTTCCTAGTAAGAGGAGAAAGTGCTGAGCTTCAGGAGAAGGCGTCTGACTCAAGAAGGGGGGAGTGAGGGGATGTCTCAGGGAGGTGGGGGTGGGGGGATGTGGCCTGGCCTGGCCCAGGCGATGACTTCACAGGCATCTCCCCCCACTCCTTCCTCAGCCGCCAGCCCTAGTGACCCCCTGCCCGCATCTCAAGGGTCTAGGCCAAGCAGGCGCTGACAGGGGAGAGAAGGGGCCCTTCTGGGCCAGGCCCCCTAGCCTGGCATAGTGCCTGCTGGGAAGGAGGGGCCTAGAGGCCCAGCCCTTGTCAGCATCCCGGCCGGCACTTCGGAGGCAATTAGCAGCCCAGCTGAGCTAATCCCCCGCCTGGCGAGGCCAACACAAACAGGCCCAGGCCGGGTGCACACTCGCCTGCCTGTTTGCTGAGGGGCCCGGTGGTCCGCCAAGAACAACACCAATAACCCGGGGCCTTCTCTAGGTTAAGAGGAGGACCGAGGCTTGCCGAAGAGCTGACCATGCCCGACAGGCATACTCTGGCAGGAGCCCTGACTGCCCCAGAAAGACAGCCACTGTTCCCAAGCCTTGGGCCAGCCAGGAAGAGGAAGCTGGACACAAGGAGCCATATACTCTGATTCAGCACCCACCCCACCCCCACCCATGCCACCTGTGAGGGAGAAGGGCCAACTCAGGCTTGTGCTGCCTTGACCAGCCCAACAATCAAAGTCAGAAGGGGCTGAGCCCACTGCTCAGGAACCAAGGATTACAGGCTACATGCTGGACAGGAGAGCCCAGAGGCAACCCTATCTTTAAAGGGTTCATGGTCTAGCAAGGGAACAAACCATGGATGACCTTGGAGCAGGGCCAGACTCTAGTCCTATCAACAAAAAGGGACCCAGGAGAAGAAACAGAGGCCCAGATATTGATCCATGGGGAGATGGCACTAAGAGAAGCAGGAGGGAATCAGAGCAAACTTTGGCCCCGACTGGTCCTGGACCAGGAAGTAACTCCTCTGCACAGCCCAGCAACCACGGGAGAGCCCAGGCCCCAAGCAAGGCCCTCCTCTTATACCCCGACTTCTTGATTCCAGCCCAATCCTGCCTTCCTCAGCCCTCGACCAGGGAGCATCTCCTTCCGGAGCCAAGCCCTCTATCTTCAGTGTGGTTCCTTAGCTACCTAAGAACTGGTGGACTTTGCAACAACTTCAAGAACTGTAGCCTCCCTGGAGCTTGTACTTGGTAAAGTGACATGGTCTGTGAGGACAGGCCAGGAAGCCGTGCTGATAACGCAATACCCTACTATTTATTAAGCACCTACCAACAGTGAGGTCAGGCCCACGCTAAATACCACCACCAGCATTATCCTCTGTCATGGTCATAAGCAAATAATGAAGCAAATAGCTCCTGTTGGATAAACCAGCTGAGAGGCAGGTATATGATTCATCCCCACTTTATAGATGAGACCAAGGCTCATAGCAGAGACTTGACTATGGTGGCAAGTGTGTGTGACAGCAGTCCCCTCCTCCAATCCCACATACCTCTCCATTTTCCCTCTCCTCCCTGCTGGCCCAGACCTGCCTTTGGTGCTTCCTGGGCCAAAGGGCCTCAGTGCCTTAAGCCCACCTCCTCCCCACAAAACAGAATTATCTGTCTCTGGCTGGGCTAAGCTCAACTTGGTCGCTCTGCTGGGGACCTATACATTCCTCTGCAGACAGCTCTCTCTAGGACATAGGGTAGGAAAGCTGGAATCACACTGCTAGGGCTGACAAAGCCACAGCTGGAAAGAGCAGCCCGGCGCACCACCCCCTGCCCTGGCTGGTGTGGCAGACTTAGGTCCAGTTCCTAGCCTGCCAGATGGGCTGTCAGGTTTTTGTCCACAGCAGGAAGGGGCTGACAAGCCAGCCTGGACTCTCTTTGGGCTGTTTCCACACCTGGCTCTCGAACATCTAGCTTGAACCAAGGTATAGATGTGTAGATGAGTCCTTTTCCCCTTTAGTTCAGCCAAAAAGGGAGATATTTTTCAAAGTTTTTTTACTAGGAAACTGAAGAAAAACAAACAGATCCTAAGTACACAGAAACAAGCAGATGCCTAGGAGGACTTTAACCAGCACCTGACCAGAACCCCATAGATGCTGCTTCTCCTACACCTCCTTCCAGACATCCAGAGTCTCGTTCTAGCTCCACTGCTGGCAGCCTGTGAAGTCTGAAGCAAGCCAATGACCTCTATATCTCACCTGTCAAAGATGTAGATAATGGGCCTGACCAGGCTGTGGCACAGTGGATCGAGCGTCGGACTGGGATGCGGAGGACCCAGGTTCGAGACCCGAGGTCGCCAGCTTGGGTGCGGGCTCATCTGGTTTGAGCAAAGCTCACCAGCTTGAGCCCAAGGTCACTGGCTCGAGCAAGGGGGTTACTTGGTCTGCTGAAGACCCGCGGTCAAGGCACATATGAGAAAGCAATCAATGAACAACTAAGGTGTCGCAATGAAAAACTGATAATTGATGCTTCTTATCTCGCCCTGTGCCTGTCTCTCTGTAAAAAAAAAAAAAAATATGTAGATAATGGCAGAACCAGGGCCAAACCCAGTTCTAATTTGACAGCCTTGACTATGCAGCCTCCCCAGCGACATGATGGCTGCTGGAGGACCACATGAAACACTGAACGGGGAAGTGCTCTGTGGACGGGAAGAGCTGTAGGGGACTCTGATGGTCATCACCAGCCAGCACCCTGGTTCTTTAAGCATGAGGTAAACGTGTGGGAGGAGCAGGGATGGCACTGTAGGCTTCTGGTCCCATCAGGTTTAGATGACACAGAATTTGCTGGGTCTCTCTTCTTCTCTGAGTGTTCCCATCCCTCCTCCTCCCAGCACCTCCTGCAGCCTGGGCCTCCTCCTCATCCCCTTCTTAGACAGCAGCCGGAGCCACCTGGGAAGCTTCAGGAATGGCTGATGGGTATCACAGCCAGGACGGGGCGAGCTGCTGCCCCTCTGACTCATCAGAGCTGAGTGGATCCAGAGAAGTGACCAAGAGGATGCAGGGCTGCTGCTATGAATTCAGACTTTCAGTCAGGAAAGAGGCTGAGAGAGGGCAGCTCAATCATTCAAATCAGAAAGGGATGAGGAGACTCATTCCTCAGAAGAACAGGCATGGTGTCGTGGAAGAATTCTGAGAGCTGAAGTTGCACAGATGTGGGGCTGAACCTCTTCAAGGCCGCTCACTAGCTGGGTGACCCCAGATAAGTTAACCCTATGAGTCTCAGCTTCCTCACCTGCACCATCTCACAGGCTACTGTGGGAACTGAATCATAACGCAGACAGGTGTCTAGTAACAGTTCCTTGTCCCAGTCCCCTCACTTCTGGACTAGGACTTGCACTCTTCCCTTCCCATCTGGCCAGTTACTACTGTCACGTGCGTGGTGATGGCACCCCATACACCTTACCCCAACCATCTCCTCTCAACACCTCAGGAACATTCAAAATGGCATGATTCCAAGCTGCTCAGTTGCCCCTTTACAAACACAGCAAGCTTCAAGTTTGACAGGAAGACCCTCACATCATGAGGGGAAAGGCAGGTTACACCCCTCCAACTTGTCCTCAAGGGTCAGAGCTGTCCAGTTTACCCAGCAGAGGAATCAGCTCATTAGCAAAAAAGAGGTTCTCACCCTTTAACCCAGGGGTCCTCAAACTTTTTACACAGGGGGCTGTCCCTCAGACCATTGGAGGGCCGCCACATACAGTGTTCCTCTCACTGACCACCAATGAAAGAGGTGCCTCTTCCGGAAGTGAGGCGGGGGGAGGATAAATGGCCTCAGGGGGCCGCATGCAGCCTGAGGGGCCCTAGTTTGGGGACGCCTGCTTTAACCTATGCCCCCTGCTTTGCTTTGTTAGCTGACATTTCAAAATAAATCTTGTGACTAAAATAAGCATTTCAAATTATATATACCATTTGTCCACTAGCTATTCTAATACTTCCCAAGAGGAATCTAGTAGTTAACTGCTCTGGAGTCAAATAACCCCAGCTCCACTGCATCCTAGCTGTGTGCCTTGGATAAGTCATTGAACCTGTTTACAGACCTCTTGTGAAGATAGAGAACATAAAGCACTTAGCACATCCTGTCACACCACTGCTGCTCAGCCATCAGCTATTACTACTACTGCTATTAACACTGGAGAATGTGCCTGCAGTCACCGCTCACCTCTGATTCTGAGACTCAGTGAGCCAGATGTTTCAGAGTGAGCTCCCTGACTTCAGCTGGGCAGAGGACACTTTAGAGAAAAATGGGTGGGTGCGCCTTCTACAGACCCGTGCTTCCCGAGGACCATGCCACCTTCTGCCGTCCACACTATTGCTTACACGGTCCCACCCTTGCCTTTCTATGAGCTTTCACAGTGGTTTCTGGATCTACTATTTTTTAAAGGGGGGAGGGGTCAGGAAGCAGTGAATAAAAGTCAAATGAACTGAGGCATGCACGCTAGGAAGATATGCAACACGGCTATCTGCTAGAGGCACAAGGTGGCCTGCAGCCTGATGAGAGGCAACAGAGTGGGCTCACATCCTTAAAAGCTCTAAAACACTAACAGCTCTATAGCTGGTATTCTGGAGTCCTTCAGAATAAAGGAGTGAGGAATAGATTAAACCACCTCCATCTACTACTGTCCCTGGATTACAGAACCCCACTGCCCTTTCAAGGCCCCAGAAAAAAAGCCTCCGCCTAGGTCCAAAACCCCTGATCCCCATGTAAGACCTCCCTGGAGGGCCAGCCCACATGGCTTTGTTATAAATGATGCCCTGAACAGCTATCTGACCCACTGTCTCCTGGTCTCATCTCTGAGTTCCTGGAGCCTCGGCCAAAGACAACAGTGTGGACTTGTTTCTTTGGGGCCCAGAATGGAAGGCTCCCCAGCACCTGGGAGCAGCTGGAAGTTGGAACTCAAGGACTCATTGCTGCTGGTCTCCCCATCCCATGCCAAGTGCATCTATAAACAAGCCTTCTCAATGGATCCCTGCAGCTACTCCCAAGGGGTCAAAAAGGAGGAAAACAGGCTAGAATCAGGGCAGCCCATGGCTTACTAGAGAGACCTGAACCAGGAGGCCTGGTCTGAAAGATGGCCTGTGGGTATGGCCCATCCTATACTGCTGGCCCTGTGCCCAGAGTCTTGGATAAGTTCGCCATTGCCCAGGATTGCTGCCCTATGCCAGCTGCTGGGACCCCAAGAGGTATGGAGCCTCTGTCACTCTGCTGTAGGTCTCACTGTTTTACAAGTTGGCGAGAAAAGGAGATTGCTGGGGTGGAGATGCCTGGATGTTGGGCTGTTGTGCGTGATTCTGTTTGCTATAAAACAGCCAGACATTCCTAGGACCTGGAATCCCGCCGAGGCCATAGAGCTAGCCTTCCCGGCCATATATCTCCAGGCGGGGGACAGGCCTGAGACATCTGAGATAATAAAGACATGATTGTCTCAGCCCTGGGGCTTGTCTCCCCTTTGTCCCCGGGCCCAGCAGCCAGCAAGAAGTTTAAAGACATCCTCCCCCTTCTCCTGGGAAAGTACAAATGCATCAGATTCTATAGCCCCTGGTATGAGCTTCCCAAGAACCAGGCCTGGGATTCCTGCTCTCGTCTCACCAGAGCAGAAGGCAATCAGGGCTCCATCCCATGGCAGCAGACAGGAGAGGCAGTGAGTAACCAGGATGTGGAATTTCACTTGGGGAATATACCTTTCTCTGGGTAAGCATCTCTAATTCTCACCAACCCTCCAAAATAGGAACTTTTCAATTTTAGGGATGAAGAAACTGAAGCCAAGAGAGGTTAATGGACTTGTCCAAAGTCACAACTATTCAATGGCAAGGATGGTTTAAAACTCAGATCTGTTTACTCCAAAGCCTACAATTTCTATAGCAACTCGAACAAATTCACCCCTCCCTTTAATGCTTCTTCCCTAATGCCCAGCTTTTCAACCTCAAAGGGAGTAGTTAACCCTTTAATATCTAAAAAGAAAAATTCATGATGGAAACAAAACCCAAACTCCTTAATCTGGAAGTCAAAACCAAAGTTGCCAGCCTGGTATCCCATGAGTCATTCCTATCTCAACCTGACCAAATGTTAGCAACCATCTGTCCCAAGGGCATGTGGCTTCACGGAGGGAAGGACAGTCCTATCCATTTTGTGAATTAGTGAAATGCCAGTCCTAGCTTTCCCAACTACAAAGGGCACCATCCACACAACAGTAAAATGCTCAAGTCTAGGGAGCACTGGACTCAATCAAAAGACTCGGACTCTTGTTCAATGAGTGAACTTATAGAAGCTCAACTCTAAGCCAGTTTTTTCGTTCAGAAAACAATCACCTGTTCTACTTGCCTCCCAGCTTTCCTCAGGACAGACATAGAAGCTTTAATCAGCAGCTCCATGCATGTTCTTTCTCCTGCTGGTGTCTTCTGCATTCTGACTCCTCCTCTTCCCCCTGCCTTGCAAATATTCCCCCTTCTGTTCAAATATTGGAACTCACTGTGTGCTCAACACCATGCTGGGTACAAGGAGAGGCTCACATACAGGCTAAGAAAAGATGATAGAGACCTAACATCAGACAGTATGAAACTAGAACCAACTGGCTACAAATGAACTGAAGGGCTGGCCTGCTGAGGAACGGCCAGGGTCTGTTTAAGCCTCAGGCCTGCCCAGGACCCTCCTGGCCTGGCTGTGGGACCTCAGGACTAGAGGCTCAGCGTCCCCCTAACTCAGACACTATCTGCCCACAGGCAAGGATAAGGACCGCATCTTTCAAGGCTACTTTCAGCCCCAAGAGTTGACCCATCTGCCCCTAACTCCCTGCTTTTTCCATGCTTAACTCGCGGGCCTTGGCAAATTAAGTACCTTCAACTCTATTAGACATATAGCTTCCCTCTTTGGGAACACAAGAGGGCTGGGACAAACCAAACAGTAGAAAATCTTTCTGAAAGACACAGAGATTCCTCTTCCTTACTCATTCTGGCCGTCTAGGCTCAGAACTCTAAGAGAATGCGGAGGACATCTGGTGTAATAGTCCCAGTGGACATCATTAAGAGGGGTTCTCTGCTTGCACACATTCCAACTGACCCCAGAACATCTCTACAGCCCTAAAATAAACCAATTCCCTCCAACTCCCATCCCACATGGACATTTCACTCTTCCCTGGAAGCCCAAATATGATGCGGCTGCTCATAGGGGCAGAGTGTATCTGTCTATAACAAGCTCCTCAAAGACGGAGTCTGCACAAAGGCTTGGTTCATGATCCAAATTTTTTTAAAAATAGAAAAAATAGCCCTGGCCGGTTGGCTCAGCGGTAGAGCGTCGGCCTAGCGTGCGGAGGACCCGGGTTCGATTCCTGGCCAGGGCACACAGGAGAGGCGCCCATTTGCTTCTCCACCCCTCCGCCGCACTTTCCTCTCTGTCTCTCTCTTCCCCTCCCGCAGCCAAGGCTCCATTGGAGCAAAGATGGCCCGGGCGCTGGGGATGGCTCTGTGGCCTCTGCCCCAGGCGCTAGAGTGGCTCTGGCCGCAATATGGCGACGCCCAGGATGGGCAGAGCATCGCCCCCTGATGGGCAGAGCGTCGCCCCATGGTGGGCGTGCTGGGTGGATCCCGGTCGGGCGCATGCGGGAGTCTGTCTGACTGTCTCTCCCCGTTTCCAGCTTCAGAAAAGTGAAAAAAAAAAAAAAAAAAAAATAGAAAAAATAAAGACTGATGTTTGCCTGACGTTAACTAAAACAGTGTTTTTCAACTGCCAGTCTGCACACCAGTGTTGGTCCATAACAGTGCCAGTCCAGGGTAGTTCATTCCTTGGCAGACCAGCAGTTGAAAAACACTGAATTAAAAGACATTGTTATTTGGAAATAGCAAGCAAGATCACTGACTCTATAAGGTAGTAATGATTCTCAGAATTGGAAGTACAGGCTGCAAGTATGGATGACAAGACACTGTGGTTAGTGAGCTCTTTTCCCATCAATTTGAGAGTTTGCACTCTTCCCAGGAGCAACTAGAAAAACAGAAACTCAAGAAACCTTGCTTAGTCCCACAACCAGCCAGACTTTCTTGCTATTTCTCTGCCATCTAGTGGCTCATCTGGAGTATCACAGGTCGACCTTGTGGTCATTTTCCTTGGTCCCTCCATCATTTTCCTAAATAACGGTATTATTTAGACAGCCAAGCATTATGTTGGGTGCTTTATCTATATTATTGCTAGTCTTCATAACAACGCACAGTGAGAATTCTATTTTTCAAATATGAAAACCAAGGCTTAAAAGTAACATCACGGCCCTGGCCGGTTGGCTCAGCGGTAGAGCGTCAGCCTGGCGTGCGGGGGACCCGGGTTCGATTCCCGGCCTGGGCACATAGGAGAAGCGCCCATTTGCTTCTCCACCCCCCCCCCTTCCTCTGTCTCTCTCTTCCCCTCCCGCAGCCAAGGCTCCATTGGAGCAAAGATGGCCCGGGCACTGGGGATGGCTCCTTGGCCTCTGCCCCAGGCGCTAGAGTGGCTCTGGTCGCGGCAGAGCGTCGGCCCTGGTGGGCGTGCCGGGTGGATCCCGGTCGGGCGCATGCGAGAGTCTGTCTGACTGTCTCTCCCCGTTTCCAGCTTCAGAAAAAAATACAAACAAAAAAAAAAGTAACATCACTTGACCAGTGGAAAATACGATGCCCAAGTCTATCCTCATGCTATTGTTATCACTCCTCCTAGAGGAAAAGAAGGCCCAACACTAAAGATGATCTCAATTCTTCCACAAATTCGTGCATGTTCCAAGCTCCTGACAGTTAGTTAACATTCTGGTCAAATAGATAGTACCACTACTTGCCCCAGGATACACCAGACACAGCAGGGGGAATCAGGCAAATCACCTCACTCAATTTCTCCAGCTGAGAATGAGAGGCTACACAAAACAGGTACACAGATGTTCATAGGAATGTTATGCATAATAACCAAGAGGTGGAAACAACTCAAGAACCCATCACCTGATGAATAAATTGGACAAAATGTGGTATATCCATAAAATGAAATATTTAGCCATAAAAAGGCATGAAGTATGATATATGCTAAAACATTAAAGAACCTTAAAAACATTATGTTAAGTGAAAGAATCCAATCACAAAAGAGCACACACTGTATGCTTAACATTTACATGAAATGTCCAGAACAGGTAAATCTACCACAACAGAAAGATTAATGGTTACTTAGGGCTGAAGGGATTGGAGGCAGGAGAACAAGGGTTTAGAAAGTGATAGCTAAGGGTACAGGATTTATTTCTTAAGTCAAGATAATGTTCTAAAATATATCATGGTCATAATTACACAACTCAGTGAATATATAAAAACCACTAAATTGTCTACTTTAATTAAGTGAATTCTATTATATGTAAATTATCTCAGTAAAACTGTTGCACACATCCCCTCCCACCAAAAAAAGAGGACTGCTCTAAATATCCTAAGGCCCTTCCTTCCAGTTGTTTTTAGCAGACGAATTAATCTATCATTGTTAGTGCCAGCACTAATAACTTGGCCTTAACCACCTCAAACTGGTATTAAGTCCAATCTCATCCAAGGTTCCCTGAATAACTGTTCCATGCCCTCTCCCCAACATCTGAGTGAGCAGACTCTGCCTCTGAGAGGCAGATACCTCCCTGTCTTAAGGAACCCAAACTGCAGACATCTATATAACCACTGACTCTAGACAAGAAAAATAGGGCACAGACAGCCTGCCTCTGTCTCTGATGCTGTTTCAGAGACCTTCCTGATAAGTGACTCCAGCCTAAACTCAACAGTTCTGAGAATGTTCATTCACACTTCGGGGGCGGCCTGTACTCTGGTAAATACACTGGCTTTGGAATCAGATGTGATTTCATTATTTTACAGCTCTGTCTTGGGCAAGTTACTTAGCTACTCTGATGTTAAATTTCCTGCAAAATGGTTACAAATATGCTTCCACTACTCTTATGGAAATGGTATGTGTATCATTTGAGGCTAACATTCCAAGTCAGGTGCCCTACACAAGACTTCTGGAACACACCCTTTCCTATGAGCTCTGGCTCCAGACCTCTATTCTCTGAGAAGTCCTACCTGACAGCCCCACCTCACTGATTATTCCCTTTCAGTCTTCCAAACACTTAAGTAGAGTCTGATGGCCCACAACTCTGAAAAAACAAACTCCCCATGTCTGCAGATTTCCTGTAATTTATTAAATACTAAGTTTTGCTACTCTTCACTAGCAAGAATTGCTCATCCAGCCTTTTTAAAAAGTATCCTATGTTCTGTAACAAGGACAAAGTCCTGATCTGTGTGTAGGATCCAGGTTGATTCTGCCGCTAAATGTGCTTTATGTGACTTTGAGCAAGTACCTTCCCTTGTAAAATGAGGGACTAACAATAACCTTAGATCTCTTCTGGTGTATAAGATCCTTCGCCCCCGAAACCTATGATTACTAATACTGAATTGTTTTTTAACAACCAAACACCACTCTTAAATGAGGCAGAAAACATGTCCACAACCAGAATGTAAAAATACACTGTTGGGGTTGGACTAGCCACTTGCTAAATTTTTAGCTACATCACTAGTACTGTACCAGCTCTCTCCAACTTTTTTCTTTCTACAGGACTGAAAAAGGATTTGTCCCTAGTTTTAAAATAACTACTAAAAAGGTATTTTTATTACTCCAAGAAAAACATCAAAGTTAAATAACCTGTCCAAGATCATTCAGTAAGTAAACAATGGAGCCATGATTCAAAACCAGGCAGTCTGGCTCTAGAGTCCATGTTCTTAATTATTACTTTATACTGCCTTTTGCAAAACAGACAAGCTATAATGCCTAAGAGTAAATCATACTGAGTGATGGACCATTTTGAACCCCTTAACATTATAAAATTGGATGCCGTTCTATAGAAGAATTTCCTAACAGATCAAGCTTTGTCCTTTTGTCTGACTGAATGTTCACTGGGAATTGAAGAACCATTATCTCTAATCCTAATGACAATTCTTCAATAGGTTAGCAGGTTTTATTGCCTCACTTTACAAATGTGTAAATCAAGACTGAAAAACTAAAGTTGTTTGCTCAAACACAGCTAGGTATTGAGTCTAATTCAAGTATAGGTCTCTCTACTCCAAAATATAAGTGCTTCTCCTATTATTCAATATTGTTTTTCTTTAAAAATTAAAAAATTTATATGGAATTGGTACTAGATTTCCCAAAACACAAACAACCACAGCAAATGTTTGATTTTATATAAATTGTAATGGAGAATGTCAGGATATTTACAAGAAGAGATCTGTAAGGGGATATAGTCTCACTACTGAAGTCTATTAATTCTTGGATCCTACTAGTATTCCCAGAAGAAAAAGTGGTCCATAAAATAGGAAAAAACAGTGTCTGCCACCATTAAGAAACCATATTTATCCTACAAGCAAAAACCAAGTCAGTCTTTACTGGACACTGCAAAATACAAGACACTATAGTTTGAACCAAACTTTAGAACCTCTCAAATATGTGTATCAAGGAAAACCTAATTCTCCTTAAAGACTCCATAGTCTATTTAATACAAAGGTTTTATGGATTTTACTAATTTCCTGTCAACAGCAAAAAATTCCTAGGGTTGTAGAGATGATCCTGGCACCAGTGGTGTTCAAATCTCTTGGCAAAGTCTAGAGGACCCACCGGGTACACAAACTGTGTATCCATGTTTGGCACAAGGAAGAAGTCAGGGAAGCAAAACTGCTGAGACTGTTTCAATCACAGCAGTTGTTTCATGATACCTTTTCTGTTTCTGTAATGAGGTTCTATATAAAATTTTACTTGGGAAAGTAAAGAGGTCTAAGAGGTCTACTGCTAAAAAGACAAATCAAAATGGAATAGAAAACTACTTTATCTATACATGAGGAAACTGAGGCCCAAAGAGGCATAGAACAGTTGGCACAGCATACTTTTCCAAGAAAAGCCCGGTGTCCCAACTAGAATCTGGGTCTCCAACTCCCAACCCAGAACTTTTCCAGTACTGACATAACCATCCCGGGAGAATGAGGAGATAACAACAACATAATGCAAAAAAAGGACTCCATTTAGTCACACTACGCTTACCAGGTTTCAAGATCCCTCTGGGCTAAGGAAAGGCTGCTCTTAGAATAAAGTGACATCAAAGACAGTGGAATTTTCTACACTAGTCCCTCCTTTATCTGTGGTTTCACTTTCTGCAGTTTCAGTTACCTGTGGTTAACTGCAATTCAAAAATATTAAATAGAGCCTGACCAGGCGGTGGCGCAGTGGATAGAGTGTTGGACTGGGATGCAGAGGACCCAGGTTCAAGACCCCAAGGTCACCAGCTTGAGCGAGGGCTCATCTGGTTTGAGCAAAAGCCCACCAGCTTGAACCCAAGGTAGCTGGTTCCAGCAAGGGGTTACTCGGTCTGCTGAAGGCCCGCGGTCAAGGCACATTTGAGAAAGCAATCAATGAACAACTAAGGTGTTGCAACACGCAATGAAAAACTAATGATTGATGCTTCTCATCTCTCTCCGTTCCTGTCTGTCTGTCCCTGTCTATCCCTCTCTCTGACTCACTGTCTCTGTAAAAAATAAATAAAGTTAAAAATATATATTAAATAGAAAATTCCAGAAATAAACAATTCATAAGTCTTAAATTGCAGGTCATTCTGAGCAGTGTGATGAAATCTCACTGTCCCATTCTGTCCCATCCTGAATGGATATCATCCCTTTGCCCAGCGTATCCACAATGCATATGCTGGTTTGTCACTTAGTAGTAGTCTCAGTAGATCAACTTATGTTCAGGTCATCCTTGTTTTAATTAATAATGGTCCCAAATCACAAGCATAGTGTTTCTGGCAATTCAGTTATGCCAAAGAGAAGCTGCAAAGTGCTTCCTTTAAGTGAAAAAGTGAAAAGGAAAAAAATCATTATATTGAAGTTTCTCAGATCTACAGTAAAAAATTTATGAAATTGTGAAGTAAAAAGAAATTCATGCTAGCTTTTGGCTATCGCACCACAAACTGCAAAAGTTACAGGAACAGTGTGTGATATATGCTTAGTTAAAATGAAAAAAGGCATTAAATTTGTGGGTAAAAGACATGAAGAGAAAACACGTTCTGACTGACAGTAACATGTTACACCAGAAAGCACTAAATCTGCACAATGACTTCAGCAAGAGATTCCCTGACACCAAGCCGTTATTGCTTTGGACCTAATAATATAAAAATTACTGGAGGGGCTGCATCTGCTAATGAAGAAACTGCTGCCACACTTCTGGCAGAGTAGAAAGAAGCTGATTAGGGTTCAGACTATCTGTGGTTTCAGGCATCCCCAGTGGTCTCAAAACATACTCCCCACAGGTAAGGGGGCACTACTACAAGAGCAGATGAGTGCAAACACAGCATCCTGGGGTGAAGTCATTTTCAAGAAACAAAGGTGCCTGCTCACCCTTCGCAGATGCCAGGGGATGCAGCAAACTCCCTAAAATCAATGCAACTGTGAAGTCCTCAAGTTATGGATAAAAGGGGGCATTTCTTTGGTGAGTAAAAGATTCAAAATCAAACCAAAATCCCTCTTCCATCAGGCCAGTGCAGATATTATTGTAAAGCAGTGATTTTCCATCTTTTTACACTTGGGGACCAGTTAAAACAGGAGAATTATTTGGGGGGGTCACAAAGGGAGAAATTTCCTTGAGCATAAGCAAAATTGCCTAAGATCATTGGGTCGATAATCTTCATACATTAGGGTTGTCAACTCTTTCACAGACTGGCAAGAAATTTCTGGTGGACTGGTCTATGGACCAGCAGTTGAAAACCACTGTTATAAAGCTTTACAAAGGAGGTCCAGGAAGGTAGTACAGAGGTTCCACTGTGTACCTGGAGCTCCAGAAAAATGCCCACCCCTGTCACAGAGTTGTTAGAGATGGAACACAAAGAGGTATGATATACTCTCAAGCTCCCTGAAAGTCTTATCCTGTTCCTGCTAATAGGGCTGAGGGCCCCTCAGTCATATAGCAGCCTACAACCTAGAAGCCAACAAGGCTCTCTGACCCTGGTTTGAAGTAAGCCAACAGTCATAGTGACAATAGTTTCAATCCACCCCATTTACTATTGGGTACCTACTCAGCACTGTGCCAAGCTCTGTGCGAAGTCCTTTACATGAAATATTTTACTTAACCCTCACAACTCTCAGATAAAATAAATACAGCTATTTCCATTTCACAGAGAAGTCAAGGCTCAGAGGTTTAAGTTACTTGACAAAAGTCAAAGTTAAGTGACAGGGCCCAAACTCAAATCCAAAGCCTAAGCACACTTTCCATCACAATACCAGTTGTTTAACCTCAATCTTACCATATGACAAATGATAACATTTCTCCCTGCCTCCCGTACAGGTATGAAATGAAATCACTAAAACAAACATGATTTGAAGTTGATGAGTTCACTATCTAAATTCAAAACAGTCCGAGGACTCCTGAGCTTTGGGGAGAAGCTATAGCTACAGAATCCCAATCACTTCCCTTTATTTGGGTCCAGCTAAAAAGATTTTTTTCCCTAATAAGAGTTCCTTTCTCCTGATCAGGCCCATATAAGATATGTGGAAAACAATGGTGCTATTCTCAAGGCCTTTATGTGGGATGGTAAAGAAAAAAGAGGATGCCAAATCTCAGAACTGGCATTCCCATCATCCCCTGGCCTTGGGTACTAAGGTCCAGCTTTCTCATCAACAAACCCTGCTCTGCCAACTTACAGGGCTGCTGGAATGAAGTAAGGAGCAGTTGAGCAGAGACTCTAGGGGCAGAATACCCACATTCGAAGGTACCTCATATACAAAGACCATGGGTATCTTTCTTTCATGCTACAATTAAGTCACCTTCCCCAAAAAACTCCTGCCCAACTACTCTGCCACTGTAGATGAAGCCTTTTATACTGCTGTTTACTCTGGCATTACATGATGGTTGAATTACAAGTTTAAGCTTTGTAATTAGTCACATGTATTTTATTTTCACAAGATAAGTATGATTTAACACATAGGCTTCAACATCAGACAGTTCTGACTTCCAACTCTGGCTGGAGATACTAACCAAGCATAGAGTCTTGGAGTCCTTATTTTTAAAATGAATCTTCTTGTAGTATCAATGTCATACTGCTATTGTGAGAACTAAATGTAATAACACTGTGGGTTTAACAGTGCAAAGCACAGTAATTGCTTAATAAACACAGCTATTCTTTTACCAAAGAGTATGTTTCATTTCTTTTATAATCCTAGGTAATTAGAACAGAGTCCTCCCTCAATATGATTAATGTTCCCTCTTTAATTCACTTGTTTATGGGGGTCCTTGAGAGCTAGCTTTCTATACTTATCCCCTAAGTAGGGCTCCTGACTACTACCCAAACATGCCAGGTGTCCCCCATCTTTGTTCACATTCCTCCCTCCCAGCAATTCAAACTCACACACCTGGCCCCACCCCAACCCTATGTATCTCTGCATTTCCAAATCAGGCCCATCTTCGAAGGTACAACTAAAATGTCACATTTTTCAAGAAGCCTTTCCTGGTTTCTTTTAACCCTTTAACCCCACCCCCATCCCAAAAATATGAACACACAATTGTGTTTTCTTTTCTTCCTGGTATATTCAGGTACCCTCCCTTACTTTCATTCTCACTAGAACCATCCTCATTCACCATGCAAACAGAGAGCCTCTCAGTACTAATAAGTATTTGCTGACTTTACAAAAAAAAAAAAAAAAAAAGCTTTAGGGAGATCTGTAGTTCTTAATATAATAACGTCTTCTGAACATTCTTATGCACTGATGTTCATAAACTAGCTTGGACCAACAAGATCCTCATGCTAGCCTCAGAGATTTGGCCTACCAGTCCTGGTAACTCTGGAACACCGTGGAAATGGCAAACTACTGACCTGACCTACCAGAGGGAAGGTTTTCCTGCCTCCCAGAGATCCTAAAAACAAAGCAGTTTAGAGGTAAAGTTTCTGAAGCTCTTTAGATACAACTTACTGTGTACATGAGAAGCTAGAAGGAAACTCCATCTTTAGGTTCTTCTTAAAGAGCACTCTAGTCTGGCCGGTGGTGGCGCAGTGGATAAAGCGTGGACCTGGAATGCTGAGATCGCAACCTGAAACCCCAGGCTCCCAGGCTTGCCCAGTCAAGGCACATATGACAAGCAATCAATGAACAACTACAGTGAAGCAACTATGAGTTGATACTTCTCGCTCCCCCCTTCCTTTCTCTGTAAAAATCAAGAAAATATTTTTTAAAAAGAAAGTTCTATACTACCTTGAGCTCTAGAATTCTAGTTCTATAAATACTAAATCTGTGCTCTTATATTTACTAAAATATAAAATCTCCAATATATACCCGGTAAAGCATGTGATGTCAGTAAATAATTCCTTACACACAACCTAAATTTTTCCCACTGCAATGCAAATCTGATAGCTATTAGCATTTCAAAGCACTTTTGTGTTTACAGAACATTCACATATATGATCTCATTTAATTCTCACATTCAACCCTAAGATGTAGATCAGGGGTCCCCAAACTTTTTACACAGGGGGCCAGTTCACTGTCCCTCAGACCATTGGAGGGCCAGACTATAAAAAAAAACTATGAACAAATCCCTATGCACACTGCACATATTTTAAAGTAAAAAAACAAAACAGGAACAAATACAATGTTTAAAGTAAAGAACAAGTAAATTTAAATCAATAAACTGACCAGTATTTCAATGGGAACTACGGGCCTGCTTTTGGCTAATGAGATGGTCAATGTCCGGTTCCATATTTGTCACTGCCAGATGTAACAAGTGATGTGATGTGCTTCCGGAGCCGTGAGGCATGCATCCCACGTCACTGGAAGTAGTACTGTATGTGAGCGATGCCATGCTTTGCGTCTCTCACTGACCACCAATGAAAGAGGTACCCCTTCCGGAAGTGCGGCGGGGGCCGGATAAATGGCCTCAGGGGGCCGCATGTGGCCCACAGGCCGTAGTTTGGGGACCCCTGATGTAGATATTATTCCTAATTAACAGATGAAGCAAATGAAGCTTAGGGACATTCACTGTTAATCCAAGGTCATGCAGCTAGTAAGGCCAGAAAAGAAACGCAAGGCAGTTATTTCCCTATAGCCGAGACCATCTTGGATTGTAAATTTTGATTGACTATGAATCCTCAGACTGACTCTTCACCTCTCTTAAATAACCCATAAGTCTCCCCAATTTACCAGCATATTTACTCAGTCTCAATTTCTTTCTTCATCATCATCTTTTCCCCTCTCTTCTGCCATCTATCAAAACCCCATAGTAAGTGGTGTCCAGAAATTAGGTACCCGCAAGTCAACCACCAGAATTTTAACAAATTCACCACTAGGTGGAGCTACTCTCAACAATCCAAGAAGCCAACAGGTAAACTCTTTGGGAAAGAGAACACATGGGCCAGAGTTACAAGTAGCTCAATCCATTGTTTAAAAGAAACACGAAATAGATAGCATGGTACTGGCACCAGCTTTCCCACCTTTGTCCCAAAAGCCCATGATCAGGGAGTTAAGAAAAAACTTGTTTCTCCAGGCTTATGGCTCAAAAACAAGTATTTGCAAACCCACACAGGTAACCCCCTCGAGTTCCTGCCTCTGAGAAGCCTGGCTACTTGAATTTTCATCAAATTACAGCTAAATCCCAAAACAAGACACAGACTTAAAATATATATATAGCGATCCACCTGGAACTCTATATTCACTGACAAGAGAGGAAAATAAAGCCACACAACACTGGCCCACACCCTGCCCAGAGACCTGACAAGTAACAGAGAGTATGGAGACATTTGCAGCGGAGGAATAAAATGTGAAACTTCACATCCTAAAAGTCCAATTTAGTCTGTTGGAGTAACTTCAATTTCATGCTCATTTCTAGCAGTTACTTACACTATTTGGAATTTGGTCCTGGTACTCTCTGCAGATGAAAGGTATCCATCTCCATCCAGTAAAACTTGTAGAGCACACTTGTCTCGGAAGTTATCAGGGAAATACAGCCTCTTCGGCACTCCAGCTCAGAAAACCTTAGCTGATATCTACAAATCAAACACCTGCCCTCTTTCAAATTGCTGCCTGAGTGATTTAATTACTTCAGAGTCTGCCCAAACTATCTCAGTGCTGGTCTACCAATAAGATTATTATAACTATAAACTTTGTAAACCTTCCTTCTGATTAAGGAACCAAGAACTGAGTGCTTGTTTGGGACCACAAGTTTGGAAAGCCTCTTTCCTCAGAGAACAAATAAAGACCGGTGGCCCAAACTTACTCTAAAACTCACATCAGGTATAAATGAAACCTTAAGTCTAGTGCCACAGTTCTCAAACCTGGTTGGCATATTAAAATAATCTGGTGAGCTTTAAAGTGATTCCTTTCAAAAAATAATTTGAAAAAGCAGGCTCTGTCTCTGGGGATTGACCAGAGATTTCTTTTTAAAACAAGCTCCCAAGGTGATATTCACACAAAGAAGCACTGAAGTGTGCACTAATGATCAACATATTTCATCTAAGTTCTACCTGGGGAGCTTTTAAGAACTAGACTGATGCCTGACCAGGCGGTGGTGCAGTGGATAGAGCGTCTGACTGGGATGCGGAAGGACCCAGGTTTGAGACCCCGGGGTTGCCAGCTTGAGCGCGGGCTCATCTGGCTTGAGCAAAAAAAAAGCTCACTAGCATGGACCCAAGGTCATTGGCTCGAGCGGGGGGTTACTCAAGTCTGCTGTACCCCCATGATCAAGGCACATATGAGAAAGCAATCAATGAACAACTACGATGTTGCAACGAAAAACTGATTGATGCTTCTCATCTCTCTCCATTCCTGTCTGTCTGTCTGTCTATATCTATCCCTCTAACTCTCTCTCTGTCCCTGTAAAAAAAAAAAAAAAAAAAATTTAAATTTAAATTTAAAAAAGAACTAGATTGATACCTGACCAGACAGTGGCACAGTGGATAAAGCAACGACCTGGGACACTGAGGACCCAAGTTCGAAACATCAATGTTGCTAGCTTGAGCATGGGATCACGGATATGACTCCATGGTCGCTGGCATGAGCCTAAGGTCACTGGCATGAGCAAGGGGTCACTGGCTTGGCTGGAGCCACCTGCCGCCCCGGTCAAGGCACATATGGGAAAGCAATCAATGAACAGCTAAGGTGCTTTAACTGTGAGTTGATGCTTCTCATCTTCTCCCTTCCTGTCTGTCCATGTCTGTCCGATTCCCCGCTCTTCTTTCGCTCTTGCTCAAAACAAAAACAAAAAAACAAACTAGATTGATTCATAGGTCCCAGCCTAAGAGGAATTTTTTTGCTTCCCATTAATTGTTGACCAACTAGGTACCTGATGACTTGCATCTGAGACTTCAACAATGACAAAGCACATTATTTTACAGATAGAGGCCAGGAGAGTGAAAGTTACTCCTTCCCCAGGTCTCCAGTGCCCAGTATGGAACAAGTGCTCTGACAAGTAAATGTGTGGCATGCACATGCAAACAGGTAAGATTCTTACTTTTTTTCCCACCCAAGTTTAACTCTCTTAAGAACCACTCTATATAAGTAGAATGAGACCACATGGCTATTCAAGAGGCAGCTATCAAAACTGTAAAGGAAAGAAAATTCCAACTGAAGTCAGGAGCCCACATCTATTTTATTGTTATCTTCTTAGAGTTTTACTGCTTTATAAAAAACTATTTTTATGAGACTCAGAGACATGGACAAGAATGTGATGGTAAGGGGGGGGGGGGGAGTGTGGGGAGGGATGGGGCAAGGAAGGAGAGAGGGGGGTGGGGGGAGGGGAGGGGCACAAAGAAAACCAGATAGGTGGTGACAGAAGGCAATTTGACTTTGGGTGAGGGGTATGCAGTATAATCAAATGTCAAAATAATCTGGAGAAGTTTTCTCTCAACGTATGTACCCTGATTTATCAATGTCACTGCATTAAATTTAATAATAAAAAACACTATTTTTAAATTTACTAAATATAAATTT
The DNA here is from genome assembly GCF_036850995.1 of Saccopteryx leptura. NCBI lineage: Eukaryota > Metazoa > Chordata > Mammalia > Chiroptera > Emballonuridae > Saccopteryx > Saccopteryx leptura. The sequence continues at coordinate 98,978,336 of NC_089505.1, read as the reverse complement.
TTTAATGAACGAGTGACATAGACTTTGGGCTTGACTATATGGAATCCTTGGGGCAAAGGAACATGAAAATTTTTAAATGTGCTTGATTTCGCATCCCCTTTTGCTCACTGGGCTCACCATGAAAAAGTCAACTCTCAGGGTGCCTGTTTTCTGGAGCTCCAGAATTAAAAAATACATGAACCTGAGCCCAATCTGAAGTCTGGAAGCAAAGCCCAACTGACCCAGAATAAGAAACATAAATGCTGCCTGCCCAGTTGGTGGCACAGGGGCAGAGCGTCAGCCTAGGACACTGAAGATCCAGGTTTGAACCCCGCAGTCACTGGCTTGAGCAGGGGTTCATCCGGCTTAAGCATGGTCTCACCAGCTTGAGCATGGGATCAAAGACATGACCCCATGGTTGCTGGCTTGAGCCCAAAGGGCACTGGCTTGAAGCCCAAGGTTGCTGGCTCAGCTGGATCACCCCCCCCCCCATAAAAGCACATACGAGAAAGCAATAAATGAACAACTAAGGTGCCACAACTACGAGTTGATGCTTCTCATCTCTCCCCTTCCTGTCTGGCCCTGTCTATACCGCTCTTGCTTAAAAAAAAAAAAAAAGCTTCAGCCCTGGCCGGTTGGCTCAGCGGTAGAGCGTCGGCCTAGCGTGCGGAGGACCCGGGTTCGATTCCCGGCCAGGGCACATAGGAGAAGCGCCCATTTGCTTCTCCACCCCTCCGCCGCGCCTTCCTCTCTGTCTCTCTCTTCCCCTCCCGCAGCCGAGGCTCCATTGGAGCAAAGATGGCCCGGGCGCTGGGGATGGCTCTGTGGCCTCTGCCTCAGGCGCTAGAGTGGCTCTGGTCGCAATATGGCGACGCCCAGGATGGGCAGAGCATCGCCCCCTGGTGGGCAGAGCGTCGCCCCATGGTGGGCGTGCCGGGTGGATCCCGGTCGGGCGCATGCGGGAGTCTGTCTGACTGTCTCTCCCTGTTTCCAGCTTCAGAAAAATGAAAAAAAAAAAAAAAAAAAAATGGGTAAAAAAAAAAAAAAAAAAGCTTCAATCTCCTTGTCACCCTTGTTCTTCTGATGTGTGCATAATTCAACAATCATGTCACCTGCCTTATTTCATTTATTCATTCTTGAAATCATGTAACTATCTCATGTGTCAAACATTGCTCAAGATGAGGAATACAGCATTAATCAGGATGGACCTATATGCCACTGTACTAAGAAATAGGGATACACAGTCCCTGCTCCACAGGGTCTCACAGAACAATCCAGGTACCTCTCCCTAGTTTGGTCAACAAAAGTAAGTAAAAAACACTGGTAAAACAGTAAAGCTTAAGCCCTGGCCGGTTGGCTCAGTGGTAGAGCGTCAGCCTGGCGTGCAGAAGTCCCGGGTTCAATTCCCGGCCAGGGCACACAGGAGAAGCGCCCATCTGCTTCTCCACCCCTCCCCCTCTCCTTCCTCTCTGTCTCTCTCTTCTCCTCCCGCAGCCAAGGCTCCATTGGAGCAAAGATGGCCCAGGCGCTGGGGATGGCTCCTTGACCTCTGCCCCAGGCGCTAGAGTGGCTCTGGTCGCGACATAGCGACGCCATGGAGGGGCAGAGCATCGCCCCCTGGTGGGCAGAGCCTCGCCCCCTGGTGGGCGTGCAGGGTGGATCCCGGTCGGGCGTATGCAGGAGTCTGTCTGACTGTCTATCCCCGTTTCCAGCTTCAGAAAAAACAACAACACAAAAACAAAAAACAGTAAAGCTTAAATGTGCCTCTTCCTTACCCCTTCCCAACCAACCCAGCTAATTTCTAGCTCAGTATGGAATCAAACCAAACATGACTCCCTGTTAAAAATAAAAACAAAAAACTATCAAAATGAGGATACACTATATCAACCTCAATAACTAGGTTAATAGTTCTTGGTTTCTAGGATTCTCAGAAAGATCATTATATGCCCTTAAGGTAAATGAATCATTCTTGCAACCTGAAAAATATGTGTCCTATAATCCGACTCACAGCACAGAATCTAGAATCTGATAAAAGCAGTTTGGGCTAAACACTCATAAGCAGCAATTGTCAAATTTGGCTGCATTCTGGAAATACCTGGAAAACTTTTAAATACCCAAATGCTCAATCTGTACCCCAGTGAGTAGGCGAGTTTGAAAACCATAGATGAAAAAACTGGGGTGGAAAGGCTGCTTCCCACTTAACTGATGAAGTAGACATGTGCTTCCTTCCAGCAAGGTGAGCAGTGAGCTTCCTGAACACTTCACACTTCTTCATTTAAGAACTGTTAAGAACCCACTTGGTATTAAAAAGAAGGAATTTGTAGGCTACCTACCAGAGTTAGGGGAGAAGACCTGAGTATATGGGAAAAAACCTTATCTCAAACTGAATGCCAGAAAAGAAATAAAAACACATAAAAATAATAAAGCTTTAAAAATCTTATCCCAAAATTTGTTAGAAATTGATGTTAATAAGAGTCAAGTTCCCACTGCTAAATATTTTAAAAAGAGGCGGAGGGAAAATAACAACCCCCAGGCTGGCTTGTGAAGGGTTTTTTTTGTTTGTTTGTTTAATACATCTGAAAAGAATGCATATACAAAGAATTGAGACATGAGAAAGCATTGGTTCAACACTAATGGATCTACAAGAATTAGGATTCGGGAAAGGTGGAAAAGATTACCTAAACATTTTAAAAAATTGGGAACTGCAACCAAAATAAGCTGGTAAAATCCCTATTAACACTTATGAAGAGTCTTCCTAAGACTCTCTCCATGGTTTTTATTAAACTAGAGAGCCTCAACTGGCTGCTCTAGGGTTCCTCATGCAAAAGAGAAATAAGGGGATTCCCCTGACTGGTCCCCATGTTGTTAAATGTTCTCCCCACCCCTATCCCACCCCTAGCTTCTTAATGAAGCAGGTCTCCATCCTCGTAACTTGAAAGAGGATGTGAATCATTCCACAGATGTGTCTTCTAGCACCACCCCTCATACAGACCAGGTCTTTCACTGTGTTTCAGGAACACCATATCATACACCATTAAGCTGCATATCTATGCTAAGTGTGTAAGACAATGACTGACAAGGAAAAAAATGTTTTTTTTAATTATGTACTCAATTCATTTGGTTATTTCAAAAGGTGCAATACTTTTCTCCATTTATCAGTGAAAGAAGTTAAAATTAACTTCAAAAAATCAGCAAAGGCTAACAAATTTCCTTGAAAGTCAGCCACATATATAGTGCATCCTAGAAAAGAGGAGGGGCAAGACAGGTTCCACCCACTGACAGGAGTTTCATCACGTACTGAACCTACTCAAGGGTGGAGAGAAAAGGCAACTTTCAAAAAGGAGTATGTTATTAAATGAGGCATTTACTATACTCCTTCCTAAGAGCACCAGGTGGGGAACATGTTTCCTAAACTAGATCTAGGAAGTGGAATGTGGAATCACTCCATCCTCCCCCCACAAAGGGCTGTCCAATGGTTAATGAATTTTTTTAAGTGACTAAATAAAAAACAAACCCCACACACACTCTCCCACCCAAAAACAGAAGAAAAATAAAAGCAAGCAGATGTCCCAGATCCCTCTCCAGAGTGGATCCCGGGCGCAGCTTCAACAACCCGAATTAGTCTGTTACAGAGTCATCACAAGCATGCCTTGCTTTTAAACAAAAACAAACAAAAAAAAAATATTTTTTTAAACAACAAAAAAAAACTAGTTACTGATCACTTTTCTGACAATACATAGTTACTCAAAATTATCTAGTATTGAGAGGGGAAAGGGACCATACCTATGGGCCTTGTTTCACACGAGTGCATATGGGTAGGTGCAGGGCATTTGTCATTATTGCAAAAACAAATTTTAATTTTTAATCTTTAGTTTGCTTTGAACATTGCTTTTAGTATGACGCGGATCCCAGCTGTGCAGAAAGGGCTCTGAAGAGATGTTCATAGCAGCACACACCTGCGGCTCTTCTTCGGTTCTGGAGGCTCCAGGGCAGCCAAAATTGCTTCGTCAAATACATTCTTTAGGCCTTTCTGAAAAGGGGTAGAAAAAAAAAATGGGCAGTCTGATTTTCAGTACAATAAAGCTGAAGCTCATATTAAAAATATTCAAACCCCAAAAGTTGGCAAAGAACAAAACACTAAAAACAATCCTGAATCTCAACACAATCAACTCATTTCACCAAGTTTTGTCCAGGCAGGGCCCTCGAAGGTACCAGCAACTCAGGAGCAGAGGAGCAGATATTCATGAGTGAGACAGTGGTCCTTTGACAAAGCGTTTTGCAGACCAATGTATGTCACAAGAAGCAAACAAGCACATGTGTCATTTGCTCATTCAATATGAGTTTTGTAATGTGCTGCTGAAACATTTCACATAAAAACAAGTGAAGCAGCTCTGCATTCAAATGAAACAGCTGGATATGGAACAGGACTGGGAGGATGGGCACCAAACAGTGGCATCCTTATTACATGAAAGTGCAGGCAAAGATGGAGAGCGCAATTACAGTGGCTGCATCAAAGATATTCACTCTGAACTCCCTTTATCCCACCAGTTAGAACCCAGGGGATTCAAGGAAGTAAAAATGTGGGTAACCCAATACATATGTAAAACTAGAGCCAGTCAGTGCAACAGGAATAAAGCTTCATCAGGCATTTATACAAAGAATTGTATATTTTTAATTTCAAAATTTGAAGGTAACCACAATTGTATGTTTCCCTCACAATGATAAAATCAGAAGGAAAATATAAAGGTGGCAGCTTAACATCTCAACATTAACAACCTTAAGTCAACTGTTAAAATGGATGCTATTCTTAAAAGATAATGTAACAAATAATCTCATAAAGCAGTAGCAGATACATCAATATCTTTCCCACCCCAGACTGACAAATACTCCACTACAGCACAAACAGCCAAAGCAATAGCAACACAAGATTTCACTGCACAAAGAAAAACCAGAAAAAAACCGTCCCTTCCCCATTACACTCTACTAGGCAAGTCACCCTTTTTCCATAGTTTGTCATGCAATTACAATTAACAATTGATCATAAGAGTAAAATGATATTTGTGTTATTTTCTCCACCTAGAACCAAGATCTAGAAGTATGAAAACTCTTATTTTCTCCAAGACATTCTTAATGCCATACCAAGTTCCCTTTTGCAATAGTAATCCAAACCAAAAAGCTCTGAGCATCAGACAACTCAAGCAGGAAAAGTAAACAAGTCCAACTTGACTACTGATCACAAAAAATATTCTATACGATATTGCATTCTTGATCAAAAACTAATACAGAGATTGCTCTAAGGTGGTGAGTAAAAAGACGCAGAGGCTTTCAAACAGGATGGTTTTATTCCTTTGTTTTAAAATGGTCTTTCTACAGTAGTGGGACAAGAAGCAGCAGCAAAGAGGGGAAGGAGAAAACAGTTTAGAATATACAGCACTTCCTTTTGGGTTGAGTTTCCGGAGGCTCGAGGGCAGCTAGGATAGCCTCATCAAACACATTCTTCAGACCTCTCTACAAGACAGAGGGGAGGAGAGAGAATAGCAGCCAGGTTAGAGGATTAGAAAGACTAGCAGATACAATAGCAGTCTGGATTAAACGGGATGAATTCACAGAAGTAATGTGCTTTAAGAAAAAAATAACTGCTAGAATGTAGAATTTAAGCCCATTACAGGAACAGTATGTAACGGAACAAAAACTACTTACTTCAAAAAGGTTAAATGAAAAAGAAAGCAGTTTTTATGAAAATGCCATACGTTGAATTCTAAAACAATCACACTTTGATATCTAGTATTACAACATTTTAATGGAAATAATGCCAGGAAAGAAAAATGGATATGTAAACACAAGATGAAATGCTTTTTATAGGTAAGCCTTGTAAATTCCACAGTATTTCTAATGAAAAGAATGGCACACACATTTTGAAATCTACTAAATTTCTGGCTTCTGTGAATTCAACCCCTGAATAACTGAAGGACACAAATAGCAGACTAACAGGCATGCTACATGTTTCTAGATTCAATGACATAGCTGGATTGTATTAATCAAGATTTCAGAATTAACCAGTTTTCCAGAACAAAAAAGTTCAGACATTTAAGAATGTTAATTGCTCAACAGTACTAACTGGGGAAAGTTTAAAGAACAGACTCTAGAAACAGCATAAACTTCAGTTATTCAGTAATGTTATCAGAGCAAGTAACCACCACCCAAGTTACAGGAAAACAAAGAATGGGGTCCTAGAATGAGTTTTAGCAAGCAGTCCAATGTTTAACATGTCTGCATGGGCATCAGAGCATAAAAGCGTGGAGTGAGAACAAAGAATATTCTCAGATCTACAGGGATTAAGATACATAAACACTTACACCTCAGGCAGACTCCAACGTGACAGTGTGACTCAGCAGTACTGGTACCCTGGGCCCAGGTCTATAGACTCACCTAAACTCACCTAAATCTGAAGCCACAGGATTACCACCCAAAGAGGTTTCATGTGTTATGTCAGTTTGATCCCAAATAAAAATTTCACAAAAATCCCAGAATACAGCTCCAATAACAGGTGCCAGGTCCAGACTACCTCAGCTGTCCCCACCCTCACCTTAGCCCCATCAGGGTCCCACCATGGCATCCTGGAGGACTGGCACCTACACATTCTAGTAGGTACAAAATAAATAATAAATAAAAAATAACAATAAGTATTTAAAAAGAAGCAAAGAGTTTAAAATGTTTTCTTTTTCTTTTTTTTTTGTGACAGAGAAAGAGACAGAGAGTGGGACAGATAGAGACAAACAGACAGGAAGGGAGAGAGATGAGAAGTATCAATTCTTCATGGCGGCACCTTAGTTGTTCATTGATTGCTTTCTCATGTGTGCCTTGACTGGGGGGCTACAGCAAAGTAAGTGACCCCTTGCTCAAGCCAGCGACCTTGGGTCCAAGCTGGTGAGCCTTGCTCAAACCAGATAAGCCCGCGCTCAAGCCGGCAACTTTGGGGTTTCAAACCTGGGTCCTCCACATCCCAGTCCGATGCTCTATCCGCCACCGCCTGGTCAGGCTAAAATAAATGTTTTCTTATCTTTTACAAAATAGAAATACTAAACAAAAGTTAAAGTGCCTCTGAAATTCTTTCTACACATGTAGGAGCAAACTCTGGTAGTCAATTATAAAAGGAAGAAGGGAGATTGGAAAGGGAAATATATTTTATAAGGAAAAAAGTGGAGGAAAGTAATTAGAAACTAGGGCATCCCTTAATTAAGAAGCAAATCTTTTATTTATTGACAAAGACCGACTAATCCCCTACAAAACAAGTCTCTGCTTTTACCCACACTAATTATATGAAGAGTACACCTTAACCAAACAAAATTTTGAGTCCTAAAAATTCTAGCTCCCAAACATTACCAGAGACCCCATTTTCTATCTTCTCCTCTTTAGACTTCTCCAACTTCAAAATCTGCTAAGAAAAAAATATAGCTGCTAAGACCTTTTCAAATTATTTTTCTCTGCAAAGTGACTTACTATATAAACCTGTTCATACTGTAAAAAAAAATCACATATGGAAGCATCCACATCTCTAAAATAAGCTTTATCAGTGACTTGAAAACTGGGTCCACCTGGCCTACTTATCTCCATTTCCCCAAAAAGCAACCCATATTTAGAGAAAAGAGGTATGCAAGATGCATATACTTATAATCTGACATGCATGTTCCCAACATGTCCTTCCCCAACAAACACATAAAGACTTTGCTGAGGATGCTGTCAAAACACAGAAGCATCTGTGCTTTTTAAAAATCTCAGTCAGTGCTGTGTGTGAAAAGATGTAAAATCTCATTTAGTTTTAAGTATCTGGTTTTACAATAGAACTAAATTGCCAAGGAAAACTTGGGTTTGGGAAAATATTAGGCTTTGAAATTATCCTGTGGAATATCCAGATAAGCATGGAAATTTTATCTTTAAATATCCAACCTATCCCTAAACTGAAGATTATTAAACTATGTCTATGCCCCACATACTAAATACCTAATATATGTACAATATGCATCTATGCATTTTACCATAGTATACATATAATCAAAATTAATGTAACTAAAAAACCTTTAACGCTGCCTTAATTTACTTTATTTCCAAAATTCTTTCCTTTGCACCCAGATGGAAAATCAAATGGGAGAATCAGTCGGCAATATCCATGAAGGTTGAGAAGATGAAATCACACAGGTCATTTACAACTCTCAGCCTAAATATTCTAACATTGCTCCCCATCCTCAGAATCTGACATTTCCCAACAAGCTATAGAAGAGTTTCAATTAAATTATTCAGAGCAGAGGAAAGGGAACCACATGAGGAAGAAATGTCTCCAGAAACATAATAGACACTATACAAGCATGCTTGAAAAACGGTCACAGCAACTTTCTCTGACATGAAAGTCTCTATTATGACTAATTCCCTCCCCTAGAAACAGTATAGAATCAATGTCAGAATTGAGAAGAAAGGATTAGTTCTATTTGGTTGAAAATTTAAGTCGGGGTGGAGGGGTATGGCAGCAGAAGGGGTATCATTGCAAATTTGCCCTCATCTGGACTGTTCCTGTAATTTTTTTAACATAATTCTTGACCACTACAAATGACTCAGTACACATGGAAGCTCGCCAACACAAGAACTTTACTTAGAGACTGATGATTTTCTCCATAAATACAGACCGCCAGCAAAGGAATATATACTACAAAGCTGGTAAGTCTTCCTGGGCAGCTTTCTGTAGCACTGCGGACCACTGTTAGAAATAAACTGATTCCTAATGCTCTAAGAAACTATTCAGCTGTAAATAAAAATAGGGTTCCACATATTCCTCACCTGTGTAAGTGCAGAACACTCCACATACTTGACAGCCTTCAGGTCACGGGCCAGCTTTTCAGCAGTCTCTGGAGTGATAGGCTTCTGTTTGTTCTTGGCAAGTTTCTCAATAGTAGAGGGATCATCTCTGAGATCAATTTGGGTCCCAACAAGCAAGAAAGGAGTCTTTGGACAGTGGTGAGTTATCTCAGGCACCCACTAGAGAAAAGATATTATAAAAGTTACACCTTCATTAACCCACAAGCTTCTAAAACTATATACAAGTCAACAGTAGCTCTATGACAATCTTTTTCAGGACAAAACTACTTGACTGACTCACCTTTTCTTTCACATTTTCAAATGAGGATGGAGAGACCACTGAAAAACAGACTAGAAATACATCTGTTTGTGGATAACTCAGCGGTCGTAATCTGTCATAATCCTCTTGCCCTAAAGGGGAAAACATTGGAGAAATCAACTCAAACTTGATGCCCTCATAGTATTAAAATCATAAGTCAGTCAACAAATTAAGTTTGCAGCTAACAGCACTGTGATCATTAATGAGAAAGTAAATCATCTAATAAAATACATGGCTTTATAATATAAGCTTTAAGAAAATTCTAATTGGGCTAATTCTACTTAATATTTCAAGCCATTTGAATAGCAATGAATGTTAATCTGATTTATTACCAGTTTGTAGTTTTCAATCTTTGTGCCTATTAAGCAATCCAGCAATACTATAACAAACACAATAAACTGTTGCTACAGAATGGCTAAAAATTAATCCTACTCAGATCTGGTTAAGAAATGATCACACTGAAACCATTTAAGGAAACAAATCTCTGTGAAATACAAATGACAAAATCCACTGCCCATTCATGACTACCAAAGCAGGTTCACATTGTTTAGATAACATGTGCATATAAGACCAGTACCTAAAATTGAGAAGGACTAGAAAAAAATACTTTGGCAAGACTCAATTGATTCTAAATCCATGGGGAGAAATTCTGGTGAAAAGAAGAGTATCTATACAGTCTAAAAGATTCTTTATAAACTACAGGGGGAAAATGTAACTACACTGTGAAAACAGCAGACATCACCTTGAGAACTAAGTGATCAAAATGACCATCACCAGTGAGTGGAAGATGAATATTATCATGTGCTTCCAGATATGTATCCTAAAAAAAACACATCACTAATCTAGTATTCTAAACAAATACCAAAACCTGAATCTAATCATAAGGAAACACAGACCAAACTCAATATGAGGAACATTTTATAAGGAAGAGAGGGTGAGCCTGTATTATATTTTAAAATTCATGAAAAAAAAGTCTTAGCTTGACCTGTGGTGGCACAGTGGATAAAGTATCGACCTAGAACACTGAGGTCACCAGTTCAAAACCCTGGGCTTGTCTGGTCAAGGCACATATGGGAGTTGATGCTTCCTGCTCCTCCCCCCCTCCTCTCTCTCACTTTCCTCCTCTCCCCTCTCTAAAAAAAAAGTCTTGAAAGACAAAGGCTGAAGAATTGACCCAATTAAAAGAGACTAAAAAGACATGACAACTAAATACAATATGTGGTCCTATACTGAAAGCACAAAAAACTGGACCTGGATCAACTGACAAAACTAGAATATAAACATTAAAGTACTGTATCAATGTTAAATCTCCTGACTCTAGTTACATAAGAATGCCTCTGTTCTTAAGAAAATACTTAATTATTCAAAGCCAAACAGCTATGATTTATGCAACTTACTCTCAAATAGTTCAGGGGAAAAATTAATGTGTATATATGTTGAAAGCGAATAATAAAGTAAATAGGGCAAAATATTAACAATTGGTAAATTTGGTTAAAGGGTATATTGGGGCTCCTGGTGCTATTCTTGCAACTGTTCTATAGACTTGAAATTATTTTCAGATAAAAAGAGTTTTAAAATACCCATACACATTTCCAAAACTCTAAGGGAAGGGGAGGAATCACAAGGGAAGTATTTAAGACTGCAATTTCAAAACTGAGCTACAGCAATTCTATGTATTAGAAAGAAGTATTTAATGCCACAGAACTCTGCATTTTAAATAGTTAAAATGGCCCTAGCTGATAGCTCAGTTGAATAGAGCAGGAGTAGTCAACCTCTTTATACCTACTGCCTACTTTTGTATCTCTGTTAGTAGTAAAATTTTCTAACCGCCCACTGGTTCCACAGTAATGGTGATTTATAAAGTAGGGAAGTAACTTTAGTTTATAAAATTTATAAAGCAGAGTTACAGCAAGTTAAAGCATATAATAATAATTACTTACCAAGTACTTCATGTCGAATTTTTGCTAAGTTTGGCAGAATCAATCTTTATAAAACAACTTACTATAGTTAAATCTATCTTTTTATTTATACCTTGGTTGCTCCACTACCGCCCACCATGAAAGCTGGAACGCCCACTAGTGGGTGGTAGGGACCAGGTTGACTACCACTGGAATAGAGCATCATCCCGAAGCACAGAGGTTGCACTAGTTCAATCTCCAGTCAGAGCACATACAGAACAGATTGATGTCTGTCTGTCTCTCTCTCAAATCAGTAAAATAAATATTTTTAAAAATGGTCAAAATGGTAAACTTTATGTTTTATATATTTTACCACAATAAAAAAATATTTTAAAGGGAAAAAAACACGTTAACTGTTTTGTATGCCAAAAAATTCTGGGTGGGCCACCAGTGAGAGAAAATACAAGAATTTAGGGCAGCCATCAAAACATGCTAATTAACAATGTTACTATTATTGCCACTTAAATAAGTAATACACCAAACTAGAGAAAGTCAAAATAGGCCTGGCCAGGTAGCTCAGTTGGTTAGAATGTCATCCTGATATGCCAAGGTTGCAAGTTTAATCCCCAGTGAGGGCACATATAAGAATCAACCAATGAATGCATAAATAAGTGGAACTACAATTCCATTTTTCTCTCACTCTCTCCCTTCCTCTCTAAAAATCAACACATTTTTTAAAAATTCATAAAATTAAGGTTACAAAGCAATAAAATCATCAGCAGTACCTCTAATATTTATCGAATACCTAATATAACAATACACTAGAGGTGAGTCAAAGGAATTCAAAGTTATGCACTTAGACGTAAAACTTTCACATCTTAAATTATAAGGCATAATTACAGACATGGGATTAAAAGGAAAGAAATGAGCCTAAAGAAAACAAAGTCAGCCAAACTCAAAACAATTCTCTCAATATATACTGCCTGAGCTCCAACACTAGCTGAAGCTTTGAAACATCACAGACCTAAGCTCCAATAAAACAACAAAAGAATTTTAAAATAAGACAAAACAGTTTATGAAGCCTTGTAAAAAGAGATACAGATGTTCACATACCTTTTCTTAATCCTTTTCCCTACTCAATTGGAATATATTTCAAAAAAAGTAAGCCTGATATAATCTAGAAAAAACTTCATTTTTAGTCATTTGGCCCCTGAAAGTAGGGTGAACATCAAAAATATCCATTCCTGGCCAGAGCTCAGCTGGTTAGAGCTTCATCCCAAAACCCAGAAGTTGTCAGTTCAATTTCCAGTCAGAGCACATAAAAGAATAGATAGATACTCCTGCCTCTCTCTTTCTCTCTTTTTCTCTCCCCCCCTAAAATTAATAAATAAAAAATTTTTAAAAAGATCCAACTCTATTCCTGAGCACCACTAAAAGCATCTAAATGAATGTCCAATGTTTTACAAACAACCTTCTAATCAGATGGATTGGTGACAAATCAAAGCCATTCTTTTTGAATACTAGATCAACAGCAGTAGTGGTCAATCCATTTATTTGTGATGAACAAGCACTAAAAGCTATAAAAATGTTTCTTTTTCTTTCCCAAACAAAAAAATAATTCAGTAGTAAAACCATTCAATAAACAAAGAGGCTATCTTACCTCTACTTCTGCTACAAGTGCTACATTTAAGAAAATAGAATACAGCCTGACCAAGCGGTGGTGCAGTGGATAGAGCGTCGGACTGGGATGCAGAGGACCCAGGTTCGAGACCCCGAGGTCGCCAGCTTGAGCACGGGCTCATCTGGTTTGAGCAAGGCTCACCAACTTGAGCCCAAGGAAGATGGTTTGAGCAAGGGGTCACTCCGTCTTCTGTAGCCCCCATGTCAAGGCACATGTGAGAAAGCAATCAATGAACAACTAAAAGTGCTGCAACAAAGAAGTGATACTTCTCATCTCTCTCTCTCTCTCTCTCTTCCTATCTGTCCCTATCAGTCACTCTCTCTGTCTCTGTCACAAAAAACAAAACAAAAGAAAATAGAATACAGTCCCTAAAATGACCAAGATTCTTCAATATCCAACCATAATTTATTCAACTAGAATTTATCCCCTAAGATGTCACAAATGGCCACGATTCACTCAAGATGGAGGCAACACTACCAATTAGCATCCTTTAACGGATATTAACATGATAAAAAAATTTTTCCCTCTACTACGTAAGACAGGTTTGGACACAAGTCAAATTATACCAACTCTAACAGCACACCAGCTCATTGCTTAACTTCAAACACTTTTCAAAAAGAAGGAATACACCTTGTGGGTTGCTGATCTTTTTCCTTGCTTATAATCTTGTATTTAAAATTCAAATTTAAGAGGAACAAAGTCAGTTTGAACTGAGGACTCTAGTTCATATGAACTCCAGTAGGACATTATAAACACAAGAAGAAAGCAAATAAACATTTCATAGTATTTATCACTAAAGATTAAAACCTAAACATTTTTTCTCAATCACTCAAAACTTAATGGCACTTAGTGATCCTGCCTCATCTGTGCCATGCTAAATAATTTACTGCTAAATAATTTCCAAATACCTTTTAGTTCATGGAAAAAAAGAAAATCCAAAAATACAGGAGACACTCTGGCTCCTGAAATTCCTACCTTTTTATGTATAACATCTGCAAAATTCTAGACCACTGCATGTTAATGCAGAATTTACTGAAGATTCCAATCTTAGTCAAAACACCCCTCTGGAAGATTGTACCATATAATATAGCGCTAAACTAGAGACCAAGGTTATATAAATATCTCTGTGGAGAGCACCGTCATTCCTTCTAACGTAACTGAACTGCAGAATTGGCCAGATATGAGAAAACACCTCAATAAAAGGAAGGGTTTATTTAAAAACAAACAAAAAATAGCTTGACTGCGGTGGTGCAGTAAGTAGGTCAAGTGTCGACCCAGAAAGCTGAGGTCGCCAGCTCTAAGCCTGGGCTTGTAAACATGGAGTCGTTGGCTTGAGTGGGAATCAGCCAAATGATCCAAAAGCTCACCAGCTTGAGCCCAAAGGTCGCTGGCTTAAAGCCCAAGGTCAATGACTTGGCTTGAGCCCCCTACCTAGTCAAAGCATGTATGAGAAGTAATCAATGAACAACTAAAATGACACAACTACGTGGTGGCAGAGTGAATAGGTGTTGACTCGGAATGCTAAGGTCACTGGCTCAAAGCCCTCATCAAGGCATATACAAGAAAGCACTACAAATGATGCTTCCTGCTCCTTCCCCCACCCCTGCCTTTCTCTCTCTCTCAAATCAATAAATAAAATCTTTTTTAAAATAAATATAGTTTGCCCTGGCCAGTGGACTCAGTGGGCAGTGTTAGCCCGGCATGTGGACATTCCAGGTTTGATCCTGGGTCGGGGCACACATGAGAAATGACCGTCTGCTTCTCTTCCTCTCCCTCTCCCCCTTCTCTCTCTCTCTTCCCTTCTTGCAGCCAGTGGCTCAGTTGGTCCAAGCATCAACTTCAGGCATTGAGGATAGCTCAGTTGGTTACAGGCAGGGGTTGCTGGGTGGATCCTGGTTAGGGCACATGCAGGAGTCTATCTCCTCCCCTACTCTCACTTTAAATAAATAAATAAATATTAAAATAAAATGATACAACTATGAGTTAATGCATCTCTCTCTTTAAAAAAAAGTGCAGGAAGAAATTTAACAGCTGTAAAATGAAGCTGACTGGGATTAAAGTGTTGCCAACCTAAATTAAATAAACGAATATTGGCCCTGGCCAATTGGCTCAGCGGTAGAGCGTCGGCCTGGCGTGCGGGGGACGCGGGTTCGATTCCCGGCCAGGGCACATAGGACAGGTGCCCATTTGCCTCTCCACCCCCCCCCTTCCTCTCTGTCTCTCTCTTCATCTCCCGCAGCCAAGGCTCCGTTGGAGCAAAGATGGCCTGGGCGCTGGGGATGGCTCCTTGGCCTCTGCCCCAGGCGCTAGAGTGGCTCTGGTCGCAGCAGAGCGACACCCCAGAGGGGCAGAGCATCGCCCCCTGGTGGGCAGAGCATCACCCCTGGTGGGCGTGCCGGGTGGATCCCGGTCAGGCGCATGCGGGAGTCTGTCTGTCTCTCCCCGTTTCCAGCTTAAAAATAAATAAATAAATAAACGAATATTAATCAAAGGACTTTTTGGCCACTTTGACCTGATCTGTTAAACTATTTTAATAAAAATATGCAGTACCATATTTCCCCATGTATAAGACACACCCTCTTTCAAAAAATTTGGGGTCTAAAAACTGGGTGCATTTATACAGTGGTTGTAAGCTTTTTTTACTTGCATTTCCCGCTTTTTCACGTTTGTTTTTGTGCTCATTGTTGAAGATAGTGAGATTCATCATCAGACACAGATGAGGACAAGCTAACGAAGTTTTGACAGTGATAAAGAGCTGTATGAGTTTTATGATGAATAAAATTTTAATTCAATAACTTTATGTAATACTTTTCTTTTTTCAAATTTTGGGCCCCACAATTAAGGTGTGTCTCATACATGAGAGCGTCTTATACATGGGGAAATAAGGTAAGTTGTGCAACTAAATTTAAGGGCTTACCCGCTCCAAGCTTTGCTGAAAAGTAAAATATACTCATACAAAGACTTGTATACAAATGTTCAGTGTCAGAGTAGGTAACTAATCAGATAGGAGCTGCGTAAGAGAACAGAGGGAAAGGAAATATCAACCTTAAACATAACCATCAGCTGATAACCAGATGGCTGACCCCCCCCCCTCCTTTTCTAGCTCCTGATACAGCCTAGGGCAGTTACAAACCAGTGAGGAGCACATGGTAAGGGATTAACAAGGCAGTGACTGCTATATGACCTCCCATTGGGGAGGCTAGACAAAGAAGGGCAAAAAGATGAAAAAAGGCATGTGCATGGCCTCAAAATGTGAGCAGGCAAACAACCGCCCACTCCTGACAGAGATGTGTGCATGTAACAAGGAACAAACTGGCTGAGGAGGAGGAGCCAGGAGGCAGCAAGGGAGCCCAAGCAAGTATAAAAAACAGACTATGTAACCAAGTGGGGGACTTGATTCAGTAAGAGTTACCCACTTGGGAATCTTCCAAGTATACTTTCACTTTGCCAATAAATCACTGCCTGCTTTGCTGTCTGAAATCCTTCTTTAGAGAAACAAGAACCAAGGACCCTAGAACAATACCACAGGACTGGTGACAATAGCACCAGTATTTGTATAGTTTAAAAGTAGAGGCCCTGGCAGGTTGGCTCAGCGGGAGAGCGTCAGCCCAGCGTATGGAAGAACGGGGTTCAATTCCCGGCCAGGGCACACAGAAGCAGCGCCCATCTGCTTCTCCACCCCTCCCCTCTCCTTCCTCTCTCTCTCTTCCCCTCCCACAGCCAAGGCGCTATTGGAGCAAAGTTGGCCTGGGCACTGAGGACGGCTCCGTGGCCTCTGCCTCAGGTGCTAGAGAATGGCTCCGGCAGCAATGGAGCAATGCCCCAGATGGGGCAGAGCATCGCCCCCTGGTGGGCTTGCTGGGTGGATCCCAGTCAGGAACATGCAGGAGACCGTCTGACTGCTTCCCCGCTTCTAACTTCAGAAAAATACAAAAAAAAAGAAAAAAAGTGGAACCCAAATATCAATCAACCCATAAATGATAGATTTTGCTATACATATAATGTCATATAATGACATACTACTCACCAATAAAAGTTACTGGTACACACAACACAGATATTACGCTAAATGAAAGAAATCAAACACAAAAGGCTACATACTGTATGATTACATTCATATGAACCTCTAGAAAAGCAAAACTACAGTGACAGAAGCAGAGCTGTCATTGCCTGGGGCCATGTTAAAGGAAAAGACACAAGAAAATTTTCAAGGTGATGTATCTTGATTATGGTAGGGGTTACACAACTAACCAGCAAAATTAAACTGAACTCTTAAAATGAGTAAATTCTATTGTATTATACTTCAATAAAGCTAAAAAATAAAATACTTACTAAAATTTAGAGGTTTAGCCCTGGCCAGATAGCTCAGTTGATTTAGAGTGTCATCCTCACATGCAAAGCTTGCCAAGTTCGATCCCCAGTCAGGGCACATACAGAAATGGATCGATGTTTCTGTCTCTCTCTCTCTCTCCCATCCTCTCTCTCTCTTTAAAATAAACAAATAGGCCTGACCTGTGGTGGCACAGTGGATAAAGCGTCGACCTGGAAATGCTGAGGTCGCCGGTTCGAAACCCTGGGCTTGCCTGGTCAAGGCACAAATGGGAGTTGATGCTTCCAGCTCCTCCCCTTCTCTCTGTCTCTCTCTCTCTTCTCTCTCCCTCTCTGTCTCTCTCTCTCCCTCTCTCTCTCTTCTCTAAAAATGAATAAATAAAATAAAATTAAAATTAAAATAAATAAAGATAAATAACTTGGAAGTCTTTATGCAAAATAAGCTTTGAAATTTGAAAATAAAATTTGAAATTAATTTTAAACTGTCTTTTTGCTACATATAGAGATGTCTCCAAAGGCACACATAAAACAAACCCTTCACCTATCATGAGATACAGGTCATCATTTTCTCTATTTTCCGAGTTTCCACTAATATACCATTACTTTTATAATTTTTATTTCATAGAAATTTTAAAGACCCAAGACACCATTAGCCACTTTATTTCTTACTATTGTCTCTCCACTTCACCCTCCCAATTGAACCTAGATAATTCCTCTAAGTGGGCAGTATAATATACTCCATAAAAGCACTTTGTCAGCTGGCAGACAGTGAGAGGGTAACTCATAAAAAGTGAAAAATTCAGAATTTCTACATACTATCACCCTCAAAATATTTTCAAATGTAGTATAAAAATAACAAGCTACCTGCACATTGTAAGAACGTACCTGTAAATATATGATAGGGACACGCATACTAAAGCCTTCAAATTTCAGGGAGTGACAATACAGCTTGTCTGTGTACTCCACTCTCACCCTACTTTATCCCTTTCCACACCATCCACCCAGGGTATGCCAAATTCCTATTTGCCATTCCAGGTCTGGGATTGCCTCTTGGTCAAGCAAAAACCATTGTGATATTCAATCCTGCTAACTGTTTAAAAAAGGCAAGGGGTTTGCTAATATGCTAGTTTCCTAATATGCTAGTTTTCTAAAATGTCCTAAAAAAGACAACCAACCAGCAACTGTCATAGGTACAGACCAAAACGTTATAAAAGATATCAAGTTTTCACCTGCAGTATCAAAAAGTCCAAGAGTATATGGCTCTCCACCAATCATAACTGTGACTGCATAGTTGTCAAAAACCTAAAAACACAAAAACAGACTGTTAGTGTACAAGGGGATGGTCAAAATGAGATGTACAAGAGAATGGTCAAAATGAGACAATACAACTCTTACGCTAAGGCAATGTTTCCTTCCTAAGACTTACTCCTCTCTGAGTCCATTTCCCTTATATAACCAACCTTGCCAACCAAGCCCTTTGCATGAGCTAAAAGGTTCTTGGAAAAAGTGACAGGGGATGTATTTTGGAATGCCTGCTCTACTCCAGCAGCCTGGATGAAAAGCCACAAAAGGGTTAGAGATGTCACAGGAGCAGAGTCCCTAACTATATAAAATGACCCTGTTCAAACTTGAAAATTTTGAAGACAGTAGTTTAAAGTTTACCTCAATGTTCAACCTAATTTCTGAGGAAGTATTTCTTCACAGACCTTTTCCTTTTAATCTAGAATGGTAATCTCCTAGATCCATGATAATCTTTGCCGCTTTAGTGTTCAAGATAAGAGTCTTGCTGTCAGTAGACCCAGTGGAGAGAAATAAAGGTTTCCTCAGGGTACTCAAGGAAAGTGTCCAAAAAAGGCTGACACATTATTTGTTGGGATTTCATAAATAAAATTTATATTATTGGGTACAAACCACATGACATAAGTAAGATGCCTTCTTTGACTAGATGTTTTATTTGTAAATAGACGGTAAAACCCATGACAAACTCAATATATACTAATATGGCTGTACTAAGTTCTTTGTGAAAATGGGAAACAATGGTGCTAAATGGAAAAGGACCCAACATTAATTCATGGATGCCTTTGAATTAATTTACAATTAAAAAGCAAAGCTTTCTAACTAGGACTAGAATAGAGATGTTACATTTTAAGATCTGCCCGGTTTGCCTGGCCTGTGGTGGCAAAGTGGATAAAGCGTTGACCTGGAATGCTGAGGTTGCTGATTCGAAACTCTGGGCTTGTCCAGTCAAGGCACTTACAACAAGCAGTCAACAAACAACTAACATGAAGCAACTATGAGTTGATACTTCCTGCTCCCCCAGCCTCCTCCTCTCTGTAAAATCAATAAATAAAATCTTATTAAAAAAAAAGAGATCAGCCCTATTTAACCTTTTAGCTATCTAACACTAATTTTCTGATTCATGTTCTAATAGGTTAAGCATTTGTTTAAATGTAAACAAAAAGGGCCCTGGCCGGTTGGCTCAGTGGTAGAGCGTTGGCCTGGCGTGCGGAAGTCCCGGGTTCGATTCCCGGCCAGGGCACACAGGAGAAGTGCCCATCTGCTTCTCCACCCCTCCCCCTCTCCTTCCTCTCTGTCTTTCTCTTCCCCTCCCACAGCCGAGGCTCCACTGGAACAAAAGATGGCCCAGGATCTGGGGATGGCTCCTTGGCCTCTGCCCCAGGCGCTAGAGTGGCTCTGGTCGCGACAGAGCAACGCCCTGGATGGGCAGAGCATCGCCCCCTGGTGGGTGTGCCAGGTGGATCCCAGTCGGGCGCATGCAGGAGTCTGTCTGACTGCCTCCCCGTTTCCAGCTTCAGAAAAATATAAATAAATAAATAAATAAATAAATGTAAACAAAAGTGGAAGCTAGAGCATGGGGGAGGCGGTAGTTACATAGTTACATGAAAGTCAAGTTTTTGATAACAAGAAAAAGGAAATGTATCTAATGTGGTTAAGCTCTCAAACCATACAGATTATTTTCTTAAGTCATATCTAACCCCTTTCCAGAGATCCACAGACAAACACATACAGAAAGCACCCACACACCCACCACCTTAAACAGAACACCTACCAAAGACATAAAACAGACTCAAAAATGTTTACAAGAAAAAATGTTAATAGAGACTGGAACAAAAAAATTCTGAGAGATGCTCTCTGAATTAAGGTCCATGTATCTCTAAAAGTCCCCTAAAACTCTCTTTTGACCTCAGAATTTCTTTCACTTACAATGTCTCCAAATGGGCTAACACAAAAATGTGATTTTGTATTTAATTATACCTTCAAATTCTCTCCCTCCAAGAAACCTAATCTTCCTATAGCATTGGTCTACCTCATTCATTTTACATTATAGACAATCAATTCTAATTAAATATAATTACCAAGTCTTTAACAATTTACCCTCTTGCCTGACCGGTGGTGGTGCAGTGGATAGTGTCAACCTAGAACACTGAGGGTCCCAGGTTCAAAAACCTGAGGTCGCCAGCTTGAGCACAGGGTCTCTTAGTGTGGGATCATCAACATGATTCCATGCTCCCTGGCTTGAACCCAAAGGTCGCTGGCTTGAACAAGGGGTCAATGGCTCGGCTAGAGCCCCCCACTAAAATGATGCAACTGTGAGTTGATGCTTCTCAATCTCTCTCCCTTCCTGTCTTGTCTATTTCCCCCCAAAATAAAAAACATCCTCTTAACAATGCTCATATCTCTTAAGATTAACCTCAAGTACTCATATATATTCTTCCTTCTTACAAACAGGATTAACCCCTTATTAATCTACACAGGTGCTACATAACCACTAAAATAGCTCACTTATCAGAGGTGAATATTGTCAGACTAAGCCAACCCTACTCCCCTCTCACCACTGAATGGACATCTATGTTAACATAATTATATCACTGGGTTGATCCAACTACCTGGGACAAACACTGGATCCACAAACATATTCTTTCACTAGTGCATGTTACTCTAAATAACTCCCTGTCTTTCTCTCTCTCTCTCATTACCTTTGTTATTCCCATTTTCCCTCTACTCTTCCAACAAGCTAATAATAAGGTTGACAGGAAAGGATCCTTTAAGGCATCTATTGGTAGTCTCATAACAAGAGCAGGTCTTCTCTGCCTCTAAAAACTAGTTTGGAGCTCCATTACTTCTAAGACAACAGCCCCATAAGATTCTCTTCCACTCCCTCAGGACAGTAAGTATAGACATACTAAGACATATTACTTTTTTTAAAGTTACAAGATCCCAAAAAGCATCCCAGAAAACCTCTAAGCATTGATTAATCATTGGCCAAAAGATTAAAAAAAAAAAAAAAAAAAAAGGTCACCTCATTTCAGGATGTAGGACATACTTCTCCAAAACTGCGACCACCACTCTAGAATCTTGTCTATTGGAGTTTTGCCACCTACCACTTCTTGCAAACCCTTGTGTCACCCCTTCTGACTTTTCACTGATTTTTCAGCTGTTTAATTTTAAAGTATATATAATTTATCATGAGAAGTCAAGACCTTTAAAAACAGGAAACAAAGGCAGACAACAGAAATACTTCAGTACACACAAAGAAAGAGTTTTCAAAAGGATATCAAATTATGTTTCACTAACAGATGAAAGCCTTTATACTTACAGTTGGTACATACTCAGATGGAAATTTGTTTGTTGTGTAGGATATCAGGAGACATGTTTTACCAACGGCACCATCACCCACAACAACGCACTTAATTGTCTGCATGGCTGAAACTGTTTTCTATCCACTTTAAATATTTTAAATCCAATGATGACCTACAAAAAGATTAAAGATATTTGTTTTATGCATTTGTACTTATATATGTATTTTTCCCTCACCTTGCAACAGGTTCACTCATTCAGAACAAGAACAGAACTAGCACCCCAACCACTATGACCAAAAAAACCTAAAGAGAAAAATGGTGACTTGCTCAAAGTCACAAATAAGTCAAATTTCTGATACCTGTTTTTTTTTTTTTTCAAAAAATGGTTTTTAAAAAGCTCAAAGTACTGTAAAAAGCAGCATGTTTCTTTTTATAATGAAGAGAAGAGACTATTTATTTTTCAGAATGAATCCCATTTAGTGTTCAAAGTACTTTGTGAGACTTTTCCTTCGGTTATATGTATACACATTATGTGTCTATAATTGTATGTGTACTAGACTACAATATGAAGGCCACTGCTTTAAATAATGATCCAGCCCTGGCCAGACAGCTCAGCTGGTTGGAGCATCATCCCTATGCACAGAGGTTGCTGTTTCAGTGCCTGGTCAGGGCACATACAGGAACAAATAGATGTTCCTGTCTTGTTCCTGTCTCCCTCTCTCTCTTCCTCTCTGAAATCAATAAATAAAATTTTTTTAAAAAAGAATGGTCCATATATCCAACATTAGAGCTATAGTTACTCAGACAATATCCAAAAAGCTGCAGAGCACCACCACCACCACCCCGTAATAGATGAGCAGCATGAGAAACTGGACAGAAATTAGGGTAATCCCTCTTCTCAGCAGCTGTTTTAGCACCACGTTGCCTAGTTACTAATTCAGTATTTGTGGCATAAAGTCAAAAGCTACATTTTTATAATGAAAAAGCCAAATAACTCTAAAACATATTTACTTATAAACAAATATAATTACTTCAGCTTCTCTTACTGTAGTCCTCCATTCTAAGAAGCTATTGATTACAAATGCACCAAAGATTTATTATATTTCATCAATTCTGAGATACTTGTTTTCACCTTGAAATATCTCTAAAATCAGAACATGTCTTTACTCAAGGTTCCTTACAATTATTATCAGCCATTTTCCCCCCACATTTTGACATCTACAAAATTGAGATAAATGGCATCTTAGAGTCAGTTTAATAGTTTTTCTGGAAGAATAAAAAAGAAGCACTACTCTTTGTGTACCTATATTTTAAGATAAAGTCCTATTTCAATTATAATGCTATAGGGGTTACAGTTTCTTATTGGCTAGAGCTGCCACCTTATTAAACATAAAAATGGCATAGAATCATCTAACTCTGGGTTGGATGTCATGCCTATAATGCTTCCACAGTACCCTTCATAACTCAATCATAATGATTTATAAATGAATGTTAACATCTGTATATACATTGGGAGTAACTGCCAGTAAATATACATTCTCCCGTTCCTCATCAAAACCATCTTTATTACATTTTTTATTTAACCTCCTTTTATCCGTTGCTTTCTCTTCCCTTTTTAATGCACTAGAAGTACTCATACTAGTATAGCATTGAAGTTTAAAGATCTTGATCCCTAAGCAAAATAATCAAGCACATTGAGTATTAAATCAATTCTAGAGTTATTCTAAAAGAATGTCTTTTACTTAATAATAAAGGCAAGAATAGAAAATAGGAATAATTGTCTTCTCATGGTTCCTCAGACTACCTCTGAAAAGCAGGATAATGTTCTGCTAAAAAAAAAAAAAGAACAAGGTCTTCTATGGAATTTCTTTTCAAGTCAGAGAAGGAGAAAAGTGCCATAAGCAAAGAGAGTTTTCCAAATGTCTACAAATCTATTTCAGGTTCACTGCTTTTACCCTCCATTTCTCCTAATCATTACTGAGGTAATTTTTTTATGTAGAGTTTAACTGTAAACACTGGACAGAAAGTAATGTTTGATCACTGTGGCAGAGAATGCTGTCAGCCAATTCCTCCTCCCTCTTGGTTTTTTTTTTTTTTTTTTTTGAGAGACAGACAGGAAGGAAGAGATGAGAAGCATCAACTCATGATTGTGGCACTTTAGTTGTTCATCAATTGCTTCTCATGTGCCTTGGCTGTGGGGGAGAAGGGTCCTCAAGCCAGCCAGCAACCATGGGTTCATGTTGATGATCCCAGGCTCAAGCTGGTGACCCCATGCTCAAGCCAGCAATCTTGAAGCTTCAAACCTGGAACCTCAGCATCCCAGGTATACGTTCTATCCACTATGCCACCACAATCAGGCTCTTCCTTTTTTTCAGTAACAGAATTTTTACCTAAGCATATGGCACCTAGTAAAGACTGTTATTTCCTAAATTCCTCTGCAGTTAGACATGACCATAGTGACTAAGTTCTGGCAAGTAGGAGTGGAAATGATGGATGGCAACTTGACAAACTATAATAGCCTTAAAAGTTAGGCTACCATCTCCCCTGTTCCAGCCTTTATGCTGGAATGCAGACATGATGATGGAAGCTCAAACTCTCATACTAAACCACAGATAGAAATTACATGTTAAAAATGACTAACATGGCCCTGGCCAGAGGCTCAGTGAATAGAGTGTTGGCCCAGCATATAGATGTCCCAGGTCGTATTCCCAGTCAGGGCACACAGAAGCAACCATCTACTTCTCACCCCTCCCTCTATCCCTTCTCTCCCTCTTCCCTCCCAGTCAGTGCCTTGACTGGTTCAAGCACTGCCCCAGGTGCTGAAGATAGCTTGCTTGGAGTGCACCACCCTCAGGCACTACAAACAGCTCAGTACTCATTGGCCTAAGGAGGGCTTGCTGGGAGGAGTCTGCCTCACTATCTCCCCTCCTCTCACCTTAAAAAAATGACTAATACAATAGAAGGGGCCAGCCCTGGATTGCCTTCTAGGCCTTTTACACAAGAAAGAAACCACATTCTCATTAAGTCCCAAGTATTTTGGACTGTTATATAGTAGCAAAACTGAAATCCTAATTACTATATTTAATAGACTCTAAGAAGAGAGTGATTTTAAAATACACCCTAAATTCAAATTAAATAAGGGGGAAAATGTCTTAGAATCAATAGTAATATTTGGATTTATCGAGTAACTTTATTATACAATACATTTTTAAATAAAATATGTATTTCCGATGGCTTTAGGCGACCCCTGTGTTTTGGTCGTTTGACTCCCCACCGGGGTCGCGACCCATAGGTTGAGAACCGCTGGACTAGGCAGTGGCATAGTGGATACAGCATAAGCCCAGGATGCTAAAGACCCAGGTCAGAAACAGTGAGGTCACCAGCTTGAGTACCAGGCGGCCGGCTTCAGCATGGGATCATAGACATGACCCCAGGGTTACTGGCTTGAACAAGAGGTCATTGGGTTGGCTGGAGCCCCCCAGTCAAGGCACATATGAGAAAGCAATAAATGAACAACTAAGGTGATACAACTATGAGTTGATGCTTCTCATCTCTCTCCCTTTCTGTCTGTCCCTGTCTCTCTCTTAAAAAAAAAAATCAATGAATGCATAAATAAGTAGAACAACAAATCAATGTTTTTTCTGTCTCTCCTTTCCTCTAAGTCAATAAATAAAAAAAAAATTAGATATATCTAATATAGGCCTGACCAGTGGTGGCACAACAGATAGAGCAATGACCTGGGACAATGAGGTCCCAAATTTGAAACCCCCAAGTCATTCAGCTTGGGCACAGACTCACCAGTGGGGTTGCCAGATTGAGCATGGGATATCGAAATGATCCCACAGTTGCTGGCTTGAGCCCACAGGTTGCTGGCTTGAAGCCCAAGGTCACTGGCTCAGCTGAGTCCCCTGGTCAAGGCACATATGAGAACCAATCAATAAACAACTAAAGTGATACAACTACGAGTTGATGCTTCTCATCTCTTTCCCTTCCCGTCTCTCTCTTGCAAAAAAAAAAAAAAAATGTGTGTGTATACACACACACACACACACACACACACACCTAAGATAAATGCTGTTTTTAAGTTTTAATTGTGGGTGAAGTCAAAATCATTGTTATCCCTAAAGATAAAGTTCTTTATCTTCATTTTGTATCTAGTATCCACTATCTTTTTTTTTTTTAAGTGAGAGGAGGTGGAAATAGTGAGACAGACTCCCTCCCTCCTGCACCCTGTGATCCACCCAGCAACCTCTGCCTGGGGCTGTTATTCTAATCAACCAAGCTAGAGCTATCCTTAACACCTAAGGCTGATGCGCTTGGACGTACCAAGGTATCCAGAGCACGCAGGCCAACACTCGAATCAACTGAGCGACTGGCTATGGGAAAGGAGGAAGGCAAGAAGTAGAAGATGAAGGGGGAAGAGAAAGTGGGGAGAAAGAGGGAAGCAGATGGTCACTTCTCTTGTGTGCCCTGACCAGTAATCAAACCCGGGACATCCATATGCTGGGCCACTGCTCTATCCACTGAGAAAATTGGCCAGGGTCTATCTGGTATTCACTTTTAAGACTTATAACCCAAACTAACAAGCAAAAACAAAATCAATAGACTGTTTATAAACTTGAAACTTCTGCCTGACCAGGCGGTAGCGCAATGGATAGAGAGTTGGACTGGGATGTGGAAGACCCAGGTTGGAGACCCCAAGGTTGCCAACTTGAGCGCAAGCTCATCTGGTTTGAGCAAGGCTCACCAGCTTGAGCCCAAGGTCCCTGGCTCAAGCAAGGGGTCACTCAGTCTGCTGTAGCTCTCCGGTCAAGGCACATATGAGAAATCAATCAATGAACAACTAAGAAGCCACAAAGAACTGATGTTTCTCATCTCTCTCCCTTCCTGTCTGTCCCAATCTGTCCCTCTCTCAACTCTGTCTCTGCCACAAAAAAAACCAAAAACAAAACAAAACAAAAATACCCAAACTTGAAACTTCTAATGAAGGAAAAGCTATTATTTCTTGAAATTTTCATTAAAATTCCCTAGGGAATAAAGAAGAAGAAATTGAGACAAAATATTTCCATGGTTAAAGCAATGAATATTACCGCCACATGGCTAAATCAGCAACTTTTACAAGCTGTGGAGACATTTAGAACTTTTCAAAACTATTCCAAGAAAGCTATCTTTTTTTTTTAAAGATTTCATTTATTGATTCTACAGAGGAGGGGTGGAGCAAAAAGCATCAACTCATAATTGCTTCACTTCAGTTGTTCATTGCTCACTTGTTGCTTGTCATATGTGCCCTGACTGGGCACACCCAGGGATTCAAACCGGCGACCTCAGCATCCAGGTCAATGTTCTATCCACAGCACCACCACAGGTCAGGCAACTTTTTTTTCTTTTTTTATTTCCTGTGACAGAGACAGAGAGAGGGACAGATATCGACACAGACAGACAGAAAGGGAGATAGATGAGAAGCATCAATTCTTCGTTGTGGCACCCTAATTGTTCAGACTGCTTTCTCATATGTGCCTTGACGGGGAGGGGGGCACCCTACAGAAGAGTGAGTGACCCCTTGCTCAAGCCAGCAACCCTGGGCTCAAACCAGCAACCTTGGGCTTTAAGCCAGCAACCTTTGGGCTCAGCTAGTGACCATGGGGTCATGTCTATGATCCCATGCTCAAGCCAGCAACCCCTCGCTCAAGCTGGTGAGCCCACCCTCAAGCAAGATGAGGCCACACTCAAGCTGGCGACCTCGGAGTTTCAAACCTGGATCCTCCGTGTCCCAGTCCGATGCTCTATCCACTATGCCACCGCCTGGTCAGGCAGGCAACTTTTTTTTTTTTTTTTTTTTTTTTTTTTGTATTTTTCTGAAGCTGGAAACGGGGAGAGACAGTCAGACAGACTCCCGCATGCGCCCGACCGGGATCAACCCAGCACGTCCACCAGGGGCGATGCTCTGCCCCTCCGGGGCGTCGCTCTGCCGCGAACAGAGCCACTCTAGCGCCTGGGGCAGAGGCCAAGGAGCCATCCCCAGCGCCCGGGCCATCTTTGCTCCAATGGAGCCTCGGCTGCGGGAGGGTAAGAGAGAGACAGAGAGGAAGGAGGGGGTGGGGGGTGGAGAAGCAAATGGGCGCTTCTCCTATGTGCCCTGGCTGGGAATCGAACCCAAGTCCCCCGCACGCCAGGCCGACGCTCTACCGCTGAGCCAACTGGCCAGGGCTGGGCAACTTTCTTTTAAGGTTTTACTTATTGAGGCCCTGGCCGGTTAGCTCAGTGGTAGAGGGTCGGCCTGGCGTGCAGGAGTCCCGGGTTCAATTCCTGGCCAGGGCACACAGAAGAAGCGCCCATCTGCTTCTCCACCCCTCCCCCTCTCCTTCCTCTCTGTTTCTCTCTTCCCCTCCCGCAGCCAAGGCTCCATTTGAGCAAAGATGGCCCAGGTGCTGAGAATGGCTCCATGGCCTCTGCCTCAGGCGCTAGAGTGGCTCTGGTCACAACAGAGCATCGCCCCCTGGTGGGCATGCTGGGTGGATCCCGGTCGGGCGCATGCGGGAGTCTGTCTGACTGCCTCCCCGTTTCCAGCTTCAGAAAAATACAACCAAAAAAAAAAAAAGGGAAAAAAAACCTCACAGTTGTAATGAAGACTAAAAGACCTGGCTTATAGCACATACTGTATATACATAATATACACTGTACCAATAAAATCCATCATACCTCATTCTATTTTCAATCAGTGGATCAAAACTTACACTGTACTTCTCTTCGGTGGACTATCTAACCAAACTTTTCATACTTTGCACACAGCAGGCACATCAAAAGAACAGGTTAACCCGCCCTTGCCGGTTAACTGTGAAGAGTGTCGGATGTGCATCCAAGTTGCCGTTTCGATCACCGGTCAGGGCACACACAGGAACAGCTCATTGTTCCTGACTCTCTCTCTCTCTCTCTCTCTCTCTCTTCTCTATTCCCCTTCCTCCTCTCTCTCACTAAAATCAATAAATCTGGTGCGAATGAGTTAACATTAGACATAATTGTTGTCAAAAAAAAAAAAAAGAAAAGAAAAAAGAACAGATTAAAATGAACGGACTGTATTTTCTGCTACTTAATGACAGAAAAACCAAGAAACCCACCCAAACACTTCTTCAACTGAAGACTCCTGTATTATTCCTTTCCATATTTCCTGTATCATTTCTGTATATATAGAACAGTCCTAAAACCAAGTTATCTAACAGGTGTTAACAAAATATTTAGGTGGGAGACTAAAGATATCTAATAGTATCTTTAAACACTAAATTAAATGTTTTTTTAGTTTACAAACCATCAATGCCTAGCCTGACCAAGTGGTGGTGCAGTGGATAGAGCATCAACCTAGGATACTGAGGACCCAAGTTAGAAATCCCAGACACTGGCTCAAACACGGGCTTATCTGGCGTGACCACAGGCTTACCAGTCTGAACCCAAAGGTTGCTGGCTTGAAGCCCAAGGTCGCTGGCTTGAGCAGGGGTCACTGGCTCAGCTGGAGCCCCCACCCTACAAGGCACACATAAGAATCAATGAACTCAAGAGCTGCAACTATGAGTTACTTCTCATCTCTCTCCCTTCCTGTCTCTCTCATGCTAAAATAAAACAAAAAAATCATCACTGCCTACATGCAGACTAACAAAAATCTGAAAGTAATTTTCTTTTATAATCTTTTTCCTGTTATGCTTGAATTGAACCTCTAAATCAGCAATTTCAAAATTATTACCTCAGGTCATCAGAGTCAGAATTACCTTGAACTAGGTTTATTAACAATTCAGAACTCAACACTTCCTATGTTTCTAATGCACAATGAAGTCTGAGAACCACTTTCCTAAATGATAGGAAAACAAGGAATACCAGTAACAAAAGAATTTAAACTAAATAAACTGCTGGCGTTTTAGGTCACGCATAAGTAAGTTTCTTAAAGTAGAGCTCAGATTATCCATATGAATTAGCTGTATCACCTGAACATTTTACATGTTTAGTAATGAAAAACTCACACTGAATACTGAGAGGTCATGAACTACATAGTATATTTCAGAGGTGTTTCTACCTAAAAGTGTTTTTTTGTTTGTTTTTTTTTTTCATTTTTCTGAAGCTGGAAACGGGGAGAGACAGTCAGACAGACTCCCGCATGCG
The DNA here is from genome assembly GCF_036850995.1 of Saccopteryx leptura. NCBI lineage: Eukaryota > Metazoa > Chordata > Mammalia > Chiroptera > Emballonuridae > Saccopteryx > Saccopteryx leptura. The sequence goes on along the minus strand of NC_089505.1, from coordinate 98,948,537 downwards.
CCCGACCGGGATCCACCCGGCACGCCCACCAGGGGCTACGCTCTGCCCACCAGGGGGCGATAATCTGCCCATCCTGGGCGTCGCCATGTTGCGACCAGAGCCACTCTAGCGCCTGAGGCAGAGGCCACAGAGCCATCCCCAGCACCCGGGCCATCTTTGCTCCAATGGAGCCTTGGCTGCGGGAGGGGAAGAGAGAGACAGAGAGGAAAGCGCGGCGGAGGGGTGGAGAAGCAAATGGGCGCTTCTCCTGTGTGCCCTGGCCGGGAATCGAACCCGGGTCCTCCGCACGCTAGGCCGACGCTCTACCGCTGAGCCAACCGGCCAGGGCTAAAAGTGTTTTCAAACAGGGAAGATTACACTTATTATCACTTTCAATGTGCCACATACTGTTCTAAACACATTATACATATTCATACATTTCATCCTCCCAACAACCCAAATGAGGTATGTACTGTGTACTATATTATCCCTACCTTACAAGTAAAAAAAGTGAGGCTCAATGAAGTTAAGTAACTAGGCCAAGGTTAATGAGCCAGTAAATGGCAAAACTGAACTTCTAAACCCAAATAGTCTGACTACCATGCCTAAGAAGTAACATTAATAAAAACAAATATGAGCCTGACCAGGTGGTGGCACAGTGGATAGAGCATTGGACTGGGATGCAGAGGACCCAGGTTCAAAACCCCGAGGTCACCAGCTTGAGTGCGGGCTCATCTGGTTTGAGCAAAGCTCACCAGCTTGGACCCAAGGTCGCTGGCTTGAGCAAGGGGGTCACTCCATCTGTTGTAGCCGCCCCCCCCCCACCCTGGTCAAGGCACATATGAGAAAGCAATCAATGACCAACAAAGGTGCCGCAACAAAGAATTGATGCTTCTCATCTCTCTCCCTTCCTGTCTGTCCCTTTCTGTCTCTGTCTGTCACAAACAAACAAAAAAACCATGATCACTGCAAATGGAGTAGCAAGTATATACCCGTAACAACTGTCGACATTAGAAAGAGGAAAGCAGAAGTGGAAGCAAGAAACAAGTTCAGTTCCTGTTTCTTCACCCTGCAGACAACTACAAATTTTACTGGGGAAAGACAGGAGTTCGCTCTTCCTCTTTCTATGTACCCACAAACCTTCCATTTCTTAGGCTTCCTGATTTGACAGCCTAGCAATCTTGGAAACTGGTTGTGGGTTCCCTGTTAAGAGCATTGGTTCAGAAATCAGACCGGTTCTACCACTCTAGCTATGTGACCTTAGGTAAGTTATTTAACTTCCCTGTGGCTCAATATCCCTTTATCTAAAAAATGAAAATGGTAACACCCTCCTCAAAGAATAAGCTGATTAAGATAATACCTGTAGCCTGACCAGGCGGTGGCACAGTGGATAGAGCAGGGGTCCCCAAACTACGGCCCGCAGGCCACATGTGGCCCCCTAAGGCCATTTATCCGGTCCCGCCGCACTTCCGGAAGAGGCACCTGTTTCATTGGTGGTCAGTGAGAGGAGCATAGTTCCCATTGAAATACTGGTCAGTTTGTTGATTGAAATTTACTTGTTCTTTATTTTAAATATTGTATTTGTTTCCGTTTTGTTTTTTTACTTTAAAATAAGATATGTGCAGTGTGCATAGGGATTTGTTCATAGTTTTTTTTTTATACTCCGGCCCTCCAATAGTCTGAGGAACAGTGAACTGGCCCCCTGTGTAAAAAGTTTGGGGACCCCTGGGATAGAGCGTCGGACTGGGATGCCAAGGACCCAGGTTTGAGACCCCGAGGTCGCCAGCTTGAGCGCGGGCTCATCTGGTGTGAGCAGAAATTCACCAGCTTGGACCCAAGGTCGCTGGCTCGAGCAAGGGGTTACCTGGTCTGCTGAAGGCCCACAGTCAAGGCACATGTGAGAAAGCAATCAATGAACTAAGGTGTTGCAACGAAAAACTGATGATTGATGCTTCTCATCTCTTTCCGTTCCTGTCTGTCTGTCCCTGTCTATCCCTCTCTCTGACTCTCACTCTGTCTCTGAAATAAATAAATAAAAATTTTTAAAAAAGATAATACATGTAAAGAATTTAAAACAGTGCCTTGGCATACAGTAAATGCTTAGTAAATGTTAGCAATTAATTTTCAGTGGTTAAAGGCACTTTTAAATCATTATGTTAAGATTTTATTTATTGGTTTTTAGAGAGAAAAGAGAAAAAGGTAGGGGGGATGGGGAGGAGAGGAGCAGAAAGCATCAATTCATTGCTTCTCCCTATGTGCCTTAACAAGGCAAGCCCAGGGTTTTGAAAAAGCAACCTCAGCATTCCAGGTCTACACTTTATCCCACTGTGCCACCACAGGCCAGACAAGTTTTAAAACATCAACAATTCACCTCACCAGACGGTGCAGTGGAGAGAACGTTGGACTGGAACATGGAGAATCCACGTTCAAAACCCTGAAGTCACCAGCTTGAGCACAGGGTCACTGGCTTGATCATGGGATCACAGACATGACCTCAGGGTCGCTGGTTTGAGCTCAAGGTCATTGGCCTGAGCAAGGGGTCATTAGCTCTGCTTAGCCCCCCCCTCCCCCGGTCAAGGCACATATGAGAAAGCAATCACTGAACAACTAAGGAGCTACAACAAAGAATTGATGCTTCTCATCTCCCTTCCTTCTTGTCTGTTCCTATCTTTCCCTCCCTCCGTCTCTGTCACCAAAAAAAAAAAAAAAATCAACAATTTCAACCCATTTAGAAAGGAGCATACACTTTTTTTATTTCCAAAATAATTAAAGCAGTCATTGTTCTTACTAAAAATGTAGTTTAATATAGAGCTATCATTACAAAAGTGGTCATTTCAGAGTCAAGTTCCAATTTCATTAACTATTCTGCAAAGCATTTGACATGTATTATTAATTAATAATTTCATGTATTAAAATGTCTCCAGATGAAGAAGCAGGTGAACAGGGAAGAGACTTTGGTTTCACAATATATACAATGACAGCTTCAACAACATGGAGGAAACTAGGCCAGACATGTTTGTATATCCTATGTTAACTTCCTGTTAAAACAATGTCAAATCACTACAGCAGCTAAGAGGTTATGTAGTACCAATTACCATTTTGCTATCCAAAGTGGCTAGAAGTTATTTTGCACCAGTAACTAAACACTATCCCTCCTTAATGATGAAGCTCATTTGTACCAGAACTTAGAATTGGAATTGAGCAACTAAAGCATAAAAAACAATTCCTCCAATTATAAGAAAAATAAATTGTGAGCCTAACCACACAGTGATGCCGCGGACAGAGAGAGTTGAACAGGGATGCAGAGGACCCAGGTTCGAAACCCCAAGGTCACCGGCTTGAGCCTGGGTTCATTCGGCTTGAGCAAGGGCTCACCAGCTTGAGCGAGAGGTCGCTGGCTTGAGCCCAAGGTCACTGGCTTGAACAAGGGGTCACTCGCTCTGCTGCAGCCCTCTGGTTAGAGTACATATGAGAAAGCAATCAATGAACTAAGAAGCTGCAACAAAGAACTGATGCTTCTCATCTCTCTCCGTTCCTGTCTATCCCTATCTGTCCCTCTCTCTGATTCTGTCTCTGTCAAAAAAAATAAAAAAATAAAAAAAGAAATTGTGAAATATGGTAATCTTCCTACACTCCTTCCCAAAACCCATCACCCCTCCAGACAGCTACACCAAAACCCCTACTTCCTAGGTTCTTAAATGCTTTGGGGGTCCAAATACCATTTGAGAATCTCAGATACCATTTGAGAATCTCAGAACTAAAGTCTCTATATTTTTGGGGTCTTTGAAAGTAATTTATTTTACTGTATGTTTTTCCTTGACTGTAGCTTTGAAGAGACTATGGAACTCTCTCTCTTTTTAGTATCATTATTATTACTGGCTGGCTGCCAGCTAAACTCCAAAAACCTTACTACACCTCCACCAATTACCTTTTTCCCCAAAACAAACAATACATTATAAAAGGCATGTTTTAAACCTTGCAACAAATGTTTAGCTTCAAACAAAATTCAAGAGAACTTAATGGTATTAGTTGACCCAGTATTACCTGAAAGAACCAAAATAAAGAATGAGAATCTTTTTAGGGCTTGAAATATCCCTAAACTGCCCCAAAGCCAGAATGTTAACACCCCATGTATCTTGCCATTCTTTTCTAACTCTTTAGACTTCAAAGGCAAACACAGGACAAGCCACATAAAGACAGTTCTTTTTAAACTTTATAATTTGTTTCCTGAGTCATCAATAAACAGGCCAATAGGCCCTGGCCGGTTGGCTCAGTGGTAGAGCATCAGCCTAGCATGTAGAAGTCTCTGGTTCGATTCCCAGTCAGGGAACATAGGAGAGCACTCATCTGCTTTTTCCATCCTTCTCCCTCTTCTTCCTCTCTATCTCCCTCTTCTCCTCCCACAGCCAGTGGCTCAGTTGGTTCAAACATAACCCTCGGTGATGAGGAAATAGTTCAGTTGATTAGAGCAATGGCCCAAGACCGGTTGCCGGGTGGATCCCAGTCAGGGTGCATGTGGGAGTCTGTCTCACTATTTCCCCCACTCTTACATAAGAAAAAATTTTAAAAAGAAGAAAAAGCTTTATATGATCAGTAATTTCCCTTAGTTTTCAATAATAAATGTATCCATTCCAATTTGAAAAAATAAATTAAGGTCCTGGCTGGTGGTTCAGTGGATAGAGTGCTGGCCCAGTGTATGGACATCCCAAGCTCAATTCCCAGTCAGGGCACACAGGAGAAGTGACCATCTACTTCTCTCTCCTTTCCCCTCCTAACTAGATTGGTTCAAGCAAGCGTGGGTCCAAGGATAGCTTGACTGGTCCTAGCGTTGGCCTCAGGTGCTAAAAATAGCTCAGTACTCACACATCAGCCCCAGAAAGGATTACCAGGTAGATCCTGGTTGGGGTGCATGTGGGCATCTGCCTATCTCCCCTCCTCTCACCTTGAAAAAAATAAAAATTTAAGAAATAAAAATTAGAATGTTAATTCTGTAAAATATCTTTCCATTAGTAAAAAGTAGACAACCTTGTGTTGTGAGATAGTACCCCATGGGTCTCTAGTGCTCCTATACATGTTGCTGGATATATTAAGAATGCAAGGCCCTGACCACTCTACCCAGGCTATGACAGAGGGCTGTGTTTGCAGCAAATAACCTTGAAGGATACAGTATTGTCTCCCTCTGAGACAGAGAGCAGGCTATTAAACCGTGGGTTCCTCCAGCTCCATGTTCTTCAGCCATAACACAAACCCACCACTTCTCTTGTGTATAAGTCTTAGTTAAATAGGTAAGGGGAAACAGCATACACATTGACTTGCTGCGACTGTGCCTTAATTAAATTATTAAATTCTTTGTCTTTGACCCAGAAGTCTCATATCTTCTGCCAGCATTCATAAAACAATACAAGGCTAACACACTAAGTTATAAGGAGAGTAAAATAAAATCCCTGACTCTGTTTACTTGATTGAGCCTTCTGAGAGATAATCGTCTTGTTGTAAATTTACTATTTTTATGTAAGGCATACAGCAATTAGTTTCTTTATTCTAAGGCTAGGTAAGAATGCCTATCCTTAAATTGTATTCATTATTGTAATTTTTTTCTCTATAGGAAAGTCTCCTGATATAATTTTTAAGAATTTTTTCCACCCTGGCCAAACAACTCGGTTAGTTAGAGCATTATCCCAAAACCCAGAGGTTTGGGCATCCCAGGCTCAATGAGATGCCAGTTCGATTCCCAACCAGGGCACATATAAGAACAGATTGATGTTCCTCTCTCTCCCTTCCTCTCTCGCATAAAATCAATATATAAAAAATTTTAAAAATATGTATTTTTTTCCACCTTCTCTTTTCCACTCCAAAGTCAGCCCAACAACACATCTTCTCCAGGAATTGACTGTTTTCATTTGTTCATGTTCTACAGTCTAGCTGTCTGTTCTAACAGAAAGAAAGTAGTGAAGGACAGAATCTCAATATTGCCCTGGCCGGGTAGCTCCGTTTTTCAGAACGTCATCCCAATACACCAAGGTTGCAGATTCAATCCCCACTCAGGGCACAGAGGAATCAACCAATGAATGCATAAATAAATGGAACAACAAATTAATTCCCACCCACTTCCTTTCTCTCTAAAAATCAAGTAAAAATGTTTATTAAAAAAAAGGAATCCTATCATAAGGCTAAAGAAAAATATAAAAATAAATCTGTAAGGCTAAAACAATTTTTAATTTTTCAAAAAGCAAACCTTATTTTGTTCTCTCCTATCCTTGAAGAGCTGTGAGCAAACTTACTTTCCCCCAAAATTCTACATATTCATCTCAGAATTAAATCATTATAGAAATTTAAAAAACAAGATGTCCATGGTACATGTCCAAGAGCCCTGTTATTTACTGCCTTTCTCTTCTTGATTTTATGTGAGAGACAAAGACTGAAGAATAGATACAAAACTGGTAAATATTTCACCACAAGATTAGTAAAATAAATCAGAGAAGTAGACTTAGGCAGGATGTATGTGACAGCACCACTACAAAATTGTTAAGAGAAAATACTGGGGTATTCCCACCACCACACACATCACCTGGAACGCTGAGGTTGTCCGGTTAAGGCACACATGAAAAGCAACTGCTATAAGTTGATGCTTCTTGCCCCTCCCTTTTCTATCTCACCTCTAAAATCAATAAAGAAAATCTTTTAAAAATTCATGTGAAATCACAACCTAGGCCCTGGCCGGTTGGCTCAGTGGTAGAGCGCCGGCCTGGCGTGCAGGAGTCCCGGGTTCAATTCCCAGCCAGGGCACACAGGAGAAGCGCCCATCTGCTTCTCCACCTCTCCTCCTCTCCTTCCTCTCTCTCTCTTCCCCTCCCAAAGCCGAGGCTCCACTGGAGCAAAGTTGGCCAGGGCGCTGAGGATGGCTCTGATTGCGGCAGAGCGACGCCCCAGATGGGCAGAGCATCGCCCCTTGGTGGGCATGCCAGGTGGATCCTGGTCAGGCACATGCGGGAGTCTGTCTGACTGCCTCCCCGTTTCCAACTTAAGAAAAATACAAAAAAGAAAAATCACAACCTACATGAGCAAGTTGAGAAGCAAGTCTCAAATTAAGGTTGTATGGGTTCTTGAGATGACAAAAATAGCAACAGTCAGGGGGAAAAGAACTGACAGTAGGACTCATAAAATGAAAGAATATGGTTCTATGTGGTAATAGATGTTTTCATCGGTGCTAGACTAGATTGCTGTGTCAGCGTCACTTCTGAAAATGATTTCAATTTCAAAATGTCTGATCCATTCAGAATGTAAGTCCTTATTTTTACTATAATATTGAGTTTCCTTCATCAATTTGGAAAAAAATAAGGACGCTAGCCAGAATCATCATTTTATATTGTATTTGTGACCAAAAAATAGTAACATTTAAAATCCCATTAGCACATACTTAAATAAGCTGTATAGTATTTTTAAGTAATCTGTAAAAATTGGAGAATATAAAATGTATAAGAATACCAAGTGTTTCATTAGAAGACAAAGGAAATAGATTTTCCCTCAAAATATTCAAGACTTGCAGGCCCTGGCCGGCTGGCTCAGTGGTAGAGCATCAGCCTGGCGTGTGAAAGTCCCGGGTTCGATTCCTGGCCAGGGCACACAGGAGAAGTGCCCATTTGCTTCTCCACCCCTCCCCCTCTCCTTCCTCTCTGTCTCTCTCTTCCCCTCCCACAGCCAAGGTCCATGGGAACAAAGTTGGTCAGGGCGCTGAGGATGGCTCCATGGCCTCCTCCTCAGGCGCCTGAATGGCTCCGGTTGCAACCAAAGCAATGCCCCAGATGGGTAGAGCATCGACCCCTAGCGGGCTTACTGGGTAGATCCCAGTCGGGTGCATGCGGGAGTCTGTCCCTCTGCCTCCTCACTTCTCACTGCAGGAAAAAAAAAAGACTTGTAGATTTATTCATTCACTCAACAAACCTTTCTTTAAGCACCTAATATGTGCCAAACCCCCTATAGCCATATCCAATCCCTATGCTTAGAACAAAGTTCATGTTCTCTAGGGGCAACAATCCTAAGTGGGGTATGCAGACAACAAATAAGCATCATCCTCCCCAACATTTTCTTCCCTCATAACATTACTGATACTGACACTCAAATATGTAATTTTCCCATTCTGGTCTCTTAAATAAGAGCAATATAATTCTATTCTCTGAATTAAGAACAGGCAAGGAGATATTACATATACTCAAATCTTCTTCCATTTCGTGTAAGACCAAAAAACGAAAGAGAAGGGCATTTTGCTTATCCTAAATCTCAAATCTGAATTTACAACAGTTCTGAGGTCTAGACAACCTAGGAAAAAAAACAACAAACAGGACTGAAATTGCTCAACTAGTTTCTTTTCTTTTCTTTTTTTTTTAAGGTTTTATTTATTGGTTGGGGGGGTGGCAGGAAGCATACACTTGTTGCTTTTTGTACATGCCTTGATGAGGCAAGCCCAGGGTTTCAAGCCAGATCAATGTTTACACTGCACTACCACAGGTCAGTCTCAAACAGTTTCTTTGCATCTTATTCTGTCCATCTAATCAATTATCAATTGCCTGATAATATTTAAATTGTCCAGTACAGTGCTTATTTCAAAGTCTATGACTTTATTCACATCTCTGCAAACCAGAGATGTCTGGCCTTACAACTTAGTTCATCCTACTCTGATCCAAAGTTTCCATCCCCAAACTCTACCTTATCTGAGACTACTTCCCTAACTATTTTCAACTATCAAAAACTGCCCAAATTCTATACTCTCATGACAAAACCCTTCTTAGCTCTTTGATCTCATTTTTCCTATTCCTCTCCCCTTCACTCTCCATGCTCTGGCTACACAGATCTCTTTATATTCCTCAAACATGCTGGGCCCTGTCCTACCCTTTAGGTTTTCATACTTGCCAAGAGCATTCTTTCTCCTATTCACAAAGCTGTTAATATCTCTTCCTTCAGATTTCAACTCAAATCATCTCCTCAGAAAATACTCCCTAAGCACACTACCCACAATAATATCCAACCCCCTCCCCCCTTACTTATATCATATTACCCTGTTTATTTCCTCTATAATACTGTCATATTATCATGTAGTTTATTTGCTATATTGTAGCAAAGGAGACAAATAAAAACTAGGGAAATTGCTGTAAAGGCAGGGACTCCACTGTATTCCCAGGAAATAGCTCAATACTGAGCATATAGTAAGTACTCACTGAATAAATGAATCACACAAGTGACTACTTAATCATGCTGCTTTTATTCACATGTGCTTGTGCTTATTCTAACATTATAGCCCCCAGAGAGAAAAACCAGGCTTATACTTCTTTTTCTCCCTTTCAAGGCACCTAATACAGTACTGAGTATATATTAAGGACAAGAAAAAAATTAATTTTTTAATGTTTTTTTTTAAAACCTTGTTAATTAATTAGCCCTGGCCGGTTGGCTCAGTGGTAGAGCGTCGGCCTGGCGTGTAGAAGTCCCGGGTTCGATTCCCGGCCAAGGCACACAGGAGAAGCGCCCATTTGCTTCTCCACCCCCTCCCTTCTCCTTCTTCTCTGTCTCTCTCTTCCCCTCCCGCAGCCGAGGCTCCATTGGAGCAAAGATGGCCCAGGCACTGGGGATGGCTCCTTGGCTTCTGCCCCAGGCGCTAGAGTGGCTCTGGTCGCGGCAGAGCGACGCCCCGGAGGGGCATAGCATCGCCCCCTGGTGGGCGTGCTGGGTGGATCCCGGTTGGGCGCATGCGGGAGTCTGACTGTCTCTCCTGGTTTCTAGCTTCAGAAAAATACCAAAAAAAAAAAAAAAAAAAAATCACATAAAAATTAAAAAAATTCATAAAAAAATAAAAAATAAATAAAACGTTGTTAATTAGCTGCGGCCAGATAGCTCAGAGTTAGAGCATCGTCCCGAAGCACAGAGGTTGCCAGTCTGATCACCAGTCAGGGCACATGCATACAGAGCAGATCAATGTTCCTGTCTCTCTCGTCCCCTCTCCCTTCCTCTCTCTTTTTCTCTCTCTCTAAAATCCATCAACACTTTTTTTAAAAAAAAACGTAACTAAAGTAATAACATGAAAAAAGCATTGGATTTTTAAACACAAGTACATATGGATTCCAATCTTAGCTTCACTTCAATGTGTGGATCTTGGCAAGTTACTTCAGTTTTATATTAATTTTCTCATATACACAATAACATCTAACTCAAAAAACTGCTATAAAAAGAAATGAGGTAATGTATATAAAGCAACTAATATAACACCTGGCACAGAGTAAACACCTAATATAGCACCTTATTCTTATTCCCAATTAAACTTGCAAAAACCAAAAGGGGACTGGTAAACTAGTTTATAATACAAAGAAATATTATGCAACTATTAAAAAGAATGCACTACCCTGACCAGGTGGTGGTACAATGGATAGAGCATCGAGTTAGGATGCCGAAGACCCAGATTCGAACCCCCAAGGTTGCTGGCTTGAGCGCAGTCTCACCAACTTGAGCATGGGATCATAGGCTTGAGCATGGGATCGTAGACATGACCCCAGATTGCTGGCTTGAGCCCAAGGTCGCTGGCTTGAGCAACATTGGCTCAGCTGGAGTCCCTCTGGTCAAAGCACATATGAGAAAGCAATCAATGAACAACTAAGGTGCCAGAACTACCAGCTGATGCTTCTCATATCTCTCCCTTCCTGTCTGTTTGTTTGTCCCTCTGTCTCAAAAAAAAAAAAAGCACTATTTTGCCGATTATAGAATGAATTGTGATTCCTACCAAAATCTGTATGTTGAAGTCCTAATCCAGTACCTCAGATTATGACTTACTGTATTTGGAGATAGGGCCTTTGAGAAGTAATTAAGGTAAAATAAGGTCATATTGGTGGGCCCTAATCCAATATGACTGGTATCCTTATAAGGGGAATAGGATAAAGACAGACAGAGAAGGGAAGACCAAGTGAAGACTCTAAAAGTGAGCCATTTATAGACAAAGGAAAGAGGGCCTGAGAAGAAAGTAGCCCCTGCCAACACCTCGATCTTGGGCTTCAAGCCTCCAAAACTGTAAGAAAATAAATTTCTGTTTAAATCACCCAGTCTACAGTACCTTGTTATGGTAGCCCTAGCAACCTAATAACAGTGCCAATATGGAAGAGGTCCAAGACAGAGAGTAGGGCAGAAGTAGGTTTACAGTTGTTAGTACACAAAAGTTTATTTTTATTATTATTAATTACTGTATTATTTTCCATATAAACTATAAACCTACTTTTGCCCCATCCTATATATGAAGTTTTTAAAAAACAAGGTGCAGAACAGTGTGTATACTTGCCAATTTATGTTTCTGAGTTTTATTTAATGGAGAAGAGATACAGTACATATATACTTCCAGGTGCAGACACTATCTGCCAAGACACATAAGACTATCTGCAAAGCCACAGGTGTAGAGGCTATCAACAAAGAGATCTGCTAGATAACACTAGCTGCTTCTGGGAAGGGAGATGGAGAAACTCATTTTTCATCATACTTTATTTTGTACTAAAGTTTTCACTTCATTTGTATCCCATTTTAAAAGAAAACTATGTAACACTTAAGATAATTTATCCAAAATGAAGAAAATACATTATCAGGAAACAATAAAATGCTATAACATAAAAACAGTAATGCAGAGCCCTGGCCAGCTGGCCCAGTGGTAGAGCGTCGGCCTGGCATGCAGGAGTCCCGGGTTCAATTCCCAGCCAGGGCACACAGAAGAAGTGCCCATCTGCTTCTCCACCCCTCCCCCTCTCCTTCCTCTCTGTCTCTCTCTTTCCCTCCCGCAGCCGAGGCTCCATTGGAGCAAGGTTGGCTGGGGCGCTGAGGATGGCTCTGTGGCTTCTGCCTCAGGTGCTAGAATGGCTCTGGTTGCAACAGAGCGACGCCCCAGATGGGCAGAGCATCACCCCCTGGTGGGCATGCCGAGTGGATCCCGGTCAGGCGCATGCGGGAGTCTGTCTGACTGCCTCCCCATTTCCAACTTCAGAAAAATACAAAAAAAAAAAAAAAAGTAATGCAACAAAAAAATGATTAATAAGTATCACTGGATGAAATGCTTTTCATAGTAAAAATAGCTGTGGCCTAGGAATGCTGAGGTCGCCAGTTCAAAACCTTGGGCTTGCCTGGTCAAGTCACATATGACAAGCAATCAACAAACAACTAAAGTGAAGCAACTATGAGTTGATACTTCTCATTCCCCTCCTCATCCCTCTCTCTCCCTCTGTAAAATCAGTAATTTTTTTTTTTAAATAAAAATAGTTGTGGCGGCGCAGTGGATAGAGCATTGAACTGGGATGCAGAAGACCCAGGTTCGAGACCCCGAGGTCGCCAGCTTGAGCGCGGGCTCATCTGGTTTGAGCAAAGCTCACCAGCTTGGACCCAAGGTCGCTGGCTCGAGCAAGAGGTTACTCGATCTGCTGAAGGCCCGCGGTCAAGGCACATATGAGAAAGCAATCAATGAACAACTAAGGTGTCGCAACAAAAAACTGATGATTGATGCTTCTCATCTCTCTCCGTTCCTGTCTGTCTCTATCTATCCCTCTCTCTGACTCTCTCTCTCTGTCTCTGAATAAAAATTAAAAACCAAAAAAAAAAACCCCTCGAAAATAAAACATACTACTAGTAACTGTTAAAATTTGGGGTTCTGCCTGACCTGTGGTGGCGCAGTGGATAAAGCGTCAACCTGGAAACGCTGAGGTTGCCGGTTCAAAACCCTGGACTTGCCTGGTCAAGGCACATATGGGAGTTGATGCTTTCTGCTCCTCCCCCCCCTTCTCTCTCTCTCTCTCCCCTCTCTATAATGAATAAAAATAAATAAAAATTAAAAAAAAATTGGGGGTTCTAATATATAAAAGACAAATGCAAAAGAGTTTAATAGCAGCTATGCTGGTGTGAGTGTGCATGTTACCACCACCAAGCACCGAGAGCAGGTCTTATCCAACTTCACTGCATCGGGACACAGGTTAAGACCTAGAGCATATTACAATAGGCTTCTGTTCTTCAAGAAACAATTCTATTAACTGTAAAAGTCAGCAAGCTATTTCAACGCCTATTATAATACCACATTGGGTAAAAAAGAAATCCTGTCTTCAAAGGTCTTGAAAACATTTCAATAATTTACTGAATGCCTACTCTGCTAAAACACTATGCTAGAAAGTTTGACATAGATCTCCTCATGTAATTTACTGGTTATAAGTAAAAAAAGGCTAACACAATTGTAGTCATCTGATTGCTACAAAATTATACAAGTGTCAGATTTTCAAGAGTAATAAATATGAGCCTGATCAGGCCGTAGCGCAGTGGATAGAGCGTCGGGCTGGGATGCAGAGGACCCAGGTTCAAGACAAAAATTCCTCCAGCTTGAGCCCAAGGTCGCTGGCTCCAGCAAGGGGTTACTCGGTTTGCTGAAGGCCCGCGGTCAAGGCACGTATGAGAAAGCAATCAGTGAACAACTAAGGTGTTGCAATGCGCAATGAAAAACTAATGATTGATGCTTCTCATCTCTCTCCATTCCTGTCTGTCTGTCCCTATCTATCCCTCTCTCTGTCTCTGTAAAAAATAAATTTTAAAAAAAAGAGTAATAAATATGAGAGAGTGGTCTAGAAAAATGTGAGAATAAATCACTAGTTAGATGTAGTATCAGGAGAAAGGGGTAAGTATTGCCAAACTGCAAAATAGAAGAAACAAACAAACAACAACAAAAAAAAGGATGAATCCAAGTCATTAAAGACGCTGAAAGCTAGGCAGAGAAGTTTTCCTTTAACCTGGGGGATAAACAAGAGATTACCATTTCTTATCAATGAACAACAGTTTCATTTGCTTTTTAGGAATATCAATCTTATACCTGTATTCCAAAGAGGACGTCAAAGTTAACCAAATAAAGTAAAGGAACTCAGCTATAAAACTACTTTAACAATCCAAGACTTAAATATATAAAAGACCTGCACAAGGTGGTAGCATGGAAAAAGAAAAGAAATAGTTAACTGGCTTGGGGGAGAGGGTGGGTTTGTTGAAGGAGGTGGCAAATTATGAGGAAGTTTCTCAGTCTGGGAAATTAAGAAGCACTAAACTTTGTACCTCAGAGAGAACACACAATGCAATTCATAAATGATGCATTATAGTTTGTACACCTGAAACCTGTTAAATTGTATTAACCAATGTCACCACAATAAATTCAAAAAAAAATTTTTAAAGCTTGTACCACAGAAAATGGAGGAAATTAGATGAAGAAATCTATTATGCTCTTAAGCATTCTTGTAAGAAAACAACCTTTTCAGAATCAGTAAACAAAGTCTGTCCTAAGTTGATGAAGAATTAAATCATGTGCCAGCCTGTATCAGAAATCCTACATACAAAAACACGTTTGCAGCAAAAAAAAAATAAATCACTATACTACCTAGGCAACACACACTGTATTAGGTTACATGCCGACTACAAAACTAACCATGATCTTTTAGATTTTCTTTGGTATAGCTAATGAGAGCGCTACCTACATTCAGATTCTCAACAGTATTTTACAAGCCATTTTTTTAAAGAACAAAACAAGATTACCAAAATCCTGAATCAAAGCAATCTGCCAATTTTAATGTAAAATCTGTTGTTAATAGGGTAAACATATACAGAAGCACTCAACCGTGTACTTGAAGAAATAATTGGACAAAGAATAATAGATGCTTTCACAGTTGCACCAAAGTCTATGGCCATAGAATACAGCTGGCATGACTGCAGATGCTTCAGCTTGTTTGCAAAGCAGTTAACTATACAGTTCTATCCACTAAAAGAGAGAGAAACAGAGTAGAGGTGCAAATACTGAAAAATACCAGTATGGCCTGACTTGTGGTGGCACAGTGGATGGAGTGTTAACATGGAGTGCTGAAGTCACCAGTTAGAAACCCCTGGCTTGCCAGGTCATGGCACATATGAAAAGCAATCAATCAACAATTAAAGTGCCACAACTACGAGTTGATGCTTCTTATCTCTCTCTCTCTCTTTCTGTCTCTCTCACTAAAAAAATTAAATTTTTGATACCCCTCTGAAAGAGAAAAATATTATACTTTCTAACAAATAAGTCAAATCCAGTCTGCCCGACTAGGCAGTGGCGCAGTGTATAGAGTGTCGGACTGAGATGCGGAGGACTCAGGTTCGAGACCCCGAGGTCTCCAGTTGGAGCGCAGGCTCATCTGGTTTGAGCAGAGCTCACCAGCTTGGACCCAAGGTCACTGGCTCAAGCAACGGGTCACTCGGTCTGCTGAAGGTCCACGGTCAAGGCACATATGAGAAAGCAATCAATGAACAACTAAGGTGTCACAACGAAAAACTGATTGATGCTTCTCATCTCTTTGTTCCTGTCTGTCCCTATCTATCCTTCTCTGTGGCTCTCTTTCTGTCTCTGTAAACTTAAAAAAAAATCCAGTCTGAACCAGCTAAAGTAGTTAACAGAAAGTGTGTGTCTCTGTAAATAAAAAAGAAAAAGAAAAAAATCTAGTCTGAACTAGCTAAAGTAGTTAAAGTAGTTAACAGAAAGTGTTTGAAGCCAGAGAGAGACAGGAAGGGAAAGAGATGAGAAGCATCAGCTCGTAGTTGCAGTACTTTAGTTGTTCACTGATTGCCTCTCACACATGCCATGATGGGAAAAGTGGGGAGAGGGGGACTCTAGCCAAGCTAGTAACCCCTTGCTCAAGCCAGTGACCTTAGGATTCAAGCCAGTGACCTCTGGGCTCAAAGCCAGATAGCCCATGCTCAAGCCGGCAATCTGGGTTCTCAGAATCCCAGATTGATGCTCTATCCACTGAACCACCACTGGTCAGGCCAATTCTACAACTTTTTTTTTTCTGAAGTGCGAAGCAGGGAGGCAGAGAGACTCCCGCATGCAACCGATCAGGATCCACCTGACATGCCCACTAAAGGGCAATGTTCTGTCTGAGGCGTTGCTCCGTTGCAACCAGAACCATTCTAGCACCTGAGGCGGACGCCATGGACCTGTCCTCAGCACTCAGGCCAACTCTGCTTCAAGGGAGCCTTGGCTGCCGGAAGGAAAAGAGAGAGAGAGAGAGAGAGAGAGAGAGAGAGAGAGAGAAAGAGTGAGAGAGAAAGGAGAGGGGGAAGGGTGGAGAAGTAGATGGGCACTTCTCCTGTGTGCCCTGGCCAGGAATCAAACCCGGGACATCCACACGCTTGGCCAATGCTCTACCACTAAGCCAACCAGTCAGGGCCTCTACAACTTTTAAACTAGCAAAAAAAAGGTAAGACACCTAGAAAAAGCAGGATCCCCCAAAGCATGTGTATCACATTGTGTTTACAGCCTGACCAGGTGGTGGCGCAGTGGATAGAGAGTCGGACTGGGATGTGGAGGACCCAAGTACAAGACCCTCATCTGGTTTGAGCAGGGCTCACCAGCTTGAGCCCAAGGTCGCTGGCTTGAGCAAGGGGTCACTCACTCTGCTGTAGCCCCCTGGTCAAGGCACATGTGAGAAATCAATCAATGAACAACTAAGGAGCCGCAACAAAGTATTGATGTTTCCCATCTCTCTCCCTTCCTGTCTGTCTGTCCCTATCTGTCCCTCTCTCTGACTGTGTCTCTGCCACAAAAAAATAAATAAATAAATAAATTTTTAAAAGAATGTGTTTACAACCATATCAGAGAAAACAGATAATGGAACCAATCTTACATTCAGTCATTTTGTAATTAAAATATGCCTCCAATTTTGAAACAAATCATTTAGATTTAAATAAACTAAAATAATGTCTAACAGCCTGACCAGGCAATAGCACAGTGGGTATAGTGTTGAACTGGAATGCAGAGGACCCAGGTTCGAAAACCCCAAGGCCGCCAGCTTGAGCGTGGGCTCACCTGTCCGAGCAGGGGGTCACTGGCTTGTGCGTGGGATCATAGACATGACCCCATGGTCACTGGCTTGAGCCCAAAGGTTGCTGGCTTGAGCAAGGGGTCATTCGCCTTGCTGGAGCCCCCAGGTCAAGGCATATATGAAAAAGCAATCAAGGAACAACTAAGGAGCCACAATGAAGAATTGATGCTTTTCATCTGTCTTCCTTCCTGTCTCTCTGTTCCTATTTGTCCCTCTGTCTCTCACTGTTTCTGTCAGAAAAAAAAAAAAAAGTGTAGAACAAATTTAAGCATCACAAAATTACCAGTGAATTATCTCCAGAATCTAGGTCTAAACAAA
Organism: Saccopteryx leptura; assembly: GCF_036850995.1. NCBI lineage: Eukaryota > Metazoa > Chordata > Mammalia > Chiroptera > Emballonuridae > Saccopteryx > Saccopteryx leptura. The sequence continues at coordinate 98,931,360 of NC_089505.1, read as the reverse complement.
AATCTTTGGGCCCTGGCCGGTTGGCTCAGTGGTAGAGCATCAGCCTGGCGTGCAGGAGTCCTGGGTTCGATTCCCGGCCAGGGCACACAGGAGAAGCGCCCATCTGCTTCTCCACCCCTCCCCCTCTCCTTCCTCTCTGTCTCTTTCCCTCCCGCAGCCGAGGCTCCATTAGAGCAAGGTTGGCCCGGGCGCTGAGGATGGCTCTATGGCCTCTGCCTCAGGCACCAGAATGGCTCTGGTCAAACAGAGCGACGCCCCGGATGGGCAGAGCATCGCCCCCTGGTGGACATGCCGGGTGGATCCCGGTCGGGCGCATGCAGGAGTCTGACTGTTTCCAACTTCAGAAAAATACAAAAAAAAAAAATCTTTGCTATTGATTGGCTCTATTTTTAAAGCAGCTTGTCTTAGGTTTCTTTTCCCTCTTCCCTTTTGTTCCCCTCCCCCCCTTCCTCTCACTCTCAAATCAATGAAAAAATTAAAAAGAAAGAGACTAAGAGCCAGAAAGGCAAATTTATATTTTATAGGAGCAGAAATTACACCAATTTCTCCTACTGAAAGTAGCAGAGGTAAGAAATTTGGTGTCAGCAGATAACAAACTCGGATTTTCAACACATGTCAAGTGCAGAATGTGAATTAATCTTAATCCTGAAGAAAACCTAATTATCAAGTAATTTTCTTTTATTGACTTTGAGAGAGAAAGACAGGAAGGGAGGAAGGGGTAAAGGGGGAGGGGAGGGAGTAAGGGAGGGAGGGAGGGATAGAAGGGGAGAGACAGAGGTGAAAGGGGAGAGGTGGAGGGGGAGGGATAGAGGAGGAGAGATGGAGGGGGGGGGAGAGAAAGAGAACCAGGAACATCAACTTGCTCCTACATGTTCCCTGAACAAGGACCCAACCATCAACCTCTGTGTCTCGGGATACCACTCTAACCAATGCACAATCCAAGCTAGGTCAAGGGTTTTCCTTTTTACAGAATTAAGGCCCTGGCCAGTTGGCTCAGCGGCCCAACATGTAGAAGTCCAGGGTTCAATTCCCGGTCAGGGCACACAGGAGAAGCGCCCATCTGCTTCTTTACCCTTCCCTCCCTCCCTTCTCTTTCTTCCCCTTCTGCAGCCAAGGCTCAACTGGACCAAAAGTTGACCTGGGCACTGAGGATGGCTCCATGGCCTCTGCCCGCAGGCGCTAGAATGCCTCAGGTTGCAGTGGAGCAGCGGCCCAGATGGGCAGAGCACTGCCCCCGGTGGGCATGCCGGGTGAATCCCAGTCAGGCGCATGCAGGAGTCTGTCTCTGCCTCCCCTCTTCTCACTTCAGAAAAATACAAAAATAACCAAAAAAAACGGGGAAAAAGGACTAAGACAGCCTGACCAGTGGTAGCCTAGTGGATAGAGCATTGACATGAGATACTGAGGCCCCAGGTTCAAAATCCCAATGTCATCAGCTTAAGTGTGGGCTTATCCAGCTTGAATCCATGCTCACCAGGTGGAGCAGGGGACAAGGTCACTGGCTTGAGGCCCAAGGTCACAAGGGGTCACTGGCTCAGCTGGAGCACCCTAGTCAAGGCATGTATGAGAAGCAAACAATTAACTAAAGTAAAGCAACTGCAAATTGATACTTCTCATCTCCTCCACCAAAAGAAGAACTAAGACATCCCAACCTCAAGCCCCCTAACCTGATATACAAAATTATATCCTTCACCACTCTTCCATTTTGCTCAGATAACTGGTAATGCTGAAATAAATTTCCTGTTCCTAGTTCTGATCTAACTAGAACCAAGGACAAGTTTTTGGGAGAATATCTTCATTTGCATGTAATAAATGCAACCAGTAAAAAGTATTAATCTAAAAGATGGCACTGGGGTGATTTTCTGAGAGGGCAGGGGGAAGGACAGCGTAGTACGTGCAACAGAAAAAGAAAGCAGGGCCCTGGCCGGTTGGCTCAGCGGTAGAGCGTCGGCCTAGCGTGCAGAGGACCCGGGTTCGATTCCCGGCCAGGGCACACAGGAGAAGCGCCCATTTGCTTCTCCACCCCTCCGCCGCGCTTTCCTCTCTGTCTCTCTCTTCCCCTCCCGCAGCCAAGGCTCCATTGGAGCAAAGATGGCCCGGGTGCTGGGGATGGCTCTGTAGCCTCTGCCTCAGGCGCTAGAGTGGCTCTGGTCGCAACATGGCAACTCCCAGGATGGGCAGAGCATCGCCCCCTGGTGGGCAGAGTGTCGCCCCTGGTGGGCGTGCCGGGTGGATCCCGGTCGGGCGCATGCGGGAGTCTGTCTGACTGTCTCTCCCTGTTTCCAGCGTCAGAAAAATGAAAAAAAAAAAAAAAAAAGAAAGAAAAAGAAAGCAAATATGTCAAATTACAAAAAAAAAGAACTTATAGATTGGCACAACCTCCAAAAAAAACTTAACTTCGCATGCACGTGAACAATTATCTTTAAAAAAAAAAAAAAATGTTTGGACCACAGATAAAAGTTAAGAAATATATGCGTTTCAAGGCACTAAAATACTGGCTTTGAAATTACTGTAAACTTTCCAAAATATTGAAAAACAATCAAATACGCAAACTAGAAACACTGATGCAAGAACAGAGGAAACTGGAGACAGTGCCTCCATTTCATTTTTCTTTTGATTTTAGAGAGAGGAATGAAGAGAGAAACATGATCTGTTCCTGTATGTGCCCTGACTGGGGATCGCACCCACAACCTTTGCGAATAGAGACAATGATCTAACCAACGGAGTTATCATTTCCCCTAGTCCCGAATATCAGTCTGCTTCTCCCTTCCAATACCTTGCCACAATTTTAAGTTGAGATATAGCTATTATAGATACTTCAAAGATGAATTTTATATATAACATGTTCAGTTCCATCCTGAGAAATTGAAAATTAGCAATTTCTATACAAGAGCTCCTAAACGGGGCTTAGGCCACAGCAAGAATAGACATGGCGCGTCGGCCTGGCGTGCGAGGGACCCGGGTTCGATTCCCGGCCTAGGCACATAGGAGAAGCGCCCATTTGCTTCTCCACCCCCCACCCCCTCCTTCCTCTCTGTCTCTCTCTTCCCCTCCCGCAGCCGAGGCTCCACTGGAGCAAAGATGGCCCGGGCGCTGGGGATGGCTCCTTGGCCTCTGCCCCAGGCGATAGAGTGGCTCTGGTCGCGGCAGAGCGAGGCCCCGGAGGGGCAGAGCATCGCCCCCTGGTGGGCAGAGCGTGGCCCCTGGTGGGCGTGCCGGGTGAATCCCGGTCGGGCGCATGTGGGAGTCTGTCTGACTGTCTCTCCCCGTTTCCAGCTTCAGAAAAATACAAAAAAAAAAAAAAAAAAAAAAAAGAATAGACATGGCCTTTGCTGAAGTCTCTACCATTCATTCACTTGTCTCAGGAACTTGAGAAAATGTTTCCCATTTTTCTACCCATCGCAAACACTGACCACACCAACAGCCCTTGAACCTAATAAAGCTCATTAAGTCACCAGACACCAGTCTCTCCCAAGCCATTTTCTCAAATCTTTAAAGGGTCTTCCACAGGGGCTGCTTAGGGAAGGGAAGGGAAGGCAGAAGAGAGTTCCACCAAAAAAGTTTAAGAAACACTGAATTAAACAGATTCTCTGGGGATTAAGAAGTACAAATTGGTTGTTAAAAATAGTCACAGGGCCTGACCAGGCGGTGGCACAGTGGATATAGCGTCTGACTGGGATGCAGAGGATCCAGGTTCAAGACCCCGAGGTCACCAGCTTGAGTGCAGGCTCATCTGGTTTGAGCAAAAGCTCACCAGCTTGGACCCAAGGTCGCTGACTCCAGCAAGGGGTTACTCGGTCTGCTGAAGGCCCGTGGTTGGGGCACATATGAGAGGGAAACCAATGAACAACTAACGTGTTGCAACAAAAAGCTGATGATTGATGCTTCTCAGATATCTCTCTCCGTTCCCGTCGGTCCCTATCTATCCCTCTCTCTGACTCTCTGTCTCTGTAAAAAAAAAAAAAAAAAAAGGTACAGGGATATAAGTATAGGAAATATGGTCAGTAATATAATAATTACACAGTGACAGGTGGATCTTGAAATATTGCGGAGAATCACTTTGTAAACTACATGACTATCTAACCACTACACTGTATACCTAAAACTAATAAATAATAAAAATGTCAACTGTAGTTGAAAAATAAAATTTTGGCCCACACTGGCTGGTTGTCTCAGGGTAGAGCATCAGCCCAATGTATGGATGTCCCAGGTTCGATTCTCAGTCAGGGCACACACAGGAGAAGCAACCATCTGCTTTTCTCTCTCTTCCCCTCCTGCAACCAATGATTCAACTGATTCGAGTGTCAGCACCAGACAGGGGTTGCCAGTTGAATCCTGGTCAGGGCACATGTGGGGGTCTGTCTATCTCCCCTCCTCTCACTTATAAAGAAAAAAATTTTCACGAAACAGATCCTCTGAGGCCCTGGCCGACTGGCTAAGTGGTAGAGCATTGGCCCAGCATGCGGAAGTACTGGGTTCGATTCCCGGTCAAAGCACACAGGAGAAGCAACCATCTACTTCTTCACCCCTCCCCCTCTCCTTTCTATCTCTCTCTTTTTTCCCTCCCACAGCCAAAGCTCCACTGGAGTAAAGTTAGCCCCAGCACTGAGGATGGCTCCATGGCCTCTGCCTCAGGCACTGGAATGGCTCAGTTGCAATGGAGCAAAGCCACAGCATCACCCCCTAGTGGACTTGCCAGGTGGATCCCAGTCGAGCTCATACAGGAGTCTCTTTGCCTCCCTGCTTCTCACTTCAGAAAAATACAAAAATAATACAAAAAAAAACCAACACAGATTCTCTGACCATCTAACCCCTCCTCTAAGCCTTTAAATAAACATATATATTTGGCCTGACCAGGCGGTGGCACAGTGGATAGAGCGTCGGACTGGGATGCTGAGGACCCAGGTTCGAGACCCCGAGGTTGCCAGCTTGAGCATGGGCTCATCTGGCTTGAGCAAAAAAAGCTCACCAGTTGGACACAAGGTAGCTGGCTCGAGCAAGAGGTTACTCAGTCTGCTGAAGACCCGTGGTCAAGGCACATATGAGAAAGCAATCAATGAACTAGGGTGTCACAATGAAAAACTGATGATTGATGCTTCTCATCTCTCTCCGTTCCTGCCTGTCTGTCCCTATCTATCCCTCTCTCTGACTCTCTCTGTCTCTGAATTTAAAAAAAAACAACCACAATATGAATTTCCAAGATAGGATACAATAAGTTGGATTCCCAATTAATCTGACACCCTCTCCCATGGAAACATCTTTCAGGTATTCTGAAACACTAAAGAAACAACACAGGCATTACTCTTAAAAGTAAAAATTGTCCCCTATTCCCATCTTTACTAGTTTATAAACTCTTAGGATGATCTAACATTCTTTGCCCCTATGAGAGGAACCAATAATATGACCTAAAATAACTTAAACATTTCCCCATAGCTTATATTTTGTACTATTTATACTATTTGTGGGCCCTGGCCGGTTGGCTCAGTGGTAGAGCGTCGGCCTAGCGTGCGGAGGACCCGGGTTTGATTCCCGGCCAGGGCACACAGGAGAAGCGCCCATTTGCTTCTCCACCCCTCCGCCGCACTTTCCTCTCTGTCTCTCTCTTCCCCTCCTGCAGCCAAGGCTCCATTGGAGCAAAGATGGCCCGGGCGCTGGGGATGGCTCTGTGGCCTCTGCCTCAGGCGCTAGAGTGGCTCTGGTCGCAACATGGCGACGCCCAGGATGGGCAGAGCATCGCCCCTGGTGGGCGTGCCAGGTGGATCCCGGTCAGGCGCATGCAAGAGTCTGTCTGACTGTCTCTCCCTGTTTCCAGCTTCAGAAAAATGAAAAATAAATAAATATATATATATATATACTATTTGTATACTTTCTGAAACAAATGAGGGTATCAGATAGTAATTTAAACCTTTGATTAAACTCTAATATTCACAGGAACTACCTATTTTTCCTAGTTATGAGATTAACAAAAAATTACATAATTTAAAATCTGTTAACCTCAAAATCTGCAATAAAAATACTAGTATAGCTCCAGTGAAGGTGTGTTATAATAAAAGATGAAATCACGTACTTTTTATTCTTGCCTGACCAGTGGTGACACAGTGGATAGAGCCATCAGTCTGGGACGCTGAGGATTCTGGTTTGAAACCCCAAGGTTGCCTGCTTGGGCTTGGGGTCCCCAGCTTGAGAGTGGGATCATAGACATGAGCCCCTGGTCGCTGGCTTGAGCAAGGGGTCACTGGGTTGGCTGGTGCCCCCCCCCCAGTCAAGGGACATGAGAAAGCAATCAATGAACTAAGGTGTCACAACTATGAGATGGTGCTTCTCATCTCTCTCCCTTCCTGTTTGTCCCTATCTCTCTTTTTTCCCTCTCTTGCTTAAAAAAAAAAAAAAGGTTTCCATTAAAATGTCATTGATAGCCTGGCTTGTGGTGGCGCAGTGGATAAACCTTCAGCTTGGAATGCCAAGGTTGCTAGTTCGAAACCCTGGGCTTCCCTGGTCAAGGCACATACAACAAGCAAGCAATGAACAACTAACATGAAGCAACTATGAGTTGATACTTCCCATTCCATGCTCCCTTCTCTCCTGTTTCTGTAAAACTAATAAAGTTTTTTTAAAAAAAAATACAAAATAAAATGTCATTGATATACTAACCTAGAATTTAAAATTATCTAGTTATTACTAAGTGGACAACAGTATTTTAATAACTAAACCACACATTTGTTCCTGACAATGAGTATAGGCATAAAGTGATTCTACACAATAGGCAAGAAACTATAATTCCTTTAAAAACCAAATAGGAGGCCTGACCTGTGGTGGCACAGTGGATAAAGCGTCGACCTGGAAATGCTAAGGTCGCCGGCTCAAAACCCTGGGCTTGCCTGGTCAAGGCACATATGGGAGTTGATGCTTTCAGCTCCTCCCCCCTTCTCTCTCTGTCTCTCTCTCCCTCTCTATCTCTCTCTCCCCTCTCTAAAAATGAATAAATAAAAAAATAAAAAATAAAAAATAAAAAAACAAATAGGTTTCATATTCAGTTTAAAATACGAACTTTGCAATAAATTCTGGTACACTGCCTAAAAGGAATCAGATTAGACTTAATCATGTAGAGAGAAAAATAAAAATAAAACACTCAACATTGTTTCTGAAATTCCTTAAGACACCATTCTAGCAGCACTGAAGAGGTGCTTCAAACTTTAATGAACATAAATATGTGGGGGTCTTGTTAAAACACAGATTCCACTTCAGTAGGACTGGGATATAGCCTGAGATTTCCAATGAACTCCAAAAATATGCTTATTCTGCTGGTCCAAATACTACACAATACATACTTAGGACCTCACACCTTCGCTTTTATGACACTGGTTAAGATAATGGACAAAACATTTAAAGCAGGCAACAATTTCCACTTCATTTAATAATTTTAATGGGTTCATAAGATTCATGTGGAGAGAAGGTTATTAAAATGTTGACATTTGAGGAAAAGGCAGATAGCTTCTCAAAACTGGAGACCTAAAGAAGTTGTAATGGTAGCAGCAAACATCTACAAAGCACTTACCAAGTGCCAGTGAATTGTCTTAAGTACTTCGCACAGATTAACTGATTTGATTCTCGTAACACACTTATGTAGGGACTACTGCTTCCTCTATTTTACAGAAAGTAAACCTGAGTCACAAAGACATTACTTAGATTGCACATATCTAATAAATGGCAGAGCCAAGATTTGAATGCAGGCAGTCCAATTTTAGAGTCTACACTTTCAATCACTATACTAGCATGATTTTTCTAAAGAAGACACAGAAGCAGAATCAAAATGGCAAATCATAATGCCTTACTCTTGGAGAAAACAATGTAAGTGATAAAAGTGTAGTTTTTTTGTGTGTGTTTTTTTTTGTATTTTTCTGAAGTTGGAAATGGGGAGGCAGTCAGACAGACTCCCGCATGTGCCCGACCAACCGACCGGGGATCCACCCAGAAATGCCCACCTGGGGGCGATGCTCCGCCCATCTGGGGAGCCACTCTAGCGCCTGAGGCAGAGGTCCTAGAGCCATCCTCAGCGCCCGGGGCCAACCTTGCTCCAATGGAGCCTCGGCTGCGGGAGGGGAAGAGAGAGACAGAGAGGAGAGGGGGAGGGGTGGAGAAGCAGATGGGCACTTCTGTGTGCCCTGGCCGGGAATCAAACCCTGGACTCCTGCACACCAGGCCGACATTCTACCACTGAGCCAACCAGCCAGGGCCTTCATTTGTTTTTCTAGCAGGGGAGAAACTGGGACAGACACGAAGGGAGAGAGATGAGAAGCATCAACTCATAGTTGCGGCACTTTAGTTGTTCATTGATGGCTTTCTCATACGGGCCTTGGGGGGGGGGGGGCACTCCAACTGATGCAATGACCCTTTGACAAGCCGGTGACTTTGGGCTCCAAGCCAGTTACTTTTGGGCTCAAGCCAGCAACCATGGGGTCATGTCTGTGATCCCACACTCAAACCAGCGAACCCGCGCTCAAACTGATTAACCCGTGCTCAATCCAGTGACCACGGGGTTTTAAACCTGGGTCCTCAGCATCCCAGGTCAATGCTCTATCCCCCGCGCAACCACCTGGTCAGGCAAAAGTGTAATGTTAAAGCAGAGGGAGAAACAGGATCTCTTCAAAGCGACAGACCACAGATGCTTGGTGAATTCCATGACTTAACATTATGTAGTTTTCTGCTATATCAGAAACTGTTCTGGCCTGACCTATGGTGGCGCAGTGGATAAAGCGTCGACCTGAACACTGAGGTCGCCAGTTCAAAACCCCCAGGTTTGCTTGGTCAAGACACATATGGGTGTTGATGTTTCCTGCTCCTCCCCCCTTCTCTCTCTCTCTCTCCCCCAAAATATATACATAAAAAAAATTTTTTTAATAAAGAAACTTCTGAACTTTAGCATAATAACTGAGAAAAACCTATTTTCCTAAAAAATTGTAATGGGACACCATTTTGGTGGCAAAACACCTTGTTTTACTTCATGAAATAAGCAGTTTGGGATCAATGTCCCAAGGACAACTAGTAAAGAAGAGTTTTGACATCCAGAACTTATAACAGGGGCAGTAGCAGACAGAGCTAAAATGGCAAGTAATGAAAATTACTTTACCAAAAATATTTTGGACTGAAGAGATGAGTAACTAAAAGTAGAAACTGGTAGGGGACAAAGCATAACATGACCAGGAATTTGATACTGTTGAGTAGAGAAGTGGCAAAAATAGCTGTTTGCAAATAAAGAAAGAAATGAAACAAATATTAAAGTCTGAATAATTTTTAAGAGTGTAAGAATTGATCATCAGAAAACACTTTCTAAGCAATGGTAAACTATCCAGATAGTACAGCTGCAGAGATCCTGGGCTACACAGATGGATACGGTCAAACAAAAATAGATTGGTAATCATCATTTCAGTGAACCCAAATATGGACATGGCTGAGCAAGCACAAAAGAAGTCTCAGGAAACACAGCACACAAGCCCATAGAATATGCAAAAAGTGCAAGTTAATCCTCAAACATCATCAATTTATTCATTTGATAAAACATTTTTAGGGACAGGGTTGACCGTGCCAAATCAAAGCCTTCCCTTCATAAAACATATTTTAATGAGGGAAACTAACAGATGTGGAAATGAATCTTGAATGTTGAAGAACAAAAATGAAACCCTTCAATACAGTGGGATATATAAATCTATTTGTGGGAAATAAGTTAACAAAGTATTAAACCTTCCTTCTCCTGCTGCAGAGGCCCTGTTGCCTGAAATGCTGCTCCTTAAGTGTTTTTTATCCTCTCAAAAGACTGTTAAGCCTGACCAGGTGGTGGCGCAGTGGATAGAGCATCGAACTGGGATGCGGAAGACCCAGGTTCGAGACCCCGAGGTCGCCAGCTTGAGCGCAGGCTCATCTGGTTTGAGCAAAAGCTCACCAGCTTGAGCCCAAGGTCGCTGGCTCGAGCAAGGGATCACTCGGTCTGCTGAAGGCCTGCGGTCAAGGCACATTATGAGAAAGCAATCAATGAACAACTAAGATGTTGCAACGGGCAGCGAAAAACTAATGATTGATGCTTCTCATCTCTTCGTTCCTGTCTGTCTGTCCCTGCCTATCCCTCTCTCTGTCTCTGTTAAAAAAAAAAAAAGACTATAAAACAGTATCAAAATGCATTTCATATGTATCTACAGCCTGACTAGGCAGTGGTGCAGTGGGTAAAGGGTGGTGCAGTGCATAGTGTCGGCCTAGGGTGCTGAGGACCCAAGTTCAGAACTCCAAGGTCACAGGCTTGAGCGCAAGCTCACCAGCTAGAGCACAGACAGGGTCACCAGTTTGAGCATGGGGTCATAGACATAACCCCATGGTCACTGGCTTGAGCAAGGGGTCGCTGGCTTGAGCAAGGGGTCACTGGCTCAGCTGGAGCCCCTGGACCAAGGCACATATGAGAAAGCAATCAATGAACTACTAAGATGCTACAATTATGAGCTGACGCTTCTCATTTCTCTCCCTTTCTGTTTGTCTGTCTCTGCCTCTGCCTCTCTCTACAAATAAAAGTGAAATTTGATCTTTACTCCCAGGAATATCTATCCATACTACTCCCAGACAGGCACAGTGAATTACTTCCAAGTTTTCCAAATGTGACAGCTCTTGGATTAATACATTGTATTAGTGTAACAATTTTATAAAAAACTAAAAAATGCTTTTCTAATAGACCAGAAAATTATAATTGGAAAAATTATCCATTTATCTTGTATCCTGAAGTTACAAGAGAGTCAAGATTGGTGTCAGTGGGCTTTAACAATCTCAATGATAGTCTGGCCTGTGGCAGTGCAGTGGATGAAGCCTCGACCTCGAATGCTGAGGTCGCCGGTTCGAAGCCCTGGGTTTCCCTGGTTGGGACACATATGGAAGTTGATGCTTCCTGCTCTTCCCCGCTCTTTCGCTTTCTCTAAAAATGAATAAATAAATTTTTATTTTTTAATAAAAAAGAATCTCACTGATATTTAAGCCCCCAGAATACTCTAGACTGTAACACCTCTCTCAGATTCCTGAAAAACTAAGTTTAACTGAGTACAACTGTTCATTATCATGTGAAAACATTATAAGAGGCTGTGATAACTTTAGGTCCTGAAAAAATTACTGGAAAAGAGCTCATTTTTAATACTCAGTTAATACCAATCTCTTATCTTACTGCTTTCAGCCTAAACCTTGTAAGTTCAAACTATTCTGCTACATTTTAAGAGAAAATATACAAATTGATATATACATATATTTAAACTTTTTTTTTTGAGGCACCACTGGGATACGATAAACTTCTTAAATATAGAAGATTCAAGATATAAAGCAGCAGATGCATTTCATTTTTATATTCTCTTAAAACAAGATCAATCATAGCAAACAGTATTTCAGAAGATCCAAACTCCACACCTATCCAATCACAACACCTACACACTGCAGAAAGCTGATTTAAACCTAGTTCTTCTAAATGTTTCTTAACAAGCAATTTATTCTCTCTATACAAATGAGAAACAATAGGTAAGTACTTGTTCCAACAAGAACTACTCTTAACAATGCATTACACAATTGGATCTCATTTGCTTTACAATGCCAACATTTTACTGTGCTTCTGTACCCTGTAGTCCACGAAGGATGTACCTAACATAGGACCATACTGTGATCCCAAAAGTCTGAAAATGTTACTCTGGTTTTTTAGATAAAAATCCAAAACCTATTTTTAATTACAAAACTGAAAGTGTCTAGTAAGCAAAGAGTAGGGGTAAAATGAACTGATTCTTTTCCCTTGTCACAAAAAGCACACGTGAGTCAACTTAGGTATGCACTCTGCATCAATAAGTCATAAGGGAGACATTAAACAGTTTGGGAAAGTCATTCTGGACCAGAGATGCTTCCACAAATAAATTGAGTTCATTTGAGTACCAAGAGATCTTTAAAGGTATTGCCTAAGTAAGTGGCTGTAGAAGGTATTGTCTTACGCTTTATTCCCTGGCACAAACTAATCTTGAGATTTTAAACTTCCTGGCTTTTAGAAGCATTCGAGACGACCGGGATTTGAAATCTCTCTGAATACGATGCATTGGGAAGCAGGCAGGATATCCAATTAAGGCTTCAAAATGCTGTCTTAATTTGGTGAGTCCCTGACTTGCAGGAGTTAAAACTCTCACCCCTTATATTTCGATGACGTCATCTTCCACACCGCATTTCTCTTGGACTTAAAGGGGAGTAAAAAACAAATGAACAAAGAAAATTTCCCCCTAATAACAGGAATTAAGAAAGCGGCAGAACCACAGTTTCGAGAGGTGGTTAGGTAACTCCCAGAAAGGGAAGCTTCAGCTGAATAGTCAGGAAGATAGAGTTGGAGAAGCAAACGGAAATGGTATTAGGAACTCAACCTAAAGCAAGAAAAACGGCGATCAGACCCACCCTGCCTGGACGAAGCTTCGGGAGGGGAGGCTGCAGAGGGAAGCGCGCCGCGGGAAAAGCCCGGGGCAGCCAGCAAGCCGCCCCCTCCCGGACCGCCACTTACCGCCGCGCTAGCAAATCCGCCCGCCCGCCCACCGCAAAATGTCCGCGGCGGAGCAGGAAGTCGAAGCCGGAGCGCCGGGGGCAGAGCCATTCCCGGCGTCCCAGCCACAGACACCTCCGTTCCCCCTGGGCTTCCACGAGCGATTCTGAGGCTCAGACTCGCCGCGCACCGGCCGGCCAGCAGGCCGCCCGTCCGCCCTTGGGGCCAGCCGGGCGGGCCGGGGGGAGGGGAGCCCGAGCGGCCGGGATGGGTGTGACCCCTTCCTTCCGTCGCTGCCCGGTGACAGCCCGGCCCCGCCCGCACCTTCAGGCCGGCGCCCCGCGCCCCGGCCGCACTCCCCTCCGCGGGGCCGGCGCCCCCGCCTTCCTCCCTCGGACCCCCCCCCCCTCCATTCCCCCTACAGAATCCGGACCCGCGCTCGTCCGGACGGCGCCGCGCGAGCCGGCCACCGCACCCAACCCCGCAACCCGTGTTCCCAGGCTTCCCGGGAAGCCAGAGGCAGGGGGTCCCCGAGGACGGGAAGAGGCTGGGGGCGGCGCGGTGGGTATGGGACAGTTGGGAAGCTGCTCCCGCCGGGAGCCTCGGGCCCCGCACTCACCTCAGCTTCTCCGCCGGGGCGTTGGCAGCACTGCGCGGGGTCTCCTCGCCTGCCGGACAGGGGCACGCGCGTGACGTCAGCACGCAAGCGACGCACGGTTGGGTACCCGCGGAAGTGGGAGGGACCCGGAGGCCGGCAAAGGCTGAGCCCGTGCCCTGAATTCATCCTAAACTCTGGTTTCTGTCGTTTGTCGCGCACGCGCCAGCGAATGCGGCTTCCTCGTTTGCAGCGGAGCTCCTCATGTCTTGCTCAAATAGTTGTATTTATAATACTGTAAATGGTCGTTTGCAAAGCGCTTCCACTAACATTTCTTTAGGTAGTTTGCAACCTTGTGCAGTACAGTATTATCATCCCTATTTAGCAGAGAAGACGAAGACTAACCAAAGAAGAAAGTGACTTGCCCGAGATACCAGTTCAGATGGAGGGCCCTGTAGTCTGTGGGTCCTAGGTGGCCTGAGAGCTGAGCCGCTCTTCTCATCTTTGCCAACACCTCAGTCCCCCTGGCTCCAGCCAGTGTCTTCCTTTGGTTTACAGACTTTCTCCCCACTGCAAGGCCCTTCACTCTCTGCCTGCTCCTCTTCAGCCCTTTGGTTGGCTCTCAGCCCTTCCTGATCATCCTATCCTCACAGCACCTGTTTATCATCTGTCTCTCCTGCTAGTGAGGAAGTTTCAGTGGAATAGGAACCTTCTCTGTGGTTCTCACAAATGTTTGCCAGCTAGAGGAAAACAGATTATCTTAATAATAGTTGATTTATTGATGACTACCACTGTTATTTGATCAAGACAGACTCCTATTTTTAATAATTTGACTTAATAGTCATATTTCCTTTTGGACTTTTTAATTACACAAGAAGAATAAATACATTTTTTAATGTTTACTATAGGTGTGCTAACAACTTTGCATGTAACAGTAGCTAATTTAATACTTAACCATTTTAAGTTTAGAACTAGTACCCCCGCCTGACCAGGCGGTGGTGCAGTAGATGGAGCTTCGGACTGGGATGTAGAGGACCCAGGTTTGAGACCCCAAGGTCGCCAGCGTGAGCGCGGGCTCACCTGGTTTGAGCAAGGCTCACCAGCTTGAGCCCAAGGTCGGTGGCTGGAGCAAGGAGTCACTCGGTCTACTGTAGCTCCCCGGTCAAGGCACATAAGAGAAATCGTTCAATGAACAACTAAGGAGCCGCAACCAAGAATTGACGTTTCTTATCTCTCTCCTTTCCTGTCTGTTTGTCCCTATCTCTGACTCTCTCTGTCTCTGCCACACACAAAAAAACTAGTACTCCCATTTATTGATACATAAACTGAGGCTCAGAGGTGTTAAGGGACTTACCCAAGGTGGCCAATGCAGGCAGTGGCAGAGCTGGGACTTGAAGGCTGTCTCTAGTTGACCATTATACTATCATACTACTCAGCAGCTCTATTATAGAGGAATCAAAAGATAGTTTCAACTGTGGGCCTGCCTCTAATAATACCAACTGTTAATATTTTGGTGTATACCTTCTCAGTATTTATTTATGTATCTGTGTATGTATACACACACATCTTTGCACAAAAACAGATTGTAATATGCTTTTTTCTCTCAAAACTACATTGTGAACATCTTCCCATGTCATATACAGCATGACTTGTAAAGGCTGTATACTACTGCATTGGCATTATAGTATTTATCCAACCTCCTGTTGTAATCTAAGTTGTTTTGGGCTATTGCAAATTTTTTACTATTGTAAAAATGCATAAGCTTAGTTTCCTAAAGTTGAGGGGAAACTGGTTATTTCTCCCTCTGCAAGGCCATTTGGAAGTGACCTTTCCTTCATCCCTTCTCACAATCCCACGAATTGTCCCCAATATCTGCTCTTTCCATCAGCAGCAATATCTTGATGGGGTGTCACCCAACTTCTTAGCTTTTCCTGGCTTTATACTGAGGACAAGGACTCATTTAGCACTTTGTCTACTATGCTGTCAGGTTTTTGTCAGAGGGCCCTCCCCCAGCTTTTCACAGCCCCAGAAGGCAGTAGCATTACTACTTAACCCCACTCAACTGCTTCCCTTGCTGCTAGCCCATCCAGACACCAGCCTCCCAGGAGTGCCTCTTTGCCACTGCCCCACTGGCTACAGCTGCCTGTTAACAGAAGGGGTAGCATGCAGGTCTCCAGCTGCCCTTCCCCTGTACTTACAAGCGCAGCGTCCATTCCTCCTTCTTCTAGTAATAGTACTTCCATTTCTTCTGGAGCCATCCCTCCCTCATTCTTACTCCAAGGAGCTCTAGAGGAGATGACTCTACCCCCAGTTGCAGGGATAGACTGCTGACCCAGGCTTGACCAGTCAGAGCATTTTAGACAGCACCCCTTGCCACAGCATTTCAGCAATGAGCTAATCAATTTCTTATACTGCCTGAGCCAGGCTGAGTAAGTCTCTGTCACAACTATAAGCCTATTGATGAATCACTCTGCCATCTCTACGCCCCATGTCTGCTCCTGTGTGGTTCTAGTCACCACCCTCTTATGTAGATGATTCCCAAATCTCTACTTCCTCCATTGCCTATTCCCACCCCCATTTCCAAATTTTATTTATTTATTTATTTATTTATTTTGAGAGAAAGAGAGAGAGAGAGAGAAGGGGGAAGTGAGAGTAAGACAGAAACATCAGTCTGTTTCTGTATGTGCCCTGTATGGGGATTGAACTGGAAACTTTTGTGTACCGGCCAACCAAGCTATCAGGCTAGGGCCCCATTTCCAAATTTTGGCTACTCAGAAGACCCATCAGCACCACTGAAATCATCTTCCAATTCCTACCTGCTCCAGGTTCTTTGCTGCCTATATCTGCTGTCCATGCACCCTCGCACATCCAGGGGCTCCCAAACTTTCCTGCACCATAGATCCTGTACCCATAAAATTTATACCCAATTTCTAGAGGGTTCCTTTGAGAATCTTTGTTTTAATTCATCTTATACAGCACAACCTCCATCTTCTCAGGTCTTAGCTCTTAGTAAGTCACTTCTAGGCTCAGGTGTTGCTTCTAGGCTCAGGAACCTCCAAATAAAATTCTAAGTCCTTCGGCTAGGCATTCTCTGTCCTCTGTTATCTGGCACCAACTTGCTTTTCCAAACTTATTTCCTTTTCTGTATTAGTCAGGGTTCTCCTATATATATATAAAAAAGTTGACTCACACAACTATGGAAGCTGATAAGCCCCAAGATCTGCATTGTGAATTGACAAGTCAGAGACCCAGGAGAGCTACTGGTATAGTTCCAGTCCAAGTTGTAGGGCCTGAGAACCAGAAGAGCCGATGTCTCAGTTGCTGTACAATAACCAGCAGGCTTAAGATCCAGGAAAGACCAACGTTTCAGTTTGTGTCCAAAACCCGGAAAAATATTCCCTAACTTGAGGGATGGTCGGCCTTTTGTTCTATTCAGTCCTTCAACTGTTTGGATGAGTCCCACCACAATAGGGAGAGAAGTCTGCAGTAGTCAGTCTACCAATCCAAATGTTAATCTCGTCCCAAAACACCCTCACAGACACACCCTGAATAAGGTTTGACCAAATATCTGAGCACCTCATGGCCCAGTCAAGTTGACACAGATTAACCATCATACCTTCCATCATACACTTTATGCTGACAACTTCCTTTTATGCATGCAGGTAACAAATTTTTTGCCTCTACACCCCTACTCATCCCTTTGTCTAGAACACCTTTCCTGTTCATCCATCCTACTTGTCAAGTCCCGCCATGAACTCTGCCTTTTGCCAACACTGAGCTGTGTCCTTTCCCACCTCAGTGGCTCTGAAGATTCAGAGGTTCCCCTCTCTGTCTGCCAAACTCCTATTCCTCTCTCCTTCAAATACTAGCCTAGACCTCAGCTCTGAAGCCCTCCTTGACAACCCCTGGCCAGAGTCATTCCTATTACACTTTATATTTCAAGCATACCATATTAGAATCATTTATATCCTTGCTAACACAACCATTAGTCCATGAGTGGACAAGGATCTTATTTATTTTTGTATCCTTTGAACTTAATTTCCTGGCACATTGCCAGCCCTCAAAAATGTTTGATAAATAATACATGAATGAATGCAATGCCACCTCTTTCACAAAGCACGCTCTGCTTCTGGCTGCCAAAAGGGATCGCTGCCTCTTCAAAACACTGATAGCATTTACCTGGGGACTTCTTTAGGACCTTGCCCTGTTCTGCCATGTATCTCCATGCTGTCTCTTCCCAACTGCAAGCTACCAGGGGCAGGGGCAGTTTTGAATGCATCTCTGTGCCGCTCACCATACTCTTCAGGTACCTTAAACATAAGGAGCATTTAAACACGGGCTGAGTGAGAGAAGCCTCCAAACTGCATTCTCTGCCAAATGCAGAAGACCGCAAATCCACCACCGTCTCCCCAGGGCCTAACAAGCTTTACAAAAGAAGTCAGTAGGATCCACATTAAAGAGGCGCATCTTCATGGTCTTCAGTCTTAGGATTTACATAAGAAAATCCTAATTTAAGACTTTCCATGTGATTCACAGGTGATGAAACTATAAAGAAAAGCCAGAAAGTGATTATTATAAAAAAATCCAGCTGCTGGCTGCCTCTAAATGAGGCTGTAATCTGAGAGGGATGGGGGACCGTAGCAGGGACAGTTGACAATGTTCTGTTTTATGACCTGAGTGATGATTACATGGATGTTTGCTTTGTAATTATTCACCATTCTGTACATTTGTGTTATGTGCTTTTTCTCATGGGTAATATTTCATAAAAATAAAGGTTAAAAATAATTTAGTAAAACAAAAAGTCTCACTGTTGTTACTGAAAAGTTGATGCCGTTGTGCAAAGTCCTGTCACTTAAGAATCAAGCCTACCTTCCCATTCCGACTTACTGGCAGGTCTTTTCCTCCACTAGCCGATAATGGCCCAGACCTTGTCGACAGCCCCACTCTGCTGGTAACACTCCAGACATGCTCGGGTTTTGCCTGCCACACCATAAGAGGCTAGAGCTGCTGCAGCTGCAGTCTGTCTACTCTATGGCTCTGACCCCACCCCCACCCCTTCTGCAGCCCCACCCACTGCTCAGCCTCCCTTCACCGTTTTGTGCCACAACTGTACACTTATCCAGGGACCCTGACCTTTCTAGGAGTCAGAGAAAGGAAAAGAACTGACCAAACCTGTTTATTTGCCTTTTCTCCAACTGGTCCAGACTTGCCAGACTTTCATCTCTGTTACACATCTCTGGCAAAGATAATCTGGGTCACTAAAGAAGGGTAGATGAGATGGGACAGGGAAGAGAAAAGTCTAGAAGAAACTGAGCAACTCCATCCCCTTCCGGTAGGACTTAGTAAGAACCCAGAGGCACATGGCACAATGATGAAGTTTTAACTTGAAAACTATCTGAGCCCTGGCCGAATAGCTTGGGTTAGAGTGTCATCTCAAAGCACAGAGGTTGCTGGTTCAATCCCCAGTCAGGGCACATACAGGAACAGATTGATGTTCCTGTCTCCCCTTCTGTCTTCCTTCCTCTCTCTAAAAATAAACATTTTAAAAAAAGAAAGAAAACTATCTGAGGATCACTCATGTGGGCCAGTTGGTCATTGGCAGTTGTGACCAGTATTCAGCAGTTAGTATCTATTATGTGCTAGGTACCACAGATGCAAAGTAGGCTGATATCACCTGATCTGTGGGAGCAAAGTGGATAAAGTGTCGACTTGGAACACTGGGGTTGCTGATTCGAGGCCCCAGGTTTGCCTAGTCAAGGCACATATGAGAAGCAACTGGGTTGCTTCTTCCTGTTCTTGCCCCTACCCTTTCTCTTTCTCTCTCCTCTCTCTCTAAAATCAATACATAAAATCTTTAAAGAAACAAAACAAAACAAATCAAAAAGACCCAACCTGTGGTGACACAGTGGATAGAGTGTTGACCTGGAATACTGAGGCCGCCAGTTCGAAACCCTCCAGTTTGCCCAGTCAAGGCACATACGAGAAAAAACTACAAGTTGATGCTTCTTGCTTCTTCCTCCCTCCCCCACTCCCACCTTTCTCTCTCTCTCTCTTTTTCTCTCTCTCCCCTTTCTAAAATCAATAAATAAAATCTGTAAAAAATATATAAATATGGCCCTGGCTGATTGGTTCAGTGGCTAGAGCAGGCATGGCCAATATACAGCCTGTGGGCCAGATCCAGCCCGTATAATAAATTTATGCAGCCTGCGATTAAATGTTTAATATTCGCTGCTACTTTAAAATCTTAGCTACTCAGAAGCGGAAGTGTCTTTGATTATTGGAAATTGAGATATTTAAGAAGATAGTGATACGCGGAAAAGAATTCCGCGTGTGACTAATCTAGGGTTAACTTCCAATAATTGGTCGAATGGATTAGCGATACTTTTTTAAAAAAAAAATCCCATTATAAAGATTTACAACTTTTATACCCATCTGTACTCGATATGAACTGTTTGACATTTAGCGGCGATGTGAAACCCACATTCTTTTAGGCGGAGTTTGCCAGTGCGCACCCAAGGTCAAACAATCCGTTATTTTTGTGGTCAAATGTGCTGAATCAAGTGGCATTGTAGCATAGACAATAGCTGCAGTTAACTGAAAATGTGTCCAAGCTGTTTGTAAAACAAAATCATTGTTTTATTTGCGATATAACCCCTTCAAGCTCATTCTATTAATTAATACTGTTTCGATTGATCGTGATACAGTTTGGATATTTATACGGTATACAATTATATTTTTATTAAAATATTTTATTAAAATGATATTGTTGCCTGACCTGTGGTGGCGCAGTGGATAAAGCGTTGACCTAGAAATGCTGAGGTCGCCGGTTCGAAACCCTGGGCTTGCCTGGTCAAGGCACATATGGGAGTTGATGCTTCCAGCTCCTCCCCCCTTCTCTCTCTCTCTGTCTCTCTCTCTCCCTCTTTCTCTCCTCTCTAAAATAAATAAATAAATTAAAATTAAAAAAAAAAAATGATATTGTATATTAAAATTTGTTTTCACTCACATTTATTTATAAACAAATTACATAATAAAATTTTGTTTACTTAAACATTTTTAAATTTTAATATTTCGTTTGGCCCATGAAAAAAGTTTTCTTTCTAATCTGGCCTGGGGGCAAAAACTGTTGGCCACGCCTGGGCTAGAGCATCAGCCCAGTGTATGGACATCCCAGGTTCAACTCCTGGTCAGGGCACACAAGAGAAGCAACCATCTGCTTCTCTCCCCCTCGCTCTCCCCCTTCTCTCCCTCTTCCCCTCCTGCAGCCAGTGGCTCAACTGGTTTGAGCATCCTCTGTTAGTCTGAGTATGTCAGCCTCAGATGCTCAAAATAGCTCCACTGAGCGTCAGCCCCAGATGGGGATTGCCACATGGATTCCAGTCGGGGCACATGCGGCAGTCTGTCTATCTCCCCTCCTCTCACTTAAATATATATATAAAAGTAAGCCTGCCCTATGGTGGTGCAGTGGATAAAGCGTTGACCTGGAAAGCGGAGGTCGCCGGTTCAAAACCCTGGGCTTGCCTGGTCAAGGCACATACCACAAGCAACCAATGAACAGCTGAGAGTGAAGCAATAACTTCACATTCCCCTCCAGCTCCTCTCTATGTAATATCAATAAATAAAATTTTTTTTTTTTTTTAAAAGTAAAGCCTGACCAGGTGGTGGCGCAGTGAATGAAGCATCAGACTGGGATGCAGAGGACTCAGGTTTGAGACCCCGAGGTCGCCAGCTTGAGCGCGGGCTCATCTGGCTTGAGCAAAGCTCACCAGATTGGACCCAAGGTCGCTGGCTCAAGCAAGGGGTTACTCGTCTGCTGTAGCCCCCTGATCAAGGCACATATGAGAAAGCAATCAATGAACAACTAAGGTGTCGCAACGAAAAACTGATGATTGATGCTTCTCATCTCTCCATTCCCGACTGTCCCTATCTATCCCTCTGACTCTGTCTCTGTAAAAAAAAAAAAAAAAAGTAAATAAAAAATTAAAGGTGACCAATATCCTCCTGCTTAACCCCTTTAGTGGCTTCTCCTGGCTCTTGCCCATCTCTCCAACCTCCTCTGGACCATGCACTCACTCCTTGGGCTCCAGCTGCGCTGCTCTCTTTGTTTTTCTCAGACATATTTGAGCTCACTGTGCCCCCTCTTCTTGCACTTGCTCTTCTCTCTCCTGCTTGCACGTGCCTGCTCCATTCCACCCTGAAGGTCTTTGCTTAAATAGCACTTCAAAAAGACCTCTTTGCCACTCAGCTTAAGTGGTACCCCCAACTCACTATCATGCTACACTGCTTAATTTCCTTCATAGTGCTTATCCCTATCCCAAATAATTCTTTATTCTTCTTATCTTTTTCCTACCTTAAAAAAAATTCCAGCCTAACCAGGCGGTGGCGCAGTGGATAGAGCGTCGGACTGGGATGCGGAGGACCCAGGTTCGAGACCCTGAGGTTGCCAGCTTGAGCGTGGGCTCATCTGGTTTGAGCAAAGCTCACCAGCTTGGACCTAAGGTCGCTGGCTCGAGCAAGGGGTTACTTGGTCTGCTGTAGCCCCACGGTCAAGGCACATATGAAAAAGCAATCAATGAACAACTAGGGTGTCACAACAAAAAACTGATGATTGATGCTTCTCATCTCTCTCTGTTCCTCTCTGTCCCTATCTATCCCTCTCTCTGACTCTCTGTTTCTGTAAAAAAAAAAAAAAAAAAAAAAATTTCAGGGCCTCTTTCCCCACATTACCTTCAGTACTAGAATCTAGTGCATACTCAATGAATCTGTTAAGCCCTGGCGGATTAGCTCATTTGGTTAGAGCGTTGTCTCAATAGCCAAGGTTGTGGGTTTGATCCCTGGTCAGGGCACACACAAGAATCAACCAATGAATGCAGAAATAAATAAAACAACAAATTGATGTCTCTCTCTCCCTCCCCCTCCCTCTAAAATCAATATAAATTAAAATTAAAAAAATACATACAGCCTGACCAGGCGGTGGCACAGTGGATAAGAGCATCGAACTGGGATGCGGAGGACCCAGGTTCGAGACCCGGAGGTCGCCAGCTTGAGCGCAGGCTCATCTGGCTTGAGCAAAAAGTTCACCAGCTTGGACCCAAGGTTGCTGACTCAAGCAAGGGGTTACTCGGTCTGCTGAAGGCCCGCAGTCAAGGCACATATGACAAAGCAATCAATTAACAACTAAGGTGTCGCAACAAAAAACTGATGATTGATGCTTCTCATCTCTCTCTGTCCCTGTAAAAATATAAATAAATAAAAAATTAAAAAAAAATACATACACACACACTCTTGTCAGTTAGCTCAGTTGGTTAGAGCGTCATCCCAATAGGCCAAGATTGTGGGATTGACCCCTGGTTAGGGCACAAACAAGAGGCAACCAGTGGGTGCAGAACTAAGTGGAACAACAAATCAGTGCTTCTCTCTCTCCCTAAAATCAATTGATAATATAATCTGTTGAAGAAATACAATGAATGAAGACTTAATTCCTAATCAAGGAATTAAGGTCTCATAATGAGACAAACTATAATTAAAATAAGTACGAAGACAAGAGTTTGTACAAGAGCCTGAACTGTGGTGGCATAGTGGATAGAGCATCAACCTGGAGCACTGAGGTCACTGGTTCAAAACCTTGGCTTTGGCCTGACCTGTGGTGGCGCAGTGGATCAAGCGTCGACCTGGAATGCTGAGGTCGCTGGTTCGAAACCCTGGGCTTGCCCGGTCAAGGCACATATGGGAGTTGATGCTTCCAGCTCCTCCCCACTTCTCTCTCTTCTCTAAAATGAATAAATAAAAATAAATAAAAAACTGGCCCTGGCTGGTTGGCTCAGTGGTAGAGCGTCGGCCTGGCGTGCAGGAGTCCTGGGTTCGATTCCCGGCCAGGGCACACAGGAGAAGCGCTCATCTGCTTCTCCGCCCCTCCCCCTCTCCTTCCTCTCTGTCTCTCTCTTCCCCTCCCGCAGCCAAAGCTCCATTGGAGCAAAGTTGGCCCGGGGGCTGAGGATGGCTCCATGGCCTCTGCCTCAGGTGCTAGAATGGCTCCGGCTGCAATGGAGCAACGCCCCAGATGGGCAGAGCATCGCCCACTGGTGGGCATGTCAGGTGGATCCCAGTCGGATGCATGTGGTAGTCTGTCTGACTGCCTCCCCGCTTTTAACTTTGGAAAAATACAAGAAAGAAAAGAAGAGAATTCACAACAGTTATGCCTAATATCTATTAAGTACTTCCTATGTTCCAGGTATTGTTCTAAGTATTTTTTAGGGCCCTGGCCGGTTGGCTCAATGGTAGAGCGTCGGCCTGGCGTGCAGAAGTCCCAGGTTCGATTCCCAGCCAGGGCACACAGGAGAAGCGCCCATCTGCTTCTCCACCCTCCCCCTCTCCTTCCTCTCTGTCTCTCTCTTCCCCTCCCGCAGCCAAGGCTCCACTGGAGCAGAGATGGCCTGGGCGCTGGGGATGGCTCCTTGGCCTCTGCCCCAGGCGCTAGAGTGGCTCTGGTCGCGACAGAGCGACGCCCTGGAGAGGCAGAGCATCACCCCCTGGTGGGCAGAGCGTCACCCCCTGGTGGGCGTGCCGGGGTGGATCCCGGTCGGGCACATGCAGGAGTCTGTCTGACTGTCTCTCCCCGTTTCCAGCTTCAGAAAAAATACAAAAAAAAAAAAAAGTATTTATTAGGTATTATCTCACTTGAAATTCACAAGAACTCTGGAATATAGAAACTAATATCCTCAACCGAAATGAGGCATGAAAAAGTTGTTAGTAAAATTTGCCTAAAGTTATACAACTGGTAGGTGCAGAAGCTGGGATTCAAACCCACAGCTGATCAGGAAGGCCCATCAGCTTTCACAAAGGAGAGAGGTTTGATCTGAGTTTAGGGGACTTGTACAGACTGGCCAGGCCAGAGTGAGGCATGCTGGAAGAACAGAAAGCTTCCTGGCAGAACAAACAAGCATGTTTAGGTACATAGACATGGAAAAGCAAGGATAGATGAATCTCACTGACATAATATTGAACACAAGAAGTCAGACACAGCCCGACCTGTGGTGGCACAGTGGATAAAGCATAGACCTGGAAATGCTGAGGTCGCCAGTTCAAAACCCTGGGCTTGCCTGGTCAAGGCACATATGGGAGTTGATGCTTCCAGCTCCTCTCTCCTTCTCTCTCTCTGTCTCTCCTCTCTCTCTCTCCCTCCTCTCTAAAATGAATAAATAAAAAACAAACAAACAAGAAAAAGTGTTTAAAAAAAAAAAAAGAAGTCAGACACAAAAGGGTATATAATGTACGATTCCATTTGGTGCAAAACAGCTATTCTAGGGTAATAGAAATCATATCAGCAGTTACTTTCAGGGGATTAATGACTAGGGAAGGGCATGAGAGACTTCAGAGATATTGATTATAGACTATCTTCATTTGGAAGGTGGTTATAAGGGCAGGCTCACTTTGTGCAATTAAGATTTGTGTACATACAGGATGCATGTTATATTTAACTTAAAAAATAATAAATGTCACTACAGCAGCAGTATTAGCTTAAAAATCAAAACACTTGTGATTTTTTTAAAGTGTAGAATTTTTTTGATGATGAAGTTTACAGCCTGTGAATAAGATAAGCAATAAGGAGAAGGATGGGTAAGAGTGAAACAGTAACAGGATTTTATGTATAGGAATTAGGACATAGAAGATGGAGCTGTCTGAAAGAGCTCAGAAGAAAAGAACAAGATCAAAGGGACAGCTGAGAAAAACTCACTAATTGAATCTTCCCCTAACCAAGCAGGTTCAGATACAATTGCATTTATTGCATGTTCCTGTGCCTTCAACGCTGTGCTAGAGTGATCCTGGCTAGGAATAAGACAGGACAGAAAGACAGGTGTGGAAACTTAAGCTCAGAGAGGGGGCACTACTCATCTGAGATCACACACCTCATAAATACTAGCGTTATCTTTGCTAGAAACATCCAATCTGTGCTCCTAAAACAGGGCTCCAAAACGCTAAGTACTGGCTCCAATTGAAGGTGGTGTTTGGGCTCAGAGGAAGTGAAGGGGAGGTCCTGGCTGCTTTAGAGGTGTAGGTGGCTTCCTGCCCAGCAGACACACCCAGCTTCAAAAGCATCACTCTGGGCAGTCAGGTTGTTGCTAGGCACCACCGAGGCCAATGCAGGGCTGTTAGGCTCACTTTTTTTTTTTTTTTTTTTAGGCTCACCTTCTTGTGAAGTCAGTTACCTGAGAGAAGCCTAAGTGAAGCTGCCTTGTTTTTTGAGGGGGTTAATTTTTACTGCCATCCCCAGCCCTTACACAGGAATAAATAATCTCACTCCCTGCCCCCTTCCCATTTGTAACACTTAATGATCTTCCATAAACTCTAGTTATTTGTGTTCACTAGAAGGAAACATCTTAAATCAGGAAGCAACCATGTGTCTCCTTCAAAAATCAAACTGTTCTTTGAGGATCAGCCATGTGCAAGACCTGTGTTGGAGGCCAAGAATATAGATTCCATCTTCATGGAGCTCACAACCTGCCTGGGGACACAAACTAGAAGCTGTACTACAATGTGATAGAACAGGGCATGGCACATGGAGTACACAATATATATTTGCTGAATGAACATGGACTAAGAGGGAACTAAAGTTGATGTGTTATCACAGCTCACAGGAGGATTTCAGATGCTAATTCAAGGCAGACATCAAAAAAAGTATCAGCAGCCCTGGCTAATTAGTTCAGTTGGTTATGGTTAGTTTCGTCTGGAAACACCAACCCCTAGTCACGGCACACATGAGAAACGACCAATGAATGCACAGCTAAGTGGAACAAGAAGGAATGTTTCTCCTCTCTCTAAAACCAATACATTAAAATAAAAATGTTTTTTAATAAAGCTTCAGGAGGATGACCATGCCTATCTGCATAGTAAAGAATGAATAGGAGTGGGCTGGCGAAGATTGAGGGAGGGGCATTCCAGGCTAAAGAAAAACATCCAATGCATGGCAGTGGGTGGAAAATGTTTAGCAAAATAGTTGTCATTGTCAAGTGCATTGTACTGAGTGGCCTGTGGAAAATGACCACACATGATGCTCCTAGGAAAGCCAGTTACACTCCAATTCTCCAGCTGCCACCACCATGGTCCCCTCATGGCCCCCACCCCTCCTGGAGTTGGCCTCCTCTCCAGCAGCCAGGGCCGGTCACCCACTCACTGTTCAGAGTAGCTGCCCAACAGATGACATTTTTTCCATGGCATTGGCCAGTTGCCAGCAGTCTCATATTACTTTGTGGTCCCAACACTGATTTTCACCAACAGCCATCTGGCAGGAGCGTTTTTCAATAACTAGATGAAATTATTTTTGTGGAATTTGGAGTCAAAATATCCACAAAGGGAAAATTACACATTTTAGAAATACTTACCTCTGGCTCCTCTACATTGTCTTCTTCCTTCTCTATCATTCACAGAACTAAAGTTGTCAGGTGTGGAGAAATGGGACCTATCTAGCCTGGCCAGGCGGTGGCGCTGTGGATGGAGCGTAGGATTGGGATGTGGAGGACCCAGGTTCGAGACTCTGAGGTTGCCTGCTTGAGCGAGGGCTTATCTGGTTTGAGCAAGGTTCACCAGCTTGAGCCCAGGGTAGCTGGCTCGAGCAGGGAGTCACTCGGTCTGCTGTAGCACCCCCCCCCCCCACCGTCAAGGCATATATGAGAAATCAATCGAGCAACTAAGGAACCTCAAAGAAGAATTGATGTTTCTCATCTCTCTCCCTTCCTGTCTGTCCCTATTTTCTGTCTCTGACTCTGTCACAAAAACAAAATAGGACCTATATTGGCTCAAGAAATGACAATGACAGACACTGGTGGTAACTGGGTAATGCCAACTGAGAAAGCACAGGAATCATCTCAGGGAGTGGCAAGAGGAGGAATTACTGTCCTCCCAAACCCTCACAGAGCCTTTGAAACAGAACTGGTTTATTTTTTGATATCTGGGCAGTGTGACCTTGTGGTAAGGGCAAGGGGCTAAAGCCAGATGAAATGAAGTTCAGCTTCTCCTCTTGCTGGGTTTGTTTGGGGCAAGGAATCTCATCTGTAAAGTCACTTTGAGAGTTTACCAAGGAAAAGAGCTGGTACCACACAGGTTGCTGGGAGATAGTGCTGAGCAACTGTGATTTGGACCAGTTCTGGTATTAGGTCATAGGGATTGGGTTTTGGCTGTCACTTATCTCTAAATCTCACTTGTGCTTTGGAGGTTGACTCCACACCTAAATACTCTACTTTGCCTTTTTTGCTAGAAAGTGTTAGGCTAGCTATTAGCTATAAAAGCAACTATTTTGCAGCTGCTAAAATAATTTTTTTTGAATAAAAAGTAAATCTCTCTGTATTGATAAAAAGTTAAGCACTTATTGGACAGGAAAAAAAATTTATATATACTAACATGTATTCTAAAATATAAGGAATGTCTGTACATACACATGTGCACTTATCTGCTTACATATGTGTAAGTCATATTTTCTTGAAGGTACATAAGAAACTCTTAAATGGGAAGAGTCTTTAATATTTGCTTTTATACCCTTCTTCGTTGTTGGACTTTTCTATCCACATGTAAATATCTTCTTTACCGTTAAAAAATGTCAATAGCATTGACCCAGGAAGTGAGTTTACGCACCATTTTTGTTTAATATTTTTCTATATCAAATGAATCTAAAAAATGTTATTTTCAATTTGATGAAAACAAAGCAAAAGATAGCTCTAGCTCATTAGCTCAGTTGGTTAGAATGGCATTGAAAAGCCAGTTATGGATTTGATCCCTGGTCAGGGCACATACAAGAATCAACCAACAGCCTGACCACTGGTGGCACAATGGTTAGAACATCAACCAGGAACGCCAAGGTCCCAGGTTTGAAACCCCGAGGTGACCGGCTTGAGCACGGGCTCACCAGCTTGAGCATGGGATCATAGACATGACTCCATTGTTGCTGGCTTGAGCAAGGGGTCACTGGCTCAGCGAGGCCCCCAGCCCATCAACGCACATGAGAAGTTATCAATGAATAACTACAAGTACTGTAACAAAGACTTGATGCTTCTCATCTCTTCCTTCCTGTCTGTACCTCTATCTCCTTCATTAAAAAAAAAAAAAAATCAGTAGTTCTCAACCAGGGGAAAATTTGCCCTGAGGGGACATTTGGTTTGGTTGTCAGACCTAGGGGAATTCCTACTAGCACCTAGTGGGTAGAGGCTAGGGGTGCTGCTAAAAATCCCATAATGCAGAGGACAATCCCCAACAAAAAATTATCTGGCCCCAAAGTGCCAAGGTTGGAAAAAAATGTGCTAGGTTCACTTAATTCAGGGAACCTCAGCTGTCTTGTCATAAAAGCCCTTTATTACGAAATTCTAGATCACTGAAACAGCTAAGAAATTGGTACAGACCAGGAAGTTCCTTAACACCAGGAGTTCCTGATCCCTGTGGACTAAAGGAAATACCTTCAGAATGTCTGAACAAACTGAAGTACTGACAATACTAGGACCCTATCTATAAGTATTACTAATTCCTTTCCCAATATTAAACTTACCTTTAGCATTAAGAATATAAAAAAAGCTTAACCTAGCCCTGGGAAGACAGCTCAGTTGGTTAAGGCATCATCTGGCTACATAAAGGTTGCCAGTTCAATCCCCGGTCAGAGAACATACAGAAAGATTGTTTCTTTCTCCCTTCCTCTAAAATAAATTTTCAAAATATCTTAACCTAGTTAAAGGCATAGTACACTTGCCTTTTTATTCACCATTCCTCAAACATTAAAGTCTTTGCAGCCTGACCTGTGGTGGCGCAGTGGATAAAGCATCGACCTGGAAATGCTGAGGTCGCCGGTTCGAAACCCTGGGACGGCCTGGTCAAGGCACATATGGGAGTTGATGCTTCCAGCTCCTCCCCCCTTCTCTCTCTCTTTCCCTCTCTCTCTAAAATGAATAAAATAGCCCTGGCCGGTTGGCTCAGCGGTAGAGCGTCGGCCTAGCGTGCGGAGGACCCGGGTTCGATTCCCGGCCAGGGCACATAGGAGAAGCGCCCATTTGCTTCTCCACCCCTCCGCCGCGCTTTCCTCTCTGTCTCTCTCTTCCCCTCCCGCAGCCAAGGCTCCATTGGAGCAAAGATGGCCCGGGCGCTGGGCATGGCTCTGTGGCCTCTGCCTCAGGCGCTAGAGTGGCTCTGGTCGCAATATGGCGACGCCCAGGATGGGCAGAGCATCGCCCCCTGGGGGGCAGAGCACTGCCCCTGGTGGGTGTGCCGGGTGGATCCCGGTCGGGCGCATGCGGGAGTCTGTCTGACTGTCTCTCCCTGTTTCCAGCTTCAGAAAAATGAAAAAAATAAAATAAAATAAAATGAATAAAATAAAAAATAAAAAAATAAAAAGTCTTTGCATCCCCATGCTTCTGTCCTACTCCAGTTTAATGTCAGTTTCCTAACATGGCACTTCCCTCTTCTTTTTTACATAATTTATATTTGTATTCTAGCATCTAGAATAGTCAGTCCCAAGGCATAAGAAATACTAAACAGCCTGGCCTGTGGTGGTGCAGTGGATAGAACACTGACCTGGAACACTGGTTCAAATTCCTGGGCTTGCCCAGTCAAGGTACATATGACAAGCAACAACTGAACAGCTAGAGTGAAGCAACTACTTTTCAATTCCACTCACCCCCTCCTCTACCTGTGAACTCAATAAATAAAAACCTAAAAAAAAAAGGAATACGCCTGACCTGTGGTGGTGCAGTGGACAAAGCATTGACCTGGAATACTGAGGTTGCCGGTTCAAAGCCCCGAGTTTGCCTGGTCAAGGCATATATGGGAGTGGATGCTTCCTGCTCCTCCTCCCTTCTCTCTCCCTTCTCTTTAAAAATAACTAAAATCTAAAAAAAAAAAAAAAAAGCCTGACCAGGGGGTGGCACAGTGGATAGAGCATAGGACTGGGACATGGAAGACTCAGGTTCGAGACCCCAAGATCGCCAGCTTGAGCACAGGCTCATCTGGTTTGAGCAAAGCTCACCAGCTCAAGTCCAAGGTCACTGGCTCAAGCAAGGAGCCACTCAGTCTGCTGTAGCCCTCCGGTCAAGGCACATTTGAGAAAACAATCAATGAACAACTATGGTGTCGCAGCGAAGAACTGATGCTTCTCATCTCTCTCCCTTTTTCCTGTCTGTCCCTATCTATCCGTCTGTCACAAAAACAAAACAAAACAAAAGGATTACTTAACAAACAGCATGGAGCTAATCTACCCTAACCCAAAAGATTAGTTGTGATTTGGCACTAAGTTTGTTACTGGAGCAGATCTATAAATCCAAGAGCCAGGCTACAAGGGCAGACAGGCTCCTCAGACTGGGTCATGCTGGGGAAGCAGCTGCTGTTTACTTTGTCTCCACCACAGCTATGGTGGCTCTGTCTCAGCTGTCAGCCAAAGTACAGGTCTCCATACACAGAAAGGAAGGATAACCTGTTTCGGGAAGACCAAGACTGTCAGATGGCTTTAGTTCTGCAGGACAACAAGCTGTAGAACAAAGGTAATGGAAATGGATTAAGACCAATTCGAACAGCTCTGCTTAAGAGTTCCTTACCTCTTATGATCCCATTTGTCCAATTTAAATTCTGACTTTGAAAACAAAGGCCTGGCCTGTTCCTATTTCCCAGCTCAGCGAATACGGGTCATAGTTCTTATCTCTAGCTCTACCGTTCCTGATAATTCTTTCTCAAATGTTGACTACTAAGAGCTATACTGGTAAAATACCACAGAACATTTTTATCAAGAACCAAACTTTAATATTTCAAGGACATCCCAAATGAGTTACTGGTGGGGTTACAGAAGTTCCCACTCATGCCACGATAGCAAAATCAGTAATTCTGAAAAGATAAAGAATTACCTCTTTGGAAAAAAAAAAAGAATTACCTCTTTGGGTACATAAAAACAATATATTAAAGGATGTCACAAAGTGCAAAAAAGGAGACATTCAGCAGAGCAAAAACAAGCAGCAGGCTGATTGTCCTAACAAGAGGGCAGAGAAACTCCTTCTTGAGTTCAGTCCCAGGAAATAGAGCTGCCTCAGGCAAAAAGAGGTCCAGGCAGGGCTTTGATAGATTCTTATTACAATCAGTCAAAGGCAAACTCAAAAGAAAACCGGGGTTCAGATTCCCCGTGACTGTAGAAACTTGCAACAAAGAGAACCTTTAACCAAACATCTCATATGTAGGCTGAACAACTGAGCAGTGAGACTTAGCCAGTGAATCTGACCCCGGGCTGACATTTCTGCACCTGAGCTCTGAGCTCCTCAGGCAGGACAGCCTGGAATTGCTCCTGTACCAGCATTTCCACAATCTGCTCCTTTGTGTGAATATCAGGTCTCAGCCACTGCCTAGCAAGCACCAGGAGACGTCTGAGGACATCCCTGGGCCCAGCTGCATCCTCATAGCGGAACTTTCTGAACATCTGCCTGAAGGCCACAGGGTTGAGAGGATTCCTTCCTGGCATGGTCTCAACATCTTCGACACATTCTTCATCAAGGCTCTCTGGTGGGTGCTCAGAAGGCTCTCGTGGAACCTGGCCCTGGGCAGCCGCTATGAGGAAATCTTCTGGCTTCTTAGCCATCACCTCATTTGGCAGTGACATTATTTGATCATTCTGGACTTCTCTATTTCTTTGTGTCTCTGTGTCTCCTTCAGTCTCCATTCTGGAACTCCAGAAAAGGATGATTCAGGCTCCTAGGCACAAAGAGAAATGTCAGGGTTAACAAAAACAGACCACACGGCCCTGGCCGGTGAGCTCAGTGGTAGAGCGTCGGCCTGGCGTGCAGGAGTCCTGGGTTCGATTCCCGGCCAGGGCACACAGGAGAAGCGCCCATCTGCTTCTCCACCCCTCCCCTTCTCCTTCCTCTCTGTCTCTCTCTTCCCCTCCCGCAGCTGAGGCTCCACTGGAACAAAGATGGCCCGGGTGCTTGGGATGGCTCTGTGGCCTCTGCCTCAGGCACTAGAGTGGCTCTGGTTGCAACAGTGACGCCCCAGATGGGCAGAGCATCGCCCCCTGGTGGGCATGCTTGGTGGATCCCGGTTGGGTGCATGCGGGAGTGTGTCTGACTGCCTCCCCATTTCTGGCTTCGGAAAAAAAATAAATAAATAAACTTAAAAAAAAAAAAACAACAGCCTGACCTGTGGTGGCACAGTGGATAAAGCCTCGACCTGGAAATGCTGAGGTTGCCGGTTCGAAACCCTGGGCTTGCCTGGTCAAGGCACATATGGGAGTTGATGCTTCCAGCTCCTCCCCCCTTCTCTCTGTCTCTCTCTCCTCTCTCTCTGTCTCTCTCCCTCTCCTCTCTAAAAATGAATAAATAAAATAAAAAAAGGATCACTAAAAAGATTAAAAAAACAAAAAACAGAAAACAAAAAAAAAAACAAAAAAAAAAACAGACCACAAAGGCTACTAAAACGATCCTGATCTCCTGGATCTGGTCCAGACCCAGGTTCCATCAGCTTTCTGACCTCAAATTTTTTTTTTTTTTTTTTTTTTAGAAAGGAGGTAGGGACCCTGACCAGGCGGTGGCGCAGTGGGTAGAGTATCGGACTGGGATGCAAAAGATCCAGGTTTGAGAACCCGGGGTCGCCAGCTTGAGTGCAGGCTCATCTGGTTTGAGCAAAAGCCCACCAGCTTGAACCCAAGGTCGCTGGCTCGAGCAAGGGGTTGCTCGGTCTGCTGAAGGCCCGTGGTCAAGGCACATATGAAAAAGCAATCAATGAACAACTAAGGTGTTGCAACACACAATGAAAAACTGATTGACACTTCTCATCTCTCTCCGTTCCTGTCTGTCTGTCCCTGTCTATCCCTCTCTCTGACTCACTCTCTCTGTAAAAAATAAATAAATAAAATTAAAAAAAAAAAAAAGAGGTAGGGAAAGAGAGAAAGAGAGAGAGAAAAAAAAGAGAAACACAGATTTGTTGTCCCACTTATTTACTCATTCATTGGTTGATTCTTATATGTGCCTTGACCAGGGATTGAGCCAGCAACCTTGGAATATCAGGAAGACGTTCTAACCAACTGAACTCCATAGCCAGGGCTCAGCTTTCTGACATTCACAGGTTTTCTTTTCAGAGATGCATATATATACACGCAAATACACGTATGATTTAAATTTTTTTTTTTTTTTTTTTTACAGAGACAGAGAGTGAATCAGAGAGAGACAGACAGGGACAGACAGACAAAAACGGAGAGAGAGCCTGACCAGGCGGTGGCACAGTGGATAGAGCGTCGGACTGGGATGCAGAGGACCCAGGTTCGAGACCCCAAGGTCGCCAGCTTGAGCGTAGGCTCATCTGGTTTGAGCAAAAGCCCACCAACTTGAACCCAAGGTCGCTGGCTCCAGCAAGGGGTTACTCGGTCTGCTGAAGGCCTGCGGTCAAGGCACATATGAGAAAGCAATCAATGAACAACTAAGGTGATGCAATGTGCAATGAAAAACTAATGATTGATGCTTCTCATCTCTCTCTGTTCCTGTCTGGCCCCATCTATCCCTCTCTCTGACTCACTCTCTGTCTCTGTAAAAAATAAAAATTAAAAACAAACAAACAAACAAAAAAAACGGAGAGAGATGAGAAGCATCAATCATTAGTTTTTCATTGCACGTTGCAACACCTTAGTTGTTCATTGATTGCTTTTTCATATGTGCCTTGACCACGGGCCTTCAGCAGACCGAGTAACCCCTTGCTTGAGCCAGCCACCTCGGACTCAAGCTGGCGAGCCTTGCTCAAACCAGATGAGCCCACGCTCAAGCTGGCGACCTCGGGGTCTCGAACCCGGGTCCTCTGCATCCCAGTCTGACGCTCTATCCACTGTGCCACTGCCTGATCAGGCTAAATTTTCTTTTTTTTATTAACTTTTAGAGAGGAGAGTGAGAGAGAGAGAAGGGTGAGGGAGAAGTAGGAAGCATCAACTCCCATATGTGCCTTGACCAGGCAAGCCCAAGGTTTTGAACCAGCGACCTCAGCGTTTCCAGGACAACGCTTTATCCACTGCACCACCACAGGTCAGGCCATATATGATTTATTTATTGATTCTGGGGGGGGCAAGATAATAGTTGTTTCACTTTAGTTATTAACTACTTCTTTTTTTTTTTTTTTTTTTGTATTTTTCTGAAGCTGGAAACGGGGAGGCAGTCAGACAAACTCCCGCATGCATCCGACCGGGATCCACCCGGCTCGCCCACCAGGGGGCGATGTTCTGCCCATCCGGGGCGTCGCTCTGTCGCGACCAGAGCCACTCTAGCGCCTGGGGCAGAGGCCAAGGAGCCATCCCCAGCGCCTGGGCCATCTTTTGCTCCAATGGAGCCTCGGCTGCAGGAGGGGAACAGAGAGAGAGGAAGGAGAGGGGGAGGGGTGGAGAAGCAGATGGGCACCTCTCCTGTGTACCCTGGCCGGGAATCGAACCCGGGACTTCCGCATGCCAGGCCGATGCTCTACCACTGAGCCAACCGGCCATGGCTGATTACTTCTTTTTTTTTTTTTCCATTTTTCTGAAGCTGGAAACAGGGAGAGACAGTCAGACAGACTCCCGCATGCGCCCGACCGGGATCCAACCGGCACGCTCACCAGGGGCGATGCTCTGCCCACCAGGGGGCGATGCTCTGCCCATCCTGGGCGTTGCCATGTCGCGACCAGAGCCACTCTAGCACCTGAGGCAGAGGCCACAGAGCCATGCCCAGCGCCCGGGCCATCTTTGCTCCAATGGAGCCTTGGCTGCGGGAGGGGAAGAGAGAGACAGAGAGGAAAGCGTGACGGAAGGGTGGAGAAGCAAATGGGTGCTTCTCCTGTGTGCCCTGGCCGGAATCGAACCCGGGTCCTCCGCAGGCTAGGCCGACACTCTACCGCTGAGACAACCAGCCAGGGCTCGATTACTTCTTATATGTGCCTTGACCAGGCAAGCCAGGGCCTCCTACCAGCAACCTCAGTGTTCTAGGTCAACACTCTATCCACTGCGCCACCACAGGTAAGGCTTGTGGGGTTTTTTTCTATTTTATTTTTCAATTACTGTTGATATTCAGTATTATTTTATATCAGTTTCGGGTGTACAGATAGTTGTTAGACAATTATATAATTTACAAAGTGATCCCCCAAATAATTCAAGTACCTGCCTGACCAGCTAGTGGCGCAGTGGATAGAGCAGGAGTCGGGAACCTATGGCTCGCGACCCAGATGTGGCTCTTTTCATGACTGCATCTGGCTCGCAGACAAATCTTTAATAAAAAAATAGTAACGTTAAAAATATAAAACATTCTCATGTATTACAATCCATTCATTTCCTACCACTCATGTTCATGGTTGCGGGTGGATGGAGCCAATCACAGCTGTCCTCCAGG
This sequence comes from Saccopteryx leptura, assembly GCF_036850995.1. Lineage (NCBI taxonomy): Eukaryota > Metazoa > Chordata > Mammalia > Chiroptera > Emballonuridae > Saccopteryx > Saccopteryx leptura. Next base: position 98,895,902 of record NC_089505.1, on the reverse strand, counting down.
ACAACACCAAATTTTTATTGGATAATGCATAATGCACACAGGTCGTTGTATGGCTCTCACGGAATTAGATTTTAAAATATGTGGCATTCATGGCTCTCTCAGCCAAAAAGGTTCCTGACCCCTGGGATAGAGCATCAGACTGGGATGCAGAAGACCAGGTTTGAGATCCCGAGGTTGCCAGCCAGAGTGCGGGCTCATCGGGTTTGAGCAAAAGCTCACCAGCTTGGACCCAAGGTCACTGGCTCAAGCAAGGGGTCACTCGCTCTGCTGGAGCCCCCCCCCCCAGGTCAAGGCACATATGAGTAATTAATCAATGAACAACTAAGGAACCGCAACGAAGAATTGATGTTTCTCATCTCTTCCCCTTCCTGTCTTGTCTCTCCCTATGGGTCCCTCTCTCTGACACACAAAAAAAACTCAAGTACCCACCTGGCACCATACACAATTATACTACTATTGACTATATTCCTTATGTTGAACTTTATATCCCTACCAGGGGTCGTCAAACTTTTTATAAAAACCGCCCACTTTTGCAGTGCTGGTCAACCTGGTCCCTACCGCCTACTAGTGGGCTTTTAGCTTTCATGGTGGGCAATAGCAGAGCAACCAAACGGTGCCACAATTGGCCCACCATGAAAGCTGGAATGCCCACTAGTGGGCGGTAGAAACCAGGTTGACCAGCACTGCAAAAGTGGACGGTTTTTATAAAAAGTTTGACGACCCCTGAACCAATATCTATTTCTTTTAACAAATTTTTTTTTATTGATTTGAGACAGAAACATTGGTTTGTAGTCCTACTTATCCAAGCATTCATTGGCTGACTCTTGGATGTGCCCTGACCAGGGACTGAACCCACAACCCTGGCACATTGGGATGACACTCCAATTACCTAACCTACCTGGCCAGGGCCCAATTTGTATTGCTTAATCCCTTAACTTTTTTTACCCATCCTCCTAATCCCACTCCCCTGCTGGCAATGATCAGTTCTCTTTTCTGTTTTTTTTGTTTATCTTCTTGATTTACAGAGAGGAAGGGAAAGAGAGAAACAAATAGACAGGAACATCAATCTTTCCTGTCTGTGCCCTAAGGATAGAACCAGCAACCTCCACGCATTGGGACGATGCTCTAACCAACTAAGCTATCCAGCCAGGGCTGGTTTTGTTTTAATAGGTTTTCTAATTCTTTTTTTTTTAAATTAATTAATTTATTTTTTACAGGGACAGAGAGTGAGTCAGAGAGAGGGATAGACAGGGACAGACAGACAGGAACGGATGAGAAGCATCAATCATTCGTTTTTCATTGCACTTTGCAACACCTTAGTTGTTCATTGATTGCTTTCTCACATGTGCTTTGACCGCGGGCCTTCAGCAGACCAAGTAACCCCTTGCTAGAGCCAGCGACATTGGGTTCATGCTGGTGGGCTTTTTGCTCAAACCAGATGAGTCCACGCTCAAGCTGGTGACCTCGGGGGTCTCGAACCTGGGTCCTCTACATCCCAGTCCGACGCTCTATCCACTGCGCCACCGCCTGGTCAGGCTAATAGGTTTTCTTAATAAAGCTACTAGAACTTCTATTTTTGTTTCCTCTTGCTGGATCAATTGACACAATTGAGAAAATGTGTCAATGGTTTACCAAAATGAAAAATGTAGATTATCGGCCCTGGCCGGTTGGCTCAGTGGTAGAGCGTCGGCCTGGCGTGCGGAAGTCCCGGGTTCGATTCCCGGCCGGGGCACACAGGGAAAGCGCCCATCTGCTTCTCCACCCCTCCCCCTCTCCTTCCTCTCTGTCTCTCTCTTCCCCTCCCGCAGGGAGGCTTCATTGGAGCAGAGATGGCCCGGGGATGGCTCCTTGGCCTCTGCCCCAGGCGCTGGAGTGGCTCTGGTCCCAGCAGAGCTACGCCCCGGAGGGGCAGAGCATCGCCCCCTGGTGGGCAGAGCATCGCTCCCTGGTGGGCGTGCTGGGTGGATCCCGGTCAGGCGCATGCGGGAGTCTGTCTGACTGTCTCTCCCCGTTTCCAGCTTCAGGAAAAAAAAAAAAAAAGAAAAATGTAGATTATCAAAGCAGAAAGAATAAAGAATGAAGAATGCTAGCCTTGTTAACTCGAGAACCTTTCATCTACTTCGCCTCTCACTACAAAGTATTTTACATTATCATTCTACTAAAACAAAAACTATATATACACATGATTTATAGGGAAAGAAAAAAATCTTTAAAATCATGGATATGTTTCCTCCAACCATCTTACGGAGTACCTGCAATGTCCAAAAGCAAATTATAAAGAGGTGCTAGGACAGACAAGAAAACGGTCTGTTCTGCCTGGCCTGTGGTGGCACAGTGGATAAAGCGTAGACCTGGAACACTGAGGTAACCACTTCCAAAACCTGGGCTTGCCCGGTCAAGGCACATATAGGAGGTGATGCTTCCTGCTCCTCCCCCTTCTCTCTCTCTTCTCTAAAATAAAAAGAAAACCGTCTGTTCATTTACATCTATCCTACTGTCTTTTCTACCTCCCCCATCTTTCATGATGAAAAAAATAGCAAGTGATACTTTAGGAGCTACCAGCCAAGACTCAAAAAAAAAAAAGAGAGAGAGAGAGAGAAAGAGAAAAGCCTGCTGTTAAAATCAAGATCCTAAGCTACTCAGTGTTTGGGAATTTGAACTCAGAATCTCTTAGGATGCCTAATCGCTCCAAGATGAGCAAAACCACCATACCAGAAAGGAGATAAGCAAATCAAATACCTGTAAAGTGCCAGGAAAAAAAGGCTTTGCTTCATTTGGGTTAGGGCCCCAGTCCAATAGAGGGGTTATTTATAGGAAAATCACACACTATGTTAATTTAGTTACAGAGGGAAGGAGGAGAAACTCAAATGACAGTAATGATTAAGTTAATTTTCACATCAAAGTATGTCCAGTCAAAGAATATCAGCCCTATGATGTGGTCAGTTACCAGAGATCACCTCTTTTTCATTAACAACTCCCCTCCCCCAAGAACTAATTCCTCCCTAGTCTACACAGAAGTGTTGACATTTAAAATCAGCCCTGGCCTGGCCTGTGGTGGCACAGTGGATAGAGTGTCAGCCTGGAACTCTGAGGTTGCTGTTTGAAACCCTAGGCTGGCCGGGTCAAGGCACATACACCAAAGCAGCAGCAAGCGCCCTGGCTGGTTGGCTCAGCGGTAGGGTGTCAGCCTGGCGTGCAGGAGTCCCAGGTTCGATTCCCAGCCAGGGCACACAGGAGAAGCGCCCATCTGCTTCTCCACCCCTCCCCCTCTCCTTCCTCTCTGTCTCTCTCTTCCCCTCCCGCAGCCAAGGCTCCATTGGAGCAAAGATGGCCAGGGCGCTGGGGATGGCTGTGGCCTCTGCCTCAGGCGCTAGAATGGCTCTGGATGCAACAGAGCGACACCCCAGAGGGGCAGAACATCGCCCCCTGGTGGGCATGCCGGGTGGATCCCGGTCGGGCGCATGTGGGAGCCTGTCTGACTGCCTCCCCATTTCCAGCTTCGGAAAAATGAAAAAAAAAAAAAAAAAAAAAAAAAAAAGGCAGCAGCAAGCACTGGACAACGGAAGTGAAGCAACTGAGTTGATGCTTCTCACTCCCCCACCTCCTCTCTCTCTGTAAAATAAAATAAAAATAAAATAAAACAAAATAAAATAAAATCAGGCCTGGCCAGATAGCTTAGTTGATTAAGCATTGTCACAAAGCATAGTGGTTGCTGGTTCAATCCCCAGTCAGGGCACATATAGGAACAGATCAATGTTCCTACCTCTATCTAAAATCAGTGAAATAAATATTTATTCTTTCCTCTCTCTAAAACAAAATCTTTTTTAAAAAATCAACTAATGAATGCATCAATCAGTGGAACAAACCAATGTTTCTCTTTAAGATCAATAAATAAAAACCACTACCTTCAGACACTCAAATCTGTTTCCCAGGTAACTGACAGAGGCCAACAATGACAAGGGGCCCTACATTAACTAGTTGTCAGCTCACCTATTTCTAATGCTTCCCTGACTTATTTTCTAGGAGTTCTGAATTGATTTTAGACTCGACAGCTTGAATATTCTTGAAGTACAGCAATTATATTACCATACCAGCAAATAAAAGGTATGCTCATCTCAAAAGTTAGTTACTAACTAGAATGATTAGGACAAAAGTAAAATATTGCCATAACTCAGAGGTGCTTTGGATAAAAAAAATTTTTTTTAGTTAAGGAGAGGGTAGATGAAAGATTGTAGGTAAGCAAAATTTGGGAACTGAAGTGACCATCAACAGGAAAATGGTTAAATAAAGTACTGTCAGCCCCTCAGTGGGATACTGTGCGAGCCTTGTAAAGAATGAAGTAGGGCTGTGAGTGTACATATGTGAAGATGGTCAAAACTGATCACATCACCAAGGTGCAGATCAATATGCATAATATGATCCCATCTGAGGAAATTAAAAATACATATACATAAGCATGTATAGACCTGACCTACCCACAAACACTACCTGGAAGTTTATCGAAGACATTTACTGCATTTACTTACGAGGGGCAGGAACAGTGAAGAAGGGAGCATTTTCCACTTTATACCTTTCTGTATTGTTTTCTTCTTAAACACAACTCACAACTCAAGAGGAAAACCTTTCTGAGTGAAAACCCCTAACCCACTTAGGGTAACACCCCTTATAATAATTCTAGTTTGCAGCACCAAGGACTATTACAACCCTGGCTTCTAAAAGTAAGTCTCATTTGTCAGTAGGTCAGGTCTCAAGGTTGAGCCAATCACAGCTGTCCTCCGGGACAACACCAAATTTTTATTGGATAATGCGTACATACACGGGTAGTTGTATGGATCTCACAGAATTACATTTTAAAATATGTGGCGTTCATGGCTCGCTCAGCCAAAAAGCTTCCCAACCCGTTCTACACGCTCCTCTTAGCCACTCGGGCACTTTTTTTTTTTTTAATTTTTGTTTATTCATTTTATAGGAGAGAGAGAGAGAGAGAAGGAGGGAGGAGCAGGAAGCATCAACTCCCATATGTGCTTGACCAGGCAAACTCAGGGTTTTGAACCGGCGACCTCAGTGTTCTAGGTCGACTCTTGATCCACTGCACCACCACAGGTCAGACAACTTTTTTTTTTTTAAGATTTTATTTATTCATTGTTTTTTTTGTTTTTTTTACAGAGACAGGGTGAGAAAGAGAGGGACAGATAGGGACAGACAGGAACGGAGAGATGAGAAGCATCAATCATCAGTTTTTTGTTGCGATACCTTAGTTGTTCATTGATTGCCTTCTCATATGTGCCTTGACCCCTAGGGCTACAGCAGACCAAGTAACTCCTTGCTTGAGCCAGCGATCTTGGGTCCAAGCTGGTGAGCTTTGCTCAAACCAGAGGAGCCCGCGCTCAAGCTGGTGACCTCGAGGTTTCAAACCTGGGTCCTCCACATCCCAGTCTGACGCTCTATCCACTGCGCCACCGCCTGGTCAGGCTATTTATTCATTTTGGAGAGGAGAAAGAAAAAGAGAGAAAGGGGGAGGAGCAGGAAGCATCAACTCCCATATGTGCCTTGACCAGCCAGCCCAAGGTTTCGAATTGGCGACCTCAGAGCTCCAGGTCGACTTTTTATCCACTGCACCACCATAGGTCAAGCCCAGGTACTCTTTTTTTTTTTTTTTTTTTTGTATTTTTCTGAAGTTGGAAACGTGGATGCAGTCAGACAGACTCCCAAATGCGCCCGACCAGGATCCACCCGGCACGCCCACCAGGGGGCGACGCTCTGCCCTAGGGGGCACTGCTCAGTTACAACCAGAGCCATTCTACCACCTGAGGCAGAGGCCATGGAGCCATCCTCAGCGCCCGGGCCAACTTTGCTCCAATGGAGCCTCAGCTGCGGGAGGGGAAGAGAGAGACAGAGAGGAAGAAGGGGAGGGGTGGAGAAGCAGATGGACACGTCTCCTGAGTGCCCTGGCCGGGAATCGAACCCGGGACTCCTGCACGCCAGGCCGACACTCTACCACTGAGACAACCGGCCAGGACCCAGGTACTCTTTTTTTTTTTTTTGCATTTTTCTGAAGCTGGAAACAGGGAGAGACAGTCAAACAGACTCCCGCATGCGCCCGACTGGGATCCACCCGGCACGCCTACCAGGGGGGGAGCTCTGCCCACCAGGGGGCGATGCTCTGCCCATCCTGGGCGTCGCCATGTTGCGACCAGAGCCACTCTAGCGCCTGAGGCAGAGGCCACAGAGCCATCCCCAGCACCCGGGCCATCTTTTGCTCCAATGGAGCCTTGGCTGCGGGAGAGGAAGAGAGAGACAGAGAGGAAGGCGCGGCGGAGGGGTGGAGAAGCAAATGGGCGCCTCTCCTGTGTGCCCTGGCCGGGAATCGAACCCGGGTCCTCCGCACGCTAGGCCGACGCTCTACCGCTGAGCCAACCGGCCAGGGGCCAGGGCCCAGGACCCAGGTACTCTTAATACGACTCTCTACCGCCCCAGTTTTCTCTATCATCATCATCAGCAGCAGCAGCAGCCACAACTATTTGTTAAATTTTACAGGCCAGTCACTCCGCGGCAGCTTTCCCTCATCCAATCCTCCCGGTAGCCCAGTGGAACAGTTACTGTCGTTTCCATTCAGATAAGCAAACTGAGGCCCGGGGAGAGAGAAAACATGTCCAAGGCCAAAACAGTAGGAGATGGTGGAACCACTCAACCAAATAAAAATCCTAGACGTCTAGGCGGGGAGCTGCCCAACTCCTCCCACCAATATGGGCGCGGCTCAGCGAGCCTCAGCGGCCTGGACAGAGCGCTTCTGGGACTCCAGACCCGGACCTGCTCCCTCTCAGCCGAGGCGAGGCCCAACGTAACGCCAGGTGGCACAGCCCGCAGACCCCCAAGGGCAGGGCTTCCGGCTCCTCAAGACGGCGGACGCCAGGGGCCTCCGTTCCCAACAAACTGCTGGGGGGAAAAGCCGGGGGGGGGGGGGGGGAGGCGTTCACCTGCACATTTGCCACTCCAGAGGGCGGGGAAACAAAACCGGGACACCTCACCACAAGAGCGGACACCCTTCAATCGACTCCGGGAAAGGGAGACTAAGGTTCGGGTGCAGAGCTTTGTAGCCCACCGCCGGAACCGGAAATCGCGCCCTGTCCGGAAATTGGAAGAGGAGTGGGACTAGATTAGAGGGTCTGGGTCTCTCTAGGCCTCGGGGGTGCTCCGCAACTTTATGGTTTTAACCCGTGGTAAACTTCGGTCTTCTCGAGGTCTTTCTCAGTCCTGCTGCCTTCTTTGCGGCCTTTTAGGGATAGTCTAGGGCTAGGCAGCTTTTCCGCTTTACCGAAGTTCTTTGTCTTTCTAAGCCGCAATTTGCCCTATTGGAAAATGGAAAGAGAATGAATCCGGGAACTGAGACACTCGAGAAGACGGCCCGCTGCTAAATCAGCGCCCCACCCAGAAATTACACCCTTGAGTTTTTGCACCACCCAGAGGAAAGAAAGCAAAAAACAAGCCTGGATGGCTGCTGTTTGGAGACAGTGGTCCTGTGTAGCGCCCCGTGGGATAAGTTCACAAGAGGCAGTGGCCACAGTCCATTAAGTGCCCCTGCCTCAGTCTACTCAAACAGAAATGAGCATATGCCCTGCAGGTTTAACAGTTTGTCCAGGGGGCAACCCCATGCCTCTGCGTGATTCAATTTTAGTCCTGTGTGCCTCTTCCCAACACTTTCCAATAGCTGATGGTTAAGAACTGAAAATTTAAAGTCATATTGAGCTGATTTGAGCCTGGGTTTAATTTAGGTTTGAGTCTGGGCACACAGGTTAAATAGCACAGCCTCCATGAAGCAGTGCAGCTATGCCAAGGCAGCCCTTCCCCTTTGCTCTTAATCTTGAAAGAGAAGGAACTTGGGCCTGACCTGTGGTGATGCAGTGGATAAAGCATCGACTTGGAATGCTGAGGTCGCTGGTTTGAAACCCTGGGCTTGCCTGGTCAAGGCACATGTAGGAATTGATGCTTCCTGCTCCTCCTCCATCTCCCCCCCTTCTCTAAATAAATAAAAGAGAAGGGATTTGGTACTTAAAAAGAGGCACTCAGGTGGCTCATCTCACTCCTCTTTTACTGACTTATCCAGTGGGACAGGCAAGAGAATTAAGAGATGCACCTTCAAGCCCCCTACTGGGTTATTACCTGGAGAGCCAAAGTCCTTGGGAAAGGTAAGATGTGCCTTTTGTCTACAGTGCCAATGCTGGTCAGTCCACTCCTAGATAACCAGGTACTCTAGCTGGTGGTTGGAGAACCAGGGCTCCTTGCTGTGCTTCCACCCCTACCCCTAGCTACTGTGGGCTTTTTCCCCACTCACTCCTTACAATGCAGTTTCCACTTCTTCCCAGCTTTGGTTTCCCTGTTGGTAAAATGAGAGAAATTAGGCTAGATTAAAGACTTCCAATTGTTCTGCCACCATGTCTTCAGGACCTAAAGCTGAGCATAGCCTAAACAGATGTTTGTTGAATGAATAAATGAGTGAAAGAATGAACAGAGAGGGCTTGAATTTTATAATAAAGTCAATCTGGTAAAGACCATCAGAGACACAGGTGTAGTTGAACAAAGTTGGGTTTATTAACTTGATTCAGCAAGCACCCAGAGGAACCATGGGGTATCTCACTAAATAAAAGAAGAAACAGGTTATTCTAGAATTTAGAGGAAGAAAGAAAATAGGTTAAATTGAAATAAAGCAGCATCAATAGGCTCAAAGAAAATCTGGACTGTGTGGAAAGGTGCTAACATTTGGCTTAGGCTGAGAAGCAGACACATGGTCCTCTTTTCTTGAATACCACAAATTTAAGATAAATGTAGACTGTTGTATACGAAAAACCCTTATCTGAGGCTCTGCACCTGGGCTGGTAATCCAGGCTGCTTCTCTGTGTCATATCTGGCCCTACCTCTCTAGACAGTTGGGGGATGTGTCGATTTCAAATAGCCAAGTTTCTCAGCACTATGTCTTTGGTATTAATTGACAAAAGGTTTGACAGATTCACATTTGACAGGAATTGCTGATGCTTTAATCGTCTGGATGTGAGGGCCATCAATAGCTCTGATATTCCCAGCTCCTGGAGTCCCACTTCACTCTGGGCCTGCATTAGAACACTGAGTCAGGTCTTCATCCCTGCTTGAGTGTACCTGTCAGCTTTTTAGCCAGACTTTGGGCTCACTGAGGTCCTAGACTGAGCCTGGGTCTTTTTTCCTCTGCCCATGCCTGGCATGAAAGAACATTAGATGTTCAGTCCATTGAATCTAACTGTTGGTAGGTTTTCTAAATGTAAAGAAGACGAAGCAGAAGGAGGCATGTCAAAATGATAGTAGCAAAAAAATAAAACCATTGCAACACTGATCCTTTCTCATTTTTTTTTTTTGAGGCAGAGACAGAGAAAGTCAGAGAGAGGGACAGACAGACAGGAAGGGAGAGAGATGAGAAGCATCAATTCTTAATTGTGCTTCCTTAGTTGTTCGATTGATTTCTCATATGTGCCTTGACCGGGGGGCTACAGCAGACCAAGTGACCCCTTGCTTGAGCCAACCACCTTGGGCTCAAGCTGGTGAGCCTTGCTCAAACCAGATGAGCCTGCGCTCAAGCTGGCGACCTCGGGGTCTCGAACCTGGGTCCTCCACATCTCAGTCTGACGCTCTATCCACTGCACCACCACCTGGTCAGGCTCCTTTCTCATTTTTAAAAGGGAATTGAAGTACTGATATTGTGGATTGTTCTTCACACACAAAACCAGCCCTGGCCGGTTGGCTCAGCGGTAGAGCGTCGGCCTAGCGTGCAGAGGACCCGGGTTCGATTCCCGGCCAGGGCACACAGGAGAAGCGCCCATTTGCTTCTCCACCCCCCTACCCTCCTTCCTCTCTGTCTCTCTCTTCCCCTCCCGCAGCCAAGGCTCCATTGGAGCAAAGATGGCCCGGGCGCTGGGGATGGCTCTGTGGCCTCTGCCTCAGGTGCTAGAGTGGCTCTGGTCGCAACATGGCGACGCCCAGGATGGGCAGAGCATCGCCCCCTGGTGGGCAGAGCTTCGCCCCTGGTGGGCGTGCCGGGTGGATCCCGGTCGGGCGCATGCGGGAGTCTGTCTGACTGTCTCTCCCTGTTTCCAGCTTCAGAAAAATGCAAAAAACAAAACAAAAAAAAACAAAAACAAAAAACAAAACCAGCCTGACCAGGTGATAGTGCAGTGAATAGAGCATTGGACTGGGATGCGGAGGACCCAGGTTCAAGACCCTGAGGTCGCCAGCTTGAGCGCAGGCTCATCTGGTTTGAGCAAAGCTCACCAGCTTGGACCCAAGGTCGCTGGCTCGAGCAAGGGGTTACTCGGTCTGCTGTAGCACCACGGTCAAGGCACATATGAGAAAGCAATCAATGAACAACTAAGGTGTCGCAAGGAAAAACTGATGATTGATACTTCTCATCTCTCTTCGTTCCTGTCTGTCTGTCCCTATCTATCCCTCTCTCTGACTCTCTCTCTGTCTCTATAAAAAAACAAAACCAAAAGAAAAAACTGTTGCTATTGACATACTAGTTACTCAAAAAATTAAATTACTAACTATATAATTTTTAAAATTTTTATTGAATTTATTGGGGTGACACTGGTTAATAGAATTATATAGGTTTCAAAAGTATATGATAATTTATTCTTTTTTTCAAGTTAGAGGAGGGCAGCTTGATGGACTCCCGCTTCAGCCCCAAGACCGGGATCCACCTGGCAAACCCCCTAAGGGGCAATGCTCTGCCCAACTGGGCCAATTGCTCCTTTGCTCCACAACCAAGCTATTTTTAGCACCTGAGGCAGAGGCCACAGAGCCATCCTCAGTGCCTGGGGCCAACTTGCTCAAACCAATCAAGCCACAGCTGTAGGAGGGGAAGAGAGAAAGAGGGGGAAAGATTAGAGGGTGAAGAAGCAGATGGTCGCTTCTCCTGTGTGCTCTGACTGGGAATTGAATCCAGGTTATCCACACACTGGGGCAATGCTCTACCACTAAGCCAACTGGCCAGGGCAAGACTATATGTTTTTTTAAGATACTCCCTAGAAATAAATCTTTATTTATCAAACTTGTTTGGCATCTATATTCAAAGATAAAACAATCCTTTTAAAGAATCTTGGCTCTGAGGCCTGGCCAATTAACTCAGTTGGTTAGAGCATCATCCCAGTACACCAAGGTTGTGGGTTTGATCCCCAGTCAGGACACATACAAGAATTAGCCAATGGGCCTGACCAGGCAGTGGCGCAGTGGATAGAAGGTCGGACTGGGATGCGGAAGGACCCAGGTACAAGACCCCGAGGTCACCAGCTTGGGCGGAGGCTCATCTGGCTTGAGCAAAAAGCTCACCAGCTTAGACTCAAGGTCGCTGGCTTGAGCAAGGGGTTACTTGGTCTGCTGAAGACCCACAGTCAAAGCACATATGAGAAAGCAATCAATGAACAACTAAGGTGCCGCAACAAAAAACTGATGATTGATGTTTCTCATCTCTCTCCATTCCTGTCTGTCTATCCCTCTCTCTGACTCTCTCTCTGTCCCTGTAAAAAAAAAAAAAAAAAAAAGAAAGAAAGAAATTAACCAATGGGGGGAAAAAAGAATGCCTGACCTGTCATGGCACAGTAGATGAAGCATTGACCTGGAATGCTGAGGTTGTTGGTTCGAAACCTGAGGCTTGCCTGGTCAAGGCATATATGAGAAGCAACTACTACGAGTTGATGCTTCCTACACCTCCCTCCCTCCACTTTCTCTCCCCTCTCTCTAAAATCAATAAATAAAATCCTTAAAAAAAAAATAAATAAATAGCCTGACCTGTGGTGGTGCAGTGGATAAAGTGTCGACCTGGAAATGCTGAAATTGCCAGTTCGAAACCCTGGGCTTGCCTGGTCAAGGCACATATGGGAGTTGATGCTTCCAGCTTCTCCTCCCTTCTCTCTCTCTCTCTGTCTCTCTCTCCTCTCTCTCCCTCTCTGTCTCTCTCTCCTTCTCTTTCTCCTCTCTAAAAATGAATAAATAAAATTTTTTAAAAATTAAAAAAAATAATAAATAAAATCAACCAATGAATACATAAATAAGTGGAACAACAAATTAATGTTTCTCTTTCTCTCTCTCCCTTCTTTCCTCTCTCTCTAAAGTCAATAAAAATAAATTTTAAAAAAGTCTTGGTTCTGGGGTGTAAGGCCAGTTGCCGTGGCCACCATCACAACAGCCTGGCCTATGCAGGTTCACACTGGATTCAGACAGATGGTAATGAAACAACAGAGCCACGAACTGGTGGGCCATTAGCTTTAATCCTAGCTTGCACCTGGCGGGCAAGTAAAAACACACACTGGGCTCCAAAACCCACTCATTCAGTGCTGACAAAGCTACTGACTTGGATCTGAGTTTCCTAGAATCAAAGGTTTCTAGTTCACCAGCCTTATTCACCTCTGGTCCCCATCTCCTTCTCTCTGCACAAACTGGCTTTTCCTTCAGCACTCCGCCATCTTGGCTGCCTCTCCTGGCCTCCTCCACGTGGTCTTTCTCTGCTCTCCTCTCTGCTCTCTCCTCTAATGCTAATCTCAGGAACTGAGAGAGCAAGCTCCCGGTCTGCCCCCATTTTATAGTGTAGAAATCAAAACCTGTAATCCAATATACAAATAAGGAAGTCTCTAATACAAAGTCACCTATCTGAGGCATGGTGGGATTGCACCACCCCACATCAAAAAGGGTGGGAAAGGCCTGACCTGTGGTGGCGCAGTGGGATAAAGCATCGACCTGGAACGCTGAGGTTGCCTGTTCGATACCCTGGGCTTGCCTGGTCAAGGCATATATGGGAGTTGATGCTTCCTGCTCCTTCCCCTTCTCTTTCTCTCTCTCTCCCCTCTCTGAAAATTGAATAAATAAAATCTTAAAAAAAAAAAAAAAAGGGTGGGAAAGGCTTAGTCCTAAAACCAAGCCCCAGGCTACAAGGATCCTGCCTGCCCACAGCCGGCCCCCAATACACATTAATATCACCTGGGCAACGGGCCTCCACGTGGGCAGTCCCATCTTTAACAAAGTGAGCATAATATATTTTATCTGCCCAACATGGGGATTGTAGCAAAGCCCTGTTTATAGATGCGGGCCTCAAACATTTACTTGCCCTATGTCTGTATTCATCAAAAGCTGCTTCATCTGTGTCATAGTAATCATAGACATTCATAATACCAGGTTTCAGAGGTGTCTTATAGCATGGTGAAGAAAAAGCTCAGTGTCTCATTGGTCACCTGGTCCACATAAGTCAAGACATTGCGCTCTTTAGTCCTGATCCTGCGGCTAGATAGTTCAAGCATATTCTCTGTTTGTTTCACTGGGAAAAAACCAAATATCGGCCCTGGCCGTTTGGCTCAGTGGTAGAGCGTTGGCCTGGTGTGCGGAAGTCCCGGGTTCAATTCCCGGCCGGGGCACACAGGAGAGGCACCCATCTGCTTCTCCACCCCTCCCCCTCTCTTTCCTCTCTGTCTCTCTCTTCTTCTCCACCCCTCCCCCTCTCCTTCCTCCTTCCTCTCTGTCTCTCTCTTCCCCTCCCGCAACCGAGGCTCCATTGGAGCAAGGATGGCCCAGGTGCTGGGGATGGCTCTATGGCCTCTGCCTCAGGCGCTAGAATGACTCTGGTTGCAACAGAGCGCGACGCCCGGATGGGCGGAGCATCGCCCCCTGGTGGGCATGCCGGGTGGATCCCAGTCGGGCGCATGCGGGAGTCTGTCTGACTGCCTCCCAGTTTCCAGCTTCAGAAAAATACAAAAAAAAACCCCAAAAAACAAAACAACAAATATCATCTTTAAATTAGTAATTACCATGTTGGAGACTGCTACCCTGTGTAGCAGTCTTGTTGTGGCTTCTTCTTTTCCAGGGGTCCCCAAACTTTTTACACAGGGGGCCAGTTCACTGTCCCTCAGACCGTTGGAGGGCCGGATTATAAAAAAAACTATGAACAAATCCCTATGCACACTGCACATATCTTATTTTAAAGTAAAAAAACAAAACGGGAACAAATACAATATTTAAAATAAAAAACAAGTAAATTTAAATCAAGAAACTGACCAGTATTTCAATGGGAACTACGGGCCTGCTTTTGGCTAATGAGATGGTCAATGTGCTCCTTTCACTGACCACCAATGAAAGAGGTGCCCCTTCCGGAAGTGCAGTGGGGGCCGGATAAATGGCCTCAAGGGGCCGCATGTGGCCCGCGGGCCGTAGTTTGGGGACCCCTGTTCTTTTCTCCTTAGTTATAGGACTTTTCTGTTCAGCTAGATTTCAGGCAGTTCTGAATGATGGTTGTTCAGTAGTTTAGTTGTAATTCTGATGTGGTTGTGGGAGGATGTGAGTATGCATTTACGTAGTCTGTCATCTTGACCAGAAACCTTGACTATATGAGTTTTATTATTTGTTGATTTTAGGGAGAGAGGGAAAGAAAGAGAGAGAGAGAGAGAGACAAACACTGATCTGTTTCTATATGTGCCCTGACTAGGGATTCAACCTGCAACCTTTGCCTATCAGGACAATGCTCTAACCAATCGTGGTATCTGGCCAAGATAATGACAGTATGTGATTTTTAAATTTTTTATTTATTGAATTTTAGAGAGAGGAGAGAGCCAGAAGGACGGGGAGCAGGAAGCATTAACTCATAGTTGCTTCTCGTATGTGCCTTGACCGGGTAAGCCCAGGTTTTTTTTGTTGTTGTTGTTGTTTTTAATTTTATTTACTCATTTTTAGAGAGGAGAGAGAGAGAGAGAAACAGAGAGACAGAGAAGGGGGGAGGAGCTGGAAGCATCAACTCCCATATGTGCCTTGACCAGGCAAGCCCAGGGTTTCAAACTGGCGACCTCAGCATTTCCAGGTCTACACTTTATCCACTGTGCCACCACAGGTCAGGCAAGCCCAGGTTTTTGAACCAGCAACTCAGCATTCCAGGTCGATGTTTCATCCACTGCGCCACCACAGGTCAGGCATGTATGTGATTTTTAAAGAATTTGAATCGTTGAGACTTGGAGGTTAAACAAGTGGAAATTAAGTTATTGATAAAGTTGTTAGCACTTTAAGGCAAGATTCCCTAACTCTCTGTTGCCCATATATAAGGAAGGTGTCATAGCAGTTCTCAGTCTCCTCCTGGTGCTGGGTAGAGGGCCCGAGGACATTCTGCCCAGCCACTGTATAGAATTTTACACATATTGTTGTAAGGTACCAAAAAGCTGAAAATTGATATTGATATTCTGGGAGGAAAGGTCAGGCTTTAGGAAGGGGAGGGAGAAGAATGTAGAAGTTTCTGGCTTGCAAGAACAATGGGTCATTCAGTTTTAAATCTAAAATAATGGTTAACCTAGAAACTTCTCTTTCAATAGAAGGCAGATTTTTTTTTTTTTTTTTTTTACAGGGACAGAGAGAGTCAGAGAGAGGGATAGACAGGGACGAAGAGAGACAAGAAGAATCAAACATCACTTTTTCGTTGCGACACCTTAGTTGTTCATTGATTGCTTTCTCATATGTGCCTTGACCGCAGGCCTTCAGCAGACTGAACAACCCCTTGCTGGAGCCAGGGGCCTTGGGGCCCAGCTGGTGAGCTTTTTTTTGTATTTTTCTGCCAGCTGGTGAGCTTTTTGCTCAAGCCAGATGAGCTCGCGCTCAAGCTGGCGACCTCGGGGTCTCAAACCTGGGTCCTCTGCATCCCAGTTCAACACTCTATCCACTGCGCCACCACCTAGTCAGGCTAGGAGGCAGAATTTACATACCACCTTGCATTGACTGTAGTTCCTCCCCCTCCCTGGAATCTTCAGGGTAAAATACCTCTAGGCTAGTGAGGGAAGATGAACCCTGAAAGATTTGTAAACATCTTTCATTGTGTTACCTTGAAAGTTCTTAATGTTTCTGTGTATCCCCTAAACAAATGTTACCAACTTGTACCATGAGGTCATGCTCTCCCCCACCCGTGTGTGATCAGGGTATATGAACAGCCCCTGAACTATTTTTGGGACTGCACGATTTGGACCTGCAGATGCCCTGTGTCAGCCATATGCGGCTGGCATATTTAAATTTTTCTTCTCTAATAAAACTTCAAAATTCATCTGGACTAGGTGTCTCTACGTGAACTCGATGAAGTGAGAGGTACAGTGCCTTTCAGAATCTGGGGTGCGGTACTTTATAACAATATGACTGCCCTTTATCCTAAAATTATTTTGGAAAATTGTCTAAGGGCTCTTCCCTGATCCATTAGGAAGAAGTACTCAGCTTTTGTAACCCTGCTGTGCCTTGGGAACACCTGACAGTTATATATATCACCTGGCACTGTCTGTCTAACTAAATACAAATAATTAACATACGCTGATTCCAGAATTTCTCCCACTCTCCCCTACACTCCCATGACACAGCAGTCTCTTCTCTGATTGACGCAGTTTCTTCCTGGCCCTCACTCCCAACTTACCAGACCAATTCTTGGGTTTTTGTAGGAGCTGGAGTGGGGGGGGGGGCGGGAGGAGAGTTTTGGTTTTGTGGGAGAAACTTGCAATTCCAGGAAGGGTTTTTGGGAGAAAAATGTGGGGCAGTTGAAATATATGGAGATGGTGGATTGGAAAAGAAAAAACAAATGGAGAAGTCTTGGAGAGCAATTTGGCAATTATAAAGTTGCAAAAGAACACCCCCCACTCAGCAATTGCGTTTGTTTCTCAGAATATACCCTAGAGAAATTCAAACGTGCACCTAGAGATATGTCCAAGGACATTCATTGAGGCACTATTTGCAATCACAAAAAAAGTTGGCCCTGTTGTGAATGTCCATCAGTAGGAGGAGAAAGATAAATAACTAGTGTTGTTATGCAATGGGCTACTCTACCAAGCCAGCCGCAGTGATCTAGAGGTGTAGAAATCAGCCTGCGACCTCAGAAACATAATGTTGACTAAAAGAAGCAAAATCATCCACATGGCATAAAGCCCTGCATGTGTTTTTATTTATTCTATTTCATGTGGGAGACTGCAAGCTGACAGGGTCCTTGCAGTTTAGATTTGTAGGGGACAGAAGTGTGGGGGACTGGCAGTAAGCTGACAGGGTCATTGCCCATTCCCCACTTCACTTGCTTGATTAAGTTGCTAAAGGCTAACTAAGCTCTTCCCTTCAACCTCTGACTGTTTGATTAAGTTGCTAGAGGCAATTTACAGGCCCTTCCTCTCACCCTTTGTTTGTTCTGCTGTTGGTTGATTTCAGTAATGAATGGTGGGGTGATTCCTTATGCCTTAAGAGGATTCCTGTTTATGCCTCAGATATGTAACTTTGTATAGGAGACTTCCTTATTTGCATACAACTCTGCACAATATAATAAAGCAAACCAGGGGTTTTGCTTTGCTCTGGCTTGCTATCAGCTTGTAGAGACCTCCCAATCCCGTACTTCTTTTCTCTGAGTTTATTTCTTCATTCTGCACCATTCTCACTCAGGATCTGGACAATTATGAGTTGCTCTGGCCTACTGCAATTTCAAAATTTTTTTAAAATTATGGTTCACATTCAATATTATTTTGTATAGTTTCAGGGTACAGTATAGTTGTTAGACAATCATATAATTTACAAGGTGATTCCACTGGTATTTCCAGTACCCACCTGGCACCATACATAGTTATTACAATATTACTGACTCTATTCCCTCTGCTGTACTCTGCATCCCCCTAACTATTTTGTAACTACCAATTTGTAATTCTCATCCCTTTCATTTTTTTCACTCAGTCCCCCAACTCCCTTCCCCTCTGGCAACTATCAGTCTATTCTCTGTATCTTTGAGTTCATTTCCATGCATATATTTTTAAAAACTCAAACAATGCAATATATTGTTTATGAATATTTATATGCACAATATAAATATAACAGCATGGAGTAGAAGGATATAAATCAAACTCATTTTTTTTCAGTCAGGATCAGTTAGGGCAGGGGTCAGGAACCTATGGCTCACGAGCTAGATGTGGCTCTTTTGATTGCTGCATCTGGCTCGCAGACAAATCTTTAATAAAAATAATAATAACATTAAAAATATAAAACATTCTCGCCTAACTAGGCAGTGGCGCAGTGGATAGAACGTTGGACTGGGATGCGGAGGACCCCAAGGTTGCCAGCTTGAGCACGGGCTCATCTGGTTTGAGCAAAAAGCTCACCAGCTTGGACCCAAGGTCGCTGGCTTGTGCAAGGGGTTACTCGGTCTGCTGAAGACCCACAGTTAAGGCACATATGAGAAAGCAATCAATGAACAACTAAGGTGTCACAATGAAAAACTGATGATTGATGCTTCTCATCTGTCTCTGTTCCTGTCTTCTGTCCCTATCTATCCCTCTTTCTGACTCTGTCTCTTTAAAAATAAAATAAATAAAATAAAAAATAAAAATATAAAACATTCTCATGTATTACAATCCATTCATTTCCTACAGCTCATATTCATGGTTGTGGGTAGCTGGAGCCAATCACAGCTGTCCTCCGGGACAACACCAAATTTTTATTGGATAATGCGCAACATATATGGGTCGTTGTGAGGTCAGGAAGTAAACTTCCCTCCTTTTAATCAAGTAGTCAGCTTGCTAATTGCAGAAACCCTTTTGATGAAGATGGCTAAAAGAAAAAAAGATGAGGAGTGTTGTACTTTTCAGCAGGAATGAACAGAGGAATTCACCTTTGTGAAGAGAGCAGGTTCTGCAGTGTGTCTAATATGCAATGATAAAATTGCATCGATGAAATGGTCAAATATAAAGTGCACTTCAACACACGCCATACTACGTTTGTATCGAAATATCCAGTGGGGAAAAGCAGGAAGAAAGCATGTCAAGAGCTACTGTGCAGAGTGCAAGCTAGTCAGCAGCAACTCTGTGTTTGGACCCAACAAGGTGACTGAAATTTCACTAGCTTTGCTGGTGCTTTAGCAATTGTGAGAAACGGAAAGCCATTCACAGATGGGGAGTATGCCAACACATTCATGCAGGATGTTACCAATGAACTTTTTGACGACTTTTCAGATAAAGACAAGATAATCAAACAAATAAAAGACATGCCTCTGTCGGCAAGAACTGTTCACAATCGTACCATCATGATGACAAATCAAATTGAGGCAACACAAGTGAAGGACATAAATGCAGCACCATTCTTTTCTCTCGCTTTGGATGAGTCGACAGACATAAGCCATTTATTCCAGTTCAGCGTGATTGCAAGGTATGCTGTCAGTGCCACACTACGTGAGGCAAGTCTTGCTGTTTTGCCTATGAAAGAAACAAGAGGGGTGGATTTATTCAAGTCTTTCACTGAGTTCACTAAAGACAAAAATCTACCAAAAAAAAGAAGAAAAAATCTACTGACGGATAAACTTATTTCGGTGTGTACTGATGGTGCTCCGTGCATAGTGAGGAGAAACAGAAGATTCATAGCACTTCTTCGTGAACATGAAAAGAGACCCATCCTAAGTTTTCACTGCATCCTACATCAGGAGGCGCTTTGTGCTCAGATGTGTGGCAAGCAGCTTGGTGAGGTGATGTCGCTGGTCATTCGGGTGGTCAACTTTATTGTTGCCCGAGCTTTAAATGATTGCCAGTTTGAAACACTGATGGATGAAGTTGGGAATAATTATCCTGGTCTGCTTCTGCACAGCAATGTGTGTTGGTTGTCAAGAGGGAAGGTGCTCAGCCATTTCGTGGCTTGTCTGAGTGAAATCCAGACTTTTCTTGAAATGAAAACTGTCAAGCATCCTGAGTTAGCTAACACTGAGTGGCTCCTGAAGTTCTACTATCTCATGGACAAGACTGAACATCTGAACTAGCTCAATGTGAAAATGCAAGGCATTGGAAATACAGTCTTATCTCTTCAACAAGCAGTGTTTTCATTTGAAAACAAGCTGGAACTCTTCATCCCCGACATTGAAATAGGTCGTTTACTACACTTGAAAAACTGGGAGAGTTTAAAGATGCATGCACAGCAAGTGACCCTGCTCAACATCTTGATCTCCAGCAGCTAGCAGGCTTCACATCTAATCTCCTGCAGTCATTCAAAGTGTGCTTTGGAGAATTTCGTGAGCGTAGTCATCTTTTTAAGTTCATCACCCATCCACACGAGTATGCAGTGGACAGCGCCGACCTGAGTTACATCCCCAGTGTCTCCGTCAGAGATTTTGAGCTACAAGCTGCTGATCTGAATGCCTCAGACATGTGGGTGAATAAGTTCAAGTCACTGAATGAAGATTTGGAAAGACTAGCACGACAGCAAGCAGAGTTGGCGAGCAAACACAGTGGGGAGAAATGAAAAAACTTCAACCCGCGGATCAGCTGATTGTCAAAACTTGGAACGCGCTTCCGGTCACATACCACACACTGCAGCGTGTGAGTATTGCTATGCTGACAATGTTTGGCTCTATGTATGCATGTGAGCAGTCTTTCTCACATCTAAAGAATGTTAAGACCAACCTACGATCACGTTTAACGGATAGAAGTCTCAACACCTGCATGAAGCTTAACCTCACCACATATCAACCAGACTACAAAGCCATCAGCAAAACTATGCAGCACCAGAAGTCACATTAATGGTAAGAAGTACTTTATTCATCATTGGTTAGCAACAGCATAACAACATTATTAAAAAGAATTCAGAGATTCATTGTACTTTAAAAGTGTTGGTCTGGCCCTGGCTGGTTGGCTCAGCGGTAGAGCGTCGGCCTGGCGTGCAGGGGACCCGGGTTCAATTCCCGGCCAGGGCACATAGGAGAAGCACCCATTTGCTTCTCCACCCCCCCTTCCTCTCTGTCTCTCTCTTCCCCTCCCGCAGCCAAGGCTCTATTGGAGCAAAGATGGCCCGGGCACTAGGGATGGTTCCTTGGCTTCTGCCCCAGGCGCTAGAGTGGCTCTGGTTGCAGCAGAGCGATGCCCCAGAGGGGCAGAGCATCGCCCCCTGGTGGGCAGAGCTTCGCCCCTGGTGGGCGTGCCGGGTGGATCCCAGTCGGGCGCATGCGAGAGTCTGTCTGACTGTCTCTCCCTGTTTCCAGCTTCAGAAAAATACAAAAAAATAAAAAATAAAAAAAATAAATAAAAGTGTTGGTCTTACATAAAATGCACACATATACTTGTATTTAGTGTTAAACATATTTTATGGCTTTCACGGAATTACATTTTAAAATATGTGGCATTCATGGCTCTCTCAGCCAAAAAGGTTCCCAACCTCTGAGTTAGGGCCGTGCTTTGGTAACAAACACCACAAATCACAGTAGATGATAAGACAGTGATGGGCAATCTTTTGAGCTTGGTGTGTCAAAATTCGCCAAAAAACCGAGCATAACTCGGGTGGTGGGTCACTTCAAGAAAAAAACCATAATTTCATGATATTTATAGTTTAAATAACAAAAATGTATAATTGTAATATATAACAATTATAAATATAATGTAGTTAATAAAACAAAAACTAATTATTTAACTTACCTGCTTAGTGACTTCTTTGTTCATTTGTCAGTCGGTTTCTTTTGTTGATCTTGATATTATTTAACTTGTGTGGGGTGCCGTGAACTAAGATAAGTGAGGGGAAGGGGAATTCTTTAACTAACCTGCCTATTAGTGACTTTTTTGTTGCTGAATTTCATTGGCTAAATCTTCAATTGAAGGTTAGTATTTTGTACACTTCAAGCCCAAGCAAGCACTACTAACTTCATCTGTCAATTTGCTTCTTTTGTTGGTTTTGATATTATTTAATGCTGAGAATAAGGTCTCACAAAAGTACATAGAGGAAAAAATTGTGAGGAAAGCCATTGCTATATTTTTCAGGGTGCTAAAAGTGTCTGTTAATCGGTTCCAGGCGCTCCAAATTTCCTGTTCGTAGTGGCACTCCTCTTGATTCTCCAAGCGGCATCTTTCTAGTTTCTCAAGCTTTGACCTCAAGTCGACAAACACCTGAGCCCAGATGCTGTCTTGAAATTCTGCAAGTTGCATCTTATGTAAATTAAGATGGCTGCTGCTATTTCTAATGGCGGAAACAGCACCCATAGCACAGGCCCTCACCTCTCCCAGCCTCTCCTCACTTATCTCAGTAATGATGGTCAATTAAAAATCCATGACACCCCAGAACAGTAGATTGGATGATGGTTGCTGTGGTTATGTGGTTGCTGGTAATGGCGATCACAGGGCCCTCAGAGATGCGTCCCCTGTGGCATTCCACTGCTCCCTGCTCCGCCGGCTGGAAGTGAGGTCAAAGATCCCCTAACGGCCTAACTGGAAGTCCCAGAACTAGATGCTGTATGCCGGAGTTCTGTTGTTTTGGCCTACAGACCTCCGGCACAGAGTGTCTACACCAGTGTTTTTCAACCAGTGTGCCGTGAGACATGGTCAGGTGTGCCATGGGGAAATTAAACATGGGTCCCCAAACTATGGCCCGCGTGCCGGATACGACCCGTGGAAGCTGTTTATCCGGCCCGCCGCCAGCCTCCTCCATCCGAACATAAACATTCCCCTCACAATCCCTCCAGCTATCAGCGACAGGAAGAGTGGAGGCACAGGGAACGCTCACTGGCCAATCACCTTCTAGGATTCATCCCGACCACTAGCGATGAACCAATATGGGCTGCCGCGCACTTGTCATTGTGTGGCCATAGCGAGTAGTTGAAGCTGCTACTCCTCCCCATGGTCCCGATTTCTAAGATTATTATTATTTATTTATTTTGTTTTTTTTACAGAGACAGAGAGAGAGAGTCAGTGAAAGGGATAGACAGGGACAGACAGACAGGAACGGAGAGATGAGAAGCATCAATCATTAGTTTTTTGTTGCGCATTGCGACACTTTAGTTGTTCATTGAATGCTTTCTCATATGTGCCTTGACCATGGGGCTACAGCAGACTGAGTAACCCCTTGCTTGAGCCAGCAACCTTGGGTCCAAGCTGGTGAGCTTTTGCTCAAACCAGGTGAGCCCGCGCTCAAGTTGGCGACCTCGGGGTCTCGAACCCGGGTCCTCTGCATCCCAGTCCGACGCTCTATCCACTGCGCCACCGCCCGTTCAGGCTGGTCCCGATTTCTAATCCTGGTCAGGACTGGAGGTAAATGTTGCCACCACTAGATGAAGCCTCAGCCTCAGCTGGTTTTGTCTATCCTGATGGTGTATATAGATATTTGACCTTTTTCTTTTTAAAAGAGGCCCCCGCAGAGGGTGATATACAATGCATCACAATGTTATCTAACTTTAAAGCTAAAGTTTGCTGATCTTCCTTTGGACAGTTTTTGGTTATCTGTTGCCAAGGAGTTCCCCATTCTGGCCAACAAAGCTATTTTGACATTGCTCCCGTTTTCAACTACATATCTATGTGAGCTGAGCTTCTTAAGCTTGACTGCGATAAAAACTAAAAACAGAGAGAGACTGAGAACTATTGAGGAAGAGCTTCGTGTGTGTCTTTCTACCATTCCTGCCAGGATATCCCTTTTGTGTTCATCGAAACAGGCCCAGGTTTCACACTAAGTGAGTATAAATACATTTAGAAACTATATTATTAACTATATGTATAATATGTACTGTGTTAGAGTGTCATTTTGTGTCATTTTGGTAGGTGGTGTGCCCCAGGATTTTGTAAATGTAAAAAATGTGCCACGGCTCAAAAAAGGTTGAAAATCACTGGTCTACACTACAGCAAATGTTTTATCCTTGGCTACTGCACCTGGCCATGCAGGAGCCGAGGATGAAACGTCCTTCTCGGCATGCGGCCCCATACTTCTCTGGTATGTGGCCGCATGAAGCTGCGTGTCATCAAAAATGGCTACGCGTATCATAGGTTTATCATCACGGTGTTAAGAGCTTATTTCTTGTTTGTGCCACATGTCCAGCAGGGGTCAGCAGAGGCTCTGCTCCTTGTCTCCTAGCTCTGGGACCAGCCTGACCAGGAGTGACCAGTTGCCAGAGCAAAGGGAGAGAGCATAGCAATTCATCTTGTCTCTCAGATCTTCTCCTTGGCCAGAGCAAGTCACATGGCCAAACCCAGCTTCAAGGGGGCAGGCAAGAGCTAGCCTACTATGTTCCCTAAAGGGAAAGCAGAAATAGGGTTGATGACCCCACACCCATGATGTTGGTGACCCCTGGGAAGAGTACAAAGGAGCCTCTACTTTAACTGTAGTTATCAATTTAGAAAATACGAAGCAAAAATGTGAAATTTGTTAATTCTAGATGAAAGCTACCTGGGTGTGTCCTATATTATTTGCTATGTTGTACCTTTTAAACTTTCAAAATTAGAAGTGGGAGCAATGGAACATTAATATTAAAAATTATAGTCTGGCCTGACCAGGCGGTGGCACAGTGGATAGAGCATCGAACTGGGATGCGGAAGACCCAGGTTCGAGACCCCGAGGTCGCCAGCTTGAGCGTGGGCTCATCTGGTTTGAGCAAAAATTCTCCAGCTTGGACCCAAGGTCGCTGGCTCAAGCAAGGGGTTACTCGGTCTGCTGAAGGCCCATGGTCAGGGCACATATGAGAAAGCAATCAATGAACAACTAAGGTGTCACAATGTGCAACAAAAAACTAATGATTGATGCTTCTCATCTCTCCATTCCTGTCTGTCTGTCCCTGTCTATCTCTCACTCTGACTCACTCTCTGTCTCTGTAAAAATAAAAATAAAATTAAAAAATTAAAATTAAAAAAAAAATGTAGAAAAATTATAGTCTGGCCTGACCAGGCGGTGGCGCAGTGGATAGAGCGTCAGACTGGGATGCGGAAGACCCAGGTTCGAGACCCCGAGGTCGCCAGCTTGAGCGTGGGCTCATCTGGTTTGAGCAAAAATTCACCAGCTTGGACTCAAGGTCGCTGGCTCAAGCAAGGGTTACTCGGTCTGCTGAAGGCCCACAGTCAAGGCACATATGAGAAAGCAATCAATGAACAACTAAGGTGTCGCAATGTGCAACAAAAAACTAATGATTGATGCTTCTTATCTCTCCGTTCCTGTCTGTCTGTCCCTGTCTATCCCTCACTCTGACTCTCTCTCTGTCTCTGTAAAAAAATTAAATTAAATAAATAAAAAATTATAGCCTGACCTGTGGTAGCACAGTGGATAAAGCATCAACCTGGAATGCTGAGTTGGCCGGTTCGAAACCCCAGGCTTCCCTGGTCAAGGCACATACAGGAGTTGATGCTTCCTGCTCCTCCCTTTCTTCTCTCTCTCTCTCTCTACTCTCTCTCTAAAAATGAATTAATAAAAAATAATAAGAAAAATAAATTTAAAAAAATTATATATGTGTGTTCTCACTGGGACCGTATTTCCTTTCACAGCATTCAGGAAAAACATGAGTAAAGGAATTAGTTGTTTTTGTTGTTGTTTTTTATTTATTTTTTACAGAGACAGAGAGTGAGTCAGAGAGAGGGATAGACAGGGACAGATAAACAAGAACAAAGAGAGATGAGAAGCATCAATCATTAGTTTTTCATTGCGCGTTGCAACACCTTAGTTGTTCATTGATTGCTTTCTCATATGTGCCTTAACCGCAGGCCTTCAGCAGACTGAGTAACACCTTGCTGGAGCCAGCGACCTTGGGTTCAAGCTGGTAGGCTTTTGCTCAAACCAGATGAGCCCGCACTCAAGCTGGCGACCTCGGGGTCTCGAACCTGGGTCTTCTGCATCCCAGTCCGACGCTCTATCCATTGCGCCACTGCCTGGTCAGGCGAATTAGTTGTGGGGTTTTTTTTTGTATTTTTCTGAAGCTGGAAACGGGGAGGCAGTCAGACAGACTCCTGCAAGCGCCCGACTGGGATCCATCTGGCACGCCCACCAGGGAACGATGCTCTGCCCATCCAGGGCGTCACTCTGTCGTGACCAGAGCCACTCTAGCGCCTGGGGCAGAGGCCAAGGAGCCATCCTCAGCACCCAGGCCACCTTTTGCTCCAATGGAGCCTCGGCTGCGGGAGGGGAAGAGAGAGACAGAGAGGAAGGAGAGGGGGAGGGGTGGAGAAGCAGATGGGCGCGTCTCCTGTGTGCCCTGGCCAGGAATCGAACCCGGGACTTCCGCACACCAGGCCGACGCTCTACCACTGAGCCAACCGGCCAGGGCCGAATTAGTTGTTTTGAATGTTGCTTTTGGTCACGTGGCAGCAGTCTTGGACCTCAATAACAGCTTAAAGGCTTCCGGCCTCATTGCCAGCATTGCATGAGAATCTGTGTGTGCGTCTGTCCGCAGGGCCCTACAAGGGCTCTCCCCAGGTTGACCTACTCACCTCTGTACTGAACTTTCCACAAGGAAGGTGCTAGTAAATGTTTTAATGGGTTTTAATATGTTTATTTATATATAAGTAATGTGCTATTTCAGGGCAAGACCCACATCATCTTCCCCCACTGAGTCCTTCTCTGGAACAAGGAATGAATGTTTGTTGAATGAATGATGACTCTAGTCCTCTTGCCCCAACCCATCAGTGAAAGCAGAAAACACATGGCCCTTCCTGTTCCACCTCCATGGACCCTCCCAAGGAGCTGGCAGAGTCAGTTTTTCTGCAGATTCTACCGTGTTTTTTGGCCTGCCTTAACAAGCCAATGATTGTGTGTGGCTATAGAAGGTGACCAACTTCCCAGAACTCTCCCAGTTTCAGCACTGAAAGTCCTGTGTCCTGGGAACCTCCTACTCCCAGACAAACTGGGATGGTTGGTCACCTTGTAGCAACTCCCTGATTCTCTCTGGGTCTCATTATTTTTTTCTCATCTTCATACAAGAAGGCTACACTTTTAGGAAAGGGCTGGAGAGGAAGAGGTAAGTCAAATAAGGAAGCAAAACTCAAGTTTGGATTTTCTAAAAGATCTTTATTATTTTATTTGCAGAGTATGGATTCGTACTGTCACCCAGGCCTTGCTTCTAGTGGCTTGCCATGGTCTGTAAAAATGGGGGGGAAACCCAGATCGTCTAGTTAAAAAGCCAGGTTCTGAAGCCAGATGGAACTGGGTTCAACTCCAGCCATCCCATTCATTAGCTGTGTGACCCTGGGAGAGTGACTTGACCTCTCTGAGCCTCAGTTTCTTCATCTGTATAATGGGGGGGGGCAATCATAGTAGTCACTGCATGGGTTTTTTTTTAATTAAACTATTAACTAAGATGCTCATTACAGTGCCTGATACATATTTTAGTAGTTAATAAATGGTAGTTATTACTATTACAAACATTATTAATCCCTCGATCATTCACCCCCAGCTGATATTTGCACTCTCACTGGGGCCTGAGCTTCTCCTATCACAGCTCATCATTGTTGCTCATTTAATTATCTGTCCCCCCACGAGGCAGCCCTTGGACACACTGCTTTGTCCTTCATGACAAGAAAAGAACTGGACCAGAGGAGACACTTCATAAACACTTGTTTAAATAAGTTCAGCAGAAGTCCAAAGCTCCACCCAGAAGCCATCAAAATTCTTGGGGCCACACTGTAGCAGAAAACATCCCCAAACCCTCTGGAATGTCACCAAGGGCCCCTTCACTACTGACCTAGGATCCTTTGAGCCCTTCCTTAGGATCTGCTGTTCTCACCCCCTCACCCTTCCCCTCGGCACTTCTTGGAAGAGCAGCACCTGGAGCCCTCCTATCTAGCAGCTAGCCACCTGCTCACCTCCTGGATCCAGTCGTTAAAGGCCGAGACACGGGTGAACACAGTGGGCTTCTTGCGGGTGTTGCAGCCGAAGGCAGAAACAAAGCTGGTCACACCATGGACCTGCCAGGAGCCATCTGCAGCAGGGCAGTTAAGGGGTCCTCCAGAGTCACCCTGGAATGGTCAGAAAGCAGTGGGGGGTTGAGCCAAGTCTGAGCAGGAATTGGTTCTGACTTTAGGGATTTTGAAAAACCCGTATTACTTGACCTGTCTGAGCCTCAGTTTGCTCATTTGTGATGGAGAATAGTATCCATCTTATGGGATTTTGTGAGAATTAAATGAGATGACAGATATACAATTTTTAGCACAATGCCTGGTAGAAAGGAAGCAATCAATAATGGTAGTTCCCATTATTCACAACATGTTATGGTTAATACTCACTTATATTACAGTGGTTGTTTGGTTTAAGTATAACTTCAGGACTTTAGAGGTCAGTATCCCTTACTGTGCTGATGGGGAAGCCTGAGGACCAAGGAGGGACAGTAACTTGCCCAGGTCAAGTCAGTGTGTGAGTTAGGAGTAGAATTCAAAGGTCATGACTCTAGGCTGGGGATGTGTGTCTAGACTAAGTGACTTCCTCCCAGTCCTGCTTGGCCTGGAGGCTGAATGGGGCAAGCAGGCAAGATTCCTCCTGCGCCTTCAGAGCAGACAGCAGTGGTACCCCAGGACCCAGCCTGCCCAACTGAGTAAGTGTAGCCCAGCACCCCCGCGGGCAGATGAGAGCTGACTCACGTTGCACCCGGAGCGGATGTCCCCACCGGCACACACCATGGTCTTCTTCACGGAGGTGCCCCACCAGTCCCACTTGGAGCAGCGCTCATGGTCCACCACGGGCAGCAGGGCTTGCTGCAGCTTGTCGGGGAGTGGTCCACCAGCTGTGGGGCAGAGAGTGCTGATTCAGGGGCTGTGGGATGCAGGGTTTGGGCTGGGTTTGGGAGTCAGGGCTGGGAGCCCCTGTGTGGGATGGAGGGTTGGAGGTAGGAAGCTCTTCTGATGGGGAAGATGGGGGCTCTCTTCCCACCAGGTTACATAACCCTATCTGCTCTGTCTCCCTGCATCCCTAGCACCTGTCACTCAGGAGACACTAAAAATGTTCAATTGAACATATTCAGGTTTGGGAGTGTCAGGGGAGAAGGCTGCTGCTGGAGGAGGAATGGAAAAAAAACATGCAAGGCCCAGTCCTGGTGTTGCCTTCCACCCTGGCTCCCAGGCCCTGTCTTTCTGCCCACTGTCCCTGTGGCCGGGTGGAGGGGCAGCACGTACTAGAGAGCCGGCCCCAGCCGCTGATATAGCAGGGCGCCTCGTTGGGCAGGATGTCGTCGGCAGGAGGGAGGCAGGCAAGCTTGACTGAGTCTCCCAGCTGGGCAGGGCGGGACAGCTTGATGAGGGCGATGTCATTGCTGGGGAGGAGGGAAGAGTCACGCGATCCCGATCCTCCTAGTACTCCAGCCAGGCCAAGCCCACCTCCCAACCCTTGCTCCAGATATTTCACTTCCAACTCTTCCCTTCCCCTCTCTCTTTCCCTCAGGGGCCCCCTCAGCTTCCTGCTCACCCTTGGCCTTCACAATTGTCCTCGGCTTTTACCCCAGTGGTTCTCACACTTTAGCTGCATCAGAATCACCAGGAAGGCTTGTTAAAACACGGGTGCCTGGGCCGCACCCCAGGGTTTCTGATGCAGGGGGTCTGAGTGAGTCTCAAAAATTCTCATTTCTAACCAGTTTGCAGGGGATGCTGCTACTGCTAGCCTGGGGACCATGCTGTGAGGGCCCCTGCTTGTCATCCACCTGCTTCAGCTTTCTTCACTTAACCCCAGGGCCCCACGAGGACAGGTCAAGGTCCTCATGGCCCCTCACTCTTGTCCTACACTTTCAGGTGTTCTGCACTCTTCTTGGACCTTCCCATCAGAAAATGCTGGGCCATTCAGACACACAGTTTTGCATATGGTTGAGGGGCTTGAGAGACCCCACGTTGTGTCCTCACCTAGTGATTGCCTCCTTGAACTTTATAAACACCCAGGAAGCCCAGAAGTTCATCCTTGAAAGTGGTAAAACTAAAGCCCAGTGAAGGGCAGTGACTTAGTGTTTCAGCCTGGCTCTTATCTTAGTTCAGTGCTTCTCCTTTTGCCCTTGGTCCCGGGAACCCAGGATGCACTGAATGATATGTATTGAATGGAAGAACCCTTGGATTTGGGAAAGCAGGTTCCAGAGGAATCCTGGGTTCCGAAGCCAACTAGCCAAGTGGCTTGGGAGGAGTTCCTGCCTCTCCTGGGGTCCTGATGTCCCCTCCTTAGGGAGAGAGGTTTGGTGTAGGGTTCTGCTGGATCTGACCCTCAGCATGTGACCTGGGCACAGGTTGCTGGACTTAGCCCCTCTGACCCTGGAGTCTTCTTAGAATTGGCTTTGGGTTACAGAGGGATGAGTAGAGGATCTCCTAGGTCCCAGGCCAAAGAGGTTACTTACCCACAGGCCACACAGTTGGGGTTCCAGAGTGGGTGCACAAAGAGGTCCTCGGAATTGATGGGGATCACCTGTTCGGGGCCCTCCTTCTCAGCCCGGTCATACTCTCCCAACACCACCTGGTAGGTCTTGGAGCTCCTGCCAGTGGAGGTAAGGTTGGTCCAGGCCTAACTGGCCCCCTTCCCTCCCTCCCACGGCCACCCACCACCCTGGCTTGCCTACATCACATGCAGGGACAGGGCAACTGAGAGAACTCACGAGACGCAGTGGCCCGCAGTCATGACCCAGTCAGGGGCAATGAGGCTGCCACCACAGGTGTGGTGAAAGGTGCCATTCTTTTCATACTGCAGGGAGATCTGGGGGCCAGAGAGGGAGAAAGATAAGCAGTTTAAACCTCACAACAAGGTTTGCTACCGATAGCTGTATAAGTTGTGCATTGTACAACTCTGGAGGACATCATTCACGCAGGAAAGAAATATGCAGTGCTCAACCTATACAGCTGCTCATGGTGGCCCTGTCATTAAAATCACATTCTGACGATCCAAAGCCCTCCAACCACCAGCTCTATGACCTACCTGGGCATCTGAACATTTTCTGTCCTCTAACCTGTGTCAAGAGGCCCAATGCCCTCTGCTCTATCAGGACCCCGTTCTTCTGAACCCCAGTTCTTCCAAGGTTCTTGGGTCCTCTGAAGCACCACCTGCCCCAAGTCCTTTGCCTCTCTCCTCATTTTCTACATTCTGATTTTCTTTTTTTTTTTTTTTAATTCATTGATTTCAGCGAGAGAGGTATGGGGAGCGGGGAGAGACAGACAGGAACATTGAGCTGTTCCTGTAGGTGCCCTGACCAGGGATCAAACTGGCAGCCTCTGTGTTTTAGGACAAGGTTCTAACCAATCGAGCTATCTGGCCAAGGATACATTCTGATTTTCTTTCTTTCTTTTCTTTTTTTTTAGAGAGAGAGGAGAGACAGAGAGAGAGAAGGGGGGAGGAGCTGGAAGCATCAACTCCCATATGTGCCTTGACCAGGCAAGCTCAGGGTTTCGAACCGGCGACCTCAGCATTTCTAGGTCGACGCTTTATCCACTGCGCCACCGCAGGTCAGGCACATTCTGATTTTCAAAAGCTCCATCTGAACCAGGGGTTTGCCACAAACCAGCGTGGCTAGTAATTCCAAGTCCTGAGTGGGAACGGTGTGGAATTAAGAAAATAAGCTTAGTCTGACCTGTGGTGGCGCAGTGGATAAAGCATTGACCTGAAACGCTGAGGTTGCCGGTTTGATATCCTGGTCAAGGCACATATGGGAGTTGATGCTTCCTGCTCCTCCCCCCTTTCTCTCTCCCTTCTCTCTCTCTCTGCTCTGTCTAAAATAAATAAATGAAATCTTAAAAAAGAAAATAAGCTTAAAGGGAAAAAAAGGATGGGCTCAGGAGGACTCTGCAACGGGAAAGACAGCTTGCCAAAGGTGAGTCTCCACCCCCCTACCGCTTTACTTATAGGGCAAAGTGAAGTCACTAGCAAGTCAAAGAGATCATTAAAACCAAGTCACATTTCCAAGGCAACCCAAGAATTCTCCCAAGTGCAGAAAACCTCCACCATACATAACATCTTAACTTCAGGAACTCTCCGAAGGACACGGAGGATAGGACAAGTAGAAACAATCCAGCATCACAGCCAACATGGAGGTGTGGAGAAAAACTTAGCCTTTAGCAATTAAACCAAGCAAGTGAGGTGGGGGGTTGGGATGAGTGCAAATACTACTTAGCTTCATAGCCAATATGGAGGAGTGAGGAGGAGAACTTAGCCTTTTGCTAAGCCTCAAACTTGCAAAGGGTTTGCCACTTGCAGTCTCCCACAGGGGTTGGCAAACTATAGCCCGTGGGCCCAATTGTGCTTATGGTCTGTTTTGTATATAAGGTTATTGGGAAACAGTTGTCACATGCATTCATTTACGTATCATCTATGGCCACTTTCATGCTACAATGGTAGAGTTAAGTCATTGCAATAAAAACTATATGGCCAACAAAAGCTAAAATAGTCGCTCTCTGGACCTTTATAGAATCAGTTTGCTGACCCTGCTGTAAACCAGTGCCATCCAATAGGACTTTCTGTGGTGATAGAAATGTTCTATATTTTGGCTGTCCAATATGGTAGCCACTAGCCACTGGTAGCTGTTGAGCATTAAGCCACTGAATTTTTAACATTATTTAATTTGAATTAATTTGAATTTAAATAGCCACATGTGGCTAGCAGTTACTGTGTTAGTCTAGTGAGTCTAGCCCTCTGTGCCTCCTTCCCTGACTTCTGTAAAGCTTTTCATTCTTTTATTGCTCTTAGACCTTATAGCCCTTTTATACAATTCAAGAAGTCTAGAAAGGAGTCCCCGGCCCTGGCTGGTTGAGTCAGCGGTAGAGTGTCAGCCTGATGTATGGAGGTCTCTGGTTCGATTCCCGATCAAGGCACACAAGAGAAGTGACCACCTGCTTCGCCACACCTTCCCCTCATCCTTTTCTCTCTCTTTCTCTCTCTTCCCCTCCAACAGCCATGGTTCAGTTAGAGCAAGTTGGCTCTGGGCACTGAGGATGGCTCCATGGCCTTGCCTCAGGCGCTAAAGTAGCTCAGTTGCCAAGCAACAGAGCAGTGACCCCAGATGGGCAGAGAATTGTCCCATAAGAGGCTTTCCAGGTGGATCCCGGTTGGGGTGCATGTGGTAGTCTGTCTCTCTGCCTCCCCATTTCTCACTTAGGAAAGAAGGATGATAAAAAAAAGAGGAGTCCCCAAAATTCTCCCCACCATACATAGATAGAGCCTAAAATTCTACTTTGTGCACCAATCCTTGGGTTTAACATTGCCCTCTCCAGGTTCTATTTTTTTGTATGTGTGCAGATTCTACTTTAAGAAAATATTAATTTTACAGACAGAGAAGAAGGGAGAGAGGGAGAAACATCAATTTATTGTTCCACTTATCTATGCATTCATTAGCCAATTCTTGTATGTCCCTTGACCCGGGATCGAACCCACAACCTTGGCATATCAGGATGAGCTCTAACCAACTTGAACTACACAGTCAGGACCCAGATTCTATTTTTAACTTGCAAACAACCAGTGAGGGTTGCAGGTTGAATGGGAAATACTTCCACGTCAAATAGATTGCCCAAGGGTTATCTGACCTTTGAAAGCTGAAGTGAATACCAGGAGCAAAGCAAAGCAATGGGGTTAAGACTGGATGCCTTTCAGTCAGAGTATGAGGAACAGAGTCTATGGTGGGAAATAGTGCCGCCGGTAATGCTCTTACCTGCCAGGGCCAGCTGTAGGGGACCGCATCTTCACCATTGACCACACGACTGGAAGGATTGTAAGAAGGCCGGCCACAGCCCGAGGCTGGAAGGGAGGTAAAGGTGTCAGTCAGCCAGAGGGCCCCCAAAAGCAAAGAAGCAGCTTGGGTCTCAGTCCCAGCTGTGCTACAAATTAGCTGTGTGACCCCATGCTAACCCCCTTCCCTCTTTGGACCTCAATAGTGGCATCAAAGAGTGAGCATTTGGACTAGAGAAGAGTCCCAGGAGTCCAACAATGGACATGAGCATGTGGTGTCTTCCCATGGCAACACTGAAGGGTTTGGTTCACTTAGAACAGTGCCTAGCCTGACCTATGGTAGCGCAGTGGATAAAGTGTCGACCTGGAACGCTGAGGTCACCGGTTCAAAACCCTGGGCTTGCCTGGTCAAGGCACATATGGGAGTTGATGCTTCCTGCTCCTCCTGCCTCCACTTTCTCTCTTTTTTTTATCTCTCTCTCTCTCCTCTCTCTATAAAAATTAATAAATAAAATCTAAAAACAAAAAAAACAACAACAATAGAACAGTGTCTAGAGCCTAAGAGCCTTTGAGAAGTAATGACTATTCTCATGAAGAGAGGTGACTTGGGAGAAAGACTGCCCGAGTTCAAAGTGCAGCTCTGCCCCTTGTTCTAAGATGGGCTACTTTACTTCTCTAAAGATCAGTTTCCCCATAGGCAAAGGGGGATAATAATACTACCAACCTCATGGATTATTGTGAGCAGCACATGAAATAATAGAAGAAAACATTTTTAACATTCTTCCTGGCATATAGTAAGCATTCAATTAACATTGTCTGTCACCATTACTGTCAGTCAAATAAAGTGACCCCTGAGCTGGAATGTAATATGGCGGAGAGACCAGGAAAAGGTTAGATCACAGAATATGAAGTGGGGTACAGAGATTGTGAGAGAAGAGTTGGAGAGTTAAGTAAAGAGGCAGAAATTTCAACCTAAGCAGTCTAACCACAGAGCCCAAACTCTTCACCATTGGACTGTGTTTACTGCCCCCACTGAGGACTCCCACCATAGCCCTTTGAATCTTTCCCCAGAGCTGGTCCATCCACGGCTTCCCCTCCATTATCCTGCTCCAGCACAAAGCTGGAAGTCCCATGAGCATGCCCTAGGTACAAGCTGAAGATCCTCTCTTACAGATGTCAGGTTCATGAGACCCAAGACGGACTTCAAGGGCTCCCAACCCAGTGAAGTGCAGACACAGACTGGGGTCTTACCAAGGGCCACCAATAGGAGAAAACTCAGCAGCTGGAGCATTGTGAGTTCTGAGTTGATAAGAAAGTGACCCAGAATCTGAGAGGCTAATATAGGGGCAGAAGGTAGGTGGGAGGGCTGGATGGGGCCTCATTCCTGGAACAGGTGACGGAAGGCCAGGTCTCCCATGGTCCAAGGCCATGGCCCGACCCACTGCAGATGGGGGGATGACAGCCAACGGCAGGACCCAGAGTTCTTCACAATGCCACCTGTGTAGCTTCATGAGGGAACTCTGTAGCTACACAGGTGGCACTGAGCGGCCTGCTGATAACAGGAGAGGGGGAAGGAAAGTTCACATCAAAACCAGCCAGCCTCTTCCAGGAAAGAGGTTTAAAACTGGTCAGACCTGAATCCAAATCCTGTCACCTCCAAGCTCTGCAACCTTAGGCACATGGCTTAACCTCTCTGAGCCACAGATTTCTCATCTCTAACATGAGATTGATATTAGTATCCACCTCGATAAAACACTTTTTCTGTTGCATACTTTCTCTATACCAGACTGTACTAGGAGCTGCAGCTGTGAAGAAGACATGGTCCCAGCTCTCCTGGAGCTTGAGTTCTGTAGGGGAAACAACGACCAATCAACAACAACAAATTAAGACTATTTCTGATTGTGGTGGTAGGTGCTATGAAAAGAATAACATGTAAGTGAATGAGGGTGACTCATTTAGATAGGGGGCAGGGAGAGTGACATTTGGTCTGAGGAGGAATGAGTCCTAGATGATAAGTAAAAGCCAACCATGCAAAGCGCTAAAGGAAAAGCACTCCAGGTGGAGAGGACAGCAAGTGCAAAGGTCTGGGGGCTGCAATGGACTTGTCTTGTTCAAGAAGGAGGTCAGTGTGGCTGGAGCATAGGCAGTATGAACAGTAGGGGGTGGGGGATGAGGTTAAAGAAGAGGCAACATCTGAAGCTGAATTCATGGTGACCTAGCAGTCTCACATGGTGACCTAGTTCCATTCCTAGTATGGAACCCTCGAGAAAATCTTGCACATGTGCCCAGGAGGTGTGCACAAGAATGTTCCGGGCATCCCTGTCCTTAATTCTCAATTACAGCTCAAGTGTCCATCAAGGAGAATAGATGGACATGTGTAGTATATTCAAAGGATGAAATATTAATTAGCAATCAGAAAGAATTAATCAAGTGACATGCCACAATGTAGATAATTCTTTTTTTTTTTAATGAAAGAGACAGGAACATCAATCTGTCCTGTATGTGCCCTGACCAGGGATCGAACTGGCAACCTCTGTGCTTCTGGATGACACTTTAACCAACTGAGTTATCCCACCAGGGCTTACTTTTCTTCTTCTTTTTTTAATTTTTATTGTAGCTAATTCTTAAAAATGTAAATTTTTTAAAAAGACAAAGGCCCTGGGAAATTAAATGCAATTTACTACCCTTTTTTTTTTACTACACTTTTTATAGAGTTAAAAAAACTAAAAGTATAAAATATACTTTTTCTCTTTTTTTTTTTTTTTGTATTTTTTCCGAAGCTGGAAATGGGGAGGCAGTCAGACTCCTGCATGCGCCCGACCGGGATCCACCTGGCATACCCACCAGGGGGCGATGCTCTGCCCATCTGGGGCGTCGCTCTGTTGCAACCAGAACCATTCTAGCGCCTGAGGCAGAGGCCATGGAGCCATCTTCAGTGCCCCGGGCCATCTTTGCTCCAATGGAGCCTTGGCTGTGGGAGGGGAAGAGAGAAACAGAGAGGAAGGAGAGGGGGAGGGGTGGAGAAGCAGATGGGCGCTTCTCCTGTGTGCCCTGGCCGGGAATTGAACCCGGGACTACACGCTGACGCTCTACCACTAAGCCAACCAGCCAGGGCTAAAATATACTTTTTAAGGAATTCAAGTAAGTGAATAAAACTGTGTAAAAAAGCAAGCAGGCCCGACCTGTGGTGGTACAGTGGATAAAGCGTCGACCTGGAATGCTGAGATAGCCTATTTGAAACCCTGCACTTGCCTGGTCAAGGCACATATGGGAGTTGATACTTCCTGCTCCTCCCTCCTTCTCTCTCTCTCTCCCTCTCTCCCCTCTCTAAAATGAATAAATTAAAAAAATTTTTTTTTAAAAGCAAGCAAAGGGGCCCTAGCCAGGTATCTCAGTTGGTTGGAATGTCATCCTGATATGCCAAGGTTGCAGGTCTAATCCCTGCTCTGGGCACATACAAGAATCAACTCCAAATCTCACTTTGTTTTTTGTTTTGTTTTGTTTTTTGTGACAGAGACACAGAAAGTTAGAGAGAGGGACAGATAGAGACAGACAGACAGGAAGGAAGAGACATGAGAAGCATCAATTCTTTCTTGTGGCTCCTTAGTTGTTCATTGATTGCTTTCTCATATGTGCCTTGACCAGGGGACTCCAGCAGAGCGAGTGACCCCTTGCTCAAGCCAGCAACCTTGGACTCAAGCCAGTGACCTTGGGCTTCAAGCCAGCGACCTTTGGGTTCAAGCTAGTGACCATGGGATTATATCTATGATCCCACACTCAAGCCAGCGACCTCGGGGTTTCGAACCTGGGTCCTCTGCATCCCAGTCCGACACTTTATCCACTGCACCAGCGCCTGGTCAAGTCCAAAGTAATCTCACTTTGAAAGGTCATCTGCAACAACACCTCTAGAAATATAAATAAAGCAGTCTACCAGCTTCCCTTGTTCAGGAGTGCCATTCTTTAGACACCGCCGTGCAGGCTGCCTTCTGAAGACAGCAATCCTTCTCCCTTGCATAAAGGCTTCCTTCCATTTGTTTTTTTAAAAATTATTTATTTTAGAGAAAGAGGAAAAGAGAGAGAGAGAAAGAGAGAGAAATATTGATTTGTGTATACATTTATGTATACATTCATTGGTATGTGCTCTGACCAAGTATCAAACCCACAACCTTGGCGTAGGGGGACAGCATTCTAACCAACTTAGCTACCCCACTAGGACTCCCTCTTTTCTTGACCTCCTTCTTCACTAAGTAGATAGCAAGAATCTCTGGATTCAGGGATAGGTAAGATTACCTCCCTTGACAGCAGTAAGAAACTACAGAAGACAAGACCTCCATCCATTTACCCTTGTAAAACTATAAGGGTCTAGAGTTCTGAAGGGGATAATTGCTACCATAGACAATCAGGGTTCACTTAGGAGTTACCCTCATTGATCAAGATGGCTTCAGGGGGAGGTTCTTACACCAGAGACAGCCAAAAGCTAGCAAGATATTGGGTAGAAAAAAGAAAGCCTTCCCCTCCCTATCACTATAAGGACAACCAACCAGCTTGAGCAGAAAAATGAGATGGTATTTGAAACAGGAGTCCACCATTCATCCAGGTCAAGGCACCTGAATAAACCTTTTTCCTTTTGCACACACACACAAAAAGGATCAATACATGAGTGGGTGGAATAACAAATTGATGTCTTTCTCCTTCTTTTTCTCTTACTATCTCTCTAAAAATCAAGGGGAAAAAGAAATGAGCAAAGACACGATGGACATAGGATTCTGGATGATGGTTGGCTCAAGTCTGTAGATACAGTTATGCAACCACCACCACAATCATAATAGAGAACATTTTCATTACCCCAAAATTACCCTTTTGCCTAATTTCATGTTGTCTCACCCCTACCCTACATCTGGTCCTGGCAACCAGTGAGATGCTGTCACTAGTCACTACAGTCTTGCCTTTTCTAAAATTTTTAATTTTTTTTTAGCAAGAAATTGTGAGGCAGGGGACTTACAGACAGGAAGGGAGAGAGAGATGAGAAGCATCATAGTTGCAGCACCTTAGTTGCTCATCGATTGCTTTCTCTTTTTTAAAATTAAAAAAAAAAAATTTTTTTTTGCAGGGACAGAGAGAGAGAGTCAGAGAGAGGGATCGATAGGGACAGACAGACAGAAACAGAGAGAGATGAAAAGCATCAATCATTAGTTTTTCGTTGCGACACCTTAGTTGTTCATTGATTGCTTTCTCATATGTGCCTTGACCACAGGCCTTCAGCAGACCGAATAACTCCTTGCTTGAGCCAGCAACCTTGGGTCCAAGCTGGTGAGCTTTTTGCTCAAGCCAGATGAGCCCACGCTCAAGCTGGCAACCTCGGGGTCTCGAACCTGGGTCCTTCCGCATCCCAGTCAGACGCTCTATCCACTGCGCCACTGCCAGGTCAGGCCAATTGCTTTCTCATATGTGCCTTGACCAGGGGTGGGGGTTTCCAGCCGAGCCAGTGACCCCTTGCTCTAGCCAGTAACCTTGTGCTCAAGCCAGAGACCTTGGGCTTCAAGTCAGTCACCTTTGGGCTCAAGCAGCAACTATGGGGTCATGTCTATGATTCCACGCACAAGCCAGCGACCCCATGCTCAAGCTGGTGAGCCTGTGCTTAAACCAGTGACCTCAGGTCCTCAGCGTCCCCAGTCCCAATACTCTATCTACTGCGCCACTCACTGCCTGGCCAGGCAGAATCTTTACTACAAATGGAAGATACTGTATGAATCTTTTGTTTCTTGGTGTCTTTTACTTGGCATAATGCTTTTGAGATCCATCTATTTCATTATGTTAGACATAATTTTGAATGTGCTAACTACATTTAAAATAACTATATGTCTAAATAAAAGTACTCCATGAATGAACTAATGAGACCTGAAACAATGATAAGAGTATGCCATGGACTGAGGATTATGATTTATCTAATTCTATTACCTGAAAGAATAAGATAAAGAGAAAAACAGGCCCTGGCCAGTTAGCTTAGTGGTAGAGTGTCGGCCTGGCGTGCAGGAGTCCCGGGTTTGATTCCCGGCCAGGGCACACAGGAGAGGCGCCCATCTGCTTCTCCACCCCTCCCCCTCTCCTTTCTCTCTGTCTCTTTCTTCCCCTCCCGGAGCCAAGGTTCCATTGGAGCAAAGTTGGTCCGGGGCGCTGAGGATGGCTCTATGACCTCTGACTCCGGCGCTAGAATGGCTCTGGTTGCAACAGAGCGATGCCCCAGATGGGTAGAGCATCGCCCCCTGGTGGGCATGCCGGGTGGATCC
The DNA here is from genome assembly GCF_036850995.1 of Saccopteryx leptura. Classification (NCBI taxonomy): domain Eukaryota; kingdom Metazoa; phylum Chordata; class Mammalia; order Chiroptera; family Emballonuridae; genus Saccopteryx; species Saccopteryx leptura. Next base: position 98,856,252 of record NC_089505.1, on the reverse strand, counting down.
CGGTCGGGAGCATGCAGGAATCTGTCTGACTGCCTCCCCGTTTCCAACTTCGGAAGAATACAAAAGAAAAAGAAGAAAAAGAAAAAGAGAGAAACAGCCTGACCTGTGGTGGTGCAGTGGATAAAGCATCGACCTAGAAATGCTGAGGTCGCCGGTTCGAAACCCTGGGCTTGCCTGGTCAAGGCACATATGGGAGTTGATGCTTCCAGCTCCTCCCCCTTCTCTCTCTCTGTCTCTCTCTCCTCTCTCTCCCTCTCTGTCTCTCTCTGTCCCTCTCTCTCTCCTCTCTAAAAATGAATAAATAAAATTAAAAAAAAGAAAGCAATCAATGAACAACTAAGGTGTTGCAACAAAAAACTGATGATTGATGCTTCTCATCTCTCTCTGTTCCTGTCTGTCTGTCCCTATCTATCCCTCTCTCTGACTCTCTCTCTGTCTCTGTAAAAAACAAACAAAACAAAAAAAAAAAAAAAAGAGAGAGAGAAATAGTTGGGTGAAGGATAGACCCTGTAGGGTTTCTTTGCAGGTCAGATAATAAGGAGTTGGCTCTTCATGCAAAGCATAAGGAAAAATCCATAGAGGAAGGGAGAAGGAGGTGATTAAGTGGAGGAACGACCTGGGATCATTTATACTTTCAAAAAATTTCTTTCTTGCCCTGGCCGGTTGGCTCAGTGGTAGAGCATCGGCCTGGCGTGCAAGGGGTCCCGGGTTCGATTTCCGGCCAGGGCACACAGGAGAGGCGCCCATCTGCTTCTCCACCCCTCCCCCTCTCCTTCCTCTCTGTCTCTCTCTTCCCCTCCCGCAGCGAGGCTCCATTGGAGCAAAGGATGTCCCGGGCGCTGGGGATGGCTCCTTGGCCTCTGCCCCAGGCACTGGAGTGGCTCTGGTCGCGCAGAGCGACGCCCCGGAGGGGCAGAGCATCGCCCCCTGGTGGGCAGAGCGTCGCCCTTGGTGGGCGTGCCGGGTGGATCTTGGTCGGGCGCATGCGGGAGTCTGTCTGACTGTCTCTCCCTGTTTCTAGCTTCGGAAAAATACAAAAAAAAAAAAAAAAAAATCTCTTTCTTGGGTGCGTGTAAAGCAGGGGTCCCCAAACTACGGCCCACGGGCTGCATGTGGCCCCTGCATGTGGCCATTTATCCGGCCCCCGCCACACTTCCGGAAGGGGCATCTCTTTCATTGGTGGTCAGTGAGAGGAGCATAGTTCCCATTGAAATACTGGTCAGTTTGTTGATTTAAATTTACTTGTTCTTTATTTTAAATATTGTATTGTTTCCATTTTGTTTTTTTACTTTAAAATAAGATATGTGCAGTGTGCATAGGGATTTGTTCACAGTTTTTTTATAGTCCGGCCCTCCAACGGTCTGAGGGACAATGAACTGGCCCCCTGTGTAAAAAGTTTGGGGATCCCTGGTGTAAAGAATTGTGGATGAGGCCCTGGCCGGTTGGCTCAGCGGTAGAGCGTCGGCCTGGCGTCCCGGGGACCCGGGTTCGATTCCCGGCCAGGGCACATAGGAGAAGCGCCCATTTGCTTCTCCACCCCCCCCCCTCCTTCCTCTCTGTCTCTCTCTTCCCCTCCCGCAGCCAAGGCTCCATTGGAGCAAAGATGGCCCGGGCACTGGGGATGGCTCCTTGGCCTCTGCCCCAGGCGCTAGAGTGGCTCTGGTCGCGGCAGAGCAACGCCCTGGAAGGGCAGAGCATCGCCCCTGGTGGGCGTGCCGGGTGGATCCCGGTTGGGCGCATGCGGGAGTCTGTCTGGCTGTATCTCCCCGTTTCCAGCTTCAGAAAAATACAAAACAAAACAAAACAACAACAACAAAAAAAAGAATTGTGGATGAGAAGGGTGGGGGGACTAGCTGGAGCTATTTTGGGGGTGGGGCACAGCGTGAGGGGAGTGGCGGGGCTTGGCCTTGGGCAGTAGAGATGGAAATGGTGAGAAGGGGCTGGATCAGGGTATATTTTGGAGATAGAGCAATACCTGAGATCACCTCTGTGCAGTTATCTCAGGTACACATGCCTGGGACAAAGTCAGTGAACTCAGTTCACATTAACCCATAGAAAAGACTTAGCACATTCTTGTTGGCTATTGGAAACAGCCCAGGGCCAACATGTTATAGGAGCTCAATAAATGTTTGCTTAATAAGGCAAACTGGCTCTGAAGACTTTACTGAGTGATCCTTGACACCCCTTAACACCCAGTGCTCTGGGAATGGCCAGACTTCATTCTGCTAGTGTTGCTAACTCAGTGTAGAGTCCTCCTCCGGGGTTCCTGAGTTCTGGAAGCAGGGGAGGAGGGCAATGCTTAGCTGCTTTTGATGGATCCCTAATGGTGGAATGTCAGACATCAGATGGGAAGGTTTTCTTCTCTCTTTTTTGTTTTTTTCAGAAAGAGAGGTGGGGAGCAAGAAGTAGGAAGCATCAACTTATAGTAGTTGCTTCCCATCTGTGCCTTGACTGGACAAGCCCAGAGTTTTGAACCAGTGACCTCAGCATTCCAGGCCGATACTTTATCCACTGCGCCACCACAGGTCAGGCTGGGCAGGTTTTCTTTTTTTGGGGGGGAGGAGGGGGGAGCCTTTTAAAAATTATTATTATCAGAAGTACATCTCCCCATCACACCCTCAATGACGTCTGCCACTGTAATAGCCTGGGCCCAGGGAAAGTGTGTGGACATAACACAAACAGCTGTGAAAATCCTTCAAACTGTGATAAAAATAGCTGTGCCCTCCTTTTCCACCTGTTCCCTATGGGTTTTGACATGTTTGTTTGCTCAGGTTTAAAGCTCAGAGTCATTTCTCAGACCCTGAGCTGAAAAAAGAAAAAGGGAGGGGTGGGAGGTGGGTGAGAAGCTGGAGGGGCAGTTCAGACACTCCCAGGTTCCACTGAAGAATGGTGAAACAGATAGAGCCTAAAATGATCTAACAATCTAAGATCTAATCCATCTCTTCTGTCTGACAGACATTGACAGACAGGGGAATTAACACCCAGAGAACCGTGAGGGCTGGCTTAAGGCCCCTCGGTTTGTCACGGACTGGCCTGGCAGAAGGTAACCCATAACCACCCCCCAACTTCACGGGATAAGCTGTTCCAGCCTTTATCCAGGTGGCCTTGAGCAGGTCCTAGCCTCTCAGAGGGCTCTGCAGACAGATGTGGGGCCACCCTGGCCCCTTGCCCTCCAGGATGATGACTGTCAAGTCACAATCTGCCAGGTCATCTCACCCTCAGGCCTGGGGACACACTATCAGCTGGGGATTTGCTGGCCTAGGAACAAATAGAGCAAAATTCCTAAAGATGAACCCCTTCCCGAGTCCTGGGAAGAGGGAGCTGGCCAGGGAAACTGGAGGGGCCAGCTCTAAAACAGGCCTCAGTCTGGGCCTGACCTGTGGTGGTGCAGTGGATAAAGCGTCAACCTGGAAACGCTGAGGTTGCTGGTTCAAAACCCTAGGCTTGCCTGGTCAAGGCACATATGGGAGTTGATGCTTCCTGCTCCTCCCCCCTTCTCTCTCTCTCTCTCTCCCCTCTCTATAATGAATAAATAAAATAAAAATCTTTAAAAATAGGCCTCAGTCTGATTCACAACAAGCCACGTCCTTAGTGGGCAGTGAAAGTCCAGGCATTGGGAGAGTATGGGAAATGAGAGGGTAGGTCTGGGGAGGAGGGAGAGCTGTTGGGGAGCCTTTTTCTTGGGGGATTTTATTATTTCTAGTTTCCACCTGATGGGAAGTTCCATGAGGACAAAACTCTCTCTTACTCGCCTTTGAATTCCCAGCACCTAGAAGGGGGCCTGGCACACAGTAGGAACTCAATAATATACTGTACTCGTGACATTAAAAGAGGCCATGCGTGAATGAATGAAGCTGAAGGACTCTTCAAATGCCTGACTCTTCCTACCTGGAAAGTCTAGTCGACCCTGATGTTCATCAAGGGCACATTGGGAGCCTGGGACTCTGCGTTGGGGAGAAGCTCAGCGACAGCCTCAGGATGGTGGTTTGGAAGACCAGAATTCTAAAGGGTATTAACAGATGTTCTATGACAAATAGGCCCACAGGTTTGAAGCCCCATGAGGCAGGGTTTTTTGTTTTGTTTTGTTTTTACAGAGACAGAGAGAGAATAAGAGAGAGGGATAGATAGGGACAGACAGACAGGAACGGAGAGAGATGAGAAGCATCAATCATCAGTTTTTGTTGTGACACCTTAATTGTTCATTGATTGCTTTCTCATATGTGTCTTGACCATGGGGCTACAGCAGAACGAGTAACCCCTTGCTCAAGCCAGCGACCTTGGGTCCAAGCTGGTGAGCCTTGCTCAAACCAGATGAGCCTGCGCTCAAGCTGGCGAGCTCGGGGTCTCGAACCTGGGTCTTCCGTATCCCAGTCCAACGCTCTATCCACTGCGCCACCGCCTGTTCAGGCAAGGCAGGGGTTTTGTCTGCTTTGTTCACAGCGGTGGCCTCAGATCTCAGGACAGAATTTAGTGAGTATACAGTAAAGAATCAAAGGTCAACTGGGATTGGAAAATACAAGATTAAACAGAGTTCGATTTATTTCCCCTGCAGGAATTCTCAGAGTCTTTTAGGTGCCAATGTCCACTGTGAATCATATGCAGTGATCTTAAGCCCAGGGCTGTCTGGTGCCTCATTGCCCTGGAGTTCCCCACTACCAGGCCCATCCCTCTCAGATTGGACAGCCCAGCCTCAGGGATGGTGGAGGAGGCCCAAGGTCAAGCAAGTGGCCCATCTGCCCTGCAATGGGACTGAGAAGCCACCAAGGAGACCCAGGGCTGGACCACATGTAGATGGCTCTTGTCCCAAGGAAGCCACTGCCTCAGCTGGGGACTGAGGGGATTGTTGGTCCCTGGTGCTGGGAGGGATGAGGAGCAGGAACAGCCTTCTTCCCACAGGTACTGCCATGTCTGCCTGGGCCTGAGCAGGGTTGGGGTAGGAGAACTGACCCCTCATCACCCCCAGCTACTCTGGAGGATGGTGGTGAAGGAGGTGTGAAGCCTCCCCTCCCCCTTCCACTGCCCTTCTGGCACATACACATTCAGCAAACATTTGTTGAAAGCCAAGTAGATTCCAGGCATTGTCCTGGTCAGCAGGGATCCTTCTCAAAGATGACAAGTCCTGCGGAGCTCACAGCCAGCAGGGAGAGTGAGCAGGGGAGATTCAGGGTCAGCCTGCGGGATACTCGCCAGCCGCTGCACCCTGCTCCACCCGCCCCCGCTCGTCCACCAGCCTGACAGTGTCAGAGAGCTCCTTTGTCCTCTGGGTTTGGTTCAGCCAATGGAGGGTGCGAGCAGGAGACTGTAGGACAAGAAGGGAGGGCAGTCCCAGTGTCTATTCCCCAGCTCCCTCCCTGGAGGGCCTCAGGTTTGCAGTGGCTGCATCCCTCCACCGAAGGCCCTGGCTCCATTAGCTGCCTCCACCCTCTGTCCCTCAGCGCTGGTATCAGCACCCCATTTTGACTAGCGGTGGGATGCTTCCCCATCCCTTGTTGATCTCTCCAACCCTGTCTGTACTTTTGTTAAATATTCCTCAATTACCCCTTGAGGTTGACAGGTGTTCCCCCTTCTGGGACTGGACTGATGACACGTTTGGATGAATGTAACAGAGACCCCAAATAGTAGCGCATAAAATAAGATAAAAACTTATTCCCCTCTAACTTCAAAATCCAAGCTGGCATTGCAGCTTTGTTCTGTGAAACCCATCCCTAGGGTGTGTCCTCGCCTGTAAGCCATGTTTAAAGGCTCGGTTGTGTCCACACCACCCCTAACCCCACCAATTCTTATGGAAGTTCTAACCTTCAGTATGTCAGAATGTGATCTTATTGGACATAGGGTCATTGCAGACATAATTAATTAAGATAAATTCATTAGGGTGGGCCCTAGTCCCATATGACAAGGGTCCTTACAAAAAGGGGAAATTTGGACACAGAGGGAGACACGCACAGAGGGAAGCTGGCCGTGGACAAGCCAAGGAGAGGGAACTGGAACAGAGCCTCCCTCACCGCCCTTGGGAGGAACCAACCTGCTGACACCTAGGTTTCAGACTTCTAGCCTCTAGAACTGTGAAAGAATACATTTCTGTTGTTTAAATGACCCATTGGGACCCTAAGAAACTCCTACAGCACAGCAGTGGCTCCTACACTACACCCACATTCCAGACAAAGAATGACCGAGGACAAGCATGTGCTTTATCTTTAAGCACCCAACCTGGAATTTGTCCTCCTCTCTTCTGTCCATGGGCCTCCCCTGGCCACCTGGGGAACTCCTCTTACTATGGAAGAAAGGGAGAACGGCTACTGGGGGCCCTTACAGGTCTCTGGTACCAAATGCCACAGATAGTTTTCAGAGGCAAACAACAGGAAGCCCTGTCTCAGGTAAACCATTAGGAAATGTATCAGCTCATAGGACTTGACTTCAAGTTCAGAGTTGGGGGATGGGGGTCAGGGGAGGTACACAAAGATCTGGGTTCTGTTTTCTATCCTTCTGGTGGCTCCGCCCTGCACAAGCTGGGAGTCAGGTGGCTGATGGTGTCCGTCAGGGTCAAACCAGAAAAAAGAAATCTCAAGAGTTTGAAATCAAGGGAGTTGGTGACTCAGGTCAGTGAAGTATTGAGAAGACAACAGGGAAGGTGGAGGAGCCCAGAGATTAGCTACAGCCACCTCCAGGGTGGAGGGACAGAGGAAGGAGGTGAGCCAGGGTTGGCAGCCCAGACCTGTTATGTAGGAACCATGGAGGAAGTGTAGGGAGAGAAACACCCTAGCTTTTCTCTTTCTGTCGGCCCCCCAGGGGGCAGTTCCCCCAGGTCCCTGCCCAATCGCAGTGAGGAATAAACCTGAGGTGGAGCTTCTGTGGGATTTGAGGGGAGGGATGGGACTGAGATCTCTGCAGGGCAGGCACCTCAGAGCAACAAGGGGCCTTGGAAGGACTTTCAAGGAGAGAACATGATCCAACATACGTTTTTTTAATTTTTTAATTTTTTTTTTCAGAGACAGAGAGAGAGTCTGAGAGAGGGATAGACAGGGACTGACAGACAGGAACGGAGAGATGAGAAGCATCAATCATTAGTTTTTCGTTGCACGTTGTGACACCTTAGTTGTTGATTGATTGCTTTCTCATATGTGCCTTGACCGGGGGCCTTCAGCAGACCAAGTAACCCCTTGCTCGAGCCAGCGACCTTGGGTCCAAGCTGGTGAGCTTTGCTCAAACCAGATGAGCCTGTGCTCAAGCTGGTGACCTTGGGGTCTCGAACCTGGGTCCTCAGCATCCCAGTCCGACGCTTGATCCACTGTGCCACCGCCTGGTCAGGACAACATACATTTTTAAACGAAATTTCTGACCGCTGAGTGGAAAATAGTTTAAAGAGGAGCAAGAATCCCATTGGGAGACTAACTGGGAGTCTACAGAGGTAGTCAGGTAACTAGGGTAGGGGCAGTGGAGAAGCAAACGAGCTGAGGACAAGGGAGGTGCTCCAGGAAGATGAGGCCAGGAACCGACCGGGGAATCACACGGGGTGTGCATGAACAAGCGAGGCCCACCCAAGTCTGTGTCCCGATACACAGCCACTGCATGGGGGCTTGCACACAGCAGGCACTCACTCAGTGTATATGGTGTGCAGACACAGCCACTGCACACACACACACACACACACACACACACACTCAGCAGTGCCCTACCTACTGTGGCTCATCGTCACCCAGCCACTGACTAGCCCTTCACGTGGAATGCTCCCTGTGGAGTGCCTATTCCTGGAAGGCTTGCAGCCATGAGAAACAAATGACTCCAATGTAAAGAGATGTCAGTGGTTCGTGTTTTCTCACCTAATCAGAAGGTGGGGGTAGGACAGTTGCTGATTGGTTAACTCAGAGGAGCAGTGATGCCACCAGGGACCCGAGTCTTTCTGGCTTTGTCCCTTGCCAGTCTCAGCACGTTGACTTCTTCTCTGGGGCTGCTTCCTTCTTGTCCCAGGAGCAGACAAGGATTTGTGAGCAGGCAGTGTATTTGGGAGGTAAGCCCAAGAACCGTATAGGGAAGGAAGCCAAGTCAGGGTGTTCAGCGAAGGCCTGCAGCCCAGTGCCAGTAGGAAACCTGGGAGCTGACTCCTCGGAGCTGTCCTGTACACATTCCCGGAGAACGCCTAGTGTGCTCAGGTTAGGATCACTCACATGCACATCTGCACCATGCCTGGTGTGTGGTATGCAAGCACATGGTCATAATTTACACCTTGGCTCCACCAGGCACATGCAACCCCCCCCCCCACACACGAGACCACGCACCTCCTCCTCATTAAAACAAACATCACTGTCTTCTTAATCTGTTTGGGATGCTGTAACAAAATACCATAGACTTAGTGGCTTAAACAGCAGACGTTTATTTCTCACAGTTCTGGAGGCTGGGAAGTCTCAGATCAAGGTGCTGTCAGACCTGGTGTCCTAGTTCGCAGATGGCCATCTTTGCATCCCCACACGGCAGAGGGCAGAGAACAAGGAAGCAAGCTCTTGTGTCTCTTCTTATGAGGCACCAACCCATTCGTGAGGGCTCCAACCTCATGACATCATTACCTCTCAAAGGCCCCACCTCCTAAAATCATCACACTGGGATTTAGAATTTCAATATGTGAAACTAGGGAGACATACACATTCAATCCATAACAATCTCACTGCTTCTTGCTCTGGCCTTTGGCTTGGGCCTAGCAAGGGCTAGGGCAGTAAATGTTTCTGACAAGCCCTGGCTCAGTAGCTCATTTGGTTAGAGCATTGTCCTGATACATCAAAGTTGTGGGTTTGATCCCAGTCAGGGCATATACAAAGGTCAGCAATGAATGCATAAATAAGTGGAACAACAAATCGATGTTTCTCTTACTCTCCCAAATCAATAAATAAATTAAAATTTTTCTTAGAAACGTGTCTGACTTTCAGGATCCCCTACAGGGGAATCGCTAGCAGAAGTTGCAGTGCAGGCAGAGTGTGTGGGGGAGCCAGAGCAGCCCTTCCCTGGAAACACGTGGGAACCCTCCAGACCAGATGCAATCTCTCTTATTACCAGCAGGGAGCGACCGAGAGCCGTGACGGTCCCCAGATTTTTTTTCTTCCCCTGGTAGATTTGTGTAAGGGTTTGATTGTTTCTAGTTGTGTTTGAGGGAGAGGTCAGGTCTCAGGCGTTCCTCGTGGAGGTTTAGCTGAGTGTGATGGGTGCACTCACCACCGGTTCTAGGCATTGCATCACCCAGACTCCATTCTTCTGGCACAGCGTTGGTGCTCAGTTCATGTTACATGAATGGATGAATAAACGAACAGATGGATAGATAGATGGTTGAATGGTTGAGGGAATAAAGAGAAGGAAGATGACCCAAGAGATAAAAAGGTAAAAAGAGAATTGGGGAAAAGGACGGACAGCAGACAGATTGGGGGGGAATCAGGGAAAGGGAAAAATGCAGGGAAGTCACGTGGCCAGGAAATGGGGGGGGGCAGGGTCAAGGGGTAGTGACTGAGGGGAGCAGTGCGAAATCTGCCAGCCAGTGACACCCAGGCCCAAAGTGTTTATTTCTCCCCGTGCCTCCCACTGCTGCTCGCTGCAGTGCTCCAGGCCAGCTGAGACTGGCACCTTCTTCAGGAAGGCCTCCCTGAGCCTGCAGTTCGGATCAGTTGCTCTTGCCTTTATGCTGGGTCCCACAGCTCTGGCAGATGCTACTGGGGTTCCTGTGGTCTGGTTAAAATATGGGCACTGGAGTCAGACAGATTCAGGTGTGGTTTGAATTCAAGCTCAACCATGTTGGTGTAACCTTGGCTAGTATATACTGTTCACAAAAATTAGGGGATATTTCAAAATGAATGTGAAGCGATAAAATAAGCATTTGATTTTTTTTATTAAACAAGAACATCAGAAAAGCAAATGACAAGTCAAAGAAAGTGCCTGACCAGGCGGTGGCGCAGTGGATAGAGCGTCGGACTGGGATAAGGAAGACCCAGGTTCGAGACCCCGAGGTCGCCAGCTTGAGCACAGGCTCATCTGGTTTGAGCAAGGCTCACCAGCTTGGACCCAAGGTCGCTGGCTTCAGCAAGGGGTTACTAGATCTGCTGAAGGCCCGCAGTCAAGGCACATATGAGTAAGCAATCAATGAACAACTAAGGTGTTGCAACAAAAAACTAATGATTGATGCTTCTCATCTCTCTCCATTCCCATCTGTCTGTCCCTAACTATCCCTCTCTCTAACTCTCTCTCTGTCCCTGTAAAAAAAACAAAACAAAACAAAACAAGTCAAAGAAAGTTGTTTTGTTATGCAAATGAGATGCAAAACCAACTTTTATTTCATTGGTGAAAATGCACGATACAAAAGACTGAAAGTACTGGAGTACCTGCACGTTCCCTGATCCCCTAATTTTTGTGAGCAGTGTACCTGACCTGTCTGCACTCTGGTTTCTTCAGCTGGGGTAATACCAGTAGTTCCCTCCCAAGGTGAGTAGGTAAAACACTTAGCATGGAGGTTGGCCCATAGAAAGCACTGAACAGAGGGTGACAGTAATTGTTCTTGCATTACAGAAAGACCCAGCCTCACATGGTTTGTCCCATCATCAAGCTGTTTGCTTCAATTTGGGTTCAGAAAATATTGTCATCAAAATGAATAGTGGACACCACTGGTCAATGTATGTAAGCTGCCTGAAAACATTCATCTTTGCTTAATTCATTATTTGACATGTACAAGAATATTCATTTCAATGTTGTTTGAAATAACAAAACATAATTGGGAAACAACCTAATGTATATTGACAGGAGAATGAACTATGGTACAATTGTAGAATGCAATAATAATGCACAGTGAAAATTATTGGACTAGACCTATGTATACCAGTATTGATGGATTTCATTGAGTAAAAAAGCAAATTGCAGCCTGACCAGGCAGTGGCGCAGTGGATAGAGTGTCGGACTGGGATGTGGAAAACCCAGGTTCGAGACCCTGAGGACGCCAGCTTGAGCACGGGCTCATCTGGTTTGAGCAAAAGCTCACCAGCTTGGACCCAAGGTCGCTGACTCAAGCAAAGGGTTACTTGGTCTGCTGAAGGCCCGCAGTCAAGGCACATATGAGAAAGCAATCAATTAACAACTAAGGTGCTGCAACAATGCATTGATGCTTCTCATCTCTCTCTCTTCCTGTCTGTCTGTCCCTATCTGTCTTTCTCTCTGACTCTGTCACCAAAAAAAAAGCACCAAAAAAAAGCAAATTGCAGAATATTACAGTCAGAATACCATAACATATATGACACTTGAAAACATGTGACTCTTACACATTGCTATAGGCTGTATAACAGTGTAAGAATAACATAAACATGATAACAAAGATCTTGGCCCCTTTTAAGAAGAGCGGGATTGAAGTTAGTTAAGGCTTCAGGTGGCTTCAGCTGTATCTGTAAGCTTAATTTATTTTTGAGGTTTTTTTTTTTTTTTTTTTTTTTTTTTTACAGAGACAGAGAGTGAGTCAGAGAGAGGGATAGACAGGGACAGACAGACAGGAACGGAGAGAGATGAGAAGCATCAATCATTAGTTTTTCACTGCGCGTTGCAACACCTTAGTTGTTCATTGATTGCTTACTCATATGTGCCTTGACCGTGGGCCTTCAGCAGACTGAGTAACCCCTTGCTGGAGCCAGCGACCGTGGGTCCAAGCTGGTGAGCTTTTGCTCAAACCAGATGAGCCTGCGCTCAAGCTGGCGACCTCGGGGTCTCGAACCCGGGTCCTCCGCATCCCAGTCTGACGCTCTATCCACTGTGCCACCGCCTGGTCAGGCTATTTTTGAGTTTTTTGAATGTGGTATGAGATGTCTGCTGTTTCGATTTCCACAACAATGAAATACGATGAAGAAACTAAGGCTCACAAAGGCATGTTTCAGTGTTCATGCTTATCCAGGCTCTGAGAGGCAGAGGTGAGACTTGAACCCATGTCTCCTGAGCCCACCTACCCTCCCTGCCAAGCAGGCTGCTCTGTGTTTACTGAACTGATGGCAGGGGTTTGGGGACAAAGACGATGCCAAGGAGCTAGGGTAGAGCAGGCTGGGGAGGGGGTGGGCTCTGGCCCACTGGGCTCCGGGCTTAGACCAGGACTGATAGGGGCTTGGGCCCAGGCCAACTCAGGGACTTTTCCTACCTTCCGGTCTGTTTCCTGGCACTGTCCTGGTGGGGTCAGATGTCCAGGCCAGAGCCAGGTTGGGCAGGATCCCCATAGCGGGAAATGGAGGCATTAATTCTCCAAGCAGGTTCCCTCCTGCTCCTGCAGCCTCCCTTACCAGTACAGTCATCCCAGGGGCACAGGTTCAGGGAGAGACATTGAGTGAGCTCTAATACTGAGGGTCCCTGCCAGGGACCTCCACACAGACCCTAAACCCTTCAGGAACAGAGGTATTCTGACTATTGTAGGACATGGCTTGGCAGTCATTGATTTCCTTCCTCCCTTTCTCCCTCCCTCCCTACTCCTCTCCTTCCTACCCTTCCTCACTTCTTCCTTCTTTCCTTCCTTCCCAGCATCCATAAGTAGTGAGGTCTGTGCCGCACATTGGGAGACAGAGATGGGAGACAGCTCCTATCCTCCGGGGACCCTGTATCTGCTTGGGAGATCAGACATGTAGACAAATACCTAATAGATATTCAAAGCATGTTTGGATTGAAGAAAATGAAAACTATGCAATAAAATTCTACTTCATCCCACCTCTACTTTTTTTGTTAACTTGATGATTATGAAATATTTCAAGCATACAGAAAATTTTAAAAAATAGTTCCTGGCCGGTTGGCTCAGTGGTAGAGCGTTGGCCTGGCATGCAGGAGTCCCAGGTTCGATTCCCGGCCAGGGCACACAGGAGAAGCGCCCACCTGCTTCTCCACCCCTCCCCCTCTCCTTCCTCTCTGTCTCTCTCTTCCCTGTAAAAAAGAAAAAAAAAAGATTAAGCCTTTCCCACTTTCCCACCTTTTTTTTTTAGAACCTGAGTCCTCCGCATCCTAGTTCGACACTTTGTTCACTGTGCCACCGCCTGGTCAGGCTCTCTCTCTTTCTTTTAAAGATATTTTATTTATTCATTTTAGAGAGAAGAGAGAGAGAAGGGGAGTAGAAGCAGAAAAAGCATCAACTCTCATATGTGCTTTGACCAGGTAAGCCCAGGTTTTTTTTGTTGTTGTTTTGGGTTTTTTTGTTTTTTTTACAGAGACAGAGAGAGTCAGAGAGAGGGATAGATAGGGACAGACAGACAGGAACGAGGAGAGATGAGAAGCATCAATCATCAGTTTTCCGTTGTTCATTGATTGCTTTCTCATATGTGCCTTGACTGTGGGCCTTCAGCAGACTGAGTAACCCCTTGCTCGAGCCAGTGACCTTGGGTCCAAGCTGGTAAACTTTGCTCAAACCAGATAAGCCCGCGCTGAAGCTGGCGACCTCGGGGTCTCAAACCTGGGTCCTTCGCATCCCAGTCTGATGCTCTATTCACTGTACCACTACCTGGTCAGGCAAGCCCAGGGCTTTGAACTGTCAATCTCCACATTCCAAGTTGATGCTTTAGCCACTGCACCACTACAGGTCAGGTCCCATCTCTCTTGCTAAAAAAAAAAAAAAAAAGAGTGAAGAAAGCTCTGAAGTTCCCATAGCATATTGAATGGAGATTTGACCTATTTTTATTTGTTTATTAAAAGAAGGGGTGAGATGCCTGACCTGTGGTGGCGCAGTGGATAAAGCATCGACCTGGAAATGCTGAGGTCGCCAGTTCGAAACCCTGGGCTTGCCTGGTCAAGGCACATATGGGAGTTGATGCTTCCACCTCCTCCCCCCTATCTCTCTCCTCTCTCTTTCTCACTCTCTCTCCCCCTCTCTCTTCTCTCTAAAATGAATAAATAAAATAAAATTAAAAAAAAAAGCTCGTTGATTAAAAAAAAAAAAAAAAGAAGGGGTGAGGCCCTGGCTGGTTGGCTCAGTGGTAGAGCGTTGGCCTGGTGTTCAGGAGTCCCGGGTGCGATTCCCGGCCAGGGCACACAGGAGAAGCGCCCATCTGCTTCTCCACCCCTCCCCCTCTCCTTCCTCTCTGTCTCTCTCTTCCCCTCCCGCAGCTGAGGCTCCACTGAAACAAAATTTGCCCGGGCACTGAGGATGGCTCCATGGCCTCTGCCTCAGGTGCTAGAATGGCTCTGGTTGCAACAGAGCGACGCCCCAGATGGGCAGAGCATCGCCCCCTGGTGGGCATGCTGGGTGGATCCCGGTCGGGCGCATGCGGGAGTCTGTCTGACTGCCTCCCCATTTCCAGCTTCAGAAAAATACAAAAAAAAAAAAAAAAGAAGGGGTGACCCTAGCCAAATCACTTGGTTAAAGCATCATCCTGACACACCAAGGTTGCAGGTTTGATCCTCAGTCAGGGCACATACAAGAATCAACCAATGGCCCTGGCCGGTTGGCTCAGCGGTAGAGCATCGGCCTGGCGTGCGGGGGACCCGGGTTCGATTCCCGGCCAGGGCACATAGGAGAAGCGCCCATTTGCTTCTCCACCCCCACCCCCTCCTTCCTCTCTGTCTCTCTCTTCCCCTCCCGCAGCCAAGGCTCCATTGGAGCAAAGATGGCCCAGGCACTGGGGATGGCTCCTTGGCCTCTGCCCCAGGCGCTAGAGTGGCTCTGGTCGCGGCAGAGCGACGCCCCAGAGGGGCAGAGCATCGCCCCCTGGTGGGCAGAGAGTGGCCCCTGGTGGGCGTGCCGGGTGGATCCCGGTTGGGCGCATGCGGGAGTCTGTCTGACTGTCTCTCCCCATTTCCGGCTTCAGAAAAAAAAAAATACAAAATACAAAAAAAAAAAAAAAAAAAAAAAGAATCAACCAATGATGACATGAATAACTGGAACAAAATCAATGTTTCTCTTTCTGTCTCTGTCTCTCCCTTCTTCTCTGTCTAAAAATCAATAAATATTTTTTTAAAATGGAAGGAAACGGTAATCCCAGAAGGCTGCAGGGCTTGTGGGGAATACCTGTTATATGGTGAAAACCTTTAGCATAGTGTCTCTACTCAGTAAATGCTTAATAAATGACAAAGTGATGATGGCCCTAGAGGCAGTAGGTGTGGTAGAGGGCAGATCTGAGCCAGGTTTGTATCTTGTCCGTGTTCCTTTAGGTGAGTTACTCCATCTCTGCCTGTAAAGCCAGTAGCCTCGGCCACCATCACAGCCACCTGGCCCGTGCAGTTTCACATTTGATTCAGACAGACGGTAATGAAACAACGAAGCCAAGAACTGGTGAGCCATTACTTTTACTCTTAGCTCACACTCGGCAAGAAATACACACAGTGGAAAAACACTTCCCTTTCCGTTCAGGGCTCCCAAAGCCACTGACTCATCCGAGTTTCCTAGAATCAAAGGTTTCTACCTCACTAGCCTTATTCACCTCTGTTCCCCATCTCCTTCTCTCTGCACAAACTCTGCACAAACTGGCTTCTTCTTCAGCACTCCACCATCTTGGCTGTCTCTCTCCTGCAATGCTAGTTTCAGGAACCAAGAGAGAGAGAGCCACTGGTCTGCTACCCCGTTTTATAGTGTAGAAATAAAAACCTTTAAGCCAATATAGAAATAAGGAAGTCTCTGATACAAAGCCACTTATCTGAGGCATAAATAGGATTCCTCATAAGAATGCACTACCCCACATCATGCAACAGTCAAGGGCAGGGGTAGTCAACCTTTTTATACTTACCGCCCACTTTTGTATCTCTGTTAGTTGTAAAATTTTCTAACCTTCCACCGGTTCCACAGTAATGGTGATTTATAAAGTAGGGAAGTAACTTTACTTTATAAAATTTATAAAGCAGAGTTATAGCCAAGTTAAAGCATATAATAATAATTACTTACCAAGTACTTTATGTCTGATTTTTGCTAATTTTGGCAGAATGAATCTTTATAAAACAACTTACTATAGTTAAATCTATCTTTTTATTTATACTTTGGTTGCTCCGCTACCGCCCACTATGAAAGCTGGAACGTCCACTAGTGGGCAGTAGGGACCAGGTTGACTACCACTGGTCAAGGGTGTGGGGAAAAGCTGAGTGTTGAGATCTTAGTATTAAAAGGTTGGGAAAGGCTTAGTTTTAAAACTAAGCCTTAGACTATAAGGATTCTGCCTGGCCTGACCAGGCGGTGGCGCAGTGGACAGAGCGTCGGACTGGGATGTGGAGGACCCAGGTTTGAGACCCCGAGGTCATCAGCTTGAGCGCGGGCTCATCTGGCTTGAGCAAAAAGCTCACCAGCTTGGACCCAAGGTTGCTGGCTCGATCAAGGGGTTACTCGGTCTGCTAAAGGCCCGCGGTCAAAGCATATATGAGAAAGTAATTTAATGAACAACTAAGGTGTCGCAGTGAAAAACTAATGATTGATGCTTCTCATCTCTCTCCTTTCCTGCCTGTCTGTCCCTATTTATCCCTCCTCTGACTCTGTCCCTGTAAAAAAATAATAATAATAAATAAATAAATAAAATAAAAAATAAAGGATCCTGCCTGCTTACAGCCTGTCCCCCACACCCAATGCAAACTATAAACAAGCAAACATATACATCATATTTGCAAATTTATTTGACCCACACTGCCCTTGGTTTCTTTTCTTTTCTTTCTTTTTTTTTTTTTTTTGAGAGCGAAAGAGAGAGAGAAAGGGAGACAGAAAGGGAGAGAGATGAGAAGCATCAACTCATAGTTGTGTCACACTAGTTGTTCACTGATTGCTTTCTCATGTGTGCCTTGACTGGGGGACTCCAGCTGAGCCAGTGTCACCTTGCTCAAGTCAATGACCTTGGGTTCAAGCCAGCAACCTTGGGCTTCAAGCCAGCGACCTTTGGGCTCAAGCCAGCGACCTTGGGGTCATGTTTATGATCCCATTCTCAAGCTAGTGGCCCTGTGCTCAAGCCGGATGAGCCTACACTCAAGCTGGCAACCTCAGGGTTTTGACCTGGGTTCTCAGTGTCCCAGGCCAATACTCTATTCACTGTGCCACTACCTGGTCAGGCTGCCCTTACTTCCTTATATGAAAAAATGGAGATGTTATTAACGTCTACCTTATAAGTTTGCAGTGATAAGTAAATAAATATATAAAGCACTTAGAATGGTGTAGTAGTCAAGGTTCTTTAGAGAAACAGAATATATATATATATATATATATATATATATATTTTTTTTTTTTTTTTTTTTCTTTTTCATTTTTCCGAAGCTGGAAATGGGGAGGCAGTCAGACAAACTCCCGCATGCGCCCGACCGGGATCCACCCGGCATGCCCACCAGGGGGCAATGTTCTGCCCATCTGGGGCTTCGCTCTGTTGCATCCAGAGCCATTCTAGCGCCTGAGGCAGAGGCCACAGAGCCATCCCCAGCACCTGGGCCATCTTTGCTCCAATGGAGCCTTGGCTGCGGGAGGGGAAGAGAGAGACAGAGAGGAAGGAGAGGGGGAGGGGTGGAGAAGCAGATGGGCGCTTCTCCTGTGTGCCCTGGCTGGGAATCGAACCCGGGACTCCTGCACGCCAGGCCGACGCTCTACCGCTGAGCCAACCGGCCAGGGCCAGAAATATTTTTAATCCATGTTCAGACTGCTGTAAGAAACATACCATCACCTGACCTGTGGTGGTGCAGTGGATAAACCTGGAATGCTGAGGTGGCTGGTTTGAAACCCAGGGCTTGCCTGGTCAAGGCACATATGTGAGTTGATGCTCCCTGCTCCTCGCCCCGTTCTCTCTCTCTCTCTCTCTCATTCTCTCTCTCTCTCTCCCTCCCTCCCTCCCTCTCTTCTCTAAAATGAATAAAGTCTTTAAAAAAAGAAAAAGAGAGAGAGAGCCTGACCAGGCGGTGGCACAGTGGATAGAGCGTCGGACTGGGATGCAGAGGACCCAGGTTTGAGACCCCGAGGTCGCCAGCTTGAGCACGAGCTCATCTGGTTTGAATAAAAAACCATCAGGTTGAACCCAAGGTCACTGGCTCCAGCAAGGGGTTGCTCGGTCTGCTGAAGGCCTGCGGTCAAGGCAGATGTGAGAGAGCAATCAATGAACAACTAAGGTGTTGCAATGTACAATGAATAACTAATGATTGATGCTTCTTATCTCTCTCTGTTCCTATCTGTCTGTCCCGTCTATCCCTCTCTCTGACTCACTCTCTGTCTCTGTAAAGAAAAAAAAATATATATATATATATATTAAAAAAAAAAGAGAATCTGCTGTATATATATTTAGGAATATATACTATTATACACATACATATATATATATAATTATATATATATATATATATATATATAGAGAGAGAGAGAGAGATTTATTATTAGGTACTAGCTCATGTAATTATGGAGACTGAGAGGCATAGGATCTGCTCTCTGCAGGCTAGAGCCCTAGTAAAGCTAGTGATGTAGTTTCAAGTATTAAGAGCAGAACAACTAAGGGTGAAATTCCAGTCCAGGTCTAAAGGTCTGAGAACCAGGAGCACCAACAGCTGGAGACGACTGATGTTTCAACTCAGGCAATAAGGCAGAGAACAAATTCAACTTTCCTCACCTTTTTTTTTCTATTCAGGCCTGAAATCAAAGGTCCTTATGACTTTAATAAAATTTAGTTTTATTTATTTATTCTTTTGTATGACAGAGACAGAGAGAAGGACAGATAGGGACAGACAGACAGGGAGAGAGATGAGAAGCATCAATTCTTCGTTGCGGCTCCTTAGTTGTTTATTGATTGCATTCTCATATGTGCCTTGACCAGGGGGCTACAGTAGAGCAAGCGATCCCTTGCTCAAGCCAGCAACCATGAGGACATGTCTATGATCCCACGCTCAAGCTGGGAGCCTGTGCTCAAGCTGGTGACCTTGGGGTTTCAAACCTGGGTCCTCTGAGTCTCAGTCCAACACTCTATCCACTACGCCACTGCCTGGTCAGGCCAAAATTTAATTTTAAATCCTAGTGCTGCCTGACCTGTGGTCATGCAGTGGATAAAGTGTCAACCAAGAATGCCAAGGTCGCAGGTTTGAAACCATGGGCTTACCTGGTCAAAGCATGTATGAGAAGCAACTGTGAGTTGATGCTTCCCCTCCCCCCCACCCTTCCTTTCTGTCTCTCTAAAATCAATAATTAAAATCTTTTTTTTTTTTTTTTTTACAGAGACAGAGAGAGAGTCAGAGAGAGGGATAGACAGGGACAGACAGACAGGAACGGAGAGAGATGAGAAGCATCAATCATTAGTTTTTCGTTGTGACATCTTAGTTGTTCATTGATTGCTTTCTCATTTGTGCCTTGACCGCGGGCCTTCAGCAGACCGAGTAACCCCTTGCTCGAGCCAGCGACCTTGGGTCCAAGCTGGTGAGCTTTGCTCAAACCAGATGAGCCCGCGCTCAAGCTGGCGACCTCGGGGTCTCAAACTTGGGTCCTCTGCATCCCAGTCCGGCACTCTATCCACTGAACCACTGCCTGGTCAGGCAATAAATAATATCTTTTTTAAAAATCCTAGTTTTTCTTTTGCCTCGTTGCATCAGAGGGAGCAAGATGGGTCACCAGCATCTGAGAAAATTCGGCCAAGGTTCTCGTTCGTGCCGCATCTGCTCAAACCGGCACGGTCTGATCCGGAAATACAGCCTCAACATGTGCCGCCAGTGTTTCCGTCAGTACGCCAAGGACATAGGCTTCATTAAGTTGGACTAAGTGACCTTCCATGAATGGGTGATTCAAGACATCTACCTTATCACAGAATGCCGTCTCTTTGTACATAAAATAAAAATGTGAAAGAAAAAAAAATCCTAGTTCCAGAAATCATACCTCTCTCTCTCCTTCTCTCAACCTAGCTTCCCCCCCCCCCCCCGCAATCAGCAACCCCCCGAGGTAGTAGAAGACAGTAGCTGGGACCGGACTAATGGTCACACAGTCCAGTCCTGCGTCAGGCCCTCAAACAAATTGGGTGGTGCCCACCCGTATTGGGGAAGGCTGTCTGCTTCACTCAGTCCATCGATACAAATGCTAATCTCTTCCAGAAACACTTTCATGATGTACCAAGAAATTACATTTAACCAGACATCTGGGCATCCTGTCACCTAGTCAAGTTGACACATAAAATTACAACCGGCAACACACACAGCAGATGGGACACAGTAAGCAATCAGTACCTACAGGCTAGTATCACTGCCAATATAAGAAATGTCCAGCCTGACCGGGCGGTGGCGCAGTGGATAGAGCGTTGGACTGGGATGCAGTGGACCCAGGTTCGAGACCCTGAGATCGCCAGCTTGAGCCCAAGGTCGCTGGCTCCAGCAAGGGGTTACTCGGTCTGCTGAAGGCCCGCGGTCAAGGCACATATGGGAGAGCAATCAATGAACAATTAAAGTGTCGCAATGTGCAACGAAAAACTAATGATTGATGCCTCTCATCTCTCCGTCCCTGTCTATCCCTCTCTCTGACTCTCTCTGTTTCTGTAACAAAGAAAAAAAAAAAGGTAAAATCAATAAATCTTAAAAAAAAAAAAAGAAATGTCCAAACCTATAGAGAGTTTGTGTAAGAGTTTATTTGAGCCAAACTGATGATATACACCAGGGAGTAAGTTCTCAAATGCCCTGTTTTGCAGTTTTTATGCATTTGAAATGAAGGAAGGAAGGTAAGGGAGATTACACAAGGGTAGGAGAAAGCAAGACGGAAATGGATTATAGGATAGTTAAGATTAGGAGCTCTCATGAGGGTGGTCATGCTTGAGAAGGAAGAGTCTCAAAGCCGGCATTTCAAAGGTGGGTCAACCTAGATGCACAGAAACCATGAACAATGCCTGCTTAAGGCAAAGATAAGTCTTTGACTAAAGAAGTTATAGGCCTGGGACATGACTACCCACCATGACCTGCTCAGTTAGGAATTTATGATCGGATCACCCTGTGACGTGACTTTCCATAGAAACCCTTTTCATCCACATTACAGTTTTATGGATAAGGAAACAAGAGTTTAAAAAGATTAAGTCATTTGGCCATAGTCACACAGCTTCAACAATATGCTAGTGAATTGGGTCTCAAAACAGAAAAAACCAAGACCCACCCCTTATCCCGTGATGTGTCACATTTGCCAATATTCACACAATGGCTGATTTCAAACTACCAATGGTTTAACAGCAGTTCACCAAATTCCCAAATATCTAACAAATGGACAATGTGAGCTTTGAGTTACTTCAGCATACTCCTGCAGCTCTGCTGTGCCTGCAACAGTGGATAGGGGGGCTTTGTAAACATTAGCTGTTATTTTTAATTTTTTTTTATTTTTGTATTTTTTTGAAGCTGGAAACAGGGAGGCAGTCAGACAGACTCCTGCATGCGCCCGACCGGGATCCACCCGGCACGCCCACCAGGGGGTGATACTCTGCCCATCTGGGGCGTCGCTCTGTTGCAACCAGAGCCATTCTAGTGCCTGAGGCAGAGGCCATAGAGCCATCTTCAGTGCCCGGGCCAACTTTGCTCCAATGGAGCCTTGGCTGTGGGAGGGGAAGAGAGAGACAGAGAGGAAGGAGAGGGGGAGGGGTGGAGAAGCAGATGGGCACTTCTCCTGTGTGCCCTGGCTGGGAATCGAACCTGGGAGTCTTGCACGCCAGGGCAACGCTCTACCACTGAGCCAACCGGCCAGGGCCTATTTTAAAATTTTATTTATTGATTTTAGAGGGAGAAGAAGAGGGGAAGAGACAGAAGCATCTATCTGTTCCTCTATGTGCCCTGATGGGGGTCAAACCTGCAACCTTTGTGCGTTGAGATGATGCCCCAACCAACTGAGCATCCGGCCAGGGCAACAGTAGTTATTGTTGCAAGTCAGGCCAACAGTGTTCACTGGGCACCCTCCTTAACCCCATTTTACAAACAGGAGATTGAAGTTTGGAGTTCAGCTACACAAGGTCACAGCACAAGTCAGTTACTTGCTATCCTACTTCTCTCAGCAAGGGTGTACCTAAGCCTACATATGACCATTATCCTCACTCCTCTTAGAGGGAATTTCCCAGAACCCCATAAAGATGGGAGTGCTGTCCCTGCTAGGCCTGGCTGCTCTACCCCAAAAGCCCCGAGGTGGCTTGGCAAGAAGGAAGCTCTTACTGGCTGGGGCTCCTGCCAAGCCACACCTGCCCCAGTGCTCCTGAGCTCGGATCTGTCCTGGCTTGTACTTTCCTCATGCTTGGGGAAGTGCTATTTTGGCAGCTGGTGAGCAGAGATAGGGCTTATCCTCGAGTGTGTTAGGGGCTGAGGGTGTGTGACTCATTTCATTGTGCTGGGTGGATGGGTGGAAGGCTATATAGCCAGGGGAGGGCCAGAACCGAGCTCAGGAAAGAGTTTCAGCCCTGCAGGCAGGCTAGCCCCATGCTAGGTAAAGGCTCAGGTGAATCATACTGGCTTAGGCGCCTGAGACTGGGCACAGGTGTCCTTTAAGCAGGGTGGGACAGCCGAAAGTTATACCACTCTTGTCTCTAGCTGTCCCCTGAACTAAGCTGGGCTAGCTCTCTATCTGTGATGCTTCTGAGAGCATTGTGGCTGAAAGAACAGGGAACACTCCTCCCACCCTGTCAGGCCTCAGGAGAGGGGAAAAACAGCTAGGGGTGTGTGTGTGTGTGTGTGTTTGGGGGTGCATTAAGTATAGCATATGCCTTAACGGGGCAGGATCCTAAGGTTTCTGGAGAAAGGGGCTGTTCTTGCCATGCTGGCACACCCAAGGGAGGGAGATGCCCTTGAATTTTTTTGAGCCTGAGGATGGTCTTGGTGGGGCACAGGAGGAACAAGGATGTGGGTAGGACTATAGGAATGGGGAGTAAGGTGGGAAAGAGAGTGGGTGGGACAAAGGCTAAAGGAAAGCCCACAATTTGCAGCTGGTTTGGCCATGGAGCTAAGGAGCCAAGGTTGGAGGTTGTCCCAGTGGGGTAAGGTGGGGGCCCCTGTGGCTGGAGACTGTGCAGTGTGGACAAAAAGGAGCCATGCATTAAACTTAACAAGCTCAGGGGAGGCCTGCGTGGCAGTTTTATGAAATTAAAACTCTAACTAAAAGCAGTTCATGGCAGGTAGTCATCCCCTAGGGACGTATTTTTCCTAACAAAGGAGGGAACATGTCTGTTGTCCTTTTTTGCATTTAAAATAACATACCTAGTAATATACTTTTTTTTTTTTTTTTTTTTTAGGTTTTATGTATTTATTTTAGAGAAAAGAGACGGGGGAGAAGCAGGAAGCATCAACTCCCATATGTGCCTTGACCAAGCAAGCTCAGGGTTTCAAACTGGCGACCTCAGCGTGCCAGGTTGATGCTTTATCTACTGCACCACCACAGGTCAGGTGTAACGTACCTTTGGAATATCAAAGCACAACTAGGACAGAGACCACAAATCCTCTCGTTGTTATTATTATTGCTATTTTTAAACAATTATTTCTCTTAAAAATTTTAAAAACTCATTGATTTTAGAGAGAGAGGGAGAGAGAGAGAGAGAGAGAAAGAATCCATTTTGGGGGTGAGGAGAAGAGTATAAAGAGGGACAAATATAAGGTGATGGAAAATGATTTGACTTTGGGTGATGGGTATACAACATAATCAACAGTTCAAATGCTATAGAAATGTTCAGCTGAAACCTATGTACTCTTATAGATCAATGTCACCCTGTTAAAGTTAATTTTCTAAATAAAATGTTAAAAGAAGAAAAATAAAGCATCCATTTGTTATTCCACTCTGCCTCTATTGGTTGCTTCCTGTATCTTGGGGTGATGCTCTAACCAATTGAGCTAACCAGCCAGGGCGCTCATTGTTATAATTATTATGTTAATTGTTAACATGTAAAAGGAGCTGGGGCTATTCACTTTACTTTTTATCTAATCCCAGAGATTTCCCCACTTTGCTTTTTCCTGGCTCCCTAACCTTCTATCACCAGTGAATTTCATGTTACCCCATATCTTCCTCTTTATGATGTATAAAATAACAGTTCAAATGCTATAGAAATGTTCAGCTGAAACCTATGTACTCTTATGGATCAATGTCACCCCATTAAATTTAATTTCCAAAAAAAAGACCCCCCCCCCAAAAAAAAACAAAAAACTTCAAGTGGTAAAACTGCTATTTTCCAGAGCAATTTCTCAATCCAGTCAGATTTTGCTTCTTGGCAATTGTCATCAGTTTGGCTCAAACTCACAAAAATTCTTGCAGGTTTGGACTTTTTTAAAGTTGACAGCAGGGAGGGGCGCCTCACCCACTCGGAACATTCTGACTTCAATCCCTGCTGTGCTAGGGAGGGGGAAGCAGCTGGGCTGGGCTGTGTAGTGGAGGAGAGGGCCTTGCTTGGTGGGGGACAGAGCCACAGCTGCCTACCAACCTGTGTCTTCAGGCTGGACACCTCCTAAAGCCACTCAGTTCACAGCATTACTTACTCAGTCCTCACTGAGAGGGGTGGCCCACCCTCTTCCTCAATACTTAAGCCTGTAGAACCCAGAACGCCAGGCTCTAATTCTAACCACTGGTTGAGCTTGGGTAAATCTGTTACCCTCTCAGAATCTTAATTACTTCACCCTACCTCTTAGGGACACCATGAGGATTAAATGAGAAGGTGGATGTGAAGTTCCTGGCACTGACATTGCCAGGTTCTCTGGCACATGGAAGACGCTCCATGCCTGACCAGTGGTGGCGCAGTGGATAGAGCATTGACCTGGGACACTGAGGTCCCAGGTTC
Organism: Saccopteryx leptura; assembly: GCF_036850995.1. Lineage (NCBI taxonomy): Eukaryota > Metazoa > Chordata > Mammalia > Chiroptera > Emballonuridae > Saccopteryx > Saccopteryx leptura. The sequence continues at coordinate 98,831,593 of NC_089505.1, read as the reverse complement.
GAATCCTTGAGGTGGTGAGCTTGAGTGTGGGGTCACTGGCTTAAGCCCAGGGTCATTGGCTTGAACCCAAGGTTACTGGCTTGAGCAAGGAGTCAGTGGCCCAGCTTGACCCCCCCCCCCCCCCCCGTCAAAGCACATATGAGAAGCAATCAATGAATAACTAAAGTGACGCAATTATGAATTGATGCTTCTCATCTCTTCCCTCTCTTATCTCTATCTCTTGCTCTTAGAAAAAAAAAAAAAAAGCCTGACCTGTGGTGGCGCAGTGGATAAAGTGTCGACCTGGAAATGCTGAGGTCGCCGGTTCGAAACCCTGGGCTTGCCTGGTCAAGGCACATATGGGAGTTGATGCTTCCAGCTCCTCCCCCCTGTCTCTCTCTCCTCTCCTCTTCTCTCTCTCTCTCTCTCTCTCTTCTCTCTAAAATGAATAAAATAAAATTAAAAACAAACAAACAAACAAACAAAAAAAACCCGGGCTAAAAAAAAAAAAGAAGATGCTCCACCAATTTCAGGTTCTTAGGGATGGGCCTGTGCAAGTGCTGGGGCAGGCAGTTTCCCCATACCCTCCCTGTAAAGCCAATATCCATGACCACCATCTCAGCATCCTGACCCATGCAGGTTCACATTGGATTCGGACAGATGGTAATGAAACAACAGAGCCATGAACTGGTGGGCCATTAGCTTTAATTCTAGCTTGCACCCGGCAGGCAAGTACAAACACACAATGGGCTCCAAAACCCACTCACATTCAGTGCTCACAAAGCTACTGACTTATCTGAGTTTCCTAGAATCAAAGGTTTTTTAGCTCACTAGACGTATTCACCTCTGTTCCCCATCTCCTTCCTTCTCCCTGCACAAACTCTGCACAAACTGGTATCTCTTTCAGCACTGTGCCATCTTGACTGCTTCTCCTGGCCTCCTCCATGTGGCCTTTTCTGCTCCCTCCTCTAATGCTAAACTCAGGAACCGAGAGAGCAAGCTCCTGGTCTGCCCCCATTTTTAAAAAAAATTTTTATTTAGCGAATAAGAAACAGGTTTTTTGTTTTGTTTTTGTTTTTTTTTTTTTAGAGAGGAGAGACAGAGAGAGAGAGAAGGGGAGGAGGAGCTGGAAGCATCAACTCCCATATGTGCCTTGACCAGGCAAGCCCAGGGTTTTGAACCGGCGACCTCAGCATTTCCAGGTCGACGCTTTATCCCACTGTGCCACCACAGGTCAGGCCGAAACAGGTTTTTACGAAGGGAGGGGACAGGGCTCTCAGAGGGAAGAGACTCGAGCACAAAAGAGGTCCACAGAGGGACCAGGGGACCAGAGAAAAGTCCCCAGAGAGAGAAAGAGAGAGAGTTGGGAGTCCGCGGAGAAGGAAAGATTAGGAGTGGAGGTTTTAGGTGAGGTTTCTCCGGCCAGAAAAAGGCCCGTGCGGTGGAACAGGCGGCACAGAGATTAAGGACAGGTGCGCAAATAATTAGAGGCCGTGAATGTAAGAGATCTCCAATCAGTTCCCAGCTTTTTTGGCGATAGTTAAATTGGTGAGGGTGTTAACACCGAAAGTCCCTTCAGGAGGCTAATTCAGTGGGTTCTGTGGCCTGGCCACAGCGGAGAAGAACAGTTTCTTCTTCCTTAGGGAGGGAGATTCCTGTGCCCCAACAGCTGCCCCCAGCCCTCGGAGTGGTCAGACCTGAGCATTAGCATCCTAAAAACTCAAGGTCCAGCCACGGATGAAAGTGGATGTGCTTGGGGAGGTCTCCACAAGCACACGCTCACTCGGATGGAAAAGAGTTCCCTGACGTAGCTACGGTTTCGGACAGGGAGTCTCGGAATAAAGAACTGAGAGGAATGCTGGAGGCAGGGGACTTACTGCACCGTGCGCCGAAGTGGGTGGAAGTCGGAGATCCTGGTACTTTCTCCTGGTTCTTTCTCGGAGGGGAGGAGAAAGGAGCAGTCCTTGCGGACTACTAATTCCTTCCGGGTTTTCAGCACCAAAATGTAAGGTATTTTTCCCCGCCGAGAAGGTAGGAATGGGCTAGAGCCACAAAGTGTGGAATAAGTAAATGGCTTTTGTAAAGCCAGTAATCAAGGCCAGGGCCACTATCACAGCCGCCTGGCCCATGCAGGTTCGCATTGGATTCGGACAGTCGGTAAAGAAACCATGGAGCCAAAAACTGATGGGCCATAGTCTTTAATCTAGCTTGCACCCGGCAGGCAAGTAAAAATACACACTGGGCTCCAAAACCCAGTCACATTCAGTGCTCACAAAGCTACTGATTTATCCGAGTTTCCTAGAATCAAAGGTTTCTAGCTCACCAACCTTATTCTCCTCAGTTCCCCATCTCCTTCCTTATCCCAGATACAAACTCTGTACAAACTGGCATCTCACTCAGCACTCCGCCATCTTGGCTGCTTTTCCTGGCCTCCTCCACGTGGCCTCCTCCCGCTGCTGGCTCTATTCTCTCTGCTCTCTCATGCTAACCTCAGGAACCAAGAGCCAAGCTCTCGTTCAGTCCCCATTTTATAGTGTAGAAATCCAAACCCTTAATCCAATATACAAAACAGGGAAGTCTCTAATACAAAGTCACTTCTCTGAGGCATGATTGGATTGTACCGCCCTACATCAAAAAGGGTAGGAAAGGCTTAATCCCAAAACCAAGCCCCAGGTTACAAGGATTCTCAACACACATTAATATCACCTGGGCGACGGCCTCCTTGTGTTATCTTTAACAAAGTGAGCATAATACATTTTATCTGCCCAACAGCTTTATTTTTTAATTATTTTTATTTATTTATTCATTTTAGAGGAGAGAGAGAGAGGTTGAGAGAGAGAGAGAGAGAGAGAGAGAAGGGGGGAGGAGCAGGAAGCTTCAACTCCCATATGTGCCTTGACCGGGCAAGCCCAGGGTTTTGAACCAGTGACCTCAGCATTCCAGGTCAACGCTTTATCCACTGCGCCACCACAGGTCAGGCAAGTTAAGTACAGAGCGCACATCCTGCCCGGCAAGTTTTCCTGACCCGGAAGAAAGAAAGATGGAGGAGAGATGGAGGTCAGGGAAGTTGCCTCTGCCCCCATTTTATAGTGTAGAAATCAAAACCTTTAATTCAATATACAAATAAGGAAGTGTCTGATACAAAGTCACTTATCTGAGGCATAATGGGATTCCTCTTGAGAGTGCACCACCCCACATCAAAAAGGGTGGGAAAGGCTTAGTCCTAAAACCAAGCCCCAGGCTACAAGGATCCTGCCTGCCCACAGCCCGCCCCCAACACACATTAATATAATCACGCCCATCCCAAGCTATCACCTGGGCGATGGGCTTTCACATGGGCAGCGCCATTTTTTTTTTTTTTTTTTTTTGTATTTTTCTGAAGCTGAAAACGAGGAAAGACAGCCAGCCAGACTCCCGCATGCACCTGATCGGGATCCACCCGGCACGCCCACCAGGGGCCACGCTCTGCCCACCAGGGGGCGATGCTCTGCCCCTCCGGGGCGTCACTCTGCCACGACCAGAGCCACTCTAGCGCCTGGGGCAGAGGCCAAGGAGCCATCCCCAGCACCCGGGCCATCTTTGCTCCAATGGAGCCTTGGCTGCGGGAGGGGAGGAGAGAGACAGAGAGGAAGGAGGGGGTGGGGGTGGAGAAGCAAATGGGCGCTTCTCCTATGTGCCCTGGCTGGGAATCGAACCCGGGTCCCCCACACGCCAGGCCGACGCTCTACCGCTGAGCCAACTGGCCAGGGCGGCAGCGCCATCTTTAACAAAGTGAGCATAAAAATTTTATCTGGGCCTGACCTGTGGTGGCGCAGTGGATAAAGCGTTGACCTGGAAACCCTGGGCTTGCCTGGTCAAGGCACATATGGGAGTTGATGCTTCCAGCTCCTCCCCCTGTCTCTCTCTCCCTCTCTCTCTCCTCTCTAAAATGAATAAAACAAACAAACAAAACAAAAAAATTGAAAAAAAATTTTTTATCTGCCCAACATTCCCCCTCTGTGTCCCTGTGCTTGGAGTCAGGTGGCGGCCCTAACTCCAGGCTGGTCCTGAGAGCCCAGGATCTGAAGACAGAACCACCCCTCCCACTCCTGGCTCCTAGCCCTTGGCGCTGAAGGCCTCCGTGGCCCTAGAAGTCCTAGAGATTCCTGGAGTTGGAGAGGCCATAGAGGGGCATTCCTGATCTTATGGGACACAGTCTGGCTTTCTGGGAGGATAGAGGAATTGCACATTCCTCCTGAAATAATTGTCCTAGAGCTATTTTCAGAGGCTCTTAGTGCCCAGGCCAGAAATGGCCAGTGATCTCGATGCCTGGGTACTTTCAGGACAAATGGCACAGAGACCCAGCCTTCTCACTGGGCCACCTGCTTGCCCTCCCAGCCCTCAGCCCAGAGCAGAACCAGGCCTGGCTGAGGCCCCACAAAGGGACTGTTGACACTGCTTTCCTGGTCCATTGAGTTCCCCAGCGCTCCTCTTTGTCCTTGGTGGTGGGGGTGGGGGCTCTGATCTCTCCTCTACACTCCCTTTTTCAGTGACTAGAACCACCCTGCCCTGGGGCAAAAGCCCCTCACTCTTTCAGTGATTGTGGGCGGGGAGGCCACAGGCAGAGCTTTCTTTGTTAAAGTAGTTTGTAATCTTGTATCTTATCATTAGAAAACATCAGATAAACCCAAATCAGAGAACGTTCTCCAAAACAACTTGCCTACACTCTTCTCGAATGCCAATGTCATAAAACACAAAGAAAGACTGAGAAACTTCCAGGTTGAAGAAAACCAAAGAGCTGAGAACTAAGGGCAAAACCTTATCCTGAGTTGGATCCTGGATTGGAGAGAGAGTTGCCCATAAAGAACATCAGTGCGACAAGAGGTGAAATTTGAATACAGACTGTATATTACATTAGTACTGTATCAATGTTAAATATCCTGGATTTGGTAATCGTAATGTGAAGATGTAAGAAAATATTCTTTTTGTATTGCTTTTATTGGGGTGACAATGATTAATACAATTATATGTTTCAATTATATGTATACAATTCTGTAGAGCCAGCAGCCACAGCCAGGGCCACTATCACAGCAACCCTGCCCATGCAGGTTTGCATTGGATTCGGACAGTCCGTAAAGAAACAGCAGAGCCAAAAACTGATGGGCCATAGTCTTTAATTCTAGCTTGCACCCGGCGGGCAAGTAAAAATACACACTGGGCTCCAAAACCCAGTCACATTCAGTGCTCACAAAGCTACTGACTTATCCGAGTTTCCTAGAACCAAAGGTTTCTAGCTCACCAGCCTTATTCACCTCTGTTCCCCATCTCCTTCCTTATCCCAGATACAAACTCTACACAAACTGGCATCTCACTCAGCACTCCGCCATCTTGGCTGCTTCTCCTGGCCTCCTCCATGTGGCCTTTCTCTGCTCTCCTCTGCTCTCTCATGCTAATCTCAGGAACCAAGAGCGCAAGCTCTCGTTTTGCCCCCATTTTATATTGTAGCTTCACAACCTTTAATCCAATATACAAAATAGGGAAGTCTCTAATACAAAGTCACTTTCTGAGGCATGATTGGATTGTACCACCCCACATCAAAAAAGGTGGGAAAGGCTTAATCCCAACACCAAGCCCCAGGTTACAACAATCCTGCCTGCCCCCAACACACATTAATATCACCTGGGCGACGGCCTCCTTGTGTCATCTTTAACAAAGTGAGCATAATACATTTTATCTGCCCAACAAATTCTATAATACATCATCTGTATATTGTATTATGTGTTCACCACCCCAAGTCAAGTCTCCTTCCATCACCACCATTAATACCCCCTTTACTCTCTTCTGTCTCCCCTCATCCCCCTTCCCCTGTTAGAAAAATTCTCAGTCTCCCAGCATAGGAGATACATGGTGAAGTATACAAGGCTAAAGATGCTATTGTCTGCAACTTACTTTTAAGATAATAATTGTGCCTGACCAGGCGGTGGCACAGTGGATAGAACGTGGGACTGGGATGCAGAGGACCCAGGTTCGAGACCCCGAGGTTGCCAGCTTGAGCACGGGCTCATCTGGTTTGAGCAAAAGCTCACCAGCTTGAGCCCAAGGTCGCTGGCTCGAGAATGGGTTACTCAGTCTGCTGAAGGCCCACGGTCAAGGCACATATGAGAAAGCAATCAATGAATAACTAAGGTCTTGCAACGAAAAACTGATAATTGATGCTTCTCATCTTTCTTCGTTCCTGTCTGTCTGTCCCTGTCTATCTCTCTCTCTGTCCCTGTAAAAAAAAATGAATAATTGTGTGTGTGTAGTGACAATAAACAGTGGATTTGGATGAAAACTATATGGAAGTTCATTGTCTTGTAAGTTTTTTTTTTCTTTTTCCTGTATTTCTCTGAAGCTGGAAACGGGGAGAGACAGTCAGACAGACTCCCGCATGTGCCCGACTGGGATCCACCCGGCATGCCCACCAGGGGGCGACGCTCTGCCCACCAGGGGGTGATGCTCTGCCCCTCTGGGGCATCGCTCCGTTGCAACCAGAGCCACTCCAGCACCTGGGGCAGAGGCCAAGGAGCCATCCCCAGCGCCCGGGCCATCCTTGCTCCAGTGGAGCCTCAGCTGCGGGAGGGGAAGAGAGAGACAGAGAGGAAGGAGAGGGGGAGGGGTGGAGAAGCAGATGGGCGCTTCTCCTGTGTGCCCTGGCCGGGAATCGAACCCGGGACTTCTGCACACCAGGCCGACGCTCTACCACTGAGCCAACCGGCCAGGGCCATCTTGTAAGTTTTTAGTAAGTGGAAAAATTTTCAAAACAAAAAGTAAAGCTGTGCTTCTAATATTTAGGGAAGGAAATGATGGAGAGGCTTATCTTGGCAAATGCTGTGAGAACTCAAAAGGGGATTTTGTTTGTTGATTCAACAAATATGTACTGGATGCCCACTATGGACCAGGTGTTAGTGAGGGGCATGAGGGTTTTGAAAGGAGCTGAGATTTGTTCCCTGAACAAGACTCAGACTCCAAGCAGAGTCTCTCTCATGGCAGGCACTAAACACGGGATTGCTGAGGGCATGAGGAAGAGGTGAGGAGGAAGGAAAGGAGGTGCTGTTATTCCCAGGAATGGGTCATTCAAAGGGACAGCACTCTAGGGCCTCTCAATAAATATTTGCTAACCCAATGAGAAAAGAGAAGTAATTGATGCTGACCACAGCCAATAGGAGTTATATTAGACCCAGTATAGAACTTCCTGACTCTCGGCATAATTAAACACTTTGAAAAACAATAAGGAATTCTGAAAAACGTCCACCCTAGCCCTGTTTTAAAAATAGGACCCATCTGTCTTGAAAGGCTTAAAGTGGCACTGGCTGTGAGGCAGGGGCCTCACCAGTGTGACCCGGCGAGGCCCCTCCCAGCTCTAAGATTCCGTGAGTCTATGACACGGCCAGCAGTCTGGAGTGGCGACATGAAGGTATCCCCAGTGGACAGCAAGAGGAGGGATAGGTCATCTACCTCCTGAAGACAGAGTAAGAGTGGGAGAAGGCCCTTACGCAGGTGGGGCCCAGCCAACCAGGAGGGGAAGGTGGGGCCCTGTGAGGGTCGGCCCTCAGTTACTCCCTATATTTCCAGAGGAGGAGATGGGGTGGGGTTAGACTAGGGAGGGGAGAGGCAAGGGTCTGGACATTCCACTCGATTCAGACCCAAAAGACAAGGGCAGCTGATGGGCCGTGGACTGGGAGAAGGAATGGCAGCTGTTTTCTGGGTGGGACAGGCTCAAATTCAGCTCTGTTCTCAGTAGGCAGAAGTGGAAAATTAGCATCAAGCTGGCAGTCCTGGGGGAGAGAAATCAGAGCCTTCCTTCTGGTGGGGGAGTATTGGGGAACTCGGGGGAGTATTGGGGAACAGTGAGGGGAGGACAACGCTGCCCTTGCTGGGCCCAGGCAGGCCCAGGAACAGGAGGTGGGGTTAAATTCCTGTGAAGTGCCTACTTTTGGACCAGGAGGAGTTCTCACCCCCATTTGTGGAGTGGATGAGGACACCCCCTACTGTCTGAGAGGGCCAAGGCCAAATATCCTGGAAGGTTCATATCTCACAAGTCCAGCCTCGTTAGTAGAGGGAGCTGGGGCACCTGTCCCCCGTCATTTGGGGTTCCTAAAGTCAAGATCAATTTAGTTAGTAGGTTAGCAAGTGCTCCCAATTGTGTCCTCATCCAGGCAGGCAGAGCAGGTGTGGTGAGAATTCTTCCTAAGTAGATTGTGAGGGAGGCCAAAGTCACCCCAATAACATAGCATTGTCTTTCAGGGTTATTCAGACACACTCAAGACAGTACCTTGTCCCCACCACTAACAAGCTGTGTGATCTAAAGGCAAGTCATTTCATCTCTCTTAGCCTCAGTTTCTCCATCTGTCAGCTAGGAATAGAATGTTGTGGTAACCGCCAACTTGATTTGTAGTAAGAATTATGTGTAAGACACAGCAAAGGTCCAGGCTCAGAGATAGTGCACATCGTGTTGTATTGCTGCTTCTAAAACATCTTTTTTTAAAAAGATTTTATTTATTGATTTTACAAATGCGAGGAAAAGAACGAGAAATAGTTGCTTCACTCTAGCTGTTCATTGGTTGCTTATCGTATGTGTTTTGATGGGGCAAGCCCAGGGTTTCCAACTGACAACCTTAGCACTCCAGGTCAGTGCTCTATCTACTGTGCCACCACAGGTCAGGCAGACACATTTTTAATTTTTTTAAAATATTTTTTTTTTTTTTTTCAGAGAGAGAGAGGGATAGACAGGGACAGACAGACAGGAACGGAGAGAGATGAGAAGTATCAATCATTAGTTCTTTTTTTTTAAATTTTTCTGAAGCTGGAAATCCGGAGAGACAGTCAGACAGACTCCCGCATGCGCCCGACCGGGATCCACCCGGCACGCCCACCAGGGACGACGCTCTGCCCACCAGGGGGCGATGCTTTGCCCCTCCGGGGCGTTGCTCTGCCATGACCAGAGCCACTCTAGCGCCTGGGGCAGAGGCCAAGGAGCCATCCCCAGCGCCCGGGCCATCCTTGCTCCAATGGAGCCCCGGCTGCGGGAGGGGAAGAGAGAGACAGTGAGGAAAGAGGGGGTGGGGGTGGAGAAGCAAATGGGCGCTTCTCCTATGTGCCCTGGCCGGCAATCGAACCCGGGTCCCCCACACGCCAGGCCGACGCTCTACCACTGAGCCAACCGGCCAGGACAATCATTAGTTCTTCATTGCGTGTTGCAACACCTTAGTTGTTCATTGATTGCTTTCTCATATGTGCCTTGACCACGGGCCTTCAGCAGACCAAGTAACCCCTTGCTGGAGCCAGCAACCTTGGGTTCAAGCTGGTGGGCTTTTTGCTCAAACCAGATGAGCCCGCGCTCAATCTGGCGACCTTGGGGTCTCGAACCTGGGTCCTCTGCATCCCAGTCCAACGCTCTATCCACTGCGCCACCGCCTGGTCAGGCAATTTTTAAAAAATTTTATTGATTGATTTTAGAGAGGAACAGGGGTGGGGGAGAAAGAGAGAGAGAGAAACATTGATTTGTTGTTCCACTTTTTTATGCATTCGTTCGTTGATTCCCCCCCCCCTTTTTTTTTTACAGAGACAGAGAGAGAGTCAGAGAGAGGGATAGATAGGGACAGGAACAGAGAGAGATGAGGAGCATCAATCATCAGTTTTTAGTTGTGACACCTTAGTTGTTCATTGATTGCTTTCTCATATGTGCCTTGACGCGGGCCTTCAGCAGACCAAGTAACCCCTTGCTCAAGCCAGCGACCTTGGGTCCAAGCTGGTGAGCTTTTGCTCAAACCAGATAAGCCCGCGCTCAAGCTGGAGACCGTGGGGTCTCAAACCTGGGTCCTCCGTATTCCAGTCCGACGCTCTATCCACTGCACCACCACCTGGTCAGGCATTTCCCCCTCTTTCTTTTCTAAGTGAGAGGAGGGGAGATAGACAGATTCCTGCATGCACCCTGACCGGATCCACCTGCCAACCCCCATCTGGGACCAATCCAATGCTCTGCTCATCTGGGGCCATGCTCACAGCTGAGCTATTTTTTAGCTCTTGAGGCGGAGGCTCCAGGGAGCCATCCTCAGTGCCCAGCTGCAAAAGGGGAAGAGAGAGAGAGAGAGCTAAGGGGGAAGTAGGAGGGTGGAGAAGCAGATGGTCGCTTTTCTTGTGTGCCCTGACCAGGAATCGAACCTGGGACATCACATGCTATGTCAACACTTTACCATTGAGCCAACCAGCCAGGGCCTCATTGGTTGATTCTTGTATGTGGCCTGATTGGGGATTAAGCCTGCAACCTGGGCGTACTGAGATGATGCTCTAACCAACTGAGCTACTCAATCAGGGCTCTGAGACATATGCTTTAGTATCTCAGTACATTGTATCTGAGTACATAGTATAGTTGATGATTAGCTATTACCTTGAGAGAAGACCTACTGTTTTAGTGCTTGGAATTTCACCATTAGAGATTCAATCCTTGACCTCTGGTCTTCTGGAGTCCCCCTGCTTAAAGGGCAAATGGGAATTTTAGAATGTGGGCTAGAGCAAAAGGAAAGAGAGACTGCCCCGCTCTTTCTAGGGGGTCTTTTGGCCTCTGTCATTCTCAGGGTCTTGCCTTCTTACCCGTCTCTTGCCTTCTCTTTGTGCTTTCTGAAGAATAGGATGTCTGTTTTCCAGTTTGAATATCCCTTTGGCCTAGGAGGAAGATGGGGAGAAGGAGAAGGGTGGTGGCTCTGTGGAGACAGAGGGAACACCTAGAGAGAAATTCTGGAGGGAGGGGGACAAGGAGCCAAGGAAAACTGACCCAACTCTCTCCTTGTCAGGCCCTGGTAACCAGCCTCCAGGTGTGCTCAGAGCAGTTCAGTGCTACGAAGCTTTATCCACCCAGCAGGCCAATGTCTGGACACCAGGTGAGATGTTCCAATACTTCTAGCTGCTTGAACCATCCCAACAATGTGTCCTTTCTGGACCAGACTCCAGGCTTGTCCCAATGCCCTGTGACCGGGGCTAACAGCCTCAAACATCCCTGCACCTCAATTAGCTCAGAGTTCAGCAGCTGTCGCAGCCCTTTGGAGCAGTCTGCCAACCTCAGCTCCCTCAAACTTCCAGTGAGGAAAATCTGCATGGGCCGGCCCTACAACTCCACATGCGTAGAGATGAGCCACCTGGCGAAGTGCCGCAAGGCGGCCAAAAATCCTGCTTGCTGTGGCAGCCCCCACTGCCTGCTCTGCACAGATCATCCATCGGACCCCTCTAGCCCCACCTTTCTGGACCAACTCATCAAAGGCATCGAGTTCCTCGACAGATCCACCAATGCCATCTACATCAACTGCCCCAAGTCACTGAGCCTGCCAAAGCTCGCCGCCAGCTGCCTGGAACAGGCTGCCAACTCCATCTACCTGGATGACCCAGACCACTGCTTCCCCCGCAGCCACTCCAACCCCAGCACCGGCATAGCTGCCTCTCGCAACACCAGCACCTGCATGGTGCCGTCCACCAGGAGTGTCAATGCTTTGCAGCGTATGGATGACTCTGTCAACACAAATTGCACATGCCGGCTTCATAGCCAGAAGTTCACTCCAAAGCAGCCACAGAGGCCGGGGATAAAGTTGCCTGAGATTCCTTTGTTTGGCAGCGGGATCTTTTCTTTAGGTCGTCTGCCCAAGTTTTGGGAAGCAATCCACTCAGGCTGGAGTATCCCCGAACCCATCTCCAAACCCAGTAATAGCTGGTGGTGACATCGACACCAACCATGAAATGGAAACACGTCCATCAGGCTGCAGTTGTGCAAAATAAATTTTTTGTGGCAAATTCCTTCTTCCGAGGCTCCATTGAGGGAAGATGGCTGTTTAGATGGAGGATTATCAATTTTAAAAATATCATAATGTTCTGTGGGGTGAACAAAAATACTTACTGGCTGAATGTGAAACCCACAGATCTCAGTTTGGAATCTCTGGGTTTTATTTTGTGTGGATCACTGAGGTGGTTCCTAGCCTCCCTTACCCTTTGTTCCCCCAGGTGAAGAAATAGACTGACTGTTTATACCCAGTCCCCATCCAAACTCTTCTTTTCCAGGATTATCGATTTTAGCACAACCCCATATAAGCAGAAAGGTAGAAGTGATGATGGTGATGTTGATAGCAAACCCTGTAGAGCCCTTACTATGTGGCAGGCACTGTTATAAATGTTTTATATACATTCATTCTTTTAGTATACGTGCTGCTGAAGCAAGCACATATATTCATTGTTTTAAAGAGGTGGTTTTGCCTTGGCTGGATAGCTCAGTTGTTAGAACATCATCCTGAAGCACGGAGGTTGCTGATTCAATCTCCGGTCAGGACACATACAGGAACAGATTGATATTTCTCTCTCTCTCTCTCTCTATCATTTCCTTTCTCACTAGAATCAATTAAAAAAAATAGAAATATGGTTTTGATGACCAGGGTCTAGGGTGGACATAGAGAAACTTTACAATGGTCAGTGTGAGATGTGTTGGAATAGGTAACATGGGATAGTGGCAGGTAGGATGGCCCTTCCTGGTAAATCTTTGAAAAGAATAGTTCTGTCTCACCCAGGTGAAGACTGGAGGGTCAGAAAGAGGTGGTCCCGCATTGCTTGCTGGGAATGTCTGAGAAAATGTTCCCTGGGCCACCAAAGGTTTCAGACTCAATTGATTTGGATGCTAAGAAACAAGGCCCCACAAGGGCATACAAGTATTCGCCATTCTCCCAGCAAGGGATTCTGTAGACTGCAATTCCAACCTAGTTCTGCCATTCACCTGCCCAGAGACCTTGGGTTCATCATTTCCCTTCTTTATGCCTTTGTTTTTTCTTCTGTAACATGAGTGGGATAGCTTTAATGATATCTAAGGACCCCCAAACTCTGATATTTCTGTCCTTCCTTCTGGTCCCAAGCCAGGTCTAGAGTCTCCTGAGCTGAGAATTAAGAGTGACCCCTTCTAAAAAAAAAAAAAAAAAAAGAGTGACCCCTTCTTCACCCAAGAACCCAAGTCCTGTATTATTTTCCCCAGTGGCCCAGGGGCCATTTCGGGTCTCAGGTCCCATTTTTGTGTGGCTCTGAACTTTGGGCCCAGCCACCTTTCTTTTTATTTTTTTTATTTTAAAGATTTTTATTTATTCATTGCTTAGAAAGGAGAGACAGAGAGAGAGACAGAGAGAGGAGAGGGGAGGAGCAGGAAGCACCAACTCCCATGTGTGCCTTGACCAGGCAAGCCCAGGGTTTCGAATCAGTGACCTCAGCATTTCAGGTCAATGCTCTTTTTTTTTTTTTTTTTTTTTTTTTGTGGCAGAGACAGAGTCAAAGAGAGGGACAAACAGACAGGAAGGGAGAGAGATGAGAAACATCAATTCTTTGTTTTGCGGTTCCTTAGTTGTTCATTGATTGATTTCTCATATGTGCCTTAACTGGGGGGGCTACAGCAGACCAAGTGACCCTTGCTCAAGCCAGAAAACTTAGGCTCAAGCTGTGAGCCTTGCTCAAACCAGATGAGCCCACGCTCAAGCTGGCGACCTCAGGGTCTCGAACCTGGGTCCTCCGCGTCCCAGTCCGATGCTCTATCCACTGGTCAGGCCTGGTCCGATGCTTTTATCCACTGCATCACCATAGGTCAGGCCCAGCCAGACCTTTCTTGCTGGAGCTCTCCTGTCTCCTTGGAAATTGGGGGGCCAGTAACAGCCCAGAGTCTGGAATGGGGATGACCTTGAAATAATACAGAACCTGGAATTCTACAAAGTTCCGTGGCTCTTGGAGGAGGTGGCCTGCTGTGGCCTAGTCCTATGGCCAAACAGAAGGCAGCAAGTCTGAATATCCCTACCAGAGATTGCCACATTAGTCCCAGGATAGGAGGAAGAAAGGGGGCACCGAACTCTCAGCTCATTGAATGCACCCCCATTTCTATACCATCTTCGGAGGACAAGGACACTCCTTCCTGAGTCCAAAGCTCAGCAGCTCCTTTCTTTGGCATCCCTTCCCTCCCCAGGAAGATGACTTTGGTCTTTGTCTGAGGGGTCCTCGCCCTCAGACCTATTCACCAGGTGACCATTCACAGGAAAACAGCTTGTTAGAATCTATTTAGGTCCAGCTTAAGAAGTAGCTCAAGAGCCTGACCAGGTGGTGGCACAGTGGATAGAGCATTGGACTGGGATGTGGAGGACCCAGGTTCGAGACCCCGAGGTTGCCAACTTGAGCGCGGGCTCATCTGGTTTGAGCAAAGCTCACCAGCTTGAGCCCAAGGTCGCTGGCTCAAGCAAGGGATCATTTGGTCTGCTGTAGCCCCATGGTCAAGGCACATATGAGAAAGCAATCAATGAACAACTAAGGTGTCACAACGAAAAACTGATGATGCTTCTCATCTCTCTCCATTCATGTCTGTCTGTCCCTATCTATCCCTCTGTTTGACTCTCTCTGTCTCTGTAAAAAAAAAAAGTAATTCAAGAGTGTCCTGATTCCCAAGCCCCAGCCGGCCACTCAAAGCCATCCCCTTCCTGCTTTAAGCTCATATTTGCATAAGAGTCATCCCTATCTCTCCCTGATATGCCTACCTCAAATATGGTCCAATTTCCCCTAATCAGAGTGTAAGACTCTTAGCTAGGACATTGATCTTTTTTAATTAATTAATTAATTAATTAATTAATTTTTACAGAGACAGAGAGTGAGTCAGAGAGAGGGATAGACAGGGACAGACAGACAGGAACGGAGAGAGATGAGAAGCATCAATCATTAGTTTTTTTGGTTTTTTTTTTTTGTATTTTTCTGAAGTTGGAAATGGGGAGGCAGTCAGACAGACTCCTGCATGCACGTGACCGGGATCCACCCGGCATGCCCACCAGGGGGTGATGCTCTGCCCATCTGGGGTGTTGCTCTGCTGCAACCAGAGCCATTCTAGCGCCTGAGACAGAGGCCTCAGCGCCGGGCCAACTTTGCTCCAATGGAGCCTTGGCTGTGGGAGGAGAAGAGAGAGACAGAGAGGAAGGAGAGGGGGAGGGGTGGAGAAGCAGATGGGTGCTTCTCCTGTGTGCCCTGGCCGGGGATCGAACCTTGGACTCCTGCACGCCAGGCCGACGCTCTACCACTGAGCCAACCGGCCAGGGCAATCATTAGTTTTTCATTGTGCATTGCAACACCTTAGTTGTTCATTGATTGCTTTCTCATATGTGCCTTGACCACGGGCCTTCAGCAGACCTAGTAACTCCTTGCTGGAGCCAGCGATCTTGGGTTCAAGCTGGTGGGCTTTTTGCTCAAACCAGATGAGCTTGCGCTCAAGCTGGTGACATCAGGGTCTCAAACCCGGGTCTCTGCATCCCAGTCCAATGCTCTATCCACTGCGCCACTGCCTGGTCAGGCTAGGTCATTGATCTTTAGGTCTCCAGTATCTAGCCCAGTTCTAACTCACAATAGGGGCTAGATTATTATATTGATGCTTTGTGTTCAGCAGGTACTCAGTAATGGTAACTACTATTATCTTAAGAGTAATTACAGTATCTTGCATATAATGGATTTTCAATAACTAAGAAGGAGCCTGACCAGGCAGTGGCGCAGTGGATAGAGCGTCAGATTGGGATGTGGAGGACCCAAGTTCGAGACCCCAAGGTTGCCAGCTTGAGTGCGGGCTCATCTGGTTTAGCAAGGCTCACCAGCTTGAGCAAGGGGTCACTTGGTCTGCTGTAGCCCCAGGTCAAGGCACATATGAGAAATCAATCAATGAACAACTAAGGAGCCGCAACTAAGAATTGATGTTCCTTGCCTGACCAGGCGGTGGCACAGTGGATAGAGCATCGGACTGGGATGCAGAGGACCCGAGTTCGAGACCCCAAGGTCGCCAGCTTGAGTGCGGGCTCATCTGGTTTGAGGAAAAGCTCACCAGCTTGAACCCAAGGTTGCTGGCTCCAGTAAGGGAGGGGTTACTCGGTCTGCTGAAGGCCCGCGGTCAAGGCACATATGAGAAAGCAATCAATGAACAACTAAGGTGTTGCAACGCGCAATGAAAAACTAATGATTGATGCTTCTCACCTCTCTCTGTTTCTGTCTGTCTGTCCCTGTCTATCCCTCTCTCTGACTCACTCTCTGTCTCTGTAAAAAAAAATAAAATAAATAAAAATTATAAAAAAAAAAAAAAAAAAAAGAAGTGATGTTCCTCATCTCTCTCCTTTCCTGTTTGTCTGTCCCTCTCTCTGACTTTCTTTGTCTGTGCCACAAAAAAACCCCCAAACAAACTAATAAGGATGACAACCAACATTTATTAACTCTGAACTATACCCCAGGCATTAAGTGCTTTATGTGAATTAACTCATTTAATTCTCAGAGCAATCCTTTAAGGAAGGTAATATTGTCCCTACTGTATAGATGGGAAACTGAGGCACAGAGAGTTCAGGTATAAATGATGTGATAAAGATGGTTACAATGCATGGAACACAGTGGCTCTTCAAAAAATAAATGTGCAGAGTAGGCACTCAATAATAATTATCTTCATGATTGCAACATTTTGGAAATAGTAGGTGCTCCACAGATGCATTCCAATGAATGGCAAATGTCATTACAGAGCCCAGTACCTAGTGGGTGCTCAAATAATGTTTGACCATTGGTTGGGGATTAGGTTGTACTTTAAAGGGACCGGATCTCTGTGCTGGGATCAACCTTCTCAGGATAATTGCTCATGACTCACAAATCCCTTCCATCAGTCACTCAGCCTAAGTCCAGAGAAAATAAGGCTCTTAGTTAGAGAAGGCCTTCTGCTTCATGTGGTCATGCCAAGTCCACAGGAAGTCCCTGTATCTATGGTTCAGGTCATGTATCTGCAGGCTCCATGTAAACAGGAAGCAGCGTGCTGGTTGCAGAACAATGTTACAGCCTGCTGTGCTCTCCATCTTTTGTACAAAAGTGGCCTAAGTGTCCCCACAGCTGAGGTTGGCCAGGGAAAGTCCTTCACGCCTGCTGAAGTACGTCATCATTTATTACACACCCATGCTGTGTGCCAGGCATGCTGCCAAGGCCTGAAACAGGCTTTCAACCTTCGGCTCCCTGTGAGGTTCTGGTCTAGTACCCCATTTTGCAGAGGGGGAAACTGAGGCACACAGAGAGATAGTGGTGTGCCCAACCTCCCACAGCTGATAAGTAGCAGAGCTGGGATTCCAACCCAGGTCTCTAACCCTTAGCCAATGCCCTTTCTGTCCAAATCAGTGTTTCTCTTCTTAGTTGTTTTTTTGTTTTGTTTTGTTTTTTACAGAGACAAAGAGAGTCAGAGAGAGGGATAGATAGGGACAGACAGACAGGAACGGAGAGAGATGAGAAGCATCAATTATCAGTTTTTCGTTGGGACACCTTAGTTGTTCATTGATTGCTTTCTCATATGTGCCTTGACCGTGGGCCTTCAGCAGACCGAGTAACCCCTTGCTCGAACCAGCGACCTTGGGACCAAGCTGGTGAGCCTTGCTCAAACCAGAAGAGCCTGTGCTCAAGCTGGTGACCTCGGGGTCTCGAACCTGGGTCCTCCGCATCCCAGTCCAATGCTCTATCTACTGCGCCACCGCCTGGTCAGGCTCTCTTCTTAGTATTTATTGAATAAGTTTTGAGAGAAAGAGGGGTAAATCTTGGCCTCCAAAATATGCAGTAAATTAGACAAAGCAAGGATTGTATTTAAGCCCGGGGGTTTGGGCTGTCCACAGCACCAGTCTTCTGAACAGGGCTGTGTTAACCTGGTACATGCTCCTACAGGAAATAGACAAAGGGAGAAATTGCTTCAAAGGTCATCTTTTGTCTCAATTGCTCAATCCACTGGTCCCTGCATCATTTGGTAACATTGAGTATAGGTGCATTATATTAGAATTATTTTTAAAATTTATTTTATTTTATTATTTTTAATGATTTTATTTATTGATTTTACAGAGA
This sequence comes from Saccopteryx leptura, assembly GCF_036850995.1. Lineage (NCBI taxonomy): Eukaryota > Metazoa > Chordata > Mammalia > Chiroptera > Emballonuridae > Saccopteryx > Saccopteryx leptura. Next base: position 98,813,722 of record NC_089505.1, on the reverse strand, counting down.
GAGGAGAGAGGCAGTTAAGAATGAGAAGTAACAATTCATAGTTGCTTCACTTTAGTTGTTCATTGATTGCTTGTCGTATGTGCCTTGACCAGGCAAGCCCAGGCTTTTGAACCAGCGACCTCAGCATTCCTGGTCGACGCTTTATCCACTGCGCCACCATAGGCCAGGCTAGAATTATTTCTGTATATAAAAATATACGATGTGACCCTTTTCAAACATAATTTAATATTACTATTTTAAGATCCTAAAAAATAAATGGTTTTTGTATGACCAAGATGCATGTGTGAGAGACACACTTATCCTATTCCCGACTGATTACTCCATACCTAACCTTTCCTTACCCTGAACCTACCCTCTAAACCTTAGCCCACCCTACCCCTCGCCCCATTCCTGAGGCCCATTTTACCCCTTACTGTCTTTCCGGTCTACACATAACTGGTTCTGCTTGCTCCGCATAAGAAACATAAAACTAGGAGTGGGGGCTACCTCCCCACACCAACTGCATCCACACTGCCCTCTTGTAAGTTGAAATCGCAGGAAAAGGAAAGAGCCTCAGACATGTTCTGTGCCTGAGTTGGTACTACCATTTTTGGCAAACTCTCTTCACAGCTGCCTGGGCCCCTCCCAACGGGACAGGAATTTCTCATGAACAATTGAACAAAGCCGGGAACTCAGAGGGAGAAGGCACAGGACATTCCAAAAGGATTTCTCTCAAGCTCAAAAGACAACATGTGAGAACACTGCAGAAGGTTCATAGCCTAGCAAAGAAAAGCATGAAAGGGATGAAAAATCTGCCTGGTAGGAAGGGCAGTGTAGGCTGTAGGAAGGACCAATGTGCCAAAGGTCAGGAGGTTTGGGTGGAAGGCCTGCTTCTCCTGACTCTGCTGAGGTCACTCCGCCTCTCTGGTCTCTGATTTGTGGTCCTTAAAAGTGGAAGGAGCCTGACCAGGCGGTGGCACAGTGGATAGAGCGTCGGACTGGGATGCCGAGGACCCAGGTTCGAGACCCCGAGGTCACCAGCTTGAGTGCGGGCTCATCTGGTTTGAGCAAAAGCTCACCAGCTTGGACCCAAGGTCGCTGGCTTGAGCAAGGGGTCACTTGGTCTGCTGTAGCCCCATGGTCAAGGCACATATGAGAAAGCAATCAATGAGCAACTAAGGTGTCACAACAAAAAACTGGTGATTGATGCTTCTCATCTCTCTCTGTTCCTGTCTGTCCCTATGTATCCCTCTCTCTGGCTCTCTCTTTGTCTCTGTAAAAAAAATAAAAATAAAAATAAAAAATAAAAAATGGAAGGAGCTGCAGGCCCTGGCCAGTTGGCTCTGTGGATAGAGCATCGGTCCAGCATGCGGACGTCCTGGGTTTGATCCCCTGTCAGGGCACACAATAGAAGCAACCGCCTGCTTCTCTCCCCTTCCCTCTCTCTTTCTCCCTCTTTTCCCCTCTCACAGCCAGTGGCTTGATTGGCTCAACTGGTCTGAGGGTCAGCCTCAGGCACTGAGGATAGCTTGGTTGATTCAAGCACTAGCCCCAGATGGGGTTGCCAGGTGAATCTCAATAGGAGCTCATGAGGAGTCTATCTCTCTAGCTCCCCTCCTCTCTCACTTAAAAAAAAACAAAAACATGCCTGACCTGTGGTGGCGCAGTGGATAAAGCGTCGACCTGGAAATGCTGAGGTCGCCAGTTCGAAGCCCTGGGCTTGCCTGGTCAAGGCACATATGGGAGTTGATGCTTCCAGCTCCTCCCCCCTGTCTCTCTCTCTCTCTCTCTCTCTCTCTCTCTCTCTCTCTCCTCTCTAAAATGAATAAATAGTAAAAAATAAATAAATAAAGAAAACTATGGCTTGACCTGTGGTGGTGCAGTGGATAAAGCGTAGACCTGGAAATGCTGAGGTCGCCGTTTCGAAACCCTGGGCTTGCTGGTCAAGGCACATATGGGAGTTGATGCTTCCTGCTCCTCCCCCCTTCTCTCTCTCCTTTCTCTCTCTTCCCCTCTCTCTCTCCTTTCTAAAAAAATGAATAAATTAAAAAAATTTAAAAAACAACAACAAAAAACAAAAACAAACAAAAAAGATGCTGCAAAAGTAACCACATGGATTCATACATACCTGGTCACAGCAATGCTAAATTAATCACAACGACCTGGGAACAACCCAAATATTCAACAATAAGATGGAGTTAATAAACAGCGATGTGTCGATGAGATACAATGCCAAATAATTATTAGAAATACTATATGCAAAAATATGAGTGCTAAGCCCTGGCTGGTTGGCTCAGTGGTAGAGTGTCGGCCTGGTGTGCAGGAGTCCCGGGTTCAATTCCTGGCCAGGGCACACAGGAGAAGTGCCCATCTGCTTCTCTACCCCTCCCCCTCTCCTTCCTCTCTGTCTGTCTCTTCCCCTCCCGCAGCCAAGGCTCCATCGGAGCAAAGTTGGCCGGGGTGCTGAGGATGGCTCTATGGCCTCTGCCTCAGGCGCTAGAATGGCTCTGGTTGCAACAGAGCAACGCCCCAGATGGGCAGAGCATCGTCCCCTGGTGGGCATGCCGGGTGGATCCCAGTCGGGCGCATGCAGGAGTCTGACTGCCTCCCCGTTTCCAACTTCAGAAAAATACAAAAATAAAAAAAATAAAAGGACCTATAAAAAAATATATGAGTGCTATTCAAAGTAGTTGGCCCTCAAATTGCATATGCAATAAAAAGCTTGTACCAGAGTCCTGGCTGGGTAACTCAGTTGGTTGGAGCATTGCCCTGATATACCAAGGTTGTGGGTTTGATCTCCAGTCAGGGCGCGTGCGTGGACACACACACACACACACACACACACACACGAGCTTGTACCAGAATGTAAATCTATGTACTGCTTCCAAAACAGACCAAGTATGGCAAGAAAAAGAAGTGTCAGCTAAGTTAAACAGAGTACTTACTGATACAGTTGATTTCCACTCTGAGCAAGCTTCTTATCTCATCTCAGACTGGTACTAAACAGTTTGGGGACTGGCACTGATCCACAGAGCCGTTTTTAAGTGGCCCTGGTCTTTTCTGACACATAGAACTGCGTTTATGAGGAGAACATTAAGCAGGAAAAGCAAAACATAAAATCATATGCATAGATGGATCACATGATGTAAAATGCACATGAGTACAGTGACAAAGGAAGCGAAATGAACATTTATGGAGCTCCAACTTCCTGCACAGAAGTCTTCTATGGCTGAATAGTGTGGGCAGGAATGTGAAGGGGTATGCGGAGACCATAGAATTCCCGCCCAGCTGGAGGGAGGGGGTGGGGGGGAATGAGTGACAAACTCAAATTAGAGAAACCACTTATAGCCAGCTCAGGAGCTAGGCTCTGGGGCAGTGTGTGCAAGGCGTATTTTGAGAAATCACAGTTTTGTGAGATGTTAAAAAGATTTTTTTTGGCCCTGGCCGGTTGGCTCAGCGGTAGAGCGTCGGCCTAGCGTGCGGAGGACCCCGGTTCGATTCCTGGCCAGGGCACACAGGAGAAGCGCCCATTTGCTTCTCCACCCCTCCCCCTCTCCTTCCTCTCTGTCTCTCTCTTCCCTCCTGCAGCCAAGGCTCCATTGGAGCAAAGATGGCCCGGACGCTGGGGATGGCTCTGTGGCCTCTGCCTCAAGCGCTAGAGTGGCTCTGGTCGCAACATGGCGACGCCCAGGATGGGCAGAGCATCGCCCCCTGGTGGGCAGAGCCTCGCCCCTGGTGGGCGTGCCGGGTGGATCCTGGTCGGGCGCATGCGGGAGTCTGTCTGACTGTCTCTCCCTGTTTCCAGCTTCAGAAAAATGAAAGAAAAAAAAAAAGATTTTTTTTTTTTAACAGAGACAGAGAGAGAGTCAGAGAGGGATAGACAGGGACACACAGACAAGAATGGAGAGAGATGAGAAGCATCAATCATTCGTTTTTTGTTGCGACACTTTAGTTGTTCATTGATTTTTTTCTCATATGTGCCTTGACGGCGGGCCTTTAGCAGACCGAGTAACCCCTTGCTCAAGCCAGTGACCTTGGGTCCAAGCTGGTGAACTTTGCTCAAACCAGATGAGCCTGTGCTCAAGCTGGCGACTTTGGGGTCTCGAACCTGGGTCTTCTGCATCCCAGTTCGCTACTCTATCCACTGCGCCACCGCCTGGTCAGGCTTAAAAAGATTTTTTTACAAAAATAAGGGAGGTTCCTATCTTGAATATGTTGAGGAATGCTGCATTAAACAGGGCAGGTGACTGCGCTGGAGGTCTGTCTGCTCAGAAACTTTACTGTGTCCGTGTCTCTTGAGATGGCCAAAGTGTGGGAAAGAGTGCAGAGTCCCCACACTTCTTGAGCAGGGAACCCCTTTCCCAAGGAGCATCTCAGGGAGCAGGTGATCCATGAGGCACAGTGTGGGACCGCTGCCCTGGGCCTGGGACTCGCAACAGAAGCTCAGCAAGAAAGTGACTGATGAGGGGTGGTGGGAAGATATCAAGGAGTGGTCAGAGGGCCAAATCCAAGGCCATTTTCAGAAGAGTTACATTTCTGCCTGGGCAAAGTTGAGAATGACCCTTGGGACGAGGGGTGGGGGCAACAGGCAGCATCGGGAGTGGGTTCTAGAGTCAGACAGTCGTGAACAAGAATTCTGGTTCTACCACGTACTGACTGTGTGTGCTCAGCAGGCTCCTTCATCCCCTGGGCCTCAGTTTCCTTGTCTGGTAAAGGGAAGTAATAAAATATACTCACTTGTCCATAATCCCAGGACTATGATAGTGATCCAATGAGATTCGATGTTGATCAAACCATGAGGGAGTTTATCTTTTTCACAAGCACAAAACACACCAGAAGGGGACATTTATGCCTTATGACATGCTTGAATCAACTTGTTCTTTCATTCAAGTAAAATTATTCAAGTGGCAACTCCATGCCAAGCATTGTGCTCCTCACAGGGAATATAGTTGGGAACAAGACAGAAATCAGACAGCTGTGCTCCCTGCCTTCATTATGCCTCCAAATATTAAATGATCTTCCCAATTGTAGCTATTGTCAAAAATGTTAAGAGAGAAGCATGGGGGTGGGGGGTGGGGGGTGGGGGGAAAGTATGGCAGAGGACATGATCTAGCCTGGGAGGTCAGGGAAGTCTTCCATGGCTACATGAATTTCGAGCTGAATTATAAAAGAGAGTAGGGTGAAGGGAAAGGGAGGGAGGTATCGGGTGAAAACAGCACTTGAAGAGAAACAGCATGTGCAAAGACCATGCTGGGATAGGGATGTGGCAGGAGTATTACCTTGCCAGGCCCTGCAGGGCCCTCCGAGGGGACTGTTACAGCCTGCTGAGAACTGTATCCTCCCTTCTCATCCTCCTCCGCATTGTCTCCTTGTGTTTCTTTTCCTCCATCCCCACTCCCTTTCAATACGAATTTCCTGTTCCACTTTCTCACCCAATAACATATCCTTACCCTACCAGCACCTCTTTTCCCACACAGACATTGGAACCCTTGTGCAAAATAGATGTTTACTTTCATTATTGAATGAATGCAGGGCCACAGCTAGCCCACACAGTGCTTTTGCTCATATTAGTGAAAGGTACCTGTTCTGGGCAGATATAGCCTCACAACAGGGCCTACTTGGCTACATACCCTTGTTCAGTGACCGACCTGCTCAGTTGTCTGCTGCAGCCCTGAATGAGCGAATGAATGAATAAATTTAAAAAATGTAAAGTGAGTGAGAAGGTCTGAGGCAGAGAAAAGAATTGGAGCAGGAGTGGGAGCCCATACACCAGACAGGGAGGTTGAGTCCTGTCCATTTGGGAGCAGTATACAGGTGACTCATAAACTCTGGCTACTGGTTCCAGAAGGCTCCCAACTTCTGTTTCTCAGAAGCCAGAGTGTTTGGTTGCTCTTGCTTATCCAAATGCTTTTAGCCTCTCTTTATCTAAGGAACCTTGTGCAAGACCTGAGTTGTTTCTTTTCCAAAGAGTGCGACGAGCGCCGGGAGTTATGAGTACGTACAGTGCAATTACAGGCGCCTCCCAGGCTCAGCAAAGCCCAGAAGGCCCTGCCTCTGCTCCTCTTCTAAGCCATATGAGGAGAGAGCCAGGCCCTAAACAAAGCAACTTGAGAACATTTACTAAAGATATCAAGGACTGCAAAATAAAACAGAGCCAGCCAAATCCCTTAGTGGGGAGAAGATGCAGAATAAATAGGTGGATGAGCAATTCTCAGGGTGGGTGGAGTTACTCTGGAAGACTTTCTAGACAGACCATATTTTCCTGCTTTCTGGGTCAGCCCACCTCCTTCCTGTCTCCAGTCAGCTTTGCCATCTCTTTCCCCAACCTCCTTTAGAAAGCAAGACTTATAGCTTTACTTTAGTCTTGACCAAAACATCTACAAAGGGTTACTTGTTCGCCTTTTCCTTTTGCTCATAAGCAAATCATCCAAGAAGCTGAAATTCTGGGACTTAAAGGGCCCGAGGTAGGGAACGGACACTGAGGCAGCTCAAAAAATGCGATCTGTCACGGATGCTGACCTCCGTGGACGGGCAAGGCCTTGGAAAAACTCTACCACCCAAGCTGGCCATTTGCCAACTCTGAAGTCATTGGAGTTTTGTAGCCTTTCTCATCAGACAGGGATTTCTCAAGCACAACCCCATCAGACTGGAGATCCTTGGGTATGGGGGCTGCTTCTGGCCTTCAGAGTGGGAGCAATGCTTGGGTGCAGAGGCTGCTCCTCCATCTGACTGGAGCCCCCCTCCACCTGAGGGCAGTGTTGTGTCTCCCTCTTCAGATTGAGAGTTCACACTTATTTAGTGGTTATTATATGCCTGAAACTGTTCTTTTTAAACAATTATACATTCATTCATTTTGTAATCCTCATGTTGTAATTCATTCATGTTGTAATCCTCATAACAACACTATGAACGAGGTCTTAGCATTAGTCTCCCTTTCTAGATGATGAGATGTTGGCACACAGGAATGTTAAGTAATTTGTTCAAGGTTGCACAGTGTGGCGTCAGAGGCAGGATTCTCCATCAGACTAAAAACAACGTGAAAATGGGGACCATGTCCTCCCCCTTCTCTCCATCAAATTAGGGGTTCACCAAGGGCCAAGATTGGTGTCTCTCTGTTGCCCACACCATCTATCTATCTCCCTGTTTGGATCAGAAACAGACCTTATTCAGTGCTATGCCTGGCATCTGGGTTGGACCCAGGGAGTTGGCTGAATCACTCGATGTAATTTTTGCCCCTTATAGCTCTAAGCTGGTTCCCCAAAAATATGTCCCACAGGGCATTTATCTGGGGTGGGGGTCAGATTGCCAGTATTTTCTCTGTCCCCCAGGTGCCTGAATAGGAGGCCCCAAAGTGCCTGGGAGATTGCAGGCCACTATCACAAGGAACACTCCTTCCGGAACCAGGCCTGGTGCCACCCAGTTAGCTGGGCATTTCCTTCTGTCCACAGTTCACCTCACTCCTGGCTACAAACCCAGCCATGAGTCTTTGGAACCTAGCAACTCTCGAGGAAGCAATGGAAACTTCCAGTTTTTATTTTCCTCCCTCTATCATTTCTCAAAAGGTTTCACTCTGTTATACACACACACACACACACACACACACACACACACACACACACACACACACACACTGGTGTTCTCTGCACCCATCAACCTGGTGTAGGCAGAGTGAAGGCTTGGTGGCATGGCCATGTGTGCTGTGTGGGTGTGTGTCAGATGTGGGTCATCAGAGACTGACTGACTGCCCAAGCATCTGTGATTGGGGCTTTGGCAGGGTCTGTCTGTGTCTGGGCCTGGGTGTGTGAGCTTGTGTGTCTCTGGCACTGGAGCTGAGATTTATGCGAATCAAAGTTGGTCTGTGAGTGATTTATGCGGAAAATGGCCTGTGTTGGGGGCAGTTCACTATTGAGTGCCTCCTGTAAGTCACTATGGTTAGTGTGTGAGAATATGTAACAAAGGCCAACTTGCAAGTGAGAAAATTGTTGGCCTTTGTGTGAACTGTGAGCGCTGTGAGGAATTTGTGTGGACATGTCCTTATGCTTTGTGTCTTGGAATTCCTATATGTGAGCCTATATAAAATGTGAATATGAATGTGAGTGGCTGAGTGTGTATGTTGTATCTGCTGTGTCACCTGTTGAGGTGAAAGTTTTGAAGAGTGATCTTTTGAGTCTGTGAGGACTATCAGTGTATGAAAGTTGGGTGCATGAGTGTGAAAATGTGCTGAGTACTCACAGGTAGCGGATGAAAGTGTTAGTGCATGAAAGTTTTGAGTGTGAAAGTGTCCTGTGAGCCAAAGTTGGCGTGAGTGAATGCATGTGCACATGCTCAGGTGCAAGTGGGAAAGGTGCGTATGTGCATGTGTGTGCGCGTATGTGTGTGTGAGAGTATGTGGAATTCTGGAGGGTTCTTGAGAGTTGCCCGTGGGGGGAGTCACGTTTATGGAGTGTGAAGGATGTGAAGTGGTTATAGGGGTCTGGCAGTCCGTGGGAGCGTGCAGGAGCGACGTGCGCGTGGAGAGAGGACCCCAGCCCCCGTCCTATTCAATACTCCAGGCCGGGTTTGGCGGGGAGCCGGGCTGGGCCACAGCCCATGCGGAGGGGGCTGGGGGCCCAGACAAAGGCCCAGTTGGTTGAGCTGTGGGCTCCGGCTAGCGGCTCCCGCGGTCCGGGGGCGGGGCCTGGTGTCTCTGACGGGGGCGGGGGGGGGATCGGGGGCGTGTCCCGGCTCCCAGGGGCGGGGCGGGCGGCCGCGGGGGCGGGGCAGGGCGGGTTGGGAGCGGCGAGTGGTGGTGGGGGGGCCGGGAGCAGGCTGCGCCGTCCCGAGGACTCTGCAGGCTGGCAAGCGGGCGGCTGCGGGCGGACGCCGAGAGTGCGAGTGAGCTGAGCGGGCCAGGCCATGGGGCGGCGGGCGCCAGGCGCGCTGCTGCGGGCGCTGCTGCTGCACGGGTGGCTGCTCGCGGTGAGTGTCTGGGGCGGGGGACGGTGGGCGCCCCGGGCCCTGCTCGCCACGCCCGCCAACTTGGCGGGGGCGCCGGAGCTGCGCGGTTGGGACTTTGGTTCAGGACGGCGGCGTCCGTCAGGGACCCCTCCGGTCGGCACAGGCCGGAGCCACCCTCTGTCGTGGGGCTGTCCTGAAGGGCGCCCAGGGAACCCTGCGTGGGGCTGGGGGCGGGGCCGGCCCGCGTGGAAGCCCGTGGCTCGCCCGGCCACGTTGCCGAGTCGCGGAGTCGTGCCAGGCATGGCCGGCCTGCCATTCCTGAGGACAAGGCTGAGGAACTTTTGAGCGGGGTGGGAACTTGGCAGGACGAAGGAGGGCACCTCTTTCAATGCCAACTCGGAAAAGAGGCACTCGGTGGTGATGGAGACCCTATCAGCCCTCACTGGAACTTCACTATGCGTCTGCCCCCTTGGGGAGCTAGTAACCAGGCAGGCACAAGTTTAAGAGCCCTTCAGGACACAACTGAGATTTGTGTGAACATTGCCAGTACTGAGCGGGACAGCCAGGACTCTTGAATCAATTTCTGCTCTTCACTGAGTAGCAGGGTGACCTGGGGCAAGCTAGTTAAATTCTCTGAGACCAGCCACATGCCTGAAGAGAACTTAAATTGCGTGGCTTCTAAGTGCCAAAGGGTGGTTGATAGGACTGGATGGAATGCTCAGGAAAGTGCCTGGTGCTAGGCCTGCTATGTGGTGGACATTCAGTAGGTCAGCTTCCTCTCCTCAGGTCTTCACAGTGCAGTGAGGCCTGCCCCTACAGCCCAGTCCCCTGCTCTGAGCTTGGATGAGCCCTGCAGAGGGAAAGAGAATACTTGGCTAGCAGAGTCTCTGAGGACCTGAGTGAACTCCAGGAGGGTGGGGCGGGGTCAATGGGCAGGGAGCCAGTGGCAGATGTGGGTGGGAGCACATCTGGGGAGCTGGGCCTGCCCCGGGGAACCACAGAACCACCCCCACCCTTTTTGAGGTGGGCCCAGGCAATCCCTGCCCTTACCTCCATGTTCTCAGAGCCAAGAGAGGGATTTTTCTAAGCTGGTCAGTGTTTACCCAGTGACTGACTCCCTGTCCTTGCCTCACCTTGCCTGCTTCTTCTCACCTCTGCCCTCCTGAGTCACTTGTTAACCCCCACTCCAGACCTGACCCCTCACCTCTCATGCCCCACCCACTCAGGACTTCTCCTACCTCCCTCTCCATCTGGGCAGCTTCCTTTATCCTCTTTCTCAGCTTCTCACCCCAACACATCCAGCAGGGCCCATCCAGTTGCTCTCCAATCTTGATCTGAACTTGCAACTCCCAACAGTGATCTTCACTTTTCCAAAAGTAGAACCCAGCCTAGCACGTGAGCTATCTGGCTTTTCCAACCCTCCCCCAGCTTTGCCCCTTGATGAGGGGCTCCTGGATGCCTGGGTTCTACAGTGGTAGGAATGAGGGTAAGGGGGGAGGGAGCTGATTACTGTGTGCAGGAGGAGGAATTCCCACAGAAATTCCCAGATTGCAGCCAGTCATCTCATTCACTTGTACATTGAGCAGCATCCCATAACAGTCAGTTGGAGTTTAGGGTTCATTCATTCACATTGGGCAGATAGTTTCTAAGCACCTACTGTGTGCCAGTGCACCTGGCACAGTGCTAGGGATTAGGGTTTATGGGTGAGCAAGAATAGGCCCTGTTGGTGCTTTCCCATATCTGAGATCAGTAAATAAGCAGCCCCCATCCTGTGTGATTATGGTCTCCTCAGCAACCACATCAAGGTCTTCACTTTCCCACCCCAGGCTAATGGTGGAGGCTTGGCCTCCAGAGGCTCACAAACCCAAGTTTGAATTCCACCTCTGCCATTTTCCAGCTCTGTGATCTGGGGCAAGTGCCTCTCTCCGAGCCTTAGTTTTCAAATCTGTAAAATAGGAGATACTTTTGTTGTAAGTTTTATTTTTATTTTATTTTTTACAGAGACAGAGTCAGAGAGAGGGATAGATAGGGACAGACAGGAACGGAGAGAGATGAGAAGCATCAATCATCAGTTTCTTGTTACAACACCTTAGTTGTTCATTGATTGCTTTCTCATATGTGCCTTGACCGTGGGCCTTCAGCAGACCGAGTAATCCCTTACTCAAGCCAGCGACCTTGGGTCCAAGCTGGTGTGCTTTGCTCAAACCAGATGAGCCTGCGCTCAAGCTGGTGACCTCGGGGTCTTGAACCTGGGTCCTCTGCATCCCAGTCCGACGCTCTATCCACTGTGCCACCGCCTGGTCAGGCTATTGTAAGTTTTTTTTTGTTTTTTTTTTTCATTTTTCTGAAGTTGGAAACAGGGAGAGACAGTCAGACAGACTCCCGCATGTGCCCTACCGGGATCCACCCGGCACGCCCACCATGGGGCGACGCTCTGCCCATCCTGGGCGTAGCCATGTTGCGACCAGAGCCACTCTAGTGCCTGAGGCAGAGGCCACAGAGCCATCCCCAGCGCCCAGGCCACCTTTGCTCCAATGGAGCCTCGGCTGGGCTGCCGGAGGGGAAGAGAGAGACAGAGAGGAAGGCGCAGCGGAGGGGTGGAGAAGCAAATGGGCGCTTCTCCTGTGTGCCCTGGCCGGGAATCGAACCCGGGTCCTCCGCACACTAGGCCGACGCTCTATTGCTGAGCCAACCGGCCAGGGCTTTTTTTGTACTTTTCTGAAGCTGGAAACGGGGAGAGATAGTCAGACAGACTCCCGCATGCTCCCAATCGGGATCCACCTGGCACGCCCACCAGGGGTGGCGCTCTGCCCACCAGGGGGCGATGCTCTGCCCCTCCGGGGGCGTCGCTCTGCCGCGACCAGAGCCACTCCAGCGCCTGGGGCAGAGGCCAAGGAGCCAGCCCCAGCACCTGGGCCATCTTTGCTCCAATGGAGCCTCGGCTGCGAGAGGGGAAGAGAGAGACAGAGAGGAAGGGAGGGGTGGGGGTGGAGAAGCAAATGGGCGCTTCTCCTATGTGCCCTGGCCGGGAATCGAACCCGGTTCCCCCGCACGCCAGGCCGACGCTCTACCGCTGAGCCAACCGGCCAGGGCCCTATTGTAAGTTTTAAATGACATTTGGTTCCTAGCCATTTTCCAGCAAGCCTTGGGCTTCTTCTTGCCCGCTGCCCTTTAGCTCTTCTGCCCTTCTGTTCATATCCATAAAGATGGGAGTGAGTGGGTGAGAGCAGGATGCAGAAGGAGGCTAAGATGGTCCTTAGGGAGCTCAATACCTCACTGGGGGCAGGAGACAGAGGAACTAGTGGTCTGTGATTAAGTGTGGGGTAATTTCTGTGGAATGGGGAGGCTTGCTGGGGAAGGGGGGTGGCCAGGTCTTGGTGACTCAGGGCCTGCTTGGCCAGCTGACCCCTTTTCTTCCTGCTGGGGTCTTAGCCCTTCCTTTTCTTGGGGCCCGCCCTGCCAGGAGATAGAAGTCCTGAGGAGGCCACGGTGATTACAGTGTTTTCCAAAGCTGAGGAGGGAAGTTACTGAGATACCTGTTTCCTGCCTCAACTGGGTTTCCTCACTGGGGAGACTGTAGGCTGGCCAGAAATGGAGGAGCCTCCCCTTCCCTCAGGGGCAGTGTTACTTGAGCCTTCCACTGACATAAGTGGCTGCCCTGCCCACCTTCCACTGCGCCCCTTGCTCCAGACCTGCTATTGGGAGGGAGTTGTGCCTCCCTATGGAAAGGCTGCAGGTCAGTCCACAGGGAGGTGGAGGCTGGAAGGAACAGAGATGGACCCCTTCCCCCCTTGCCCTAGGCCAAGCTCTCTGTGTGTGGAGTCTTGGCCTCCGCCAGGCTTGGCCCGGGCCTGTTCTGAGGCTGAATGCAGGCAAGTTGGGATCTGTGGGTCTGAGGCCCGGCCTGGGAGATGGGTGGAAGGATGGTGGCAGAAAGTGACTGGGTGGGTTTGGGGCTGGAGTGGTGAGTAGGGAGGTCTTGGGGTGCCAGGTCAGATGATGACAAAGTAATATGGATAGTTCACATTTATTGGGTGCCCACTGTCTGCCAGGCACCAAGTTTCTCAACAGATCCCCATATGTTCCCCGCTCACACCTCTCCGCATTCTCTCTGTTGCTCTCCGTCAAGCCCCTGGCTTAAGGCCCTGTGAGCCCCCAAGGCCCTGTGAGATCTGGCCCCTCCCGCTACTTCTCGAATCTCGCCTCCTGCCAACTTTTCCCTCGTTTGCTCAGTCCAGCCACACTGGTCTTTGTTTCTTGAACATACTAAACACACTCCTGCCTAAGAGCCTTTGCATCTGCTGTTCCTTCTACCCGGAACACTTATCATGCAAATATCTGTATGACCCTCTGCCTCACTTCCTTCAGGGCCCCAAGGGTGCTACTCTGCCCAACATTTGCTGCTTTATTTTTTTCATCACCATCCGACATATATTTGCGTACTTGTTCGCGCCCCCTCCCCCATTTAAGCTTCATGAGAGCAGGCCCATCTGTGTTTTTGTTCGCTGCTGCATTATGTTTAGCAGCTGAGGATAGTAAGCGCTCGGTAAGTAGAGCTGTTGAATGCATTAAGTAATAGCTACTAGCACAGTCTGCTTTCTCTAAGCAGAGGAAATTGAGGCACAGAGAGGTTACTTGCCCAGTGACTCCTGCACATGCTCGGTGCTACCACAAGCTAGGCTTTGAAGCCAGATGAAGCTCTCCTCACCATTCTATCTGCTTTCCCACTTGTTTGTAGCGGCAAGCAGTAGATGTTGATGAAAGTGTGGTCACTCAGGTTGATAGAAGTAAGAACTCAGGTTTTAGGTAGTGCAGGGGCTACCTCAGGCAAGAGCAGTGGGTCTGGCTTTGGGATCAGAGGCCCTGGGGATGGGTGTGCTGCAGGGTCTGATGGGTTTGCCTGGGCTGGAACCTAGAAAGAGGACACTCTTAAGGCAGTCATATGTGGGCTTATCTCTTCGGTTGTAGGTTTGTTAACTACTTAATTTCCTATACACAGTTGAATTAATCCAGGGGTTTTAAGACCAGAGTAGGATAGGCCAGGCTCTGCCCTGTGTGGGAGGTGAGGGGGAAGAGTGGCTAGCTGCCTTCCATGGAGCCCTCACTGGGCCCCCTGGACGCTCAAGGTTTAGGGTGAGTCTGCAAAGGCTTCAGGGCTGTCTGGCCTTGGGCAGAGTCTAGAAGGGAGGCTGGGAGGAGCTGCCCAAATGTGAAACTATCTGGAATGATGATTCAGAGACCACTTGGAGGCCAGCCCTGTGGGTTCTGGACCCTCAGACCATTTGGGCATGAGGAAAGGACTCCCAGCCCTGGCCTGTGCAGCTCTCCCCAGCCCATCCCAGCCATGAGGGTCAGGCTGGAGGAGGAGGAGGCGAATGCGACCCCATCCCCCAGCAGCTTCCCAAAGATCTTGTGAGCCCACTGCATCCTGCTCCTCCCAGGGCCCACCCTGGCCTTCCCTTCATCATCCTGTTCCTGCCAGGAAGGGGGGAGGTTGGGCTTAGGGTTCTGGCCCTGCTGGAATGTTGCCCCAAACTGGGCCTTGCCCTCTTTGGCCCTGCTGCCCCCTTCTGCTCCCAGGGCCTGGCTGGGGCTTGCTGGCTACCCCAGCGCCCAGAGCTGGGTGACTGAAACCCAGAAGAATGTGTGGAACTTGCTTCGTGGGGAGCCGCCAGCCTCACTGCCCAGCCTGGTGGCGTCGGCCATGTCAATAGTGGCCTTGAGAGGGGAGTGGCTCGTGGTTGGTGGGGGTGGCTGGGCCAGGGGCACCATCATGAAAGCCTTGGGAACAAGGCGGCTCTTTGAGGCTAGGGAATGTGGGGACTTCAAGTCTCAGCCACCCCCAGAAGCCACCCTCCCTCCTTTCCCTGATGCCTGTCCATGCCAGGATTGCCGGGACCTTAGAGCATCCCTGAGATGTCCTTAGGACCAGCCTCAGCTACCTACCAGAGCCCTCTCCCTGAGGCACGAGGAGGGTGCCCTGTTTCTCTGTTGCTCTGGGTTTTAGGGGGGCGCCTGGAGCACAGAGGCTTACAGTGTGCGTTGAGCGAATGAATGGACCCATGGTGTATGTGACTAAATATTTTGCAAATTGAAGCCCCCTATAGGTGTATGTTAGACTTAACATTCATTTAACAAATAATTTTTGAACATTGTCTAACTGTCTGAGTTTGTTCTAGGTACTGAAGTTAGGGCAGAGAACAAAGAAGTCGAATTCCCTCCGCTCACATAACTTGTGTTACAGCTAGTGCAGGAAGACAGACAATAAGTATGTCAGTGGGTGTTAAGTGCCAGAAAAAATAAAGCAGGGGAGAGGATAGAGAGTGATAAGGCGCTCAGGAAAAACCTCTGATAAGATGATATTTGAATAGACATTTGAATAGTCTGGAGGAAGTGAGGGTGTGAGCCCTGCTGCTATCTAGGGAAAGGGCACTCGGGAGGAGGGAACAGCTAATACAAAAGCCGGGAGGTGTGCTTGGCGTGTGTGTGGAAAGTAAGAAGGCCCACGTGGCTGGAGCCCCGTGAGCGAGGGGGATCGTGGTCGATGTGGCCGAGGGTTGGCCTTGGCCATGGGCAGGACTTCGGATTTGCTTCAGAGTGAGATGAGAGATCCGTCAAGTTGCTGTGTGGAGAAGAGAATTTGGAGGGTCAAGGGCAAAAGCAAAGGACTCAGGCCAGAGACAGTGGGAGCTGTGCCAGGGTGATTGATGGAGGTGGAGGTGGGAGGAAGTGGTTGAATCCTGAGTATATTTTGAAGGTAGGGCCCACTGGGTTTGCTGAGGGATTGGGTGTGGGCGGGACAGAAAGAGAGGAGTCAGGGATGTCTCCACAGCCTTTGGCTTGAGCATCCAGAAGGGTGGCGCTGCCACTAACTGAGATGGGGAAACTCCAGGAGGTGTAGGCTTGGGAGGAAGATGGAGAAGGCAGGTGATGGAGGGGATGGCATGGGGGTGGAGACGGTGTTGGACTGACTCACAGCTTGGGCAGTCAGCCCCTTCCCTGCCCTCGACCTTCAGCGAGGGGGTCTTGCTGACTGTACATTTGTGGAGCTACAGACACTGAGCCCTTAGAACCCCACACCCTGAGCTCATGATTTATGGGCCTGTGCAGTTAATGGGAAGTTACTGTCTAGAACAGAAGCTCCATGAGGGCGGGGACTCACTTTTATACTTTTATTCATTGCTCTGTCTTGTGCTAGGAGATAGTAGGTGAACATTTACTGAGTGAATAAATAAATGACCTTGAGTAAACCAGCAGGCTGAAAAGGCCCCAATTCTGTGCTGAGGATTGGGAAGGGGCTGCTTCTGGCTCCTGGATGCAGGGAGCTGTCCTTCCAAGCCACTGCTGTCTGCTGAGACCTGGAACATGTGGAATAAGCCTGTATGCCTACCCTGCCATCTTCCACTTGTTTGTACCCTCACTGGACTTGGCCCCTTTCCCTGGGCGCTGTGATTGAATGAAAGGTGTAGGCTCAGAGAGGATCCTAAGTTCAAGTCTTGGCTTGACCCCAACTGGCTGTGTGACCGTGAGCAAGTTGCTTCCTCTCTCTGAGCCTCAGGTCAGAAATGAGGATCGTGATGCTTTTTTCCCAAGTGAATCTGAGGCCAGTTGGGTGCACCTTGTGCGGTGTCTGGAATGTGGTAGGTATTTGACAATTGGTGGCTGCTCTATTAGTCTTGTTCTTGCACAGGGCAGGGCCAGAGTGGTATATGACTCAGGATTCCTAGTGCCCAGCATGGCACAAGTTCTTCGAATCTAATCTGCTGCCATCTGTTGACCCAGGCAACCTTGCTCTGGGCTTGCGGAATGAATGACTGAGGAAACGGATCGTTCCCTGATTTTCTGCTTCTCTCCCAAAGTCTGAGCCCTGGATGTGGCTGCATCTGATCTGTCACTGCCCCCCTTCCCCCACTGAGGCCGCAGCTGCAGGACAGAGTCCACCCTTCCACGCTGATTGCTCCTTCCCGGAGGGGGAGTGGGTGGGGGCACACCCCAGGGTGTGGCCTGGGAAAGGCTGAGCCCTGTGGACCCGTTGTCTCCTTCTCAGATGTGTGCAGTTGGTGGGCTCTGAGCAACAGGAGGTGTGGTCTAGTGGCTCCCATGGGTGCAGAAAGGATGTTCGTGCATCTTAAGGGGAGCGGCTGAGGGGGGCCCATCCTCCCTCAGGCCCACACTGGAGGAGCCAGGACCTTCCCCAGGGAGCCCTGGGAAAACCTGTAGCGGGTTTTCATTTTCGAGGGTCGGTGAGGCCTCACAGCACTAAATCTGGCCCCATGGGCTCTCAGAGAACCTGTAGGACTAAAGAGAAAGACACACGAGCTCATGGGGACCTCTGCTTCCACGCTGTGCCTTGGACTTGGGCTGCTGCATGGATCACGTCCAGGTGTTTCAGTTTTGGACGTTTGGCATCTTTCCTCACCTTTTCCCCAGTCCCAGTTTATAGGGATGGGGAGGCAGCCTGGGACTGGGCAGAGGGAGGACTTCAGAGGAGGCCTCGGGTGACCCCACAGATGTGTCTCCCGGGGTGGGGCTGGGAATTCCCAGCTGCCTCTGGCCCTTTCCCAGCCCACCTCCGAGTCCCTGCCCCCACATCTTCCTTTCCCGCCTCCCATGCTTGCTCCCAAGGAGCCAGCCCTGGCCTCCATCTTCTGGTCCTGGCCTCCTCCTCACCCCAGCTGACTCATCCCTTTCTTTGTTTGGTGTTTCCAGTTTTCAAATAGTTGGGAACTGGGATCATGCCTCTTCTTGGATTCCCTCACTGGGCTGGATGGATTGAAATTCTAGCCTTATATATCCTAGGCCTCGTGGTTTCTATCACTTAACAACTCTTCTCCCTCTCCTGCCGTTTGCCTTCCTGTGACCCTTGGGCTGGAGGAGTAGAGATTTAGGCATTTTTTGAGGACCAGTGTTTTCTGTGCACTGGGACCTCCAGGGTCTCCTCCCTAGTGACCTCAGTCACCCAGATCATCAGCTAGTGCTTAGTGAACATTCACTCTTTCTCTTGATTAAAACTGCCACCCTCACTTGAGCCAAGTCTTTTGAGGGGCTCTCTCTAGGCATTATCAAACATAATCTTCCCAGCAATCTTTTGAGGTTGGCATGATAATCTCCATTTTGCAGAGGATGAAACTGAGAGTGAAGAAATGGCTGACCCAAGTCATCTGTCTAGTACATGGCACAGCTGGAAATAGAGCTCAGATTGTCTGACTCCAAAGTTATTGTCCCTTCTTGAGTGGGTTTAGTCTGTTGGGTGCAGAGGGGTCAATCTGGGAGGACTGGCCTAGGCTGGATTGGCTGCCTAGAGGAGGTGGACTGGGCCGGCTTTGGCGGAGGCTACAGTAAGCTGCATATTGGCCATGTGGACTTATCCAGCTCCTTCTCAGGCTTGGGTACCTTTTGCCCCTGGCTCTCTATCTCAACTTAGTGATGACATTTCCTAGGCCTAGGGAGATGGATTTGGTTTTCTGTGGCATTGAGCCCCTAGGGAATTTGGATCCTTCTCAGCCAGGTCCCAGGCTCCCTATGTGGGATGAGAGTTGAGTGAATTTTTATTTATTTATTTTTTCATTTCGACACCCTAGTTGTTTATTGATTGCTTTCTCATATGTCCCTTGACCGTGGTCCTTCAGCAGATGGAGTAACCCCTTGCTCAAGCCAGCAACCTTGGGTCCAAGCTGGTGAGCTTTTGCTCAAACCAGATGAGCTCGTGCTCAAGCTGGCGACCTTGGGGTCTCGAACCTGGGTCATCGCATCCCAGTCCGACGCTCTATCCACTGCGCCACCGCCTGGTCAGGCGAGTTGAGTGAATTTTTGCTGAGTGGGGCCTTCTCTGAGCCAGCCCTGTGCCCACCTCTGTGTTGGGGTCTTGGCTGAAATAGAAGACACAGCAGCACATGAACCAGCTGGGGGATAGAATCTACATACAAGGCCCAAACTATAATATTTGAACATCCCTGTGTCAAGAATTCATCCATCCATTTATTTATCACTTGTTCATTTCCTGAGGCCCTACTGTGTGCTAGATATTGTGTTAAATGTTTTGTCTAAATTATCAACTTTCCCATGTAGTTGGGATTATACTTCCATTTCCCAGATGAGAGATAGCTCAGAGGAGGGCATTGACTTGTCCAAGATCACACAGCTAGGTGCAGAGGAAGGTGGGAGCTGAATTCAGCTCTGTCAGTCCTCCTGGAAGAAATCAGAGGCATGGTCCCTCCTCTCCAGAAAGAAGTTCTGGGTCTTACAGAGGCTGGATTCATGAACCATAAGTACCCAGCATGACTCCAAGTCCAGACAGTAGCAAATGGTCAGGGAAGGGAAAGATCAGTTGGCAGGAATTATCTGGAAAGACTTTCTGGAAGAACTGAGGCTTAAAGAACAAGGAGGAGCCTGACCTGTGGTGGCGCAGTGGATAAAGCATCGATCTGGAAATGCTGAGGTCGCCGGTTCGAAACCCTGGGCTTGCCTGGTCAAGGCATATATGGGAGTTGATGCTTCCAGCTCCTCCCCCTTCTCTCTCTCTCTCTCTGTCCTCTCTCTCTCTCTCCTCTCTAAAATGAATAAATAAAAATTAAAAAAAAAAAGAACAAGGAGGAGCCTGAAGGTGGTGGCATAGTGGATAGAACATTGGCCTGTGACTCAGAGGACCCAGGTTTGAAACCCCAAGGTTGCTGTCTTGAGCGTGGGGTCACTGGCTTGAACATGGGATCATAGACATGAAGTCAAGGTTGCTGGCTTGAGCTCAAGGTCGCTGGCTTGAGCAAGGGGTCACTCGCTTTGCTGGAGCTCTCCTGATCAAGGCACATATTGAGAAAATAATCAGTGAACAACTAAGACTAAGGAGCTGCAACAAAGAATTGATGTTTCTCATCTCTCTCTCTTCCTGTCGATTTCTATTTGTCCCTCTCTCTCTGTCTTTCTCGCAAAAAAAAAAAAAAAAAAAAAAAAAAAAAAAAAGGAACAAGTAGGATTTGGCTGGTGAGGAGGAAGATGAAGATATCCATGGCGGGGGTCAGGGAGTCATCCTCATTGTCCCTAGATTTCCATTGTTGTTAAGACTGTGGGCAGGAAAGCCCTGGCCTGCTGCTGGAGTTGTTAATCCTGGGGAAAGAATGAGAGGAAGTCAACACGATAGTTGAGTTAACAACCATCCTATTTGCCTGCCCCATACCTGGCCAGACCAGGAGGCAAGAGGTCAAGGCCTGGGACTCCACTTGGTTTCCAAGCCAACTACCAGCCCTCTTCCCTGGGTCTCACTTTTCCTGTCCATAAAATGAGCTTCTTTCTTGCTACTTGGCTACCTGCCAACTCAGAGGAGTGAGACCTTGAGAAAACAGTTTTCTTCTTGGAGATCCCACATCTCCTTGCCTTGCCAATCCCACATCTTCTTTCATTGATGGATGCTACCAGCCCACAAATACCAGGACCTGGGCTTGGGCAACAGATGAAGAAGTTGGCTTCCTGTTTCCTTAGACCAGCGGTTCTCAACCTGTGGGTCGCGACCCCGGTGGGGGTCGAACGACCACGACCCACAGGTTGAGAACCGACCCCTGTGTTTTGGTCGTTCGACCCCCACCGCGGTCGTGACCCACAGGTTGAGAACCGCTGCCTTAGACCTCCTTGAAGCCTTGCCTGTCCTCCCATGTGGACCTAGGATGACCCCTGCAGTGGTCTGCCATATGGGCTCACCTCTGTACCCTTTGGGCACCTGCCATTGAGCTAACCAGGAGCCCTATCAATGTCTGTTTAGTGAGTGAGTATAGACAAGGAGATGGGATTCATGTACTTCTCTGGCCCTGCCTGTATGATCCAGGGCAAGTCATTTAACTTCTGAGCTGAATTTTCCCCAGATGAAAAATGCGACCATCATTCATTCAGCAAACATTTGTGAAGTGCTAGCTCTATGCCAGGCTCTGTATTAGGTATAAACACCAAGCATGGGCTGAAGGAGTTTTCAGTCTGATGGGGGGGACTGTCAATAAAAGGTTGGGGGGCAAGAAGGCTATATTCATGGAAGAGTCTTCCAGGAGCTTTATAGCAGGTTTTCAGGACCTTTTGGCGATATCTGGGGTCTTTGTGACTCTGTCTCAGCCCCCACCTGTTATTCTAATTACTGAACAGTCTTTCCCTCACAATTAGCTTGTGGGACAAGGGGGCCTGGGGAGGCAGCAGGGGTAGAGAGGAGAGCAGGCCGATTTGGTTGTGATCTCAGATGAGCTCATGGATGTGGAAAATAGTGGAAGCTATTTATACTGAGTCTGGTTATTTTATTTTAGGAGAAACGGAAGCTGCCTGCAGAGCTCCGGTGTGGGGCTTTGTGGCACTGAGTGAGTTAAATGAGTGGAGTATTCTCGAAGCTCATGCTTTCCACTTTCCTTCCTCACTTCTTTCTTCCCACTCTACTGGGGGCCTTGGGAGGGAGGCAGAGATCAGCTCAAGCCTAGATCTGACTTGAGGAAATGGGAGGAAAGGGTTAAGATGGCCTGTTTTTTCACCTTGGGGTTGGAGGAGGTGGGGAGAGGGGACAGGGACTGCTGGGGTTGGGGCAGGAATGTGTGATAAGATCAAAGCTTTCAGCCTGCCTGGGCCTCACCTGGTTTCACCTGAGCAATTGAAGGGAATTCTCTAAGCAGGCGGAGGATGAGCAATGGTGACCTCCTCCGGGAGGGGGGTTGCAGGACCCACCCTCCTCCCTTCAGTACTCTAGTAGGAGGCCCCACCTCATGCGGGCCTCAGGTGTCCCTTCTCACCTATTCTCATTCTCCCAGAAGTCCCAGCCCTTGCCCTAACAGCTACTGGAAGCCCCAGGAGCCACCTTTGCTAAATGGCAAATCCAGACTTGGAGGGTGGGACTCTCCCTACCACCTGCCACCAGCTCTCTTACCCCTGGGGACTCAGAGGTTCCTTTATGTGGCCTGTTAGTGCCCCCCTCCCCAATTAGTTAATTCTACCTGTTGTACTTTGGTATATAGTGTCCTGGGCAAGAGGCACAACTCTGTGTCCTGGCCTAGCTTCATCAGTTACTGCTGTGTGACCATAGGCTGGTGGCTTAACCTTTCTGAGCCGCATCTGTCAGCTGGGAATGGTAAAATTTTCTTTGCAGTTTGGTGAAGATTAGAGATCATGTAAATCTACAGCCAGAGGAGGCAGCTGATAAATAAAATCTGTTATTTTCTTTTTCTCCCTTCAAGACTGTCCCTGGTATTGGCTAAACCTAGGGGTTTTTGTTTTGTTGACCTCCCTCTTTGAGAAGGCTCCAAGCTCCAGGATGCATCCTCCTGTCCAACTTTACTTATGGGTTTTCGTAATGTTAGGAGGGGAGAATGTCTCTGCTGAGAAGGGTCCTAGAGCTGGCTCTGGAGGTACTAAAGCCTAGGCTCTTGCCTGCATTCTGTCTCCTGGCTCTGCCATAGTTAATGATTATTCTGGGCTGCAGGAGAGCAGGGAAGAGGGAGGCCCACCCCTCCCAGCCCCTTAACCACTGGTTGCACCTGAGGTATGTCAGCAGTCTGGGTGTTCCCTGGTTTAATGTGGCAGCCCTGCTCTGGGGCACATGGGGTAGAGGAGCAGGGAGTAGGGGCTTGGAGTTACAGATTGACAAGCAGTTTGTGCCCCTGGGGTCCTGGGGACAGATGTAAAATGTGAGCGAGGGTATAATAGGCCCCTGTGGTTTGGCACCAGTCATATGAGCAGACCCTACAGTAATACACCAGGTGAGGAAACCTCTTCTAATTCATAAAAAGCTTGTGCTCCTCCTCTCCTGGGCTTAGACTCTGCAGAAGAGTCTCAGCTAGCTTGGCCTGGGGTGGCGCAGTGGATAGAGTGTCAACCTGGAATGCTGAAGTCTCTGGTTCGAAACCCTGGGCTTGCCTGGTCAGGGCACATAAGATGAGCAAGCAATGAACAACTAAGGTGAAGCTACTATGAGTTGATACTTCTTGCCTCCCCTCCTCTCTCTGTAAAATCAATAAATAAAATCTTTTATTAAAAAAAGTCTGAGCTAGAATATGGTATGATGGTTAGGGTTTTGAGGCAGCTGGGCTTGCCTTCCAACCCCAGCCCTGCCACTTCTGGGCTGTGTGATCCTGGGTAAGTCACTTCACCTTTCTGAGCATCATTTCCTCATCTGAAACAGGAGACTTCTCATCCTTTGCTGGTGTCAGCAAGCCAAGGTGTGGGAACTGTTAAGCTCAGAACTAATACCCGGGGAATGATAGCAATTATTATTACTATTGTATAATAGTTTTTATTATTAGGAGAAAGTGAAAGTTAAATCCTAGTCTTGGCCCATGGGAGGAGCTGGAGGATTTGGAGGAGGCAGAGACATGGGGAGGTCCCAGGAACATGAATGTGTGGAGACAGCGGGAAGGATGGAGAGGATGGGCCTTTGGGCTTTGGTGGGATCTCTTGGTCTCCCCCTGGCCCACCTCAGTCCTCCCAGCCCTGGCTCCGTCCTGGGCTGGGTCCTGAGGCTGGTGCATGCCAAGAGTGGGTGAGGAGGGAGAATTGTTTATTTTGATACCATTAGGGCATTTCCCCCTATTGCAGCTGCTATTTTGGGAGTCCCGGAGAGCAGGGGTATGGTTAAATTAGGTAATGTTGCTCCAGAAGGAATGTGTGAAGCAGTCGGGCCCAGGCTGCAGGGAGAGGACATTCAGTTCACTCCATATAAAATTAAAAGCTCGGTCGCTTTATAAGGCGATGGAGGGGGAGGCCGCTGGAAGCTGCCCCTGGGGAAGTGGAGGTGATGGCTCAAGGCCTCTTTGCAGGGAGCCTGGGCCCTGGGCTGGAGGCCTGGCTGACCCAGCAGGGGCCTGTGATGGGGCTGATGGGGAGGGCTGGTGTTTCCTTAGCTCCAGCCAGGCCTCTGGCTGCCACTGAGGTGGGTGGGGCCTGGGGTGTGATGCTTAGGAAGGATGGATCTGCAGTATTGGTCCGGAATCCCAGCTTTCCATGCTTGGGCAAGCCACTTACCCTCACTGGACCTCAGTATTACCAGTGGCGAAGTAACAGTTCCAATCCCTTACGGATATTTTTATAGGATTAAATCTAGAAGAAAAATGGTAGCTAACTTTTATTGAGGGCTACCGTGTGCAGGTGGTATTCTAACTAAATGCGGTTGTCCAGGCACCAGCAGCTTGGCCTCACCTGGGAGCTTGTCAGAAGTGCTAAGTCTCAGGGCCCCCTAGATCTACTGAATCAGAATCTGTGCTAACAAGACCCTCAGGTCCCCAGGAGAGTCCTGTGCATGTTAAAGCAGTGGAAGCCCCGCTTTACATACATTTTCTCATTTTATCTTGAAAACCACCCATCCCTGTAATGTAGGAATTATTATCATTTGACAGTTGTGAAAGCTGAGGTGTGGAGAGGGGCCAACCTCAGAACTCCACCCGTGTTCATTATCTCCCAAATTCTGCCTCCTCTCCTCTTTTGGTCTGGGCCAGGGTTGGGGAGATGAAGGTGGTGTCATAGCCCCTGGCAGGACTAGAAAAAGGCAAGAGTGTCCCCTGCCTTTGAGACTTAATCAGACTTTCTTCTCTCCATCCGATGGGATCAATACAGCTGGACAGGGGTCATCTCTCCAAAGTCATTCCACACTTCCAGTCCTCGGAGAAAACTGAGCACAGGAAAAGGGTTCTCTACTGCTGTGGACCGTGATACAGAGAGTAGTGACTGCCCTGCAGGTCAGAGCAGGGGCTGAGTTAGGGTCACCCTGCCTGTCACTGGAATATTTGGGACTGAGTCAATCTAGAAGCAAGTATTTTGGGGAACACCTACTACTGTGTGTCCAGCCCTGGGAAAGTATCCTAAATTTCCCCCAATTCTCTAGACTCTTCATTATACAGAACAAAAAAATGTTACTATAATTTACTTAGCAGTTAACCATGTGCCACACTGTACTAAGCACTTGATTTGCATTATCTCATCTATTCAATTTTACTCTAAATTTCCTCTTCTATAAAGTGGGGATAGTAATAATACCTATCTTATCTCATGGGGTTGTTATGAAGATAACA
Source organism: Saccopteryx leptura (assembly GCF_036850995.1). NCBI lineage: Eukaryota > Metazoa > Chordata > Mammalia > Chiroptera > Emballonuridae > Saccopteryx > Saccopteryx leptura. Next base: position 98,788,790 of record NC_089505.1, on the reverse strand, counting down.
GTCAGGTAAGTGCCTGGCCCATCATGTTTGCTAAATAAATACAGTAAGTATAAATAATCTCCCAAAAAGGTGGGTATTGTCCCTGCCCCCATTATACAGGACAAATTGAGGTCCAAAGCAGGGAAAGGACTTGCCTGTTGGGATCACAGGAGACTGGGACAGAGCCATAAGAAATTGAGTCCCCAAACTTCTGACCCACTGTTATAATTCACGTTCAACTTAGTAAATATTTATTATTCACTATCAGGGGTCCCCAAACTTTTTACACAGGGGGCCAGTTCACTGTCCCTCAGACCGTTGGAGGGCCGCCACATACAGTGCTCCTTTCATTGACCACCAATGAAAGAGGTACCCCTTCCAGAAGTGCGGCAGGGGGCCGAATAAATGGCTTCAGGGGGCCGCAGTTTGGGGATGCCTGCAAGCTGCTACTCAGCATTGGAAAGTAGCTAAAGGTTTAAGTATATATATAATGAAAAAAATCCAACCTGGTATTTTTTCCCAGGGAGTTTTGTTTCCAGCAGGAGAGTAGAGACATTTATTTAAGTGGCTATAATAAAGATCAGTCTCTAGGCCTCTAAAAGGTAGAAATTAAGTCCTATGGATGTGTGGAAGAGAAAATTATCTTTGTGCGGCATCCAAGAAGACGTCAGAGTAGAATGGTAATTGAACCAGGCCTTGAAGGATAGATGAGGAGTTAGATTGGGAGGCGTAGCAACAACATTCTAGAAGGGAACAGCACACACAAATGCCTAGAGGCAAGAAAGTGTTCCCTGTGAGAGTATGATCTAGTTCTCAGGAGCCTCTGGGGGCTGCAGGGGGTCAGGGGTGATGAGATGGGGAGGCCAAGCTTAGCTTTCTTATCATTGAAGATTCCAGGTCTTCACAAAGACTTGGTTCCTCAACCAGCTGGGATCATTCCGTCATCATTCTGCCTTTTCTTCATGTCAAGAAATCAAAGACTTTTATAAACGGCCTGTCTGAGCTTCTGGTCAGTGTGTGATAGCCGGTGTAGCTGACAGCATTCAGGCCAAAAGCAAGAGACTTGATGTCTTGATTAACTGCTCAGCCTTATCGCTCACACATGCACGATTTCCGTTAATCTTTTCCAGTGTTGACACGAACCCTGGGTGGGGAGCACGGTGCGGCAGCCAGGCCTGGGTTCTGATTTGGCCTCTGTGGCTTACCAGCTGTGTGCCTTGTGCAAGCCTCGGTTTCCTCCTTTGTAAAATGGAGCTGGCTCTACCTCCAGTCTTGGTTTAAGGATGGTGTAATCTACAGTGTCCAATATGGCAGCTGCTAGCCACGTGTGATGATTTAAATTTAAGGTTTAATGAAATAAAACATTGTAAAATACAAATTCATTTGCACTAGGCACATGTCAAGTGCTCAGTAGCCACAGGTGTCTAGTGGCTACCTTATTGGACAGTGTAGATCAGGCATCCCCAAACTACGGCCCGGGGGCCGCATGTGGCCACCTGAAACCATTTATACAGCTCCCGCCGCACTTCCGGAAAGGGGCACCTCTTTCACTGGTGGTCAGTGAGAGGAGCACTGTATGTGGCGGCCCCCCAACGGTCTGAGGGACAGTGAACTGGCCCCCTGTGTAAAAAGTTTGGGGACCCCTGGTAGATCTAGAACGTTTCCATCGCTGCAGAAAGTTCTGCGGGATGGTACTGGTGCATATAAAGAGCCGTGCACACTCAGTCAGGAAAAGTCCATGACTTGGCCCCGGCCTGGTGGCTCGGTAGGTTGTAGTGTTGTTCCCAGTATGCCAAGGATGTGGGTTTGATCCCTGGCCAGGGCACATGTAAGAATCAACCAATGAATGAATTAATGAGTGGAATAACAAATCGATGTTTCCCTGTCTCTCTAAAAATCAATCAATAAAAGTTTTTTGGGAAAGCAAGAGTCTATTACTTGGCTCCATCCAGCCCACTTTCTCCCCCTTATTTTCCCACCAACGTCCCTCAGCCCATCTCTGCTTATCTACCTGTTCAGCTGCTGGCATCTGGGATCTCCATGTCCAGCCTCCCAAGATTCCCACTGCCCATTCCCATGGGGCAGGGGTGGGGAGGAGGCCTTCCCTGGCAGTCCCCAGCTCCCATCCGGCTGCCTGGGCCCCTCTCAGCAGGGTGGAGATGATGGTTTGTTGTGACGGGGGCAATGGGCAGCCTGCCTGCTCTAACGCGCCCGTATCTGAGCACCAAGCATGCTGTTTGCGCTTGGCTGGGCCTTGGTCTGGCCTGGTGCCCGTGAGGGCTGGCCTGCTTTGGCACCCCTGGTTATAAAGGCCAGTCACGGGTCAAGACATCAGGAGCTGTTCCTGGTGTGCATCTTAGGGGTAAGGGGAATGTCTGATACCTGGACCCGGGGTGCTAGGTGGGACAAAGCCTAGGCAGGTGTAGACAGGGTGCAAACACTTGGAGGCCAGGCAGGAGGGCACCCTGGGCCGTTCAGGGTAGTAGGGTCTGCGTGTGGCGTTCATACCTGTCTGGGAGGAACTTTTTGGGTCTGAGATGCCAGAGAAGCTCAAGGTCGTCTCCCAGCATCACACTCTCCCCTCCCCCTTCTTTTGGCCTCCTGGGAGGTGGAAGAGCAGGCAGCTGTGAGTGCTGAGGACAGGAAGGCCCAGCAGGAAATTAGCATGTGAAATCTCACAGCTAGCCTGGCGAAATCTCACAGCTAGCCTGGTGTGCAGGAGTCCTGGGTTCGATTCCTGCCCAGGGCACACAGGAGAAGTGCCCATCTGCTCTTACTTGGCTCCATCCAGCCCACTTTCTCCCCCTTATTTTCCCACCAACGTCCCTCAGCCCATCTCTGCTTATCTACCTGTTCAGGTACATGCTTTTGTCCTATTCCATCTCTTTCTGTGGGAGCTCTGAGGATAGTAGCCCTGGACACTTTGCTGAGAACAGTTGGAATCCTGGCCTTGACACTTATTCCTTTTTTTTTTTTTAAATTTTTCTGAAGTTGGAAACGGGGAGGCAGTCAGACAGACTCCTGCATGCGCCCGACTGGGATCCACCCGGCATGCCCACCAGGAGGTGATGCTCTGCCCATCTGGGGCGTTGCTCTGTTGCAACCAGAGCCATTCTAGTGCCTGAGGCAGAGGCCACAGAGCCATCCTCAGCGCCCGGGCCAACTTTGCTCCAATGGAGCCTTGGCTGTGGGAGGGGAAGAGAGAGAGAGAGGAAGGAGAGGGGGAGGGGTGGAGAAGCAGATGGGCACTTCTCCTGTGTGCCCTGGCCAGGAATCGAACCCGGGACTCCTGCACACCAGGCCGACGCTCTACCACTGAGTAAACCGGCCAGGCCTATTCCTTCTTTGACCTTGGACAGACCTCGATGAGCCCTTGCTCTCAGGGCAGGTGTGAGGGTTAGATAACTGGTCTGGCTGTTTCCAGAACATTCCAAGTATACTCCTGCCTTGGAGCCTTTACAGCTGCTGTTCCCTGTATCTGGAATGTTCTTCTGTGCATTCACCAGCTTCCTTCACACTTGTGTTGTCACCTTTTCTAACGGGCCTGTGTAAAATAGCAACCCCACACAGCCACTCCCTGTCCCCCTCACCTTGCTGTAGTTTTCTTTTTAGCATTCTCACCATTTGACAAATATTAGTTTATGGTTCAGCTGGCTCCAAGTAGAATGTCAGCTCCATAAGGACAGAAAACATGCATAGCTCTTATGTAGCAGTGACTGCGTCCTTCCCAATACTTTCAGTACCTGAGAGCCACTGTTCATTGGGTCCTTCCTATGGTGCCAGGCCATCACAGCTCCGTGAATTTCCCAGTGTCTTTATCATGGCTTTTTCACTCCCACATGAGGGGTGGGAGGGGCTGCAGTGATTTGCTCAAGGTTGCCAGCTGGGAAGTGGCAGAGCCTACACCATGCTACCCTATGCTGGGTTAATGAGATCAGCACATTCACCAAATTTGGGTATCAGAATACATGTTTGGCAGGCTTGAACAGATCAGATTTAGGGGTGGCTTTCAATATTTTGGAGGTGCACTTCCAGCCCTCTCTTCTGTGATTGGTCAGTTACAACCGCTTCCACTGCCCCAGAGTGGCAGGTGCCCTTTGCCTGGTGTAAAGCCAGTATACATGGCCGCCATCACAGCCGCCTGGCCCATGCAGGTTTGCATTGGATTCGGACAGTCGGTAATGAAACAACGGAGCCAAAAACTGGTGGGCCATCATCTTTAATCCTAGCTTGCACCCGGCGGGCAAGTAAAACACACATGAGTGCTCCAAAACCCACTCATTTAGTGCTCACAAAGCTACTGACTTATCCTAGTTTCCTAAAATCAAAGGTTTTTAGTTCACCAGACTTATTCACCTCTGTTCCCCATCTCCTTCCTTCTCTCTGCACAAACTCGGCACAAACGGGCTTCTCACTCAGCACTCCATCATCTTGGCTGCTTCTCCTGGCCTCCTCCACGTGGCTTCTCTCTGCTCTCCTCTCTGCTCTCTCTAATGCTAATCTCAGGAACTCAGAGAGAGCAAGTCTGCCCCACTTTATAGTGTAGAAATCAAAACCTGTAATCCAATATACAAACAAGGAAGTCTGTGATACAAAGTCACTTATCTGAGGCATAATGGGATTCCTCATGAGAGTGCACCACCCCACATCATGCAATCAGTCAAGGGTGTGGGGAAAAGCTTAGTCTTAAAACTAAGCCTTAGGCTATAACCACCTTGCCTGCTTACAGCCACACCCAATGCAAACTATAAGCCAGTAAACATATATATCATATTTACAAACTCATTTGACCAGCACCTGGGGAACCCCAGAGGCCAACCTGAGACACCAGGGTTGTGATAGGGAGCACAGGCTGTGCCCAGGTCTGGGGACTGTCCCTAGGCTGCCTGGGTCAGAGGGACAGGATGTTCCCCCAGGCAGCAGACATTCCTGGAGGGAGGTAGCAGGCAGTGGGAGATTTACCATTTCCTTTCCGGTAACCTGAGTCCCTGGGAGGTCTTCCCTGCCAAGGACACTAACCTCTCACTTGCCAGCCCTTCCTTCCATTTCCTCTGCTGGGCCTGTCTGCCTGGGGCTTAGGCCGGGCCAGCAGGACCAGCTCTTAAGTAGGAGAGGTTGAGACTGGGGTCGGGCGCTGATCAAGCCCCTGACAAAGACCAGCTTAATGCCACCCTCCCAAAGTCCTCATCTGTGTGGCCCTATATCCAGTTTGGGGAAGGAGGTGACATCGTGGAAGGAGAAGGACCTTGTATTAGAAGTTATAAGACAGGCCCTGGCCGGTTGGCTCAGCGGTAGAGCGTCGGCCTGGCGTGCAAGAGTCCTGGGTTCGATTCCCGGCCAGGGCACACAGGAGAGGCGCCCATTTGCCTCTCCACCCCTCCTCCTCTCCTTTCTCTCTGTCTCTCTTCTCCCGCAGCGAGGCTCCATTGGAGCAAAGATGGCTCTGCCTCAGGCGCTAAAATGGCTCTGGACGCAACAGAGCGACACCCCAGAGGGGCAAAAGCATCGTCCCCTGGTGGGCATGCCAGGTGGATCCCAGTCGGGCGCATGCGGGAGTCTGTCTGACTGCCTCCCCATTTCCAGCTTCGGAAAAATGAAAATAAATAAATAAATAAATAAAAAGTTATAAGACGTAGGTCCTGGGGCTGCCTCTGCCATCAGCTTGCTACGAGACTTCTTCCTCTCTCCTTGGAGCTGCTGTGCTCTCTCCGAGCCCCAACACTGTTTTAAGCACTCTACATGTGCCGTCCAGCTTATCCATGTAACAGCACTTTGGTAGGGGCACTACAATGAAGCTCAAAGAGGTAAAGTCACCCAGCGGGCTGTCGGTATCACAGTGTTTTTAAACTCAGGCTCTCCAACACTGGTTGGTCCTTCTGGATGTCCCTACTTTACTTCTCTGGGCTTCAGTTTCCTCTTCTGATAAGTGAAGGCATGGGACTAGGTGATCCTTCCTACCCCTGACAACTTAGGATCCAGGAATTCATAGGAATTTTGGAGGCAGATTTCTCTTGAGCCCTCCCTAGCCCGTGGGGGGGGGGGGGGGAGGGGGACGGGGCATAACAGGAATTGTTCTCCCTAGAGGGTTCTGGAAAGGTCATTCTTCTGGCCTCTGAGCTGGATGGGTGGGAGTGGAAAGGGAGGAAAGGGAAGAAGTGACACTTAAACCTAGTAAGTGCCAGACACTGGGCTAAGCTCTTAGGTTGCCTTGTTGAATCTTCCCAGCAGTCTTGTGAGGTGGCCATTTTTATTTCCGTTTATAGTCGAGGAATGCAGGCTCAGAGAGGTCAAGTGATTTGCCCAAGGCTACATAGCTAGGTAGTTGCCAGGCTAGGATGTTGTGGCCAACACACATTTCCTAGGATGGCTTTAATTTATTAATGAAATAAAAATATTAGTCTTCCCAAAAGACTATGAACATGCCCCAGAATTTGAGTACCCGTGTGTACAAACTACATCTCCTAGGCTGCCTCTGACACCCAGAAGTGGCCCAGGAATCCTTTGTTAAATTTTGTTTCTCCACTGCTTCGGAAAATATGGTCAGTTGTAATTATGGGTATGCCTGAGTTCCGAGGAGGGAGGGCTGCGTGGGCTGGAGCGGACTGAAAGGGTTGGCACTGAGCTGGGAGTGGAGCTGAGGGGGCTGAGAGGGGCCCGGGTGGGGCCGGCCAAGGCCAAGTTCACAGGCTCTAAGAAACCTCTTTGAATGGACTGCAACCCTATTTGCCAGGAAAGTCACAAGGCCGCTCCTTAAACCCCCTTCCTACCTAACCCTGCCCATCCTCCTCCCCCCAGGGTCTCTGGGGCAGCCCAGACGCTATACAAGGCAAGTATGACCCATAGACCTTTGCTCTAGCCCCTCCACCCTCCGTGCAGGCTGCCCAAGTAACTGGGTAAAGGGCTGTGGGCTGGAGCAGGGAGGCCTGTGTCCTGGCCAGTGGGCCCAGCAGGGCCAGACACCCTGGGATTTGAGCAGTTGGCAGCATGAGGACTGAGATGACCCCAGCCAGCCTGCTCCCACCCTCTCCTGCAGTGGAGGAGAGGCCCCTGCAAGCTGTCAGCAGGGAATGGTGACAGAGGAGGGCCAGAGGTGACTTCTTAGCCCGCCCCTTCTCTCTCCCCAGGCTTGGGCCAGGCCCAGAGCTCTTACCAGCTGTTGTCAGCAGCTGCTGAGCTTTGTTCCAGAGCCAGCATTGGGCACCGCCCTCCTCCCCAGGACATCTTCCCACCATCCTTCATAGCCAAGAGCTGCTGTCCCTGGGGAGGGATTGGGGCTAATATGGGGACGTAGCCACATCCCCTTAGTTTCTTTGATCTTACTAAGGACACAGAGCAATAGGAATTAATGCCCCTGTTTTTATAGAAGAGAAAACAGATCCAGAGAGGCCAGGTGACTTGCTTTAAGTCACACAGCTACTGAGTGGCTGAGTGCAGGCTCCTGGCTCCCAGCTCAGTGTTCACTCTGCTGTCTTTCTTCAGGGTGTATTAGTGCAAGATGATAGGTTCCTGGGTTTGACTCCCAGCTTGGCCACTTAGTAGTTTTGGGACCCCAGGCAAGCTCCTTAACTCCTGGGAGTAGAACTCCCATTTTCTTGCTTATAAATAAGATAATAATAGTACCTACCTCTTGGTACTATTGAGTAAATTAAATGAGATAGGCCCTGGCCGGTTGGCTCAGTGGTAGAGCGTTGGCCTGGCGTGCGGGAGTCCCAGGTTCGATTCCCGGCCAGGGCACACAGGAGAAGCGCCCATCTGCTTCTCCACCCCTCCCCCTCTCCTTCCTCTCTGTCTCTCTCTTCCCCTTCCGCAGCCAAGGCTCCATTGGAGCAAAGTTTGCCCGGGCGCTGAGGATGGCTCTGTGGCCTCTGCCTCAGGCGCTAGAATGGCTCTGATTGTGGCAGAGCAAAGCCCCAGATGGGCAGAGCATCGCCCCCTGGTGGGCGTGCCGGGTGGATCCCGGTCGGACGCATGCGGGAGTCTGTCTGACTGCCTCCCCGTTTTGAACTTTGGGAAAAAAAAATAAAAAAATAAAAATTAAATGAGATAATCCATGTAAAATACTTAGCATAAGCCTGGCATGTTCTAAGTGCCCCAAATGAGGGATGGCAATATTATCACTGAAGACTATTAGCCACCTGTGTGTGCAGCCCTGTGGGTGGTTCTATGGGAGTTGCAGACACATTCCACAAATATATCAGTCATGATATTCATCAGCAGATATTCATTTGGCACCGACTGTGTGCAAGGTGCTAGGAAAGAAAACAAAAAACACAGTGACGAAGCAGGCCAAATTCCCATCCCTGCTTACATTTTACCCCACACCGATGGCTGGGGAGACATGACTTCATCTTAACCATAGAACCCTCCAAGTGATTTTACACATGCTGGTATTAGCCACATTCTGCAGAAGAGAAAACTGGTTGAGAAGATCGGTGGCAGAGCAGGGGCCAGAACACAGCTCTCCTGAGGGTCTTGGGCAGTGCTCCTGAGGGCTTCCTAGAGGAGGAGGCACTTTTGCTGTTTCCTATAGGGCCTCAGAGCCTGGCAGGAGAGGTTGGACACAGACTATATGGGACTCAGCCATCACAGTCTGGGCAGCAACAATTTCAGGAAGGTCTTGCTGAGGTCATGGCTTCTTGCTCCCCAGAGACAGGCATAGCTAGAACTTTAAATAGCCCCTGCAGCCCAGAATAGCCCCCATTGTCTTGGCCAGCAGCTAGGGACCCAGGAGGAGCCTGAGGGAGACCAGGAGGTCTCTGGGCACTTTCCTACAGGGTATGGGCGGTGTTTCTGCAATGACTTTTCCATTTGGCTCCTGCAGGAAGGCCTGCCTTGTGGGAAGGGTGGAGCAGCTGCCTGGGTTCTGCGTGAGCAACGTGTGGCTGAGGCGGGAGCTGGGTGGGTGGGGGACTCCCAGGGAGGGCCCTGTTCCCTAGTGAAGGTGTTCCTTTGTGTGTCAGGGATGTGTGTTCATTGGCCCACTGGACCCTTTGCTGTGGGACGGCCTACCCAGGTCCCTGCCAGGGGCCTCCTGGCACCCTCTCCTGCTCTGGCTATTTTGGGCACTGGCTGTGTTCAGGCTCGGGGAGCAGTGGGTAATCCTGCCCTGATCGAGGGTGCTGGGTGCACTGCCTGGACCGCCATTCCAGTGTCCTAGATCTTGGATTGCTATAGACTCTGACCCTGCGTTCAGCCTCAAAGGGTCATGGTCAGTGGACTCCAAAGGGATGCTGGCCCCACTGGCAAGGGCAAAGAAGGGCACCAGACACAAACCCTTGTGATATTATTCCCTGCTCTCAGTCTCAGGAATAGTTGTGATTCTTCTAAGCAACGGGTTTGTTTTTACCTCACGGGACATGGAATCCAGGGACTGGTCAGGTTTCCTTCTTCCCATGAGCCACCAGAAAGCCGAGAGCCGAGCGGGCTGTCGTCTGCCCAGACCTCCGGCAGCTGGCATGTGCTCTGTCTACTCACCTCACACCAGGCTCCCTTGGTCTGACCCGCCCGCGTTTCTCTTATGCATGCTTAGTTCATTTTCTCTTGCTCTTACGTGAACATTTCTTGTAAGCTGCTTTGAGTCTTTCTGGTACAGGGTGGTGGGGAGGCATAAATAGACTGATGGTGTTGGTGGTAATCCTTTTCTGGTCAGTTCCCCTCAGTCTACTCCTGATGCTCTCTATTCTGACTTGGCTTAAAAAAAATTTTTTTTTAAAGATTTTATTTATTGATTTTACAGAGAGAGGAGGGTGGGGGGATAAGTACGGTAGTTGTTTCACTCTAGCTGTTTATTGGTTCTTTCTCATATGTGCCTTGACCGGCCAAGTCCAGAGTTTTGAACTAGCGACCTCAGTGTTCCAGGTCAGTGCTCTATCTACTGTGCTACCTACCACAGGTCAGGCTAAAAAATTTTATTGATTGATTTTTTTTTTTTTTTTTTTTTTTTAGAGAAGGTAAGGAAGAGAGAGAAAGAGGAACATCAATTTGTTGTTCCACTTATTCACGGATTTATTGACTGATACTTGTATGTGCCCTGACTGGGGATCGAACTCTTAATCTTGGTGTATTGGGACAATACTCCCAACCAACTGAACTATCTAGCCGGGGCTGGTTCTGACTTTGTAATTCCCTCTGATAGCTCTGCCCTCTGTGCTGGTTGGGAGTCACAGCCTAGAATTTTAGAATCCTATTGTTTCAGAATTTCAGTGACCTATAATGTCTTACATAGGCAGAAGGAACCTTTGGGACTATCTGAGTTGAGAGCTTTCAAACTTTATTACTAAGCAGTGAAACCCTATTTCATTCAAAATAGTAGTACTTTGATAAAAATACTATAATATTTGATAAATAATAGCAAACATGCCATGGCTGGATAGTTCATTTGGTTAGAGCATCATCCCGAAACACAGAGGTTGCCAGTTCGATCCCGGTCAGGGCACATACAGGAACATATCGATGTTCCTGTCTCTCTTTCTTTCTTCCTCTCTTTCTAAAATCCATAAAATAAACTTAAAAAAATAATAATACTAGCAAACACAGAGCATTCACTGTGTGCTAGTGCTATTTGTAGCATTTTGCCTTTTTATTGGATCCTTACAACAACCCTAGGAGGTAAATACTATTATTATGAGTTATTGTGCACATTTACGGATGAGGAAACAGAGGAGCCGGGGGGGTGAAGTGACTTGCCCACAGCCTCACAGCTAACCAGGGGCTGAGCCAGACATATGTAAAAGGTCAGAATGTACAATGGAAAAGGTAGATTTGTTTTTATTAAAGTGAGTATTTGGGGGAGAAAGTCAAAGCTCTACCTGCCTGCCCCTCATCCACTCTTTAAAGTGTTCCCCCTTCCTCCACAGGCTACTGAGGACAGAATGGAAACCTGTGATCTCTATTTTTATCATTTGACAGAGAGAGCCTGAGGCCCAGAGAGGGGAAGGGACTTGCCCAAGACAACAAAGTGCACCGAGAGCCAGTCTTAGTCCTCATGGCCCACCCTGCTGCCTGGGGAGTTCCAGCCCCTTCTTCTCACCGCCCCTCCGTCCCCCCAGCAGTCCCCAGTGCCCGTCTCTGTGCTCAGCCAAGCTCTCCCCTTAGGACACTCAGCTCCCTCTCTCTCCAGGGCATAGGTACCTTCAGACCTTCTGTTAGGTCCTAGAGCAGGGGTCCCCAAACTTTTTTCACAGAGGGCTAGTTCACTGTGCCTCAGACCGTTGGAGGGCCGGACTATAAAAAAAACTATGAACAAATCCCTGTGCACACTGCACATATCTTATTTTAAAGTAAAAAGACAAAACTGAAATAAATACAATATTTAAAATAAAGAACAAGTAAATTTAAATCAACAAACTGACCAGTATTTCAATGGGTACTATGCTCCTCTCACTGACCACCAATGAAAGAGGTGCCCCTTCCGGAAGTGCAGCGGGGCCGGATAAATGGCCTCAGGGGGCCGCATGCGGCCTGTGGGCCATACTTTGGGGACCCCTGTCCTAGAGGATCAGGAGTGACAGGCACTGGGCCCCCCTCTCTGTCCCCTCTGATGGGACTCATCACCTGAGAGGGCAGGGTGACAGCCAGCGGGGAAGGAAGGAGCAGCCTCTGCCTGGGCTTTCTCCGGCTCTGACAGGGCTTCACCCTCAGGAGAGAACACAGCCCTCCTGCCACCAATCAGCCTGTCCCCTGGCCTGCTTTTTCTCCGCCAGCACTTCATTCCGTGGGGCTTTTCTGTCTTCAGGAAGCCTCTTTTCAAGACCCCAGTGGTGGTGGTCCGACATCTAAAGCCTTATTTAGGGAGAGCTAGTGGGCAGCTAGCTAAAGGGAACATGTATGCTGGAGTGGTGTTCCCAAATGGGATTCTATGGAAACCTCGTCCCATGAGCTCTGCATGAAGAAAGGCTTCCCCATCATGGTGCTAGAAAGATTAGGACTTAGGTTCCTAGTTTAGCTTTGTGTAATCAGCCTTTCCAAGATGTATCTGTCTGCAGGACCCTCCCCCATATTTATTCTTGTCCATAGTTACTGTGCCTTGGAATGAACATTAGCCATGAGGAAAGGGGAAGGACACTCCAGAAGGAAGGGGCCCTTCCTCCTATTTCCATCTCTGTAGCTCACAAGCCTTTGGTCAACCCTGGGCTCAGCTTGCCTGCCTCTTCCTCCCCCTCCAGGAAGCAGATGGGGAAAGCCCCCGGGGATGGGGGAGCTGGCCTCCTTGGCCGCAGCTGCTGGGCTGCTGTTCCAGTCTGTTTTTTCCTGTTGCCGATGCCCACGGGAGCAAGCAGGAGTGGAGCCATGGAGGCTTGGCTGCCTGGCTGTCTTGTGTCAGGCCCTGGGGCTGGAGCTGTGGTCCAACTCGCCTCTGAGACCCCTGCCCACCCCCTGGGATGCTGGTCTGGGCATCGGCAGGTTTCTCTTCAGTGACCGTGGACTGCTGCTTATCTCCCCAGAGATGGGCTTCCTGGCTGGAAAGCCCCAGGTGTCAGAGATGGCAGGAGGAGGGTTCGGGTGGTCTAGAGTTTCCAGTCTGGAACCAGGGGTCTGGCTTCCAGTCTCAGCTATTCCAACTCTGTGACTATGGACAAGTCACCTTTGTGAGCCCCGGGGCCTTCATTTGTAAACCCAGTTCATTAACAAATATTATTGAGCATCTACTGTATGCCAAGTACTTTTAGGTATTGGGGATACAGCAGTGAGCAAAATAGACAAAGTCCCTGCCTTTGTGGAGCTGATGTTCTAATAGGGGAGACAGATGATAAACAGATAAACATGTAAATATGGGGTTGAATGTACATAGGTGGCGAGGTGCCATGAAACTGGGTAAGGCAGTGACAGAGACCTAACTCTGACTCTGGACCTGGAATGTGGTCAGGGCGGGGCTCTGTAAGGGTGACAATTGAGCAGAAACTAGAGTAAGAGAAAGAGTGAGCATATGTGGGGGCCGTGTCCCAGGCAGGGGATATACAGCAAGTGCAAAGGCCCTGAGGGGGGAGGGGGCTTGGTATGTTTGAGGACTTGAGATAATGGCAGAAAGTGGGGAGAGCACCTGAGAGAGGAGGTTGGAGAGGTGTGTATAGGTGCATGTGCGTATGTAGGCAGATCACATGGCATCTGGTTGGCCATAATAAGGCCTCTTCTTCTAATCCTTTGGCGAGTCAAGAGCAATGGAAAAGGCCTAACCTAATAGGTTCAGAAAGTGGTCAGTGTCAAAAGTGGTGTTTCATTTCAAGAAAAATCTGTGGGCTATGTCTTTTATCTTCCCGTAGGCCTGGCACTGTGCTAGGGGCTCCATTCATGAAATCTGTAGTCAATAACCCTGGTGGGCATGGATAGGCCCAGTCAGGTGGTTGTGGTCTTGAAGGGCCACAGACATACCAGTGCCTCACAGCAGGGCCACGGGGAGCCAGAGAATCTGAGAACCAAGCCAGGGCTCAGGCAGGAGGCAGGCACGTGAACACTGCAGGCGCTGTTGGCACCAACAGTACTTGGCGGATAATATTCAACCCCTGGGGATCTTCGTGCGGGCGGTCCCGCCGGGAAACTGTTCCTGCTTGGCCACCTCCACCGCCGTAACGGCACCTGGCAGATGGGTGAGGTGGGGTCATTTCCCAGTGGCTTCCTGCTTCCTCCCTGGAGGCTGGCAGACAGCTCACTCAGGACCAGGGGAAGCCCATTCTTAGAGTGTCTATGGGGGCAGGAGGAGAGTGCGGGGACTCTGGGGGCACTGGGAGGATTGGGCTCTGATTAGCACCATGGCAGCAGCATGACCAAGGAGCACTGCTCTCTAAGTGAAAAGACCATTCGCAGCTGGTTCCCTTGCATCCTCTGGCGCCTGGCACCCCGTGTCCCACTACACCAAACTTCTAGTCTCTTGACTGTGCCGTGGAACTCTCCCACCTCTGGGCCTCGGAGTGTGCCCTTTCTTCTGCCTGGTGTCCACTCTCTTCCCCTTCTTCACCCTATGTAGGTTAAGTCATCTTTCAGACCCAGCTGATTTATCATTTTCCCTGGGAAACCTTCCCCAGACTCCCACCCTACCTCACTAAGTGAGACCCCCTTCCTCTGGGCTCTCCCAGCCCGCTTCTTCCTCTGGAGAACTCTGGGCACACCGTGTTGTCAGCACTGGGTTTAATGGTCTGTCTCCCCCAGGAAGACAGAGCTCCGTGTCTGTCTGCTTCCCAGTTTTATTCCCGGGGCCTGGCACATAGTAGGTACTTGATAAGTAAAGGTCAAAGTGACTTGTGGCCGAGGTGGCCTGGGAGTCGGGGTGTCTGAGCAGAACCCACCCTCTGCCCCACTGGCCACATCTCTCTGAGGCTGGGGCATAAAGTGCTCTTGCTTAGCCATGACGGAAGTTGTCCTGTTCGGTGCACACAATGGCTACATTAGAGGGGCCTGCAAAGCAGAGACCAGGCCAGGTCCACCTGGGAAAGAGCTGGCCAGACTCAGAGTTCTCGGCCAAGCTTCCCAAAGCAGCTCAGCCCTCATTCTATGTTTATTCAGTCAGTCATTCAGTCTGTCAGTGTGCCAGCAGATACTCACTGAGCACCTAGGATATATTTTTGTTCCAAAGATGCAGTGCTGATCAAAACACATGAAAATTGCTGCCCTCCTGGTGCTTTCATTCACATTGACAGGGACACCTGACGTGGAAGCCTAGCCCATATCATGGGGGCTCACTGCAGTTGCTATCAGGGAAGGGTGTCAAGGGGCTTGTCGAAGGCCACATGGCAAATTCAGGGCAGAACTAGGACAAGGAATACAGCACTCCAGCTTCCAGCTCCTCTGGTCTCTATTGAAGGCCGTAATTTAGGGCCCCCGTTGTTCCCCCGGGCCCTGGCTGGAATGCAGCCTTTCCAGGTCCCAGGCCGTGGTATGAGTTTATAGAGGGCAGGGGTCAGCGCTTCAAGCTAGCCAAGTACAGGAGAGGCGGCCCTGCTCTCAAACTGGATTCCGGTTGCCATAGCTGTGTGGCCTTGATCATGTGACTTCACTTCTCTGAGCCTTGTGTTCTTGTTGGGCAGGGCTAGTATCTGCCTTATGAGCTTGTGGAGATGCATGAGCTAAGCCTTGCAAAGAAGTACACTCAGCCCCTGCACCTGCAGAGACCTATCTTGGCGCGAGCACTTGAGGAGAGGAGCCTCAGCCGTTCTCCTTATTTTGGGGATCATTACTTTCCTGGACAGCTGGCTGGTGAAGGTCCTGCTGTCTTGGGAGCCAGAGTGCGGGAGCTGGCAGGCCTCCCAGGTGGCACGGGCAGTGCAGGCGTGCCAGAGGAGACTGTGGCCACCTTCTTTCCGGCCGGCACCCCTTTCAGCCTGCCAGGGGATTAAAGGCCTTTCGGCCTTTGTGTCTGGCTCTCCCGCCCCTGGCAGTATGCACGCCAAAGTGCTGCCCCAACAGATTCCTTCCCCTTTGCCGTCAGCTGCCCATAGACAGGGTACTGTGTGTGGCCTGTGGTGGGGTGGAGCACCTTGACCCCTGTATCTGGGCCCTGGGATGTAGCAGAGTGGAGAGAGCACTGTAGGGTTACCTGCAGAGGGGGGGACTTGTCCGGGTTCAGGGTCCCAGAGAGTTGGGGGCTGTGGGTCACAACATCTGCTGGTTTCTCTGCCATGCACAGGGTAGGGCCACCGAGGCAGAGTCTGTGTTGGCAGGAGGCAGGTGGGCAGGCAGGGGCCTGTTTGTCCCTCACCCCCACACTGCTTCTGGATTTCGATGGGGTGAGCTCACTCCAGCCCAGATGCCTGGAGCCTTGCCCTGGGCAGCTGCAGCAGCCACCCTGGGGACTGCAGTGCTCAGACCTTCTGCCCAGCTGCTGTGGGGGTGGTGGGGGGCTCAGCCTCAGGCCTGGGCCAGGGAAGGGAAGGTGGGCTGGCTGCCCAAGGCATGTGAAGAATGTCTCTGGAGAAGCTTGAAGTCGAAGTCCTCAGTCGGTTGTTCCAGAGTCAGCCTCAGAGCCGGCAGACAGCTTGAGCCTTGGCACGAAGCTTTGCTGTCACCCTCAGCCAATGTCCTGCCCGTTCGGCCCGCCCAGGGCCTGGGCAGCAGAGCCAGACCCCTCCCTGCATCCCACACCTGGAGGCTGACCCTAGGCCGGAGCCCACACCCCACACATCACTTCATCACCTCTAATCCCTCACCTCTACCCTGCACCCCCACTTCTAATGATTATGGAGCTCTTACAGTGTACAGGTACCATGCTGAGTGCCTTACAGGCTTTAAGCCCATTGACACAGGTGGCCCTTTCTGAACCTCTGTTTCCTCATCTACATAGTGGAAATAACAATACAAGTTCAGTCTCTTAATTGAAACCCTTGGTGTCAGACACGTTTTGGAAGTCTGAAGATTTCCAACTTGGGGAAAGTGACATAGAGCACATGCCCACCGTCATGTGACATCCTCAGTATGAGTCTGGGGCAACACCCCATAATAAAACATTAATATTGCTGTAGCAAAGTGTGTGCCTATTCACCTGAATTGGAGTGAATAAGCTATTAATAGTTTCATGTCAGTTCAGGTCAGGACTTGGCATCCAATGAGCTTGTTTTAAAAACTTATTTTAAAAAAACACACTCTTAAAAAAATAATAAAAAAACAACACACTCTTGGTTTTCAGAGCACCTTGGATTACCTTTACTGCAAATGAGGGATAATGGCCCTGTAGCACCAGCTGTCCCTGGTTGCTGAGGATTAACTGAGGGCCAGGCATGGAGAAAGTCCTCCGTGAACTCTGATGGTGCTTATGGTCATCTCTTTACTTACCGCCATCATCCTACAGCTCTGATTTTAGCAGCTTCAGAAATTTTTATTTATACATATAACCTTTGCAAGGTCCAGATAAAAATATAGAAATTTTTATCTATACATATAACTCACTTAGAAACTCTTTTTAAAACCCTGTATCCCAGGCCCTGGCTGATTGGCTCAGTGGAAGAGCGTCAGCCTGGTGTATGGATGTCTTGGGTTCAATTCCCAGTGAGGGCACACAGAAATGGCCAACTGCTTCTCCATTCCTCCCCCTTCTCTCTCTCTCTCTCTCTCTTGATCTCTCTTTTTCTGTCTTCCCCTCCGCAGCCATGGCTCAATTTGTTTCAAGCACATCTGCCTAGTCACTGAGGCTGGCTCCATGGCCTTGCCTCAGGTGCTAAAATAGCTCAGTTACCGAGCAACAGAGCAACAACCTCAGATGGGCAGAGCATCACCACCACCCCCAGGGGACTTGCTAGGTGGATCCCAATTAGGGCACATGCAGGAGTCTGTCTCTGCCTCCCTGCCTCTCACTTAATAAAAACAAACAAATAAACCCTATATCCCATATCTAGATCTGTACCTCCCCCTTCACCCCAAGCCTTCTCTAACTTCTGTATCCTTCTCTAATGGCGTGACCCTTACCTCCACACTTCTTCCCAGTCATCCTTGCCTCCCTTTGTGTACTTAGGCCAGGAGAAGAGGGTCCAGCCTCTGTCCCTTGTCCCCAAGGCCTCTGCAGGACTTGGACCCAGTGCTCTGTGTGCACCCTCATCCTCACCAGGGGGGCCTGGACACAACCCCGCCTAGGGTCAGGTGCTTCCCAGAAGTCGTCTGTCTGGTACACCCCCAACTCCTCCTATGCGCCTTGTGGGGGGTCACCCTGCTCACAACCTCATCCCAAGCAATTGTTCTTGGCACACTAGAACAGTCCTATGGCCTTGGCCTGTATGAGTCAGTTGCCCCCACATTCCCCACCAGGAATCTTGCAGGGTCTGAAAAATCCCCCTCTCTGCCTGGCTCCTTCCTCTCTGGCCCAGAGCTACCCTCTGGACGCCTCTTCCCTGGCCCTCTATCCTGCTCCAACGCCTGCCTGAAGTACTCGGTTCCTCTGGGAGGAAGCCGGGCTCCCTCACAGCCGGAGACGTGCTGGAAGGCAGGAAACCTGCTTCTATTTCTGCCTTTGACCTTAGAGTCTCTGATGGGCCCTCCTTGGGACCGTAGGCACCCCCTGCATTGGCCCCCACTGCTGTCGGCTCAGGCATCCTATGATCCTTCCTGGGAGCTGGTCAGGTTGGGGATGAGGAGCAGCCTGCCCTGGGCTTCCTGGCCCGGCCCAGCCCTACCTCCTTTCCCTGGGTACGCAGGGGGCTGGGGTCCTGGGTCAGTCTCAGCTCTGCCAGACACTCACCTATGATCTTAGGCAAGTTTCCTCGTCTGTGAAAGGGGCCCGTTCACATCTGCTTAGCCACCTCAGGAGGTCATTGTCAGGGTCAGATGACACTGAGGATGAGGAAATGCTCTGTAACTGAAATACAGTGTGATTGAGAGACTTTGCAGAAGTGACTCAGTGACTTTGGTGAGTTCTGGCTCATTGCACAGCCTTGGTTACAGAGGCAGTATGGTGTGGTGGTAAGAGCTTAGCCACTGGTGCCAGACCACCAGGGCTCCAGTTCCAGTTCTGTCACCCCTAGGTCATCAAGCAGGTGACCTGATTCTACTCCATTTCCCCATCTTTACAGTGCGGCTGTTTAAAGACCTGTAATCTGGGTTAACACATGAAAGTCCTTAAAGGAGTGCCTGGTGCATACTAAGTGCCCAATACATTAGCTCTTTTTATTCTTCAAGTATAGACCCTGGACTTTCCAGGTCTGAATCCAAGTTTTCTTCTATGGTCAAGTCTCAGGCACCTTCAGTCTCTTTCCGAAGCCTCTTTCCTGTCTGGCTCCATCTCCCCTCCCAGATGTGAAATACAGCTGCTGGAACCTTTTGATCTTTAGCTTTTCACAACCAAATCTCTGCTCTTGTTGGCTTGGCCTTTGCTGTAGGCCCTGGTCTGACCCCGGAGCCTTGAGTCCTGGGGAGGGGGCTGTAAGCAAATGCAGGTAGGCATATGGAGGGCCCATTCCTTGGGGTCCCTGGGGTAGGGGACTTCTGTTCAGTTCCAACATGCTCTGGGTTCTCTTTCCTCTCTCACTGCAGATGTGGCATTTTTTTTTCAAGCTGAATCTCACTTGGCTATTTCCTGTCTGGTCCCAAGCACCCCCTGGCTTCTCCTTCCCCTGGGAGAAGCTCTGGACCTTGCTCACCAGGGTTCGTTCTCCTTTTCCAGACGGCAGTCTGGTGTCCATGGGGTGCCAGGAATCGTTGTGCCTCAGGCAGCCCTCCCTGGCCTTGCTTGCATGGGAAGGAGGAGGGCGTGGTAGTGACACACAGAGAGAGCCCTCCCCAGGTCAGGGGCTGCCTAGTCTGCCCCCTAACCTCCTGTGTCCAGTGTCGGTGCCACTGCACCAGCCCTAGCCTCACACTCCCCCTAGGCCTGTCAGGGCACGCTCATCCAGTGGAAGGACTGCCCTCTACCCCTCCCCACAGGAGGAGGGAGAGCCCCTGGTAGGGGGCAGATCCTGTGATTCTTAACCAGTGAGTGTGAGACTCCCCTGAGTATACTCAACTCTAACCCTCCCCTGGAGTGGAGTGAGCCTGACTCAGTGGCTCAGAAGCAGCCCAGGAAACAATGTCTCACCACCTCCTGGAGATTCTAAAGCTCACTCTTGGATGCGAGCCTCATGGCCTAGTCCAGAAGTTCACTCGCTGACCCCCCTCTTCCAGAGGTAGAGGGTGAGGAGAGGAGAAGGAATAGGAAGTAGGGTTTGCCCATGGATTGTGGGCGGAGGGTCCTTAGGTCATAGCAGAGGATAAAGTGGGCAAGTAAGGCTTCGTTGCACTGCAAACACGAAGATGACCAAATGGCTCCCAGCCCTTACCTCCCGCAGGCTCCCAGCCTAGGAAGGGAGATGCCTGTAGACCGCATGGTGGGGGGGGTGCACTCTCCACAGCAAGTCATCTTCAGGAAGCAGCTAGAATTAGTGTTTTGTTTTTTGTTTTTTATTAATTTTTAGAGAGGAGAGAGAGTGAGAGAGAGAGAGAGAGAGAGAGAGAGAGAGAAAGAAGGGGGAGGGAGGAGCAGGAAGCATCAACTCCCATATGTGCCTTGACCAGGCAAGCCTAGGGTTTTGAACCAGCAACCTCAGCGTTTCCAGGTCGACGCTTTATCCACTGCGCCACCACAGGTCATGGAAGCAGCTAGAATTAATAAGTGATGACATTTTTGCCAATTTGTTTGTTTGTTCATTCACTCATTCAAGTATTTATTGAACACCTTGCTGAGAAGGTAGAGATGAATTCATTACAGTCCTTGCCTTCAAGGTACTTCTCTTTCAGCAGGTGTGCAGGAGATTTTGGAGTGAGCCCCAGAGGGACCAGAGCCCAGCCCCGGGGCGCAGGTGGCTAGGAAAGACAAGGAGTCAGGACAGTCTCCCAGAGGTTTTCTTTTTAGTCATTTTTATTGAGGTATAAATTACATACAATAAAATGTATCCATCATTTCAAGTGTACGGTACAGTAGTGAGGAGGATATATATGTACTGGGGGAACCATCAGTCCGAAAGGTTCCCTGGTGCCCCTTCCCGGTCAGCCCCTCCCCACCCCTGCTCCTAGGCAATTACTGATCTTTCTGTCACTATAGATTAGACTTTTCCCCTTGCTTTCGGTAGGGAGTCTTTTGTGTCTGGCTTTTAAAATTTAGCATAAATATGTTAGAGGTTCACCCATGTTGCTGTGCATATCTGTAATTGAGTCCTTTTCATTACCGAGCAGTTGAAGGAGGTGATGTTTAGCTGAATTTTGGAGGATGAATTGAAGTTAGCCAGATCCAAATTGAAATTAGCCAGATAAACAAAGGGAGGAAAAGCATTCAGGCAGAGGGACCAGCGTGAGAAAAGGCCAGAGGCTCCAGGATATGTTGGAGGCTGGGGAGGGCGAGGGACAGGCTGTTTCTTCAATTTTCTTCTTCTCCATGGGCCTCTCTCCTGCTGCCACCACCTCGTCTAGCCAGTGAGGGCTGGGCTTGGTTTTCACAAGTAAGACCATTCCTCTGGCCAGACTGGGCTCCCCAGATAGGGCTGAGACCAGGGCAGGGCATGAGACGCTCCTGCCAGGCCATCTGGACATGCATCATGGGGCCACAGTGAATCCCTGCACACTTGGCGGTGTGTGTATGGGGGTGGGAGCTCTGGGGTTCCCTGGGGCTCCGCTGGGTTTTCCAATAAGTGATCTGCTAAAACTCCTTTGGAAAAATCTGACCTTGTCTAAGGGAAAGAGTCATTCACTGCCCACACCTACACTTGAGAAATGCAGGTGTGACGGCTGCTGGCGCCCTTCGCTCCCAGGGGCAGGGTCTCCGCAGCCCCTCGTGGAGCTTGTGCTGGTCTCAGCAGCAGCCTGAGGTCACGTGGAGTTGACACCATGCTTGTCCTGCTCCCATTCAGCCCAGCTGCTGGGCTCCACCCTCGCCTCTGCACAGATGAGCCTGTCAGTGCAGGGGAAGCTGCCAGAATTAATTCTCCAACATGGCTGGAATGTGTTCCCTGTGGCCTGGAGATTTGGAGGCCAGACTGAGGCAGAGAAAGGTGGCCACGTTGGCTTGGCAGGGAGCTGCTTGACTCACTCCCGCCTCTGTCTCCCATCCACACTGACCCTGCCGTTCTTCCACATGCGTATGTTCCCGTCTTTGCTGTCCAAGGTCACCCTTGACCTGCCTATGTCCCCCGTCCACTGACTCAAGTTCTGGATAGCTCTTGCTTATCCAGATAGAGACTTATATCACTTAGAGGAAGAGTCATCACTTACCAAAGTGATTTTAATTTTATTGTCTGTTTATTTGAGGATTCACTCAGACTTGGTGAATTTGCGTGGTCTCTGAGGCCTCAAGGGGCTAATAGGGTTTGCGGAAACTGAGTCAAAAATAGTGGTTCATTCCCAGCCTGACTCTCTTAGCCTACCTGACCTAACCACTGGAGGGCTTTGGGGGGTGGGACTCTGGGTCCCCTTGAAACCACATCTGACCTAACCACTGGAGGGCTTTGGGGGGTGGGACTCTGGGTCCCCTTGAAGGGAGGGGAGGGTTCCTGGGCCTGGTGGGAGCTGGAGAGTGTGACAGAGTCGTCTGTGTGGTCTCCCACAGGTGACCCATGAGCTGAGGGCATATGATGGCTTGTCTCTGCCCGAGGACGCGGAGACGGTGACAGCAGGCCGGGCTGGCTGGAGCTATTCAGACCTTTCTGACGATGAGGACTTGCTGGCTGACGAAGCCTCTGGAGGTAGGCAGAGGGTTCTGGTGGCTGGGAGTGAAGGGGGTGAGGGGGCAGAGTCAGGGTTCATTCCGCTAGGCCTTAGCGAGGCCTCTGGAAGTTTGCCCCAAGTGGCACCTCAAGAGATGGGCTAAGAGCTGTGTGTGTCCTGAGCCCTGGTCCCAGTGACCCCAGGATTCTCTACTTGCAGCCTGTGTGACCCTGAGCTGGGGGTGGCTCCTCTGCTGTGGCAGTCCCCTCCTAGGACAGGATGATGGGGACTGATGGGGCAGGTGGTGGGCGGTGCATAGTGGAGGACGATTTCCGGCCCTACTCAACCGCCTCCTGTCCTCACCTGGAGGCCATTCGGTCCTGGCCCCTCCTGCCCAACCATCCTGGGTCCACACCTTCTTTCCAGGTCCCTCCCTAGATCTGGGGAGGAGGTGACAGTAGTGTTTTCATGACCTTCCCCACTATGTGCCCAAAACAGTGCCTGACACCCAGTAGGTTCTCACCAAATATTTGTTGTTAAATAAGTTTCTTTTGCTTGCAGATGGCCTGGGCAGTGGGGACATTGGCAGCGGGGACTTCCAGATGGGTAAGTTGCTGGGGGCATCCTATAGGCCTCACCCTGCGTCTGGGAAAGCCCAGTTCAGGCCTTTCCAGCCACAGAGGCCCCGTCTCTGGGGCCAAAGGCCCCGAGGGCTCCTTGGGCCTGCGGTGAAGGTGGCCTTGTACCTCCTGAGGGACAGTGGTATGAATGGTTGGCAGATCCCTGTGAGGGGTGAGGGTGGGCATGGTGAAGTCCTGTGCTCGCCTTTGCTGGGAAATGCCCAGTTCTGTGATCAGAGGAGATCGGGCGCACTCAGGGTGGTATGGCCATAGGTAAGAAATGCCCAGTTCTGATGAGTATTGAAAGCTGGCCATGCAGCATTCAAAGCGAATTTCAGTTCCCAGGGCAGCCCAGCTGTGGAGTTTGTCCCCAGAGTCCTCCTGGGGACTGCTGCAGAGCTGAGGGCCTCAGGCGGGGTGGGCAGCCAGAGGGGCTCTGGGGTCCAGGGCGCTGGGGCAGGCCCAGAGAGCTGGCAGCAGGGGGGAGAGTCAGCGCCCCGGAACCTGGGAGGGAATGCTGTCTCAGACTAGGTCACCTCTGGAGAGCCATGGATTCCTAGGTTGGGGCAAGAGGACTGGGCTTCACAGAGGGAAAGGAATCAGGAGCTCTGTCAGCTGCCTGCTCTGCCAGCACTTGAAATGCCCAGCCAGGGCAGGGGCTGGCCCACCACTGGGGCAGGGGCTCAGAGTCCCTGCTTCCTCCCACTCCAGGATTCTGGTACAGAAGAAGCTCCCTGGTGAGAGATCCCAGCGTCTCCATCTAGTTCCTGCTAACCCCTGGGAGCCCGTGCTGGGCACTCCGTGATCAGGGCCAAGGACGGGGCTTGGCTCAGGCTGACCCTTGGGAGGCCCCACAGCAACCAGTGCTGCCCACCTTGGCAGGTCTGGGGCAAGTCTAGCCTGGGCCTCTCCAGGGTGGGGTTGACTCTGGCTGGCATCTCAGGAGCATCCAAATGGCAAAGGGTGGTGTCCTAGGCCAGTGCAAATAGGAGGGTTGGCCCGTGGGTGTAGACGTCCTGACTGGGACCTCTCAGGACCTGGGATTCACACTACCTGAAGCTTTTCCACATGTAGGTCCCTTCAGGGCTACAGGAGGCCTGGGAGCTGGGTGGAGCCTGGGAGCGGATGTCAGGTGGGCCCCATGCACACAGCTCACCCCCTAGAATGGCCTGTGCTGA
This sequence comes from Saccopteryx leptura, assembly GCF_036850995.1. Classification (NCBI taxonomy): domain Eukaryota; kingdom Metazoa; phylum Chordata; class Mammalia; order Chiroptera; family Emballonuridae; genus Saccopteryx; species Saccopteryx leptura. The sequence goes on along the minus strand of NC_089505.1, from coordinate 98,764,930 downwards.
TGTGCCCTTGGGAGCTGCCTCTCGCCAAGCCAGGCCTGCCTGTGGAGGCCCTGGTCCAGTCCACCCTGTCATTTCGGGGCTGCCCACGGCAGCCGCTCTGCCTGCTCAGCATGCCCATCTCCCCCCATGAGAAGCAGCTGTGGGGGCAGGAGAGGGCAGCGGTGGGGGAAGGATGGGGCTGGAGAGGGCCCAAGAGCTGAGCCCCTTTCCTTGTGGGTGGGGCTGATCCCTGGGATGATGTGGAGCTTTAGACCTTGGGGCAGGCCCACAGAGTGGGGCGGAATCTCAGCCCCGAAGGCAGCAGGTGTGTCTCTGATTCCCAGGCGCTCATCATGTCTGCTTCACCTTGCTCTCCCTGTGCTGCTAAGCAAGGGCCACCCTGACTGATGAGGCCATCCCTGTCTGTGCCTCTGCCTGGGCCCTGGCCCAGCCTCAGACTTGGAATGTAGCCCCAGAGATGGCATCTCCCCTCTCCTGGTCCCTCTGGCAGGGCGGTGGCTCCCTGAGGCTCTGCCCCAGCCCTGTCCCACCCCGCTCCCATGTGCCCTTCCTTGACAGCCCGACCTACCTCTCTTCACAGTTTCTTTCCATCTTCTGACCTGTCTCTTTGTCTTTCCCACTCTTGTCTGTCCTGCTGACACCTGTCTCCATGTCCCTGCTCCCCTCCTCCCCTGCCTGGGCTGTCCCTTTCCTACTCTGTCTCTCCTCTGTGTCTCATCCTCTGTTTTTCTCTGTCTGTTTGGCTTGCCATCTCACCTCCCCCCATGTCTGCCTTTCCCTCACTTCCATCTTTGTCTCACTTCTCTCACTCTCCCCCTGCTTTCTCTGTGTCTCTGACTGCGTCTCTCTGGGTCTCTTGATCTTTGTGTCTCTGTCTCCAAATTTCTTGTTTCCCCTCTGTTGTCTCACATTCTCTCTTCATGTCTCTGTCTCTCCCTTTGGTTCTCTCCACCTCCCTTGCTGTCTGTGCCTCTCCTCGCCTCCCTCTGCTGCCCCACTCTGCAGGCCCTGGGCCACCCCCAGGCCGCCCTCCCGTGGCTGGGATGATGGTCTCGGAGCCTGATGTGGCGTCTCCTCTCAGTAAGTGACCTGCCAGCCTGGTGGGCTTGTTCTCTCCTTCCCCCAGCTCTTCCCTCTCACTCCATTTCTTTCTCCTCTTTTCCTTCCCAGCCTACTCTTTGTCAGACTTGAGGCTCAGCGGCACCTCGCTATAGGGTCTGGGGACCAGGCCCGCGGCTGCCCCGCCCCAGCTGACCCACCTTGTCCTCTGCCCTGACCTGGACGCAGTCAGGCCCCATCTGAGCACTCAGTTTGAACAGAGGAGCCAGGCCTGCTGTTCCCCTAGGCCTATGGGGTGCTGGTTGGGCAGGGAGGGGTGTGGCAACCTCTCAGGGAACAAGGCCCTAGAGTCTAGAGGCAGCTTGTGTCCATCTGAGGCCTGGCGGATCCTGGGGCCACCCACAGGACCCCGAGGGACCCAGGGCTGGGGTTCCGGGGCCTGGGTGTGTGTAGGAGTTCTGGTGAGTAGAGTGAGTACAGGGAGTAGGTGGGGTAGGCTGCATTTCCCATCCCCACCTGGGTACAGGGCAGCTCTGGGCCTCCGTCCTTCCAACCTCTGGCTCCAAGTGAGCTCTCCAGATGGGGTCAGAATGAGGGCCAGGAGGTGGAGGGCTGGCCTGGGCAGGCACCCAGCGAGCACTCCCAGCCCTGGCTGTGCCACCCCCTTCTAGCATGCTCAGTTCTGGTGGCTGGCTCCTGAAACAGGCCTCACCTGCCCCAACCCTGCGGCGCTGGCTGCAGGGACACATCCCGGGGTGGGAGAGGGAAAGGCTTGCCCTGACCTGCCCTTTCCTGGAGGAGAGCCAGGGGTGGGGTCAGGCTGGAGGGTCTATGCCCTTCCTAGGCCCTAGTAGAAAGGGGCTTTGTGGAGCCCCAGCCCCTCCCCCCAGGAGTGGGCACATTCCTGGGCAGAGGCCTGGCCTCCTAGCCCGTGCCGTGCCGTGGGGCTGAGGCCAGGGGCCAGGGTGGGGGGACTCTCAATGGGCCTCTGTGCCCGTTCACAAGGGGCCTCTGTGGCCAAGCTCGTGGCCCCCATACTCCGGCCCCCACAGCCCCACCCACCTGGCACCCAGGAGCCCAGCCCTACACTGTCCCTGTGGCTCAGCAGGCAGTGCTGCCCTCACAAGCACCCTCTCTTGGTGTAGGAGTTTACTCCTGTACCTGGCTTGACCACTCCCCCAGTCCGGGCTTTCTCTGAGTCTCAGAGGAGAGGGTCCTAGTTCTGGGCACGTGTATACCTGTGGGCCTGACAGTGCAGATGGAGGGGGATCATCCCAGCTGATGCTATTCTCTCTGCCACCTATAAGCTGGTCATCTCCCATCTCTCTGAGCCCACTTCTGCCTCAGGGACTTCACAGCTGCTGTGCCCTCAGCCTGAGTGCTGTTCCCCCAGACACCTCCCCATGGCTCGCTCTCTTCCTTCAAGCATCCCTTTGAGGAGAGGCCTACCTGGCCATCCTGGGAGAGTAGCACCTCACCTGCATATATTCCTTGCTCATTCCTTTCATTTCCTTTCTCCTCCCATTAGAAAGTGATCTCTGTGGGGACAGGAATCGTCATTTGTGGAGTTCACTGTTCTTGCCCTGCCCCCTAGAACAGCCTCAATATAGATTTGTTAAAGCAATGAATTGCCCCCTGCAAATGGGAAGAAATAAAACCAGATCCAATCCTTGGGGTCTTCATAAAGACCAGAAGAATGATTACAGCTAACCTGTGCAGCCCCTGGTTTGCACCAAACACTGTGATAAGCTCCTTATGTTTGTTAACTTATTTACTCTTCACAACAGCCCTCTAGGGTGGATCCTGCTATTATCCCCATTCTATAGATAAGGAAATTGAGGCTCAGTGAGATTAAGTATTTGCTCAAGGTCACAGGGTTGTAAATGGCAATTTTGCTCCAGAGGCTGAGCTTTTAACCATTAATTAAGCCCTTCATATAGTAAGTGGTTACATTACATTGTACCTACTATGTGCCAGGCTCTGTGCTAAGCATTGTACATATTTAAAACTCATTTTTAATTCATGTCAACTATAATTTACACCTACATTCATGACATTGAGAACTAATGTGTAAAGAAATCGACTAGAATAAGTGTTCAAGAAACAATTGTGTGTGTGGATACACACATACATATGAGTCATTGGCAACTCATATTTATAACTGCTATATGAACTCATGAACATGATGAGACTTAATGTGTAAAAATGTATATAGTAGATGCTAAAGAAATAATAGTTGTATGTATTTATATATGCTCATACCAATCTGATATGAATTGATTCAGCCATCACTTACTAGGCACCTACTATGTGCTAGGTGCTATGCAAGCACTGGAGATACAGGAGTAAATGAGATCTGCATTCCTCCTTCCACCCCCATCAAGTTCATGTCTAGCTGTAAAGAGAGCAAGGTGACAAAAGCCTCTGATTTTCTAGCACTTGTTTCTTGCCAGGTGTGGTATCTGAGCACACAGGGAGATATTACATGTAAGCATGATACCATTCATTCCCTACGGCAGCCCAGTGGTTATGTAATGGTTATGGTTAATGCAATTAATATGATTTTTGTGAAAATGCTCTATGGTCCATGTGTATTCAGGCAGGATCTGTACAATGTGGGGTAGAAGGTGTCCTAATGGAGAAGCAGAGGGGCTGGAGAGCCCAGAGGAGGGGGTCTCTAACCCAGCCAGGGTTGGAGGAGGGGGGAACTTCAGGCAACCTTCTTGGCGAAGGTGATGGGCCCGGGCCAGATGGTTTGGTTGGTTAGAAAGAGCATTGTACCGAAGCTGAACGGTTGCCGGTTAGATCCCCATCAGGGCACATATGGGAACAGGTTGATGTTTCGGTCTCTCTCTTGCTCTCTCCCTTCTTCTCTCTCTAAAATTAATAAAATGAACATTAAAAAAAAGGAGGAGGTGATGGCTGAGCTGAGCCCTGAGCGATGAGGAAAAGTTGGCCAGGGAAGAGTGGGGAAACCTCTAAGTCACAAGTGATTTCTGTATCAGGCCAGCCTCCTCCGGACATCACTCTTCTTGTTTAGCCTTCCTCTGAGCTGTCAGGGGTCTCCTCTTCTGCACCATCACTTGACACCTGGGTCAGGCCACTTTTCCTGTTAGTTGAAGCCCCTCATTCAAGGATGGGGCCTCAGTTCTGACCCCTGGGCAGACCAGCCAGGGCAACTGTGGAATGTGCTAGTGGGGGCAGTTCTGGGCAGAGCTGGGGTCACACATGTGTCAGCCTCAGCAAGAGGCCTCTGGGGACCATCCCCCTAGTTCCACCTACTGGCCCAAATGCTTGAGGCCACCACGCGGTGACGACCCCCCCCCCCATCTCTGCAGTTTATTTCAGAGCCCTGGTAAATTTCACTCGCTCCATCGCCTACAGCCCTCAGCTGGAGGACGCAAGCTCTGAGGCATTCCGAGAGGTGTCCGAGGCTGTGGTAGAGACGGTGAGGTGCAGGGGCTTTGGGGAGCTTGTGGAGCGGGCTGTGGCAGGGCTGAGGGTGGAGTGAAGGTATCTGGAGGCTGATGATGTGTGTCTCTCCCCAGCTGGAGTCAGAGTACTTGAAGATTCCCGGAGACCAAATTGTCAGTGTGGTGTTCATCAAGTGAGAAGGGGCCCCTGGGGGCTGGTGAGGGACTCATGTCACAGGAAGCTGACAAAGATGGGGAGAAGCCCGGGTACTAGGAGGGGAGGCAGGAGAGGCCTAATCAGATGACCCTCTACTGGTGAAAATCCAGGAATTGGTGGGGGGACAATGTGGAGTTTAACTTGCCCTTCTTGGGGTACAGGGTGTCCAAGAGCAGGGTGAGAGTCAAGAGATCAGGCCTGAGCATCAAGACAGGGGGCCGAGGGAGAAGCTGAGACCACAGGCATCTTTCTCACCCTGCTTCCCTGCCCCATACCCCTCCCTAGGGAGCTGGATGGCTGGGTCTTTGTGGAGTTGGATGTGGGCTCTGAAGGGAACGTGGATGGGGCTCAAATTCAGGAGGTGCTACGCTCCGTTGTCGCCAGTGGCTCCATTGCCTCCTACATCACCTCTCCCCAGGGATTCCAGTTTCGACGCCTGGGCACAGGTGAGTCCATCCTGGAGCCTGAAGTCACCTCTTCCAGTTTCTCCTTTGAGTGTCCTCTGTCATAGGCTCTATTAGCTTGGACTTGCACTCCACTAGGGACAGGGATCTCACCACCTTATGAGTTTACCCCATCAATCTTTTTTTTTTTTTTTTTTTACAGAGACAGAGAGAGAATCAGATAGGGACAGACAGGAATGGAGAGAGATGAGAAACATCAATCATTAGTTCTTCATTGCGCATTTCGACACCTTAGTTGTTCATTGATTGCTTTCTCATGTGCTTTGACTGTGGGCCTTCAGCAGACCGAGTAACCCCTTGCTCGAGCCAGCGACCTTGGGTCCAAGCTGGTGAGCTTTGCTCAAACCAGATGAGCCTGCGCTCAAGCTGGCGACCTCAGGGTCTTGAACCTGGGTCTTCCGTATCCCAGTCCGACGCTCTATCCACTGCACCACTGCCTGGTCAGGCCCCATTAATCTTTTTGCAGACTTGGCTTGAACATAATCTATTTTCTCTCACATGTACCCATTAGACCCAATTTCTGTTCTCTGTCTATCTCTGTACATTGACAATAGGTAATAATTCTTTTCTTCAGATCCCAAACACTTTTGTGTTTAATAATAACCCACAATTATTTACTGAGCACTGGTTACACGCTAGGCACTCTGTAAGGCCCTTATGTCCTGCCTCCCATTTAGTCTTCACAATAATTCCTGTGAAGTAGATATTATTTCTCCTGTTTTTTATTTTATTTTATTTTATTTTTGCAAGAGAGAGACAAAGACAGAGAGAGACAGAGAGAAACAGAGAGAGAGACAGGAAGGGAGAGAGATGAGAAACATCAACTTGTAGTTTTGTTCATTGATTGCTTCTCATACATGCCTTGACGGGGTTGGTGGTGGGGGGCTCCAGCCGAGATAGTGACCCCTTGCTGAAGCCAGCGGCCTTGGGCTTCAAACCAACGACCTTTGGGCTCAAGCAACCATAGGATCATGTCTATTATCCCACGCTCAAGCCAGTGACCCCCATGTTCAAGCCAGATGAGCCTGCACTCAAGCTGGCAACCTTGACTTGGGTCCTCAGCATCCCAGTTCAACGCTTTATCCATTGCGCCATCGCCTGGTCAGGCTATTCCTCCTGTTTTAGGGATGAGGGTACTGAGGCCCAGAAAGGAAGAATGACTTGTCCAAATCTACATGCACAGATAGTGGAAAAGCCAGAATTTAAACCAAACCTTGTGTCTGTGCCAGTCTTGCCAGAACCTATGATGAGATGAGATGAGAAACAGATCAGAAACTGAGGCTTGGCGAGAATTGGAAACTGGCTTCAAGTCACATGACTGAGAGATGTAGAGGCCTGACCTTTGTGCTCTCAGGTGGCTCAGGGTTCTTTTTACTGCGCCCTGTCTCTTGTTTTGACTCCCTGAGTCTTCTCTTCTAGGCTAAACAATCCCAGTTCATTTCTCTTAGGCTGTGATTCTCAGACCTGTCTCCATCTCATTCCTCTCTCCTGGGAGGGCTCCAGCCTATCACCATCTCTGACTCAGTGGAACCCAGAAGTGACCAAACTCTGTACCTACCATGAAAAAATTATTCCTACCAGAAAAACATAATGAAACCATTACCTCTCTCATGCTGCCCATAAAACTTTAATTAATGCACCTGAAGATCAAGGCCGCTCCTTTGGCATCTCCAGGCCCAAGTCTGAAGATTGCAGGGGGTCCAGCCCTCTTCTTTTTCCAATGAGTCTTCCTGGCTAGGGATGGTGGGGTAGGCTTGGCCCAGCCCTGCAGCTCACAGGTCCCAGGTGGGATGGCTGCTGATCACACCTTCCTTTCCAGCACAGACACCCCCGCCCCCCTTGGCCGCTGTGGCGGCCGAAGTGACAGCAGGTGAGAGTGTAAGCCAGATCCAGGCCCAGCCGGGTAACGAAAGTTAATAGATGGAGGGGAAGGAAGGATGAGGACAAGATGGCTGGGCATAGCCTACAAGCCATCCCTTCTCCTCTTCCTCTTTGTCCTCGCTGGGCCGCGTCGTGGCCTGCATGTGTGTGACGTGGTGGTTGCATGTGTGTGGCATGTTAACTGTGTGTGAGGTCTGTGTAAGGGCTAGGTGAGGCTGTCACATATCCCATGTCTCACGTGCTGTGGATGTGTCCACCATGTGCTCCTTGCCCTTGCTGAGTCTGCCAGACACCACGTGGCCTGACACAGGGTACCAAAGCTCATCCCAGCCATGCAGTGCCTGTGCCGTCCTTGACACCTTCCATCAACCTTCCACCTGCCTCTCTGACTCCCTCCAACCCCACAGTGCCCCAGATCACGAGAGTCTGCACCGAGACTGAGTTTGCCTGCCACAGCCACAATGAGTGCGTGGCCTTGGAGTATCGCTGCGACCGGAGGCCTGACTGCAGGGACATGTCTGATGAGCTCAACTGTGGTGAGTGGCCTGCAGATTCCAGGGAAGGGTCAGGGTACGCCTGGGCCTCCAAGTTAGTCCGGGCTGTGAGGTTTCAGTGCAGGCAGAGGGGTCTGAGGGAGGCGGGCAGGGACGTGGGAAGGTGATACCAGGGTCAGGTCCAGAGTACTGGGTACCTGCAGCAGGGTGGGCTTGGGGAGGGTGGAGTGCAAGGGGTAAGGAGTCACTTTCTCCTGTCAACACTGAGTGGGCTGTGTCCACAGAAGAGCCAGAGCTCGGCTCCATGCCACCCCTTCTGGAGACATCACCTATAACATCCCGGCCTGAGGCAACCACCACACGGCCACTACCAGGCACCCGCGCTCCCCAGCCTCTGTTCCCTGCTCCAGACAGGCCCTGTGGGCCCCACGAGGCCAGATGCCACAGTGGGCACTGCATCCCCAAAGACTACGTCTGTGACGGGCAGGAGGACTGTAAGGACGGCAGTGATGAGCTGGACTGCGGTGAGGACCAGGCAGGGGTGGAGGTGGGTGTCCCGGAGGGTCGGGAGCTGGCCAGCGGAGGGCCTGTGGCTGAACCCTGCCTGCTTCCCCCAGGCCCCACGCCACCCTGTGAGCCCAACGAGTTCCCCTGTGGAAATGGGCACTGTGTCCTCAAGCTGTGGCGCTGTGATGGCGACTCTGACTGTGAGGACCACACCGATGAGGCTAACTGCCGTGAGTGTCCCAGGGTTGACCAGCCGTCCCCACCCTGCCCGACCCGGCCTAGTTCCCCCTGTTCCATCCCTTCTTGGGCAGGTCTGTTTGCTCTTCCTGGTGAAGACCCTGAGGACAAACTTTAAAGTTTACCTCCTGACCTCAGCAGTGAGAGCCCTTGGCTCTGAGCTGGTCTTTGTAGCAAGCAGTCTGGCCACACTGCCTGTGGTTAATGTCTCTTTCTTTTCTTTATTACCATTAATCTTGTCTTTGTTATTTATGCTTGTGTGTGGGTCAGACGAGTGGCTAAGAGAGGGCTTGATATATATACCAGGGTCCCTTGATAATGGGGTCCAGGTCAAAGCATTTCCCTTATGGACCTAGAGGATTTTTACCTAGAGCTGGTTCTGAGATTTGTTCCTTCATCAGCCCAGCCCATCCATCTGTCTGTTCAACTTCCCATTGTTCATTTGTTCAACATCCTTCTTCCTTCCCATCCAGTTATCCACCCACCCTTTCATCGTACTATCCGTCCATCCATTGTCTATCTATACAGCTCTTTATCTATTCACCTCTCTATCCAACATCCTCCTGTCCATCTCACCATTCACTGTTATCCATCCATTCACTGTCCATCTGTCCATCCATCCATTTGTTCAACATCCTTCCTCCCATTCATCTCTCAGTCCACTTATCACTTAATCATTCATTGTCCATATCTTTCCTGCTCTCCATTCATCTATCTATTGTCTAGGAGTGGGGGAAGGGGCAAGAGATCAGGCCTCTGCCAGAAAACAGTCAAAGGAAGTCAGAGCACAGAACAGGGACCATAAAAGCTGGTGGCTTTGGGGCTTGTAGTGTGTTGGGACAGAGGACTTTGAGGTTATGTAGGTAGTTGCCTCCTGGCCTCTCAGTTCCTTCTCTGTGGACGTGCTCCACTCTGCCCTCTCTGTGTGTTCATCTTGAGCTCAGTCTTCCTTTGAAGAACATCAGTCACTGTCTGCCAGAGATACCAGGCTAGAGCCCAGCCCTGGTGCCAAGCCAACTCTAAGCTTCTGCCAGTCCATAGGTGTCTGCTTCAGGTCAGGTGTCATCCTGGCCCATGATAGGGGTACAGAGCAGCAGGGTCTGGGCTGTGGCAGGCCCTTTGCAAGGCCTTTGTGGTAGAGAGCACTGCCCTGGGTATCACCCGGAGTCCAGAGATACCAGCCACTTTGACTCTGCCTTTGACAGGGGTCTTGTGCTTCCAAAGGTGGATGAATATGGGAGGAACTGGGTGACTGTGACGGGCCAGGTTGTGAGGAATGCAGGTGGAGTGAGTTTGGGGGGGGCAGAGTAAGGTGATGAGCTGTTTGATGGCTGTCTGATGACTGTGGATGTGGGTAGTGTTGTGGCAACACTGTCAGGGCAGCTGTGTGTCATGTGGGTGAGATGAGAGAGTGACCCTGGGAACACCTGGGGAAGGTAGACAGGGTGGGGCTGTGGGCAGAGGTCAAAAAGGGGATGGTCCGCCCACTGCCCGCACCACCTGCTCTGTCCCCAGCTGCCAAGCACCCTGAGGACGTGTGCAAGCCCACGCAGTTCCGCTGTGTCTCCACAAACACATGCATCTCGGCCAGCTTCCACTGCGATGAGGAGAGCGACTGTCAGGACCGCAGTGATGAGTTTGGCTGCAGTGAGCAGGGAGCTGGGGGTTGATCTGGGGGCCTTGGGCTGGTTTCCAGGTGCCCCTCTTCACAGTCTCAGCCTCAGCCCTCCCCAGCCTGGCGCCTCTGAGCCATTCCCCCACTCCTTAACCCTTTCCCCCTCACACCCCTCACTCCTGCTCCTGTCTCTCAGTGCCTCCCCAGGTGGTGACCCCTCCCCAGGAGTTGATCCAGGCTTCCCGGGGCCAAACAGTGACCTTCACCTGTGTGGCCACTGGTGTCCCCACCCCCATCATCAACTGGCGGCTCAACTGGGGTCATATTCCATCTCATCCCAGGTGTGACCCTGGGCCTGATTGGGGACTGGGGATATAAAGGAGGCTGGGTCACTGGCCCAGGCCTGACCCTGACTCTCTCTTGGGGCCCACCAGGGTGACAGTGACCAGTGAGGGAGGCCGTGGCACGCTGACCATTCGTGATGTGAAGGAAGCAGACCAGGGTGCCTACACCTGTGAGGCCATGAATGCCCGAGGCATGGTGTTTGGCATTCCTGACGGTGTCCTGGAGCTCATTCCTCAGCGAGGTACGACTGTTGGGCTGGAGGGCACTGGGCATGGCGGTGGAGCGGCCTGCCTGGGGCCTGCTACAGCCCACTCCTATGCCACCCAACAGGGCCCTGCCCCGATGGGCACTTCTACCTGGAGAACAGCGCCTCCTGCCTGCCCTGCTTCTGCTTTGGTGTTACCAACCTGTGCCAGAGCAGCCGCCGCTTCCGAGACCAGATCCGGCTGCGCTTTGACCAGCCTGATGACTTCAAGGGTGCGTTGGTGGGTGGGTGGGCAGGTGGGCAGATTCTGTGGTGGGTGGGAGGTGGGCACCAGGCGCCAGTGGGCTTAGAAGGAGGGCAGACATAGGAGAGCAGGAGCACTGGACATGTGGGGCCAGGTTCGGGGAGGGACACAGTTGCTAAAGAAATGCTGAGCCCTATGAAAAAATGTTTTTCCCATTTCAGGGGAGAAACATTTTTAGGAAAAGCCAAATTTATACTTGATATTTGCCTGCTTCAGGTTGTGAAGAAGATGGGCTCTGGAGTCAGAATTTTGGTTCAAATCCTGTCTCTGACCCTTACTGCCTGTATGACCTTGGTCAGGTTCCTCTCTTGGTTTTCTCATCTATAAAATTGTAGAAAATAATAATCACTACCTCCCAGGTTGTTGTAATTACTTAATGGGTTAATATGTCAGCCTCTCAGAATAGTGCTTGGTCCATGGCAAGTGCCTAGAAAGTGTTCCCTGCTGTCATCCTCATCCTGACAGAGTGAGAGGTACCCTTGTCCTCAGAGCATAAGAGCCCAGGCTTTGGTATCTTCTTAGCCCAGGGCTGACCTCCAGCTGCATCTATTACTGCTGTGTGACTTTGACCAAGTCTCTTGGCTTCTCTGGGTCTGTTTTCCCAAACTTAAAGGCAGGCAGCTGAACTCAGTTCTCTCGCTCTGAGATGCAGAATGGCATGGGTCCAGACATCAGACAGACTTGGGTTCAAGTCCCAGCTTCATCATTAACAGCTGACGTCAGGCAGGCCTTTATCTCATTATCTGCATCACAGAAGATTAAATGCAAGTGGAGGGCTTAGTGCTTTACACAGTCTGCACTCAACAGATGTTGCCTATTATGTCCCTTTGTTGGTTGAGGAACCTCAAAGTGACTCTTATACAATGTAATTACCTCCCAAAGTTGTCTCCTGGTATATTTAGAATAAGAATGGCCGTGGGCACTATTTCACAAGCATTCAGTTGGCACTGTGGCCTGATTCACACAGTCACTGCGTGGCCAACAGTTCTGGCGAGGTTGGGGCTTTTTTTTTTTTTTTTTACTATTTTTAAATGAGGCTCTCTGAGGCTCTTAGAGGTTGTGCGGCTTCCCTGGGGTCACACAGCCGCTTTAGAGGCTGAACTGGAACCCAGGCCTGTGTGATTGGAATCAGGATGGTCAAGGTGGGTGGGGATTCCAAGGCAAGTAGGTGGCCTGTATGTAGATGGTAGCCAGAATAGAGGGTGGCCTAAAACGTCCCTGGAAGTGAGAGGAGAAGGCAGGATGGGGCACTGGAGCCTGATCTTGGGGACTGTGTATGGTCACTCGTCAGATGAGGGGCTGGACTCCTCCTTGGTTGCAGGGGTGCATTTAGGATCAAGGGGAAAAGCTATTGGCAGATGTAGACAGATACAGAAGCAGGGTAAGGAAGAACTTTGTAAGAGTCAAAACTGTCCAGACTTGGGAGAGGCTGCCTTTGGAAGTAATGAGCTCTCCATTCCTTAGAGCTGTCCAGTGTGGTAGTCACTAATCACGTGTAGCTATTTAAATTTAAATACATTAATTTAGTTCCTTGGTCACTCTAGCCACATTGCAAGTGCCCAGTAGCCACATGTGGTTAGTGGCTACTACTGTATATTGGAAAGGACAGATATAGGATATTTCTATCATCACAGAAAGTTCTCTTGGATGGTTGGTGCTGCCCTAGAGATCCGGGAGAATGCTATGGAGAGAATTCCTCTGTGTGTGTCTGATGACCCGTTATAGTAACAGCAACAACAGCTAACCATCTGTGGGGAAAACAGCTGTGTTAGGCTTGCTCGTTTCCTGGCTGCAAGCACTTTGCACAATTAGTGTATGAGCACGTGGCAGAAAGCCACATGTGTGTCTATGAAAAGCTACGGGTGCTTTCCCTCAGCGGTGATTCTCCCAGATTGCTCTCCCGCCACCACTGCAAGGTGCGGTTCCTTGATTCCCTCATCTGCCACCGTGAGGGGCGGTTTTCCTGATCCCTTGCCCTCCACTGCAAAAAGTGGTTTTTCCTTTGTTTATTCACTTGCCCATCTATGTGAGCCTCCAATAAATGGGTAATAATAGCCCAATGCTTTCCGGCTCCACAGTTCCTCTACCGTCTGCCCAAATTCAATGTGAACCTGCCTGGCCTCGCCACCGGCATTACAGAACACTAACGTTCTCCAAATCACAGTTCTCCCAGAACGAAATTTCCCATCTGTTTGGGTTACCAGTCCTCAAGGTGGGGTCTCAGGCAGTCACATGCTACAGCCCTCGATCCCTCCCTCTTGCCACCTGCAGGCGTGAACGTGACCATGCCTGAGCAGCCCGGCCTGCCGCCCCTCTCCTCCACCCAGCTCCAGATAGACACTGCTCTGCAGGAGTTCCAGCTGGTCGACCTGTCCCGCCGCTTCCTGGTCCACAAGTCTTTCTGGGCTCTGCCTGAGCAGTTCCTGGGCAACAAGGTGAGGGGCCCGGCTGCCACCCTGGGTAAGGAAAGGGCTGAGCCCCTCCTCACATGCCAGGAACTGGGCTCTGCTCCCTTGAAGCTGGTGGGCAGAAGGAGAGACTCGGCTGTAGGGAGAGGCGTGGTCGTGCCCCAGCACAGCCTGTGGGCAGCGACTCTTCATCCTGCCTGCCTCTCTCAGGTTGGGAGGCATGCTGACTCAGCCTTCAGAGAGCCCTCCTGGACCACCCCCGCACCCGGGCTACATGATGGGCTCCCCCTCTGGCACCCTGGGCACCTTCTCCCTGGAAGGGAGAGAGGAAGGCAGGATGGGGCAGTGGAGCCTGATCTTGGGGACTGTGTATGGTCACAGTCCTACTCCCTGCCCCTTTATACTGAGCGCCCCAAAGGCAGAGCCCGGGTCCCACCCATCTGCTCCCTGTGCCCAGCTCCGTGCCAGGCACACAGTGAGCACCAGGTCTGCAGAGTGAAGGGAGAGGGGGATGACTGGACACACAGTGGGCATCAAGCATGTCTATGGCTGCTGCCTTGCCCTGATCTGCCCTGTCTTGGCCAGGTGGACTCCTACGGTGGCTCGCTGCGCTATAAGGTGCGCTATGAGCTGGCACGTGGTACACTGGAGCCAGAGCAGCGGCCAGATGTGGTCCTTGTGGGTGCCGGATTTCGCCTTCTCTCCCGAGGCCACACGCCCACCCAGCCCGGTGCTGTGAACCAGCGCCAGGTCCAGTTCTCTGAGGTAGGTGGTTCCTGAGTCCTCAGGCCTGGGGGTCAAGGGGCACATTAGGGAGACTATTGGGAAAACAGCTGTGGTTAGGCTTGCTTGCTTGTTTTCTGGCTGTAAGCACTTTGCACGATTAGTGTGTGAGCATGTGGCAAAAAGCCACATTAGCCTATATCAGGCTCTGGGTACTTTCCCTCAGTGTGGATCGCTCACCTGCCACCGTGAGGGGTGGTTTTCTTGTTTGCTTGTCTGCTGCCACTAGAAGCAGTTTTCTCCTGCCTGTTTGCTTGCCCGCCATTGTGAGAATCCAATAAACTGGAATGCTCCAGTGCCTTTCTGCTCCATGGTTCCTCTGAGGTCTGCCTGAATCCAGTGTGAACTTTCCTGGCCTCGGCCACCGGCATTATACCTGGCGTAGTGGGCAGGATTCAGTTCAGATGGGTATGGAGCTGGCCTTACACAGACATTGACTCATGCCCCCCACCTCTGTCTACACCCAGGAGCACTGGGTCCATGAGTCTGGCCGGCCAGTGCAACGGGCAGAGATGATGCAGGTGCTGCAGAGCTTGGAGGCCGTGCTCATCCAGACAGTGTACAACACCAAGATGGCCAGCGTGGGACTGAGCGACATCGCCATGGATACCACTGTCACCTATGCCACCAGCCATGGCCGTGCCCACAGCGTAGAGGAGTGCAGGTGCCTGCCCCAGCAGGGACCCTGGCAAGGATGGGAAAGAAACAGCAGGATCTAATGGTTCCTGAAGCCACTGTCTTGGTCCTTTCCCCACAGATGCCCTATTGGCTATTCTGGCTTATCCTGCGAGAGCTGCGATGCCCACTTTACACGGGTACCTGGTGGGCCCTACCTGGGTACCTGCTCTGGTTGCAACTGCAATGGCCATGCCAGCTACTGTGATCCTGTGTATGGCCACTGCCTGGTGAGTAGTGCCAGCTGGCACTTGGACTGAGTAGGGGCAGGGGACAGAGGCGGGGGGAGGCCCAGGGTGAGACTTCCTGTGCCCACAAGCTTAGCACAACCTCCAGAATGACTGTCACGTTAAGTTACATGAACTGAGATATAATGTTCAGATAAGGGACGTGAAAGTCCTGCTTTCTTCCACCCTGGAAAGAGTCCTGGAGAGTACCGGCAAAGCCTGGCCCTGAGCAGGGCAGCCCTAAGGGGCAGGAGCCTGAGAATCATGTTATTTCTTAGGAAGGGTGGAGAGAGCTGGGACTGCGGAGCTGACAGAAGAGAAGGCTCAAGCAGGGAAAACTGTTATCTCCAAATCTCTGGAGAGCTGTCAGAGGTAGAAGGAGCAGACTCAGAGGGCAGACCCGGCCCGTGGGTGCCGATTAGAGGGGGGTGGTTTAGGTTGGTAGAAAACAGGCATTTGGAACCTTCTATGGGAAAGGCTGCCATGTGAGGCAGTGAGCTTCTCATTAGAATGCAAAGCTGTGGAGTCATTTCAGCGTGATGGGGAGGCAGAGCCGGAGTCTGACCCTCAAGGATCCCTCTGGTTCAGTGTGGCCCCACATTGGGGGCAGAGGGCTGCTCTATAGAATCTGAACCACTCCCTCCCCTTCCAGAATTGCCAGCACAACACCGAGGGACCACAGTGCAACAAGTGCAAGCCCGGCTTCTTTGGGGATGCCACAAAGGCCACAGCTACAGCCTGCCGGCCCTGCCCTTGCCCATACATCGATGCCTCCCGCAGGTAGGACCCAGCTTGGGAGGGGGCGGATATGTCTGGGTCAGCGGGCGGTGCAATAATCTAGAGGCATACTCTGGGCAAGGAAGTGGGAGGCCTGGGTACAAATCATAACGTGGCCAGTAAATTGTTCTATGCCCCTTGATGTCTCTGGGCCTCAGTTTCCTTTTCCATATACTGGGCCCATTTGTCTTCCTTACTGTGAGACAGCAGATCAAGAACATGTGGAAAAAGAGGTGATACCATGACTGTCTCTGTGAACAGCAGTCATTTCCCTATCATTGTAGCCCTGTCCCATGTCCTGTCCACTTGATCCCCACAGATTCTCAGATACCTGCTTCCTAGACACAGATGGCCAAGCCACATGTGATGCATGTGCCCCAGGCTACACAGGCCGCCGCTGTGAGAGGTGAAAGAGGCTGGGGCCGAGGCTGGGGGAACAGGTGGTACTGGGTAGGAGCATGAACGTGCCACTCACGACTGGCTCTCTCCCTCAGTTGTGCCCCCGGATATGAGGGCAACCCTATCCAGCCAAGCGGAAAGTGCAGGCCCACCAGTGAGTATCACAGCCACATTCCTCAGTCCTGGAGCCCAACACAATCCATGATCCTTCATGATCCTTGGGGAGCTGCCCTTTTCTGGCCCCCGTATGCCCAGACTATGTCAGTGTTATTTCCTCCTACCCTGCCAACACCCGCTTTGTGCCTCCAGACCAGCAGATTGTACGCTGTGATGAGCGAGGCAGCTTGGGGACCCCTGGGGAGGCCTGCCGCTGTAAGGTACACACGCCTTCCCATCGTACCCCAGGGGCCTTGGATCCTGGCACGCAGCTGGGAGGGGGAGGCAGGAGGAAGGAGGATCCATCTTCTCCATAGGTCCTTAGCTAATGGGCGGTGGCCTAGCCAGAGTCTTATGGGCCTGGCTGGCCAGTCTGACCCCTCCTAAGAGATGGTTGGGGTGTCAAGGGACCCGGGTTTAAGTCTCCGATCCTTGGCTTGTCATTCTTTGTTTGACTGTTGTATCTGTACTGTCCCTTTGCTTTTACCATGCTTTAATTCTCACATGGACACAGTGATGTAGGTATTAGCATTGCCCGTTTACAGGTGAGGAGTTAGAGGCTCAGAGGAGGGAAGTTATGTCATTTGCAGTAAGAGTGTCATTGGAGAAAAGGACTGAACATGATTTGAAGTCAGGCGCCCTGACCTTAAATTCCAGAGTGGATTAACAAACCGAGTGAGCTTGTAGAAATCGTTTTTCATCTCCAAGCCTCAGTTTCCTCATGAAGCATGGAGAGCTATCACATACCTCTCAAGGTACTTAGAGGAGTTAAATGAGATGATGGTTGAACAGAAAGTAGCAGATTGAAAGACTCCATGAACAGTAGCAGTAATTATTTTAACCAGCCGCTATATTTTAAATCTAAATTTATTTGTGAGCCCCCTAGCACCAAAGAGATAAGGGGAGACTGATTGCTTGCCTAAGCTCCATATAAGTGAGAATTATTGTTCACGTGGTTGCAGTCCTTCATACATGTGCTCTTTCTGTGGCTCCCCCTGGCCTTGGGTCCCCATCTGAATGCGGGTGGATTAGGCCGGAAGCTGCAGGCAGCCCTTCCCGTGGGCCGTCCTGCAGCATCCAGCTCTGTGCCTGCAGAACAACGTGGTGGGGCGCCTGTGCAATGAGTGTGCCGCCGGTTCTTTCCACCTGAGTGCCCACAACCCCGACGGCTGCCTCAAGTGCTTCTGCATGGGTGTCAGTCGTCAGTGCACCAGCTCCTCTTGGAGTCGTGCCCAGGTACCTGTCTACTGGAGGCGGGTGGGGGTGTACAGACAGGCAGGACCGCCAAGCCTAGTGCTGGGTGGACTCGGCGCCAGTCCCAGGCCACAGCTCCATAGGCCTCTTCTCCGCTCCCAGGTGCACGGGGCCTCTGGGGTACCCGATGAGTTCAGTCTGATCAACGCTGCAGGCACCCACACCACCAGCATGGACATCTCATCCCCCGTGCCTGGGGAACTGGTCTTCTCCTCCTTCCACCGCCTCCTAACTGGACCCTACTTCTGGAGCCTGCCTTCACGCTTCCGTGGGGACAAGGTAGGCAGGGGGTGGGAAAAGAAGGGGAATTCTAGGCAGTAGGAACAGTGCAGGCAAAGGCTCGGAAGCAGGATTGTTGTGGTACCTTTGGAGAAGAGGTTGAGGGGGTGGTGGGAGCAGCGGCAGGGCCAGACTGTGGGGACCTCAGCTGATGACCCCCTTCACCCTGTGTCCCAGGTGACCTCCTATGGAGGGGAGCTGCGCTTCACAGTGACCCAGCAGCCCCAGCCTGGCTCCTTGCCCCTGCACAGGCAGCCGTTGGTGGTACTGCAGGGCAATGGCATCGTCTTGGAGCATCACCCCTCCAGGGAGCCGAGCCCTGGCCAGCCCAGCACCTTTACTGTGCCCTTCCGGGAGGTGAGCCACGCTGTCCCAAGAGCCTCCCTGGGGAGGGGCAGGCCCCCTGCTTCTCTCACCCAGGGGAGTTGGTATCCCAGGATGTCAGGGGTTGTAGCACATGTGTCCTTGCCTTGGCAGCAAGCATGGCAACGGCCTGATGGGCAGCCAGCCACACGGGAGCACCTGTTGATGGCACTGGCGGGCATTGACAGCCTCCTGATCCAGGCGTCCTACAGCCAGCAGCCAGCTGAGAGCAGGTGTCTGGGGCCGGGGCAGGAGGACGGAAGGGGCCTTGGGCTGGCGGCTCCAGTCTGAGCGGGTCAGTGCGGTGTTGCCTGGCTGCCAGCTCTACCTCTTGCAGGCTGTGGCCGTCTTGTGTCTCATTTTCCCCATCTGCAAAATGGAGATTATAACAGTGCCTCCCTCATAGGGCTTGTCTCAGGTCAGGTTTCCTAGAGGCAAAGCCTGAGATGGGGTGCACATGATTCACAAGAGGAACCTGGGGGGGGGGGAGGGAAGGAGGGAGGGACACAGCAGGGGGAAGTGGCCAGGCAAGGAAAAGCCTGGTTTCAGGTAAAGCCTCCGCTTCATCCTCATGGAGCTCTGCAGTGTCGTCCTGCTTTGAGGCAAGGGGGTTTTGTGCCCTTGGTCAGTCTGTCATTGGTCACCCCAGAGAGCAGAGTAGTTTGTCCTTTCCAGGCGAGAAAGGTGTAGTCTCTGGGGAAAGTTGCAGGTATAAGCCATTCGCCACAATTCTTGCAGCAGGTGGGGGATGGACGCCTAGTTAGGGAACTGGATCACGACAGAGCTTTGGGGGGGGGGAGCGAAGGAGATGATCGCTGGGAGGATTCCAGAGATTCCTGGCACAGAGTGAGTGCTCATTCATGTGGTTTGTCACGCCCAGGATCTCTGGCATTAGCATGGACGTGGCTGTGCCTGAGGACACTGGCCAGGACCCTGCATTGGAAGTGGAACAGTGCACCTGCCCACCTGGGTACCGTGGCCCATCCTGCCAGGTGAGCCCTGGGCCCCACACACCTGTCTAGACAGTTCCCATAGTGCTTGGTGCTCCCTGGCTCCTCCACCTTTAGCTCTTTCCACCTCCCCAATCGTACCCCAGCCCTGCCACCCAGTAGCCCCTGCCCAGAACACTTTCTGCTGAGGAAGCCCCCCTACCCCCAACTGCCCTCTTTCTTCCACCAGGACTGTGACACTGGTTACACACGCACACCTAGTGGTCTCTACCTGGGCACCTGTGAACGTTGCAGCTGCCATGGCCACACAGAAGTCTGTGAGCCTGAAACAGGTGCCTGCCAGGTAAGCCCCACCCTTCTTCATGCCCCAGGGATCTGTGACCTCAAGGGGCCCACCCTTAACCACTCTCTGCCCCTTCAGGGTTGCCAGCACCACACAGAGGGCCCTCGGTGTGAGCAGTGCCAGCCGGGATACTATGGGGACGCCCAACAAGGGACACCACAGGACTGCCAGCCATGCCCGTGCTATGGAGCCCCATCTGCTGGCCAGTGCGTTCAATCCCTGCCTGTACCTGCCCTTTCTTGAAATGTCCTCTGCCCTCCTCCCAGACTCCCTTCTTCCCAGGCCCTTCTGAAAGGCAGTGGTTAAATTCTGGCCTTACCACTTACTCAGTGTGTCATTTTGTATAAAATGCACTTCCCGGCCCTGGCCGGTTGGCTCAGCGGTAGAGCGTTGGCCTGGCGTGCGGAAGTCCCGGGTTCGATTCCTGGCCAGGGCGCACAGGAGAGGCGCCCATCTGCTTCTCCACACCTCCCCCTCTCCTTCCTCTCTGTCTCTCTCTTCCCCTCCCGCAGCCGAGGTTCCATTGGAGCAAAAGATGGCCTGGGCGCTGGGGATGGCTCCTTGGCCTCTGCCCCAGGCGCTAGAGTGGCTTTGGTCGCGACAGAGTGACGCCCCGGATGGGCAGAGCATCGCCCCCTGGTGGGCGTGCCGGGTGGATCCCGGTCGGGCGCATGCGGGAGTCTGTCTGACTGCCTCCCCATTTCCAGCTTCAGAAAAATACAAAAAAAAAAAAAAAAAAAGCACCTCCCTCTCTGGGCCTCAACTTCCTCATCTGTGAAATGGGGATTATGATGTACTCCACCTGGTTTCCTTGTGTAAGAATTGAATGAGATGACACACATGGAGATCTTAGTAAAGTGCCTGGCACTCAGAATATGTTAGTTCATAGACCTGCTCTTCCTTTCCCTCCTCCCCTGGTCCTGATGGAGGAGCTGTGGACCTTCTAACTGGAAATTTGCCCCCACGCTCTCAGGGCCACCCACACATGCTTTCTGGACACAGACGGCCACCCTACCTGTGATGCATGCTCCCCAGGCCACAGTGGGCGTCACTGTGAGAGGTGAGGCGGGTGGCTGGCAGGGTGGGTAGCATGCAGGTGGGGCTGCCCCTGGAGTCATTCTGGGTCTAGTTCTCCTGACCTGGAGGGACCAGAAGCCTCTTACTCACCATATACAGGCCCCAGGCGATGATCAGCTCCCTTTCCTGAGAGCCTCAACGCTGAGCCTGCCATTTGAGGTCCTCAGAGATCTGGGATTGCAGTTCACCTCCAACCCCAGCACGCCCGGCCCCAGGCAGGCCAGAGTCTTCCCAGAACACTGCTCATACTTGTGAAGGTCATGGTTTTGAGGCCAGAGCATGCTAACTACACTGGCTCTGTGGCCTAGGGCAGGCTCCTGCTCTTCTCCCAGCTGTTTCCCCATCTGTAAAATGGGTGACTTATGCTGATTATTTCTTCCAGTGCTATGAGGTCATTGATCCCTGGTTCATACAGAAGGCTCACCAGGATTCTCTAGTTCTCCCCTCCATTCATCCGGTGCTTTCTTTCTCCGTAGGTGCGCCCCAGGTTACTATGGCAATCCCAGCCAGGGCCAGCCATGCCGAAGTGAGTAGGGCTGGGGAGGCCTTTGGGGTTGGGCTGCCCTCTCTCACCCTGGGTGAAGCTAGGCCGGTGAAGCTTTGTTCCCCTTCCACCTGGGGCAATTGACTTTCCTCTTCTGAGCCTCAGCTTCTTTATCTGTAAAATGGGGATAGTAAAAGGCATCCCAGATGGCTGCTGTGAATGTGTAGAAGGCCTACACGTGGTAGGTGTTCAGAAATAAACACTCCCTCTCTCGGTGGTGAGTTAGGGGTGATGGAAATGGAGTTGCTTGGTGGCGGGTTTGGGATTCCAGCTGTGGCTTCCCTCCACCACAGGAGACGGCCAAATGCCAGAGCCGACCGGCTGTGGCTGCGACCCCCAGGGCAGCGTCGGCAGCCAGTGCGACGCTGCTGGCCAGTGCCAGTGCAAGGTTAGTCCAAAGCCTTGCCCTTTACGAGGTCCTGACTTGCAGCCACAGTGATTGTCAGGTGTCCCCTCTCACTGTACCTTCAGGACTGTCCCTGCACACACACACCCACCACTTTTCCTCAGAGGGCCCCTCTCTATCCCACTGCTCGGGGGCCTGGTGGGAAGTCAGGCAACAGCTGATGGGAGCTGAGGCCTAGGCCTGGGGCAGCAGGGGCTCCCTGTACTGCCAGAAATAGCTGGGAAGACTGGCCCCACATCAGGAGATGCAAGAGACCCAGCCTAGCTCCCTGCACTTACCTTTCCGTTCTTCGTCTCAGGCCCAGGTGGAAGGCCTCACTTGCAGCCACTGCCGGCCCCATCACTTCCACCTGAGCGCCAGCAACCCCGACGGCTGCCTGCCCTGCTTCTGCATGGGCATCACCCAGCAGTGCACCAGCTCCTCCTACACCCGCCACCTGGTAAGAGCCTATACACAGCCCAGCAGCCGGGCCTGTCACCTGTCTCTTCCTGGCTCATGATTGGGGCAGGTTAGGAGCATAGTCCCGTGGTGTCCCCATTGCCTATGAGGACACTTATCCCCATAGCCCATTATTACCCATGTAAGCACAGATCCCAGCCACCCTTGCCCTAATACCCCCCATTATCTGAATCAGCACTGAGCCCAGCCCCCACCTCCTTTTCACCAATTGTCTTCCCCATCCCCCCATTCCCCTATTGTTTCTGTCCCAGCCCTGATCTTGGCCATCCCCATTACTCCCCTGGTACCCTGCCGTGCCCCTCCCCCACCAAGGTGCCAGCCGCAGTGCCCAGGCTGACACGTGCCCTCCTTCTCCCAGATCTCTACCCACTTTGCCCCGGGGGACTTCCAAGGCTTTGCCCTGGTGAATCCGCAGCGGAACAGCCACCTGACTGGAGGCTTCACCGTGGAACCTGTGCCTGAGGGTGCCCAGCTCTCTTTTGGCAACTTCGCTCAACTTGGCCACGAATCCTTCTACTGGCAGCTGCCGGAGACATACCAGGGAGACAAGGTGTGACACGCAGGGGGGCTGGTAGGCCCTCCCCGATTGTCACCTTTGGGCAAAGCCCAAAAGCTGAGTCCTGAGACCAGCAGGGACTCCGACACGATTTGACCTCAGCGCGGTCTGGGCAGTCAGGGGGTGGTGGGGCAGCAGGTGTCAGTCACGTGGTTCAGTGCACAGCCTTTGGGGTCGGATGGGCCTCCGTCTAAACCTCACCACTTACCAACTGGCTGCCTTTTGGTAAACCTCAGCTCCAGGGTGGCTGGGAGGATTGGAGATCGCACGTGGCGCATAGTAAGCGCTCACCTCTTAATGGTTATCAGCTTTCACGCAATTGTGTCCTGGATGAGGCCCTCGAAACACAAGGACAAATGATACACAATTTAGTTTCGTTCATTTGCTCGCTCAAAATTCACCTGTATTGTTGGGTTGGTGCTTGGTTTTGGGCATAATAATTCTTATTTATTTATTTATTTTTTGTATTTTTCTGAAGTTGGAAACGGGGAGGCAGTCAGACTCCCGCATGCGCCCGACTGGGATCTACCCGGCATGCCCACCAGGGGGCGATGCTCCGCCCATTGAGGGTGTTGCTCTGTTGCAACCAGAGCCATTCTAGCGCCTGAGGCAGAGGCCACAGAGCCATCCTCAGCGCCCGAGCCAACTTTGCTCCAATGGAGCCTTGGCTGCGGGAGGGGAAGAGAGAGACAGAGAGGAAGGAGAGGGGGAGGGGTGGAGAAGCAGATGAGCGCTTCTCCTGTGTGCCCTGGCCGGGAATCGAACCCAGGACTCCTGCACGCCAGGCTGACGCTCTACCACTGAGCCAACCAGCCAGGGAAATTCTTCTTATTAATAGGTCATATTCATTGAGCTCTTACTCTGTGCTTGGCACCGTCCCAAGCACTTAATTACATATCACAAATCACAACTGTATGTACTGCATACCACTACTGCCCTGTTCCATCAGTGAGGAAACTAAGGGGGGGGAGGTTAGGTCACCTGCCTGAGCTCCCACAGCCAGGAGGTGACCATGCTGGAATTCAAACTCAGGTCAGAGGCAGCCCTTAAATACTACACTAGTCAGAGATGAACATGCCTGGACTACAGAGTCATGGTTTAGTGGGGAGGTGACGGTGTGGTGGTGGTGTGGGGTGCAGGGGCTTAGGCACAGACTCCAGGGCCGCCTGCCCAAGTGTGCCCCTTGAGTAGTCACAGTCATCTGGTGGCATCCAGGGGAAAAGGGTGCTTGATCCAGGAGTCCCCTGTTGGCTGAGGCCAGCGTTCAAGTCGATGTGTCCCTCCCCTCACCCAGGTCCCAGGGAGGTCAGAGGTACTTAGGAGGGGGAGCCCCGAGGCTGCTCTGCCCTTGTTCTTCGGACAGACCCAAGTATCTCGGCCTCCTTCCTAGTTCCCTCTCCTGTCTCGAGTTCCTCCGGGCCCTGCCTTCCCGTCTGTTCCCTCACTGCCCTGTCCTGCGGGTCCCAGCCCTCTCTGACTCTCTGACTCTCTTTCCTGGCGTTTCTCTGTGCCCCATAGAGGGAGGCGTATTTTGCGCGGATGCGCCGTGCTCACCAGGTAGTCCCGTGGTGTCCCACATCTGAGTGGTGTGAGCTGGATGTGACATGGGCATGGTGTGTTCTTGGGTGCCCTCAGCCCCGCATGGGGAGATGCCCAGTGCCCAAGGCAATGTGGGTCTGCATGAACCCGGTTAGTGCCCTCTGGCTCCACAGTCAGGTCAGTATGTGCCCAAGCCCTACGATGCTGATAGTTAGAGCCAGGAGGGGTGTGTGCCTCATCTGCTGGGTGGTCTGGTTCTGGTGCCAACCATCTGTGGCCGGAGTGGTGGCTGAGGTGGCAGGGAAACTAACTTGATGCTAAAACCACATGACTATACCTGGCCCCCAGGTTCCCCTAGTTCTGCCTCGCATGCAGCCTCCACCGACCCCCTGTGTGCATATGCCACCCTAGCAGCCTGGAGTGAATCCCTGTGTGCCGACCTGGAGAGGGGAGCATGTGTTTTTCTCCCTAATCAGTGTGAACCTTTCTGGCCATCCTGTCCCTGAGGAGAGGACACTCCCCAGGGCTCCAGCTCTGGGGCCTTGGGAGGTCTGAGCTGGCCTCTGCCCTCCACCCATCAGAACCGCACGTCCCTCTCAGAGGAGCAGTTGCGGATAGCTGTGACTTCTGGGAGGATCCCAGCACCCCCCGGGGGTGGGGGCCGGGCACAGCGGCTCTCACAGGTAACTCAGCGCCTGGCCTGAACAGGCTGTGTTTCAGGGGCTCCAGGGAGGAGGCCAGAGAGCGTAGTGTAAGCAGGAGCCTCAAGCTGAGGCCCTGGTCTTTGTGCACCATTTTCCGCACACCAGGCCAGGCCCAGCCCAGGGTCTGGCACCATGGGTACACATGGAGAGTGAGGCTTAAGGAGCACCTCCCTCACACAAATGCCCTAGGTCCATTCCTCTCTTGTTGGGGTGCCCTCTGTATGGGCTTCCCTCCATAGTCAGGGCCCGTAGTCACCCCGGCCCATCCGAGGATAGCCCTGCCAGGCTCACGAGGAGCAAGAGGGTGGGAGGTACAAAGGTCAGAGCATCATGCATCAGCACTTGTGAACAGGTGGGACAGAAGCAGATAGCTGGCTGGGCCTGGCGCAGCCTGTGGGGAGGCAAAGCCTCATGGCATCCTTTCTGTTCCTCTCCACTCCTTTCCTCCGTCCTTCCTCCCCTGGTCCTCCAGGTGGACGAGGCCCAGAGGAGAATGGATGCCGAGATCTGGCAGCTCCTTTCCAGCTTTGCTGCCCACCCTCATCCCCCACCCCCTCCCCCGGGGCTCTTGCCCCATCCCCAGCCTGCAGCTGCTCTGCGGGCACTTCCACCCTTCTCCTCTTCCGCCTCCTCCTCAGCTTCTCTGTCTTCTTCCACAGGCTCTCAGGTATGTGCCAAGGCACCCCCAAAAGAACCCCATACCCCATTTTTTCTAGACGTCAGTTGTTTCCAAACCAACATTAAAAATTCAGCTGTTTCTGCACACTACCTGGACTTTTTTTTTTTTTTTTTTGTATTTTTCTGAAGCTGGAAACGGGGAGAGACAGTCAGACAGACTCCCGCATGCGCCCGACCGGGATCCACCCGGCACGCTCTGCCCACCAGGGGGCGATGCTCTGCCCCTCCGGGGCATCGCTCTGCCGTGACCAGAGCCACTCTAGCGCCTGGGGCAGAGGCCAAGGAGCCATCCCCAGCGCCCAGGCCATCTTTGCTCCAATGGAGCCTTGGCTGCGGGAGGGGAAGAGAGAGACAGAGAGGAAGGAAGAGGGGGTTGGAGAAGCAAATGGGTGCTTCTCCTATGTGCCCTGGCCGGGAATCGAACCCGGGTCCCCCGCACGCCAGGCCGGCGCTCTACCGCTGAGCCAACCGGCCAGGGCCTGGACTATTTTTTAGTTCGTATTTTCCTTTAAATTCATCGTATACCAACTTAATTATGCTAGCTATACATTTTTAAATACACGGTAGTATCACCACTAAATTTAAAAATGTTTTCTGGTGTGCCACATCAGTCATCTTGGGGTCCACAAGAGGCGTACGCACCAGACGTGAGGTGACTGAACCCAAACCACACTCAGTAAGAGCAGTGGGAGTGTCCGGGTCCCGACAGGGGGAGCACGTTGTCCAGGAGCAGCCCCGGGACCCGGGCTGTGGGGTGAGGGCTTCTGTCTCAGCCTCGTGCCCCCACACCTCCCTCAGCTTTCACCACCTGTCCTTCTGTCCTAGTTCTCTCTCTCCTACGAAGGCTTCTCCCTGCTTCCTGAAAGCCTCTATTATTGGCAGCTGCCCCGACCCTTCCTGGGGAACAAGGTAACGAGGAGTTGGGAGGGTTACAGGGGTGTTGTCGAATCCTGAAATATCGGAGGGCCCTTTGTTAAAGCCCTTCATGATCAAATGGGTACACTGAGGCCCAGAGAGAGTAAGGGACTTGTCTGGGGTCCTATATGCAGATCAAAGTAGGGCTGAGATTCAGCCAAGCTCAGCACTTGTCTACAGCAGCCACAGGCCCCTGGCAGAGGGGCTAACTTACCTGGGAAGGAGACACGTAGACATCCCTAGGCTCCCTTTACCCTCAGTCCAGATCATTGAACTAGCTCTTGGCGCTACATTCATTCATTCAAGCATTGAGAACTTACTGTGTGCTGTATTGCTTGTGGGCAGACAAAGACCCTAGCCTCTCAGGACTCACTGGTAGTCTGATTAGCATCATCATCATTATTTTTTTTTTTTTTTACAGAGACAGAGAGTGAGTCAGAGAGAGGATAGACAGGGACAGACAGACAGGAACGGAGTTGAGAAGCATCAATCATTAGTTTTTCATTGCGTGTTGCAACACCTTAGTTGTTCATTGATTGCTTTCTCATATGTACCTTGACTACAGGCCTTCAGCAGACCTAGTAGCCCCTTGTTAGAGCCAGCGACCTTGGGTCCAAGCTGGTGGGCTTTTGCTCAAACCAGATGAGCTCGCGCTCAAGCTGGCGACCTCGGGGTCTCGAACCTGGGTCCTCTGCATCCCAGTCCGACGCTCTTTCCACTGTGCCACCGACTGGTCAGGCTCATCATCATTATTAACGTTAGTGTTAGTATTGACATCATTTCCATCTCATTCCAAAAGTGATTTAGAATCTTCTAAAGAATACACATAATTTGCTATCACACACCATGCATAGAAGCAGACAGGAGTCTGGTCCAGGGGGAAGTGAGGCTGGGGAAGCCCTGCAGAAGCCAAGGGCGGAACTGGACGTGATGGGGATTTGGCAGCAGTGAGGCTGCCTGATCACAGGCACTGTGCTCTGTGCGGTATTTTACGTGACCTGTGTTACTTAAACCTGAGGTAGGTATTATTTTTACTCCATTTCCACATAAGCAGGGCTCAGAGAGGTTAAGTAACTTCTCCAAGGCTGTCCAGCCAGTAGAGCTGGACTGGAACCCTAATCTCAGAGTGCAGAGTCTGCTCCCTTAGCCACTCGACTGCACATGCCTGCATCTTGATCTTGGACATGGCAGCGAACCTGTTGGCATCCAAAGCAAGCAGAACACCAGTTGTCTCGTGGTTATCTGGTTATGGCTCTTACCTTACCCTAAGCTTGTGGAGAACATCCTTGGGGCCTGTGTAGCCCAGGGCCTGGCATGTAGTCAGTAGGCATTTAATAAACGCTCACAACTGAATGAACACACAGATGAACACGTGAGCTAGGCCTGGCACACTGCAGAATTGCTTTGAACATCTGCCCTGGTAGCAGAGGAGAGAGAGGAAAGTCCTATGGGACAGAGCTGAGGCCTCAGCCGCACACGTGAAAGCCCTCGGCAGCGGATGTAAGGGCTGTTCCACTGTCAGCGGTAGAAAACCCAAGTCCAGCTGGCTTGTCTGCGACAAAGAATCTATTGGCTCATGTAACTACAAAGCCCAAGGATATCAGGTATCAGGCATGCCTGGATCTAGAAGTTCATTAGGACTTTATCTCAGTTGGTATCCTTCTCTGGCTTCCAATAATATGAGTAGGAAGGGGAGTTTCTCTGTTCCAGTAGAAAGAGCAGAAGGCCAGGTTCACGTGTGCACCCCTGATGGAGCAGAGAGGGTTGTGGTGGAGTGGGGAGTGGCAGAATGTGCATACTGACGAGGCCTGGTTCATGGCTCCACTCAAACCACAGGGCTGCATGTAGGACATAATTTCCTTTAAAGAAAACCGGGGTGCAGTTTGTAAAAAGCGGGGTAGTAGATTCTGAGCAAATAAAACCCACCTGCCCAGGAGGCGAGACCCCTGAGGGCCACCCTCACTCAGCCCCACCCCCACGGCTAAGAACTTTGAACCTTTCGCAACCTCTTGGTGGTCACTGTCATCATTACCCCTATCGGCTTTGTGGGTAATTCTTCTATGAAAAGGGACTTGGAATGTGTTCACTGAGATTGTGAGGCACTGGGAAATGGAGAGCCCCAGAACAGAAAAGAGGATGCTTACTGATCAATGTCACCCTGTTAAGTTTAATTTTCTAAATAGAAAAAAAAAAAGAGGCTGCCCAGGGTCATTGCCATCAGCTCTGATGCTGTGAAGGAAGTGAGTGATGTCTCCTAAGCAAGCCCACGCCATGCACAGCGACTAGCCTCTGGCTGGGTGGGAAGAGGCTATCCAGCAAAAGCACCTTTTTTTTTTTTTTTTTGGTGACAGAGACAGACAGGAAGGGAGAGAGATGAGAAGTATCAGTTCTTCATTGCTGCACCTTAGTTGTTCATTGATTGCTTTCTCATATATGCCTTGACGGGGGGGGGCTACAGCAGACTGAGTGATCCCTTGCTCAAGCCAGTGACCTTGGGCTCAAGCTGATGAACTGTGCTCAAATCAGATGAGCCCGCACTGAAGCTGGCGACCTTGGGGTTTTGAACCTGGGTCTTTCGCGTCCCAGTCCGATGCTCTATCCACTGCACCACTGCCTGGTCAGGCAGCAAAAGAACCTTAAGAGGTTCTACCCCCCTCACCTGAATGGTCTTATCCTATCCCAGAGGAGGGCAGAGTCAGGCTGTGACTGCAGGGTTTGCCTCTTTGCAGGTGGCAGCCTATGGCGGAAAGCTGCGATACACCCTGTCCTACACAACTGGGGCACAGGGAAGCCCACTCTCTGACCCAGATGTCCAGATCACGGTGAGCACATGAACTCTATGCCACATGGGCAGAAGGGGCAGCCAAGTGCACACTCAGCTGGCCTGGCATGGGCTGGAGGGATTAGGCCCCTGGCCCCACCTCAGCATCTGGTTGGACACTGCCCAGGCAGAGGCCCAGCTGCGAGAAGAAGGGGGCAGTGGGCACGCACCAGTTACCTTTGGGCACATGAGCCTGGGAGATTGGACGGATGGGTGGTTGGTGTTACTGAGAGGCTAGAACCTGGTGGGGGACCCTACTATCCCTAAGAGCTCCTCATTTCTCCTCCCAATCCTTCTAATGTCTCCTCAGGGCAACAACATCATGCTGGTGGCCTCTCAGCCAGCTCTGCAGGGTCGCGAGAGGAAGAGCTATGAGATTGTCTTCCGAGAGGTAAGGGGCACGTGGCCCCCTGTGTCTGACTTGCTGTGGAACCTGGCTTTCGACGCCAGCTATACTGCTTCTTCCTCCCCCATCCTCACCTCAGAGTCTGCAAGGAAGGACCTGGGGGGCAGGGGGCTGCAGAAGCAGCACGCAGAGCCCGAGACCCCTCACTGATACTTGCTGTCATCCCCCCATCCAGGAATTCTGGCGCCGGCCTGACGGGCAGCCAGCCACACGTGAGCACCTCCTGATGGCGCTGGCTGACCTGGACGAACTCCTGGTCCGGGCCACGTTCTCCTCGATGCCAGTGGCGGCCAGCATCAGCATGGTCAGCCTGGAGGTCGCCCAGCCGGGGCCCTCCCATGGCCCCCGGGCCTTGGAGGTGGAGGAATGCCGCTGCCCCCCGGGCTATGTAGGCTTGTCCTGCCAGGTGAGTGTGACAGCCCTGCTCCCGCACAGCTGGGTCAGCATGCTGCTCAGCTGCCATAGCCGTGGCCTGCGATGCGTCATCACTTGAATGCGCTCTGCAGTATCTCATATATTCTTCCCAACAGCCCTCAGAGATGTGTGATTATCCCCTTTTAATAGTTTTTTTTTTTTAAATTGAGGCACTGGAGGGTGAGTGGCCTACCGAGGGCACACAGCTGCGCTCTCTGGAGGCCAAGTCCCAGCTCGTGCTCTCAGGGTCCCCACCAGAGACCGGGAGACCATGCGGAGACGCACAGTCCGTTAGCGCAAAGCAGAGAGTGGAACTGTCTTGGAGGGGAAGGAACAGCGTGGAGCTGGGTCGGATTCTAGGCAGGAAGGCAGGATTAGCAGGAGCTCAGGGGATGGAATGTGTGGGGAATGGCCTGTGAAGCAGAAGGGTCACTTCTGGAGAGCCCGGGTGGGGGTGCAGCACTTCCTGGGGCCCAGAACAAGGCTGTCGGTGGGAACTGGGCCCCAGGAAAATGCCTCTGCCAGTGGTAAATGTGACAGATGGGGTAGGGGGAAAGGCAGGGCGTCCTCTTGGGAGGGAAGGGCAGTGGGGGCGGGACAGAGGGCTGCCAGTTGGAGAGGACCCAGGAGCAGGGTTGGCTGCAGGTTGGACTCCAGGAGGGCAGGGTCTGGCTGGCTGCTGACCGCCCAGTCCTCAGACATGTTGCAGGCAGCCAGTTTGCACCTGATGAGTAAATGTGGAGCTGCGGCAGGAGGCAGGGGGGATCACAGGAGGCGAGGGGGCAGGGCTGCAATGCGGGATGGGGGGTGACTGGGAAGAACCCCACCCCCGCCCTCCCCCCAACTTGGGAACTCCGCCGTGGGAGATCCACATCTCTGCGGTTTTACACCTGTGCAACTTTGCTGTGGCCGTAAGAACTTCCAAATCCAGATCACGGTCCCTTGCAATTATAAAACAACACATTCTGAAGGAGAACCCCTGTGGAAAGCAGACTCCTTGGTGCACATTTTCTGCAGTAAAGCAAAAAGGAGCTCTAAACTTGCCTTTTAAATGGTTGGGGAGCGAAGGAGGACCTGGAGAGTTTTCAAAGAAGGGGAGGCAAACAGAAATTCATTGTTTTCAGAACCCAGGATTACTCATTTAAAATGAGTAAGAGCATCCTTGGCTGTGTGTGTGCAGCTTCTGTCACTTTACTTAGGGAGTGTAAAAATAGTTGTAAAGATCTTAAAGGGCTCGTTCCAAATCTAGGTATGTCTCCTGAAACCTCTTTTTCCATCTAGAGGTTTAGTTTTTCAATAAAGACCCTGTCAGCAGAATTGTCAGGGACAAAGTCCTGGGGACGCAGATGGCTTCTCCATTCAGGATGAACTATTATTTCAGTAAATTTAAGTGGCTAGAGATGCTAGAATGGGGTCGGACAGTATCCTAGCTGCGGAAAGCTGGGAAAGTGAAGACAGGGACGTGGAGGAGGGCTACTGAAAGAGGGAGCTGGCCTGGAGTTTCCCCTCCAAGAGCCAATGGGAGTCTAGATGGTGGGAGGGGATGCAGGGTGTGGAGTGTGGGTCCCCTGGCCTCAGATGAGACTGCACTGGAGATGAAAACTGACCTCCCTCTCTCCTGGCCAGGACTGTGCCCCAGGCTATACACGCACTGGGAGGGGGCTCTACCTCGGCCATTGCGAGCTGTGTGAATGCAACGGCCACTCAGATCTGTGCCACCCAGAGACCGGGGCCTGCTCGGTAAGATGCAAACAGGGCCGGGGAAGGGGTCGGCTTGGCTGGGCCTGGGTGGGGTACCAGGGCTGGCTGTAGGATAGGGAGGTGGTGCGTTTGGTAAGATAGGCCTACTGTCAGGGGCAAGGTCATAGGGCACAGCCTGTGGAGCAAAGCACCTAGATCAGTAGGTCTGGTCACTGAGGGGCTGGAGGCATGGTAGGGTGGCCAGAACACTGGAATAACATCCACCTTTATAAAAAAAACCTGCCTGACCTGTGGTGGCATGCATGGCGGATAAAGTGTCGACCTGGAATGCTGAGGTCACCGGTTGGAAACCCTGGGTTTGCCAGGTCAAGGCACAGAAGGGAAGCAACTACTATGAGTTGATGCTTCCAGCTCCTCCCTCCTTTTTCAGTCTCTCCTTCCCTCACTCTCCCTCCCTCCCTCACTCTCCCTCCCTCCCTCTATCTCCTTCCCTCCCTCCGTCTCCCTCCTTCCCTCTGTCTCCCTCCCTCCCTCCGCCTCCCTCCCTCCCTCCATCTTCCTCCCTCCTTCCATCTCCTTCCCTCCCTCCATGTCCCTCCCTCCCTCCATCTCCTTCCCTCCCTCCATCTCCCTCCTTCTTCCTCTCTTTCCCCCTCCCCTCTCTAAAATCAATAAATAAACTCTTTAAAAAAAAAAAGAAAGAAAAAACGCCCTGGCCAGATAACTTGGTTGGTTAGAGCAGTGGTCCCCAACCTTTTTTGGGCCATAGACCGGTTAAATGTCAGAAAATATTTTCAATGACTGGCCTTTAGGGTGGGACGGATAAATGTATCACGTGACCGAGACAAGTGTCAAGAGTGAGTCTTAGATGGATGTAACAGGGAATCTGGTCATTTTTTAAAAATAAAACATCATTCA
This sequence comes from Saccopteryx leptura, assembly GCF_036850995.1. Classification (NCBI taxonomy): domain Eukaryota; kingdom Metazoa; phylum Chordata; class Mammalia; order Chiroptera; family Emballonuridae; genus Saccopteryx; species Saccopteryx leptura. Next base: position 98,732,437 of record NC_089505.1, on the reverse strand, counting down.
GACTTAAATATAATAAAATGGAAATAATGGAAGTTACTTATTCTTTCTCTGCGGACCAGTACCAAATGGCCCATGGACTGGTACTGGTCCGCTGCCCGGGGGTTGGGGGCCACTGGGTTAGAGCATTGTCCCACAGTGCAGAGGTTGCCAATTTGATCTCTAGTCAGGGCACATGCAGGAACAGATAGATGTTCCTGTCTTCTTTGCTGCTCTCTCCCTTCTTCTCTCTAAAATCAATAAAATAAACATTAAACAAATAAAAATTAAAAGAAAACTTTGATTCCTGCAATTTTTGATCATGCAAGTGACGCATATTCTCTGTAGAAGAGTCACACTACAGAGATAACCCAGGAAAGAAGGTAAAAATCTTCTGTTATCCTGCCAGCTGGAGGCTATCACTGTTGACATTAGTATGGAGCTTTTTTGCATTTTTTTATGGGCAAATATTTATACATATTAATATGCATTTTGTTTTCCAAATAAACATAGGATCATTGTATTTAGTGATCAACTTTTTCACATTCAAGTCCATAAACATCTTTCCATATCATTAAGTACTATTTTAAAATTATTTTTTACTGATTGATTTTTAGAGAGACAGAGAGAGGAAGGGAGAGAGAGAAGCATTCATTTGTTGTCCCACTTAGTTGTGCATTCATTGGTTGCTTCCCATATCTGCCCTGACCGGGGATCGAACCTGCAACCTTGGCATTTGGAACAGTGTTCTAAGCAACCGAGCTACCCGGCCAGGGCCACTGAGTACTTTTTTATACCTGAACTTTTCAGAGTGGGGTGTGATAGCCCTCCAGGGTATGAGGTCAGGAGCAAAGAACATGCTATATTAATAAAACAAGCATGCATCTCTTTGAAGAAGAATATAAAACCCAAATGTTTTTATAATAAAGCATCTATTTTTAAAGCTCTCCCCCCCACATACCCACGTGTATACCTTTACTTTCCTATGATATTGCAGGTGTTTATGTAGAAAAATATAAGATATGCAACCGACAGCATCCTTTTTGATAGATATTTTGGTGGGTGTTATTTTTAATTTACCTAGTTTCCTATTCTTGGACCTTTGGGGTTATTTCCAGCATTTTGGTTTTATAAACACCAAATGAACATTCTTGAAGATAAGTTCACAAACATGGGATTTCCAGATCAAAGGATTACAAAATTGTAAGGCTTTTGGTTAATTCTGCCAAACGGTGGGTGGCTGACGTCCCTGTGCCTCACAGCAATGCCAACACAATGCCACTGGGGAGTTCTGCGAGCTCTGTGCGCCTGGCTACTATGGAGACGCCACGGCCGGAACACCCGAGGACTGCCAGCCCTGTGCCTGCCCGTTGGCCAACCCGGAGAACATGTAGGTGTCCTCGTTGCAGGCCCAAGGGAGAGCTCCCCTGGGGGAGTGGCGGGCACTGCACTGGCTTTCGGGGCAGAATGAAAGGAGCAGAACGGGACGTGGGCATCCTGTGGCCTGACCTTCGCTTCCTCTGTCCCAGGTTCTCCCGCACCTGTGAGAGCCTAGGAGCTGGTGGGTACCGCTGCACGGCCTGTGAACCTGGCTACACCGGCCAGTACTGTGAGCAGTAAGTTTGCAAAAAGGAAGGGTGAAGGGAGCGGGGGCATATGGTAAACTTCTAGATGAGAGCCCTGGATGGTGTTGCTCAGAAAGTTCCCCACCAGGATCGTGTCCCTCCCCTCGATTCCCTGTTGCCCTTGGGACAGGCCCAAGCTCCTTCGGTAACCTTACCACTCTTCAGCCTCATCCCGCTTCCAGCGCCTACCTCTGCTCTAGGCGGACTTAACTTCTTGACTACTTGATGTTCGGGTCTTTGCCTGTGCTATTTCCTTTGCATGGAACATTCTTCACCCCCAGACTTCCCCTTCCTGGCTTACTCCTTTTTAGCCTTCAAGGCTCAGCTTCATTCATTCATTCAGCACATTTTCATTGGGCATTTGCTATGTTCCCTGTAGTGGATGAAGGTATTGGAGATAGAGTGCCGAACAGAACAGATTCTGACCCAGCCCTGTGGAGTCTACCACCTGTAATCGGAGACAGTACAGCAAAAAAGCGGTCATATAAATATATAATTACAAAGTGATAAGTTCTCTGAAGAGGATATCCCGCTCCTGGGGGATATAGCTGCTGAGAAGCCCCGTTCTCTGGGAAGCCTCCCCATTCTCAGGGCTGGATTTGTGTGCTCACAGCCCCCACACATGTCCCTCATTTTACATCGTTTTCGTGTTGGTTTACTAATGAGTAAGTTCCATAAGAGCAGGGACTCCACGTCCACTGGTGTATTTCCATAACCTACCATAATAGTTGCTTGATAAGCGTTTGTTGAGTGAGTGTTTCCTGGAGAATAAAGGCTCTACCATTCCCACGACCCAGCCTGCTGATGTTCCCTGGCACTCTGTCTCAGCTTCCCAGGGCCCCATGTTGGGGCCTCCAGAGCACTGAGCCTTCCCACCCCACGCTGGGCAGCTGGCTGAGCTGGCTCTCCAAGTCCACCATGAGGCACTGGGTGCCCTGGGAGCTGACAGAGCTGGTCCTTGTTCCTCCCTACAGGTGCGCCCCAGGTTATGTGGGGAACCCCAATGTGCGGGGGGGCCGGTGCCTGCCACAAGGTAAGCGGGACCATGGCCCCAGGTCAGAGTGTTGGGCAAGTCAGAGAGCCCAGGGAGTTGGAGAGGTACTAGGTCTGGGGGACAGTGCTAGGAGTGGGGCAGGCCAGTCTTTGGAAAGGCCAAGATGCTGAGATAGAGCCACATGCTAGGGGCCTCCTGCCTGAGTGGGCTCTCCTGTCTCCCCCCCCCCCCCACCAGCAGACCAAGCTCCGCTGGTGGTCCAGGTGCAACCGACTCAGAGCATAGTACCCCAAGGTGGCCCCCACTCCCTGCGGTGCCAGGTTAGTGGGAGCCCACCCTACTACTTCTACTGGTCTCGTGAGGATGGACGGCCCTTGCCTAGTGGCACCCAGCAGCGACATCAAGGTACCCGTGGCCCCAACCCTGTGAGCCACCCAGTGGGAAAGGAGGCACAGGCCTGGCCCTGCCCTGCTGGGGTATCGTCCTTACACAGGGCTGGGTGGTGGGAGGAGGGGTGCATCTGCACGGACAAGCTCCCATCCACTCCCCACCAGGCTCTGAGCTCCACTTCCCCAGCGTTCAGCCCTCAGATGCCGGAGTCTACATTTGTACCTGTCGTAATCTCCACCATGCCAATACCAGCCGGGCAGAATTGCTGGTCACTGGTGAGTCCCTGCTCCCCTCGTCCCTAAGACTGCCAGCCCTGGGCTGGGCTACAGGCTGCAGACCCAGGCAGCTGGTGCATTCATCTGTCACTCGGGATGGTGGCCACCTGGACGAAGCCACTGGCCGCAGAGATGGTGAAAGGTGATGGAGTCAAAATTGTGGTTTAGATCCAAAATGGCAGGACTTGATTGTGGTCACTGAGATAGAGAAGAGTCTAGGCTGATGCCTAGCCATCTGGTCTCTTAGCAGCTGGGTAGATGGAGGTGCCAGTTACTGAGATGCAAGAGGCTCAATAGGAGGGTCTCTTCACTTGGGCTCCCCCAAAGCGGTGTCTGAGACAAGGATTTGTGTGTAAGTAGTGTATTTAGGCGGTGAAGAGAGACGGAAGAGAAGGCATCCAGGAAAGGGTGTGTTATTGAGCAAGTTACCACCATGAGCAGTTGTCATTCAATGTAGCCGAGAGAACTCTGGAAAACTCCAGAGTAAAAGGTGCACCTTGGAGTCAGCCCGCTCCAGGGCCAGGAGAACTGGGGCATGTACAGACTAGTTCCTATCAGTCATCACGTGGAGCCTGTTCTAGGAGCATTGGCTCCCCTGCGCTCTGCACCACCTCAGACGACACAGTTGTCTCTGGTGGTCTGAGAAAGCTCTTGTGCAAAGAAGTGCAGCAGCTTGCAGGAGTCTGACCGGGTGGCACTGAAGGGACAGAGCAAGGGGACTGGGTGGGGAAGCACCTGCTACAGACAGGTCAGAGGGAATGCCAAGTTTGAGATGTCTGGGGAAACATCTGAGTGGGTGCTTCAGGCAGCCATGAGATACGTGAGTTTGCAACTCAGGAAGGAGGCCCTGGCCGAAGAAATGAATTTGGGGGCTATTGGCACTAGGTGGTGTTTAAAGCCGTGGGGCAGGGTGAAATTACCCAGGGAGAGTGTGGCTCTCAAGCCAGGACAGAGACACAGGAGCTCCAACTTGAGAGTTGAAGAGTCTCTGACGGCAAGAGACTGAGTGGGTGGGGCCCAAGAGCTAGAAGACCAGGGAGGTGCATGTTAGAAGCTGAGAGGGAAGAAGGCTTCCAGGAGGGGGCGCTGGCCTCACCAGGTACCTTGAGAGTGAGATATGGCCAGGAAATAACCCTTGGAGGGCATGCTTTGACAAGGGCTGTGTTCAGTGGAGAGAAAGTAGAAACTAGACTAGAGTGAGGCAGAGAACGGATGGGAAGGCAACCAGAGTAGTCAGCTCTGAACGAAAACCAAGAAATGGAGTAGTGGCTAGGGGACTATAAGGCTTAAGGGGGCCTTTTCAGAGATGGGAAATTCTAGAACACCTTTGTCTCTGGAGAGGAATGATCCAGTAGAGAGCGAGAGGAAAGATCAGTACAGCAAGAGAGGGCACAGCGAAGGAGGAAGTGCCAGGGACTCCAGCACCCAGGCAAGTGGGAGTGTTGGGGGGAGAATCTCATTCTTCAGGGACCAGGAAGGAGGGAGGTGGGTAGGTTTGGGAAGACGGGAGAATTCCTGTCCAGTAGTTTCAGTTTTCTCAATAAGTGCGAACTGAAGCCATTAGCTTCCGAAGTGGAAGGAAGGCTCGGGAGGGTGGAGAGGATGGGAGGAGGTGTGAAATGGTTTTGGAAGGCTGGAAATTTGAACCAGACAGAGAAACCCAGTTGGACTGAAGTGTGAACCATTCAGAGCTCATTTGTGGTCTGTGGTCATGAGTTGGAGCCAAGCGGAGTCACGGTGCACGGTCGCCGCAGCCCGCTGGTTGCGCTAGCCGAAGGACGGACGATGGGGTTTGGGTGGACGAGGGAGGGAAATGCCAGGGAGTGGACTGGAGCCTAAGCGAGACTGGGAAGTAACTGACACCTAGACAGGATGGTGGAGAGAGAGAAACTGGCCGCAGGACAAGGGCCTGGCCAGCACCTCAGTGACGGGCAGAGGGGGGCCTCCCGTCCCTGCAGAGGCTCCAAGCAAGCCCATCGCAGTGACTGTGGAGGAGCAGCGGAGCCAGAGCGTGCGCCCTGGAGCCGACGTCACCTTCATCTGCACGGCCAAGAGCAAGGTGGGCAGGGCGGGGAGTGGTCATCGGGGAGACCCTGTCTCCTGGGATCCCCCGGCACCTTCCTAATCCCTACCCATCCCCTCGCCCCGCCTGCAGTCTCCGGCGTACACCCTGGTGTGGACCCGCCTGCACAATGGGAAACTGCCAGCCCGAGCCATGGATTTCAACGGCATCCTGACCATTCGCAATGTTCAGCCGAGTGACGCAGGCACCTATGTGTGCACTGGCTCCAACATGTTCGCCATGGATCAGGGCACAGCCACACTGCATGTGCAAGGTATACTGTTCGTGTCCATGCCTGACCCACCCACCCCCAGCCTTCCCAGTGTCCACCAGGACTAGTGACCAGCTGACAGTTTCTGAGCATCGGTGGTATGCCAGGTCCTGGCCTCGACTCTGCAGAAACAGGGAAAAGAAGGTTAATCGGGAGCTCTGCCCTCTTGCAGTACCTACCTGTTCTAGTAGGGCGAAGATAAACATGGGAACAAAGGAACATGCAGCCTAATTACACACGGTGATGCGTGCTGGGATAGTAATACATCTGAGCTGAGACCTGACGGAAGGGAAGGTGTTCAGCCACTTAAAGAGCTGGCAGAGAGTGTACTTGGCAGAGGAGTAGCACGTGCAAAGGCCCTGAAACATGAGTGTGTTGATTTGTTTGAGGAACGGCAAGGCCAATGTGGAGGGGTGGGGGCTGGCTGATAAACTTGAAGGTGTAGGGAGAGGGAAGTGCATGTAGTCCTTGGAGGATCAGAGCTGGGGAGTTGGGTTTTATTCTAAAACCAATAGGGAACCACAGATAGGCTTTAAATGGGGAGGTAACAGGATCCCATTGACATTTGAAAAGTTCCCTTAACTGCTATGTGGACAAATGGCCATTAGGGGCTGGTGAAGCAGAGGGAGCAGCCTGGAGGCTGTTGTCAAAACACTCCCCCAACCACATGTTCCTTCTCCTCCTGGTAGCCTCAGGTACCCTGTCTGCCCCCGTGGTCTCTATCCACCCGCCACAGCTCACAGTGCAGCCTGGGCAGCTGGCCGAGTTCCGCTGCAGCGCCACGGGGCACCCCGTGCCCAACCTGGAGTGGACAGGTGAGGCTGTGGCGGGAGTGACATTCAGGGCCTGGCTCTCCTGGATGTGGGAAGCTAGGGGCGGGATTTTAGGCTGGGGGAAGAGGGCCATTTGTCCCAGGAGGTGCTGATGTCACTTCTCCATGTCAGGGGGCCCTGGTGGCCAGCTTCCTCAGAAAGCACAGATCCATGGTGGTATCCTGCGCCTGCCAGCTGTCGAGCCCTCGGACCAAGCCCAGTACCTATGCCGTGCCCACAGCAGCGCTGGGCAGCATGTGGCCAGGGCCGTGCTCCATGTACACGGTGCGCGCAGAGGGCTGAGGGTGGGGCTGGGAGCACAGGGGCAACCCAGAGAGGTAGCTCACAGGGCTCTGTCCGCAGGGGGCAATGGGCCCAGGGTGCAGGTGAGTCCAGAGAAGACCCAGGTGCACGAAGGCCGCACTGTCAGGCTGTACTGCAGAGCAGCAGGTGTGCCCGGTGCCACCATCAGTTGGAGGAAGGAAGGAGGCAGCCTCCCCCCACAGGTGAGGCGGTCCATCTGGGCCAGGCACAGCGGCTCAGCAGAGTCCCAGCACTTGCTACCTGTCCCTCCCACCTGCACTCCCTACCCCATCTTCATCTCTTCTTGTTCCCTTCGCTTCGAAGAGGGCAGCCTGCTCAGACATCCTGGTGGGCAGGAGCTGTCGGCCTCTTGCATTGTTGCCTGGCTCTGCTCTCCTTAGTGCCCAACCGGACCCTAATATTGGCTCTGGGCTTACCTCCACCCCCTCCCCTCCACTGGCTGGCCCTTGCCAGGCTGCCTCAGCGGCTCAGGCAGCTGACCGTCCTCCTGTGTGGCAGGCCCGGTCTGAGCGCACAGACATCGCCACGCTGCTCATCCCAGCCATCACAACTGCCGATGCTGGCTTCTACCTCTGTGTGGCCACCAGCCCTGCGGGCACTGCTCAGGCCCGGATCCAAGTGGTCGTCCTTTCAGGTATAGGACCTCCGGGGGCTGAAGGAAGGCAAGCCAGGGCTCCCTTAACGCCTACTCACACCCTTTCTGCCCCCAGCTTCAGGTGCCAGCTCCCTGCCAGTCAGGATTGAGTCCTCATCGCCTTCCGTGACTGAAGGGCAGACACTAGACCTTAACTGTGTGGTGACAGGGCTGCCCCAAGCCCAGATCACATGGTACAAGCGAGGGGGCAACCTGCCTCCCCACACCCAGGTATGAAGGGCCCCGAGCCCGTGCCTGGGGTTCTGGGGTGGTCCTGTGCTCAGATGGTGGCTTCACACAGCCCTGGTCCTCTCTGCGGGCAGGGGCCAGCCCTCCTTTTCCTCCCTCTCCAGCTTCTGGCACGGGGCGGCTCAGAGGAGCCAGTGAGAGCTTGATGAATGGCTCACTGAGGCTCAGAGGGAGTGGTGACAGCGGCCCCCGCCCCATTCCTATTGTCCCTCTGTCCCCACCTGGCCAGGTACACGGCTCCGTGCTCCGGCTGCCCCAGGTTTCCTCAGCTGATTCCGGGGAATACGTGTGCCGAGTGGAGAACGGGTCAGGCTCCAAGGAGGCGTCCATCACCATCTCTGTCCTCCACAACACCCATTCCGGCCCCAGCGACACCCCAGGTGAAGAGCCAGGCGGGGTCTCCTCCCTGTCCCCGGGGAAGGTGCTTGTGGTCTCTTCGGGACAAGAGGGGTCAACAGGCAGGCTCTGACCCTCCACTTTCTGCTTGGGGAGGTGAAGGGACTGAGGGTGCGGAGAAGCTTGATCGGTAACCTGGGCCCCATGATGAGGGGACTGTGTTCAGAATCCACCAGGAAGCAGCAGAATCAGTGCTGAACACTGAGTTGGGAGTCAGGCTGACCTGGGTTCACCTGACTTGACCCCTTATCAGCTGTGAACTGGTTATTTTACCTTTCGGGCCTCAGTTTCCTCACCTGTGGAATAAGGACAATACCACACCATATGGCAGGAAAACAGCAAACACTGTAGGAGGTAGTTGTGACATTATTGTCTACATCTCTTGGCTTAGCCTGGGCACAAAGGACCCTGGTTCCCTGTGGGCCAGAGCAGCTCATCACAGATCATGGTGTGGGCAAATGGACCCTGAACTCTGAATTGGAGGTCGGGGAGGAAAAGAAGGGTCTGACTGGCCATGCTGAAGCAGAAGAACATGGTCCCAGCCCCAGAAAGGCCTCCCATCTGACCAGCCTCTCTGTGCTCAGCTCCTGGTGGAGCCCCAGCTCAGGGCAGCACCCAGCCCATCCGCATCGAGTCCTCCTCCTCCCACGTGGCTGAAGGGCAGACCCTGGACCTGAACTGTGTGGTGCCCGGGCAGGCCCATGCCCAGGTGACATGGCACAGGCGCGGGGGCAGCCTCCCCACCCTGCACCAGGTACAGCAGCCCCCCAAGGCCAGCTCACTGGAGGGATTGGATTGGTCTGCTCCGGCCCCCACCCAACGCTCCCTATTTTCATTCAGACCCACGGCTCACGGCTGCGGCTGCACCAGGTGTCCCCAGCCGACTCCGGCGAGTACGTGTGCCGAGTAGTCCTTGCCTCTGGTCCCTTAGAGACCTCTGTTCGGGTCAGCATCGAGGCCTCAGACTCCAGTGCTGACTCCATACCTGGTGAGTGACAGCCAGTGACAGGGCAGGCTGGGGGAGGTTGAGAGCTTGCCAAGGTGCTGAGGTCCTAGGGACTCCTGTGGTGACCGGGGCCCAGTTCACATTGAAGCTGGCCACAGGGCCCAGCCCCGGCAGGCTCTGCTTTGCTGAGTTATCCGCCATCTTCCCAGCACTCCTCTCTCTCTTTTTTAAGACTTTATTTATTGACTTTTAGAGAGAGGAGGGAAAGAAAGGGGGGCAGGAGCAGGAAGCATCAACTCATAGTAGTAGTTGCTTCCTGTATGTGCCTTGACCGGGCAAGCCTGGAGTTTCAAACCGGTGACGTCAGCATTCCAGGTCCCTGCTCCATCCACTGCGCCACCACAGGTCAGGCCACTCTTCTCTGGCCACGTCACTTCTCACATTCCTGCTGCTGCCTCCTCGTCTTCTTTCCCAGCCTCAACTACCTTCATCTGTTCTACTTCCCTACTTCAGTCTGCAAGGCTTCTCCCCTACCCTGTCCCTTTCCTCAGGGTTGCTTAGCTGAGGACATCAAGCCCAGGTCACCAAACCCCCAAACATGCTCCTGGCCTCAGGAGACAGGGCTGAGCTGGCTGCACAGTGGGCAGCTCTTGCCCTCCCTTCTGCTACCCTCACCTCTGTCCCCACAGCCCCGGGACCTGTCCCTCCTGTCAGGATCGAGTCCTCATCCTCCACCGTGGCTGAGGGGCAGACGCTGGATCTGAGCTGTGTGGTGGCCGGGCAGGCCCATGCCCAGGTCACGTGGTACAAGCGCGGCGGCAGCCTCCCCGCCCGGCACCAGGTACACAGTAGCCAAAAGGTGGAAAGGCTGTGAGAATCCTGGCCCCTGAGCTGAGGGGCTGGCAGTTCCCAGTTCAGAAGAGCAGGGAAGGGGGCATCTGCTGGGCTCCGGGAAGCACCCTTCACACATGTGCCCACGCTGCCCAGGTCCGTGGCTCCCACCTCTACATCTTTCATGCATCACCAGCTGACGCGGGCGAATACGTTTGTCGGAGCAATGGAGTGGAGGCCTCCATCACAGTCACAGTAACGGGGACGCAGGGGGCCAACTTTGCCTATCGTGAGTAGGGTCGCCAGACTGGGCTGGGACGGGAAAAGGGGGTAGATGGGGGCAGCTGCGGAGACCTAGAGTGACCCAGTGACCATCTCCCTCAGCTCCTGTCAGCACCCAGCCCATCCGCATCGAGTCCTCCTCCTCCCACGTGGCCGAAGGGCAGACGCTGGACCTGAACTGTGTGGTTCCCGGGCAGGCCCACGCCCAGGTCACGTGGCATAAGCGCGGGGGCAGCCTCCCCGTCCGGCACCAGGTACAGGAGTAGAGGATGGGCAGGCTGAGGAGACAGGAGGGCGGCCCCTGGGTGGTGAGGGCAGAGCTGGGGAAGGCTGGAGGCTCTGAGACAGGGCAGCCTTGGACCTCATTGCACAGGTGTCTAGGGCATGGTTAGAGCCCTCAGTGTGAATGCTGCTTTCACCACTTACTAATTTGTAACCTTGGTGTGTTACTTAACCTTTCTGGGCCACGGTTTCAGCACCTGTTCAGTGGTCATAAGAGCACCTTCCCTTACAGAATTGTCTTAATATAAGGTCTACCGGAAAGTTCTGTCCGTTTTTGGAATAAAACAAAATACAAATTTTTCTTACCGTCAATAAACTTTATTAAATAATATAATTGCCATTATTATTAATGATTTCTTGCCAGCGTGAGGGCAGTTTGTATATCCCATTTTTGAAAAATGTTTTATCTTTTGATGCGAAAAATTGAACCAGTGCTTGTTTGATATCTTCTTCATTTTTGAATTTTTTGCCCTTCAAAAAATTTTGTAAGGACAAAAACAAGTGATAGTCGGAGGGTGCTAAGTGCAGGGAATATGGTGGATGCGACAGACATGCTTCTGTAGCATTTCTTCCTTGTTGAAATTCGTAAAAATGACAGTGGCGTAAATGAACTTTATCAGTAGCCATGGGTACACTATCGCTTCACACATAAGACTAACGTGAATCAACTTTGTTTTAGTTAATTTGCTACGTCAGTATGTATACATTAAGTGATAAAAATAGAGAGGCACACATGTGCCAAATAAACATGTGCTTACACGTGTCGAAACTTGTTGTGATTGAAACGGACAGAATTTTCCGGTAGACCTGATATATAGGCAGTTCTCAGAGCTCTGTCTCAGAGAGTGCTATGAGCTGTGTAATTACTGTAATACTATCAGCTATTATTATTACTCTATTTTATAGCACTTAGGATGCCTTTGATTGCTAGATACACCATTATTTTACATGCCTCTAAGAAAAGAAAACTGCTGTTGTAAGATTATTCACTGTAAGATGCGTCGGGACTTCAGAGATTCAAAACGTGTGTCTCAGAATTGATGGAATATGGTATTAGTGCTTGCTTGGTTCACCATGGCTCCTCCTGGGCACCCATCACTCCTGGAACAAGACCCCCTCTTCCCCACCCCTAAGCAGGCCAAGGCTGATGGCCAGGCCTCAGGGGTCCGAGAGTGAGGCATGTTATAGGCGCAGGGGTCTCATAGGCCCCCCTTCTGACCTCACCTCTGTTCCTTCCAGACACATGGCTCACTGCTGAGACTCAACCAAGTGTCCCCAGCTGACTCGGGCGAGTATGTGTGCCGCGTGGTGGGGGGCTCAGTGCCCCTGGAGGCTTCTGTTCTGGTGACCATTGAGCCTGTAGGCTCTGTGCCTGGTGAGTGGTGCTGTAGGGAGGGGAGAGCTAGGGGCCCAGCCAGGGGAGGCTTCCACTTCAGCAGTGGTAGGATCTCACAAGACCAAAAGTCCCTACCTTCACTCTCCCACCTCTCCTCCTCTTCCAGCCAGGGATTGACCCTCTGCTCTCTGTCCCCAGGGCTCGGGGTTACCCTCCCAATCCGGATTGAGTCATCCTCCTCACATGTGGCAGAAGGGCAGACCCTGGATCTGAACTGCCTGGTTACTGGGCAGCCTCATGCCCAGATCACGTGGCACAAGCGTGGGGGCAGCCTTCCTGCCCGGCACCAGGTAGGAAGGAGGGAGCTAACGGGGGGCCTGAAGGGCCTTCATGACTACAGAATAAGGACCATAGGTTTTGAGTTCAGAGGCAGCTCTCTGTCTCTGGCCTGCTGTGTTACTTGAGGCCCGTCATTTGATTTCCCAATCCTCGGTGTCCTCATCTGCCACATGGGCTCACACTGCCTCTTTTCACCTGCCCTGCAGCGCAGCAACAAATGTCAGTCCGTTACTTCTTCCCACTGGACCCAGTCCCCACAGTGGGACTGGAAATTAAAGGGTCATGAATGGCAGTTCTCCCCAGAAGAGCTTTCCTCAAGCTCCAGCGGAGGAGCCAGGCTGGGAGGGGCCGGGGAGGGAGCAGAGCCAGGCTGGGAGGGGCCGGGGAGGGAGCAGAGCCTGGCTGGGAGGGGCCGGGGAGGGAGCAGAGCCAGGCTGGGAGGGGCCGGGGAGGGAGCAGAGCCTGGCTGGGAGGGGCCGGGGAGGGAGCAGAGCCTGGCTGGGAGGGGCCGGGGAGGGAGCAGAGCCTGGCTGGGAGGGGCCGGGGAGGGAGCAGAGCCTGGCTGGGAGGGGCCGGGGAGGGAGCAGAGCCTGGCTGGGAGGGGCCGGGGAGGGAGTAGAGCCTGGCTGGGAGCCTCTGAGCCCCGCTCTGAGCCTGCCTCTCTCCTGCCCTCTCAGGCGCATGGCTCGAGGCTGCGGCTGTCCCAGGTGACTTCCGCTGACTCTGGGGAGTACGTGTGCCGTGTGGACAGCAACTCTGGCACCCAGGAAGCCTCAGTCCTGGTCACCATCCAGCAGCGCCATAATCCCCCTGACTGTAAGTATCTCAGGGGCCATAGGAAGTGGTGTGCGGCTGCTAGGGCCACTCCACCTTCAGCGGCTCCCGTACCCTCTCTCCCATCTCACCCTCCCAGCCCAGAGTGTGGTGTACCCCGTCCGCATCGAGTCCTCTTCGGCCTCTCTGGCCAACGGACATACCCTGGACCTCAACTGCCTGGTGGCCAGCCAAGCCCCCCACACCATCACTTGGTATAAGCGTGGAGGCAGCCTACCCAGCCGGCACCAGGTACTCAGTCAGCGGGCAGGGAAGGGAAAGGCTGAGTGCACTGGCCCTGATGGGAATCAGAGGGGCTCTCAGCACCTCCTCTGTGTTTGTTTAGTCATTCAACAAATACTGAGTGTTTTTGCTGTATGGGCCATGGACCAGTGTGGAGGATACAGAGATAAGTCTCTCCGATCTCTGTTGGATCCTATGGTTTAACAGAACACTCTATAATTTACTCACTCACTCTAGTTCTCTGAGAACTTGCTCCGGGCCAGGTCCTGCACCTGGCACTAAGGATTCCAAATGGAATGAGACAGGTTCCTGCTCTCAGGGATCTCACAGGCGAGCGGGTGAGGCCGACGAGCCAGCTGACAGCAGTGTAGCTGGAGCCATAGCAGACGCTGCGGTCACCAGCATGGACCTCAGCAGAACAGTACAGATGCTAGAGGCACTGGTGCACCCCAGCCCAGAGCCTCAGCAAGGCTGCCGAGGGGGTTCTGAAGGAGGCTGAGGGGTGGGGGGCTGGCCCAGTCAAGGCAGGGATGCTCCCCGAGTCCAGGGCTGGCAGCAGCAGTGCCCAAGATGTGGAGGTGCTGCCCTCACCCACTCACATTTCCTCCCCTTCAGATTGTGGGCTCCCGGCTACGGATCCCCCAGGTGACACCAGCAGACTCGGGCGAGTACGTGTGTCATGTCAGTAATGGTGCCAGCTCCCAGGAGACTTCGCTGATTGTCACCATCCAGGGCAGTGGCTCCTTCCATGGTAAGAGCCCACAAGGCAGGGGTCCAGGAAGTGGCTGCAGGGGGAGGTCCCTGGCACCGTCATGTTGGCTGACTCTGGCTACATCCGACCCTCTCTGTCCCCAGTGCCCAGTGTCTCCCCACCCATCAGGATTGAGTCCTCGTCCCCCACCGTGGTCGAAGGGCAGACCTTGGATCTGAACTGCGTGGTGGCTGGGCAGCCCCAGGCCATCATTACGTGGTACAAGCGTGGGGGCAGCCTTCCTGCCCGACACCAGGTACAGAGTGGAACGTGGCAGTAGGGGTAGAACCCTCACCTCCTGGGCTGGGCGCAAGGACCGCCCCATGGATGGAGAGCCTGAAGCATTCGCTGCCAGTCCTGGGGAAGTCCTCCCTCCTGCCCTGGGTAGACAGAGGGTAGCTCTAGCAAGGCTGATGAGGGAGGCCCCTCAACCCCTTCTCTCCCTCCTTCACCGTCCACCCCAGGCCCACGGCTCCCGCCTGCGGCTGCACCAGATGTCTGTGGCAGACTCGGGCGAGTACGTGTGCCGGGCGAACAACAACATCGATGCCCGGGAGGCTTCCATCACGGTCTCAGTCTCTCCCAGTGCCGGCAACCCTTCCGGTGAGTCTGATGAAGACCCTGGAAGGGTCAGGGAGACACAGGGAACAGTGCTCCCTACGAAGAAGGGCCGTGCAGACAGATGCCTGGCTTTGAATCCTGCCTATACCCTGAAGGGACTTGAGTGAGCTACTTTTCTCCCCCAGCTTCAGGCTTCTCCTCAGTGAAACGGGGATATTGGTCATTCCAGCTTCACAGAGCTGTCCCATGTGATGGCCACCGGCCATGTTTGGCAGTTAAATTATTTAAAATTTAAAATTCACGGAAGAAAGAAAAATTAATTTACATTCTCACCTTTTAAGTGCTCAGTGGCCACATGTATGTAGCTAGTAGCCACTGTATTGGACAGTGCAGGTGAGAGATAGCACATCTCTGTCATCGAAGGAAGTTGATGAATTTTGTGCAGACTAAATGAGTTAACAGACATCAAGTGCTTAGAACAGTGCCTGGCATGCTGTAAGTGCTTAGGAAGTGTTAACTATTATTATTACCTCAGTGGGTGGGGGCTGCTATTGCTGAGGTGTCCACCAACCCCATTGTTCCCAAATTTGACCATGGCCAAAGTTCTGACTTGGTGTTTCTGTGCCCCCAGTCTCTGGTGGTGCCATGCCCATCAGAATTGAGTCATCATCTTCTGACGTGGCTGAAGGGCAGACCCTGGATCTAAACTGTGTGGTCCCTGGACAGGCCCACGCCCAGGTCACGTGGTACAAGCGTGGGGGTAGCCTTCCAGCCCACCACCAGGTATGGGAGTTTGGGGGCAGGAAACAGTGGGAGGGCTGCTGGATGTGGAGGCCCTACATAGCCGTCTGCCCAGGAAGGAGGCCTGGCAGACCCTGTGGGAGGCAGCACCTTCCTGGCCCCAGTCCTTCAAGGATTCCTGTTGCCATGTCTGCTCTTCTGTCTCCCTGTCCTGTCCCTGCTCAGGCTCACGGCTCACGGCTACGGCTGCACCAGGTGTCCCCAGCTGACTCCGGCGAGTACGTGTGCCGTGTGGTGGGCAACTCTGGCTCCCCGGAAGCCTCGGTCCTGGTCACCATTGAGGCCTCTGGCTCTAGTGCTGTTCCTGTCCCTGGTGAGGGTCCCTACAGTGGTGCTAGGAGGCGGGAGGAGGGAGGAATGGGGGGGACCAGCAGGCAGAGGTCAGGAGCCAGGTCAAGTGGGGTTCAGCTCTAGAGCCCGAGAGCACACACTTTGGAGTCTGGCCTTTGTGGGCTTGAGTCCCAGCTCCTCTGTCCGCACTCTGAGATGTTACACAGTCCTCTCCTCTCTGCGTTTCACTTTCCTCCTCTGTACAGCGGGGTCAGTAAAGCTCTTGCAACAATTTACCTGAGTTCTCTGAAGGCTGGAAATGCACCTCTAGGGGTATGTGAGAGAGATTTTAGGTAGCACCCTGATAGACATCATTTATATTAATAGTGGCATATTAGGAAAAAAACAGCAGCACTCCAAACCTGTCACAATTTCAAGGAAATCATTGCCTATAATGGAACTAAGCATTAAAGGTTTTCTTTTAAGTGAATGAGTCCAAAGGAGAATGTAATTAACAGCACAGGGAGCACATGGCTATGGCAGACATGATAATAGTTGCTAAGTGGTTAATATGTACTATATTTACACATATTAACTCATTTCATCCTTAAGATAATGCTTGGAGGTAGAGGTGATTGTTCTCTCCGTTTTATGGATGGGGAAACTGAGACATGGGGAGGTGAAGTACTTTTCCAAAGGTCACAGAACTAATAAATGCTAAGGCTGAGTTTTGGAGCCGGGCAGTCTGGCCCCAGAGTCTGGGTTCTTAGCCACACAGTGTTTAATTTAGGAGACATCAGTGGTCTGTGTGGAAGTGCCTGACCCTGAGCCCTGGCCAGCAGTGGTGCTGGGAGCCCAGGAGGCAATGGTGGGACCGGAGTCAGGGGTGGGGCTGGGAAAATGAGGCACCTCTACCTCCCCTCCCCAGACTAGCGCAGCAGCTCCCGGCCTCTGGAGAATGGGAAAGGGGAAATCGAGGCCACCCTCCCATGGTCTCTAGTCTGAACATCTGGGCATCTGGCACTGGGTTTGGGGACACAGGGATGGGGTCCCAGCTCACTGACCTGTTCCTGTGCCGCAGCCCCAGGCAGAACCCCACCCATCCGAATAGAGACCTCCTCTTCCCACGTGGCTGAAGGGCAGACCCTGGATCTGAACTGTGTGGTGCCTGGGCAGGCCCACGGCCCGGTCACGTGGCACAGGCGAGGGGGCAGCCTTCCAGCCCGGCACCAGGTAAGGGGGCTAGAGAAAGCAGGATGTGGGCAATCCCTGCCCCACCCCACCCCCTGTCCAGGTAGTCCTGCTGGAATCCGGTCCTGGAGGGAAGGTAGCCCAAAGATCACTGGGAGTCAGGGGGTCAAGAACAGGCTGGGCATGGCAGGGTCCCCCCTAACCCCCCCAGCACCTTGGTGGGAATGAAAAGAGGACAACTCATACTCAAGGCTGGATTTCTTCCTACCAGAAAAAAATATCATAATAAACATAATCCACAATGTCTAATGTCAAAGGGGGTTGCCTTCGACAGGATGCAGGCTACATGACTGCACGTGACAATCCTGGGGTTCAGGTACCAGAGGGCTCGGGCATCTGAAGGTCTTTGGCCACTGTCCCCCAGTTCACTCTCCCCGCTCTCACCCCAACCTTGGCCAGGTCCACGGCACCCTGCTAAGGCTGAACCAAGTGTCCCCAGAGGACTCTGGCGAGTACTTTTGTCAAGTGCCCAGCAGCTCAGGCACCCTGGAGGCTTCTGTCCTGGTCACAATTGAGGCCTCCAGCCCAGGCCCCATTCCTGGTGAGTGACGAGAGCAGTGGGCGGTGCTGGGCACTGTCTTGGTGTGGGATCGCTTTCTGGCCTTGTTCCTCCCTTTTCTCCTATCAGAGCTCTGGTTCTCAGCCTCATGAAGGCCCTTCAGCTGCTCCCCCCAACCCCAGGGAATGCAGACCCTTATCACCCCTGGGGGCCTTGACTTGCTCACCTGCCCATTGTGCCCACAGCCCCAGGACTGGCCCAGCCCATCTACATCGAGTCCTCCTCCTCCCACGTGGCTGAAGGGCAGACCCTGGACCTGAACTGTGTGGTGCCCGGGCAGGTCCACGCCCAGGTCACGTGGCATAAGCGCGGGGGCAGCCTCCCCGCCCGGCACCAGGTACAGGGACCAGGGCAGGGTGGTTTCAGGCAGACAGGGTTTGACCTATAGTTGCGTTCTGTACCCCAAACCTCATGCAAACCCTGGCCTGCTTGGGGGGCCCATGGGAGAAAATACTTTTTGGAGGAAAATTTCACCAGCCTGGGAGTCAGGACACCCCATTTTCCTCCTGGCTCTGCCTTGGAACTGTTACTGAACCAGTCTCCTCCTCTGTGAAATGGGTGGGCTGGACGTGTGGGAGTCTGAATGAAGCTCGTCAGTATCGGCTGGAGCCCTGAGCTCCTGAGACCCAAGGCAGAACTCTTGGGCACCGGCACAGCTGGACCTGGGGACCTGCCCTGTCCAGGCTCTTTGGCCTGATGGCTGCCCCTTCCTCCGACAGACCCACGGCTCCCAGCTACGGCTCCACCACGTTTCCCCCGCCGACTCTGGAGAGTACGTGTGCCGCGTGGCCGGCGGGGCGGGCCCTGAGCGGGAGGCCTCCTTCACGGTCACTGTCCCACCCAGTGCCGGCTCCTCCTACCGTGAGTGTGGCAGATGCCATAGGCAGGGGAAGGAGGGGAAGCTGTGGAACCAAAGCCGGGGGGTCGAGCCAACCCAGCCCTGCTGAACCCAACCCTCTGCGCTCTTCACCCCCCCCAGGCCTCAGGAGCCCTGTCATCTCCATTGATCCACCCAGCAGCACCGTCCATCAGGGCCAAGATGCCAGCTTCAAGTGCCTCATCCATGACGGGGCAGCCCCCATTAGCCTTGAGTGGAAGACTCGGAACCAAGAGCTGGAGGGTGAGCCGGCTGGGGTGGGTGGGACTAGAGGCAGGTGTGAATACATTCTGATCACCACTGTGGGCGGGCAGAGGCTGCAGATGGCACCAAACTCACTGTGTGACCCTGGGTAAGGGGACTGGACCCAGGAGTCTGCCATCTGACACTGTGAGCTGGACACCCAGACTGGAGGGGTTGGGGCGTAGGGCATAGGTAAACCTACTGGCAGCACCAAGGCATGAGGACACCCTCACTGACCGTACCCTTCCCACTGCCAACCCCACAGACAACGTCCACATCAGCCCCAACGGCTCCATCATTACCATCGTGGGCACCCGGCCTAGCAACCATGGGGCCTACCGCTGCGTGGCCTCCAATGCCTATGGCGTGGCCCAAAGTGTCGTCAACCTCAGTGTACACGGTGAGGGGCATCAACCCTGTAGGCTCTGCCCTCCTGTTTCCAGCCCCGATTCTAAGCTCAGAACTTCCAGGTGTAAATCCTGTCTCTGCCACTGCATCCCTCTGGGGCATTCTTTCTCTCTGAGCCTCGGTGTTTCCACTGGTGCGGTGGGGAGACAAGCAGCCACATGGTCGTTCCTGAGAAGGGGGCTGACAGTGAGCATGACCAGCAGAGCCTTGCATGGGCATCAGCTGTGTTATTCCTCTGGGCAGGGCCCCCTACGGTGTCTGTGCTCCCCGAGGGCCCTGTGCGGGTGCAAGTGGGGAAGGCCCTCACCCTGGAGTGCGTCAGTGCCGGGGAGCCCCACTCTTCTGCTCGCTGGACCCGGATCGGCACCCCCACCAACTTGGAGCAGCAGATGTTTGGGTTTGTGGACAGCCACACGATACTGCAGGTAAGGGCTGGCTTCCTCTGGCCAGAGGCCAGGGCTGTGGCATCTCTGCGTCTGAGGCCCTGTTAGGGCCCATTTTTGGGCAGATGCTTGGAGGAAAGAGGGTTGGGTGGGCAGATGGGTGATGAATGGATGGAGAGAGAAAGGGAGCGGTGGGTTAGGTGGATGGTGGGTAGAATGGAGGATGAGTGGGAAGAAGGAAGGTGGAAGAAGAAAGAAAGAATGGGTGGGTGGGTAGGTGGGTTGGTACGCTGTTGGGTAGATGGTTGTTACATGGATGATTAGGTGGACGGTTTGATGGGTGAGTGGGTGGATGGATGGACTAATGGGATGTCTTGAATGTTAGCTCTCAAGCAGCCAATCAAATAGGAAAGCTGAAAACAAAAGGAAGAGTAGAGGAAAGAGGCGAAGCCAAGGCAGAGCGGGGGGCTGTCCCCTCTCCCTGCCCACATAACTGGCCTCCTTGCTTTCTTTCAGATTACATCAGCTAAACCAGCAGATGCAGGTACTTATGTGTGCCTAGCTCAGAATGCACTGGGCACAGCACAGAAGCGAGTGGAGGTGATTGTGGACACGGGCGACGTGCCCCCGGGGGCCCCACAGGTCCAGGTTGAAGAAGTTGAGTTGACTGTGGAAGCTGGACACACGGCCACCCTGCGCTGCTCAGCCTCAGGTATGGACGGGCTGGCACACAGGGCAGGCAGAGCAGCAGTGGGTATGGACGGGCTGGCACACAGGGCAGGCAGAGCAGCAGTGGGTATGGACGGGCTGGCACACAGGGCAGGCAGAGCAGCAGCGGGTATGGACGGGCTGGCACACAGGGCAGGCAGAGCAGCAGTGGGTATGGACGGGCTGGCACACAGGGCAGGCAGAGCAGCAGTGGGTATGGACGGGCTGGCACACAGGGCAGGCAGAGCAGCAGCGGGTATGGACGGGCTGGCACACAGGGCAGGCAGAGCAGCAGTGGGTATGGACGGGCTGGCACACAGGGCAGGCAGAGCAGCAGCAGGTATGGACGGGCTGGCACACAGGGCAGGCAGAGCAGCAGTGGGTATGGACGGGCTGGCACACAGGGCAGGCAGAGCAGCAGTGGGTATGGACGGGCTGGCACACAGGGCAGGCAGAGCAGCAGTGGGTATGGACGGGCTGGCACACAGGGCAGGCAGAGCAGCAGTGGGTATGGACGGGCTGGCACACAGGGCAGGCAGAGCAGCAGTGGGTATGGACGGGCTGGCACACAGGGCAGGCAGAGCAGCAGTGGGTATGGACGGGCTGGCACACAGGGCAGGCAGAGCAGCAGTGGGTATGGATGGGCTGGCACACAGGGCAGGCAGAGCAGCAGTGGGTATGGACGGGCTGGTACACAGGGCAGGCAGAGCAGCAGCGCCCTGGGTCTGAATTTCAGACACAAGAAATCTGAAGATGGTGTCGTGCCTGGGGCAGGGGGCGGGCTTTGCTGCTGGCCTCCCAAAGTGATGTTTGAGGTGCCTACTTAGTGTCTCCCATGAAGGGGCAAGAACACCCAGGTTCCTTCCTCACCTGCCCTACTCCCAGCTGGTCCCGGGGCAGCCCAGCAACCTCTGCCGTCCTCCGCTCCCCTTTACAGGCAGCCCCACGCCCACCATCCACTGGTCGAAGCTGCGCTCCCCACTGCCCTGGCAGCACAAGCTGGAAGGCAACACACTGATCATCCCCCGGGTAGCCCAGCAGGACTCGGGCCAGTATATCTGCAATGCTACTAGCCCTGCTGGACATGCTGAGGCCACCATCCTCCTGCACGTGGAGAGTAAGGCCCTTATCCACCCTTCCTTGGCCCACCCTGTCTGACTGACACCCTGTCTGAGCACCCCTCCCCTCCAGGGTCCTCCCTGGACAGAGCCTCAGAAACCCCATCTGGAGGGTCCCATGTACCTCAGGCCCCAGAGCCTGCCCTACCCTACAACCCACCTTCCCTCCTAGGACCTTTGATTCCCTCGTCCTCAGACCTTGGGGCTCACCATTCAGTTCCTTTGGTCCTTGGGCAAGTCTCCAGCTCCCATCCTGATCTCTGTCCTCCCCTCCCCTCCCCCAGGCCCCCCGTATGCCACCACCGTCCCGGAGCACGCCTCGGTGAGGGCAGGGGAGATGCTGCAGCTCCAGTGTCTGGCTCATGGGACACCCCCGCTCACCTTCCAGTGGAGCCGCGTGGGTGGCAGCCTCCCTGGGAGGGTGACAGCCAGGAACGAGGTCCTACGCTTTGAGCCTGTGGCCCTTGAGGACTCAGGCCGCTACCGCTGTCAGGTCACCAATAAGGTGGGCTCGGCTGAGGCCTTTGCCGTGGTGCTCGTTCAAGGTGAGCAGCCTACCTCAGGCTGGGCAAACGGGGGTCAGCTTTCCTCCAGGCCCTTAACTTACCCAGCAGCTGGCACCTGGGGAGCCCCACTTAGGGCACAAAGACCTTCCTCCATTACTCCCCCCTGGAAATCCTTCCTTCTCCCCCTCTTCCCTAAGGCTTGAAGCAGGCCTGCCTCCTCCAGGAAGACCCCCATCACTGAGTTCTCAGCCCCTCTAGATTTCATGGCTGCATCCCTCCCTTGGCGTTGACCTCACACGGCCAAGGGCTGTGTACATGAGTACTCCGGCTTTCTTCGCCTGCCTGACTAAGGACACTCGGTGCAGGGCCTAGACCCAGGCTTGTCCACCGCAGGACCCAGAGTGGGTCACTAAATGCGAAACAGTAATGGCAATGAATGTGTGACAATAGGGCAGTACCCACCCCTGGCATGCCCAGGGTTTCACTGGATCTCCAAGGAATCCAGCATCTCCGTGGTCTCCTCCATCAATTACACACGGCCAGACAAGTGCTGTTGGACCCCAAATTCTAGAAGTGGAAAAGCATGTTGCCCATTGGTCAAGAACCTGGGTTACAATGAGCCTGGATCCAGTGCACAGCTCGATCACTTGATAGTTGTAAGATGTGCCCAGATCAGCTAATGACACACCTCAGTTTCTTCGTCTGTACAGTGAACAGTGCCGGCACCTAGGCTGACTTAGAAAGAAAGACACATGTATGTAAGGCCTGTGGCACACAGGAGGCACTTAGCAAATGGTGATAATATGTATCTGCACCCACACTCCCATCCATCCGCTGCAGGAGGACATGTAGGTGACTTCATGACCGTGGACCCTCTTATATCAGACGAGAGCTGGTAGAAGCACAGAGCCCCGTGCCTCACAGGCTCTTCTGTGTGTTGATTGAATGAGTGAGCGAATGAACGAATCTGCCACTGAAAGGGTTCTTCCCTCTGGTCAGAGAAGCTACAAGGAAAAGAATATTCCTTGATTATTAGAATGAGGGCTTCCTAGGTCCTGAGGAGGCGTCAGGGATCACACGCACACGCACACGTGCACACACATCCACACACAACCTCATACATGTCCCCACAGGCTCCGCCGGCTCTCTCCCTGCCACCGCCATCCCAGCAGGATCCACACCCACCATTCAGGTCACGCCGCAGCTGGAGACTAAGAGCATAGGGGCCAGTGTGGAGTTCCACTGTGCCGTGCCCAGTGACCAAGACACCCAGATCCGCTGGGTCAAGGAAGGGGGTCAGCTGCCTCCTGGCCACAGTGTACAGGATGGGGTGCTCCGGTGAGTGGGGATGGGGGCAGGACTAAGCGTGGGCACGCCAGCCCCAGGGGTACCGTGGGACTGTTAGAGTACCTGCCATCTGGGGCTCCTCATGAAAGTGTCCTTGGGCAGGTCACCTCACCTCTCTGAACCTCGGTGTTCTCAGCTGTACAGTGGGTTATGTGAGACCAAAATGGAGTTATCTAAAGCACTTAACATAGTGCTTAGCATGTAGGAGGCCTTTAGTAAACAGTGGCCCATATTTGTATTACTGTATAGAGGAAAAAGCAGGTTCTGAGGCCAGATATGTACACATGAGATCTGATCTCAGCCCTGCTACTTGATAACTTTTATCTTGAA
The DNA here is from genome assembly GCF_036850995.1 of Saccopteryx leptura. Classification (NCBI taxonomy): domain Eukaryota; kingdom Metazoa; phylum Chordata; class Mammalia; order Chiroptera; family Emballonuridae; genus Saccopteryx; species Saccopteryx leptura. The sequence continues at coordinate 98,709,244 of NC_089505.1, read as the reverse complement.
CACTAGACCATAAGCTGTTAGTCTAAAATGAGTGTGGTGACAACCACCCTGCCTGCCCACCTACCTACCTCATATGGTTACTGAGAGAGTTGACTCCACATGCTGATCTCTGATGGCTTTGAACTCCCGTGCCATTGCAAAGCATTCTCATCAATTGTTTTCATCCACCGATAACTTGTATTTTCTTTACAGAATCCAGAACTTGGACCAGAGCTGCCAAGGGACATATGTTTGCCAGGCCCATGGACCATGGGGACAAGCCCAAGCCACTGCCCAGCTAATTGTTCAAGGTAAGATGGTGGCGACAGGCCTCTGCTAAGAGCTGGGCACAGAGATGAGGGGCTCAGGGACCACATTTCCTAGGAAGCCCCTTAAATTATGAATAAAGAGAATGATTCAATTTTATCTTGCTTGTGTCTAGCATAGAATAAGGGGGCTTGACAGATTATTGCAAGGGAAGGAGGGGGGAGGGAGATGGGTGGATTGAGTGGGTGCTCAAACAAACGATGAAGAACGACAGTGGATACACAAGTGAGTAAAGGAATGAACAAAAGCACAGACACTGACCTGTGGTGGCACAGTGGATAAAGCGTCGACCTGGAAATGCTGAGGTCGCTGGTTCGAAACCCTGGGCTTGCCTGGTCAAGGCACATATGGGAGTTGATGCTTCCAGCTCCTCCCCCCTTCTCTCTGTCTCTCTCTCCTCTCTTTCCCTCTCTCTCCCTCTCTCTCCCTCTCTGTCTCTCTCTCTCCTCTCTAAAAAAAAAAAGAATAAATAAAATAAAATATTTTTTTTAAAAAGCCTGATTAAAAAAAAAAAAAGCACAGACAAGTGAGCGTGTTAATGAATGAAGAAATCTCCTGCACCCTCAGGCCAGGGCTGCAGCAGGCTGGCCTCACACTGCCTTTGCCTCCTCCTCCCCCAGCCCTGCCCTCGGTGCTCATCAACATCCGGACCTCTGTGCAGACCGTGGTGGTTGGCCATTCTGTGGAGTTCGAGTGCCTGGCCCTGGGTGACCCCAAGCCTCAAGTGACATGGAGCAAAGTGGGAGGACGCCTGCGGCCTGGGGTCATGCAGACCGGAGGCATCGTCAGGATTGCCCACGTGGAGCTGGCCGACGCCGGACAGTACCGCTGCACCGCCACCAACGCTGCCGGCACCACCCAGTCCCACGTGCTGCTGCTCGTGCAAGGTGAAGGCTGGGAGGGACCTCTGCAGGTCGGCAGTGTGGCAGGGGCTCCTGGCACTGCCCTCTCCTGCCCTGACTGCTTCACTCTTTCTTTGCACTCTCCTGGGAATTTTTAATTTTCTGTATTTAAGGGGCAGGTTTCATCACAAGTGGTGGCAGCAGGGGATAAAGTGAGTGTTCCTCTAGGACAGGCTGGAACTTGCAGGAAAGCCTACCCCAAGGGGCTTCAAGAGCAAAACAGATATGTAGTCCTCACCTATTTGGGGCACCTGCTGTGATGAGGGAGACCTACAGCCCAGTCTGAGGGCAGAGACGAGACGTGTAAACACCAAACAGACATAACGAGTAAAACGGGCAGTGGACGCAGGGCAGGCACGAATCTGTGCTTTCTTCAAAGGCGTAACCCTTTGCCTTGCCCCTTAGCTTCCTCACCCACACTGCCTTAGTGCCCCCCTCTCAGGTCCCTGAAGGGCTGCACCATTTTCTGCCCAGGTGTGTTGAAGAGACTTGGGCTATGGAGTCAAATGGATCTGCTCCTGAGCCCTGACTCTGCCCAGTTCCCCCTGAGTGACCAGGAGTGAGCATCCACTTTTCTCTCTAAGCTAGTTTCCTCACCTGTGGAATGGGGACATACTGTCTCCCTTCAAGGAATAATGTGAAGATTAAACAAGGCGGGGCACAGGCTGGACTCACAAATGGTGGCTGTCGTCAGGTTGATGATCTCTGCTCCTTTCGTCCTCTTAGCTTTGCCCCAGATCTCGACGCCTCCAGAGGTCCGTGTGCCTGCTGGTTCTGCAGCAGTCTTCCCCTGCATGGCCTCTGGCTACCCAACTCCTGACATCAGCTGGAGCAAGGTAAATGCCTGGCAGGGTACCAGTGGGCATGTTTGAGGGTCAGGGACCTTGTTTTCATTTCCTCAGTGCCCCTCGGACCTGGTCCAGGTTTGGCCACAGAGTGTTCAGGGTTTGAGGGTGGCCTGAGACAGACATGGGAGACGGGCCCCATGGAGATGCAGGCCAAGGCCAGGGTCCAAAGTGTGCATATGTTTGCAGCTGGATGGGAACCTGCCACCCAACAGCCGCGTGGAGAACAATATGCTGATGCTGCCCTCAGTCCAACCACAGGATGCGGGCACTTACATCTGCACTGCCACTAACCGTCAGGGCAAGGTCAAAGCCTTTGCCAATCTGCAGGTGCCAGGTAAGACAGTACCCCCCCAGCTGGGATCGGCAGTGCCCTGTCCACTGCTTGGTGGGTTATCATCTCTAACTGTGCTCTCTGCCGACAGAGAGGGTGGTGCCCTACTTCACACAGACGCCCCGCTCCTTCCTGCCGCTGCCCACCATCAAGGATGCCTACAGGAAGTTCGAGATCCAGATCACCTTCCGGCCCGACTCCGCTGATGGTGAGCAGGAGAGGAGCTGATCTGGGGTGTCTGGGGCAGGGAATCTGGTGTAACTGCCATCATGGTATGGGCCCTGGCAGCCCCAAGTCCTCACCCCCCTCAGCCCTCCATGTCCCAGAGCCCCCAGGCCTGCTGGGCCTCCCCTCTGGGCCTCGCTCATACCTCCTCTCTTCTCCATCCCCACCTCTGTGACATCTGCTCCCTGAGCATCCCACAGCCCCTCTGCCGTTGGTGCATTGACACCCAACCCTCCGGTCCCCTCTTCCTATTCTTATTTCTGTTCCTTCCCTCCCCCTCCTCCCATCTCTCACCCTGTCCTCCTCTCTCTCTCTCTCTCATCTGTCTCCTTCCACCTCTTGCGGGTCTCTGACTTTCACTGTCCAGGCCTCCTTCTCTACTCGGGTGAGTGTCTGCCTCCATCACCTCGTTCGGGTAGAGCCTACAGTGTGCGTGAAGCAGTCAGTCTCTCTCTAGGAGCTGCCCGCAAGGCCTTCTATTTAGGGCACCCTCCTGAGGTAGTGGGAAGGCTCTGGCCGTGTGGGGTGCGCCAGAGGGAGCGACAGCTGTTAGAGTGGAGGGCTCACAAGCTTGGCGGGTTCATTCTTGGGCTGGGCAGACAGGGAGCGTGTAGCTGGCTGGGAGGCCCTTACACGGCTGTGTCTGCCCAGGGATGCTGCTGTACAATGGGCAGAAGCGGATGCCAGGCAGCACCACCAACCTGGCCAACAGGCTACCCGACTTCATCTCCTTCGGCCTCGTGGGCGGAAGGCCTGAGTTTCGGTGAGACCCTCACCCTCCTGGTTTATAGGGGGGGGGGAGCTGGGGGACTAGACTGCAGGGCTTCAGTACAGTACACACCACTCTGGGCTGAGTTCACATGGAAGTTCCAGAGGAAGGCGCTGTGCCCGTTACCCTCGGTGACACCCGATCTGCTGGAGTAGGCACGGTATGCCAGCCAGGTGGAGGAGGAAGCGCCTTGAGACTTGCACAGAAATACTCAGTGATGCTAAATGTGTCCTTAGGAGGTGGGACTGCGGCAGTCCAGGACTCATTCATCCAACAGTTTTTTGCTGAACACCTATGATGTGCCAGGCACTGATACAGGGATAAAAAAAGCAGATCAAGTTCTAGCCCTTTTGGGAATGTATATTCTAGTTGGGGAAGACCAGCCATAACAAAGAAAGAAAGAAGCAAGATGATCTCAGAGGAAGCAGTGCTCAGAGAACAGTGAGGCCAGCTGCTAGGCTGCAGCACCCTGGAACCAGGAGCAGTTAGAACCCCGGGGGCCACTCTGGATAAGCTCCCAGGGCAGGGGTGTGGGGGGAAGAGAAGAGCCAGAAAAGGCACAGGGATGGGGCAGGCCGGGGTGGATACCAGGGTGGGAGGATGGGGCAAGGACAGGACCTGGAAAAGGACTATAAGGAATGGTGACATCACCTGTGCCCCGACTGGGCCCCCTGCCCAGCTCTTCTTACAAATGAGACATCCTCTCTCTCCTGCACTGACCTTGACCCTGACCCACGGACCAGCTTTGACGCAGGCTCAGGCATGGCCACCATCCGTCACCCTACACCACTGGTGCTGGGCCAGTTCCACACAGTGACCCTGCTGCGTAGCCTCACCCAGGGCTCCCTGATAGTGGGCAGTCTGGCCCCAGTCAATGGGACCTCCCAGGTGAGACCCAACCCCTCCCATACCCCTGTTCTCAGGCCCCGCCCCACCTCTGCCCAGCCTGTCTGCCATTCCTGACCTTTCTCCTCCCCAGGGCAAGTTCCAGGGACTGGACCTGAATGAGGAGCTCTACCTGGGTGGCTACCCTGACTATGGTGCCATCCCCAAAGCGGGGCTGAGCAGCGGCTTTATAGGTGAGCCCCCTCCCCATCTCCAGGCCTGGCCAAGTCTTACCTGGCTGGCTGGCAGAGCCCATGGAAGCCTGGGAGGGCGCTGCAGAGCGTGGCTGGGGCTGGGCCCACCACCCGGCACCCCACCTTTGCTCTTCCTCCTGCCCTACCCCCAGGTTGTGTCCGGGAGCTACGCATCCAGGGTGAAGAGATCGTCTTCCATGACCTCAACCTCACAGCGCATGGCATCTCCCACTGTCCCACCTGTCGGGACCAGCCTTGCCAGGTAACCTCATACCTCGTGTGCCAGCTGGCTGGCCCTGGCCACTGCCTTCAGCTGTGGCAGGGCCCTGTGGGGAGCAGAGGAAGGCCAGAGTGTTCTCAGCCTGGCTTCTGGGGACTGCCTTACAGAACGGGGGCTGGTGCCAGGACTCAGAGAGCAGTAGCTACGTGTGCACCTGCCCTGCTGGCTTCACGGGGAGCCGCTGCGAGCACTCCCAGGCCCTGCACTGCCACCCAGGTGCGTACCCACCCCTCCTGATCACTGTTGCCCCTGGGTGCTTGACTGTGCCCCTTAAGATCCACTTGTACCCCAGCTGCTAACTGTGCTAACCACACATGGTCACTCTTACCCAAGTGCTTACCACTCCTCCTAGACACTGACTTCCATCGTTGCCACCCTAATGCTCACTTTGCCTCCCATCTCTGCTACCCAGGTACTCACCCCCATTACTGATGCTCGGGTACTCACCCCCCATCACTGCAACTCAAGCACTTACCTCCCTCTCACCCTTCCCCCCACCCCCCCCATCAGTGCAAGCCAGCTAACGCCCACCTTCCCGTCCATTACCAAGGCACTTGCCCCATTACCTGCCACCCAGGTACTCATCACCCCCGTGCTGTTGTCCACGTGTAGTCCTTCCAGAACACCACAGACAGGGTCACTCATTTACTGCCCCCTGCTGTCCTCCTGCCCAGCCTCCGCTGGCCCCACCCTTGCTCTAATCCATTCCCTCTCCTCGCTCTGGCCAAGCCCTAGATAGCCAAGGCCCCTGGTAGGGCTTTGACATCAGGACCACAGCCTCTCTTGGGTCACCTATGTCCTTGTGGCCTGTGTGTTCCCCAGAGGCCTGTGGGTCTGACGCTACCTGTGTGAACCGGCCCGATGGCCGAGGCTACACCTGCCGCTGCCACCTGGGCCGCTCAGGGATGAGGTGTGAGGAAGGTGAGTGAAGCCCAGCCTGAGATCCCTGGGAATCCCAGGAAGAAAGGAAGAATCTTGACAGGGAGCCTCTGAGGTCATGATGGGCCCTAGGATGGTAAAATTAGCCTCAGAGTCACCTGGCCAAGCTTCTGCCCAGTCTGAATCCCTTACATGAGAGCCCCTGAAAGGGGTGTCCATCTTATTGGAGATCCTTCCAGCCAGGTTTGCAGAGCTGGCTGGGCCAGGAGTTCCTGTGCAGCTATAGCTGTTGTCCAGCTGATCTTGAGCCTCTGAGACTAGAGAGTGAGGTGGGCAGGGGTCCCAGAGTAAGACAGAATAGTTGGACCCCTCCCGGTACTCTGGTATTCCCACCGCCCCTGGCTGAGCTGTGACTGCTGCAGGTGTGACTGTGACCACCCCCTCCATGTCGGGCACTGGCTCCTACCTGGTGCTGCCCGCCCTCACCAACACACACCACGAGCTACGTCTGGACATTGAGTTCAAGCCACTGGCACCCAGCGGAATCCTGCTGTTCAGCGGGGGGAAGAGCGGGCCTGTGGAAGACTTCGTGTCCCTGGCGATGGTTGGTGGCCACCTGGAGTTCCGCTACGAGTTGGGGTCAGGTGAGCACAGGACACCGAATGCAGGTGGGCTCTAGGTGCCAAGCTCTGTGCCCCTTTTGGCTGGCTGTGCCCTGAGGAGTCAGACAAGTTGAAGTCCCCTGCTCCTCACGTTCCTTCTCTGTGTGTGACTTTAATCAAGTCCCTAGACCTCTCTCAGGTTCCTTGTGAAACCCCAAGAGGCTGAAGCAGGTTCCCTGTCTACTCAAGTCCCCGTGTGGGCTGGGCCAGGGCCGGGGTCATCCATGTGCCAACCGCCCTGACGTCCTCCCTAGGGCTAGCTGTCCTGCGGAGCACGGAGCCGCTGGCCCTGGGCCGCTGGCACCGCGTGTCTGCTGAGCGCCTCAACAAGGACGGCAGCCTGCGGGTGGACGGCGGGCACCCTGTGCTGCGCTCCTCACCCGGCAAGAGCCAAGGCCTCAACCTGCACACCCTCCTCTACCTCGGCGGCGTGGAGCCCTCCGTGCAGCTGTCCCCAGCCGCCAACATCAGCACTCCCTTCCGTGGCTGCATAGGCGAGGTGAGGAGCAGCTTCCAAGTGAGGACGGAAGGGGTGAAAGCCAGGCCCTCCACCTGCAGCTAGCTGAAGGCCCTTGGCACTGGAAACTTCAGCTCTGAGTCTTAGTTTCTTCCTCTGTAAAGTGGGGATAATAGCACCTAATTTGAAGGGTTGTACTGAGGATGGACTGTACTGATGGATGTTGGTGGCACACAGTAGGTGCTCTTGTTCCTCCCTCCCCTCCCCTGGCATCCCATGTTATGGCTCAAGTTCCGGGTGGGGTTCGCAGCTACCTCTTCCGGTACATGGAGGCCCCTGCCTCCTGCGTTGCTGGAATCCTTCCATGTCCCTGTGCCCCCAGGTGTCGGTGAACGGCAAGCGGCTGGACCTCACCTACAGCTTCCTGGGCAGTCGGGGCATCGGGCAGTGCTATGACAGCTCCCCGTGTGAGCGCCAGCCGTGCCAGAACGGCGCCACGTGCTTTCCCGCTGGCGAGTACGAGTTTCAGTGCCTCTGTCGAGATGGCTTCAAAGGTGTGTGAGCCTGCCCAGGTCCGGGGAGGGCGAGGGGTACACAGTGGTCAGCAGCAACTCAAGGCCATGCCCACCCACCTCTGACATGACCCAGGAGACCTCTGCGAGCATGAAGAGAACCCCTGCCAGCTCCGTGAACCCTGTCTGCACGGGGGCACCTGCCAGGGCACCCGCTGCCTCTGTCCCCCTGGATTCTCTGGCCCGCGCTGCCAACACGGTAATTGCCCTGGCTTCTCTCCACCTCCCTTTTGGGGCCCTGGGGATGGGCAGAGTACCCACGGGTGTCTGTGCCCACTGACTGGACCCTGCCTTTCTCCATAGGGTCTGACCATGGCACAGCAGAGTCTGATTGGCATCTTGAAGGCAGCGGGGGCAACGGTACGTACAGTATTTGCTGTGGCCAACCAGAGAAGCTGAGCTGCTTGTCTCCTCCCTGGCTCAGGCCTCTCAGCCCCTTTGTCCAGTTACCCCACACCTTTAATGCTGGCCTCCAAGCAGAACAGGTCCGTGTGAGAGGTCACTGGTCACATATAGACGGAATAAAGAAGAGCAAAGCCACACACAGCTGGGTCCTACCATATACTTACTGGCTAGGGGCCCTTGGGCAGGCCTTATACCAGTCTGACCTCAGTTTCTTCCTCTATATTCATGCATCTTTCAACAGACATCTATTATGTGCCCATCCTTGTCCTGGGAGCAGTATACATATGATGAATAAAAGCAGGACCCTCATTCTCAAGGATTTCTCAATCTCTTTAAAAGCATTGATAATAATTTAGATATGAAGGTTTATTGAATATTCACCAGCACTGTGCTAACTGCTTTATTATTTGAAACTAATGTCATAAGAGAGGTACTGGTGGTATAGGGGGTAAGAGCAGGGACTCTGAAGCCAGCCTGCCTGCCTTCAAATCCTAGCTCTGCCACTTAGTAACTGTGTGACTTTGAGTGCCTTAGTTTTCTCACATAGACAATGGAGAGAAGTAGCATCCTTCCATAAGGCTTTGGATAAAATTTTGTGTGAGAGTAAAATTATTTAATGTGTTTAAAATGCTTAGCCCTGGCCAGTTAGCTCAGTTAGTTAAAGCGTCATCCAAAACACCAAGGTTGTGGATTTGATCCCCAGTCAAGGCACACACAGGGAGTGACCAGTGAGTGTACAACTAAGTGGAACAACAAATGAACGCTAAATCACCCCCCACTTCCTCCCTTCCTCCCTCCCTCTTTGTCTCTCTAAAATCAATCAATAAAAAATAAAAACCAAAATAAAATAAAATGCTTAGAACAATGGTCCATAACGTTAGAGTGGGTTCAATAACATTAGCTTTTTTTTTTTTTTGTATTTTTCTGAAGCTGGAAACGGGGAGAGACAGTCAGACAGACTCCCGCATGCGCCCTACCGGGATCCGCCCGGCACGCCCACCAGGGGCGAGGCTCTGCCCACCAGGGGGCGATGCTCTGCCCCTCCAGGGCATCGCTCTGTCGCCTGGGGCAGAGGCCAAGGAGCCATCCCCAGCGCCCGGGCCATCTTTGCTCCAATGGAGCCTTGGCTGCGGGAGGGGAAGAGAGAGACAGAGAGGGAGGAGAGGGGGAGGGGTGGAGAAGCAAATGGGCGCCTCTCCTGTGTGCCCTGGCCAGAAATCGAACCCAGGACTTCTGCATGCCAGGCCGACGCTCTACCACTGAGCCAACCAGCCAGGGCCAGGCTTTTCTTAACATTATATGTTAAGTTGTCCCTGGTTGGCTCAAGTGGTAGAGTGTCGGCCTGGCATGTAGATGTCCCAGGTTTGATTTCTGGGTGGGGCACACAGGAGAAGCAACCATCTGCTTCTCCACCTCTCCCCCGTCTCTCTCTCTCTCTCTCTCTTTCTCTCTCTTTCTATCTCTCTCCTCCTCCTGCAGCCATGGCTCAATTGGAGCAAGTTGGGTCTGGGCACTGAGGATGGCTCCATGGGCTCGCCTCAGGTGCTAAAATAGCTTGGTTGCCAAGCAATGGAGCAACGGCCCCAGATGGGCAGAGCATCACCCCATAGGGGGCTTGCCGGGTGGATCTTGGTTGGGCACATACAGGAATCTGTCTCTCTGCTTCCCCACTTCTCACTTAGGAAAAAATATATATTATACATAAGTCACAGGATTATTGTAAGGATTCTGTTAAATGCAATGATGTTTATAGGTGGATGTGAAACTCCCTGCACAGTGATTGATGCATAGTAGGTGCTTGATAAATGTTAGCTGTTCTCATCATTTAGGAGAGGGTGACAAAGTATCCCCGACTCTTGTAGCTGCCAGGTCCTCAGGGGCCAGTGCTGGCCTGTAGCATGGGTCTGAGCAAGTGGGGCTGGGGATGTTGGGGCCACGCACAGTATGGACGTTGGATACAAAAGGTCCAGGTTGCCATCCAGACTTCCTACTTCCTGGGCAAGTTACTCACCATGTGGGCCTATCTTCCCATCTGGGAGAAGGAAGGAACACAAAGGTTCTGAACCTTCAGGTACCGTGGACTTGTGACCAACAGTCCCAGTTCCTCAAGGCTGAGGGGGTTTCTTGGGATGTGGGACTTTCAGAGCTAAAACCAGGACTTACGCAGCAAATAGGGAGGGTTGCTCACCCTACCCGAACCTCTGACTGCCTAAAAAAAATGCATAGGAACCCACTTATACTGAAACAAGATTATCAAAATATTAAAAAAAAAATTTAAAGGTAACCTATGTGCTTCTTTATGAACACGTTAAATCAGTGGTCCCCAATCCCCAGGCCATGGACTGGTACCGGTCCGTGGGCCATTTGGTACCAGTCCACAGAGAAAGAATAAATAACTTATATTATTTCCGTTTTATTTATATTTAAGTCTGAACAATGTTTTATTTTTAAAAAAATGACCAGATTCCCTCTGTTACAACCGTCTAAGACTCACTCTTGACGCTTGTCTCTGTCACGTGATACATTTATCCGTCCCACCCTAAAGGCCAGGCCGGTTCGTGAAAATATTTTCTGACATTAAACCAGTCCATGGCCCAAAAAAGGTTGGGGACCACTGCGTTAAATAACAAGATCTAGTGCTAGTCCTCATAGCTAACACAATTTCAATAAGTGAAAACAATGTTTTCAGATATTTGCACTGACTATAATTTATAAATTCTATTAGTGAGAAAGTCACAGGTCCTCCTGTTACTCCTGTAGTTTGTTTTCTGTATGCATGATTAAGGGAACCGCTAAATTTCAGTGACACGTGAGTGAACACAGAGCCATAATGTTTTCCCACCCAAGGTCACAAGCCCCTGAATTGTGTCCACAGCCCCTTGGGGCTCCAGGGATTGCAGGGTCAGCCCTCTGGTCATGCGTGTTGGGGTGGAGGTGGGGTCAGGAGAACCGATGCCGGATGGACACTCCGAGCAGGTGAGCAGCCTCCTCCCCCTTTCCCCCGCAGATGCCCCAGGACAGTATGGAGCCTATTTCCATGATGGTGGCTTCCTAATCCTCCCCAGCCATGTCTTCTCCAGGAGGTGAGATGGGTGTTAGGAGAGCCTGTAGGCCCAGGGAGGAGAGCACGCAGAGAGGGGATTGGGACTCTGGGACTTCTGCCCCGTCACCCGCTCCCTCTCCCCCAGCCTGCCCGAGGTGCCCGAGACCATCCAGCTGGAAGTTCGGACCAGCACGGCCAGCGGCCTCCTGCTCTGGCAGGGCACGGTGAGTGTGTGTGTCTGGCCCGGGATCTCAGTGTTCCCAGCCCTCCGGTGGCCAGGGCAGTGGGAAAGAAAAAGGCAGAGGCCACAGCTCTCCAGGGCCTTGGCTCTCCAGGCCAAGGACCCCATAGCCTCTGTGCTTCCCTGGCAGGAGGTGGGAGAGGTCAGCCAAGGAAAGGACTTCATCAGTCTCGGGCTTCAGGACGGCCACCTTGAGTTCAGGTGGGTCCTCTCCCTCCCCTGGTCCCCCTCACCTCCTTAGTACCTTCTGCTCTGGTCAGCCCGTGGCTCCTCCCACATGAAGTTGCAGCTCCCAGTGCCCAGCAACATACCACCCCCACCTGCTTCCTAGACCCCCTCCTGTACCCCCTTCCACACTCCCCTCCCACCCACCCCCCAACACCCTCCCACCCTTCCACACACCCTCCCACATCCTCTCCTGTCCTGCCCCACCTCACACCTTCCTGGGCCTGTATGACTGCAGCTACCAGCTGGGCAGTGGGGAGGCCCGCCTTATCTCTGAGGACCCCATCAATGACGGCGAGTGGCATCGAGTGACAGCACTGCGGTAAGGGAGCCCACCTGGGCACTCGTGTGAGGGACCCCCACCATGCTTGGGGAGGCAGGCAGTGGGCTCGGGGAGACAGTTTGAAACTGGGGTTGGGAGAGCCAAGCACAGACTTCCAGGGCCGGACAGAACTCCATGGGGGTGAGTGAGTAGAGCACCTTCGGGCTGGATGGAACCTGGGTGGGCGCTAGGAAGCTGGGGGGGGGGGTGGCACAGATTGCTAATCCAGTGGGGGAGGCAGGAACTCAGGGAGCAGACTTCACTGGAGTCCTATGGGGGAAGGAGGGGACTCTGCTTGGGTCAGGGAGCATGGGGAACTGGTGGTGAAGGGCCTGACCCAGTTCCCCCCACCATAGAGAGGGCCAGAGAGGCACCATCCAGGTGGACGGTGAGGACCTGGTCAGCGGCCGGTCCCCAGGCCCGAATGTGGCAGTCAACACCAAGGGCAGCATCTATATCGGTAAGTCCTGGGCTCAGGCCTCGGTGCAGGAGTGGGGCTCCTGCTGAGCTGTGGCTCGTGCCTCCAGCTCCTCCAGGCCCCTGGAGCTGATGGGTCCTGTCCTCTCCCTCCCCGCAGGCGGAGCCCCCCACGTGGCCAGGCTGACTGGCGGCAGGTTCTCCTCCGGCATCACGGGCTGTCTCAGGAACCTGGTGCTGCACTCCGCCCTGCCCGGGGCCCCTCCCCCACAGCCATTGGACCTGCAGCACGGTGCCCAGGCGGGGGCCAACACACGCCCCTGCCCTTCGTAGGCAGCTGCCTGCCCCACGAGGACTCCTGGGCAGCGCCCCAGTCCCACAACGTCAAGTCTATTATTATTAATATTATTATGACTATTTTGTAAGAAACTGAGGCGATGCCACGCTTTGCTGCTACTGCCCTGGGCTGGACTAGAGGGTGGACATGCCACCCCCCACACAAACATACCTGGGCAAAGCCACAGGCTGGGGAGCAGGGCAGCTGGATGGGAGCAGGTGCCTCAGAGGAGCAGGCATGGTGGCTGAGTGGGCTCAGAGGTGGCCCCACCAGCAGAGCCGCCACAGCAGAGCTGGGCCTCCCATTTCTGTAGCCCTTGCCCCTACAAGAGCCAGCCTTGGCATACAGCCTGGGTCCTCACCAGCCTCTAGGAGCAGAGGGCGTCGCAATGGCCTATGCTACCCTCCTGGGTAGCAAAAGCTCTTTAGTGCCAACTGTGGAGCAAAAGGCAGCTCACCCTTGGACAGGTAGCCCCCACCCCCATTTGCCCATGTCCCAGACCCCCTCCACCTCCACCCTCGCCTCCGCCTGGCCAGCTGGTCTGCATTCCCCCACCCAACATCTAGCCCAGGCTCTGCCCTCTGGGGCTGTAAGGGAAACTCCACCCAGCTCTCACCAGGGGCTGATACAGGCAGAGCCCAGCACTGAAGGGTCTCCCTGCCCACACCAGGCCACCCCCCACCCCCACTGATCTGGAAGTGAAGGCCCAAGGGTCATGGGGGAAGAAGGGCATTGGTGGTTGGAAAGAGCTATTGCCTTGAGTGGGGGAAGCCAGGACTCAGGACGGAGGGACAGGAAGAGGCCATGACAGCCCCGCTCTATCTGTGGGAACCTGAGGGCCCAACTGGGGGTTAGTGCCCTCCCTACCAGCAGCCCCCAGATATTGGGTCTGTCCTAAAAGGGACCCTTCTGTGGTCTTTTGTCTTGATCTTTCATAATAAACGGTGCTATCCCCGCCAGGAAGGGCCCCTGTGTCTTTGACTAGGGACTGACTGTGTGAAAACCGAGAGCAGGCCAGGGTGGGCCAAAGCAGGGCAGGTGAGGTCTGGGCGTGAATCCAGGCAGCTCGGGTGAGGGAGGCCGCTGCTGCCTGCCTGGGCCTGGAGGTTCTGCCCTTCACTGACCCAGCAAAGCACCAGCCACCACACGAGCTGCAGGGCCCGTTACCTCCCGTGGCCTTCCCCAGAACCCTGTGAGGCAGGAACATCCTTTTTTCCCAAGGAGCAGACAATCTCAGAGGCTTACGTGACATGCCCGAGATCAGGCAGCTGCGGTCGGACTGACCACCCGGAACCCACTCTCCTTCCTCTGAAGCTGAGGCCTTTTTACGGATGGCCTCCCTGACCCTGGAAGGCTGCCCCCCTCTGCCGCAGCTCCCAGGGGCCACCTGGCCAGGACGTGTGTGACACATGGTACAGCTAAAGCAGAGGCTCCGGGCACCAGCCCGCCAGGCCAGCCGGCTGGAGGAGCAACAGCGGCAGAGCCCAGCGAGGAGCCCAGCGCCACCTTCTGTAGCTAGGGACCTGTGGGAGGAAGGGAGAGTCCACTCAGGCCTCAGCCTGGGCCTGCTCCCCCGTCTCCATCACCTGGAGAGGGACACGAGTGATGTTGGTGAGAGGAGAGGGAACAGGTGGTAACAAGAGCCATCTACCTTCCAGAGCTGCCTCCTGTTGTGCAGAGCCCCAGCCTGCCGGGGGACTGCTCTCAGCTGCAGTCCAGAGGGGGCCTGCTGACCCGCGAGCTGGGGGAGACAGTCCAGGGCTTGGAGGTATCGTCCTCCAAACCTCCCTCCTGGCTGGGCATCAGAGAGGGACCTGCAGTGGGAAATAACAGAGCTAACACTGAGAAGTGTGCTTTCTGAGGCATGACTGTCTCATTGAATTCTCCCCCACAGCTTTCTGAGTTTGTTAAAATTAGTATTTTCATTGTATAGATCAGGAAAGTGAGGTTAAATCACTTGCCCAGGTCCCATAGCTGGAAGCAATAGGGGAGGGCGGCTAGAAGTCATGTGGTCCAGCTCCAGGGCCTGGGGTTCATGTATGGAGCTGCTTCTCAGGAAGGAGGATGTGAATGGATCGCCTGTTTTCTGTGTGAAAGACACCGTGCTCAGTGCTGGGCCCTTGACCTACAGTATTTCACATTCAGTTTGTAACAGCTCAGAAGAGTTAGGTTTATCAGCTCTATTATACTGATGAGGAACTCACGGCATAGGGAGGCTCATTCTTCTACTTGTTTGACTCATTTTTTCTTGAGCATCTACTATACTCCAAGCATTGCTTTAGGAACGGGATACAACAGGGAGCAAAACAGACAAAATATTTTCATGGAACTGGCATTTTAGTGTCAGAAGACATAAAACAAATTATGTCAAATGGAGATAAAATTAAGCAAGGCCTGACCTGTGGCAGCATAGTAGATGGTGTCAACCTGGAAGGCTGAGGTCGCTGGTTCAAAATCCTGGATTTGCCCAGTCAAGGCACATGTGGGAGTTGATGCTTCCTGCTCCCCTCCCCACCACCTTTCTCCTCTCTGTAAAATCAATAAATCAAATCTTTTTTTTTTTTTTTTAAACCAGGGAAAAGAGACGGCATGTTGGCTAGGGGTAGGTTTTTTTTATTATTATTGTGGTGAAATATACCATAATAAACCATTAACCATTTTTAAGTGTACGGTTTAGTGATATTACACACATTCACACTGTTTTGCAACCATCACCACCATCCATGTCCAGAACTTCTTCTTGCAAAACTGAAACTCTGTCATTAAACACTAGCCAGTGACCTTGGGGTTTCAAGCAGGGGTCCTCCACATCCTGGGTTGATGCTCTACCCACTGCGCCACCACTGTTCAGGCAATAACTCCAGTCTTATGAGAAAAACATCAGACAAATTGATGCCAGTAGCTTGGTTGTGAACTGCAAAAGGGAATAGTGTCACTCTACAGTTTGGGAGAGAAGGGGACATGGGTGACGATCAGGAGTTCAGTTTTGGGCCAAATTATGTTTGATATGCCGCCTGCATATCCACGTGGAGATGAGCAGGGAGGTGGTTATGTAACTGAAGTTCAGAGCCAGTTCCAGCCAGCTCTGCATCATGAAGGAGACCACCGAGGGAATGGGGGGATGGAGGATGGATGGAGGAGGAACAGACAGGGATGGCCTCAGGGCACAAAGCACAGCGTCAGGGAGGTAATGGGGAGCCTGCAAAGGAGACTGAGAAGTGGCTTGGGGGGTAAGTGTGGGGTCCTGGGAAGCTGGATTTCACCCCTCAGGTGTTTGCAACAAACAACCTGCTCAACAGTATATGCCAGTCATTGGGGGAAGGGTCATCTAGATTTCCAAGGATGTTCCTGAGTGACTTATTCTGGTTTCTCTGTACTGGGAGGTCACTCCTGGTTATGTCACTCACTGACTAAGACCTTGGGCCACACACTCATTTCGCCTCCCTAGGCTTCAGTTTCTCCATCTGTAAAATGTGAGTCAGACTGGATCAATGGTTTTTCAAAGTAAGTCTTGAGAGTCAAAGTCAGGTCCAACTGTGGGACACGGGGCCCCCCATGTCTACTTGAATAGAGCATTTCTCCTTTTGATGTCTGGGCCCCTGTGCAAGGTCCTATTTTGGAAAAGCTTCTGCAAAAATATCGTCTGAAAGCAGCTGGATTAGATCATCTCTAATGTCACTGGCTCTCACTTGCTCTGATCCTCAGGTACCCTGGTCTAAACTGATTCCCCTCTACTGTGCGCCCCCTTATCCTCTCCTGCCACGGCCCTGCCCTAAGGAACTGGAGCTGGGCCCCTGCTTCCCTCCTAGCTGCTCAGGGTCCCGGCTAACCCCGTCACTGACCTGTGCAGTTGGCTGGTGGCCACGAAGCCTGGTCACTGCTGCTGCCACAGTTGTCCATGCCCCAGAGATCACATACCAGGCTTGGAGGAATGCACCTGCCATTGCGACAGCGGCAGTGGGGACCACAGGAATCTGGGGACGAAAGGGGAGGCATGTTTCAAGGACCTTAGACCAGCCTGTAACACAGCAGGATATGCAGTCCTATAGTGAGGGATTTTGAGAGGTGTGAGGAGAGGGCTGTTTCCGTGTGCATGCAGATGAGAGTGTGAATGAGCATTTCGTGGGAGACAGGTAGATGATGATGATGATCCCAGTTCATTAAGTTCTCACAGTAACCCTATGGGGTAAATACTTTTATTGATCCCACTTGAGATGAGAAACTGATGCACGGGGTGGTCACCTGACCAAAGCCACACACCCACATCTAAGTAGCAGAGTAGGAATTCAGTCCCATGCTCATAAACACTGGCACACAGCGTGACCATGTGGCCACATGCGTATGTGCACCCAACCTACAATATCCCAGTGAATCAGACTTTGTTCATGGTGTTGACTGCCGTCAGCTCTGCCTGGCATTCTCTTCTCCAAATAACGGCATGACTCCTTTCAGGTCTGCACTGAAATGTGATCTCGGGAGGCCTTCTCTAGTCTCCTGTGAGAATAGCACACCACCCCTCCCTCAGGACCCTCACCCTCCAGATCCTGATCTTAGTTCCTCTGCAGCATGTCCCACCAAATCAGAATCAAGATTTACTTGACTGTTTGGGTTTGGTCTGTCTCCCCCACCAAAATGTCAGCCCAAAGAGGGTGGGGACTTCTCTTTTGTTCATTGCTGGATCCCTAGAACTTAGAACAGTACCTGGCACATTGTAAGTGGTCAATTAATATTTGTTAAATGCTTGAACATGCACACAGGTGAAAGAATTGTATGTTTCGGTGCAAGGGTGTGGCAGGCAATTTGGCTCACTCAGCAGTCCATTCTGTGGAGGGGAAAAAAGTTCAGGTGGGACTGCCCAACACCATGGCTCAGAGGTGGGCATGGGCATCAGAGCATTCCCTTTCCTGGCCATGACAAATCAGATTTGACCCCAGGACTTTTGCTAGAACCATAAAAAGTGCTTGCTTTCTATTTCATTGAGGTTAGAGCTATAAGGGTGATTGTGGACTTGGAGCTGCAGGGTCGCCTTGTTGCTAAGTAGAACGAGGAGCTGCCTGAGATGGAAGCCAGGCAGACCCACACAATGCAAAGGGAGAGGAAGAGAACAAATAGAGCCCACGTGACGTTACTTGAACTCCTGGATCCAGCTATACCTGAACCATACATATACCTGAACTATACCTGAACCATAATACTCAGTTATAGGAGATCCTCAAGATTCTCCTTTGGTATAAGCTAATGAATTGGGTTTCTTTTGTTTGTAAATGAAAGTGAATAACCTAAAATATAGAAGTGTTTAGGTATAAGAGTGAATGTCTATGAGAGAAATCAGTAGTGTGGCAGTGTGTGGGGAGTCACGTGTGACTGTAAATGTAAGAGTGTGTGAATATAAGAGCCGGGGAGGCTGTATGAGCAATTAAGACTGCATGTAGACCAAGGATGTGAAATGAACCTTCTTTATTCAGATGACAAAACTGTCCCAAGGAAGCCAGAGTTGTGATAGGGCTTCACCACTACCACCTTCTTTTTGGAGCCCAATCCCGCTAAACTCAGAACCAGCAACATTCTTGGCCTCTCTGACCGACAGCTGTTTCTTAAAAGAGGGGAAGGCCACTAGGAAATATGGAGGGAGGAAAAAGCAGGAGGGAGGAACCTACAGGAGCCAGAAAGGGACCCCAGGCACCATGGGTCATGACCCCCAGGATTTAGGGTACAAATTTCATATACTCCCTCCCAGAGCCAGATACTCTAATGGGGGAAGAGAGGATCTAAAATCTAAAATTCAGACCATGCACAATTTCAGGAAAGGACAGTGGGATTTTACTAAAGAGACAAATGAGACAGAATGAGGGTGCCCGATTCCAAGCTCAGTGTTCAAGGCCTGTCCGGGGCCCGGCACGCCAAGGTCTAGTTCCTTCTTTGCCTGAGTTGGTTTGCAGAGACCCCTGTGTTCTTGTCTCCAAGTGCTCGCAACCCCATGTCTACTTCTCCAGCTTGGATTTTTAGCCCGAGATGGCGATAGAGCTGCTCCGTGGTTTTAGAATCATCTAGACTTCAGCAGCTCATCTGCTCACCAACACTGGACAGAAGTTCTGCTCTGACATTGGCTGTGACATTGGTGAGTTGTCTCTAGTCCTGGGGGTGGGCAGTGGAACCTGCTGGTGCTAAAGCTCTGAACTCTATTTGTGCAAGAGGACAACTCTGGTAGTGAGAATCCTGCCGCTGCTTTTGTGAGCAGGGCAGCCTGGGCCCCTTTGCTGACCCTCCCACGCCCGACTCCCATCTGTGAGTATGAGGATAAGAACACTGTGAGGAATAGGCGAGACTGGAATGCAAGGGGCCAGAGGCAATGCTTAATAAGTGATTGGTATTTATATCAGTTCCCTTTCCTTGCCTGAAAGGGTTTCTGTCACAATTATGAGAGTCCTAACTAGGCCACTCTGCAATGATGAAGGGCTGACCCAGGACAGAGGAGACCGTGTGTGAACATGACGGTGCGTGTGAGTTGTGTGGAAGGGTGCAAGGTGGTACTGTGGGTGTAAAAGGTGTGTATGATGTGAACTGCATGTGTGAGCGTGCAGTGTGTGAGGTAGCTGGTTTGTGTATTGCAGTGTGGGTGTGCAAGCTTTGGAGCTGTGAGTTGTGTACATGCACAGTGTGTGTGAGTGGGTGGGTGTTAAGAGTGTGAGGTAGTGTCTGGGTGTGTGTGTCTGTCTGGTATAAGCATCCATGGAAGCCAGTTTTCTGGGGTTGACTCTTTGGGTCTAGAATATCCCTTACTATGACCACCTCCAATCCTGCCACCACTCACCACCTCCTTCTCTCTCTTAAGACCCAGTCCTTCCATCTTCTAATGCTCCCAGTGCCTGACTGGTGGCCCCAGTCGGAAGTTGCCCCACCTTGGAGGTCCTGGTTCTGACCAACGGCCCTAACCCACCCAGCCGGAAAGAGGTGACTTTGCCCACGAAGTCCATGCGGGGCTGGAGACCTCTGGTGACCAGGCACAAGCCCAGGAAGTCCCTGGTGGATGCCACGGGGGCAGGGATGGTGAGGCCGCAGAGAGGGGCACCCAGGGGCCAGAGTGCTCCCTGGGGACCCTCGTAGAACTGCAGGTAGGAGCCGGGGGCGCACGCTCTGGACGCTGGGGTGAAGGTGTTGGGCGCTGGTGATGCCGGAGAGATCAGGCTGTAGACCAAGAAGAAGCAGAACTGGAAGTGGATCCTGTCCCGGGGGGCCGCCGTCTGCATCCAGAGTCCGCAGTCGGTGTCCCGGGCCATGAAGCAGAACCTGCGAGACGTGGGGTGCGATCGCAGCAGCACCCGTCACCCTGCCACTTCTGCCTGCAGAGGTGCACCAGGTCAGCTGCAGCGAAAAGCACGAGCCCTGGAACCACGCGGCCTAGTTGCAAGCCTGGCGCTCGCTGCCTACTGTTCTCTTTGTGACCCAAAGTAAGTCACTCACCCTCTCTGAGCCTGTTTCTTCATTGGTAAAATGGGGATGAGCAAACAATCTCAGAATTTTTGTGAGGATTAAATAATTGAATTGGCCTGACCAGGCGGTGGCGCAGTGGATAGAGCATCGGACTGGGATGCGGAAGGACCCAGGTTCGAGATCCTGAGGTCGCCAGCTTGAGCGCGAGCTCATCTGGTTTGAGCAAAGCTCACCAGCTTGGTCGCTGGCTCGAGCAAGGGGTCACTTGGTCTGCTGAAGGCCCACGGAAGGCACATATGAGAAAGCAATCAATGAAGAACTAAGGTGTCGCAACGAAAAACTGATGATTGATGCTTCTCATCTCTCTCTGTTCCTGTCTGTCTGTCCCTGTCTATCCCTCTCTCTGACTCTCTGTCCCTGTAACAAATAATAATAATAATAATAATAATAATAATAATAATAATTGAATTTACATCCCCAGTCTCTTATTCAGAAACCCTAGAATGAGCTCTGGCTTGGTAGCTCAGTTGGTTAGAGCACTGTCCCCATATGCCAAGGTTGCGGTTTTGGGCCAGAGTACATTAAGCATCAATTGATGAATGCATAAATAAGTGGAACAACAAATTGAGGTTTCTTTCTCTCTCTCTCTCTAATCAGTGAAATTAAAAAAAAAATTTAAAACCCCAGAATGTGTTTCAGAATGTTCAAGATTTTAGAAAGATAATATGATGCATATACAGTGTGGGTCAAAAGTAGGTTTGCAGTTGTTTGTATGGAAAATAATACAATTAATAATACAAAAATAAAGTCTGGCCTGACCAGGCGGTGGCACAGTAGATAGAGCATAGGACTGGGATGCGGAGGACCCAGGTTCAAGACCCCGAGGTCGCCAGCTTGAGTGTGGGCTCATCTGGTTTGAGCAAAGCTCACCAGCATGGACCCGAGGTCACTAGCTTGAGTAAGGGGTCACTCGGTCTGCTGTAGCTCTATGGTCAAGGCACATATGAGAAAGCAATCAACGAACAACTAAGGTGTTGCAACAAAAAACTGATGATGGATGCTTCTCATCTCTCTCCGTTCCTGTCTGTCTGTCCCTATCTATCCCTCTCTCTGACTCTCTCTCTCTGTCTCTGTAAAAAAAAAAAAAAAAAAAAAAAAAGAATAAAGTCTGTTTCACGTACTCACAACTGCAAACTGACTTTTGCCCCACCCCGTACAGTAGATTATGTTGCAGTCCTCCACGATCACATTTTCTAGACCAAGTGTAAGAACATTTACCCTACGCAGAGCAAATAGAGACAAAGAGAGCCTCCTGCAGTTCAGGTCAGGTGTTGCCAGTAAGTTAGTTAAGAACAAATTTTTGGTTTCTACAGCTTTTTTAATTTTGAAGTTGAAAGTAAAGGATCGTGGACACGTCTGTGTTTGGTGTTTAAGACAGTATCTGGCAGTCAGTGAGTATATAGCAATGTAAGCTAGTACTGTTGCCTAATTGAAAGATGGGCCATAGTTAGGCACCTGCCCATCCAATAGCCTTTTCCTCTCCATGCTGAAAGAACCCTAATTTAACCTCAGCTGTAAAGGGACAACAGGCTAGTGCGGGGGATGAGGTATAGAGTTAGTGAATTGAACACCTTCTGTGTGCCAGGCTAAGTGTCTTGCATGGCTCATCTTATACGCACAAAAATGAATTCTCTTGGTATGGGTCTGTTTTGATTCCTGTTTTACTATTGAAGAAACTGAGACTTGGAGAGTTGAAACAATAACCTCCATGGCAGAAATGCAGGAGGGCACAGAGTGAGTGTGTGAACGCAGAGCTGCCTGACTCCAAAGCCCACAGTGTTTCCATGACAGGTCTGAGGACTATCCCACCCATCCCCAGACCCCCGCTTCTGGGTGACTTGGAGCTCCAGTCTTCCAGAGGGGTTTGAGTAGACTGAGGGGTGCCAGACAAGACCGGGCACAGAGTTTCCCAGCCTCCCCCAACTCACCCATCAGGGTGAGTGTTGATTGGGGAAACAGTCTCTGAGGGTGGTGGGACCCGAATCTCCTGCCCTCCCCAGCCAAGTCGCTTTATACTCACCTGTCTCCAGAGCAGACACAGTCAGGGCGGCTGCCCCCAGCAGGAGCAGCTTTTGGGGCTCCATTCAGGCCTTGCTGTATCCAGCAACAGGGCAGACCTGCAGAATCTTCCATTTGGGTCTTTGGGGAAATGGATATGGGGACCTGGCCAGGCCAGTGGGGAGGCTAGCAGGGTCCAAGGAACAAGGAGAGGCAAGTCTGCCAGCTCCTCTGGTCTCTTCACAGTGATTTCTGTGGTCCCCGTTCCAGAACCGCCTTCAGATCAGGATTGTATTTAGGGTTGTCATGGAGATTTGGGGCTGGGGTGGAGCCTGGGGCGAGAAGGTGGAGAGGATGTCTGCTCACCCCCTGCCAAATAGGAACCAGGAAACTCAGATCCTGTTCAGCCACAGGGCTCCTAGGAAGGGGACCCAAAGTCCTAGAATGCTGCTGCCTTCCTGGATAAGTCAGCACCATAGGGACTGAGCTTAAGAGAGGCGCAGGACAACACAGGAACCTCTTGAAGGACAACACAGCTTAAGAAAGGCAGCGAGTGGTAAAGGAGCATCGGGCCAGGAGTCAGCTCTATTACAAAGTATTTCTGCCTCAGGGCCTTTGCACTCACAGTTCCCTCCAGCTGCAGTGCTCTTCCCCCATAGCGTTCCATGGCTGGCTTCATTCAGGTTTCAGGTCACATGTTACCTCCCCAGCCCATACTTCCCTGAGCACATCTCAATCTGAATTAGCACTCTCCCTGTCACTCAATCACATCTCCCCAAATGTATTATATCAGCACTCACTGCAATTATTTTGCTTATTTATATTTTGTTGTATATATTATCTGTTGTTCCCTAATAAAATTGCATTCCATGACTGTCTTGTTGATCTCTGAACCCCTAGGTCAGTGGTTGGCAAACTCATTAGTCAACAGAGCCAAATATAAACAGTACAATGATTGAGATTTCTTTTAAGAGCCAAATTTTTTAAACTTAAACTATATAGGTAGGTACATTCCTTATCAAGGTAGCGCCCGCATGTGGTATTTTGTGGAAGAGCCACACTCCAGGGGCCAAAGAGCCACACGTGGCTCGCAAGCCACGGTTTGCCAACCACTGCCCTAGGTCATAGCACAGTGTCTGGTGCAGGGCAGGTATCCAGGAAATAACAATAAATGTGTAGTGTTGAGCAAATAGCCTCCCTTTTTCAGCATTTTACTTCTCCATGTGTAAAAGAAAGGGCTTAAACCATTCCAGGCTTTTTCAAAACTTGTTATCAGCCTGACCTGTGGTGGCGCAGTGGATAAAGTGTTAACCTGGAATGCTGAGATTGCCGGTTTGAAACTCTGGGCTTGCTTGGTCAAGGCACATGTGGGAGTTGATGCTTTCTGTTCCTCTGCCCATTCTTTCTCTCTATCTCTTGCTCTAAAATGAATAAATAAAATCTAAAAATAATTTATTAGTAGAACATTTTTTTTTAGGTTTCTTACATGGAACCTTTAACATAAAACTAAAACTTTTCAAGTCTCAGTTTCTTCATCTGACAAATGGAATAATGATAGTTTCAACTTCATAGATATGTTGTAAGGATGAAGTAATTTGATATAAATTGGGTACTTAGAATAGTGTCTGGCCTGACCAGGCAGTGGCGCAGTGGATAGAGCGTCAGACTGGAACACAGACGACTCAGGTTCGAAACCCAAAGGTCGCCGGTTTGAGTGTGGGCTCATCTGGTTTGAGCACAGCTCACCAGCTTGAGCAAGGGGTCACTTGGTTTGCTGTAGCTCCCGCCCCTGGGGTCAAGGCACATATGAAAAAGCAAACAATGAATAACTAAGATGCCGCAACAAAGAATTGATGCTTCTCATCTCTCTCTCCCTTCCCGTCTGTCCCTATCTGTCCTCTGTCCCTCTCTCTGTCTCTGTCACACACACACACACACCCTTCAATTTGTAAAAACGCAGTACACAATAAAAAAAAAAGAATAGTGTCTGTTACATTGTAAAGTGCCAGTGCACATTAGGATCGATGATGACTCTTTTTTTTTTTTTTTTGTATTTTTCCGAAGCTGGAAACGGGGAGAGACAGTCAGACAGACTCCTGCATGCGCCCGACCGGGATCCACCCGGCACGCCCACCAGGGGGTGACGCTCTGCCCACCAGGGGGCAATGCTCTGCCCCTCCGGGGCGTCGCTCTGCTGCGACCAGAGCCACTCTAGCACCTGGGGCAGAGGCCAAGGAGCCATCCCCAGTGCCCGGGCCATCTTTGCTCCAATGGAGCCTCGCTGCGGGAGGGGAAGAGAGAGACAGAGAGGAAGGAGAGGGGGAGGGGTGGAGAAGCAGATGGGCGCTTCTCCTGTGTGCCCTGGCCGGGAATCGAACCCGGGACCCCTTGCACGCCAGGCCAACGCTCTACCACTGAACCAACTGGCCAGGGCCTCGGTGATGACTCTTAATGTCATCATTACTTAAATAGAGGTGCTTCATTTTTTAAGAAATCCCAGTAGAAGCCTTTAAAAAGAATTTTCCCCATTGATTTGAGGGAGAGGAAGAAGGGAATTGGGGAGGGGAGGGAAGGAAGAGAGAGAAGCATCAACTTGTTCTACCATTTAGTTGTTCCATTTACTTATACATTGATTGCTTCTCTGTGCTCTGGGACGATGCTCTAACCAACTGAACTATCCGGCCTGAGCCCTGACTGGGAATCAAACCCACAATCACAGTGTGCCAAGATGAAGCTTTATCCGCTGAGCCACCTGGCCAGGGGCCAGTAGAAGCCTTTGAAACACCACCTCAGAGTCCCAGGACTCTATGGAAAGGTTAAAGCCACTGGTACTGATGCCCTCTAGTGGTTCTCCCTTCTAGAGCTGACATTTGATGCAACCTTGATATTCTTCTGTATATTATGTCCAAGGCTAGGCCTTGGGGAACTTTGAGAGGACTCACGACTGCCTCTCACATGTGCCTTGACCGGGGGGGCTCCAGCTGAGCCATTGACCTCCTGCTCAAGCCAGAGACCCTTGGGCTCAAGCCAGCGACCATGGAACCATGTCAACGATCCCATGTCCAAGCTGGATGAGCCCGAGCTCAAGACAGCAAGCTCAGGGTTTCGAACCTGGGATCTCAGTATGCCAAGTCAGTGCTCCATCCACTGCGCCACCCCCTGGTCAGGCTATTTGTCAGATTTTTAAACTTTAAAAGGACCAGGATAGCAAAATGTGGTCATATTCTGTATATATTTTGAAGGTACAGTCAATAGGATTTGCTGACAGATTAGACGGGGTATAAGAAATGAGTCAAGGATGGCACCCTTCCAGACCACCTGAGCGTCTGGAGGGACATTATTGCCATAACTGGGAAGGGGAGACTTGTAGGGTAGGAGCAGGGTCGGGGGACAATGAGGAGCCCAGTTTGGGACACATTCAGATAGAGAACCCTATCAGACGTTCCAGTGGAGAGATGACAAGTGGTGGTTGGGTCTCCAAGTCTTGAGTTCAGAGGGAAGTGTGGACTGGAGATATCATTTTGGAAGTAGACAGTACATGGATGGTATATAAAGCCACAGATGGGGTGACACTACCATGTGAGTAAGCAAAGAGAGAAGAGAGGAGAAGGGGCATGGACAGTGCCCTAACCTTTTCCCTGGGGAATTCAGCTAGGACCCACAGTTGTAGAGGGGAAAAATGCCCTCTAGGGGGCAGTCAAAGCCAACACAAGGAGGAGGAACCCTGCGGAGCATCCTAGAAAACACCAATGGGGAGGCTGCAGGATGCCCCTCAGCTTAGATGCCTGGAATGGTGGCAGCTCATTAATAAGCCAACAGCGGCCTGACCTGTGGTGGCGCAGTGGATAAAGCATCGACCTGGAAATGCTGAGGTCGCCGGTTCGAAACCCTGGGCTTGCCTGGTCAAGGCACATATGAGAGTTGATGCTTCCAGCTCCTCCCCCCTTCTCTCTCTCTCTGTCTCTCTCTCCTCTCTAAAAAATGAATAAATTAAAATAAAAAAAAAAAGATTTCATTCTAGCTTGACCTGTGGTGGCGCAGTGGATAAAGCGTCGACCTGGAAATGCTGAGGTCACCGGTTCGAAACCCTGGGCTTGCCTGGTCAAGGCACATATGGGAGTTGATGCTTCCAGCTCCTCCCCCCTTCTCTCTCTCTGTCTCTCCTCTCTCTCTCTCTCTGTCTCTCCCTTTCCTCTCTAAAATGAATAAATAAATAAAAAATAAAATAATAATAAATAAAATAAATAATAAATAAAATAATAATAAATAAATAAAATAATAATAAATAAAATAAAATAATAATAAAATAAAATAAAATAAATAAAAAATAAATAAATAAATAAATAAATAAATAAATAAATAAATAAAAAATTAAAAAAAAAAAAAAAAAAAAAAGAAGCCTGCTCTCTCGTGGCTATGTGTTCAGGTAGCTGTAGAGATGGACAATTGCCCCGCTCAACCAATGTGCTCTTATTATTCTGTATAGTGAGTCAGTAGGCTGAATCACCTCTGAGGGCTCTTTCCCCTAAGACCTTGCTCTTCTTCTCCTTATTCTTTCTTCTTCCATCTTCTTCTTCCTCTTTTAAAATTATAGTCTACATTCAATACCATTCCGCATTAATTTCAGAAGTATGTGCTCTGAGCTGTGGTGGCGCAGTGGATAAAGCGTCGACCTGGAAATGCTGAGGTTGCCGGTTCAAAACCCTGGGCTTGCCTGGTCAAGGCACATATGGGAGTTGATGCTTCCAGCTCCTCCCCCCCTTCTCTCTCTGTCTCTCTCTCTCTCTCTCTCTCCTCTCTCTCCCTCTCTGTCTCTCTCCTCTCTAAAAATGAATAAATAAAATTTTTAAAAAATTTAAAAAATTTTTCAGAAGTATATTCAGACCTACTTTAAGTCTTGGATATGGGTTAATGCTTCTGTATCAAGGATGTCACATCTCATCTGTCACATTCTTTCAAACAACCCACAGTTTGCAAAGCTACTAATAAATAACTATTCATTGACACCAATTCCAAGCCTGGTGCTTTGAATACCTTCACGCAAAATGTTCACTTGGCTCATGGTAGCATCCCCTTTTATAGAGAGGAAGCCCAAGTCCAGAGAGATTAGGGGCCTGTTCAAAGTAGCCCTGCAGGGGAAGGCAGAGAGCTCATTCCCACAGGACAGTAAACCCCATTCTCTTCCCACTATGTCATCCCATTTTGACCCTGAGTTCTAAAGTGGCTGGCCCCGTATTAGGAGCTGGAGTACAGAGGGAAAGGTCACACCTCTGCCCTTAAACAACTCAGAGACTAGCAGACAAGCAAAACAAAAGCACAATTCAGCATTGTTAAGAGCCAGGGCTGTGGGAACAGAGAGGGGGTAACCCAGCCTCTTCTAGAGCAGGGAAGCCAGAGAATAAGAAGATTAACAAGTATTAATAAAATTAATAAATAATAATTACTATTAAACAAAAATTATTGATGATTGATCATAATGTATTGAGTATTTTCTGTTTGCTAGGAACTGTTTTCACGTATCAGCTTATTTACTCTTCAATGGTGTAATGAAGTATGTACTATTGTGTTCCCCGTTTCACAGATGAAGAAGTTGAGGCACAGAGATGTTAACTATAACCAGGAAGTGGGGGATCAGTCTGCCTCTCAGCAGAGGAATGGTCTGAGCTGAAATCTGAAGTGTGGAAAGGATGTAGGCAGGTGAGGAGAGGGTCAGTAGTTTTCCAGACAGGAAAAGTATGCACATGGCTGTGGTAAGCTGAACCATGGAATAATTAGAACACAAATAACAATGGATGGAGCTATGTCACCTCCTGGCTTGGTGAGACAATGTGCCATGGGCATTTATGGGACCCTTGATACGACCTCAGTGATGGGACACATTGCAACATTATCAAATACTGAAAGAATATGCTATAATTCTGATAATATGGATTCAGCTTTTTTGTAAAGCATAGTGTAACACAGTCAAGGGGTGGACTGTGGAGTGCACATGTCTATGAACACAGAGTCTTATTGATTCCAGCTGTTGAGAGTTGCCTGCATCCCAGTGAGGACCAGCTCACATATTTTTTCCTTTTAAACATTTTTATTATTCAATATAACATACATAAATAAAAGCATACAAAAAAAATAAAAGCATACAAAAGAAACAGGTATTGCTAGCTGGTTTACCACAATGTAATTATCTTGTAATGCCCCCAAACCCAGGTCCAGAAAGAGAACCATTCAAACATCTTGTCCTCCTGCAACCTCTCAAGCTTTACTTCTTTTCCTCTCCCCAAATAAACCACACTAACAACAAAATAATAATAATAAGAAGAGCCACATATCTTAACAGTGTCAAAATACTAGGGTTGTCATCTGACTGGTGGTGGTGCTGTGGATAAAGTGTCACCCTGGAATGTGAGGTGGCTGGATTAAGAGCCAGAGGTCACCAGCTAGAGCATGGGCTTATCAGGTTGACACAGGGTTGCTGGCTTGAGTGGGGTGAATCAGCCACATGAACCCAAAGGTCACTGGTGTGAAAAAGCCCAAGGTTGCTGGTTTGAGCAAGGGGATTTGATCCCCGGTCAAGGCATGTATAAGAAGCAATTGATGCACAACCAAAAGTGTGCAAATGGTTATTTCATTTTTTATGGCCAAGTAATATTCCATTATATGTACCACCACTTTTTTGTGTGTGTGTGACAGAGACAGAGAGAGGGACAGATAGGGACAAACAGACTGGAAGGGAGAGAGATAAGAAGCATCAATTCTTTGTTGCGACACCTTAGTTGTTCATTGACTGTTTTCTCATGTGCCTTGGCTGGGGGGAGGATGAGGATACAACAGACAGAGTGACCCCTTGCTCAAGCTAATGACCCTGTGCTCAAGCTGGTGAGCCTGTGCTCAAGCCAGCGACTTTAGGATTTCAAACCTGGCCTGACCAGGCTGTGACGCAGTGGATAGAGCATCGGACTGGGATGCGGAAGACCCAGGTTCGAGATCTCGAGGTCACCAGCTTGAGTGTGGGCTCATCTGGTTTGAGCAGAGCTCACCAGCTTGGACCCAAGGTCACTGGCTGGAGCAAGGGGTCACTCAGTCTGCTGTAGCCCCATGGTCAAGGCACATATGAGAAAGCAATCAATGAACAACTAACGTGTCGCAATAAAAAACTGATGATTGATGCTTCTTATCTCTCTCCATTCCTGTCTGTCCCTATCTCTGACTCTCTCTCTGTCTCTGTAAAAAAAAAAAAAAAAAGAAAAAGAAAGATGGTAAAGGATTTCAAACCTGGTTCCTCTGCATACTACTCTGACACTCTATTTACGGCGCCACCGCCTGGTCAGGCTGTTCCATTGATTTATATGTCTTGTTTTTTATGCTGGTGCAGTAGATAAGGCATCAATCTGGAATGCTGAGATTGCCAGTTTGAGACCCTGGGTTTGCCCGGTCAAGGCACATATGAGAAGCATCTGTGAGTTGGTGGTTCCCATTCCTTTCTCTCCCCTGCCTTTCTCTCTCTCTCCCTTCTCTCTAAAAATAAAAATATAAAATTGAAAAAAAAATCATGATGCAGCCTGACCACATGGTGGTGCAGTGGATAGAGCATGGACCTGGGAGGCTGAGGATCCAGGTTCAAAACCCCAAGGTAGCTGGTTTGAGTGTAGCCTTATCCAGCTTGTGCATGGGCTCACCAGCCTAGTGTGGGATCATCAACATGACCACATGGTTGCTGGCTTGAGCCCAAAGTTCACTGGCTTGAAGCCCAAGGTCGCTGGCTTAGGCCCAAGGTTGCTGGCTTGAGCAAGGAGTCATAGGTTTGGCTGGAAACAGCCCCCCCCCCACTATGAAAAGCAATCAATGAACAGCTAAAGTGCCGCAACTACAAGTTGATACATCTAATCTCTCTCCCTTCCTATCTGTCGCTCTCTCACAAAAAAAAAAAGAAAGAGAAAATTCATGATGCAGAAGCCCTGGCCAGTTGGCTCAGTGGTAGAGCATCGGCCTGGCGTGCAGGAATCCCGGGTTCGATTCCCGGCCAAGGCACACAGGAGAAGTGCCCATCTGCTTCTCCACCCCTCCCCCTCTCCTTCCTCTTTGTCTCTCTCTTCCCCTACCGCAGCCAAGGCTCCCGAGGTCACCAGCTTGAGCGTGGGCTCATCTGGTTTGAGCAAGGCTCACCAGCTTGAGCCCAAGGTCGCTGGCTTCAGCAAGGGGTTACTAGATCTGCTGAAGGCCCACGGTCAAGGCACATATGAGAAAGCAATCAATGAACTAGGGTGTTGCAACAAAAAACTAATGATTGATGCTTCTCATCTCTCTCTGTTCCTGTCTGTCCCTAACTATCCCTCTCTCTGACTCTGTCTCTGTATAAAAACAAACAAACAAACAAAAAAACAACAACCCCATAATGAGATATCACATCACACCAATCAGAATGGCGCTCATCAACAAAATAACACAGAATAAGAGCTGGTGAGGATGTGGAGAAAAGGGAACCCTCCTGCACTGCTGGTGGGAAATGAGAGTGGTGCAGCCACTGTGGAAAACAGTAGGATTCCTAAAGAAATTAAAAATCAGACTGCCTTTTGTGTTTTTTTAAAATTTCTTATTTATTTATTTATTTCTTCATTTTAGAGAGGGGGGAGGAGAGAGAGAAAGAGAGAGAGAAGGGGGAGGAGCAGGAACCATCAACTCCCATATGTGCCTTGAAAAGGCAAGCCAGGGTTTTGAACTGGCAACCTCAGTGTTTCCAGGTTGACGCTTTATCCACTATACCACCACCGGTCAGATCCAGACCGCCTTTTGACTCAGCTATACTACTTTTAGGAATATACCCCAAGAACACCATAGCACTGTTTGAAAAGAAGAAATGCAACCCCATGTTTATGGCAGCATTGTTCACGATAGCGAAGATCTGGAAACAGCCCAAGTGTCCATCAGTGGACGAGTGGATTAAAAAGCTTTGGTTCGTATATACAATGGAATACTACTCAGCCATAAGAAATGATGACATTGGATCATTTACAACAACATGGATGGACCTTGATAATATTATATTGAGCGAAATAAGTAAATCAGAAAAAACTAAGAACTATATGATTCCATACATAGGTGGGACATAAAAATGAGACTCAGAGACATGGACAAGAGTGTGGGGGTTACGGGGTGGAGGGGAGGGGAGGGAGGGGGTTGGGATAGTAGAGGGGCACAAAGAAAACCAGTTAGAAGGTGACGGAAGACAATTGGACTTAGGGTGATGGGAATGCAGCATAATCAAATGTCAAAATAATCTAGAGATGTTTTCTCTGAACATATGTACCCTGATTTATCAATGTCACCCCATTAAAATTAATTTAAAAAACCTATCATATTATAAATCATCATCTAAGTCCTGCCCAGGGAGCTCAGTTGGTTAGAGTTTTGTCCCGATATACCAAGGTTGTGAATTCAATCCATGGTCAGGGCACAAAGAAGAATCAACCACTGAATGCATGAATAAGTGGAATAAATTGATGTTTCTCTCTCTCAAATCAATTAAAAAAATATCTATCTTCTAAACCTGCACCTTCTTCTGTAGTTTCCATCTCACGTGGTATTGTTTTGTTGTTGTTTTTTTAAAAATTATTTTTATTTAGTTATTCATTTTAGAGGAGAGAGAGAGAAAGGGGGGGAGTAGGAAGCATCAACTCCCATATGTACCTTGACTGGGCAAGCCCAGGGTTTTGAACTGGCAACCTCAGCATTTCCAGGTTGACGCTTTATCCACTGCGCCACCACAGGTCAGGCACACGTAGTATTGTTAAAAGACAAAATTCAATTGAGCAAATTTGAAGATCTAATTGACATTATAAAATGATTCATGAATCAGACAGCATCCCATCTAACAAACAGAAGGGAGCTCCGAATAGTTTACAAAATGGAAGGTTTTACAGGCATACCTCTGAGATAGCTCAGGTTTGGTTCTAGACTACCACAATGAAGCGACTATAACAGTAAAGTGAGTTGTAATATTTTTGTTAGTAGAGGGTCTTCAAAAATTTTTTGAATTGACTTTTTTAGAGAGAGAGGAAAAGAGAGAGAGAAAAACACTGATTTGCTGTTCTTGCATGTGCCCTGACTAGGGATCAAACCTGCAACGTTGGCATATTGCCGGGACAATGCTCTAAGCCACTAGGCTAGGGCTCCCCTTCAATTTGTAAGAAAACACAACACCTGCCAAGTGCAATAAAGTGAAGCACAATAAAACGAGGTGTGCTTCATTTTATACAGATAGAAAGAAGATGGGACGAGGAAGGTAAGAGTGGATTATTTTAGGCAAGGTTACCTTCCCTGAGGGAAACGAGTTGGTGGTGGTGGTGGCGGTGGTGCTGGTGGTGGTGTCTTACTAGGTAGATCATCTCACTAGGGTTGAACAGGGTATTCCAGCCTGGTTTAAAATTCTATTCCTGGAAGAGGATGAAACTCCAGTTACAGACCTGTCTTGGAGATAGTGAGGGTTTGGTTCCAGACTACTACAATAAAGCAAGTTGTAATCTTTTTGCTGGATGGTCGACTTTAATTTGTAAAAAAAATAATGCCACATCTGTGAAGCACAATAAAAGCAAAGCAGAATAAAACAGATATGCCTGTATTAAATCTTGGTTGGGGCTTAATAAAAGTGACTCCATTTTGGGCTTATTGTTCCTATTTTTTTTAATTTATTAATTTTAGAGAGAGAGGAAGGAAGAGAAACATTGATCTGTTCCTGTATGTGCCCTGACCAAAGATCGAGCAGGCAGCCTCTGCACACCAGGACAACACTAACCTACCGAGCATTTGGCCAAGGCTGTTGTTTTTTCTTTCTTTCTTTCTTTTTATTTTTTACGGAGACAGAGAGAGAGTCAGAGAGAGGGATAGATAGGGACAGACAGGAACGGAGAGAGATGAGAAGCACCAATCATCAGTTTTTCTTTCTTTTTTTTTTTTTTGTTTTGTTTGTTTTTTTGTGTATTTTTCTGAAGCTGTAAACGGGGAGAGGCAGTCAGACAGACTCCCGCATGCGCCCGACCGGGATCCACCCGGCACGCCCACCAGGGGCGATGCTCTGCCCCTCCGGGGCGTTGCTCTGCCGAGACCAGAGCCACTCTAGCGCCTGGGGCAGAGGCCAAGGAGCCATCCCCAGTGCCCGGGCCATCTTTGCTCCAATGGAGCCTTGGCTGCGGGAGGGGAAGAGAGAGACAGAGAGGAAGGAGGGGGGGGGGGTGGAGAAGCAAATGGGCGCTTCTCCTATGTGCCCTGGCCGGGAATCGAACCCATGTCCCCCGCACGCCAGGCCGACGCTCTACCGCTGAGCCAACCGGCCAGGGCCCAATCATCAGTTTTTCATTGCGACACCTTAGTTGCTCAGTGATTGCTTTCTCATATGTGCCTTGACTGTGGGGCTTCAGCAGACCAAATAACCCCTTGCTCAAGCCAGCGACCTTGGGTCCAAGCTGGTGAGATTTGCTCAAACCAGATGAGCCCGCGCTCAAGCTGGCAACCTCCGGGTCTCAAACCTGAGTACTCTGCATCCCAGTTCGACACTATTCACTGCGCCACTGCCTGGTCAGGCTGTTGTTTGTTTCTTTTTAAAAGTAGAAACTATTCATTTAATTACCCAAGTTAGAAAACTGACTGGCATGTAGCACTGACAGCACAAAGTTAATAATATTCCCAGTTTCATCATGTGCTAAGTGAGGCAATGGATGCCACAGCTGTAAGCACCAAGGAAAGGGCCATGACCCAGACTTGCAGGTTAAATAACAGAGAAGTGAACAGACACTGCTTATACCAACATCATCAAATTGTAGCAATTTTATCTCCTAAATACCTCTCACATTTGTCTCCTCACTCCTTACCTGTTACATTGCCCCAGTTCAGGCGTTTCATTGTATCTGGCTTGTATTATATACTTCCTAACCTTGACCCAGAGGGAGGAAGCTACACAAAATGCAGATCTCCCTTATATGGTTCACCAGCTATAAAACTTTCTGAGTCCCTCAGATAAAGGCAAGCCTTATCTCTCACCTCTCCAAGTCTCAGAATTCTCACATGCAAGAACAGCAAATTAGTGTTTCTGAGTGTGGTGGCCTCATACCAGGAAGTTTCTCTGCCGTGTCTTTGCTCCTTGCTGTTCCCTTTAGCTAGAAAGAGGCCTTCTACTGTGGCTGAATTCTACTCATCTTTCAAGAATGAGCTGAAGTCACTTCTTCTGGGAACCCTTCCCCTAAGCACTCCAAACCTTAGGAGGGGGCCTTACTTTGTGGGTTTTGTTTGCTTGTTTGTTTAGATTTTATTTATTCATTTTTAGAAAGGATTGAGAGAGTAGAAGGGTGGAGGAGCAGGAATTATCAACTCCCCTATGTAACTTGATCAGGCAAGCCCGGGGTTTTGAACCAAAGATCTGTGTATTCCAGGTAGATGCTTTATCCACTGCGCCACCACAGGTCAGGCATTACTTTGTGTTTCTGTCCCACTCCCGTCACCCACCTCCAGTGGCAAGCACCACGTTTTATCTTTATCACGCCTTGAGGGAATGTCTAATTACTATCACAGGTAGGCATCCTGTCCAAAGTAAACTGCTGAGTCAGAAATGTGTACTTAGATCCCGGTACAGTTCTCATTCAAATGTAAAGTTCTCAAAATCCTCACACTAGCACTGCCCTTTACAGTTTGCAAAACATTCTGATAAGGTTACTCTATATCCTGGGGCAGAAGTTGCAAAAATGAACTGTTTTTAAACTCGGGAGCTAGAGAAGAGCTTCAAGAAAAATTAAGTAGGAAGGCGTCCTATAGAAACAGTAGTGAGGAGGGTCAGGCTGCTGCAAAGGTGACCCTCCTGGCCTGGGAAACCCCGCCCCCGCGTACGCCTTTGCACAATCCGCGGCAAACCAAGCCCACCCACTCGAAGACTACAAACCCCAGTATGCCTCGAACGCAGTGCGTGGCGCGCAATGCTTGCCGGGACTCGTAGTCCAGTTCTAGTTCAGGAAAGGCTCAGAACGTCCCGTTACGTCAAGAGGACTCGGTAAAGGATTCGGAACCGGCCCATATTCAAGTTCAATCTTCCTTTAGAGAGTAGAGCCTGGTTTCTTTGGTGACCCGGTTTCAAGTCCCACCCAGCCGTTAGCGGACCTAAGATGTACGTTGAGTAGCTTCTCGCGTGATTTTTCCACGGTTAAAGGGGAAGGACCAGAGGGCAAGAATAGGCAGCCTTACTGCCCTCGAGGCGCCAGCTTGTTAAAAATAGTGGTTCGGAGGACGCTACCCTGAACATCGACCGAGGCACTGCTTCTCCAGCAGCGTTGATAGGATGTGACAAAACTGTCCCTGACGACCGCTTCCCTTTCCTCCAGAGGCGCGGGAGGCGCAAAGGCTGCTGGGAACGCGCATGCGCCACCGCGGCGGGGAGTACATCTCCTACGTCTGCGGGAGTAAGACGGCGGGCGGTGTCGGGTGTCGGCGGCGGCGCTTTGCGGCGGGTCGTGCGGGTCGGGCGCGGGCGGGCCAGGCGGCAGTGGCGCGCGCAGGTGATTGACTGGCCAGCTGGCTGAGGGAGCGCCTGGTTTTCATCGCTGGCAGGTGGCGGAGCCTATTTAGGTGGCGGTGGAGGCGGAGGCGGCGGCGGCGGCGTCCGGGCTCAGGAGGCGCTCCTCTGGCCAAGGCCATGGCCCCGCGGCTGCAGCTGGAGAAGGCCGCCTGGCGCTGGGCGGAGACGGTGCGGCCCGAGGAGGTGTCGCAGGAGCACATCGAGACCGCCTACCGCATCTGGCTGGAGCCCTGCATCCGCGGCGTTTGCAGGTGAGGCCCCGTGCACGGGATCTCGCGTCCCACTTGGCGTCGGACCTTGGAAATCGGGCTGGGGGGTCAGGTTGTGGGAAGGAAGAGGGCGGCCCGTTGCGTGCATCTAGCAGGCGTGGAGAGGAAGAAGGTGGAGGCTTTCCTCCTTTCCGCCGTCTGGGCGACCTGAGAAACGCAGCCTTCCCAGGCTCTCTGCACGGTGGTGATGCTGCTGAAAGCCCTTTAGAAAGGGTTCTGGGTTCTTATCTAGAAGATGGCGGTGGAAATGGTTAAAGGCAGGAGCTGAGAGCTTAGCCAACCTTTAGTGGTAGGATATCTTGGCCACGGCTCGGCTTTTTTGTTTGTAAAAAGGGAACTTCTCGAAGTGAGCTTCATCACATTATATCTTGCATTAGTGTTGACGCTTAGTATTACTTTTCAATAGGGTTGCTTTGGAAGAACGTATGGTTAGTCTACGTCATTGGTGCACTTCGGCCCCCTGTTGACCTCCCTTCTCTCGTTAATCTATTTTTTTAGCCTTTTTTTTTAAGGGGGGGAAATCGTTCCGACTGTACACCTCTCTACCAGGTACGAAGTTTGAGCTGTGTAAGTGTTGTCCTTCACTTCTGCTTAGCCCTTGAACCTTGCCTTTCCTTTTAGATCGAATCCTTAGGCATTGTGCCTGTGTCTTCTGTTTTTCCACCTTTTAACGCGGGAGCTCTAGTTTTTGTTCCGGAATGTTGTTGAATTGACTTGGACAAGCCGGGCATGCTCAGTAGCCGCCTTTCAGCAGGCATTTAGTAAAGGCTTCCTGGAGTTTTTACATTTTGCGGCGGGATCCGGAAGGAATGGAAGTCAGGGTCTCAGCTTTGGAGCTTAAAGTCTAGTTTTGTTTGTTTGTTTGTTTCTTTTTTTGTGAGGGGTCTGATTTGAGATAGCAAACAAGTTAGGGAACTTCCATAAAGCAAACGAATCATTCCAAGTTCTAGGCGTTGGGCTCACAAGGAGGGCAAATCTGACTCCATGAGTAAGTACTGGAAGGACAGAAGTCCGTATATAATAGAACTTATTAAGCTTCATTCAGTTTCTCAATATAATTAGGTTCCAGAGTAACCAAAAATAAACTCTTTCACTGCAGTAGTTCTGACTTTAACGGAAGTAAAGGCATAAAAATTGGCTGAGATCACTATAAGGGGGATGTCATTGCAAAGGTGAGTTTTAAGCTACTGTTGCAAACTTAACATCCAAGCAGTTGTTCTTCCTCCTTTTTTAAAACAGCGTTGAAGCCTGACCAGGCGGTGGCGCAGTGGATAGGGCGTCGGACTGGGATGCGGAGAACCCAGGTTCACGAAACCCGAGGTCGCGGACTTGAGCGTGGGCTCATCTGGTTTGGGCAAGGCTCACCAGCTTGAGGACAAGGTCGCTGGCTTGAGCAAGGGGTCACTCGGTCTGCTGTAGCGCCCCCCCCCCCCCAGGTCAAGGCATATAATGAGAAAGCAATCAATGAACAACTAAGGTGCCTCAAGGAAGAATTGTTGCTTCTCATCTCCTTTCCTGTCTGTCCCTCTCTGTCTCTGTCACAACCCCCTCCCCCCCCAGAAACAGCATTGAGATAATTCACATATACAATTCATCTAGTTAAAATGTAGAGTACAGTGTTTTTTTGTTGGTATATTCACAGGGTTGTTCAGCCATCACCACAGTCTGATTTTAAAACATTTTGGCCCCTCTGCCTGTTCTGTGATGGCACCGTGGGTAGAGCCTCCACCAGGAAAGCTCAGATTGCAGGTTTGAAACCAGGGCTTGCCTGGTCATGGCACATACAGTATTTCTCGCTCACCCCCTCTCTCAACTATTTTCTCTAAAATCAACAAATAAAATGTTTAGGCCTGACCTGTGGTGGCGCAGTGGATAAAGTGTCAACCTGGAATGCTGAGGTCGCCGGTTCGAAACCCTGCACTTGTCTGGTCAAGGCACATATGGGAGTCGATGCTTCCTGCTCCTCCCCCCTTCTCTCTCTCTCTTCCCCCCTTCCCCCCTTCTCTAAAATGAATAAATAAATGAAAAAAATTAAAAGAAAATAAATAGTGTTTAAAAAAACTCAGTTGACTCCCCTAAAAAAAACCCTGTACCCATTAGATTGGCAATCACTTCTCCCCTCTACCTTCTGATACCCAAGCTCCCAGCAGTCACTGGTCTACTTTCTGTCTCTAAATATACCTATTCTGGACCTTTCCTGCAAAAGGAATCATACACTATGTGGATTTTGTGACTGGCTTCTTTCACTTAGCATATTTTCAAGGATTATCCATGTATTTCTAAAAAAATTGTTTAAAATACATAATAAAATTTACCATTTTAAAGTACCCAATCTGGTCTGTACAACCTTTACAGTATTGTACAAACATGATTGTCTTGTTCTAGGACTTTTTTCTCATCACTTTACAAGGAAACTTCAGGTCCATTAATTAGTCACTTCCCATGTCCCCTTCCTCCACGCCCTGGCAATCACGAATCTTCTGTCTTCTTCTGTCTCTGGATTTCTCTATTCTAGATATTTTATATAGACTTATATAATATTGGGCTTTTTTGTGTGTGTCTAACTTCCACTTTGCATTATGTTTTTAAGAGTCATCATGTTGCCTGACCAGGTGGTGGCACAATAGATAGAGTGTCAGACTGGGACACAGAGGACCCAGGTTGGAAACCCTAAAGTCACTGGCTTGAGTGCAGGTTCACCAGCTTGAGTGAGGGGTCGCTGGCTTGAGTGTGGGATTGTAGACATGACCCCATGGTAGCTGGCTTGAAGCCCAGGATTGCTGTCTTGAGCAAGGGGTCATTCGCTCTGCTGTAGCCCCCCTGGTAAAGGCACATATCAAGAAAGCAATCAATGAACAACTAAGTAGCTGCAATGAAGAATTGATGCTTCTCATTTCTCTCCCTTCCTGTCTGTTGATCCCTCTCTCTCCCTCTCTCTGTCTCTGTCAAAAAAAAAAAGGTCATCTATGTCATAGCATGGACAAGTACTTTATTCCTTTTTATGGCTGAATAATATTCTATTGTTTGGATATACCATATTTTATTTATTCATCAGTTGATGGACTTTAAAATATCCCCCTCCCCAAACTGTATTGAGGAATAATTGACAAATAATTGTATATTTTTAAAGTGTGTAACATGCTGATTTGATATATACATACATTGTGGAATGTTTACCAAAATCAAGGTAATTGGTACACCTATCACTTCAAATAGTTAACTTGATTGACATTTTGGTTATTTTCACTTTTTTGCTATTGTCAATAGTGTTGTTATGAACATTTGCATACAGGTTTTTGTTAGAGCACCTGTTTTCAGGTTCTTTGGATATATACTTAGGAGTGGGATTGCTGGATCATGTGATAATTACGTTTAACTTATTGAGAAAGTGCCACACTGTTTTCCATAGCTGCTGTACTATTTTACATTCCCACCAACAATGTAAGAGGATTTCAGTTTCTCTTCAACCTTGCCAACATTTGTTACTTTTGTTTATTTATTGATTTTAGAGAAAGAGAAACATCAATTTGTTGTTCCACTTATTTATGCATTCATTGGTTGATTTTTTAAAAAAGATTTTATTCATTTTAGAGAGGAGCGAGAGAGAGACAGAAAGAGAAGGAGAAGGGGGGAGGAGCAGGAAGCATCAATTCCCATATGTGCCTTGATCAGGCAGGCCCAGGGTTCCAAACTGGCAAACTGGCGACCTCAGTGTTCCAGGTTGATGCTTTATCCACTGAACCACCACAGGTCAGGCCATTGGTTCATTTTATTATTTTTTTTTAGCCTTTCTTTTTGTATTATTTTTTCTGAAGTGAGAAGTAGGGAGGCAGACAGATAGGCTCCCACATGCACCCGACCAGGATCCACCCAGCATGCCCACTAGGGGGCAATACCTGTTGCAACCAGAGCCATTCCAGCTCCTGAGGTGGAAGCTGTGGAGCCGTCCTCAGTGCCTGGGCCAACTTTGCTCCAATGGAACCTTGGCTGCTGGAGGAGAAGAGAGAGATAAAGAGGAAGGAGAGGGGGAGGAGTGGAGAAGCAAATAGGCGCTTCTCCTGTGTGCCCTGGCCGGGAATCGAACCCAGGACTTCCCACACACTGGGCTGACGCTCTACCGCTGAGGTAGCCAGCCAGGGCTTCATTGGTTGATTTTTGTATGTGCCTTCACCAGGGATCAAACCTACAACCTTCGTGTATCAAAGCAATGCTCTAACCCAGAGTTTTTTAACTGGTCCGCCAGAATTTTTGTGTTGGTCCATGAAAGAGTTAACCACCCTGATGTTGTATAAAGATTATAAATCTAATGATCTTAGTTGAATTTGCTTATGCTCAAAGTGATTGCCACTTTTCAGCCTGTATCATCAATGAAAATACTACTGAGGTTGTCTTACATATCTTTGGAACTTGTAGACTTGTTCAAACAACCTTTGCACTATGCAGAGCATTTACAAATCATGCACAATAGACAAAAAGCATTTAGACAAACTAATGTAGTATCCAGTGCATCATACATGTAGAGTTCAGAGATCAAGCACCAGCTTGTACTATGTTGCACTGTTATGCGCAGTAAGACAAAACTTTATTTGTTGTATATTTCCATTTCCAGCCAGCTAGGTCACTGGTCCCCAGTTGTAAAATGGTGGAAAACCACTGCTCTAACCAACTGTGCTACCAGGCCAGGGCCAACATTTATTACCTTCTGGGGTTTTTCTGTTGTTATTTGTTTGTTTTTTAATTACCTTAGTGGGTTTGAAGTGGCATTTCACTGTGATTTTGATTTACATTTTCTTAATGACTAATGAGTTGAGCATCTTTTCATGTGCTCATTGATTATTATTTTTACTGTTGAATAATATTCCATTTTATGCATGCACCTACCACATTTATATATATATTAATCAGCTGATGGATGTTTAGGTCATTCCACTTTTCGTCTACTGTGAATAATGCTCTGTGCACATTTGTGTACAGGTTTTTGTGTGGACATTATGGACAAATTATTTTCCACAGTGGCTGCTCTATTTTACATACAAAGTATGAGGATTCCCTTATCTCCATCTTTACACCTGATTTTGCCTCTTACGGCCATCCTTGTGGATATGAAGTGGTATATCGTGGTTTTGATCTGCGTTTCCCTGGTGGCTAATTCAGCGGTACCTTGAGATACGAGTTTAATTCGTTCTGAACCGAGCTCGTAAGTCAGTCAACTTGTCTATCAAACAAATTTCTCCCATTCAAAATAACTAAAATAGATTTAATCCATTCCAGCCCTGTGAAACATCCCCAAATCAACCTAAATTATGAAAAAAGACGTTTTTAATTAAGAAACACACATATATACATTACCAATGCATAACAAAATATATTAAATAAAAAAGTGTTATTTAGTACTGTATTCTTATCTTGGAGACAGACGAGTGTGGCTAACAGGTGAATGGTGGAGGAGGAGGGAGAGAGGGAGGGAGGGATGTAGGCACTGTAGACACATAAACTAAAACTGCACTTTCTTAACACTAAATGTAAACTAAAACTGCATTTTCTTTA
Organism: Saccopteryx leptura; assembly: GCF_036850995.1. NCBI lineage: Eukaryota > Metazoa > Chordata > Mammalia > Chiroptera > Emballonuridae > Saccopteryx > Saccopteryx leptura. Next base: position 98,668,087 of record NC_089505.1, on the reverse strand, counting down.
CTTTAAACGAAACTAACACTGCCCTTTCTTTACTTAAAATAAAACCACAAAAACTTAATTGTAAAAAAGTGCACTTTCTTAACTTTAAACTTAACCTAAGCTTAACATTACATATTTTTAATTTAATCATCACCTGTTTTTGCCTTTTTGGTTGCACTTTCAGCACTTTAACTTGCAGGACTTTTAAATAAAAATCTATCCAAAGATGTCTGCTTTTGCCTGCCTTTTAAAATGTTACAGAAATGTGACAAACAAGTGTCATTAAAAAGTGCTGAAGCATTACCAATTGAAACTTCTTCTGGTGTTTCTTTTGAATGAAACTTGAAAGCTTCTCCTACATTGCCAGCATGTCTTTAATTTCACTTGTAGAACTAAATCACTTCCTATGATTCTACCTCCTCCTCACTACTAATCTCTTGCAGAAGCTCCATATGTTGCATCATCTGTAACTCCTTCAACTCCTCAGTTGAGAGTTCCTCCTCATGTTCCTTGAAGAGTTCTGTTACATCACCCTCATCTACCTCCAGACCCATCGACTTTCCAAGGGACAGATCTCCTCCAATGCTTCTACCTTGGTCTCAGTCTCTAGTTCGAATCCTTCGAAGTCCCTGTCTGCAGCAACATCAGGCCATAACTTTTTCTATGCTGAGTTCAAGGTTCTTGTAACCTCTTGCCATGTCAAGTCAATAATGCATAAACATATCACGATGTTTTAGTGATTTTTTATTTTTATTTTTATTTTTTTTCTTTTCTGAAGCTGGAAACAGGGAGAGACAGTCAGACAGACTCCCGCATGCGCCCGACCAGGATCCACCCAGCACGCCCACCAGGGGCGACGCTCTGCCCACCAGGGGGCGATGCTCTGCCCATCCTGGGCGTCGCCATGTTGCGACCAGAGCCACTCTAGCGCCTGAGGCAGAGGCCACAGAGCCATCCCCAGCGCCCGGGCCATCTTTGCTCCAATGGAGCCTTGGCTGCGGGAGGGGAAGAGAGAGACAGAGAGGAAAGCGCGGCGGAGGGGTGGAGAAGCAAATGGGCGCTTCTCCTGTGTGCCCTGGCCGGGAATCGAACCCGGGTCCTCCGCACGCTAGGCCGACGCTCTACCGCTGAGCCAACCGGCCAGGGCCTTGTTTTAGTGATCTTACCAAAACTCTCGAAGGGTTAGAATTGTATTCTCAGTCACCTCAAAGCAGCGGCGGGACAAGTGCTTTGTGTAAAGCTTTTAAAGTTGGAAATGACCTGCTGATCCATAGGTTGCCAGATTGAAGTTGTGTTGGGTGGGAGGTAGAGGACTTTCACGAATTTGAACTCATCGAGAATGTCATCTTCAAGACCAGGTGGGTGGGTTGGAGCATTTTCAAGGATTAGTAATGCTTTCATTGGGAGTTTATTTTCTTGAAGATATTTCCTCACTGCAGGACTAAAGACGAACGAGATTTACCTATTCAGTAAAAAACTGCCGCGTAACCCATGCCCTAGCATTGGCGCACCACATAACCTGCAGTTTTTCTTTAAGAATCTTGTGAGTCTTAAATGCTCGAGGATTTTCAGAATGATAAACTAGCAGTGGCTTTACTTTACAGTCACCGCTGGCATTTGCACACAATGCAAGGGTCAGACAGTCCTTCATGGGTTTATGGCCTGGCAGCTTCTTCTCCTCTGGTGATGGAAGTTCTCCGGGGCATTTTTTTCCAAAACAATCCTGTTTTGTCACAGTTGAACACTTGTTGGGGGATGTAGCCTTCCTTTGCGATAAGCACAGCAAAACGTGCGATGTACTCCTCAGCTGCCTTAACGTCAGCACTCGCAGCTTCACCATGCCTCACCACCGAGTGGATGCCAGATCTCTTGAAATTTTCAAACCGGACATGGCTTGCCTTAAACATATCTTCTGCTGCCTCCTTTGAGGTTGATGGTTCTTTCTTCTTCAAGTCGCCGTAAATAAAACGTGCCTTTTCGCATATTACAGTCTCCGTCACTGTATCTCCTGCCAGCTCTTTCTCTTTCACCCACATCAGCAGAAGCTTCTCCATTTCTTAATGGATATTTGTCCTTAATTGGGACAGAATTGTAGTTCCTTTCGCTGGATTTGCGCTTTTGATGGCATCCTTTTGTTTAGGGATGGTACAAATTGTAGATGTACTGTGATCAAACAGCCTTGCCAGTTCAATCACTCATACACCATGCTCATGTTTTCCTATTATTTCTGGCTTTACTTCTATTGACATCATTCTCTTCTTTTCACCACTGTCCTTTACACTCACTTTCTTCAGCCCCATGATAGCACACAAAAAAAGTTAGTAAAAAATGCAAAAATGATGCAAGAACTAGTACAGTGCACAAGATTCGACTTGATTCTGTGGGTAACTTGTGAGAAAGAACGAGATGCTGGTGTTGTGCTGCCGATACTGGACCCGTGCGCCAACATGCCAACTAGTGGCAGCTTCCCAAATCACGACTCGTATCTCGGAATTTCGCTCAGATCTCGAACAAAAATATGGATCGAGCCTGACCAGGTGGTGGCGCAGTGGATAGAGCGTCGGACTGGGATGCGGAAGGACCCAGGTTCGAGATTTCGAGGTCGCCAGCTTGAGCGTGAGCTCATCTGGTTTGAGCAAAGCTCACCAGCTTGGTCGCTGGCTCGAGCAAGGGGTCACTCGGTCTGCTGAAGGCCCATGGTCAAGGCACATAATGAGAAAGCAATCAATGAAGAACTAAGGTGTCGCAACGAAAAACTGATGATTGATGCTTCTCATCTCTCTCCGTTCCTTTCTGTCTGTCCCTGTCTATCTTTGCCTCTGTAAAAAAAAAAAAAAAAATAGACCGAGTCGTAGCTCATATCTTAAAAAATTATATGTTGGTCTGCTTATATCTCAAGGCACCACTGTAATGTTATATATCTCTTCATGTGCTTATTGGCAAATCATGGATCTTCTTTGGAAAGATGTCTATTCAAGTATTTTGCTTATTTTAAAATTGGACTGTCTTTATTCTTGAGTTGTGAGAGTTCCCACCAGGGGGCGATGCTCTGCTCCTCTGGGGCATCGCTCTGCCGTGACCAGAGCCACTCTAGCGCCTGGGGCAGAGGCCAAGGAGCCATCCCCAGCGCCCGGGCTATCTTTGCTCCAATGGAGCCTTGGCTGCGGGAGGGGAAGAGAGAGACAGAGAGGAAGGAGGGGGGGGTGGTGAAGAAGCAAATGGGCGCTTCTCCTATGTGCCCTGGCCGGGAATCGAACCCGGGTCCCCCGCACGCCAGGCCGACGCTCTACCGCTGAGCCAACCGGCCAGGGCCGAGAGTTCTTTATATACACTGGATACAAGTCCCTTATACTGCAAATATTTTCTGTCATTCTGTGAGTTGTTTTTTCAGTTTCTTGATATTATTATTTGCAGTACAAAAGCTTTTTTATTTTATTTTATTTATTTATTGGCTTTAGCAAGAGAGAAAAGGAGAAAGGGAGAAAGACAGGAACATCTAGTTGTTCCTGCGTGTGCCCTGACTGGAGAGTGAACTGGCAACCTCTGTGCTTTGGGGCAATGCTGTAACCAACTGAGCAATCCAGCCAAGGCAAAAGAAGAAAGAAGCTTTTTTGATGTTTAAGTAAAAATTGCTTGGACCCCAGATTAAGCGTGGATTCAAAAGTCATGTGCTGCTGTGAACATCCCTACATGTGTACCTTGGTTGAGACGGTGTTTTCACTTAGGTTTCAAGATGGGGAATCCTTGATGTAAAGGGCACAGTGACCATTTTAAATTTTGATCGATGGTTAAAAGTTCAGACCATTTAACACTGACACCTGTGTTCACCCTATTTCCCACCTCAGCATTTCTATTTTAAACACCAATCTGATCAGTGAAAAATAGCATCTTATTTTCATTTGCCTTTTTTTTTTTTAGCATCTTTTTTTTTCTTTTACAGAGAGAGAGAGAGAGAGAGAGACAGACAGACAGACAGGAACGGAGAAATGAGAAGCATCAATCATTAGTTTTTCGTTGCACATTGTGACACGTTAGTTGTTCATTGATTGCTTTCTCATGTGTGCCTTCAGCAGACTGAGTAACCCCTTGCTCAAGCCACCAACCTTGGGTCCAAGCTGGTGAGCTTTTGCTCAAACCAGATGACCCCGCTCTCAAGCTGGCGACCTCAGGGTCTCGAACCTGGGTCCTCCACATCCCAGTCTGACGCTTTATCCACTGCGCCACCGCCTGGTCAGGCTAGCATCTTTTTTTTTTTTTTTTAGATTTTATTTATTTATAGAGAGGGGGGAGAGAGAGAGAGAAGGGGGGATGAGCAGGAAGCATCAACTCCCATATGTGCCTTGACCAGGCAAGCCCAGGGTTTTGAACTGGCAACCTTAGCATTTCCAGGTTGACGCTTTATCCACTGCGCCACCACAGGTCAGGCTAGCATCTTTTTTTTTTTTAATTGAATTTCAAGAGAAGAAGGGAGAGAGAGAAACATGTATTTGTTGTCTCATTTATGCATCCATTGGCTGATTCCTTTTTTTTTTCTGTATTTTTTTTTCTGAAGCCGGAAACGAGGAGAGACAGTCAGACAGACTCCCGCATGCGCCCGTCCGGGATCCACCCGGCACGCCCACCAGGGAGCAACGCTCTGCCCACCAGGGGGCGATGCTCTGCCCCTCCGGGGCGTCGCTCTGTTGCGACCAGAGCCACTCTAGCGCCTGGGGCAGAGGCCGAGGAGCCATCCTCAGCGCCTGGGCCATCTTTGCTCCGGTGGAGCCTCGGCTGCAGGAGGGGAAGAGAGAGACAGAGAGGAAGGAGAGGGGGAGGGGTGGAGAAGCAGATGGGCGCTTCTCCTGTGTGCCCTGGCCGGGAATCAAACCCGGGACTTCCGCACGCCAGGCCAACGCTCTACCACTGAGCCAACCGGCCAGGGCCTGGCTGATTCCTTTTTAATATAGGGAGTGAGAGAGAGACAGGAAGGGAAAGAGAGAGAGAGGGAGAGACAGGAAGGGGAAGAGATGAGAAGCATCAACTTGTAGTTGCATTATATTGTTCATTGATTGCTTCTCACATTTGGGCTCAAGCCAGCAACATGGGATTGTGTTGATGATTCCACGCTCAAGTCGGGAACTGCACTCAGGCTGGCAAGCCTGTGCTCAAATTGAATGAGCCCACACTGAAGCCTGTGACCTCAGAGTCCCAGGTTGACACTCTATCCTCTGTGTCACCACCAGTCAGGCCATTGGTTGATTCTTGGATGTGCTTTGACCCGGGTATCATATGCAATGTTGGTGTATCGGGACAATGATCTAATGCTCTACCAACTGAGCTACCTTGCCAGGGCAGATTCATCTTTATGTTACTTTACTTTTTATCAAATGGCTAAATTGTTTTTATTATTATTTTTTTGTGTGTGACAGAGACAGAGAGAGGGACAGATAGGGACTGACAGACTGGAAGGGAGAGAGATGAGAAGTATCAATTCTTCATTGTGGCACCTTAGTTTCTCATTGTTTGCATTCTCATATGTGCCTTGATGGGGGAGGGAGGTCTACAGCAGACCTAGTGACTGCTTGCTGAAGCCAGAGACCTTGGGTCCAAGCTGGTGAGCCTTGCTCAAACCTGATGAACCCACACTCAAGCTGGCGACCTCAGGGTTTCGAACCTGGGTCCTCCACGTCCCAGTCCGATGCTCTATGCACTGTGCCACCGCCTGGTCAGGCTAATATGCATTTTTCTAATGGCCAGTAAAATTGACCTCTTCCATATTCGACTATTTGTGTATCTTCTGGTGAGGTGCTTGTTTAAATTTCTTACCCATTGTTGCCTCTGACTATCTTACTGATTTGTAGGAGTTCTTTATTTTGGGTATAAGTGCTTTGTTGAATGTATGTATTGTAGATATCTTCTAGTCTTGCTTGCTTTTTACTTTCTTTTAAGATTTTATTTATTGATTTTTATGGGGCAGGAGGGGAGTGGTAAGTATCAACTCATAGTTGCTTCTCTTTAGTTCATTGCTTGCTTGCTTTGTATCATTTAGCTAGTTCCCTATGTATTGACACTGGGTGTTTTTTCAGTCTTTTGCTGTTACTAACAGTGTTTCAATAAATTAACTTCCATTTTAAATTGTTTTGCATATGTGCAGTTAAATCTATAGAGTAAATATACATGTGGATTACAGGGTGTCAAGAGTAAATGCAAGGGTAATTTGAGTAGATACTGGAAATTGTTTTTCAGAGAGATCACTTCATTTTTTAGCTTCACTAGTATATTATATTATATGAGAGATTGCCATTTCCTCCATGGCCTTGTCAGACTTCTTGGATTTTTGCCAATCTGATAGTCAAGACAAGCTATATCAGTCAGAGTGGGGCTAGGTTTTGCTGTGGGAACAAATAACTCCCTATCCCAGTGGCTTAAAACAACAAAGGTTTATATCTGGCCCAAGCTACGTGAATATTATAATAAACTAGGCACAGGGTGAATGGAGAAAGGGGGAAGCTGCCTCCTCCTAGTCACTTGGATATCAAAAGTAGCAGCCACAGTTTGAAACATTGTTAGTTCCTCTGTAGGTTTTCAGTGCAGACCTTTAAATGCTTGCCTTTGAATTCCATGTATCATTTTTGCTCACAACTCCTTCCTCAGAGCCTGTTACATGGTCCTGGATATTAACATAGTCTCTAGAAGGAGCAGAGGCTGCTTGGTAGACTGCCCTGTTGGTTAAGACAATGAAGTGTCTCTGTCTAGTTTCGTTTTACATCCCTCTAAGGACAGAGATTGAACATGTTTTCATTCATCTTTCTCTTTGAACTGCCTGTTGTTCTTTGCCCATTTTGGTAGTTTTTCTTATGAATTTATAGGAGCTTTTCAAGTGTTAAGAGATTATTTCTGTGATATGAGTTGCAAAAAGTTTGTTACTGTTCCTTTGAACTTTGTGTATGGATTTGTTTGCCACACAGAAAGTTTTTTTTTTTTTTAGTGTTTATTTTATTCATCTTAGAGAAAGAGAGAGCCTGACTTATGGTGGCACAGTGGGTAGAGCTTGACCTGAAATGTTGAGGTTGCTAGTTCAAAACCCTGAGCTTGCTGGGTTAAGGCACTTACAGAAGCGGCTACTGTGAGTTGATACTTCCTGCTCTGCCCCCGACGCCCATCTTTCTTTCTTCTCTCTCTCGCTCTAAAATAAATAAATAAATAAATAAATAAATAAATAAATAAATAAATAAATAAATAAAGCTTTTTTAAAAAAGAGAAAGGGTCAAGAGATAAGAACATCTGTTCCTGTATGTGCCCTGACCCCTGATTGAATTGGCAACCTCTGTGCTTTGGGATGATGCTTTAACCAACCAAGCTATCCGGCCAGGGCTGCCATGCAGAAAGTTTTTATGAAATTGAAGATATTTCCTTTTATGGATTCTGAATTTTGAATCATAGAAAGGCCTTTCTCATACCAATGTTATAAAGAAATTTTCTGATGTTTTCTTATGTTATTGTGGTTTCAATTACGTCTTTGACCTATTTGGAATTTGTATTGAAGTACACTGTGAAGTGAGTCCAATTTTACAGATAGCTGCATGGTTGTCCTAGCCATCGTTTATTAAAAGTTCTATATTTACTCCACTGATTTGGATGCCTTTATTGCATGTTAAATTACCATATGTAATTGGGCCTGTCTGTTTCTGAACTTTTTATTCTCTTACACTGGTTGCGTTTTTAGGACTTTACCTTATGATCTAATATCTGCTATAGCTTAACCTTTCCTTATTCTATTACAAATTTTAGCTTAAAATTCATAATCCATAATCTACTTAATTTAATAAAAATGTTTCTTTTAATTATTATTTAAAACTTATGATCCATGAAGATGAACCATATATATCTCATGGCTGACAATACCAGAATTTGAGAACTAGTTTTTCCCATTTTTTCCCCCCTCTTCAACTTGAAATTATGATGATGAAAGTGAGGATAGGCTAGGGATCTTTTTTAGGGGTCTGGTAGGGTGCCTTATGGTGATATTTGAAACTGTGCGATGAGCTGTATTTTCTACTAGAGGACTTACTGCCACTGATTTAATGGTTATTTGCTTTGGGGATTTTTTTTAATCTTCCCTGAGAAATTGAAAACTGGATAAAATTGCCCATTTTATTTTATTTTATTTTTTGTATTTTTCTGAAGTTAGAAGTGAGGAGGCAGTCAGACAGACTCCCGCATGTGCCCTACTGGGATCCACCCAGCATACTCACCATGGGCGATGCTCTGCCCATCTGGGGCATTGCTCCATTGCGGCCAGAGCCATTCTAGCACCTGAGGCGGAGGCCATGGAGCCGTCCTCAGCACCCAGGTCAACTTTGCTCTAATGGAGCCTTGGCTGCGGGAGGGGAAGAGAGAGACAGAGAGGAAGGAGAGGGGGAGGGGTGGAGAAGCAGATGGGCGCTTCTCCTGTGTGCCCTGGCTGGGAATCAAACCCTGGACTTCTGCACGCCAGGCTGATGCTCTACCACTGAGCTAACTGGCCAAGGCCTGAAACTGTTCATTTTAATACTGCCAAATGTTTCATTATAGCTGGGATCTTAGAAGGATGTAAAGGATAAACCTTTATGGTGAAGTATCTCCCAACCTTGGTTGGAACTCTTTCTCAAAGGAAAGAGCAGCTATGGGGCCAGGATAGCTGCCGGGGGAGGGTGGCAACTGCACACTCTGGAGGATACTTGACTAGGTTACTGATGCTGTGCCTGTCCTGTTTGAGCGACCTTTGGGCTCAAGCCAGCAACCATGGGGTTATGTCTATGATCCCACACTCAAGTCGGCGACTCTGCACTCAAGCTGGTGAGCCTGTGCTCAAGTCGGTGACCTCGAGGTTTCGAACTTGGGTCCTCAGCCTCCCAGGCCAACTCTCTGTCCATTGTGTTACTGCCTGGTCAGGCAAAAGCCTTTTACTCTTTATTTGCTGCTAACACAGACGTGGCCAACAGTTTTTGCCGCTGCACCAGATTAGAAAGAAAACTTTTTTCACGGGCCAGACGAGATATTAAAATTAAAAAATGTTAAATACAAAAATGATTTGTTTAAGTAAACAAAATTTTATTATGTAATTTGTTTATGAATAAATGTGAGTGAAAAAAATTTAATATACAATATTATTTTAATAAAAATATAATTACATACTGTATAAATATCTAAACTATCACAATCAATCAAAACAATATTTAATTAATAGAATGAGCTTTGAAGGGGTTATATTGCAAATAAAACAATTATTTTGTTTTAAAAACAGCCTGGGCACATTTTCAGTTATCAACTGCAGCTATTGTCTATGCTACAATGCCACTTGATTCAGCACACTTGACCACAAAAATAACGAATTGTTGACCTTGGGTGCACACCAGCAAACTCCACCTAAAAGAATGTGGGTTTCACATCGCCGCTAAACGTCAAACAGTTAATATAGAATACAGTCGAGTACAAAAGTTGTAAATCTTTATAATGGAATTTTTTTAAAAAGTAAGTATTGCAAATCCATTTGACAAATTATTGGAAGTTAACCCTAGATTAGTCACACGTGGAATTCTTTTCCATGTATCACTATCTTCTTAAATATCTCGATTTCCAATAATCAAAGATGCTTCCGCTTCTGAGTAGCTGAGATTTTAAAGTAGCGGAGAATATTAAAAATTTAATTGTGGGCCGCATAAACTCATTACGCGGCCGGATCCAGCCTGTGGGCCATATGTTGGCCATGCCTGAACTAACAAGTACCCAGGTGAAACCTCCTCAGAGATGGTGGTATCCTGTTTAAAACGTATACTTTTATCTAAACAAACAGGCTTATTACTCCTTTTTTGTTTGTTTATGTTGAGTCATGTACTGTTAGTATAAATAAGTCACTGGTACACACATGCCTTTCTTTCTGAGTGAGCTGGTCAACTGATTGAACCAGGCTTGGTTCAGAGTATACAAGAATATGTATGACCAAGCAGCAGTTTTAAGATAAGCTTTTTTAAAACTGACCAGCACACAAAACAATTCACATAGTAGTTCTGCCCTGTGGTTGATAAATAAGGGCCCTGGTTTGAAAATGTACTTGCCACCATCCCAAACTTCTTACTGGCAATGTGGTAAATCACTCTCAACCCCAAACTTAATACACTGGCTGAAGGAGAATTTTTATTACTATTACTTTTATGTACAGAAGACTCAACCGTGCACACTTAGCTCAGCTTGGCTGCCAGTTCTTTTAGCCTTGGCCATTTCCAGCTCGGCAATACGAGCCATCAGCTTTGGACCCAGGACATTGCCTCCCCAGTGGTGGCGGATCTCATCATAGCTGTCGTTGTAATTGGTCCAGATTGCTTCCACCAGCTAAGGAGCACCTTTGTCCTCCCAGCTAACCTGTGTGAAGGCGACGGTGGTGCAGGTCTTCCTGTGCACTAGACGCCCCAGCCTGGCCTTCCCCTTGATAATGCGGAAGGGAACCCCCATCTTATGGCACCGCGCAGGCAAAAAGAAAACCAGCTCTCTGGGATCTACATCGTTTGCAATCACTACCAGCTCGGCCTTCTTGTTCTCCACCAGGGTGGGGACAGTGTTAGCCGCTGCTCAAAGGACGGGTGGCCTCTTGATGGGGACATTCCCTTTGTCGGCAGCTGTTTTCTCAGTCCGGGCCAACAATCTCTGCTGTTTCTCTTGCTTCGTCTCTGGTCTGTACTTGTGGACCAGCTTAAGCAGTTGAGGAGCTGTTTAGCGGTTCAAGGCCTGGGTGAACTGTTTAATGGCAGGCGGCACTTTGAGATTCTTCTAGGGCAGGGGTCCCCAAACTTTTTACACAGGGGGCCAGTTCACTGTCCCTCAGACCGTTGGAGGGCTGGACTATAAAAAAAAGCTATGAACAAATCCCTACGTACACTGCACATATCTTATTTTAAAGTAAAAAAACAAAACAGGAACAAATACAATATTTAAAATAAAGAACAAGTAAATTTAAATCAACAAACTGACCTGCTTTTGGCTAATGAGGTGGTCAATGTCTGGTTCCATATTTGTCACTGCTAGCCGTAACAAGTGATATGACGTGCTTCCGGAGCCATGACGCGTGCGTCCCGCATCGCTGGAAGTAGTACTGTACATGAGTGATGCTGCGCTTTGCGGCGCCACCACATCTGCCACATACAGTACTCCAGGATGCATCCTGTGCTCCTCTCATTGACTACCAATGAAAGAGGTGCCCCTTCCAGAAGTGCGGCGGGGGCCGGATAAATGGCCTCAGGGGGCCCCAGTTTGGGGACCCCTGTTCTAGAGAATAGAACTTTGCCACATGGCCAAGTGTAGTGGGGCCATTTAACAAAGCAGGTGAGGTTCCTTTTGAGGTGGATGTCCTGTCCAATGCCATGATTCTTGGGCCTTTTCCTCAAGCAGGGATTTTAGGAGTTTAGGTGTTTACCACCTCTTGGGCCTCCAGAAGAGAGAATTGCCATACCCAGTTTTGTTTTTTATTTAATTAATTTATTTTACAAGAGACAGAGAGAGTGAGTCAGAGAGAGGGATAGACAGGGACAGCAACATAGACAGATGAGAAGCATCAATCATCAGTTTTTCATTGGGTGTTGCAATTCTTTAGTTGTTCATTGATTGCTTTCTCACATGTGCCTTGACCGGGGGCCTTCAGCAGACTGAGTAACCCCTTGCTTGAGCCAGGACCTTGGGTCCAAGCTAGTGAGCTTTGCAGTGAGCTTTGCTCAAACCAGATGAGCCCGCACTCAAGCTGGTGAGCTCAGGGTCTTGAACCTGGGTCCTTCCGCATCCCAGTCCGATGCTCTATCCACTGCGCCACCGCCTGGTCAGGCTGTCATACCTGTTTTTAAACACTGTTTTATACCTTCCTCTTTTCAACTAATGATATTGTTACATATCACAACATTGTTTCTCCTTTTTATTCCCTGACTATAGTAGTTGCCATTATTTGGATATATTGTTTATCAGGATTTTTAAAAAGATTTTGTTTATTACTTTTTAGAGAGGTGGGGGAGAAGCGGGAAGCATCAACTTGTGGTTGCTTCTCATATATGCCTTGACTGGGCAGGCCTGGGGTTTCGAATTGGCGACCTCAGGGCTCCAGGCCCATCTCACATAGATTCTTGCTTTATTCTGTAGGTTATAATCCTATTACTACTTATTTCGTTGCTCGTTTGTTCCAGCTTTGGCCACTGGGAGCCCCTTTAAGCTCTCCTTTTAACATGTCCCCATCACTCTTTGAGTATACCTTTACTTTTTGGGTATAGCAGTATAGTCCGTGTTTATTTTGTGCTTTCCCTGCCCAGCCTTGGCAACAGCCATTTCTCCCAGGAGCCCTAGGTTCTTCAAGTGGGGAATATTTAAAAGTCAATATGTGGTTGCTAGGTGTGCTCATGTTATTGCTTTTAGGCCCCCAGCTGACAAAAAGCTATTCCGCTTAAGCTTCCCTATTAAATATGAATTTCAGATAGACAAGAAATACTTTTTAGTATGAATGTCATCCATCTGAAATTTAAGTAACTATTGCCCTGTATTTTATCTGACAACCCTAACCTGACCCTCTGTATTAAGATTCATGAGTTAGCCTTCTGCCTCAGGGTCTCGAACTTGGGTCCTCCGCATCCCAGTCCGACACTCTATTCACTGCGCCACCGCCTAGTCAGGCAGTATTTATTCTTATATCACAGGAATTAGCTACTGTCCAATAATTCCAGAGAATTGCCATGGAAGTAATGATATTCCAAACAGTCAACCATTTATTGAACCCCTGATCTGTCCTAGGCACCAAATGAGGCTCTTTCCCTTCTCTTATTTAATTCTTTACAATCACCTTTTCATTGCATATATAGTCATAGTTTGCTATTTCCAAAGGAGGTTTTAAGACATTTCCTTACAGGCACTTAGAATAGTCACCAAATCAAATAGGAGAGGGCTTCAGGAGAAGCAGCTCCCTCATAAGAATTATGAGGAATTATTAAATTATTTGGAATTATTAAACTTTCCAAATTAAAAATGTTATTGCATAAGACATCTTCCTAATCAGTACTGCAGGGTTTCTTTTTTTTTTTTTTTTTTTTTTGTATTTTTCTGAAGCTGGAAACGGGGAGAGACAGACAGACTCCCGCATGCGCCCGACCGGGATCCACTCGGCACGCCCACCAGGGGTGATGCTCTGCCCACCAGGGGGCGATGCTCTGCCCCTCCGGGGCGTCGCTCTGCTGCGACCAGAGCCACTCTAGCGCCTGGGGCAGAGGCCAAGGAGCCATCCCCAGCGCCCGGGCCATCTTTGCTCCAATGGAGCCTTGGCTGCGGGAGGGGAAGAGAGAGACAGAGAGGAAGGGGGGGGGTGGAGAAGCAAATGGGCGCTTCTCTTATGTGCCCTGGCCGGGAATTGAACCCTCGAACCCGGGTCCCCCCCGCACGCCAGGCCGACGCTCTACCGCTGAGCCAACCAGCCAGGGCTGCAGGGTTTCTTTTATTCTTCCTTTCTTATTTGTAACTTTGCCCTTTAAAACTTGGTTCCCGTTGTCCCCAATATATTTACTTTTTTTTTAAAAGATTTTATTTATTCATTATAGAGGGGGGGAGGGAGAGAGAAGAGGGGAGGAGCAGGAAGCATCAACTCCCATATGTGCCTTGACAGGTAAGCCATATGTGCCTTGAACCAGCAACCTCAGCGTTTCCAGGTTGACGCTTTATCCACTGTGCCACCACAGGTCAGGCTATATTTACTTTTTTGTTCAGTTGTGGAATGTACAGAAAGTTGTTTCAGAATTGTTAATTCATGTCTCTGTGAAAAGGAAGCTATTAAGAGTTTGACATTTGTTCCTTTTGTCTTTAGCTGAGGCACACTACTAAAAACTTGGTGATGACTGTTAGGGTTGCTTGGGTGAGTGCCGCCCTTCAGTGTGGATATGCTACTCAATTGAAATACGTTTGTGTTGAGTTTAGGGCCCCCCTCCCCGTTCTTATTGCCTGTGTGTGTGTGAGAGAGAGAGACTGAATACTGATTTATGTGGCCCCAGAATACAACAGTGTATGGGACAATGTCACACATCCCTCCTTTTTTTATTTTTACCCTTATCTCAGTAGGTAACCACTTTTATTAGTCTCTGCTTTATCCTTTTTCTGGTTCTTATTGCTCACACACACAAAATAGCATACTATAGATACTATTTTGCACTTTGCTTTTTTACTTATTAATATATCTTAGAAGTTACTCCACCTCAGTTCATAGAGATATTCATGTGCTTTTGTTTTATACTTGCATAGTGCTCTATTATATGTGTGTACCATGTTCCCTATGTTTGGTCATTGATTTATTTCCAGAAGTTTACATTTACAAACATGCTGTAAGAAATAACCCAGTGCATGTGTTTCTGCACTGTTGGCAATGTATCTCAGGGTGAGTTCTTAGAAATGAAATGGCTAGCTGTATATGTATGTAGATTTGTTAAGAGACTGCAAAATTCCTCTCTGTAAGAGTCCTACTGCCTGACCTGGCGGTGGCACAGTGGATAGAGCGTCGGTCTGGGATGCCGAGGTCCCAGGTTCGAGACCCCGAGGTCGACAGCTTGAGCGCGGGCTCATCTGGTTTGAGCAAAAAGCTCACCAGCTTGGACCCAAGGTCGCTGGCTCGAGCCAAAGGGTTACTCGGTCTGCTGAAGGCATGCAGTCAAGGTACATGTGAGAAAGCAATCAATGAACAACTAAGGTGTCGTAATGCGCAAGGAAAAACTAATGATTGATGCTTCTCATCTCTCCGTTCCTGTCTGTCTGTCCCTGTCTATCCCTCTCTCTGACACTCTCTCTGTGTCTGGGAAAAAAAAAAAGAGTCCTACCAGTTTGCATTCTCATTAGCGAGAAGTGAGTTCTGGCCTGACCAGGCAGTGGCGCAGTGGATAGAGTGTCGGACTGGGATGTGGAGGACCCAGGTTCGAGACCCCGAGGTCACCAGCTTTAGAGCGGGCTCATCTGGCTTGAGTAAAAAGCTCACCAGCTTGGACCCAAGGTCGCTGACTCAAGCAAGGGGCTACTCAGTCAGCTGAAAGCCCACGGTCAAGGCACATATGAAAAAGCAGTCAATGAACAACTAAGGTGTCGCAACAAAAAAATGATTGATACTTCTCATCTCTCTCCGTTCCTGCTTGTTTGTCCCTATCTATCCCTCTCTCTGACTCTCTCTGTCCCTGTAAAAAGAAAAAGTGAGTTCTGTTTTCCAAACTGAGTGAGCCTCACAAACTGAATGTGGTGTTGTACTTTCTCAGTTTTGTTAATTTTATAGATAAGAAATAGTTTTTTAAGTGGTGCATCATTGTAGTTTCAATTTGAATCTTTCTTATCATGGAATTAGGGTATTTTTAAAGTTAAATTATTTTGTGTGTGTGTGTGTTTTTTTTTAGACGAAACTGCAAAGGAAATCCGAATTGCTTGGTTGGGATTGGTGAGCATATCTGGTTAGGAGAAATAGATGAAAATAGTTTTCATAATATTGATGATCCCAATAGTGAGAGGAGAAAAAAGGTAAGCCATCATTTTTAAGTGATTTTATATGGTGTTTCTGTGGTTGGCAGGTTGGTTGGTTGGTTTTGTGCCTATGATCAGAACCATTACTAATTTCAGGTAACCTGTGCAACTTTAAGATTAGTAGTGGACTTAAGACTCTTAAACTGCTTGAATTGGAACAATTTTTTTTTTAATGGGAACAGTTCTTAATCTGCTTTAAAAGAGGTAGCTGTGTAATCCAGCAAGCCTTTCAATTATAATTCTAGTTTAAACAGGTTTTTTTAAATGGTTCTATATTTGCCTTAACGTTGCATGTTTTATTTTGAACTCTTTAAGTCTCTTTAAAGTAGGTGGTAAATCAAGGGAACACTCTTCCATAATGATATTACTTTGCTTTCTTGAGCTTGTATTTTTATATATTGTACACATGACAAGTAGTTTCACTTTTGTTTTAGTACACGTTAATATTTTTTAATCATAAAGCCTAGCATTCACAAAATTCACAAAATCGTCAGCTGCATAGATATCTTCTCTACTTAAAAAGAATGATCCTTTGTAAGTTCAAGAATCCTCAGTCTTATCTTCGGAAAAAGTTGCAACCAACTCCCCTTTTCTCCCATCTCCCTAATATGTAGGGTGAAGGGGAACTTTTCGGGAAGTTTTACTTTGTCGTTTTTCTGAATGTTAGCAGTTCAGGGAAAACAACAAATCAAAAACCTTTGTACTCATGTTCAAAACTGGTCTTTTCTCGAGTTTTCATTTTAGATATGCATGGCTGGAAAGGAGAGACTAGGTGACTAGAAGATTAGGCATGAGCTATGGTGCTGTCCTGATATTTTCACTTCTTCTTTTTTTTTTTTTTTTTACTTAGAAATTAAATTTAATGGGGTGACATTAATCAATAAGAGTACATAGATTTTGGGTGAATATTTCTATAGCATTTGAACTGTTGATTGTGTTGTGTGCCCATCCCCCAAAGTCAACTCATTTCCAACCCCGTATATTTGTCCCTCGTCATGCCCCTCCCCCTGGGCGCCCCTCTCCATCTTTTCACTTCTGTAGTCAACCCAGGTGGAGCTTTCATCAAAATGATATCTTGCTCTTCGCCAAGAGAGGCTGAAGGTGGTTATACCATGTTGGTTGAAACAGATTTAATAAATTTTTAATCTAAAATTTAAAAAATATTTCTTAAAAATGTTTTAAATTGAAAGGCAGATTGATTTTGCTAACTGTAAATTTTCTATTTTCTTAGAACTCATTTGTGGGCCTCACTAACCTTGGGGCTACTTGTTATGTCAACACATTTCTTCAAGTCTGGTTTCTCAACTTGGAGCTTCGGCAGGCCCTATACTTATGTCCAAGTACCTGTAGTGACTACATGATGGGAGACGGTATCCAGGAAGAGAAAGGTGGGTGGGGATGGTGTGGGAAGGGCTTACTTCTGAATATATTGCCAGCTACATCACTCTGAACCAACCAAATAGAGGAAATGTACTTTTGAGTGTTTCTTACATGCCAGGCATGGTTCTAGGTTTTTCATAAACATTGTCAGGATTCAACATGATTTTCTTTTCTGTATATTTATCATTTATATACAAAATGACCAATATTAAAGTGAAGGAAATACATTTGATTATTCTTATGTAGTTTACAGTTATAGCTCCTCTAAGCCAGTGGTCGGCAAACTCATTAATCAACAGAGCCAAATATCAACAGTACAATGATTGAGATTTCTTTTGAGAGCCAAGTTTTTTAAAGTTAAACTGTATAGGCAGGTACATTCCTTATTGACGTAGCGCCCACATGTGGTATTTTGTGGAAGAGCCATGCTCAAGGGGCCAAAGAGCCACATGTGGCTCGCGAGCCGCAGTTTGCCAACCAGGGCTCTAAGCAATATGCTGAGATTATAGTCCATTAATTTCTAGTGATAGATAAAAATTAGTAAGGCAGGCAAGAGTATGCTTCTGCCTAGTTTGTTGCATTGAAGTTTTTTTTTTTTTTTTTTTTTTAAAGAGACAGAGAGAGAGTCAGAGAGAGGGATAGACAGACAGGAATGGAGAGATGAGAAGCATCAGTCATTAGTTTTTTGTTGCGCGTTGCAACACCTTAGTTGTTCATTGATTGCTTTCTCATATGTGCCTTGACCGCGGGCCTTCAGCAGACCGAGTAACCTCTTGCTCGAGCCAGCGACCTTGGGTTGAAACTGGTGAGCTTTGCTCAAACCAGATGAGCCCACGCTCAAGCTGGTGACCTTGGGGTCTCGAATCTGGGTCCTCGGCATCCCAGTCCGACGCTCTATCCACTGCACCACCGCCTGGTCAGGCACATTGAAGTATTTTAATAAATATTTCACTGTAACCCCAGATAAGCTGATTTCCTGGTAGTTGATAACCTCTAAAATTAAGATTAAATTCATTAACCTTGGCAAAATCAGCCACTAATGTGCAAATTTAGGCAGAATCAGTTTTAGATTGTTCTTATTGGAATTACTTAGTTCTTTCATGCACAAGTATGTGTATTGTTATTTCTAACTTATATTTGTTTGTTTTTAGATAGTATCTCTTTGAGGTAGAACTTTCATGAAATAAACCAGATTTTTCTCTTTCTCAAGGTTCGGTGTGGGGGATGGAGGGAAGTGAGTGTCTTACGACTACATAGGTTTTGGAGCTTCAAGTTGGGAGCTATTTTTTAAAATTGATTTTAGAGAGAGAGAGGAAGGGCGAGAGAGGAAAAAAAGAAACACTGATTTGTTGTTCCACTTACACATGCATTCATTGGTTGATTCTTGTGTGTGTCCTGACCGGGGATCGAACTTGCAACCTTGGCACATCAGGCAACGCTCTAATCAACAGAGCTATCTGGCTCGGGCTCCAAGTTGGGAATTTTTGACTCTTGCTTTTATCTGTAAATCCTGTGCTGTCTTTTATATGATCTGATTTGCGCACAATGCTAATATCTTTGGCTCAGAGTGAGAAAAGGTGGGATTTGTAAGCCCCACATCTTCTCACAGCCTATAGACAGTGGTGATACTTTAGGGTCTTGGTCCTTGTCAGCTGTAATCTTTGCTTCACAGCACAATGCTTAAAAATTCGGGAGAGCCTGACCAGAGGTGGTGCAGTGGATAAAGCATCAACCTGGAAACGCTGAGGTTGCTGGTTCAAAACCCTGGGCTTGCCTGGTCAAGGCACATATGGGAATTGATGCTTCCTGCTCCTCCCCCCTTCTCTCTCTCTCTCTCTCTCTCTCTCTCTCTCTCTCTTTCTCTCTGTCCCCTCTCTATAATGAATAAATAAAATCTTAAAAAAATTCGGGAGAGTTTGTTTCCGCAAAGCTCTATTTTTATACTTCTGACTATTTAACTCTAAATTAATAGTGTATTAAACATTTAGGTTAATAGTATGTGGAAAGAATGAGCCATACAAATGGATCATTTTTTAATTGTTAGCATTATTTTGCTGAAGTATAAATATACCAATTAGAAGACAGTTAAATAAGTGAAAACTAAATTTATATTGTATAAAATGATGTACTGTGGCCAGAATTCTTTGGGTATCATGGTTTTAATGTCTATCTTCAGTAATTAAAAAAAAATTTTCAGACACATAAGTTTTAATATTTCACCAAAGTTCTTCACTTTGTTCTGTGATAAGAGCATACATTTCTGGTGTTATCTCAACAGGCACAGTGCAGTGTAGTAGAAAGGGTTTATGTTGGAAATGGTGGGGTCTGAGTTCTATTCCCATCTCAGCCACTACCTTAATTTACAGATAGGAAAGTCAGGAGAGTATGACTTGCTTTAAAGTCATACTATCATATGTCGCATCTAACAGGTAAATAAGAGAGATGGAATAGATACAGACTTACTTGAGTAGCTTTTAACAGCCTGCAAAGCCCTTGCACTCCAGGAAGTAAGATTTTTATCTTTTTTTTTGCAAATGAAATACTGATTTCCTGAAAGTCACAATTGGTAGTAAAGAGATAAACCATTAGAGTTCAACCAGGAAACAGAAACTACATAATAATTTAAACAGGGAAAGCATAGGGAATTATTAACAGGAAATTGCAAGTAATGGGGGAATTGGCTAGTAAGAATTAAACAGGACTTGACACAGTGCAGGAGTAGCAGACATGGGAGTAGCCTCTGCCCTTGGGGCCGAGTTCCAGACCTCTTTGGAGAGAGCATTGCCGAGGCTCACTAGATGCCGAAAGTGTTCTGAGATGCCTTGGTAGGAGTCTGTGCTGGAGACTGTCCACACGGAGGTGCTGGGCCTCGGAACCCCCTGTGAAGTCACCTGAGAGGGTGCTCAGGAGGTCACTCACAAGGTGGTCATTCATGAGGGAGTGCTTCACCAGACACTTTGAAGCTACCAGAGGAGGTGCTGAAAGAGCTCCTGGTCACTTGTTGGCTGCAGGAACCTGGAGTCCTGAGCAAGCGTACCCACAGGAGCCTGAACCCTCCCGTGTCCCTGCTGATAAGACCTAACTTTGCACTACTTGGCAAGGGAGACATATTTGCAGAACTCATCTCTGTTATCACTGAACTGGGTGGATTTGGAGCTGAGAATCAATAAATAAATTGATAACTGGCACAGAAGATAGTACTCACGTCTAGAGCCCTTGAGATTCATGTTTCTGATTTGCATGGCTTCCCCCCCAGCTCATTAAAATTTGCAACTCAAAAATTCTAGAATTTTTAACAGCAAAATCTTCATTCAAACTTGAATCTGTGCTTGAGATTCCTGTCACTTGCTGTTTGTGGCAAGTTCATATTAATGAGATTTTGTTGAAGTATTTGACCACCTGATATGAATGGTAAATATGGTTTCTATTACTGGAATGGATGTTTCAGTGTTTTTTGACATTTTAGAAACTATAGTCATGTTTGTGATTGTTATAATGTACATAGGTCCTCTTGCTTTTGTGGGATGTATGTGGCTGCCTTGTTACTTCCAAAAGACCTGATTGTTAATTTGTTTCTTTTGAAGTTTTAAAACTATAATAAAACACTGTGTATTTTGGCCGTAAGGGTGCTTAATTATTATATGTTCTCATGTGAAGATGAAGTACATTAAAAAAGTAGCCATTTTTAAAAAAAATAAATATTTTTTAAATAGATTATGAGCCTCAAACAATATGTGAACATCTCCAGTACTTGTTTGCCTTGTTGCAAAACAGTAATAGGCGATACATTGATCCATCAGGATTTGTTAAAGCCTTGGGCTTGGACACAGGGCAACAGCAGGTAAGAACTTTTTTTTTTTAATATAAAAAGGTACCCAAGTATTCCTTAAAATGTTTATAGAAGGAAATAAAGTGAAATGCTTCTTATTTTTTATTTAAAATTTTTTAAAATTTATGTATTGATTTTTAGAGAGAGAGGAAGGGAGAGAAACAGAGAGAGAGAAAGAAGCATTAATTTATTATCTCATTTATTCATGCCGTCATTGGTTGATTATTGTAAGTGCCCTGACCGGAGATTAAACCCACAACCTTAGCATGTCACGACAATGCTCTAATCAACTGAGCCACCTGGCCGGGGTTATCAGGGTTGTGAAATATTTGTTTGTTTTATTAGCAAGAGAGAGGAAGGGAGAGAGATGAGAAGCATCAGTTCAAAGTTGCATTACTTTAGTTCATTGCTTGCCTTGACCAGGGGTGAGGGGGGTCTCGTGGCTCAAACTGAACCACTGACCCCTTGCTTAAGCCAGCAACTTTTGGAGTCAAGCCAGTGAACATGGGATCATGTCTATGATCCCATGCTCAAGCCGGCAGTCCCACACTCAAGGTGACGGTCTCATGCTCAAGCAGGCGATCCCGCGCTCAAGCTGGAGACCTCAGGGTTTCGAACCTGGGATGTCAGCATTCCAGGTCGATGCTCTATCCACTGGGCTACCACTGGCCAGGTGTGAAATGCTTTTTTAAAGTTATTCTTTTCTATCTTAAATTAGAGTGTTTATTTACTATTCAGTTTATTATATATTTTCTTTGATCCCTTTTCTGAAGTTCATATGTGAGCACAAACTGATTCAACATAGTTCTAGTCCTTTTTTTAAAACGGTAAGTTCAAAGTACAGATAGTTTTGAGAATCTTTAACTTACCACTCTTTGTATCAGAATTGAAAACAGGATATGCCTTTTCTTTTTATTAACCCAAACTTGTGTTGTAGGATGCCCAAGAATTTTCAAAGCTCTTTATGTCTCTTTTGGAAGATACTTTGTCTAAACAAAAAAATCCAGATGTGCGGAACATTGTCCAACAGCAGTTTTGTGGGGAATATGCTTACGTCACTGTGTAAGTGTGTTTCAGCTTCTTCACGATACATTTTATTCTAAGACAGTGTTTGTATGTTACCTGATTTTCAGTTCAGTTCCAAGTTATAGCTTTAGTGGGTTATCATGGGATCTGAAATATTTATAGCAGTTCATTGCTATGGGAACATGTAAACAACTGACTGGGTAATTACAGTTGAACCCATCCAGGTGTTAGGGAATGTGTCTGGTTGAGCTTTTGCCATTTGTTTTATGACTGTGATGTGAGTGGAAGGAGGAAGACTGGAGCCAGCTAGAATACTGAGAGTAAATGTAAAAGACCTCTTAAAAATATATGGCCTCAACAATCACTTTCTGTTGTTATTTATTTTCTAAATATATAAAATAAATTTTCTTAATAACTAAAAAATAAGTATATAAACAATTTCTGTGAAAGAGAACTAAAGGAATAAGTGCTTCTATCCATATTTATAGGATGTAATACAGCAGAACTTTATTGTTTTTCCCACTTTGATCTTAATTTTATCACTCTATTTTATTATAGTTGCAATCAGTGTGGCAGAGAGTCTAAGCTCTTATCAAAGTTTTATGAACTGGAGTTAAATATCCAAGGCCACAAACAGTTAACAGATTGTATCTCGGAATTTTTAAAGGTATTCAATTTTGGTGTATATGTTGTTTCTGCTCATTAACAGTTAAATACTATTATAAATGGTTTTTTAATATAATGGATAAATTCATTATCTCAACGTTTTCTATACATGAAGTGTCTCTGTTTATTTAATATAGAAGAAACTTTGTAAATTGAAAAGTATTGAAGCAGGCTGCACTTTAAAATAATTTTTAGCTATTTCAGATTTTTTTATATGTAAAGTTATGTACCATATTTCCCCATGTATAAGACGCACCCCTTTTGAAAAATTTGGGGTCTATAAACTGGGTGCGTCTTATACAGCGGTTGTGGCATTTCAAATGCCACAGATGGAACTAAGGACGAGTAAATATATATATAGACGATGATTCATCAGACACAGATGAGGACAAGCTAATGGATGGGAGTTTTGACAGTGATGAGGAGTTGTATGAACTTTATGGTGAATAAAACTTGAGTTCAATAACTTTATGTAATACTTTTTTTTTCCTTCAAAGTTTGGGCCCTAAAATTAGGGTGAGTCTTATACATGGGGAAATACGATATGTGTAAAAACTTATGTGATTGGCAGTGGTAGAGTTTTTAAGGAAGTCTAAGCTGTTACCATAGGTTAATTTATGTTTTCATTTAATGAGAACTAGAATGTGTTGAATGTGAATAGGTTTTACATCGATGTGACCGTTCTTCAGCACTGTCTCTTGATATTTCTACTTTCCGTACATTTAGATGTACATGTACTGATATGAAAAGTGATTCCCTTTGGTTCAGAGTGGAGAAGGTGCTGAGAGGAAACCTTTGTTATCAGGGAGGAACAGACATAGCATAATAGAAGAGCTTATTAAAAAACTTTCTTGCCTGACCAAGCAGTGGCGCAGTGGATAGAGCTTCGGACTGGGATGCCAAGGACCCAGGTTCGAGATCCCGAGGTCGCCAGCTTGAGCGTGGGCTCATCTGGTTTGAGCAAAAGCTTACCAGTTTGGACCCAAGGTCACTGGCTTGAGCAAGGGGTTACCTGGTCTGCTGAAGGCCCGCGGTCAAGGCATATATGAGAAAGCAATCAATGAACAACTAAGGTGTCGCAATGCGCAATGAAAAACTAATGATTGATGCTTCTCATCTCTCCGTTTCTGTCTGTCCCTGTCTATCCCTCTCTCTGACACTCTCTCTGTCTCTGTAAAAAATAAAAATAAAAAACTTTCTTAAAATACTTTAATATGTTTTCTACCTACTACTCCTTTAGCACAACCATGAGATGCTATTAATCTCATGAATTAAATCCATTCAGCTCAATATTGATTGAGCAGTTACCATGTTTAGGCACTGTTTCAGCTGTTGGGATAACCATAGTCAGCAAAACAGAGAACATTTTTGCCCTTAAAGCAACTTACCAGTGTAATGGTGTTGGGACCAGGGAGGGTCAGTAAAATAAATATAAGTATATAGAGTATCAACTATAATCAGTGCTATGAAGAAAACTGGAGCAGGGAAGGGGGGTGGAGAACGCAGTAGGAATGAGGGCGAGGTTGGTTACAATTAGAAATAAAATGATAGAAAGTGATAGAGTGAGCCGTGCAGGAATTGGGAGAAGAGTGTTTTGGGTAGATGGGGTTCAGAGTGACTAAAGTGAACGAACAAGGGGAGAAGGACGGAAGCTGAAGTTAACTAAGGACCGATTCAGACAGGGCCTGGTAAACCTTTGTCAGAAGTTTGACTTTTGCTCCAAGTGAGGTCAGATGCCATTGGAGAGCTGTGAGCATTGGAACGATGTAACCTGTTTGCTTGTTTGTTTGTTTGTTTGTTTGTTTTTTCTGAAGCTGGAAACGGGGAGAGACAGACAGACTCCCGCATGCGCCCGACCGGGATCCACCCGGCACACCCACCAGGGGGCGATGCTCTGCCCATCTGGGGCGTCGCTCTGTCGCGACCAGAGCCACTCTAGCGCCTGGGGCAGAAGCCGAGGAGCCATCCCCAGCGCCCGGGCCATCTTTGCTCCAATGGAGCCTCGGCTGCAGGAGGGGAAGAGAGAGACAGAGAGGAAGGAGAGGGGGAGGGGTGGAGAAGCAGATGGGCGCTTCTCCTGTGTGCCCTGGCCGGGAATCGAACCCTGGACCCCTGCACGCCAGGCTGACGCTCTACCACTGAGCCAACCGGCCAGGGTGCTTGTTTGTTTTTAAAGATTTTATTTATTGATTTTTAGAAATTGTGTTGAGGGGGTGTGGGGAGAGAAGAGAAGAGGAGGGGAGTGGGTGGTCATTTTTCATTTGTGCTTTGACCCTGCCAGCCTAGAATTTCAAACTGGCGACCTTAGCATTTCTGGTCAACACTCTATCCACTGTGCCACCACAGGCCAGGTGGTGTAACCTGTTTTAACAGAATAACTCTGAGTGCTGTCTTGAGAATAGGCTGATGGTAGGGCTAGGGCAGACAGGAGTTGATGGGGGCTTGGACCAAGAGTTAGCTGAAGAGGTGTTGTGTTTTATTAAAATATAGACTATATTTTAGATACATTTTCAAAGTAGAGCTGATAAAATTTGCAGATTGGACATGGAGAGAAAGATAAGGTGTCCAAGACTACTAAGGTAGGTCTGAGCAGCTGGATGCATGGAGTTGCCATAACCAAAATGTGAAGGACTATGGGAAAGACAGGTTTGGGAGACGAACTGGGAGTTTGTACCAGGGCATGTTACATTTGAGAGGTATAGTTGAGGAGAAAAGTGGGGCTGGATACAATCACCAAGGATGAGAGAGACAGGGACCAAAGACTGAGCCCTGGGACATTCATACATTAAGAGATCAGGGAGCTAGCCCTGGCCGGTTGGTCAGTGGTAGAGCGTTGGCCTGGTGTGCAGGAGTCCCAGGTTTGATTCCCGGCCAGGGCGCACAGGAGAGGCGCCCATCTGCTTCTCCACCCCTCCCCCTCTCCTTCCTCTTTGTCTCTCTCTTCCCCTCCCGCAGCCGAGGCTCCATTAGAGCAAAGTTGGCCTAGGCACTGAGGATGGCTCTGTGGCCTCTGCCTCAGGCGCTAGAATGGCTCTGGTTGCACCAGAGCGACGCCCCCTGGTGGGCATGCCAGGTGGATCCCGGTTGGGCGCATGTGGGAGTCTGTCTGACTGCCTCCTCGTTTCCAACTTCAGAAAAATACAAAAAAAAAAAGAGAGATCAGGGAGCTAGGAGCAATTGGCAAAGGGTGCTGAGGAGGAGGGTGGCCAGTGAGTTAGAGGAAAACAGGTGAGTGTGGTATCCTGGAGCCAAGTGAATAGAATGGTAGGGCCAGTATTGTATCACTTATAGTAATTTATATCAAAAAACTGTTTTAGAAACAGAAAGGAAAAATTGAAAAAGAAGCCATCGTTAGCTGTAACATTGAATTTTCCTGTACTCTTCTTTTAGCTTTCTCTCATGAATGAGGGTTAGTAATTTTAACCGTGTATGTGTCTGTGTGTGTATAAGTTTTGTGTATATATGCAATTTGTACTTGGGTGCCCTTGTGTAGTTTGTATCTATGTTCACTGGTTTTAAATTAATTATGTTGTATCAAAAGTACTTATGATATTTCTATTTTAAAAGCCACTTCTTTACAATTCCCAAAAGTGGCATTATCGGGACAGAGGACCCAAAACAGGTATTTTAAAAATTACACATTTTGGAAAGAGGCACATCAGTTTTAAATTATTGTATCCAAATTAATGTCATGCTAAAGCAGTGCCTTTTATCTTACATGTCCTTCATTATTTAGGGTAGCTTGATTTTAAACACCCTGAATGGGAACTGTTAGTTCAAGTGGAACTATGCTTTATATCACAGATTTGATCACTTAAAAAAAAATCCATCTTCAAATGTTTTAAAAATATGTCTTATTCCTTCTCAGGAAGAAAGATTAGAAGGAGACAATCGCTATTTCTGTGAAAACTGTCAGAGCAAGCAGAACGCCACCAGGAAGATCCGACTCCTGAGCCTTCCTTGCACTCTGAACTTACAGCTCATGCGTTTTGTATTTGACAGGTAAGCATGTGCAAGTGGTAGTGTTTGTGGCTTCTTGTGGACTATTATGTACAGATTTTACCATAGATAAGATAATAAAATGCTTATAATTTGCCTGACTTGTGGCGACGCAGTGGATAAGTGTCGACCTGGAACTCTGAGGTCGCTGGTTCAAAACCCTGGGCCTGCCCGGTCAAGGCACATAGGAGAAGCAACTACACAAATGGATGCTTCCCTCTCCTCCCCCTCTACTCTCTCTCTTTCTCTCTCCCTCTCTCTCCCCTCTCCAAAATCAATTAAGTAAAAATCCTAAAAAATAAAATGCTTATATATATTTTTTTGCTTTTTTTTTGCCATTTTTAATTTTAATGGGGTGACATTGATAAAATGCTTATAATTTGAAGTGCTAAATTTGAGGATGAAAGTTATATAGGTGGAGTCATTTGGAAATGCCAATATTTTATGGTTTATCACAAAGTGAGTTTTTTTTTGTTTGTTTGTTTTTACAGGAACAGAGAGAGTGTCAGAGGTCAGAGAGAGGGATAGACAGACGGGAACAGAGAGAGATGAGAAGCATCAATCATCAGTTTTTTTTCATTGCAAGACCTTAATTGTTCACTGATTACTTTCTCATATGTGCCTTGACCACGGGCCTTCAGCAGACTGAGTAATCCCTTGCTCGAGCCAGCGACCTTGGGTCCAAGCTGGTGAGCTTTTGCTCAAACCAGATGAGCCCGCGCTCAAGCTGGCGACCTCGGGGTCTCGAACCTGGGTCCTCTGCATCCCAGTCCGATGCTCTATCTACTGCATCACCACCTGGTCAGGCTATCACAAAGTTCTTAAAGAAGCCATCTATATGAAATTGAGAACTAGAAAAAATAGAAATTCCTTATTCTTTATTCTAAGAAATTATTTTAAAGTGCAAAGGAAAAGGCAAACATTTGAGTAGGAACTGAATTGCCTTAACATTCTGTATTATTGTGTAAGAACTAGAGTAAATTTTCTATTCATTATAGTACCCCCACCCCCATGAGAATATGTCTTTTATTTTATAACTAAAATTAGGCAGTGTCTACATATAGGCATTTCCTCTATAAAAAGGTAGGAGCATCTGGGATTTTCTTTTGTGATTAAATTAAAACCTCTGGAAAAAAGTGTGTTTGGAATTGGCACTTTAAATTCATACCTTTTAGCCTGACCGGGCGGTGGCTCAGTGGATAGAGCATTGGACTGGGATACGGAAAACCCAGATTTGAGACCTCAAGCCCACCAGCTTGAGCCCAAGGTCGCTGGCTCGAGCAAGGGGTTACTTGGTCTGCTGAAGGCCCGCAGTCAAGGCACGTATGAGAAAGCAATCAATGAACAATTAAGGTGTTGCAATGAGCAACAAAAAACTAATGGTTGATGCTTCTCATTCTCCGTTCCTGTCTGTCTGTCCCTGTCTATCCCTCTCTTTGACTCTCTCTGTCTCTGTAAAAAATAAATAAATAAACAAATAAATTTATACCTTTTAAGTGATTTATTTTCCCAATTCTAAGACAGTATTTACTTATAATCATACAGGTTTTTGAGCAAGATTGTGAAATGAATTCTAACTAGTTACTGTTTAGTTTATTAAGATAATTGAAGGAGTTTGTATATTGTGTTATGATTATTTTAAATATAAATATAATTTCCTCTTGGTTAGGCAAACTGGACATAAGAAAAAGCTGAATACCTACATTGGCTTCTCAGAGATTCTGGATATGGAGCCTTATGTGGAACATAAAGGTAATATTTTTACTGAGCACTGATAATTGTAACACTCAGAGATTGTAACTTGTGATCTGCCTGTGATGAATGCAGAATAACACTGTTACGTTTCATTGGCTAATCTCTGGGAGCAGTTGCCTTTTAGGTGAGCCAAGATGTTAGTTCCATTTCCTATGAGTCAGTACATAACAAAGATTAGATGGTTCATCAATATCTGCATAATGAAGGTATAAAAGAAGAAAAAATGAAGAAGATATTTCACTGTTCTCTAGCGCACACTTGTGACCTTAGTGTCAATACTATGTCTGTAATTCCTTATAAATTGAAGAGTCTCTAAGCTGCCCCCATTCACATTTCCCCTGTCTCCTTCTCCAGGTGGGTCCTATGTGTATGAACTCAGTGCAGTCCTCATCCACAGAGGAGTGAGTGCTTACTCCGGCCACTACATTGCCCATGTGAAAGATCCACAGTCTGGTGAATGGTATAAGTTTAACGATGAGGACATCGAAAAGATGGAGGGGAAGAAATTACAACTAGGGATTGAGGAAGATCTAGGTAAAACCTTTAAGTTGTGAGTGCCCTTTTAAAATATAAATTTTTTTGTTTTTACCAGAAATATTTGTGAATAAGTCATTACGGCCCACGATTGTTAATGGCCTATCAGGGATTTCTTAATAAGCACATACAATCTCTGAACATCTTTTGTTAGCAGTGCTTGAAATTTAAAAAAAAAATAGTTTTGTTCCAGAGGTCATTTCCATAATGTCATGTTTGAAGGCAAATACTTAATTTTCAATTACTAGGTTAATTTTTGGAAAGGATGGTGAGTATTAAACTAAAAATGAACAACAGTAGATTTAACTTGTAGGATTTGTTGTCTTTTTCTCTGGGTCTGGAAATTTATTTTTGGGAAATGACTACAGCAAGGGAACTTTGTTTTAAAAACAGTGTCTGTTCCTCCCTATTAAGTATCTTATCCCACCTGCCCTGGCTGGATAACTCAGTTGTTAAGAGTATTGGCCTGTGCCTGACCAGGTGGTGGCACAGTGGATAGAGCGTTGGACTGGGATGCGGAAGGACCCAGGTTCGAGACCCCGATGTCGCCAGCTTGTGTGCAGGCTTATCTGGTTTGAGCAGAAAGCTCACCAGCTTGGACCCAAGGTCGCTGGCTCGAGCAAGGGGTTACTCGGTCTGCTGAAGGCCTGCGGTCAAGGCACATATGAGAAAGCAATCAATGAACAACTAAGGTGTCACAACGAAAAACTGATG
Source organism: Saccopteryx leptura (assembly GCF_036850995.1). Lineage (NCBI taxonomy): Eukaryota > Metazoa > Chordata > Mammalia > Chiroptera > Emballonuridae > Saccopteryx > Saccopteryx leptura. Next base: position 98,638,680 of record NC_089505.1, on the reverse strand, counting down.
ATTGATGTTTCTCATCTCTCTTCATGTCTGTCTATCCCTATCTGACTCTCTCTCTGTCTCTGATAAAAAAAAAGAAAAAAAAAAGTATTGACCCGTGCACAAAAGTTGCCAGTTTGATCCCCGGTCAGGGCACATACAGGAACAGCTCATTGTTCCTCACTCTTTCTCTCTCTCTCTCTGTCCCCTTCCTCTCTCTCTAAAATCAATAAATCTGATGTGAATGGAGGGAAAAAAGTGCCTTATCCCACCCGTGGAGTGTGGAGCAGCACTTCTGGGGAGCAAGTTTTTGCCATCTTATAGTGATGAGGTCTGCCTTAAAAAATACTTCTTGAAATATTGTCCTGGTATGGATCCCTCACCATTCAAGTTTTCTTAGGCCAAATACACATTTATTCCCTGGAGGAGTGAATGATTCTTCCAGTAGGAGCTGTCTTGGCTAAGGTTTTCATCACTTTCTTATCATGTTTGTCATTTTGGGGTGAGGTTTGGACTGTGGAATCTAAATCAGAAAAGGAATAGGAATAAGTGTGTGTTTCCTGACACTGTTCTTTTCTAACAGATTAGAACCCCATTTCCAAGGTGTCAGGGAGGAGCATGGCAGTGGGGGTTGGCTTTCAAGGCATGTGGGGATAATCTTTCTACAGCTATTCATGTGGTGACTAAATTTGTACAATACAGTATTTTCGATTTTTAAATCACATTTAAGTGTTTATAGACATTTAGCAATCTTGCTCCCACTTTACCTAAGTAACACTCAAGTTCTTCAGATTTGCTTATGCTTTTTCATATAGTGATATTCTTTTTTTTTTTTTTTTTTTCTGAAGTTGGAAACGGGGAAGCAGTCAGACAGACTCGCATGCGCCCGACCAGGATCCACCAGGCATGCCCACCAGGGGGCGATGCTCTGCCCACCAGGGGGCGATGTTTTGCCCATCTGGGGCGTTGCTCTGTTGAAACCAGAGCCATTCTAGCGCCTGAGGCAGAGGCCACAGAGCCATCCTCAGCTCCTGGGCAAACTTTGCTCCAATGGAGCCTTGGCTGCAGGAGGGGAAGAGAGAGACAGAGAGGAAGGAGAGGGGGAGGGGTGGAGAAGCAGATGGGCGCTTCTCCTGTGTGCTCTAGCCGGGAATCGAACCCGGACTCCTGCAAGCCAGGCCGACGCTCTGCCACTGAGCTAACCAGCCAGGGCCTATATTCTTACTAGGAGTGAAATTCACATGTAGTTTTAAATTGTGAATCACTTAATTTTGGTTTTATATGACAGTTTTTTATTGAGGTTTACTTGATCTATCTTATTTTCAGTCAGAGAATTGTAGGATTAAAAGCATTGTCAAGGCTATCCAATCCTCTACATACAGGTAGTCCTAAATATTAAAATTCAAGAGAAGAGGATTTCATACCTGTCAGGCCCCTACCCCAGTATTTTACTACCTCATTGTGATATGCAGGTCACAGTGCAGCTTTCATTTGTTGTTTTGTTTTTATCAAAAGTAGAAAATGCTTGTTCATTAAATTCCATTATTAGTTACTTTATTGTGAACTTTAATGAGTTATTTTATCTTATACAGAGTAATGAACCTCTTAAATTTTAATACTTTTTCAGTTAGAAATGACCAACCTCCTCTTCGCTATATATGCCCCTGAGATTTTTAATTCCCCATGATAGAGGTCCTCAAACTTTTTTTGTTGTGTATTCTCTGTAAGAATATTAAACAAATTTGTATTCCTTTGCACATTTTAAAATTCAACATTTTTTATTATAAATTTAAGTATCTCTGAATAAAGTATTTTCTGACATATAAATAATAAGACTACAACATCACTCTCTTAAGAGAACCCAGGTAAAATGAAGTAACATGGGATTTGATACCCACATCATTCTTATTAAAGATAAATGAAGCGGCCTGACCGGTGGTAGCACAGTGGGTAGAGCATTGATCTGGGATGGTAAGGTCCTAGCCTTGAAATCCTGAGGTCGCTGGCTTGAGTATGGGTTCCTCGGCTTGAGTGTGGGGTCGCTAGCATGAGCACAGGATTATCAATAAGATACCAAGGTCGCTGACTTGAGCCCACGAGTTGCTGTCTTGAGCAAGGGGTCACTGGCTCAGCTTGAGCCCCTGGGTCAAAAAAGCACATACGAGAAGCAGTTAATGAACAACTAAAGCGATGCAACTATGAATTGATTCTTCTCATCTCTCTCTTTCTGTCTCTCTGTCTTTCAAAATAAAGATAAATGAACTGATCTTTTTTTGTAGCAGTCATTTTTAATGCTTCTCTTTTCTCTTAAACTAGTATTTCTATTACATTGATATTTTAAGAATTTTGTTCTAGTGGAATATACTAAATATTCTATAATTATAAAACTAAGTAGTTAAAAGGTCTTTTGGATTGCACTTTTTAAAAAATTACAAATATGATATAATTAAATCAATGTAAGTATGTTAAAAAATTTAAAAATTAAACAAAAAATTTACTGTACGTGTCTTTATTTTTTTAATTTATTGTGTTTACATAGATTCTAATGTCACCTATGTTCCCCAGTACATCCTCCCTGTCTGTACATGTGTCTTTTAATGACACAGATGAAACTTTTTTGTCACTGGATGAGGTTATATATTTTTTAAAGTAAGAGATAGATAACTGAGAGAGGAAAGGTAGTAACCATCAATGAAACCTCAGCTTTGAGGCAAAGCAATTTTTAGAGAAGATCAATTTTTAGAGAAGTACATAGGTGAATTGAAGATCTGGTTATTGTTTCCTCAGAATTATCCATGTTTTCATTCCACTGGGAATGTTACGCTGAGGTAGATACTCAAACCCAGTTTGAAGATCACTTTTCCTGAGATATATTTATGATGTAGGACACTTAATGTTTCTATTTACTACTTAATTCTTTCTGCTCATTAGTGTTTTCTTTTTCTTTTCTTTCTTTGAATGTGCCTTTTTTTTTTTTTTTTACTTCGGACAATTATATTGCCTGGATTTATTTTTATAATTTAAGACCAACATTAAAATAAAACGAGGCCTGACCTGTGGTGGCACAGTGAATAGAGCATCCACCTGGAATGCTGAGGTTGCCGTTTTGAAACCCTGGGCTTGCCTGGTCAAGGCACGCACAATAAGCATCAATAAGCGGTTAACTAAAGTGAAGCAACTATGAGTTGATATTTCTGGTTCCTCCCTCCTCCTGCCTCTAAAATCAATAAGTAAAATCTTTAAAAATATAAAAAAATAAAACTCAGAGGGGTAGTATGTTTTTTTGGTTCTAGGTTTGTCCTCGTGAAAAACAGTACTTTCTTACCATCTTTTGAAAATGGAATATGGCAGGCCAGGGAGGGAAAAGTAGTAAACTTTTTTAAAAATTCAAACATCTGTACAGCCTGCTAAATTTGTGTTGCCTTTTAATATTGTAAATCCAAGTTAAAGTATCTTGAACACATATTTTAGGAATTGTTGACTATGCCCCACTTCATCCCTATAAAAGAATGAACAAACTAGACATTCTAATTTAGTCATCTTTTTATTTCCGTACCTTAGCAGAACCTTCTAAGTCCCAGACACGTAAACCCAAGTGTGGCAAAGGAACTCACTGCTCTCGAAACGCATACATGTTGGTTTATAGACTGCAAAATCAAGAAAAGCCCAGCACAACTGTTCAGGTACCAGGTAAGCAATTTTCCAGGGTTGTGTAAGGCAGATGTTTAGAATACCATGTTCAAAGATCCATGACAAGAACAGATTGCATTTCATTGCTCTTAATATAAGTTGGTTGCATGTGGTAAATATTGGTGAAAGTAAATATAATCACAAATTTGCTTTAAAGCAGTGAGTTTTTAAAACAAAGGAGCCTTTAAAGAACTACTCCACTGAGACTCCCATCCTCCACCAAGAAAAGCAAAAGCAATAAAAAAAAACCTTAAGGGTAATCAAGATATGTATTTATTTAAAGAGCAATTTGGTTTTATAGTGTTCAATTTGTAAAGTATTTGTGGGTTTAAGCTAGTTACTTGTAAATTTTCTAGATTTTCAAAAAGAAGAGTTGCTACTGGTCTGAAGGAATTCTTTAGTTGCTATTTTACCTAATACTATTATATGCTTTGTGGTACCATCTGTTTTTTGGGGTGTTTTTTTTCTTTTAAGATTTTATTTAGGCCCTGGCCGGTTGGCTCAGTGGTAGAGCGTCGGCCTAGCGTGCGGAGGACCCGGGTTCGATTCCCGGCCAGGGCACACAGGGGAAGCGCCCATTTGCTTCTCCACCCCTCCGCCGCGCTTTCCCTCTCTGTCTCTCTCTTCCCCTCCCGCAGCCAAGGCTCCATTGGAGCAAAGATGGCCCGGGCGCTGGGGATGGCTCTGTGGCCTCTGCCCCAGGCGCTAGAGTGGCTCTGGTCGCAACATGGCGACGCCCAGGATGGGCAGAGCATCGCCCCCTGGTGGGCAGAGCATCGCCCCTGGTGGGCGTGCCGGGTGGATCCCGGTCGGGCGCATGCGGGAGTCTGTCTGACTGTCTCTCCCTGTTTCCAGCTTCAGAAAAAAAAAAAAAAAAAAAAAAAAAAAAAGATTTTATTTATTAATTTTAGAGAGAGAGGAGGAGGGGTGAGAATGAGAAATCTCAACTCATAGTTGCTTCACTTTCGTTGTTTATTGGTTGTTGTCGTATGTGCCTTGACCGGGCAAGCCCAGCGTTTTGAACCGGTGACCTCCAGGTCGACACTCTCCACTGCGCCACCTAGGCCAAGCAGCCATCTGCCTTGAAGTTGTATTTCTGAGCCAGTTGATGGTTCTAGTTGGCTGATGATGTCATGCACAACCAGGTGTGGGCAGTCACATTCTAGTGTCTGTCTTCAGTTTTACTTTTGCCTTTAGGTTGGGGTCTCCAACAGAAAAGAAGACCGTAGTAGGAAGCTGCCTCCAAAACCTTAGCCGGTGTTTGATGTCATTTAGAGACCGGCATGGTTCTGTGTCTGAAAACAGGATAAAGTCTTTTTTTTTTTTTCTGTCTGAATAGCCTTTCTTCAAGAGCTGGTAGATCGGGATAATTCCAAGTTTGAGGAGTGGTGTATCGAGATGGCCGAGATGCGTAAGCAAAGTGTGGATAAAGGCAAAGCAAAGCATGAAGAGGTGAAGGAGCTGTACCAAAGGTTACCTGCTGGAGCTGGTCTGTAAGATATTCTGGGATGGCACTGTTGCCATTGAGTGCCTTGTTTCTTTTTCATTCGCAAATGTGTATGAACTAACTTTTCCCTTCCCTGTCGTATAACCCACAATACCTCTACACAGTGCAGAAATGCTATGTAAACCAGCAATAACTTGATGTGTAGCATTCCATATAATTTTCATTACCATGTACTTTTGAAAATGGGAAGCTCTTATAAATTATAAGATGTAGGTCAGCACTTTGCACATATGACTCTTACAAGAGTATTTCTATTTTGTGAGACATTGACTTGTTCTTAAAGAAAAATCTGATTGGGTCACTATGGAAGCAGCTCACTGTTCTGTTTCCTTGTATCCTTTGTGCCCTCATGGTATTAACAGGAATTCTTTTCTACGAGCTCTTTTTTATGATACTATTAGATTACTTTAAAATTTACTATCAAGTATTATGCTAAGAATAGGAAAGTGTTCTGCTGACCTCTAATTTCTTAAGAATTGTCCCACGTAATCCACCTCATCCCTCTACTGCATATGTGATGTTTACTTAGTGCCTCAAAAAGGAAACCTCAACTTTTTAAGACTGGTATACCATATGTAATAATATGTTGTCTTTGTCATTTCATAGACATGAATTCCCCCATGCCCAATTTCTACTTAAAGAAGAGAGGCAATTTAACCCTAATTTTAGAAAATAAATACTCAAGCATAATTGTATTTGTGGTTTTTCTCTTTTTGGTAATCTTGATTTTCCATTACTGCTATAACCTTAAACAAAAGATGAATAGAAATAGCTAAATATGGAGGAATACTTCTTAAAATTTTTTTCTAAATGACATCTTAATTTGATTCTGGTATTTCCTTGTAATGTGTTACTTTCTGTCCCAAAAGTCACAATTATCCTAAAGAATTAGACTGGCCTTAATTTTAGTGGAAATGATTTGGAAGTGAACATGTGGTTCAAAGTTCTAAATTCATTTGTAGGAGTTGGGACCTGGAAATCTATTCTTTGAACTTTATTTAGTTTTCATTATTTACTGGACAAGAGAAAGGTATTTACTGAGTCTAAAGTGAATGCTTTCTGGATCCACTCTTTTTTTTTACATTTATTTTTATTTTTAAGATCTTATTTATTCATTTTTAGAGAGAGAGAAGAGAGGGGGAGAGAGAGAGAGAGAGAAAAAGAGGAGGGAAGAGCAGGAAGCATCAACTCCCATATGTGCCTTGACCAGGCAAGCCAGAGGTTTTGAAGGGGTGACCTCAGCATTCTAGGTCGAAGCTTTTATCCACTGCGCCACCACAGGTCAGGTTGGAACCACTCTTTAAAAATGCATAGTCCAGCCTGACCTGTGGTGGCGCAGTGGATAAAGTGTTGACTTGGAACGCTGAGGTCACTGGTTCAAAACCCCAGGCTTGACTGGTCAAGGCACATATGGGAGTTGATACTTCCTGCTCCTCCCCTGCCCCCCACCTCTCTAAAATGAATGAATGAATAAGTTCATGGTTCAAAGATGTCATGTGTCAAGTTAGCACATACATGTGCTTCTTTTGGCTATTTTCATTCAGTCTCTATGAACTGTGCTTTATGTTGTTGGAATATAGCTCTGCTATCAGTACTTTTACCAATTATGAGCTTTATAGTTTTTTCTTAAGTTTTTGCATTAAACTTACATAGTTGAAAGTCCATGTTGTCCTAAAATGTAAAATCCCACAGCTAAACACCATGGTTTTGTATTGCCACTCAGTCTTATGTTTTGCATTTTCTAAACCTTTGTGAACATATGTAAAAAAGAGTCTCTTACCCTAAAATATAAGCCTCACTGGGAACACGAACCTGTTTGGCCCTTTTATTTAAATTGAAATAATCAAATTATCTGTAGATACAGTATTTTAAAATATTTTTGATGACTCAATTTTTCTAGACTTTGTAACTTTCCAAAATAGAATTCCTTGTGTTCAAAATCCAGGCATTAAAAAATTATATATAACTTTGAACCAAAATGTACATTTCTCTTTGGTAAATATTTTAACAGTTGCTTTGCCGGTTTTTTTAAATGCTGAGATATTATAGTTTTTGTCTCCAAATTGATAACTAAAGGGAGTGCTCAGCCCCGTTTGGTAAGTTGGTTTATCCGTGCCTTTGGAAGGTGATGCTTGGGTAGTTTACAAATCACAAAAGTAGAGAACATCTTTAAGAACCTGCCAGGAGTCTTTCTCTAGTGCAGAAACATCTGCAGTGTAGCAGCTTTCCGTAAGCGACTATGCCTTACCTATTGAGACATACTAGACCGTGATTCTTAGGGAAGCTCTGGCAGAGATTGATACAATTCTGTATAGCATTGGAGATTGGACATGGAAGGCTAGAAAGACTTCTGTGACCCACTCATTCTTCCTTCCATGGGTGTTCCAGCGCAGTAACTCTGGACGCCTGGCTGAATGTGGAATTCCATCAGGACTGGAGACTCGGTCTGCTCTCTTCCTTTCTCTTCTTACTATAAAACCACATGGGATTTCTCTATATAGTACATCTCATATAGTACATTGAATTCATATTAAACTATTCAAAAGCCAAAAAAAAAAAAAAGTTTCACTTGGAAGTTTTCTTTAAAACTCTAGTAAGGGATTGGAAAATGTTATTTTGAACTAGCTGCCTTTGGGTCCCGTTGTTACTGTATGGGCCAGGGTTATGGTCTCCCTGGGCTTTGAATCCAGCAGACACGCCCTGGCAAGGAATGCCTTTTGCTCTTTTAGTTTCCCTACATTTCTTGTAAGGGGCAAGATTCTTACAGCTTATTTTTTCAGTGAGCAATAGCAGGTATTGTCCTCTACTTACCCTTTCCCAGATGTGGGGAAAATAAGAACACCTGGTGAATTATTCTTGGTGTTGACCCTGTTTTCCCTCCTTTGATAGTCTTCAGATTACTAGAAATTTAATTGATGTGACTATATTTGGAAAAGGTCAGATATGCTAAGACTTTGATTTTGCTTTTGTAGAGAGGGATCATGTATCTTTGCATTCTTAAGATACCCAGGGTACTCAGTCCCTGCCAGGTTAAACTTGATAAGTGGCAAATACATTTGAGAGTTTTGTTAAATTTAATTAACCATATCATTATGTATTGTGAAGTGCCACAGCCCATGTTACCTGTACTGAATCTTAAGGTCTCCTCTTTTATATATTGTATGAATGTATAATTAACTTTTCTATATCTCTTTTCTTCCAAAAAGCTCAAAATGCTTCACATATCTTATCTTTTACATTCAACAACATCCCTGTGAGGTAGGTAGAAGGCAGGTATTATTACCTTCATTTTACAAATAAAAGATCTGAAGCATAGAGAGTTAAAGTGACTTGCTCAAGTTCAGTGTCTTGGTGGCAGAACTTGGATTAGACCTTGCTCTCAACTGTAGTCATGAGCTCTTCCTGTGGCTGCATCAGAGCTTAGCAGTCAGAAGGCTCTCAGTTGATGATGTACAGTGTTAGCACAAATAAGGGATCCATAATTTCAAATTTTATTTTGGTAAACATTGAAATGTTTTATACTAAACTTAAGATGAGAGTTAGTTTTCTAAATTTGTAACTCTCAGGGAAGTATAAGATTGATCAGCATGGGCTTTGAGTTGAATTGTCTATCCCTCAGATCTCATCAGAAGTAGTACATAATACAAATATATAAATTCAACCTCTGTATGTTTTCTTCTATGTTTTATGCTGGGACTGTCTGGAGATCTTTGTAAGTAATCAAAGCTGGCCCTTTGTCTTTAATTTTGGCTTTCAGGGAACTCAGGGATTCTGTTTATCCCAATTAAAACTCATGTTGAGGTATTTGGATTTGTCTTAATTTTTGCAACTTCAAAATTGATAATTTCATCCTGGAATTTGTTAAAAATCGCTTATTTTCTTGAAACACATAATGTAATGAATGGATCATGATATGGATTGGGATAGGTAAATCCCCATTTATCAACATATCTGTATCATCTAAGATGAGGTAAAGTTCAGTGGTCGAAACAAGCTTATAAAAGGGCAGTTACAGCTGATGAGGTTCATTTCTAACTTAGAATTCAGTCAGGCTTCTTCTTGTAATTTTCAGACGTATATTATGTATTGATGAAAAGGGTTTATGCAAATCACTTATGGAATAAACATAGTAAGGGATGAGGTTATGCGATTTGCTAGCCAGTGTGGAGCGTGGCTTATAGTCAACAATCACATTTCCTGATCAAAGCTCTGCTGTGCTATCAAGCAAGACACTTCTCACTGTGGATACCTCTTTTGTAGAATGTGGTTAATAATACCAGCCGATCTCCTAGGGCGCTGTGTAGACTCGCCCCTGTCAGGCACTGCATCTTATACAGCATCTTGAGCTCAGAAGAGGAGTAGTTAAATGGAGCTCTGTGTCATACTCATCAGACATCTTCCCCGAACAATGATTCTTCTGATTCTGCTAATTTTGGACAGAGTTTGCATTGTCTTTTGAGGAAAATGAATGTATCACTTAGTCAAAAAGCTGTAAAAATACATAGCTCTTTCCCTACTTTCTTCCTCAGAGCCCTATGAATTTGTCTCTCTTGAGTGGCTGCAAAAGTGGTTGGATGAGTCGACACCGACCAAGCCTATCGATAATCATGCCTGCCTGTGTTCCCATGACAAGCTGCACCCTGATAAAATATCGATTATGAAGAGAATATCTGAATATGCAGCTAACATTTTCTACAGTAGATATGGTGGAGGACCAAGACTAACTGGTAATTTCAGATGTCTTCTCTACATTAAAAAAAAAAAACAACAAAAAATAAAAAACAAGAGTAATGCTGTAAGTCCTCATATTGCTTTTATGATCATTTGACCCAAATTATGCTAGACCAAATGTTCTTTACACACACAAAAAAAAGATTTGTTAAATAAAGTAGAAGTTAAACAGCTTTATAATGGCATATTTATAATGATAGAAAAGAAACTGATACTGCTCATTTAGTTTCTTTTTGCTTTTGTATTCCTTCTTAAAGCAGACAAAATAGGATACTTTTGAGAAAATTGCCTGGTAGCATGTGGTTGCTTTATATACATTATTCTTCAAAACACTGGAACCCTGGGCTGGTTGATTACAAATCTTATGCCTCCCTGCTCTAGTGACCTAACAGTGTGAGATCTGCAGGTTGTTATTTCGCCTGTGATTGGAACCTATGTGATCCTGCCTGGAATATAGAGCTGTCTATAACCACATAGATCCATAATCTATTTGGTTCTGGTTACCTCTCCTTGTTTTCTTTTTTTTTTTTTTGTATTTTTCTGAAGCTGGAAACGGGGAGAGACAGTCAGACAGACTCCCGCATGTGCCCGACCGGGATCCACCCGGCACGCCCACCAGGGGGCAATGCTCTGCCCCTCCGGGGCGTTGCTCTGCTGCGACCAGAGCCACTCTAGCGCCTGGGGCAGAGGCCAAGGAGCCACCCCCAGCGCCCGGGCCATCTTTGCTCCAATGGAGCCTTGGCTGCGGGAGGGGAAGAGAGAGACAGAGGAAGGAGAGGGGGAGGGGCGGAGAAGCAGATGGGCGCTTCTCCTGAGTGCCCTGGCCAGGAATTGAACCCGGGACTTCTGCACGCCAGGCCGACGCTCTACCACTGAGCCAACCGGCCAGGGCCTCCTCATTTTCCTTTTTAACTGGCAACACAGGTCTCACCCCCATCCCCACCCAGTCTGTAGATGAGTCTAATAAACAAAATTGTATGATGACCATCCTCTTTTTCCCTAAATGTTATTTTCTGATTATGTACAGCTTACTGGATAAAAACTGACATTTAACTACATAGTTGAATCCTTCTCTTGTACACATAGGAAGTTTTGCTTTCTAAATTTCTGATTTTGATTTACAATAAACTGCAATGCGACAATCTTTCAAAGCGTCAAATTTCATGTGATTCCTGGAACTGTGTTTTAAAGTGGGCCTTTGATTTTTCTTTTCCCTTTTGTGTTCTGTGCTTGAACTGTTCACCTGAGGCTCTTAGACAATATATTTGTAGTTGTCAGATACATTGAATTTGGATCTAAATCCTGTAAAATATTGAATTTCATGGTATAGATAGTTGTGACATTATGCTATTTCATCTCTTACAACATTTCTGTCTTGGTATTTACAATACTAAATAACTAAGGATCTATATTGCTATATTGTCAAAATTTGTGACTTTGGTCTAGAATTCTTTTATGTTTTGTGAATTCTGACAACGTTTTCCTAACAGGACATCTGTATGTGAATGCATTATATTGTCTTCCATGCTCTCTTGCTCCTAGTGAAAGCCCTGTGTAAGGAATGTGTAGTAGAGCGTTGTCGTGTGTTACGTCTGAAGAACCAACTAAATGAAGACTATAAAACTGTTAATAACCTGCTAAAAACAACAGTAAAGAGGTATGCTCCACAGCGTATATTGTTTATGATAAAACTAAAAAGAATTTTAAGTAATAATGCCTGACCTGATGGAGGCTCAGTGGACAGAGCGTTGGACTGGGATGCAGAAAACCCAGGTTCGAAACCCTGAGGTCACTGGCTTGAGCACAGGCTCATCAGCTTGAGTGCGAGGTCGCTGGCTTGAATGTGGGGTCGCTGGCTTGAATGTGGGATCATAGACATGACCCCATGGTCGCTGGCTTGAGCAAGGGGTCACTCGCTCTGCTGTGACCCCTTGGAAAAGCAGTCAGTGAACAACTAAGGTGCCGCAACGAAGAATTGATGCTTCTTATCTCTCGCCCTTTGTGTCTGTCTGTCCCTATCTGTCCCTCCATCTCTGTCACACACGCAAAAAAAAAAAAAAAAAAAAAAGTAAGTAGCTGATCATATTTATTTATTTAGAGACAGAGAGAGAGATAAGCATCAACTCATAGTTGTGACACCTTAGTTGTTCATTGATTGCTTTCTCATATATGCCTTGATTGGGCATGGAGGGAGCTCTAGTTAAGCCAGTGATCCCTTGCTCAAGCCAGCGACCCCTTGCTCAAGCCAGCGACCTTGGGATCATGTTGATGATCTTGCCATCAAACTGACGACCCCACACTCAAGCTGGATGAGCCCACAATCAAGCTGGCGGTCTTGGAGTTTTGAACCTGGGACCTCAGCATTCCAGGTTGATGCTCTATTCACTGCGCCACCACCAGTCAGTTACAAGTAGCTGGTTATTTTTAGATAGTAGAGAGTTGGGGTGTTTTGAAGAAAGAAGGGTGATGATGTGGGTGGCAGAGCAAGATTAAATTTTGCATGATTGCCAGTGTGGCAAAGATTTAAAGAAGCTGAGTCACACACCCTTTGCAACGTATTCCATCCATTAGAAAGATGGGGCAGAGCCGTGGATCTGAAGCCTGACCACACGAGGCAGGGTATAGCCTGTGGTTTGGCATAGAATTATAGAAAGCTCATGTTGGAAAGTTGTCCTTCCCAGCTGGGGGTGTCCATCTTAGAGAGGCTGAATCAGTGATCAGTGTGCTGACAAATGGTACCCAGTGGGGCATCCTTGTCAGAAACCGCCAAGATCCTTAGGGCATGTCAAGCTCCACTCCATAGAGTACCTATAGACTCAGGACCCAGTAGACTCAGATGGCATTTAGTATTTCTGGGTTTGCTTTAAATTGTGTATTTCTCAAACAGATTAATCTAGTTCACAATTTTGGTCATTCCACAAACAGCCTACTGAGTCCCCTAAATGTGTGTTTATGTATAGATGTGTATGTATATATGTGAGTGCCTCTCTGTTTACTTAGAGGCACAGCTGTGTGTAGCTGTGAATAGTAATCGTGTGAAAGAACTCGGCCAGTTGACTGGTGCGATTGGCGTGAATATAAATGAGGGTGAGGAGACGCAGGGTACGATTTAGGATGAAAACAAAATATGAAATATGTGCAATTCAGCAGTGAGGAGTAAAAATGGCTAAAATGAGGAAGTGGGTTAAAGAAATTATATACATAAAAGTAGATTTTGAGTGTTCACAATTCATTTTACCTTGTGACCTTTACAAGGAAAGAAGGGAGGAGGATGTTAGGAACATGACTTGCATGATTTGACTTTCTCTCTGTTCCTCAGCAACGATGGATTTTGGGTGGGAAAATCGTCCTTGCGTAGTTGGCGCCAGCTGGCTCTTGAACAGCTCGATGAGCAGGATGGTGACACGGACCAAAGCAATGGGAAGATGAATGGCAACACCTTGAATAAAGGTACCATCTAAAACCTCAGTAGATGGTTGGGAGTTATACCACAAAATTGTAAACATTTGTTTTTAGTAAAATTGGTTTACTTCCCATCCGGGTAATTTTAAAGAAAACTTTCATTAAACCTAAAGCTCTCAAAAATGTCTCAGAAAAAAAATTTTAAATTTAAGTTATCAACCTTGAGCAAGGGTCAATGGTTCAGCAACTCATGGGAGGAATTCTTTATAACCTGACATGCGTTGGGCTCAGAGTCTCTCTAGTTAATCACATGCAAAATTAATTTGAATTCTGCTGCAGACTAAAATTTTTAGTAGTGCTGCCAATTTCAGAGTTATGTTGTTAGCTCAGGATGCTTGAGGTAGGGGTCGTCTGCACTTACAGGCCGCCTTCGTCGAGGGAAGGCACTTGCTATTCCAGGAGAGAGGGCCACTTTTGAATAGCCTTTTTTTTTTTTTTAGATTTTATTTATTCATTTTAGAGAGAGAGACAGAGAGAGAAGGGAGGGAGGAGCCGAAAGGATCAACTCCCATATGTGCCTTGACCAGGGAAGCCCAGGGTTTTGAACCAGCAACCTCAGTGTTCCAGGTCAATGCTTTTACCCACTGTGCCACCACAGGTCAGGCTGAATAGCTTTTTGCTTATAAGTTTTCTGAGCTTTTTGAGGCTATGCTTTCCTAATATGTTAGTGTAAGTAAACCACTCAAACTTATTTTTATAACCAGTGTTTTATAAGATATCAAGGGAAATAAGGCACAGGAACTATTTTTAGATTAAAAAAACAAACTAGTGTTGGTTTACTAATTCAGAGGTCCATAAGCAATTATTTCACTAAATTTTCTTACCTCCAAATGCTAGTTTGTACACATATATACCTTTTATCATTTTAATATTCTTAACCATTTTACTAAAATACTTTATATTTTCTGCATTCAAGCATGTTTTATATCACTGAATTTCACTTGCTGTTGATTTCCCATATCTACCTTTTTGAGAAAATAAAAAAACCAAAGCCACTCTTAGTTTTAAGCTATAATTTTTCACACTTTTAAATTTGAAGAGTTTAAATAAATTTCTAGAACTTGCTGGATCAGAGAATTAAACCCATATGTAATTGCCATAAACTGACAACTATGGTTAGTTTCCTCCAGAATTTATACTGGGAACTTGTTTCTGCATGCTTTTGTCAATATAAAGAGGACATCAGTCACGTGCATTTTTTCCAGTCTGATAGATATATTAAAAAAGATGGCCTGACCTGTGGTGGCGCAGTGGATAAAGCGTCAACCTGGAAATGCTGAGGTTGCCAGTTCGAAACCCTGGGCCTGCCTGGTCAAGGCACATATGGGAGTTGATGCTTCCTGCTCCTCCCCCTTCTCTCTCTCTCTCTCTATCTCTCTCCTCTCTAAAAAAAAAAAAAAAAAAAAAGGAAAACGATGTAGCGTTGTCAAGGTTTATATATCTTCCAAATCATCACTGAGTTTGGCCATCGTCCTATATTTGAGACGTTACTTGTATTTGTGCGTGTGTGACAGAGAGAGGAGACGACAGAGTTACCTGGTCATGTCCTTCCTTTGCTCATTTCTGTACTTGAACTTTTTAATGTTTAGTAAATATTCTTTATATGTGTATTAAGTATGTGATCATGTTCCCAGTATCCACACTGCAAAGTAACGCTGATAACCATGTGAGCAAGTAATTAAAGTAGATATTGGAAGAGAAATGTTAAAAGGAAAAACGGAGTTCTTGTTATATGTGTTTGACTTTAAAGGTTAAGTTTTTATTTCATTAGCCTCTGAAGCTTTCTGTTCAACCCCTAAAATAATAGGTAGGAGAGAATGACATGACATGTAGATGATTAACTTGACTCTGAAACCATGACTAGAACTAATGGAAGGGTATGTAAATTATTTTTCAGTTTGAAAAAAGGCACATTTTCTTACATAACCTTAAGTCTTTAAAAAGTAAAACTGCCATTCAGGTATTATTCTCTCCTTTTAAGGGAAAGAAATATAATACTTGGCAGAACTGTGTAGGAATCACTTGGGTCTAATTTTTAGAATGTTTTAAAGTTTTCTTTGTTCAGAATTGCACAGAGTATTATCTCTGCCACTTTGAACTTTAAATACAGCAGCCAGGGAAGTTACTGTCTGTATTTCTTTTGATTAGATGAATCAAAGGAAGAAAGAAAAGAAGAGGAGGAAGAATTAAATTTTAATGAAGACATCCTATGTCCACATGGTAAGCTAGAAGCATGAGTCTTCTGTTGTTAGTCAGACTTTAGCATACTGTAAATATTTTGATAAATGTTTTGTGCTTTCTCTTAGGAACGAGACCCTAATACGCCAGCCATGGTGTTCTGCCTGTACTTGTTTCTGATGTTTCTTTTCTTATGCCCTACTTAACTCTTAGTTTCTGCTGCCTGATTTCATGCCAATGCTTCTCAACCTTTTCTTCTTCACTCCTTGCAAAAAAATGTTTTATAAAATACAGAATAGGATTTCCCTCATATTCAGTTGAGAAGAAACTTTTTGTCACTTTGAGTCAAAGGAAGACTTTCAGTTACTTCCCATGACTGTCTGTCTAATTTGAACACTTTGAGAACAGTGTTTCATATATTTCTTGTTGTTAGGGGTATTTTGGGTTTAGTTTTGTAGATATTTATTGACTAGCAACTACATACTCATAATCTCCAAATCCTTGTTAATCTTATATATTTGTTTATGTAGTTCTTATTTGGTCTTGTGAGTGCTTGCTTTTTTTTTTTTTTTCTTCTGAAGCTGGAAATGGGGAGAGACAGTCAGACAGACTCTCGCATGTGCCCGACTGGGATCCACCCGGCACGCCCACCAGGGGCGATGCTCTGCCCCTCCAGGGCGTCGCTCTGCCGCGACCAGAGCCACTCTAGCGCCTGGGGCAGAGGCCAAGGAGCCATCCCCAGCGCCTGGGCCATCTTTGCTCCAATGGAGCCTTGGCTGCGGGAGGGGAAGAGAGACAGAGAGGAAGGAGCGGGGGGGGGGGGGGGTGGAGAAGCAAATGGGCGCTTCTCCTATGTGCCCTGGCCGGGAATCGAACCCGGGTCCCCCGCATGCCAGGCCAACGCTCTACTGCTGAGCCAACTGGCCAGGGCCAGTGCTTGCTTCTAATAAGTAAATTTTTGCAAGGGATTTTTTATGTATGAGACATGATTATCCATCCATTCTGTTAGCACTATGGAGGTCAAGCAGGTGTCTGCTTCTGAGAGCCTTCTACTCTGTAAGTCTCCCTTCTTCTGCCCACTTTTCAAAACTCTGTCCTGGGAAAAATTAGACCCAGAGAAGTTGGGATGTCAGTGGTTAATACTACTAACCCACGCCTATGCATTTCTTATTGGGTGCTATTGTATTGCCAACAATCAGAATGCTTGTTGGTCCTAATGAATTCCTTATTTTAGTTCTTACTTCATTGGTTCCTTATGAACCAATACATGATGCCTCACACACACTAGTGCTTTTTATATCAAGGGTCCTTGATGACAATGGTGGTAATAATTATCACTTGCATGCTGATCTTTCTGGATATTGTCTCACTGCACTTAAGCTTAGTAGCAAAGTGGCCTTCTCATTTACCAAGCACACAGCCAGGGAGGGAGAGTCATCCTGAGATATGGATTCAGGTCTCTGGATCCCAAGCTCATCTGTCTTTCCCATCGCATCACCTGCTGCCCAGTTTGTCCCCCTTACACTAGAAGGGCACAACTGGAACACAGATGTGAGAGACGGCGTGGCATCCTGAGTGTTAGATTGAATAAGTAACTGGTAGGAGGCCGAGTGACTGGCCAAAAGCAGATTCGTTTTTCTCCTGATGCTTTCTGTCAACTCATATTTTACCTTCACAGCATAGATGTGGACACAGGCCACGTGCCTGCGTTGGGGGTGAGGAATGCTTGGTGCTGCCCCGCAGGTTGAAACAGTGCCAGATTCAGCTTGTCATCTTGTTCCTGAGCTCGTTGACTTTTGCTCTTCTGCCCACTTCTTGTCTCATCTTGTCATTTCAGTAGTGCAGTTTTGATTAGAAAGCGTGGCAGAGCTGACTGATTTCAGGGTGACACCCCCCCAGCAGACATTGTACACAAGAGCTGCTTTTTAGATCTTGAGCTTGGTCTGCAACTTGTTTGATTTTTGTTGCTGTACTTTGTTATCTAGTATTTTAAAAGTAAAGATCTCAACTACTGTTCCCGTGGACACCACCTGTCATTGTACCGTGCTTGGGCTACAGTGGGTTCTCCATAGGCATCTTCCATTCTCCATTCTCCTGCCAGGAAAATGCGGACCTGGCTGTCGCTGCTCTGGGCCAGTAGAGAGAAGAGGGCTGGGGAGTCTGCATTGTGTATGTGGAAACATTTACTTATCCCCACCTCAGCTCATGACCTCATTCACCTTTGTGTTTTGTGTCCCCTGGAGTAGAGGCCTGAGGTTTAATGTTGTCAGAGAAGCTGATGGTCTTTTTTTTTTTTTAAAGATTTTATTTATTGATTTTATTGGGTGGGGGACGAGAAGTATCAACTCATAGTTGGTTCACGTTAGTTATTCATTGATTGCTTGTCATATGTGCTTTGATTGGGCAAGCCCAGGGTTTCCAACCAGCGACCTCAGCATTCCAAATTGAAGCACTATCCACTGCGCCACCACACGTCATGCAACATCAACTTGTTCCACTAAGTTCCATTTAATTGTGTACTCATTGATTGCTTCCCTTATGGGCCTGGCCGGGCATTGAATCCACACCTTGGTGTGCTGGGATGATGTTGTATCCACTGAGCCACCAGCCAGGGCATCAGGCTTTCGTACCCGTTTCATTTGGTTGGATAACCTTTCTATAACTTACCTTGTTTGTACCTTGTTTGCTTAGCAGATGGGCACTGTTTTGTTTTGTTACACATTCTTCTTTGGATGTGCCATGGCCCAAGTTATTACTGTTCGAACTAGATTTTGAGGGAGAGAGAGTATTTATTCAGAATCTAAGATTATTGCTAACTAGATTTCTATTTTACCAGAAGAATCTTTGAGGGTTAGGTTATCCAGTATGTTTGGTGAATTAAATCTCTCGTTGACTGGTTTGCTCTTGTCTTGAGAAGTGTTGGCTACCCCAGTGGTCCCCAACCCCCTGGGCTGTGGACTGGTACCGGTCCGTGGGCCATTTGGTACCGGTCTGCAGAGAAGGAATAAGTAACTTAACATTATTTTTGTTTTATTTATATTTAAGTCTGAACGATGTGGTTTTTGTTGTTGGTTGTTTTTTTTTGTATTTTTCTGAAGCTGGAAACGGGGAGAGACAGTCAGACAGACTCCCGCATGCACCCGACCGGGATCCACCCGGCATGCCCACCAGGGGGCGATGCTCTGCCCCTCCGGGGCGTCGCTCTGCCACCACCAGAGCCACTCTAGCGCCTGGGGCAGAGGCCAAGGAGCCATCCCCAGCGCCCGGGCCATCTTTGCTCCAATGGAGCCTTGGCTGCGGGAGGGGAAGAGAGAGACAGAGAGGAAGGAGGGGGGGTGGAGAAGCAAATGGGCGCTTCTCCTATGTGCCCTAGCCGGGAATCGAACCCGGTCCCCCACACGCCAGGCCGATGCTCTACTGCTAAGCCAACCGGCCAGGGCCTGAACGATGTTTTATTTTTAAAAAATGACCAGATTCCCTCTGTTACATCCGTCTAAGACTCACTCTTGACTCTTGTCTTGGTCACATGATACATTTATCCATCTCACCCTAAAGGCTGATCCGTGAAAATATTTCCTGACATTAAACTGGTCCATGGCCCAAAAAATGTTGGGGACCACTGGCTTACACAAAGGATTAAATTGATTGGCTTTCCCCTTTCTAGTTTAAGAAACTAATTTATTGTAGGATACAAGTCTTAATTCCTAAAAACTTTTTTTTTAAAGATTTTATTTATTCGTTGTAGAGAGGAAAATGGGAGAGAGCACGGGAAAGAGAGAGAAGTATGGGGAGGGCAGGAAGCATCAACTCCCATATGTGCCTTGACCAGGCAAGCCCAGGGTTTCGAACCGGCAACCTCAGCATTCCAGGTCTATGCTTTATCTACTGTGCCACTACAGGTCAGGTCCTAAAAGCTCTTATCACAAGTAAAAGTTAATTATTGTGAGGTCGTAAATAATATTCAGATATATTAAATCATGGTATTATTAAAATGATGTAAAACAATTTAGAAACATGGCTAAGAAGAAGAGTAGAGGACTTTGTAGTTATTACCAATCAAACTGCAGTAAAATGACTTACTAAAATAATTCCCTAATTTTAGAAATAAATTTGGGTTATTCTTTTCTAATCATGAGTTATGCACCAGCAGCATTTAAGTCAGTCAACAAGTAGAAGTACTCCCACATCAGTACAGCAGGCGGTCCATCCAGAATGCCTTTGGAATCCTATTGAAACGTGTGCTTATATTATTGTTTCCTTCTTTCTTTCCAATTTTTAACACCAGTTGAGTTATACCACTTAATATACAGAAGAAGAGCTTTAAAAAAAAAAGTAAAGGAAGAAAAAGGGAAACCACTTTAAAAAAACTGCCACTTCTGGGCACAATTTTAATTGCCTTGGAGTTCTTTCTAAAAAATCAGGTCATAGAAATTTATCTTAATCCTTATTATGGCTGCATTATATTTCACTATAAAGATATGTACTATCTTAGCATTTGATAATCCAATTAATCTTTTAAAAAAAATTCCCTGTTTCTGAGGGTAGACATGTTGGAGTAAGTTGTTGTAGCCTCAGGAAATTTAAGTTAATAAGCCTACTCAGAAAGAAAGTTAATTTTTACATCGTGACCTATTTTTCTCTGCTATTAAGTTTATTAATGCAAAGTAATATTTTCTTGGGATTATTCAAAGCTCAATAATAAGAGGTGAAGGGTGGAAGTTAAGAAGATATATTTCTAGGTATTAGAAATTGTGGGGCTTGAATGAGACAGACCTGGGATCATATCCCAGCTTCATTACTCACCAGCTGTGGTGGTCCCTGGGTATATTAATTTTTCTGAATCTCATTTTGTTTATTATGTTGAAGCCAAGAATGCTGATACTGTATTTAGAAAGTCTCTGGCTTTATTACTCTTAATAAACATGAGGTGAGGTACCTAGCCCGTAGTGGGGGTAGAAAGAAACAAACATACGGCTTCGGAAACTTAAAGATGGCTTTCTGGGTAATGATCCATATAGGTATAAGTGCAGTTCATTCATTTATGAAGGGGAACAGCTGCAACAGTGAAAACTAGAACCACAAATGGAGTGAGATGGAGAGTGGGGCAGAGCGGCCCCGGGAAGCTGGAGATAGGTGTGCCAACAGAGGGGTCCGAGGAGGGGCTGCCGAGGTTGCAGCTTGCTGCCGTCTGGGCTTCCCGTGACCTTCCGAGAAGAGGCAGGGTGGTGGTGACGAGTGCTGTTTTTCTTCTCTTGAGGGATTTTTAAGGATCCACAGGGTTGGGTGATGGGAGTAGCAAACCGATTAATTGGCTGTCATCTGCAGATGGTTTTACACTTGTGCAATAGATCGCTTTATTACTTACCTGTGAATCAATAAAAGAATGGACCTGAGAGGGTTGGACGCCACGTTGAAAATACCATTTTAATTCGGGATGAGTTCAGTACAGCAACACAGTCAAATGGGAGAAAATACAGTCCGTGGGAGATTGTGACATTTGAGTGTGGGCGGAGATGACACGCATTATACAGCCCAGCCTCGCGCGGAGACCCCAGGGCCCCTGGAGGCCTCGTTTGCTGGCAGGGGGAAAGAGGCCATGCACGACTCGAGTCTCGTACATGTGTGTTTATCTCCCGGTTTCTCAACCACAGCTGCAGGGGAAGGACCTAAAGGAATGGCTCCTTTAGATTTAGGTGAAATTTTTAAGAACTAGAGATTTTTGAAATGAAGGAAAGAGAGAGAATTGAACTTTAGCAAAGAAAGAAGAGAATATTTCTTAGGTTTAATAGAAAATATATTTTTGGAGGCTATATATTGGCTCTAGCTTTTTCCTTTTTTTTCAAATGTAATTTTTTTTTCTAACTCAGGGGAGTTGTGCATATCTGAAAATGAAAGAAGGCTTGTTTCTAAAGAGGCCTGGAGCAAACTGCAGCAGTACTTTCCAAAGGCTCCCGAGTTTCCAAGTTACAGAGAGTGCTGTTCACAGTGCAAGGTACTGAACGCTATGCTGGCAGGGCTGCCTCCTCCCTGCTCGCTCCCGGAGAAGTGGCACTGTTCTAACACGGGTGTCGGGAAGAGGCCAGTCCTGTGCTGGCAGCGGGAGAGGGTTGACCGCCTCATTCTCTTTTCAGATTTTAGAACGAGAAGGGGAAGAAAACGAAGCCTTACATAAGATGATCGCAAACGAGCAAAAGACTTCTCTCCCAAATTTGTTCCAGGACAAAAACAGACCTTGTCTTAGTAACTGGCCAGAGGTATAATGAGCCCCACCAAGGGTAGAATTCATCTCATCTTTTTAAAGGCTCTTCCCAAATTCCTCCCTTCCCTTTCCCGATGGACTGTTTCCCAACTGCCCAGAGCTTCTCTTGTCCTCATCTGTTTAGTTTATCTAATCAGAGGGCTTTACTCTAGTTCTACTTCTTGGTAGAGGACTGCGTTTCCATTTTATTTATAAAACTTAGAAAAGGAAAACCATGGTGCGTGGAAAAACATTTCCCCCTAAAGGATTTAGGTTAAGAATGTGGTGAGTGAATGGCTGTTTTTATGTGACTTTCCCATTCTAGGATACAGATGTCCTCTACATTGTGTCGCAGTTCTTCGTAGAAGAATGGCGGAAATTTGTCAGGTAGAATCCAAAATTTTACTTTCTCTTTTCTTGGGTTGATTTTAGTGTCTTTAGGAAATCATAGATTCCCAATAATGATACCCTTGTGGTTACTTTTACTAGCATAAATGGAAAGCTTTCTTTTAAGTTAAATGAATAATCAAGCACATTTATTTACTTAAAATATCTCTCATTTTTAAATAATTATCCTAAAAATCTCTTTAGCCATGCAGTAATGAAGTGTGTTGATCCTCCTTGTCTCATTCTGAGCAGGAAACCTACAAGATGTAGTCCTGTGTCGTCGGTGGGAAACAGTGCTCTTCTGTGTCCCCACGGGGGACTCATGTTTACATTTGCTTCCATGACCAAAGAAGATTCTAAACTGTGAGTTTCTTCTCTTCATGCAGTTTTTCTATTTCTAATGATTAGGAAAGTTTTCATCTGACATAAAGTTATTTTGAGGATCTAGTCCTGCCTGACCTGTGGTGGCGCAGTGGATAGAGCATTGACCTGAAATGCCGAGGTTGCCGGTTCGAAACCCTGGGCTTGCCTGGTTAAGGCACATATGGGAGTTGATGCTTCCTGCTCCCCCCCCCATCTAAAGTGAATAAATATATAAGTTAAAAAAAAAGAGAGAATCTAGTCCTTTGCTGAATTATGGCTTTATTTCTCTCTTAAATGAACTCCACTAGAGCGAGCACAGTTTTTTTAAAAAAGAGAGACCACTACCCCGTGACAGGCAGGAGGCGCCCAGGCACCCTGCTCTCTCGTGTCCTCCTCCTCCTGGGAGCCCTGCCTCCCGCTTTCACGCTGCTGGTAACAGTGTCCCTAGGTGGACTTCTTTTCCAGAACCACATGGGCAGCAGGGTCTTAGATGTAGTTTTCTATCTGTAGCCACCAGGCTTCATAAAATAGAGGAGGAGGGAGGCAGTGTGGCACGGAGCTGGAATTCTAGGGTCTTGAACCCAAATTTGGTTCTGCTCCTCAAGTGGTTCCTACAGGGCTCATCTGTGAAGTTACCATTTTGTCTAGAATTAATTTTTAAATAACTATATAAGAGAAGGAAGAATGCTCTGCCCTTGCCTATAAACCATGGAAAGAAAATTGAAACATAAATATTCCTCTGAGATGAAGCTCGCGTTACGGGGTGTATTATTCATGCATCAATGCTCGCACATCAGTTAAGGAAGCTTGGAGTGTATATGGACTTCCTTCTAGGATCCTGCCTCAGCTCTCTTCCTTTTTTTGTTTGTTTCTTTCTTTCTGTTGTTGTAAATGCCAGGCATCCAGGAAAATGCCTATAATAATAAAACCAATAAATATGGGCTGCCAACCAGTTTAAAAATTAAACAATTCAAGTATCATTGAAGGGCCCTCAGTCCTTTGTTTTTCCTTCATTCCTCCTTTTTTCACTTCATTCCTGATTCACAGTAACCACTGTACTGTAGTTGAGGGTTAATCAGTCTCAGAAGGTATTTCTTTAAACACACACACGCACACACACACACACGCTGCTTGTTAAATTTTTTTTTTTTAATAAATGGCATCATGGTGTATTTATCCTTCTGCAACAAACTTTTTTTTTCTCAGTTCAGGTTTTTGAGATTTAACCACATTGATTTTGTGACTCCAGCCCATGTCGTCTCACTGCTTTTTAGCATTCTTTTATGTAAAAAACCACTGTTCCTCATTGACAATGACCTGTCTTTCCCCCATGATTTTTTGTATTAAATGCTGATTTTGATTGTTTGGGTTTGGGAAGCTAATAGGTTATCTTAGTTCTCTTAATTTCCATGTGTCTTAAGGCATGTTGTGTTTTTTTGCACAGTATAGCTCTCATATGGCCCAGTGAGTGGCAAATGATACAAAAGCTCTTTGTTGTGGATCATGTAATTAACATCACAAGAACTGAAGTGGAAGATGTAAATCCTTCAGAAACACAGTATGTTTCTGAGCCTAGTAAGTTTTCATTTTCTCTTGCTTTGTATAGGGAAAAAATTGACCCTGTAATGGGAAGGAAGAATGTGTCAATATTCTGTTCTCTACTTAAAATGGAAGATTGCGTGGCAGTCCAAGCTAATAATACTCCCCAGGTGGGAGCTGTCATATAATCATCTCATTATTTGCATGTTTATTTGTTGATGGTAAATGGGTTTCCTTATTACTGTTTGCCTATAACAGAATACAATAATGAATAGGAAGTAGAAGTAATTGTTTAATGAATACTTGCTGGTGACTTTGATACATGTTTTTGGATCTTTGTTTCTTTGACAGTCATTCCTCAGCCACTTCTCTTCTGCTTTTCTTTAGAACTCTGTCCAGAATGCAGAGAGGGCTTACTGTGTCAGCAGCAGAGGGACCTGCGTGAATACACTCAAGCCACCATCTATGTCCATAAAGTTGTGGATAATAAGAAGGTAGCAGTCCCTCTTAATAGCCATGACTAATTACGATCAAGCTTGTTTTTCTGACTTGCTATTGGAGTTTCACTGAGGACTGCCTGGGATCACATTTGTGATCCTTGGAGCTATTTGGTATCGGAATTAAAATTAGACAAGAACTGGAAATGAATAGTTACGTGATTGTGTGTGGATTTAGCCAGTTATTAATTTGATGCACAAATACTTACTGAGTGTCACTTGTGTGCCAGGAATGGTTTTATTGCTGGGAATACAGTGATCAAGAAGACAGAGTCTTGACCCTCAAGAATATTTGTACGTAGTAAGAAGATTAAGGATAAACCCATAAATTCATAAACTCATAATCTGTAAATTAATTGGATTTCACAGAGGGAGGAGTGTTTTGAACTTAATTTGGCAGGGTAGCATGAGAGACGGATAGAGGTGGAGGTGACAGTGTTCGATAGGAAGTAGACTGGAACGGCGACTTGGGTCCAGCCTAGGAAGGGTGTTCCAGGTGAGGGGAAGAAGGGCTAAAGGGACAAGCCCCGTGTGCCCACGCCATAGGAGGAGCATCTTTGTATGTAGAGCGGCATTGTCCAGGAGAACTCTCTGCAGTGAGAGAAATGTTCTGTATCTCTCCCGGACACGTGTGACTATGGAGCACATGAGTTATGGCTAGGGGGACTGAGACTGGCTTTTTAATTCATTTAAATTTAAATAGCCAAACATGGCCACTGGATACCATAGTGGGCAGCACGGGTCTAGAGTGAAGTTTCTTCCCAAGATGGATAATGATAGGATGAGGGAAATAGGCTTTTGGATATTATACATCATAGAAATGGATTTTATTCTAAGATACAAGCCACTGGAGAGTTTCAGGCAGTATTAGGGTGTGATCTGATTTATGCTTTAAAATGGTCATACCGGCCATGGTGTTTGGAGTTGGTAAGGGCATAACAGGAATAAGGAAGGCCAGTTTAGTGCCTCTTGCATCGGTGTACAAGGTAAGTGAATTAGTAGATGGATTTGGGTATATTTTTGGGACAGAGGTGTTAAAACTTGCTATGGATTGGATTTGGAGCATTATTTATTTTTTATTTTTTTATTTTTTACTTTATTATTTTTTTATTATTTTTTTTACAGAGACAGAGTCAGAGAGAGGGATAGACAGGGACAGATAGACAGGAATGGAGAGAGATGAGAAGCATCAATCATCAGTTTTTCGTGGCAACACCTTAGCTGTTCATTGATTGCTTTCTCATATGTGCCTTGACCAGGGGGCTATAGCAGACCAAGTAACCCCTTGCTGGAGCCAGTGACCTTGGGTCCAAGCTGGTGAGCCTTGCTCAAAGCAGATGAGCCCACGCTCAAGCTGGCGACCTCGGGGTCTCGAACCTGGGTCCTCCGCATCCCAGTCTGACACTATCCACTGCGCCACCGCCTGGTCAGGCATGGATTTGGAGCATTTTTAAAATTTATTATTGGGAATGACTTATAGGTAGATCTTGACTCGGATCTCTGGACATCTTATTAATTTGATTCTAAAGTTTTTGGAATTAAAGACAAAATAGAATGCATTTTATTTGATAGTTACCAAACACAATTGTTATAGAAGGGCAACTTACAAATTATGCTGTAAAGGTCTATGGTTCTGCTTTACAAGTTGAACTAAGTAAGATCTTCACTTGCTAAAAGTTAAAATTAGTTTGAAAATGCATAGTTATGTTACTGTATGTGGATTTAGCCATTATTAATGAGAAAATGAAGTTAATGAGCATAAATGTCTCAATTTTCCCCTTAAAATAAAAAAATATTTGTTTACATATTCATTTGTATCTAGTATAAATTAGTATTCAATTGAGCTAAGGTTTTATTATTTGACTTTAATAGTATTTCATAGTGCAAAAGGGCCCTTCGTTTTCACCCTTTATCTTCTCAATCTTTTTTACTAAAGATTTTATTTTTTTATTTTAGAGAGAGACATAGAGACAAAGGGTGGGGGAGGAGCAAAAGCATCAACTTATAGTTGCCCCTCCTATGTGCCTTGACGGGGCAAGCCCGGGGTCTCAAACCAACAACCCCAGCAATACAGTTTGATGCTTTTTCCACTGCGCCCACACAGGTCAGGCTCAGTCTTTTTTTTTTTAAATTGAATTTATTGGGGTGACATTGGAACATCTTCTCAGTCTTTTTTTTCTTTCTTCTCTGACGTGAGAAGTGGGGAGGCAGGCAGACTCCCTCATGTGCCTGACCGGGATCCACCCAGAATGCCCACTAGGGGTGATGCTCTGCTTATTTGGGGCGTTGCTCCCTTGCAAGCAGAGCCATTCTAGCGCCTGAGGCAGAGGCCATGGAGCCATCCTTAGCACCCAGGCCAACTCTGCTCCCATGGAGCCTTGGCTGTGGGAGGGGAAGAGGAGATAGAAAGAAAGGAGAGGGGGAAGGGTAAAGAAGTAGATGGTTGCTTCTCTTGTGTGCCCTGGCTGGGAATTGAACCTGGGACTTCTACATGCCGGGCCGATGCTCTACCACTGAGCCAACTGGCTAGGGCCATCTCAGTCTTAAGGGGCATTGTGACTCTTCTGTCTGAACTGTTTGAGACCTTGGAAAAGGCCTGACAGTCAACGTAGTACAGAAAATGGAGAGCATTTGTGAACTCCTGCAAACTAGCATCATTGTAAAAGCCTGATAATGATAACTGTTCTGTAGACATGCAAGAATAAATCTGAGCCCTGGCCGGCTGGCTCAGCGGTAGAGCGTCGGCCTGGCGTGCGGGGGACCCGGGTTCGATTCCCGGCCAGGGCACACAGGAGAAGCGCCCATTTGCTTCTCCACCCCCTCCCTCCTTCCTCTCTGTCTCTCTCTTCCCCTCCCGCAGCCAAGGTTCCATTGGAGCAAAGATGGCCCGGGCGCTGGGGATGGCTCCTTGACCTCTGCCCCAGGCGCTAGAGTGGCTCTGGTCGGCAGAGTGACGCCCCGGAGGGGCAGAGCATCGCCCCCTGGTGGGCAGAGCATCGCCCCTGGTGGGTGTGCCGGATGGATCCCGGTTGGGCACATGCGGGAGTCTGTCTGACTGTCTCTCCCCGTTTCCAGCTTCAGAAAAATCCAAAAAAAAAAAAAAAAAAAGAAGAATAAATCTGAGGGCCCTGGCCGAGTGGCTCAGTGGTAGAGTGTTGGCCTGGCATGTAGATGTCCCAGGTTCAATTGCTGGTCATAGCACATGGGAAGTGTTTATCTCTTCTCCACCCCTCCTCCTTCTCTCTCTCTCTCTCTCTCTCTCTCTCTCTCTCTCTCTCTGTCTCTCCCTCCCTCCCTCTTTCTCCCCCTCAGCTATGGTTTTAGATTGGTTCAAGCAATTGTCCTTGGGTGCTGAGGATGGCTCTGTGGCCTTTGCCTCAGGTGCTAAAAATGGCTCCGATGCTGAGCAATGGAGCAAGGGCCCCAGATAGGCAGAGCATCACCCCCTAGTGGGCTTGCTGGGTGGGTCCCAGTCTGGGTGCATGCAGGAGTCAGTCTCTCTGTCTCCCCTCCTATCACTAAAAAATTAAAAAATAATAATAATAAATCTTAGGATAAAAACTAACATGTTAAAAGAGTACAAAAGGTGGAGAGTTCCTGAGTCTTAATCCTGTTTGGTCTGTTATCCCACCATTGGTAAAGGTGCCCCTTCTGGATATCTCAGCTGTGGGGAAGTGGGGAGGGTGTTTACCCCTGAGAAGTGTGGGGCTTAAACCCCAAGTGGGCTCCCTGGCTTGGAGCATCAGAGCTGGGAAGAGGCACCCACACAGTACTAGGCTGTGAAAAGCCACAAGGTTTCTGTCTTCCAGAAAGAAATGGGAGTCTGCAGAGACGTAGGCACCCTCTTAAAGGGTCAACGCACAAAATGTCATTCTCAGCCATTTACCTGGGCTCCAGCAGAGGGAGGCCTGAGTGGACTAGAGTTGCATGAGGAGATTCTTGGGTTTAGGGCTTCGGGGAGAGACACCAGGATCTCTGTGCTGCTGAGTCATTTTCCAATACCACAGTCACCGTCTTTCTTGAGTGGAAACTCCCCTCCATGCAGCATCAGCCTGGGGGAAAGCACTTATCCCACCATCTGGACACCCTCTCGCCCTACCCTGCAGAGATCAGGCCCTGCTGAGAAATCGGTGGCCTTGGCCAGGGGGTAGAGGTCGGGACAGACTCAGGGTAACAGTGACTCAGTTGTTTGGCTTTGAGGCGAGGGTCATTCCCCCGACTTTCCCGTGAATCTGGCGCTTCCCCGTCATGGGAGATTCAGTAGAACCATCCTCCTGTCTGCCAGCAGACCCACCCTCGGCCCCAGAGGCACCACCTTCCCAATTCCTAGTGGCTCTGCCTTGCTGAGTTGGGGTAAAATCCAATATAGACCCAGACCAGCGGCTCTAGGGTGGGGCTACACCCACCACCTTCCCTGAAGCCTGACCAGCACCTACCCCTCAGGGGAGACCCACTAGCCCCATCCTCCCAACTCCACCAGAGGCAGTGACTCTTGCAGTGACTGAGCCTAATAGGCAGCCAGCAGCAGAGGCAGATCTTGAGGTACTTTGGGACTTTGTTGACCTGCCACTGGGCCTGGTGCTGGTAAAAGCAGGCCTTGATATGCAGCCTGGTCCTTTCTCTGTGCACCTAATCCCATCAGAGGCTGCCACAAACTTGATAGCTTATAGCTCCAAACAGGTTGTGAGGGCCAGTCACAGGCAGCGTCTTACACTGGCCTGCACCAGGTTCCCTCCCAACAGACCCAGAACCAACACGCATGGTTGCTTGCTTCAGAGCAGGGTCCAATTACCTTTACAAGCAGCATATCCAAAGGGAGATCTCGTCAGGCCCTAAACCTAGCTGAGACAAATTCCACTTCCTCTCAGTGCCTACATAGCAGCTTGCATACTTTGGTTGAAGTGAAGCCTCATAGTCAATCAACATGAGGGTCAGTCCCATCTTCAATGAGCCAATAGCAATCGAGACTCAATTACAGCCTGACCAGGCGGTGGCGCAGGACCCAGGTTCGAAACCCTGAGGTCGTCAGCTTGAGTGCAGGCTCATCTGGTTTGAGCAAAGCTCACCAGCTTGGACCCAAGGTTGCTGGCTTGAGCAAGGGGTTACTCGGTCTGCTGAAGGCCCGCGGTCAAGGCACATATGAGGAAGCAATCAATGAACAACTAAGGTGTCGCAACGAAAAACTAATGATTGATGCTTCTCGTCTCTCTCCATTCCTGTCTGTCTGTCCCTATCTATCCCTCTCTCTGACTCTCTCTCTCTCTCAAAAAAAAAAAAAAAAAGACTCGATTACAACAGGAGGCCCACATAACTTACACGAGGGACATTCCAGGAGACTGCACCATTGGACCCAACGGAACACCTACTGCATAAGACCGCCCCACAAAGACTGGGGATCATAGCAGTTCTATATAATACATAGAAACAAACACAAAGAGGCAGGCAAAATGGGAAGAAAAAGAAACAGACCCCAAATGACAGAACAGGAGAAAGCTTCAGAATAAAAGCTAAATGGAGTAGAGGTATGCAATTTACCAGATATGAAGTAATGGTTATATGGATGCTCAAGGAACAAAGTGAGAACTTTAACAGAGATAGATAGCATACATGAAAAAGGACATAGAAACCATAAAAGGAACTATTCAGAGATGAAGAATACAATATCCCACTTCAAGAATACACTAAAGCCTGACCAGGCGGTGGCGTAGTGGATAGAGCGTCGAACTGGGATGCGAAAGAACCCAGGTTCGAGAACCCGAGGTCACCAGCTTGAGCGCAGGCTCATCTGGTTTGAGCAATGCTCACCAGCTTGGACCCAAGGTCACTGGCTCAAGCAAGGGGTTACTCGGTCTGCGGTAGCCCCATGGTCAAAGCACATATGAGAAAACAATCAATGAACAACTAAGGTGTCACAATGAAAAACTAATGATTGATGCTTCTCATCTCTCTGCGTTCCTGTCTGTCTGTCCCTGTCTATCCCTCTCTCTAACTCTCTCTCTGTCTCTGTAAAAACAAACAAACAAACAAACAAACAAAAAACACTAGAAGCCCTGGCCAGGTAGCTCAGTTGGTTAGAGCATCATCCCAAAGCACAGAGGTTGCTGGTTCAATTTTCTAGTCAAGGCACATACAGGAACAGCTTGATGTTCCCGTCTCTCTCTCCCTAAAGTCAATAAAATAAACATTAAAATAATACACTAGAAGGAATAAACAGTTGGTTGAAGCAGAGGATCAAATCGGCAATTTGGAAAGAAGGTAGAAAAAACCCAATCAGAGCAGAAAAATGAAAAAGAATAGTTTGAGGAACCTTTGGGACAATATGAAGTGTAACAACCATATTATAGGGGTACCAGAAGGAGAAGAGAGAGACCAAGGGATCGAGAACCTATTTGAAGAAATAAAGCGACACACTTAGTTCAAAAGAATACGTGCACCCCTATGTTCATTGCAGTGTTATTTACAATAGCCAAGATGTGGAAACAGCTTAGAGGCCCATTGGTAGATAAGTGGATAAAAAAGCTGTGGTTCAGGCCCTGGCCGGTTGGCTCAGCGGTAGAGCGTCGGCCTGGCATGCGGGGGACCTGGGTTCAATTCCTGGCCAGGGCACATAGGAGAAGCGCCCATTTGCTTCTCCACCCCCCACCCCTTCCTCTCTGTCTCTCTCTTCCCCTTCTGCAGCCGAGGCTCAATTGGAGCAAAGATGGCCCGGGCGCTGGGGATGGCTCCTTGGCCTCTGCCCCGGGCGCTAGAGTGGCTCTGGTCGCAACAGAGCGACACCCCGGAGGGGCAGAGCATCGCCCCCTGGTGGGCAGAGCTTCGCCCCTGGTGGGCGTGCCGGGTGGATCCCGGTCGGGCGCATGCGGAGTCTGTCTGACTGTTTCTCCCCGTTTCCAGCTTCAGAAAAAAAAAAAAATCTTAAAAAAAAAAAAAAAGCTGTGGTTCATTTACACAATGGAATACTAGTTGGCCATAAAAAGGGAGGAAATCTTACCTTTTGCGACAGCTTGGGTGGACCTGGAGATCATTATACTAAGTGAAATAAGCCAGGCAGAGAAAGACGAGTACCATGATTTCACTCATGGAATCTAATGAACAAAATGAACTGACAAAATAGAGACTCATAGAGAGCAGGCTGATAGTTGTAAGGGGTGGAGGGATAGAACAAAAGACAAAAAAAACCTCGTGAACACAGACCACAGCCTTGGTGATTGTTGGGATGGGAGGTGGAAGAGGGTTTGGGGGGAAAAATGGTGATGAGCAAAGACTTGACATGCAGTACAGTGTACAGAAATGTTTGTAGGATTGGGCACCTGAAACCTGTATAATTATGTTAACTAGTATTATCCCAATAAATTCAAATTAAAAAAAGTGTCCCTCCTCTTGAAAAGGTGGGCAGTCAAAGCCTCCTCCATAGTTGTCTTCCTAGGGTCTGACCTACTTCTCTCTCCGCTCTCCTGGTACATTCAGGTGATGAAGGATTCTGCCCCGGAACTGAATGTGAGTAGTTCTGAAACAGAGGAGGATAAGGAAGAAGCTAAGCCAGATGGAGAAAAAGATCCAGATTTTAATCAGGTACGTGCTGAAGCTGCTTTTCATTGTCATCACTTCTGCTGTTCTGGACAAGCAGCCATGCCGTGCCCCGGACATCTCTGCACACCCCGTATGGGGTATTGGTCCTCCTCTCCCTTCCTTTTTTTCCTTTCCTTGGTTTTGGTGGCACGCAGCGGCCATCCTGATTTCTCATAAAAAGCTGCGGACAGCATTATTCTGGAATTCATATGTAACAATGAAATTTTTAGCTAGAAAAGAAGATTAAAACAAGGCTCATGTCTTGGTTTGTTTAATCATGGAATCTTTATATATGAAAAATATTTTTTTAACTCAGGTTCCTTCATTATAAATAAACAATAGATTTAGTAATGGAGTTGTTGTTTTTTTTTTTAATAATGGAGTTTTTAGATGAGATTTTTGGGTCTCTGTTTAGAAAATGACCAGGTCTATATTAGTCTTATTTTTCTTTTAAAGTTGCCTGTTTTCTCTATATTCTTTCTGATTTTCTATCTCCTTCCCTATTGTTGCTTGATTATATTTTGCATGCTCATTATATTGGAGAAAATTGTCTTAAGAACAGGAAATAATGTAGAAATACGTTTGATGTATAATATAGGTAAGTTTAAGCTTCTTAAAATGTCATACTGCTGTGTTTCAGGATACTCTATGGATACCTTAAATTTATGGAATTTCTACTCTAATCAGTTTAGTTTTAACAAATGAGATACTTATTTTCTCCCTTTCTGCCAAAATATGCTGTACATTTGACTATACTAAGTCAAGTTGTGGTTGGCCTTCTCCCTGATGGAATAAGCATTATAATGGTCATTTGCTGTATCTATTACAGAGCAGGGCTCTTTGGGCTTGTTGGCCTGTCTGAGCACACTGATCCTGGTACTTCATTGTTAACATTGATTAAGAAAGTCTGGGCGCTGGATGGTTGGCCCAGCATGTGAAAGTCCCGGGTTCGATTCCTGGTCCGGGCACATAGGAGAAGCGACCATCTGTTTCTCCACCCCTCCTCTCTCCCTCTCCCCTTCTCCTTCTCCTTCTCCTTCTCCTTCTCCTTCTCCTTCTCCTTCCTCCTTCTCCTTCTTCTCCTTCTCCTTCTCCTTCTCCTTCTCCTTCTCCTTCTCCTTCTCCTTCTCCCTCCCCCTCTTCCTCCCTGCCTCCCTTCTCTCACAGCCATAGCTCAAAATGATGAGCAAGTTGGCCACCGGTGTTGAGGATCGCTCCATGGCCTTTGCCTCAGCACTGAAAATAGTTCAGTTGCTGAGCAACACAGCAGCAGCCCCAGATGGGCAGAGCATCACTGGGTAGGGGGCTTGCCGGGTGGATCCCAGTTGGGGCACATGTGGGAGTCTCTGTGTCCCTACCTCTCACTTAATAATTTTTTTTAAGTCTGAAAAGCCTTCTTTGATTTGAATCTTGGTCTCCCTGAGCTTTACTTGTAGTTTCCCAGCTGGCATAGAGCTACGTCAGCATTTGGTTTTCATGGCTGTCAGCTCTCATAAAATACTACCTTTAAAACACCTATGGAAGAACAAAGTCAAGCACGTTTGTGCACCACACTGCTGACAGTGATCAGCCACTCTCCTTAGAGTTGACCTACCAGATTTGTATTTCAGCCCATCAGCACTGGGGGGCCCCTGGCTTCTGTGCCAGTTCAGATCCATACATTTTATAGCAGTGCATATTTTCAGCTCTCTAGGGATATTTTCCTAAGGTGAATAACACCCTTATTAAAATCTATGTACATGTAATGCCTTCTGTTTCTTGGGATGGTTTTTGAGATTATCAAATGTCTCTTGATAAGAGTCTGCAAACTTATCTTTCTGCCTTGTCACCTGTTAACTTTTTCAGGTTCCTTCTCTTTACACAGCCCATCTTCCATGTCACAGATCACAAACAAGTTCTGTTTGCTTTTCTAAATGATACATTAAAAACCTGTGTGTGTGTGTGTATACACATACCCATCCTGATTGAGGACTTCATTCTCTTAGATTTGTTTGGCTGGTGAGACCATACAGTTTTAATTATTATTTCTTGGGAGTATGGTGTAATAATCAGTTGGGAATCTCATCTTTTTTAAATTTTTTAAAATTACCTGTTATCAACCAATTTTCTCTTCTTTTGGTAAACTTGTAAATTAGTTTGTTAAGCTTGACACATATGTTCTTATTCCCCTTAGTTTTTTTTTATTTCAACCTTTGTTTTTCAGCCTAAGAAGTATTTAGAAGACTCTTTACATTTTCAAGTGATTTCAATTTTGGGGAAGCTGACTTTTTTGAATATGTAGTTTTATTCATTATGATCATAACCACAGCAATTTTAAAAAGTAAATGTGAAATTATTCTCAGTTGTGGATGACAACAGATTTTACATTTACAAATATGATAGAGAATGTTGGGAAACATTGCTTTTTATGCTGTAATTACATTTTGTACTTTATAATTTTCTTCTGTCTTCCTTCTCCTTGTTTGGATGTTGTAATACTCTAGAATGTTTTAAATAGTTCTTGTCCCACAAAAGAAATCTCAAGTGTAACCTTCCTTCTTTAGTAAGGAGTCGAGTTCCTGACAGTCAGCCTCCTCAGACCTTTTCTTTGAGAGAGTTGCTCTTTGAACAAGACTGAGGTCAGGCCTACCAACCCCCTGCACTGTGGAAAATTCACCTCTAACTGTAGACTCCCCCAAAACTTTCCTAATAGCGTAGTGTTGACTGGAAGCCTTACCACCTACAAAAGCAGTCAGCACGTATTTTGCTTGTTATATGTATTATATACTGTATTCTTACAATAAACTGGGCTAGAGAAAAGAAAGTATTATTAAGGAAATCAAAAGTAGCCTAACCAGTGGTGGCACAGTGGATAGTGTCCACCTGTAACACTGAGGTCCCCAGTTCAAAACCCCAATGTTGCAAACTTGAATGAAGGATAGCTGGCTTGAGTGCAGGATCATCAACATGATCCTAAGGTTGCTGGCTTGAGGACCCCACCCCCTACCCTCGCTGTCAAGGCACGTATGAGAAGCAGTCAATGAGCAATTAAAGTGAAGCAATTATGAGTTGATGCTTCCCACTCTCCTCCCTCCTTTCCCTTCCTTCTTGTCTCTTCCCTTCCCCCCCTCAAATTGATATAAAATAAATTTAATTAACAAAGAAATTATAAGAAGATCGTGTAAGGAGAAAATACATTTACTGTGTTTATTGAAAAAATCCACATTTAGGTGGACCCGCACTGTTCCAGGCATCCCCAAACTACGGCCCGCGGGCCACATGCAGCCCGCCTCAGGCCATTTATCCGGCCCCTTCTGCACTTCCAGAAGGGGCACCTCTTTCATTGGTGGTCAGTGAGAGGAGCACTGTATGTGGCGGCCCTCCAACAGTCTGAGGGACAGTGAACTGGCCCCTGTGTAAAAAGTTTGGGGACCCCTGGCATGTGCAAGGGTTATCTGTACATTACGATATCTCAGTACATAGATAGCTTTTTAATGTCTTTTTAAATGTTTATTTGATGGATTTTAGAGAGAGAGGAAGGGAGAAAGAGAGAGAGACAGGAACATCAAGCTGTTCTTGTATGTGTCCTGCCCCAGAATTGAACCAGCAACCTCTGTGCTTTGGGATGATGCTCTAACCAACTGAGCTGTCGGAACCAGGGCTTATAGATAGCTTTTATAATTGCTGTTTTAAATCCCTATAATAGAAAATGATGCATTTCTACTTGTCCTTAATGGAAATAAACAAATCTTTCCTCTTTAAGCTAAATCAACCCAGTTCCTTTGACTCTGACTTTATCTACAATGTAGGTTAATAATGCACCCAATATTTGATATCACTTAGGTAATTGAAAGCCATCTAAAACCTGTGGGCTGGTTTTTTTGTCAGATAAGTTGGATTTAAATTTTACGAATTTTTTTTTTTTTTTAATTCTGGGAAAAGCTTTTAGACCCATTTAAAATCAGTCATTAAAAATATGTATCTTGCTTAAATGCTCAAGGCTTTGTTATTTGGTTGTGTTTTGTATTTCTTTCTTTTTTTTTTTTTTTTGTAAAGTGAGAGGAGGGGAGATAGACTCCCGCATGCACCCCACTGTGATCCACCTGGCAACCTCCATCTGGGGCTAATGCTCACATCAACCAAAGTATCCTCAGTGCCTGGGGCCAACACTCAAACCAATGGAGCCACTGGCTGTGAGAGGGGAACAGAGAGAAAAGGGGGAGAGGGAGAGAAAGATAAGAAGATGGTTACTTCTCATGTGTGGGGACCAAACCCAGAACTTTCACTCACCAAGCTGATGCTTTCTATCCACTGAGCCAGCCAGCCAGTGCCATATTTTGTATTTCTAAAGTAACATTTTATGTAGTTGTAGATATTTTCCCCTAATTGTGGGACATAGGTCCCATTTAACCTTTTTTTTTTTAAGAGTTGTATTTTTGTTTTACTCTTTTTTTTTTTTTTTGCAACAGAGTCAGATAGGGACAGACAGACAGGAAAAGAGAGAGATGAGAAGTATCAATTGTTCATTGCGGCTCCTTAGTCTTCTTAGTTGTTCATTGATTGCTTTCTCGTATGTGCCTCGATCAGGGGGCTACAGCAGACCGAGTGACCCCTTGCTCGAGCCAGCGACCTTGGGTCCAAGCTGGTGAGCCTTGCTCAAACCAGATGAGCCTGCGCTCAAGCTGGCAACCTTGGGGTCTCAAACCTGGGTCCTCCATATCCCAGTCCGACGCTCTTTCCTCTGTGCCATTGCCTGGTCAGGCTAACCTTCTCTTTCAACAGTTGAGGATTGAGAAAAATGTTTCATCAACTCTGATATTTTTTGAACTCCCATGTTTAATTTTTCTCATGGCTGTTAGGATCACACTAGCGATGAACCTAGCCTCATGCTGAGCCTAGCAGGTGGGCATCGCCCTAGGTCAGTGGTTCTCAACCTGTGGGTCGCGACCCCTGCGGGGGTCGAACGACCAAAACACAGGGGTCGCCTAAAGCCATCGGAAATACATAGTTTATTTAAAAATGTATTGTATAATATACATATGTTATTTTAAAATGTATTGTATAATATACATATCTTATTTAAAAATGTATTGTATAATAAATATGTATTTTCTGATGGCTTTAGGCGGCCCCTGTGTTTTGGTCGTTCGACCCCCGCCGGGGTCGTGACCCAAAGGTTGAGAACCACTGCCCTAGGTGCTCTTTTATGTGTGCGTCCTGACCCTCTTCTGCTTTCTAAGTCTCTGGAGCTCTGGTGGTAATGAGTCTGTGGTATCTGTGTCCGTAATGACGCCTAAACCGCTCTGCTGATGCACAGTTGACACTTGACAGTACGGATCCAGAGCCAGGGCCTTTGGCTTTCCTTGTTCAGAATTCATCAAACCAGGGAAAAGGATTCTTTAAAAGTTTCTTGTTTCTTTCATCCCCTGACCTGGTTAGCAGAAGAATCTTGATTCTGTTAACCTCTCGATGAGCTATTTATAGTACTGTAGAAAGACATTTGGTCTTTAGCTATTAGTTTTGTTCTTACGATTAGTATAGAGTGAATTATGTACCCATGGGTACTTCTGTACTTTCTTGCTCAACTGTCTTTAAGTAAATCGAGTTCATCATGACATTTCACCTTTAAATAGTTAAACCAGCATGTAAGTGAGGACAGTGTCCTGTTATTCATACTTGGATTTCTCCGACTATCCCAAATATGTCTTAAACATTTCCTCCCTCAAACCAGCATGAGATCAAGGTATACATTGTTTTATCTCACTTTAGTCTGTGAATGTCTAGAACAGTAATCTTAACCTTCCTACTCCACCCCTTTTATTCCTCTTCAGTGTCAACTAGAGACCAGTTTGATTTCTTCTAGATTGTCCCAAATTCTGGACCCAGCTGATGGCCTCCTTATGTTACTGATTTTAACTTATTTCTCTTATCTTCCTTTGATTTTAACTTATTTCTCTTCCTTCCCTCCCTCCCTCCCCCCTCCCTCCTTCCCTCTTTCCCTCCCTTCCTTCTTTCTAACTTATTTCTCTACTCTCAAATTTCCTGTCATATGGAAGTTGGGTCTAAATGTTTGATTTGATTCTAGTAGTTTTTGCAGGGCTGTTTTGTAGACAGAGTTACATATATTGTAATCATGTCAACCATCCCAATGTCTCATCCCATTTTTAAACTAAGTTTGAGTAAGGTACTGTCTTTGATTTTAAAGTTCTCAGCAGTTTAGCCTGACCAGGCAGTGGCGCAATGGATAGAGCGTAGGACTGGGATGCAGAAGACCCAGGTTCGAGACCCCGAGGTCACCAGCTTGAGCCCAAGGTTGCTGGCTCAAGCAAGGGTTACTCGGTCTGCTGCAGCCCCATGGTCAAGGCACATTGAGAAAGCAATCAATGAACAACTAAGGTGACACAATGAAAAACTGATGATTGATGCTTCTCATCTCTCTGCGTTCCTGTCTTGTCTGTCCCTATCTATCCCTCTCTCTGACTCTATAAAATAAATAAATAAATAAAAATGTTCTCAGCAGTTTATACTTAATTACTATGTTATTCTCAAAAACAGAAGAAAATGTTTAATACAAACAAATTAGGATGATGAATTAAATTAATAACCTTAAAGTATTTTGGCATATCATATGTGTGTTCTGATTTAAGGCCAGAATTATCATTTTGCTTTTAAATGTCCTTTTGATATTTTTTTAACTCTTTGAGCTTACGTGCATTCATTCTTTTCCTTTTCTAATTTTATGTGAGCCTGCTAAAAACGAGTTTCTACTCATTTTTGACATTGGATTTCAAATGGTGAAGGGACCATTGCTTTTGCTTTTCTGGTGGACTTTATGAGCACGTGTCACACTGGATAATTTCAGTGCTTTTTTTTTTTTTTGTTTCGGATCTTTATTATAGAGCAACGGAGGAGCTAAGAGGCAAAAGGTATCCCATCAAAATTATATTGCATATCAAAAGCAAGTTATTCGACGGAGTATGCGACATAGAAAAGTTCGTGGTGAGAAAGCACTTCTTGTTTCTGCTAATCAAACATTAAAAGAATTAAAAATTCAGGTGAGGACAACATAACATTCGTTTGAGTATGTTGTGGATGTAGAGGACCTTCATAAATTCCTGCTTCCCATCCATGTTTATATGTGTAACTGGTTTTTTTTTCCAGGTTGACCTCTATTTATGTATAGTACTAAGCCATTGAGAGAGAGCTTTTTTTCTCCTCTTCTTTTCCAAGTGAGAGGAGGGGAGATAGAGAGACTCTCTCACGCGCCCTGACCAGGATCTACCCGGCAACCCCCATCTGGGGCCATGCTTGCAACTGAGTTATTTTTAGCACCTCAGGTAGAGTCTCCACAGAGCTATCCTCAGCACCTGGGGCTGATGTGCTCGAACCAGTCGAGCCATGAGTGCGAGAGAAGGGGAAAGAGAGAGAGATAGATAGAAAGGGGAGGAGTAGAGAAACAGATAGTTGCTTTTCTTGTGTTCCCTGAACAGGAATCAAACCCAGGACATTCACACACTGGGCCAACATTCTACTGCTGAGCCAAGTGGCCAGGGAGGGCTTATTTTTTTGTATTTTTCTGAAATAAGAAGCAGGGAGGCAGAGAGACAGACTCCCACATGAGCTCTGGCCGGGAGCAACCTGGCAAGCCTAGTAGGGGGCAATGCTCTGCCCATCTGGGGTGTTGCTCCATTGCAACTGGAGCTATTTTAGCACCTGAGGTGAAGGCCTTGGAGCCATTCTCAGTGCCTGAGCCAACACTGCTCCAATGGAGCCTTGGCTGCAGGAGGGGAAGAGAGAGACAGGAAGGAGAGGGGGAGGGGTGGAGAAGCAGATGGTTGCTTCTTCTGTGTGCCCTGGATGGGAATTGAACCCGGGACTTCCACATGCCGTGCCGACGCTCTACCACTGAGCCAACCAGCCATGGCTGGAGAGTGCTTTTTATTATTTATTTATTTATTTATTTATTTGTATTTTTCCAAAGTTAGAAGCAAGGAGGCAGACAGACTTCTGCATGTGCCCCATCAGGGTCCACCCGGCATGTCCACCAGGGGGTGATGCTCTGCCCATTTGGGGCATTGCTTCATTGCTACCAGAGCCATTCTAGTGCCTGAGGCAGAGGCCATGGAGCCATCCTCAGCGCCCAGGCCAACTTTTGCTCCAATGGAGCCTTTGCTGCGGGAGGGGAAAGAGAGAGACAGAGAGGAAGGAGAGGGGGATGGGTGCTTCTCCTATGTTCCTTGACCAGAAATCGAACCTGGGACTTCCACACGCCAGGCCGAAGCTCTACCGCTGAGCCAACCTGCCTGGGCCAGGCTTTTTTGATTTCAGAATTATGCCTGCAGGGCCCCCAAATTAAAATAGCTCTTTCTTTAAAAAGACTTGAAGTTTTTAGAATAGCCAAGAATCTTTCTATGAAGATGAAAGTGGTTTTTGGATCCTGAAATTTGAGCAAGTTCTGAGCAGCTTTACAATGGGAAAAAATTCAGCACCCATTTGTTAACATGTTGGGGTTGTTCCCAAGATAATTGTTCTCTCACTTCATTGTGCTGTATGCTTTCCTCTGACCGCTTAATAGGTATTTGAGCCAATTTTCAGGATCTTCTGTAAAATTTAAGGGGAGATAAAAGGCAGCTACTTAATTGTTGAGTCACTTGGATGAGTCAAATTTTTTTTTATCACAAATTTCTTATGTCAGATAAGTCTTATTTGGTAGAATTTAAAATTTCCTTCACCTCTGTTTATAGGCTGGCGTTTTCCAGATTGTTTTCTAAAGGTCCATTTTAGATCGTTTCCTCTCCATCCTGCCGAAAGCATGTGTTGCTTTGTAAATCAACTCAATGAATGCAGTGTAGGCGTTGTGAAAATGCTTCGTGATAGTGGTGTTTCTGGGTATCAGTGCTGGAGCATTGTAAATGAACATGCCACTGGTATATAGTATCTCAAAGCCCAGGCAAAGGGGGCTGATAAGTTCAAGATGGCCACAAAAAAAATCTGGCCCCTAATCTGTTTCAGTCACTGATATGTCCAAAATGTTGACCAAATTTTCCTCTTTGCTACTTTCATGTGGCATAGTTTAATGGTTGTGCATTCTTTCTTGTTACTGATATTTATCATCTCAATTGAGGCAAAAGTACAGGCTTCCTTTGAGGGTGTTATGTGTTCCAGATTGTCCTGGGAACTGTATTTCCCTCGGTTGAACCCACGGCTCTGAAAATAAACGTGTTGGCATAATATCTTTCCTCTGTTGTTGTACCTTTTACATCTGAGAAAGCTTGCTTCTGTCACCGGCTCTCTGCCTGTCAGTGGTAAACCTCAAACATTCAAAAACTTGAAATTACAAAAAGAGCCCCTGTGGATAAAGACATTTGAAAAGCCTGTGCCATTTCTATTACAGACTACCGTTTTTGAAAAGTAAATCAAAAAGTCAGCAGAAATAACCTCTAAATCTAGGAGTGCATTACCTGCACAAATGAGTTGTTAGAAGGCAGCAGCTGTTCAAACGAACCCCCAAAACGAGCTCTGCTCAGATGGTTCCTTTGCAGCATCCTCCTCTCGTTTCCCACCCCTGCTGGCAGGACCGCTGTGATCCAGGTGGAGGCTAAAGAAAGGGCAATGAAATGTAATTTCTTCTCACTGCTCTGTGGTAGTCTCTTTGAAAGCTTCAACAAGATGTGACCTTTGGCCCAGCACCCTGGACAGCATTGGAGTTTGTGATGGGCGTACGTGCGATCCTCAGTCAGCGGTAGTGGGTGACTTTTTGAAAAGCATGTAATACGTTCTTTTGTATTTGATAGAGCCTTTCCTCTAGGGATACTACAATTCCAG
This sequence comes from Saccopteryx leptura, assembly GCF_036850995.1. Lineage (NCBI taxonomy): Eukaryota > Metazoa > Chordata > Mammalia > Chiroptera > Emballonuridae > Saccopteryx > Saccopteryx leptura. Next base: position 98,596,739 of record NC_089505.1, on the reverse strand, counting down.
GTTAATAGGATGACAGGTTTTGTAGAACTGTCAGCGTTGTATTCCAGAGACATAGCCAAGTACTGTTGCTTAAGACCTGGAGAAGCTTGCTTTGCCAAATTGTTAATTCATCCACCTATGATGCCATAGAGCAAATGAAGTAATTTATTCATCTCCTTTCTCAAAGAATGCTCAGTATTTGTGTTATTCCATTTTTCCAAAGATAAGTTTTAAGTAGGTGGTATTGCCTGCCTCAGAAAGGAGGGAATTTTGGCACAGGTTAAATGGCTAGCATTAGAAGTCATTGCTCCTGCATTTTCTTATTTTACACACATACACACACACCATGGAGCCTCTCACCTTTAGGAAAACATTGTTCCTGATTTCCATAGATCAGGAAAGCTGCACCTACTTGTTAAACAGACCTATATAATATTAATTATATTTAAGCATTCTTCTCGCACTTATGGTTTATGAATTATTATACCAAAGGTCTCTATGCCCTTGATTGGCCTGTTCCGTCATTCTGAAATAAATATCGTTTTCTCCTCATTAGTGAGCACTCACTCCTTTTTTCATAGCACCCCTTCTCCAGAGCCTGTCTTGCCTCTCATATAGCTGCCTGTTCCTTCCTCTGTGTTCCCCTCTGTCCTACATGGACCTCCTGCTGCCATTTTTACATGGTTTTGCCCTCACTCTTGTGAACTCCTCCAGGGGGTGGGGTGTCACTTTTATGTTTCTTGCACCTAGCACAGTATTCAACATTAATAGCTTCTTAATAAATGTTTCATTAGTTGTTGAGCGAATTTTCATGTCCTTGTCTGTGTGTGCTCAAAGTGTGAGCATCCATTGCTCCCCAGTGGTACTCGTGTCTAGAGATACTTGCTGTTTGTCCAGTCTCATAGGGTGGGGCCAAGACATTTAGCATTTAGGATATGAGCAAGCATTCCTTCAGTCAAACAGATGTGACATTAATCACACTCAGTTGGTATCAGATGCCTCCACTGTAACTGCTTTCTTCTTCATGGATCCTGTTTAATAACCTGGGCCAGTTGCCTGCACCCGAGCCTGTGTGCTGGGCTGGCTTTGGGGGAACCGCCCTGTCAGTACTTCTCATTCACCAGAAATACGCTTGTCAGCCTCACAGGCAGATCACTGATGATGTCAGGGTGCTGTAGCCACAGGTCCTTGTTTGATCAATCCCTGCTTGCTTCTCAGGGGCTGACGGCCTTTTGAAAACTGCAGCTGAGATTTTTTTTTTTAATACTTTATTGGTTTTACAGAGACAGGAGAGAAATGGGAGCATGGAATGGAAAGTAACAACTCATAGTTGCTTCATGTTAGTTGTTCATTGCTTGCTTGCTGTATGTGCCTTGACCAGGGAAGCCCAGGGCTTCAAACTGGCAACCTCGGCATTCCAGGCCAAAAGTTTATCCACTGCTCCACCACAGGCCAGGCTGCAGCTGAGATTTTTATTTACCCATCTGCCATTATTTTTTTTAAATTTAATTTATTCATTTTTAGAGAGGAGAGAGAGAGGGAGAGAAAAGAGAGAGACAGAGAGAGAGAAGGGGGAGGAACATCAACTCCCATTTGTGCCTTGGCCAGGCAAGCCCAGGGTTTCGAACTGGCGACATCAGCATTTCCAGGTCGACGCTTTATCCACTGTGCCACCACAGGTCAGGCTACCCATCTGCCATTATTAAAACCACTTTTCTGGTCACAGTCTTCCCAGAATGGAAAGCTCTTGGGCCCTATTATACACAGTTATTATACACACAGTTGGTTCATGGCTACTTTGCTAGGCGTGCTTTGTCTTCCCAGATTCAGAAAGTAAAGGAGTAGACTGCATAAAAGAAGGTAGAGACCTCCTTCCCTCCCTCCCTCCCTTTCTTCCTCTTTTCTTCTCTTATTTTGGTGGGAGGAGAGGAGATAGGCAGACTACTGCATGCGCCCCGACCAGGATCCACCCAGCAACCCACGTCTGGGGCCGATGCTTGAGTACTGAGCCATATTCAGCACCTGAGGCTAATGTGCTCCAGTGGAGCCATGCTCAGTGCCCGGGGTTGTGCTCGAACCAATCGAGCCACTGGCTGTAGGAGGGGAAAAGGGAGAGAAGAAGAAGATAGAGGGTGGAGAAGCAGATGGTTGCTTCTCCTGTGTGCCCTAACTGGGAATCGAACCCGAGATGTCCATACTCTGGGCCAACACTCTATCTGCTGAGCCACCAGCTAGAGTCATTGGTTGATTTTTCTATAACATCGTGGATATAGGAGTAATAAAAGACATGTAATAGAATACATTCAGTGAGTATGTAACTAAGTTATGAAGCATAATAAAGTGAATACCATTGAATTCACCCTCCAAGTTAAGAATGGCAACATATCACTGAAGGTATCTGTGTGTGCCTCTCTGAGCCCAGTTCCTCCTTGGCCCCCATTGGTGTTACTACTGGGAAATAATAAAACATTTTATGAATTCAAAAAAACAGTTGAGTGTATGCCTAATAGTTTTTCATTTTTAACAGTTGGCTGGAACTGGACTGAGGCATATGGCCCTTACCCTTAAATTCATATTTTGGCCCTGGCCAGATAACTCTTGGTTAGAGCATCTTCTCGAAGTGAAGAGGTTGTTGGTTCGATCCCTGATCAGGGCACATATAAGAACAGATCAAGGTTCCTCTCTCTCTCTCCCTTTCTCTCTTGCTAAAATTAATAAATAAACATTTTAAAAAAGAAGAAATTAATATCTTGGCTTCTAGAGGGAGGACTCATTCTAAGAATATATGAGTCCTAGGGACTGAATTATGTAGTCCAGGCTGCTTGCTAAAGGAATTGAAACAAAAGGAAGAAGAGTGCAAGTCACCTGCGGGTTCATTTCAAGGTGGTCTTACGAAAGGATTTGGATTTGACTTGATTAAAGGGCTGTGGGACTTGGGCATGATGGGAGTTACGGTTATGGCCTTGCCCAAGCCTTCTGACTGGAGGAGCTGTCAGCCCAGCCTCACCTTCTGCTCCTTTGGTGTCCCCGCACCCCACCCTTGGGGAGGTGACAGGGTGCAGAACTGAGGGATCTGGGGCTTTGTTTCTCTACCAGACCTCCTGGGGATGTTCCCAGATATATTGGGATTGTAGCCTCAGTAGGAATGGAGCAAGTGGGCTGACTGCAAACAGTAGTATCTTTTGTTCTCTGAAATTCTTTTGTTTTTTAAAGAATTTATGCATTATTTATTCAAATAGGGTATAAGTCTCAGTATTTTCCTTTATACAGACTTTTTTTTTTTTTTTTTTTTGCACAGATCATGCATGCGTTTTCAGTTGCTCCTTTTGACCAGAATCTGTCGATTGATGGAAAGATTTTAAATGATGACTGTGCCACCCTCGGCACCCTTGGCGTCATTCCTGAGTCTGTCATTTTGTTAAAGGTAGGTAGCAGTTCCTTACCTGAGGGATTCTAGAGGGTTTTAATGATTCACACCCACATGTGCTAGTACATGGTGGTTAAAACGGTTGCCTCGGGTCCTCAGCAGGGTGTGGTCACAAGTGACTGCCGTGACTTTTTGCTGGCCTCTGGATTCCTCTGCTCACACTGAGCCACAGAGACTTAGAGGAGATCATGGCATTCTTGGGTCTTACGGAATTTTCATAATTTTTGTTTAAATAACAGATCTAGATTTAGCCTCCTCCTTATCTCCTAGGTGAGCAGAATTAACTGTGCTTCTACTATTAAAGTATCCCTTCATTTCCTCCTGGCTCAAAAGCACCAGCCAGTCCAGCTAGGAAACAGACAGACACGAGGCTTGGCCACAACAGTCCAAACACTTCCGGTTGTCATCATGGGAGTCCTCTCCAGAATAGGGACACTGGCTTTGGGTAGAATGGATTCAGGAGAGGTGGAAGGTGTTTTAGGAAGTAGGGTTTCTGAGCAATTGTCAAAGAAGATGAATCCTTGCACCAGGCTCATCAGCCCAGTAGTACCTGTGTCTAGAGGTACCTACCTCTCCGAGGGCCTAGTTTCGTCACTTCCCTTTGCCTCTTTTGTTTCTTTGTGGCCAGAAACATCCCCATTGTGCCAGATACCACTGCATCATGTAAAATGTTTGTCAGGTATTTGAACTGTGAAATACATGTTTTTCATACCCAAGAGCCTGCGTTCTGGTGAGAAAGAGTTGGGCCCTGGAAATGAGGAGACAGACCCGTGTCTGCCCCCCCCCCCACACACACACACACTCCTCACCCAACCGCCTGCCTCTCCCTCTGTTTACTTTTTACTTTTCTTGGAACTATAGGTTCTGTGGAATTATTTTAAAAAACCTAAGTGAGTTGCTGAATCCTGAGAGGCCTTTCTAAAATTCTAAAAACAGCCTCTTGTTAAAGGGTTTGTACTTTAGATAGATAACTATACTCTGCTGGCCATTAACCTCTGCCCTTCCAGCCAGTCCCACCATAGGCTCGGACTCAGTGTTGGCTTCTGTCCTAGAAAGGATACAGGTATTTTGTTCTTGGTAGTGAAGAGGGACAAGAATGTATTTTTAACCAAGTTGGTGTTTTTAGAGCACCAGCCTGACTTTTTATTTCTCCCTAACTCACATTAATTATGTCAGAGTTTAGTAACCTCAGGGTATCTAAACATTTCTATATCTAAAGGTGTTTTAAGGAACAGGAAAACAATGCCACATAGAGTATGCAGTTTTCTGGGTGATGAGTAAAGACTAGCAGGGCATCCCTTGTTAATCCTGGCCAGCCGGCTGTGGCTTGACCTCGGTGCTCTACTGGACAGCGTTTGGGTTTGTGTCTTGTGGCAATGCAGTCTTTGGCTTGGGGGCCAGACCTCAGTGTCAGGAAGGTCGCGCCTCTGCTCCTGGCTCCCTTCCCTGCTGGTTTCCAATTGTCTCCATTTGTTTTCCAGGCTGATGAACCAATTGCAGACTATGCTGCAATGGATGATGTCATGCAAGGTAAAGACACATTTATTTTAGTAATTTGGTAATTAACTTGTTAGAAGGAGGTGGGATTACCGATATGGAAGCTTTAGTCTACAATACTTTCAATCTTTAAAAAAATAAGCTTCTAGATACCATTAAGGTAGAATCTTAAATTATTTGTCTTATGAGATAGATCATAGAGAAAGATTCTACAAAAATTTGGAAAATGGAAAGCAGAGAGAAGGATAGTAATTACTAAATAAATGTAAGCCAACAGATGGAAGCGGTCAGCATGAAGCAAAGCTAATTCAAATCACAGCCTCAGATAGGCACACAGGAATGGGAGCCCCCGTACCCCTGGAAGTGGGAGTGAAGAATGAGCCTAGAAATGGGAAACTTGACTGGAAAACTGTGTAAGAAGCATCTGGACAACTCCCTGTCTCCCAGATCCTCACAGCCCCTTCCTTTGCATCCACGTCACCACCTCTTGACCTCAGATGGGCAGCTGGAGTAAGTGTTTCAGCTCATTGAAGAAATTAAACTAGAAAGGTTGAGACTGAGGCCCATGGCGTACCAAATAGAGAGACCACCCCCTAGGTCTCTGTTCAATTGCTAACAGCCTAGCTCTCTTAACTCTACACAAGAGGGAGGAGATTCCACTATGGGGAGACTGGCCAGTTCAAGAAAACAACTTGCAGGTATAAAAAAGAAAGTGGTTCATCTTCCAGGTAACCTTAGTGAAGCCCACCAGTGCCCACTGAACAGGGTTTTCAGGCTCGAGAGCCACACCTAAGCAGGCAGAAATAGGCAGCCAGCGATCACCAGATGGTTGAGGAATGAGAGCGTGGAACTGAAAGATGTCAATCACCAGGGTGAAGAAGGAATCCAGAGGAATGGGCAACGCAGGAGCCAAAGAAAGCTTACAGATTAACTGTGAATAATACAGATAGAGCAAACAGTAACTAGGGCCTGTATAAAAGGAGCATTCGGAGAACAGAAAGGAATTCATGAAAATAAAAAATGATTGCACCAAAGGCCCAATAGTGAAATTCTAGGGAGAAGAGTTCTCTGAAAACATCTAGAGATCTAGGGGGAAACCAGTCCCAGTCACAGGATGAGGAGTCGGAAAGACAAACGAATGGAACCGTGCCCACGGGCTTCTGAGGAGAAGGGAGTTCCAGTCTAGTCTGCAGTGAGGCAGACTTTGTTCTGCCCTCACACTGATGGCTCTCGGGACACATGGAAGACCTAAAAACATTCTCTCGTATACCGTTTGCCAAGATACTATGGGAGGAGGTGCTCTTAAGCAAGAGAATAACAGAAAGACGTCCACGTTGGAACCAGAAAACGGAGATCGACGTCGGAAAAGGGGCCCTCGAAGGTGGTGGAGGGAAATGCCGGGACCAGCTCCGCAGCTGGCAGTGAGCTCGCCCAGTCCCCTGGAGCAGGGGAACGCAGGCTTTGGGGAAGGGTGTCCAGGAAGGGTGCCAGGGGGCTGTCTTGAGGAGTTTACACTGGAGTTGAAGATGGTACAGAGAAGACATGTAAATAATGCAGCAGTGACCAACCCAGAAAGACGAAGACATCGTGCCAGACAAGCAGAATAACCAAAGTACACTAAGGGGTTCAACTGTGAGCAGTCTTAATAGAGTTCACAATAACATAAATGCCAGCGATTGGCTTAGCAACACAGTATCACAGTGTCAGGAGGGTGGGTAGCTGGTATCTTTCCTTGAGGAAGTTAGTAGATAGTATCTAAAATTATGAAATGGCAAAATAAGCATGTTTTTTAGAAATAAAGAGGTCAAATACCATTAAGAAATGGCTACAGGAGTCAAAAGCAGTTCCTTCTAGAGCGGGGGAGGGGGAGGGGGAGGGGGAGGGGGAGGGGAAGAGGAGAGACCAGCTCCAGAGGACATCCTTCCCGTGGTTTCTCCAGGCCTTCCCTGGAGTCACGCAGAATGGTGGCTCCAGTTATTACAACCCTTTCTTACAGTACTTGGTTTTTTAAATGATGCAGTTGTGTTACTTTGATAAAAATAAAAACAAAGAATGTCATCTGATTATTTTCGTCCATAACTTCCAAAGTGATCATGACGGGTGTGTTAAGGTAATTAAAACAAGTTATTTTAAACTTCTCATCTTTAAGCATTGAAATGATCTTACTGCTTACTCTCTGTCATGACAGTCTTCTCAATTTGGATTTTTTTCCCCCTCAGTGTGTATGCCAGAAGAAGGGTTTAAAGGTAAGTGACATTTGTCATGCTTTGTTCACGGATGTCAGAGTCATGCTGCAATTTTCTGTTCAAGTGAAGGCTATAATTTGATTTTAAAATTTAATTCAATCTGAGTCTCAGGACTGAAATTAATTTTTGTTAAAGGCATTTTTTATTCATTCTTCATTATCTTGTTCCGCAGTCAGGCCTCAGATGGGGCCCGTGTGTTAGAAGCACCTCCTCCTGCCAGATGTCCATACTGCTTTCTCTTCCTCATTCCAGCGGGAGGTGGGGGGTTAGCTGGTGGCATTTCGAGGTTTCTATTTAACCATTTTTCAGTTCACCCTGTCAGTCCCATCTCAGAGCGAACCAGTTTGTGTGCAACTGATAAGAACTAGAGGAGAAGAATTTGCTGAATTATATGAGGTTCCGTGCAGAGGGTTCATTAATCTATTGAGAATTAAGGCATTCCTTGGATTATTACTTTAGATAGAGACACGGCGCTGCCTTGTACTACATCTTGGCCGCTGTGGTTGCACACACCGATAATATTCATTAATCCATCAATTGCGTACCTTGGATGTTCACTGACTGAACCAATGCCATATTGATTATTTGTGGCCTCCTCCGGAGGTTGTGGCAGGTTGTGATTTTGCCCAGGAGTCAGTTTAAACCCAGTATCAGGGGTTCTTTGCTAAAGGAAATGAGTGAACAAAGCTGCTGGCCTGTATAAAGCCTTCCGCTCACCTGGCTTTGTTGTCTCCACATTTCCACTACAAAGTAAGTCCTGATGTGGTAAGACATAACAAAGCAAAAAATTTCTTTATGAAAAATGGCCATCAAATGAAAGCGTCAGTAAAATCTGATTCGGTGTATGAAGACAGCATGTAGGAAACACATGCTTCTGACAGAAATGTGGTTTAGCCGAAAGCCTCAAGTTGTCTGATAGTTTTCTCTTATCCTTCGATGTCAGAGGGCTGCTGTGCTCATTTATTAAGTTGGGTATTTCCTGTTGATGATGCATTCTGGGCAAATGGAATACATGAGCTCTTCTTTCTTGGTTCGCAAATATACCCCCACGTGTGTTTCTTTCCCAGGTACTGGTCTCCTCGGACATTAATCTTCTGAACACTTGCTGACTGCTAAGAAATTACCAGAAGGGAGGAGGAGTTTGACATGTTAGGGCATTCAAGAAAAGCTGGATTGAAGAACTAAACCATTACATGACTCTTCCAAAAGGCAGAAAACCATTCAAAAGTGACTGTCCCAAATGCCTTATGTCAAATAAAGCAGATTGCACTGAAGGACATCAGACTTGAAGGAAATGTTTCAGATTTTCTATTTAAGGGGTGCGGGTGGTGGGGGAAAGGACAAATAAAGATTGGACAAGTAAACTTTTAGCAGTACCAGTAAATCATGTTTACATACGAGATTTATAGTCACGGAAGGGAATCAAGTCTTGTTCTCTGTCCTTGCTCACGTGTCATACCAGATGCATTGGTCCGTAAGGGATTTGTATCACAGTAGCTGGGACAACATTCTGCTCTGAACTAAAAGTAACTCTTTAGAGACATAACCTGCTTACCAATCCCTGTCTTTGATTCATATTTACTTTCAATAAAGCATGAAAGTGAAGAACTTGCCATATTTGTGGAAAAGTGTCTTCAGATTAGACTCCTCCGTGTGGCTGCAGCGTTCCCGCCTCGCACGCGGCCCGCCGGTCTCTCCTTGGTGTTGGGTACCGGAGGGGGCGCCTGCCTGTCTCCTGCAGTGAGCGAGGGACTCTTGTCTCATTTTTGGCTTCAAAGGCTTTTGCTTTCAAGCAGTTCAGAAAGGCCAACAAATGTTTATTCCTTGTGATAGCATCTTCCTCCGGTTTTGCTATTGTTCAGAAGTGGGAAATCAGATACACCTTGCACGTTTGAAAAAGCCGACCACCTCCTCAGAAGAGCACAGTGGACTGAAGTACGTGTGGACGACAAAAGGCTTTTGTAAAGTGTGGCCCATCTTCCACGTCCACCGTTCCTTGCGTTTCACTTCCCTTTCTGACCGCATTCTTCCAAAATGGCCAGAAAGGACCTTTTATATCGCTTTGTTTAAAGAAGGAAAAAAGTGTATGGGTGGGGTGTGCCATTTTATCCAATTCAGAATTATTGTTATTAGCAACATACAATCGAAGCAACATGCTTAAGAATATTGAAGGACTTTTAAATGGAATTGAAGGATGGAGTTTGTTTTACCATTTGCTCTGTTGAGTATGTATGTACGTCTGTGAGGCAGAGGTGCTGACTCCGGTGTTTCTTTTGCTAACATTGTTTTTAGCGTTGGGTTTGTGCCAGGTTTCCTGCTCCCCCGTTTCTGAAATTTTAAACTCAAGTAATGGAGGAGCGAGGCAGGCTTTATTTGGAGGGCCAGTAACCTTGGCAGCATCCCTTCTGAATAGCTCCTTTTATCAGAGTAATTATGGCTTTTGGCTAAAATGATAACTTCATGTTGTGTTTCCCCTCTGTGTTTGCAATGTCTTCAGTCTTTGCGCCCTGAGGACATGGGGGTTGTGGAATGAGCTTGTGTGGGAAAGAGAGCTGCACGCAGGACCCTTGAAAACCATCCCAGGAACCAGTGGGTCCCACGTCGAGGTCACACAGGGAGAGACCCAAAGTCAAGATTACGGATAGCTGATCATTTTTAGATCTCAGTCTTACTTTGTTCCAAAGAAATGAAGCTGGAGCACAAAAGTAATAACATGCCAAGTGGTTTATTCTTTCCCGAGGTAAAGACTTGTGTGTAAGTCTGCTTAGTGCGGGCAGTAGCTATCCGCCTTTACCCTGCTTAGGCAGCTCTCTGGCCAGCGAGGTTCTTCCTGGGGACTGACACCAACCTGTCCATAACTTCAGGAATCTGACCTATTTCTCCCAATCTGCTGTTAAAAACAGTTTTAAAGTTTGTTACTTCGATCTCTTTTTCTAATGCAGTGGCACGAAATAGCCTTTTCTACGTCTTCCAGGCCAATAACTCAGTCTCAGTACCGGCTCCTTTATTAACAATGCCCAGGGGTGGGGGTCCAGTGGGCCTGAAGTGAGCAGGTGATGCTCCATGTGCCTGTCCTTAGAGCCCCAGCCGTTGTCGTCTTCCTGCCCGGGAAATGTACACCTTGTTCTGTGAGTACTGCTCACAATGTCTGCTGCAGCCCCACAACACCAACAGCGCAGCGGAGCTTTGTTAGAAATGCCGGAACTCGGGCTTGAGACCCACTGAATTGGAGTCTGCACCCACAGGCCACTCCTGTGCTGTGTGAAGTGGAGAGGCTGGGACCTCTCTCCCACCCACAGTGTTTAGTGGCCTTGCATTGTCACCTTCACCACTTTGTATGGGGAAAACAGGTATAAGTTATAGCCTAAAACTCGATTTTTTGTCTGTATTTATAAATGGATGGAGACCAATTGGCTGTGACCACATTGAAGTGCAGAGACTCTTTCCATTGGGTTTTTGTGTGCTTGTGTACTTTTAAAATATATACGTATATTAAATCAGTCTTCTATAGAAGGTATTATAAAGCTTGAGGTTTCCCCACCCCTTATATCTGTGATCATTCCTTAATCCCAAACTAATGAGTACAGCCTATCATACTGGTACAAATTATGCCATTGCTTGAAATATAGGTTGCCATTTGGACATCTTCATTTCCTGGCGGAATAAGTATCTTTCTGTGTATTAATGACCTTTATTGTTTGGAATTGCTGTTATCTTTCTGCCAAATTAAAAAGAAACGAGCGTCCCTTTATTTCTACGGAACCATAATCCAGAGTGAATTTTGTGTTGCTTTAAATGTCCAGTTGGTTAGGCAGTGTGGTCGGACCCAGGTTTGAAGGTAATGCTGGGATTGAATAACCTGTTTTAAGAACCCAGGGGGTGATTTATTGCTGATTTAGCTGCTGAAGTGAAATGGACATTAAAGCCTTTCTTTCCTGTTACAGCACCATGTAGGATCCTTTGTCCCTGGCGTTTTAATGCTCTGCCTGTTCAGTGTTCCAGGGGACTGCAAGCAGAGTCCAGTGTTTTTTGTTTTTGTTTTTTTAGAGATACAGAGAGAGGGGTAGATAGGGGCGGACAGACAGGAATGGAGAGAGATGAGAAGCATCAATCATCGTTTTTCGTTGTGACACCTTAGTTGTTCATTGATTGCTTTCTCATATGTGCCTTGACCGTGGGCCTTCAGCAGACCGAGTAACCCCTTGCTCGAGCCAGCGACCTTGGGTCCAAGCTAGTGAGCTTTGCCCAAACCAGATGAGCCCGCGCTTAAGCTGGTGACCTCGGGGTCTCGAACCTGGGTCCTCCACATCCCAGTCCGATGCTCTACCCACTGCGCCACCATCTGGTCAGGTGAGTCCAGTGTTTTCATTTTTAAAAGAGTCTCACTCTTAGCACCTATTAACGCCCCACCTCCTTCCCACAGGTGCAGGGTTTTGTCACCAGCTGCGTTTCTGGTTCTTGAGGCTAGGAGGTCTCCACCACCCAACTGCCACCAATATTAGCTGGAGATTTGATTATCCACATTGGAAACCTTTATTGGTTAAAATGCAAATTAGAGACACTTGAAAAATGCTGCCACTTCATTGAGCAGACAGCTTTGTGCCAAGTCCTGTGTGCCAGGGAAGGTCCCGTAGGGAGACACAGGAAACAGCTTGTCCCAAACCTTTCTGGTGGTTTTCGTGTCCGACTGTTGAGTTGAATCGAGGTAAGGAGTCTGCTGGCTGTTTAGATACCACGTGCGCACGCACGTGTGTAGGCGAGTGGAAAGGACAAGTTTGAGAAGTGGATCACCTGTGTTCCAGATAATTTCACTATTTACCTTGTAACTAAGTCTTAGTTTTCTTATCTCTAGAACAAGGCAATATTTTCTGCCTTGTTTACTCTCCCACACTGAAGTTAAACAGTAATATTCTTGGGGCGAAATACTTTGTGTTATAATTAGACGCTCGCCTTTGTGAAATGCTGAGGAGTCCTCCTCTTTGGAAGTCTTTAGAGAATGCACAAAGCCACGCTACCTGGAACCCCTTCTCAGAAGTTTAGAACCACCTAATGCAGGAAGTCCTTGAGCTAAAATGATGACTGGAAAGGTGTTTGATCATCCCATTACATAAATCTTTCCTCTTGGCCCATAAGGAAATGAAACTAATGGCCAAATACTAAGCCACCTTGACTCTTTATTTGCAGAATCACGGTGAAAGGTATTCAAAACATGCTTAGAATACATGAAGATTTATGTCTTTGTGATGGGCAGGTCCTGCCCCAGGGGGCGAGTTCCCATGTTGCGATCAACATTGCCAAGAACATTAGGAACAGGCCCTGTGAACCGCTGAGACGGCTATGCAGGCACCAAGCACACAAAGTAATGCAGAAGATTGGCTGGTGCTTACAGGCTACTTCTATGACCTGACGGTCATGTTTTTTATTCTTTATCTTTTGAGACATAGTGAGTAATACTGTTCAAGACCAGAGTACACAGAACAGGTATTTCTTGTGCTTTCTCTTCCCCAGCAAACCACAGGACCAGTTTTTATCAAATTAATACAGCAGACTGCTAACCATATCACATTCATCACTTTTTATTTTTTAAATGCATGTTTCAGACAAGTTGGTGATATTTCTTCATATGGTGAGTTTTAAGTATCTCTTCTGAGCCTCATCAAATTTTGTAAGAAAGGAGGTTACAGAATTTGTCTTGTGACCTGTCAGAGTTGTATGGTCTTTTCTGGGTGACTTTGGTCTGCTATTAGAATAGGGAGCTGCATCAGACTGAACCTTTGTTATGTCCCACCCACGGGAAGCAAGGCCATGATCCCTGAAGAAGTGAATCCTGTTGCCAAATGGCCTCTATCCCACAAGCACAAGTGAAATGTTGGCTCTTCTCATTCTTGTTCTCACCCTTTTTCATTCATGAGGCTATCAGAATCTCTCCTGCTAAGTCAGTGCAAAGAACTTGTCCAACATAATTACTGTATTGATCTCAAATAGAGGGCATCATCTGCTTCCCCCAACAGGCTTAAAGAAGAAAGGAAAAAGGCACCCTGCTTTCAAGGACTTGGCTAAGACTGAGGAGGCCAGGCCCTTTGAAGTGAAATTGCTCTCGGTCAGGAAGGGAGCCAGCCTTATAACAGCAGCTGGAATGGCAGCTTGAATTCCAGATCCGTTAGTGCTGCCAGGCAGGCCGGCCCTGGGCCACAGGAAGTGGGGGACACGCCCCAGGGAAGACAGAAGGCCTAGGCTTTTTGTCTAGGGTTGAATCCGGTGCCAGCTGGCACACTGGCCTTTGCACACTTGTATCTTGGTCTCCCCTTCCCCCTCAGTGTTCGCCACCGAATTTGTAACCTAGGAAACACTAAACAGCTACCCGCTCTTTATGATACCGGACAAGTGTTTCCCTTTGGGCCTCAGCGTTCTCTAAAAGGAACTTGGATGTGTAGAAGTTGTCAAACATGAACTAGGTGGAAGGAGACAGTGGGGCCCCATCTCCTCAGCTTCACTCCCACACCCACCCACCCCCTTGATGCTCCAGGGAGTGCATTTGGAAAACTGCCCTGCTGGACCACCTTTAAGGACTTCTCTTGTGTTATCGGTCTGCAAATCGTTTCTGTGGCTGGGTTCTGTCTGCTGTTTCCGCTGCACCTTCTCTCATCTGTAGCGTGCACTGACTCTGGGTGAGAGACTCCAGGCTGTGCTAGACTGCCTGGAATTCTGGACCTAGAGTGAATTGTTTGCTTTTTGTCTTTCTGAGAGCCAGAGTTAGGGCTAGGCTGGATCTTCTGTCTGCCCCTAAGACCGCTCTGATCCCAGAAATGAATCAACCTAATTATCGTATAGTATTAGACTGTTCTAGCTCCCGAGGGCAGGGGCTCAGCCATCTGATTCATCACCACATCCCACAGTGCACCACACGATATGTTCTTAGCAAGAAAAATGAATGAACACTTTAGGGTGTCACTCTTTCTGTGACAGCAAGACCTTTGGGAGAAAACTTCTGTTACTTTGGTGTAACCAGAGCTGGCCCCGCCTTTGGGCTTGTCTCTTATCCTCAAAGTGGGGGTTTCTAGCTGCATTCATATTCATAAGCTAGACTTCTGTGACCCCAAGAGCAGGTCCCCCCAGGTTGTATCCTCTGTCATGCGTCCAGCATCAGCCTCATAACCCACTCAGCCTGTCTTATGCTCACTGTCTTCTCCCAGTCACCCCTGTAGTCTGCCCCCCCCCCTTGATCAGCCCTCCTAGACTTTACTGGCACAGACAACACACCGTGGGGACCCACTGTTTTTTAGTTTCCCCCACCCCTTTTTTTTCCTGCTGGGCAGTCTCTAGCCCCACCTTTCTTCTCTTCGGTCTGGCCGGGAGGGGTGGGCACATGGAGAGGGGAGTTGTTTCCAAGAGGCGTCATTCCCAGTGTAGGACTCCATCATACCTTATTCTGAGTTTACTGTGCCACCCACATGTTCATTCTCCAGCCTCTTTAGATGGCAGCTATTTTGAAGTCAGCTTTCATTTCTCTGTAGTTGGGAGAGCAGGGGTAGGTCACAGTGTATTAAGTGAAAAGGGAAAGGCTTGTGCCCCGAGGCAGCCATGCATGAGTGGTCAGTCCTGAGTGGTTTGGATTGAAGTAGGGCAGGGACAGCAAAGCTGCAGGGCCTGTGTCCAACCTTCAATACCCAGGCTCCATGCCCGGCTCTGCCCAGCCCCCTATAGCCCAGTATGCATTGCCTTCTCCCCGGGGGCCCTGACAGGCTCAGAATGGTGCCCCCCCCCCCAGGACAGGCTAGAGATTATAAGGCTCTTGCATTGAGGTTTTCTGTAAAGAGGGAAATGCTGTAATTGAAAAGCTCCTTGATTATAAAGAAGAAATAGGCCTGGCACAGAAGAGCTTTCGTTCTTTGGCCTACTCAGCCAGGGTCGGGCACGTTTAGTCCCAAGTCCCCTGGTGCCAATAGGCCCTTGGGAATCTTGGAGTCTGCTGGGTGCAAACCATGAAAGGTCACAGCTGCAACTTCTCACTGAGTGCGTTTCCACATCACCACTGCCTCTGCCTGCCCCCTTGCTCCAGCTCAGGTCGGGCACCTTTGTCTGCTCGCAGTCTGGAATGGTACCATCAGCACTGCCTTCCTGACCAGAGTCCACTTTGTCTCAGCCTGGAGGGAGCGGGGGCGGGGGGAGGGGGCTCTTTGGGGAAGTAGTTGGAGAAGCAGGAAGAAGCACTGGGGTTGTAATTGGAATTAAGGATCCATCTGGCCAAGCATCCAAAACAGCCAAAGGATGGAAAGAGACATGCTTCAGAGGACCTTGGCATTTTAATGCCTTCCTGAGATGTGTGAGCCCAGCCCCGGAAGGCTTGTAGGCTTTCTGCCAGCCTTCCCCACACAGGCTGTGTTTTCACCAAGCACCTCCCCGAACCAGTGCCCTGCAGCACATACCTGGCGGAGGCGATTGCTATTCCATGAAATCCCTTTTGGCACCATCTCCTTGGCCATGCTGGTTCAGCTTCTTCTCTCTCATTACCACTTTGAACTGATTCTGTAGCCATGCATCCCGAGAAGGACATGGATCCATGCCCAGGCCTCACACTAGGCAGGAAATCAAAGGGCCCCCAGGGGTGGCAGTGGAGTGGGCCCAGAATTAGCAGGGGATGCTCCAGGAATCTGTCCTTTAATCCAACCCGTCATTTTTCTCCTGCCTTGAACTTAACCTTGTTCCACCAGCACTGTTCAGAATGTGGCCTCACAGCACCAGCAACACTGCAAAGCTTTATTGGAAAAGCAGGAACTCAGGCCCCAGACCCACTGAATGGGGACTTGCATTGGGATCAGGCCACTCCAAGAGTTTGAGAAGCCCTAGGCTGGGCCTCTTTCTCACCCATGGCTGGAGGAGCTCGAAGGAGGGAGAACTTGACAGCGAAGGACTGGAAAGTGAAATGCCCAATTCCACTTCCCTTCTGCCTCTTCACACTTGCTGGGGGTTGGGGGTTGCAGGGTGGGATGAGGGTGAGGCATGTCCTGCTAGTCCCTCTTAATTCTACTCTCTTGGTTGGGGTGAGATTCATGGGGCGGGGCAAGGGGGGGGGGGGACAGCTCTGTGGGACTGAACAGTCAGGCTTCATGCCTCAGACCTTCCAGAGGTTTATGTCCAGGTTGCTGAAGGCCCCAGATCATTTCCTTAACGAATTGCAGTCCCTGTGGCTGGGAAAATAGAGGGGGAGTTGGAACTGACAGTCACTTGTTAAACACACAGCGGGTGCTCAGTAAATATGTTAAATAAACGGATGCAAGACTTGAGTGCTCCCTCAGTCTATCTGTGAAGTAAGCCCATTAGACTGGCTGACAGGAGGGTCCTGTCAGCTTGGCCTACTACTTGTAAATGGTTGATGAGATAAGTTTGCCTCTACCCCTTTTTGGCCTCAGTTTCCCCAATTATTAGAGTGAGGGAGTGAGATCCAGAGGTCACTCTGTAACAATGTTCTCTGTGACTCAGGGCATGATCTTGGGGCCAGCAAATATACCCTCACCCATTGTCCCCCACAGTTCTGACCTTGTGGACACACTGCCTATTTCCTTGATTCATGTAGAGTTGCCCCTTGGAGGGGAGGCCTGTGGAACTAGGGAGAGGTGGGAAGTAGGGCCCAGGAGCCACACGTGTCAGCTGTGCTGCTTAGATGTATCTTCAGTCAAGTCTCTTCCCCTCTGTGGGCCTCAGAGGTCAGACTAAGGTGATTCTACGACCCCTTCCTGCCTGGGTTTTCAGGGTTTGTCCTGACCCCGCCTTCTTCCGGGAGTGCAGAGCGAGCTGCCCAGCCCAGGGAGGATGTCAGAGCTGCTAACCCTCTAGGAAGCGTCACCAAGCGGTACAGGGCACAGGCTCCTCGCCCAGCTAAAGCCGCGCTGCTTTTGCTTCCTCCCGGTTCCTGCAGACTCATGGAGCCCGTGGGGGTCTAAGGAGTCTTGCCCACATTTCCCGTTGCCCTGACTTAGCTCAGAAATTATTCCTCTCGCCCTGGCTGGGTTGTTCAGTGGGTAGAGCATCGTCCTGGCAGAGAGCGCAGGTCGCTAGCGGTTTTGATCCCTGGTCAGGGCACATAGGAGAAGCAACCAATGAGAACACAACTAAATGGAACAACTAAGTGGAACGAGTTACTGATGCTTCTCTCGCCCTTACTGCTCCCCCTCCCTCAAATCAATGCGGGGTGGGGGGGGAAGTCCTTCTCCCCTCGGAGCATGGCCGGACCGCTGGGTTCTGCCGGGGCCGTGCCACAGTCTAGCCTTGAGCCAGCCCTTGCCTTCTGTGGTTCTCAGTTTCCCCACCTGTAAGATGGGGGCCCACAGCGCCGGCCCCCTGGACCTGTTGTGAGAGACGGCGGCCGCAAGGAGGGCGGTAGGGTGAGGGCCGCCCCCGCCCCCGCGCCCGCGGCCCCGGCTCCCGCTCCCGCTCCCGCTCCGCAGTGAGGGGGGAGCAGCGAGGGGAGGGAGCGCTCGGCGGTCACGTGACACCCCCCCCCCCCCAACTGCGGCGGCGGCGGCGGCGGCGGCGAACGCGGAGCCGCGTCTGAGCAGATCTGCAGCGGCTGCCGCGGGCACCGGAGCGCCGAGCCCAGGACGCCCCGGCTCAGGCCCGCGGGTGAGTCCGACCCGCACGGGGCGCGGCCCTGGGAAGAGGCAGGCACGGAGCTGCTCCGGGCTCCCCTCGGCGGGCTGCCAAGACCCCGCGCCGGCGGGTGTGGGGTCGGGCGAGGACCCGGGTCCCGGGGTGGGCAAGGAGGGGTGCTAGCGGTGCTGGCCACGGTTGGAGGTGGGGACCGAGGGGGCCAGGCCTGGCCTGAGCCGGCCGAGCCCCCTGCCTACGGCGGTGGTGCCAGGCCGCAGCTAAGGGGGCTCGGGTCCCACCCCCCGGCGTGGGTGGGGGTACCTCCTCCTGGTCCCTCCCCCCCGAGCCCCCCCCCCAGGAGGGGCAGGTTGGTGTTCAGAGTAGGGAACGCGGAGAAGGGAGAAGTGGGCATGTTCCCTGGGTCCCTAGGAGGGGCCCTTAACACCCCCTAGAAGGAGGCGCGCGGGTTCGCAGAGAAGGGAAGTGGGGGTCCCTAGGTCCAACGACCCTGAGCTGAGAGGGTGATGATGCCCTTGCTTCCTCTGGGACAGAGCGCGTTTCCCCCGCCCCCTGTCCCTGACCCGCCGCGGAGCAGGGCACACGCATCACGCAGTCGGGCGCCCCCTCGTCGCTTCCACTGGCTCCGCAGGATCTAAGGACTCGGTGGGAATCCACAAGGCGGTCCCCGCGCCCCGCTGGTGCTCTGATGCCAGTCGTGGGGCGTCTGGGCTTGGAGAAGGTACCCTGTGTGTGCGCACGCACACACACTTGCACACACTAGCTCAGGAGGTGAGAGTCCTTCCTCCATGGTCATTAGACCCGGAACTGTCCGTGACCCCCAAGTTCTTGGGGTCATGCCCCAGGCCTGGGTGGAAGGAACGAGGACATCCAACATGGCACACTGGCATCTGTCTCCCTGCTCATTGCCCTCCCTCACCAAAGTCAGCAGGAGGGGCAGCGAGGGAAGCAGAGTCAGGAGATAGCAGGACAGAAAGGCACAGGGGAAATGAACTGAGGTATCATTTCCTCCCAGAAAGGAGGTGGGTCAGGGCTCCCAGGAAGGGCAGTGATTCTTCCTTCCCCATGCTGTTTGGGAAAGAAACTGGGGGAGGAGGGACAGCCCTGAGTTTTCTGGTGAATGAGAAGGAACCCAGTCCAAGGTACCCCTGAAAGATGTACAGGCCTGGCACAACAGCTGAGGGCAGCAGCTGAGTGGGGGAGGTGGTGGTCATACCCAGCTGGTCCCAGAGATCCCCCTTCTCCTCTGTCTAGGACCTCAGCTTTGCTGAGAGACCCCTGGGAGTTGGAGGGTCTGGGGAAGGGGAGGGGGCGCTTTATTGGCCTTGGGAAGAATTTGAGGGTAATGAGTAATCCTCAAGTGGCATGAGCACCTTCCCCGTCCACAGCAACATTTCAAGGCAGGGGCTGAGGTCTCCATTGCACATATAGGGAAACTGAGGCTCAGAGAAGCCAAATAAACTGCCCAAGGTCACAGAATTGCCTTCTCTCTGCTCCATGTGGCTCTCCACAGCGTGGGGTGGAGGAAGGATCAGTGACAGGTGCAGCGGTCCATGTAGTATCTGGGGCTGCATCTGGGTGGAGGTAGAGAAGCGGGCTCAGGTGGGGGAGAACCCCCCCTTCTTCAGGGTCCAGAACTCAGCCTTTCACCCTCTCTGGGAGCCCCCAGCTTGCTTTACCACCCCTTCTCACAGCCATGATGGTGTTCCCACCCTGGGTTCCCAGCTCACAGCCTTTCTCTGGCCAAGCCCTCTCCTCTTTGCTCTTCCCCAGGGTGTCTGCCTGGCAGGGGTC
This sequence comes from Saccopteryx leptura, assembly GCF_036850995.1. NCBI lineage: Eukaryota > Metazoa > Chordata > Mammalia > Chiroptera > Emballonuridae > Saccopteryx > Saccopteryx leptura. The sequence continues at coordinate 98,577,191 of NC_089505.1, read as the reverse complement.
TCAGGAGGTCTCTCTCCTGGCTCCAACTACCCAGCCACTCCCAGGGGAAAAGAGGATTCTTCCTTTGGCCTCTTGAAATGCAGAGGGTCTCCTTTTGGCTTGGAGGCTCTCTGCTGCTTGAGCCTCTGCCCCCAGCAGGATCTGCACAGGCCTGGGGTTAGGGAGCCCTGAGACTCTGCTCCCCACCTCTCCCTCATCTGGCCTCGCCCCCAACCTGGATGTCATGTTCCTGAGCTTAGAAGCCCCTTGAAGACTTGCGGGGCAGATCTGTCTCCCACGCCACCTGTCTGTCTTCGAGGCCTTTGTCCCGGCTGTCAGAGGCTGCTTGGCAGCCACACATGCTGCGCAAACACAGACCCACACACAGCAGGCACAGACGCAAACAGGGTTCGACTCACAAATCCCAAGACCCAGACACAGGAACCCACAGGCACACCCAGGCCAAGACCCCTGCCTCTGCTACAAACACTGAGGCACACCATCCAGACGTGTACATGCAGATTGGAGGTGGTTGTCAGCAAGAAGAGCTTCCTCCAAAGCCCTCATCTGGCTAATATCTGCTTCCATTATCTCCTCCAGGGCACACATGACATATACACACGTGGGAAGGAGAACAGGAAAGCCCCATGTCCTTAAAAATGAGCATGGCAGATAGGCACATGCACCACCTACACCCAGGACACCACGGGTGCGCACACCCGTGCATTACATCAGCTTCCGGCGTGTGGGACGTGAACTCCTCATCACCTATCCCCAGCAAAACCTCACCTTCTTCCCTCTTTTCTGCCTCTTGTGAACCCAGCTTGACTAAGAATATTAGGAAACTGCCTGGTGTTTTCCTTAGTGAACCCGCCCCACACACCTGCACTGACCAGGTGGCCAGAGGAGCCTCCCCACCTGGCTTCCCCTTTGCTGCCCCGCCAGTGCTGCTCCACAGGCCTCTCCCAAGACAGGACACTCTCAGCCCAGACTCAAGCAGCCCTGGGGGTTCATTTCCTTTGCCACTTTTGCCAGGAGGCCTTGCCAAGTCCTGGTTTCTGTGTCGCCCTCCTGGCAAGGCTAGAGGCCAGCTGGTATGAAGGGAGGGGAATCCTCTGACTTCCTCTCTGCTTACCTCCTTGCCTAGCAGAGCCTCTGTGGGCTGGGCCCTGCCCCTGTGCTGGGCCTCTGGCATCACTGGAGAGATGCTGCTGAGAGGTGCTTCTGTGGGCTCAGATGAGCCTCCTGGGCAGACCGGTGCTAGGTGAGAAGCCGCGAGGGGTTCTGGGTATTGCTTTTCTCATTTGGGTGCTCACCCTAGGCTTACCAGAGCTCTGATTTTGAGTCCAGGCTGGGCCCTGCCTCTTGCTGGCTGTGTGGTCCAGGCAAATACTTTCTCCTCCTAGGGAATCCAGTTAGGCAGTGCGAGGTGGGAGGAGGCCGCTCTGTGTTAAGGAGGAAAGGAAGTTTGGCTGTGCTGTGCAGTGTGCGGCTCTGCCCTGGCCAAGGACTTCGGGCAGATTGAAAACTCTAGGTCCACACTAGGTCACGTAGGGGTTGCCAGTCTGGGCCTTCCCGGAGTGGCCACTCTGGGGTCAACAGAGGGAGACCTGAGAGCAGGGGCTGCAGCTACAGTTTACATCTGTGGGCACGTTGATGCCCCCAAATATGCTCTATTTCTAGGGCTGAAGACTAGTACTTGCTGGCAGTGACTCAGAGAGGACGAAGGGAGAAGCAGGGGGGCGCTATGGGGAGACGCTCAAACAGGCGTGTCCACAGGATAGCAGCCTGCCCCCCCCCAAGAAAGGAGCCGACCCTGGGCTGCCCGTGCTGCATGCTGGCCCAGCGTGGGGCCTCGCTTTCACACTCACTAAGCAACACTGAGTGTGTAGTATGGCCCAGGACGCAGGCCTGAGCTGGGTGTGGCACCCTCTGGTCCCCACCACAGCCCAGGGTCATTTTACTGTGGCCATATCTCAGATGAGGAAGAAAGGCTCACAGAGGTGAAGTGCCCTCCCCACACGGTTAGAAAATGCCTCTGCTACATGGGGCCACCCTCCCATGGGCCTCCTTTTGGAAGAAAACCTGAGTTCAGATTCAGACTCCGCCACTGACAAGCTGCGCAACGTGGGGCAGGTTACTACATCTCTCTGAGCCTCTTGTCTCTTTATTTGTAAAGTGGGGATCACCCACTTCATGCACCTGACGGGAATGTTTCAAGAGTTAAGAAGGCTAATGTAGGCAAGTGCCCAGCTCCTTGTAGGCACTTGTTGGAGGCTAAGAAGAGATGAGCTAGGAGCTGTCAGGAATCCAAGTCTGGTCTCTGCTGTGTGACTTTGAACAAGTCACTTGCTGTCTCTGTGCCTCATTTCCTTCTTGGGACAGGCATTATGAGCCCTTGTTTGCCTGCCCACCTGGGAGTGCTGTGGGTGCAGGTCAGACGTGATGCCTGGGAGCTGCCATGACAAACAACAGCTGTGCTCGGAGAAGTGAATGAACAGAAGCAAGCACCAGGAAAATGCAGAGAAAAATATATATCTTTAAAACTTCAGGTATTTTATTAGAGTAAGAAAAAAGCCTTTCCTTCAATGTTTTGGGGTCGTGGACAGCTTTTCCACCGCTCCACATTTCCAAGGCATTTGGCATTCCTATCATCATGTGAGGTGGGTACATTTTCCCCTGAGGAGTCGGTGTCTGGCACATAGTAGGTGGTCAGTAAATGGCAATGGTGGCTATGAGTAGAATGATCAGTTCTATAGTAAAAGGAGCTAAGGCGTTTCTAGGGTCGTGACCGGCTACCATGGTGATCAGTATACTGGTTTCGCTTCATTGGAAGGTGTGTGTAGCATTGAACGGGGGTCAGTCTATTAAAGACCTGAGTTTGCCAGGCTAAGGAGTTTGCATTTCCCTGAAAGCCAATGGGGCCGCCCTTGGAGGGACTGGCAGAGCCTTCTGTGGGCAGGCCGTGGGTTCGTGGCCAGGCTCGCCAGCCAGGAATGAGGGAGTAGGCTGGCACCGCCTCTGCCCTGCCCCTGCTGTCAGTGTGGCTGTTCCCTAGGTCGCACTTTCCTGTGCATGCAAAGGAAAGCCTCCAGCACTTCCTGTCCCAGGGGCAGGCTAGATGACCCGGCCCCAAGCTGCCAGGGAAGGAGGGGTGGTCACCTGTACTGGAAATCAGGAAAACCATGTTCCCCCTCTGACCCTTCCCTACCAGCTGAGTGACCTTGGCCAAGTCACCTGCCTCTTCGAGCCTCCCTTTTTTTTTCTTTTAAAGATTTTATTTATTCATTATAGAGAGGGAAGAGAGAGAGAGAGAGAGAGAAAGAGAGAGAGAAGGGGGGAGGAGCAGGAAGCATCAACTCCCATATGTGCCTTGACCAGGCAAGCCCAGGGTTTTGAACTGGCAACCTCAGCGTTTCCAGGCTGACGCTTTATCCACTGCGCCACCACAGGTCAGGCGAGCCTCCCTTTCATCTGTGCAATGGGTGGATGCAGTTTCTGCCTCGGCAGTGTCACTCCAATGAGACCACACTGGTGACTGTTATATGAGCCTTGGGCGTGTCATGTCTCTGGGGGAATCATGCTGTTCCTTGCAATTACCTATTCCCTAGGGTACCCTGAGAATTTGGGGCTGCTGGGATTTGGGGGGACAGTGGGTGAGGACAGACTCCTGAGACACCAGAGAGTCCATGGCCTTCCTCAAGGCCATAGGAGCCCTGTGCCTGCCACAGCCAGGCTGCTGGAGGGAGTGGAGGGTGAGGCGTGAGTCCAGCCCTCTGCTCTGCTCTGCTCCTGAGTTCTTGACCCCAAGTTTGTGAGAGAAATATTCCCACCTCCAGCTCAGAGGACAGCCCTCTCCAAGGCCCCATTCCTCCGACTTAGGCCCTTGGAGGTGGGATGGAGGTGGCTGATGGAGGTGGCTGACACTGGGAACTCCTCTCTGCTTGCGAGCTCAGTGTTGGAACTGCTGGGGCAGCCCTGATTCTTCCAGTCTCATAGGTGGGGTGTATGGTTGACCGGGGACGGGCTGCCAGGACAAGGCCCAGGCTGATGGTGGGCAGGCCTTTCCCCACTTTGGACATCCCGAGAGAGTCCTTACACCCAGAGGCGGATTAAGGTCGATTGAGTCCCAGGCGCAGAAGGAAATATTGGGCCCCTTAAAAAAAGAGAGAGAGAGAGAGAGACAGGGAAAATAAAAATACATGTTAACCATATTTTTAAATAAATAAAAAATATTATGTACTATTTTTTTTTTTTTTTTTTTTTCCATTTTTCTGAAGCTGGAAACAGGGAGAGACAGTCAGACAGACTCCCGCATGCGCCCGACCGGGATCCACCCGGCACGCCCACCAGGGGCGGTGCTCTGCCCCCCAGGGGGCGATGCTCTGCCCATCCTGGGCGTCGCCATATTGCGACCAGAGCCACTCTAGCGCCTGAGGCAGAGGCCACAGAGCCATGCCCAGCGCCCGGGCCATCTTTGCTCCAATGGAGCCTTGGCTGCGGGAGGGGAAGAGAGAGACAGAGAGGAAAGCGCGGCGGAGGGGTGGAGAAGCAAATGGGCGGTTCTCCTGTGTGCCCTGGCCAGGAATCGAACCCGGGTCCTCCGCACGCTAGGCCGACGCTCTACCGCTGAGCCAACCGGCCAGGGCTATTATGTACTATTAATGTTAAAATTGCACATATGAAACCAAACTGGGTGTCATTAGAAAAAAAATGTCAAGTTGGGATTTTGCGGGGCTCTTCAGAAGTCGGGGCCCAGGGCGCGCACCCATTGTGCCTGCCATTAAATCCGCCTCTGCATCCACCCCTGGCAGGCAAGCTATGGATGCTACTGGGTTGAAGGCTCTGGGTAGGTGGGCTCCAGCATTGCCCCCTGCATCACCTGCCTCTGCCTGAGAAGGAGGAGCTTTTCCAGGTTCAAAGGGGTGCCCTTACACTCCCTCCCCCCAGGACTTCAAGCCCCCAATAACAGGACTGGAAAAGAGCCCCTGGGGCGAGACCTTTCCTAGTCACCAGGTTGGCCCCCAGACCTTTCTGGCTAGAGGGGGATGGCCCACAGTGGTCCTCTGAAGGGCAGAGAAAGCTGGGGCCCGCCCCCCGCCCTTGCTCCCACACTACACTGTTGGGGTGTGCCCTGTGTCAGCCAGGCTGAGAGACGCCTGGCTGGATGCGGGATTCCAGGAGGGTTCTGGCTGCGGAGAAGCAGAGTGGAGGCTGGCTGATAGAACTCAGGGGGTGGGCCTTGACTGAGTACTTAGAGTATGCTGGGCCTTATGCTGAGCTTTCACAGGTCTATCTCACTTTGTCCTCACAGCAACCTTTATTAACATGCCCAAGGTCACCCAGCTGGTATGTGGCTGGAGCTGAGACTGAATTAAGGGCTGTCTGACTCCACTTCAATGACTTCGTGTATTGCATGCAGAATTAGATGGGGAGGGGAGTGCGCGGTAGAGAGGAATGGGTTGTGCCCTAGGGAATGGGGGTAGTTCTGGGCAGGGGCAGGTGCAGCTCCCACTCTGCGGCCCTCCCCACGCTGTCAGAATCTGGCCTTGAACCTCTAGCTCCTCCTCCTTTCCTGTTCCCTTCCCCATGGTCTGTCCCTGGGGCTCAGCAGCCTGGGCTGGGATAGGAAAAGAGGATGAATGGGGAGATTTGTTTGCAGCCGTTCCCAGGGACGTACAATCCCACAGAACCTGGCTTCTCCCGGCCCCCTCTGTTTGCATGGACTCTCAGCTTGGAAATCAAGAAATACTCAGCATCAGAGCTGGAGAGGAGCCCGTGGAGATCAGCTGGTCCAACCCCCTCATTTTACAGATAATAATTATTATGATTACGCCCGATGGTAGCAATTCACAAAGGGCTTTCACATCTGGGTTGCTTCTATGCGCGCCAGAGCCCTTGGGGCGGGCAGAGCTCATGTGGCAGTTGTTTTTCCCCTCCCTACTTTGTGGCTGAGGAAACCAAGTCTCAGAGAGGCAAGAGCTGGGCCTTGGGAACACATCTGGCCTTGGTACTGGGCTCCAAACCCAGATCTCTCTCCCCCCTGAGCTTATTGCACCATCCTGTGACCATGAGGCCCAGAGGTATGGCTCAGGACTGCATCCGGCATTAGGGGCATTATGGGTATCAGGGGCGGGGCAGGGGGGCTGGTCCTGAGAGATCCTCATGGGAACCAGTCAGGTATCAGATGAAGCTCTGGAACTCCCAATGCTGCCCACCTTTATCCCTGTTGTGGGAACACATTCCCCTTCCCCATGACAAGAGTGATTGACTGAGGGGCAGATGTGTTCCCTAGGTCTCCCCACCCACTATGCCCATGGGGACCAGGCTGCCCAAGAAAATCAGACTGAGAAGGCACCTTGGAGAGCCCTCATTATACTGAGAAGGGTACCCCGAGGGGTAGGGACCTGCCCACAGTCACAGCAAGCCAGTAGCAGAGCTGGGCCTAGGACCTGGGTCTCCTGACTCAGTGGATGGCTGTGCCAGCACATGCCCAGTCATAGGAGTAAAGACAGTCCCCACTCACTGGGTGCCTGCTCTGGCCAGGGCAGAGCACATTATGCTGAACCTTAAGAATAGCCCTAAGAGGCAAGTACAGTACTATTACCATTACCATCCCCTTTTGCAGATGAAGAAACTGAGGCTTTGAGAGGTTATGAAAATGGCCCAAAGTCACAAACCAGGAAGTGACGGAAACACGTGTGCAAACACACATGCATCTAACTCTAAACCCATGCTAATGTCAACCCTATATGTATTATGATAGGAATACAGTTTATTTTTGCTCATAGCAACCTGGAACATCATTCATTCACTGAATGTTTATGGAGTGCCTACTATGCTGAGGAGGCCAGGGAGCTGACCAGGGGTTGAGACTCTCCAGACTCTCTTAAACTCTCTACCACCAGCAAGGATGGTTGCCCCTTCTGTCCCCAACCCAGCCCAGCCCATGTGTTTGCAACCTCTTTCTCTGTCCCTCATGTTTGCCCATGGTGTATGTTGTAGCCCAATTTACCCTTGTGGGAAATAGAAGCTTCTGGATTTTGAACACCCCAAGGAAGACCCTACTGTCAACAATACTGACAACCACCATCAAGCTCTTTGTGGGCACAAGGCACTGTGCTAAGTCCTTGTCCCATGTGCATCACCTCATTAATACTCTCTATCATTCTGTGCACTATGGGCTAGTCTAGCTCCATTTTCCAGATATGGGAACTGAGGCTGAGAGTCACACAGCTCAAGACTGTGCTGGAACCGTGCTCTGTCCAGTTCTCACACCTGTTTCCTTCCGGGGTGGCTCACTCAGCCATGCTCTGTACCCAGGCTGTGTGGTTATACATTTAGAATCCTGATTCCTGGAAGGTAGGGTTTCAGCCACACAGCAAATATTCAGTAAGCACCTACTGTGTGCCCTGGGGAAGTGCTTTGTGAAGGGAAAGCCTGTGGAGATGAGGAGTAGGGGCTCCTCTGTGAAGGGTGAGGGGCCCCGTGCGACCACCTCATCCAAGCCCTGGTGGTGTCAGGGCGGGGCAGTGTATGCCATTTGAAGGGCTTCTTGACGGGAGAGAGTGACTCAGAGCAGAGTTAAGATCTCAAAGGGTCTTTACAGCCGCTTCTATTTTCACCCACCCTTGGGCAAGCCGCATAGCCCAGTAGGGTCTCAGTTATCTGGTCTGAACTGGGGATGATAGAGCACTTAATTTACAGGGTAACCACGAGGATTGAACCAAAAAAAGTGCTTGGCAAGGGCTTCGGGAACCAGTAGCTTCTCCTACAGAGCCGGGGTACGTGTGTGATGGGGGCCGAGGTCTTGAGGAGGCAACCGAGAGCTGGATCTGCTCTATTTGCAAGCCTCAGTTTCCCAAGCAGTCATGGCTGACATACAACTGTTGCGTGATCTGCCTCACGGGGCTGTTGTGGGGATCACAGAGCTCCCAGGAAGCGTAGGTGCGGTTCCGTGATCTACACAGGGAGCGAACGGTCCCCGGAGAGAGGGGGCGGCGGGAACATGGTGGGTGGCGGCGCCAGTGCCGTCATTGTGGAGCTCAGGTGTGCGAGGCGCGGCAGTTCGCACCAGAGAGAAGGGAGAGGGCAGGCTTTGGACGCCGCCTGCGCACAAGGGGAGGAGTGCAGAGTACGAGGGTGCGGGTGGCGAGCGCATGGCCAGGTGCGCAGGACGCTACCTCCCGGCGCCATCGGGTCCCCGCCCTCCCCAGGAGAGACGCCTGGGGCGCTGTCCCGGGTCGCTGTCCCTGGTCCTGGAGCCCGCTTGCCCCTTGCCCTGAAGTTCCTGTGATGGCCATTGGAGGGCGCCCGGGACCGCGGCGGACTCCCCAGGCCTGGTTCAGAACACGTTTTTTTAAAAAAAGCATTCATTTTCTTGTAATAGCCTACCTATACACCTAATTTCCAAAAATCAAACAATATCTTGCCCTAAGAGAAATAAAAGCCCTCTACTTCTATAGATAAATACTCTAGCATGGTCACACCTCAAGTACAATACTTTTACCTATATGTATGTGTATATACACATATAAACCAGAGTTAGGTCCTAGGATGGTATAAAGGGACTTTCACCTACATGAACATCTGGGGAGTTATTTGATGCATGGCAGTTCTTCCTTGGGTGGGACTTTCCCTGGCATAGCTTTCCTAGCCCCCACCCACTGAACGACAGTTGTGATCCCCAGTAACTTTTAAAGAGAAAGCCCATCCTCATGTATTTTCCTAATGCCCTCTTGGGGGAAGTGCCACCCCCATTAAGAACCACTGCCAAAGTGGGGGCCTTGGCTCACAGAATCCTGGACTGGCCGAATGGGAGGGTGGCACCTTAAGGAATGGTCAGGGGATCCTGTCCCCCATCTTACAGATGGACCAACAAAAGCCCAAAGCGGAAATGGATTGTGCTTTAGGAAACACAATGAGTGGCCAGCAGAAATGGGGCCACAGTCCAGGCCTCCTGCCCCCTGGTACAGACCTCCGTAAGCCTAGTTGCGGTGGGTGGAGCTCTGGGCACGAAGCAGCTTTCCTTCTTGATCGGTCTACCTGCCTCAGAAAATGGGCAAGGAGGGCCATGCCCTCTGAATGAGGTAGGTAAGAGAAGGAGACTGTCTAGATTCCAGGCTATAACGTATGAAAAGGGACTGGGCTTCCCCTCTCATTGAGGATGCAGTGAGTGCACACCCCTCACCGCCCAAAGAGCCATCCTCTCTCCTACCTTTATTTCTTCCCAGTAGTTAGCTGGGCACTGTGCGTATGTATTTGTGAGGTATGTATATGCACATGTGTCCATACATACTGTGTGTGAGCATAGTGTGATCTAAGGGTGTCTGGGCCTGTCACTTCTGTGCATGAATCTGTTGTTCTTTTTTTTTTTTTTTTTGTATTTTTCTGAAGCTGGAAACGGGGAGGCAGTCAGACAGACTCCCGCATGCGCCCGACCAGGATCCACCCGGCACGCCCACCAGGGGGCAATGCGCTGCCCATCCGAGGCATCGCTCTGTCGCAACCAGAGCCACTCTAGCGCCTGGGGCAGAGGCCATGGAGCCATCCCCAGTGCCCGGGCCATCTTTTGCTCCAATGGAGCCTCGCTGCGGGAGGGGAAGAGAGAGACAGAGAGGAAGGAGAGGGGGAGGGGTGGAGAAGCAGATGGGCACTTCTCCTGTGTGCCCTGGCCGGGAATCGAACCCGGGACTTCTGCACGCCAGGCCGACGCTCTACCACTGAGCCAACCGGCCAGGGCTGAATCTGTTGTTCTTGGTGTGTGTTCCCATGTGTGTACAAACCCAGCCAGTTAGTAGGTGAACACAAGCTGATTTGGGAACCTGTGGGTGTGAGCTTGATTTGACTTTTGCATGTATATGTGCATGTGGATTTGCAGTGTCGGTGGCTAGTGTTCCTGTGAGCATTTCTGCATGCATTGATCTGATATGGTCTCTATAGGCAGGAGTGAGAGATCTGTGTGCACAGTACAAGGACAAGTGCATGTGTGACCTGGTGAAGTTCTTGTGTAGGTGTGCATGCAGGCTCACCCCAGACTTAATCGTCTTGTTCATCCTCTAGCATCCATCCAGGCACTAGCGCCTGAACAGTGTCAGGCACACAGTAGATGCTCCATATGTGTTTGCTGAATAATTGAAGGAAAGAAGAAAAACATGCCATTATGTATGTCTGTGTTTCCAGAAGGGTTTTGCACTCAAGGACCTTAGAAGCACATGGCCCTATGGTTGATCAGAGTTACATCCTTAGGGGTGTTGGCCTGAGTGGAGGCATTTATTCTGGCCATTTTGTCAAGACCAGATTTTCCTCATCCCTGCCGGGGACCCTTTGAGTAGGCAGGGATTGCAGGAACCATTGAATGGGGTAGGAGTCCTACAGCCAGGACAGAGGATGGCTGGTTTGGTAACCTCACTGGACAGTTGCTTGGGGAGATGGTGTGAGCCAAGCCACACCCACTCCTCCTTCCCTGGCAGGGCCTGGAGACCCCCCGGGAGACTCTTTCTCCAGGAACTCAGGGTTTGCTGCATCTTGCGATTGGGTAGGTGTGCTTAGATAGAAAGGTCATGGGCTAAGGGTAATAATGCTGCGATAATGGATAGTGGATAATGGAATTCTCTGAAGGCAAATGCATTTTCCCTTTATTTTGTCTCTAACCCAGTAAGGTGAGAGTGGGTGTTTAACAGATGAGCAAACTGAAGTTCAGGGAGGGAAACTGATTAATGCAGAGCCACACAGGAGGTTGCTGGCCAAGCAGGAAGCCCAGGACTGCCCTGTCTCCTGCCCAGGAAGCCCCAGACAGATATCCTAAATGGGAATGACCGAGGCAGGGGAGGTTGCTGGGGACCCTGACAAGAACTGACCCCACCAGCTGTACCTGGAGCCCCGGCCTAAGATCTTCCCACAAGTCTGCCCCTCGCTGTGGGTTGGGAAGTGGAAGCTGGAGGTAGCTCAACCCAGGGTGAACTTGGAAAGGGAGCTCTGCAACACTCCAGCCCTGCACCCTCCCCTCCTCCTCCACACAGTCTGGCACCTGTTTGAGCAACTCAGCTGCAAATCTAGAAGGCCTAGGAGAAGAGTCTTTCTTCTAGCAGGAGGGCCTGACCCCTGGAGGGCAGCCGGGCTCCAGTTCCTAGGTGAGAGGCAGGAGGGAAGGGAAGATAGGAGCTCTGTCCCACCCCAAAGGTGGCAGTGACCTCCCAGTGCCAGTGGACGCGCACGGGCTCTGTGTTAACTTGAGAGGACTGAGTTCCTGGTCACAGAGGACCAGCGGAGGCCGGATGTCTGGGGGGTATTATGTAATGCATTAGAGGTCACACAGCTAGGAAGTGTCAGAGCCTGCTCCCCTGCCTCTGTGTGTTTGTCTTTCTGTCTGTCTTGTAAGTGGTTCCATATGTCCACATGTAGATCTGCCACATTCTTTCCAACAGCTGTATGGTATTGCGTGGTATAAATGGACCTTAATTCATTTGTCTGGCTCCCTCTGGATGGCCATTAGTTTGTTTTGGAGCTCTTACTATAAATCTTTGCTAACTCTACGAAAATTGTGATTTCATATAGTTTAGCCTAATACAGAGGATGCTGCAGCATGTGTTTTATTTAACAAACACATGCTATTCAAATACTATTCTCAATGCTTTATAAATATTAACTTAGAGTTAATTTTTGGCAAAGCCTTTTGAAGTAGGTATTGTGATTTTTACCATCAACTCCATTTTGCAGGTGAAGAAACTGAGGCACAGAAAGATCAAGTGACTTGCCCAAGGTCATACAGCTGACAAGGGGGAGAGCTGGGATTTGAATCGGAGGTGGGGGTGAAATTTCACAAGGATGAGGACATAAGCTCATACCTCCCTGTCTCTTGTCCTTGGTCATTCACCTTCAGGCTCACATGCAGTGATATAGAGGCTAAATTCTTGGAAATAACCTTTTAGGTTAAGAAGATGGTGGTGCAGGTGACAGAGCATCAACTCAGAATGCTGAGGTTGCTCATTCAAGACCTGAGGTTGCCAACTTGAGCACGGGCTCACCAGTTTGAGTGTGGGTCACCAGGTTGAATGCAGGACCACTGACACAATCCCAAGGTCACCAGCTTGACATGAGCCCCAGGTCACCAGTCTGATCACCGGTCAAGGCTCCTACGAAAAGCAATCACTGAAGTGAAGCAACAAGTTGATGCTTCTCTCTCTCTCCCTCTTTCTCTCTCTCCCTTCCTGTCTCTCTCTCTCAAAAAAAAAAAAGTGCATTTCAATTATGCTGTTGCCTGAGGGACCAGGAGCTGGCCAGGGAGTGTCCTGTACATTCCTGGCTAAAAGAACATGACCCCCACGCCCACCCCACCCCCAGCTCTTGCCAGTGAGGCAGCTGCAGCCGGTCAGAACCCGAGAGGCGGGAGCCCACACTGGGCTCTTTGTCTTCAGTAGGAACCTTGTGGCCCCGACGGCCCTTCTCAAGCGCCCACTGTCCAACACCAGTGGGACCTCCCGGGGGCCAGGCCTGCTGGGAAACTTGGCACATTGGAGGCCCCTTGACCACCCTCCCAAGTGAACATGCAGAGCCCTCTTAGGAATCATTCCTACTGCAAAGACAGGCTGGAGAGACTGAGGGCCTTGTCCTATGGGGCACAGCAACCTGGATGTGGCTGGAGTCCTGGGTCCCAGCCCTGGCACTGTGCGCACATACCCGCCCACTCCTGGCCCAGGCCTCCTGGTGCTCCCCTCCCTCCAGCTCTCTGCCTTCCTCCCCCCTCCCACTGCCACCATTCAGGAAGGGACAACTTCCTCCCTCCTCAGGCCAACTGCAGTGCCCTTGGAGTCCTCTTGGCTTACCCTATGAGGAGGGGGCTTCCTGCACTGCCTTGATGTGGTCCCTCCACCCAGGAATTCGCCCCGGCTCCAGAGCACCCTGCCAAGAGGGAGCCAGACCCTCCTCTGAGAACCAAACCCAGGGGTGGTTCTGAGGGCATAGAAGTCATGTCTTCCCTGCTGGGAGTCTGGACTCTGCAAGGGGCTCTTGAGGGCCGCTCTGCCCACCAGTGTGTGGAGAGGAGAAGGGGCGCAGGGCGGGGAGCAGAGAGGGTGTGGGGTGGGCCCCCTAAGAGAGAAGTGGTTGCTGTGATCCGAGGTCTTGGTTTGAAATGGGGAGACTGCCGCACCGCCTCCCTCTGCCTGCGTGAGGCAAACTGTGGAGCCCTGAACCCAGACCAGCAAGGGCTCAGGCAGAGCAGTTCCTGAAAGGATTCTGAAAATCCCTGTCACCCTATAGCTGTGCTCTTGGTCACCCTTCCTCCTTTGACCCCCCACTGCACTTGTTCCCTGCAGTCCTTTTAAACAGAAAACCCCATAGAAAACCTCAAGGCTCTGGGAGCTTCCCTGGGTGCAGGAGGGTGGGGAATAATCCCTTCCTCTTAGGGGCGGCAGCGTGGGCATTCTGGAAAGGGTGGGTGAGTTATGGGGGAAGGGCCGGTGTCCCCTGTATCTTGACATGTTTTTACCTGGGGCAGGAGAGGCAGCTTCCTGTGGGGTGGACTGAACTGTGAGCTCTGGGTGGGTTGGGTGCAAAGGAGGGGCTCAGAGTGTTTGTTGAGTGAATGCATGACCAACTACAGGACTCAGAGCCAGGTGTTGCTGAGTGAGGGAATCCAGGCTGGAAGAATTTTCAAGAAAAAGATGGAGCACCCCCATTCCTGTCCGTTTGCACCTCCTTCTCACCCAGGGAGAGGGGGATAAAAACGAGCAATAGAAGGGGCTACTCGAGACTCGGTTCCTTCTTCACTCACTCCTTTGAGCAGAGTTTCTAACCTAGCTTGGGACTCTCGTAGCTGTTTTTCTGAGCATTTACAGCAGGGGTCTCAAACTCGCGGCCCGCGGCCCGCATGCGAGTTTGAGACCCCTGATTTACAGTGTGCCAAGCCTGGGCTGAATACTCAGCCCATTACCACAATGTATTAACTCATTCCATTACCACAAAGGCGGGGGAAGGTGGGAATTAGTCCCATTTTACAGATGAGAAATTTGAGCTACCTATAGGGAGGGCACAGGTCTGCCCACATTGCAGATCATTTGACCCTGGCTTCCAAGTCCTTGACCCAACCTGCTTGCTGTGAGTTCTGTCCACGTGATGACAGGGACAGATCTACCGACAGCTGGGGATGGGGGGTGGGGAGTGGAAGAGGGTGTCACCCCCCCCAAAGAAGGTCTGCAGCCCGGTAGCTCCTGGTCTAGGGGTCTTGTCTTATCTCTTCTGACTTTTGTTCCGCGGCCGCCGAGGCCACGCCCGGCCCTCCCCCCGCCTCCGAGGTTCCAGCTGGGAAAGTCCAGCGAAGCCCCTGCCCTTGGCCCGAGGGCGGCGCGAACAAGTGGCCCTTTCTGCGCGCGGCTGCCCCCGGCAGCTGGACCGCAGCCCGCGGACAATCCCGGGGCTTGTGGCCGGGGGCGGGGCGGCCCGAGTTGCCAAGGTGACCCGGGCACGGGGAAGGCGGCTCTGGCTCGGTGCGGGCCAGATGGGCAGGCGGGCGGCGGCGGCGGCGGCGGCACCATGAGCTGCCGGAAGCGCAGCTTCACCTTCGGGGCCTACGGAGGGTAGGTGCGTCGGGCGGGGGCGCCCGCGTGCGCGCGCGCGGCGGGGTGAGGTGGGCTCGCTCGAGGGAGCACGTTTGCGCACGCACACGGCCACCCGTGTCCCGGTTCGGGTGGTTCTCTTCGTGGTTGTGAATTTGTGCTTGAGTGTGACGAGCGCAGTTTGATGTCAGTGCATGGTGTGCACTGTTGATCGGTCTGTGTGTGTGTTCCTGGGTGTTGTGGTTGGTTGTCCATGTGCACGTGTGGGGTCGTGCACATTTCTGGGTTTGTGTCCCAAGTGCATGACAGTGCTAATGCATGTGGCTGGTATGTGGTCTGGAAGATGGGCCTGTGTGTGCACTCTTGGGTGCATGTATAGGGGGGGTGAGCAGAAACAGTTGAGGGAGACCCTGCCTGGGAGGCCCCAGCAGAAACAGTTGAGGGAGACCCTGCCTGGGAGGCCCCCACTTGGTCTCGGAATCTTCTGGGCCCCTGCACTGAGGCTTTGGAAGAAGGGAAGCAAAAAGACATTAGCAGGCCCCTACCCACCCCACCCTGGGCACTTGCTCTGCCCTGTATCATGCCCCCATTGCTCAGCTACCCCCGTCTTCCCTGGGCTATTAGCTGCCTGGGCCTGGAGACCTGGAGGGAGGTAGAGTGGTGGCCTGTCCATCTTGGGGTCAAGTGCCCACCTCAGAATGGGTGTAGGGGTATGCTGACAGATCCTTGCCTTAGGCAGAGATTTGGTAAACAGGATGGAAGACTGGGTGGACAGACTGGGGCCAGAGCCCTTTCCCTGGCTGGGCAAGGTGTTGCATAACCAGCACTAGGCCCTGCCTCCCTGCAGTCAGTTGGACACACAACTTTGGGGTATGGAGCAGTTGGGGCTCACACATGTAATGCTGCTGGTGCAGACTAGGTGCTCTTTGAGTTGTGGGGAGTGTGTCCAGGGCGCCACCCCTCTCTGGATACCCCACCTCCAAGGGGACCCCTGGCAGAGGGGCTGGGTGAGCTGCCTTCCCTGTCCTGGGCCCTGCTAAGCCATCAGGTGAAGAGGAAAGCCTGGATTGAGCCCTGAGATTTCTGGTCGGCTGGCTCTAAGAGGCAGTCCAGGGAGTGGGGCTGGAGTGTGACCTTGGGCAAGTCCTGGCTTCTCTGGCCTCACTTTTCTGGTCTGCAGAGTCCACATTAGCTGATCCCTGGGGTCCCCCAGCCCAGTCCCCCCCCCAGCTGGCGCCCCCCAGCTGGCAGTGTCTGGTTTGGGGCTCCTTTGCCATTCTCCCCTGGGCTCTGGGAAGGAGGCAAGAGTTGTTTGTTGTCCCAACAGCTGCTTGGCCCCCAGCTAGGCAGGAGGGTGGAGCCTTCTCCAGCCCTCCCAACCCCAAGGTGCCCTCAAAGGTGGGTAGGGGGAGAATCTTGGAGGGGGTAGTGCCCACACACTTTCTCTGAAGCCAGACATGGAGGGATTGGGGGAGACAAAGCCTGGTAGTGGCCCCTGAACTCTGGGGGCTGGAGGACTTCATCTGGCTCTGCTTTGGGGGTAGGTGTGTGTGTTGGGGGTGGGGTAGGTGAGGGAGCTCTGTGGATCTCCTTCTCACAGAGTCCACAACTTTTGTCTCCTGGTGACTATGAGTGAGCTTCAGCTCCTGGATCGACAGGCTGTTGGGATGTGTGTGTGTGTGTGTGTGTGTGTGTGTGTGTGTGTGTGTGTGTAGGGTTCTTCCTAAATACCCACATCGCTTAGTCCTGTCTGTGGAAACTAAGCTGGCCTCAGCCACACCCCACATCTTTACTCTGATCCCGACTTCTGTCGCTGTCCCACTCCACCTTTTCCAGGACCTCCCACGCTGACCCCAGCCCCTTGGGCACCACACACCCTGGACCTGGGCCCCTGCTCCCAACCCCTGTGTCCACCATCCTGCCTCTTCTCCATACTCTACCCCACGCCTTCCCATGTCCCTCATCTGACATTAGGGCTTCCGCAGCCTCTGGGAGATGGTGACAATGCATCGGGCACCTCTGGGGAGGGGGTGAGTGGGGCTGGTCTGCTGTGCTGGGCAAGGCTGGCTAAGAAGGGGCTGCCCCCTCACCTGTTGCCTTTCTTGCTGTATTTCACGGTGGACAAGTCTGTCACCCCTCTCCGGAGTGTGTGGTAAGTGCTGGCGCTGGGCTGCTTGCCTGGACCCTGGTGACACACTCAAGCCATTACCACCCCCTAAAATGCCAGCCCAGTCCAGCCCCGCCCCCACCAGCCTTCCAAACGTCCTCTCCAGGCAGTGGGGTGGGCAGACCCTCTTTCCAGCTCTGCGCCCTCATATTCTCCCCACACAGTGCCTTCCAGAGCTCCGGCATCAGGCAAATCAGGTTAATGTGAGCTCTCCCACTGCCTGTGTGACCTTAAGCAATTCACTGACCTCTGAAACTCAGTGTTCTCATCTGTGAAGTGGAGACTGAAATGCCTATTTAAGAGTGTAAGTTGTAAAAACAAAACAAAACAGGGCCTGGCATGTTGTCAGCCCTCAATGAAAGTGCTTCCTCCCCGCCTCATGGCGGCTCCCGGCTGGGCTGGGGGTGCCCTTAGTCTTTTCACTGACCCCTAAACCCTCTAGCCCCGCTCCATGTGTAGCCTTCGGAACCCTCTCCTCCAGCCCATTTCCTAAGTGTGAGGCTGCCCTGTCTTTGAAGGAAGAGGGAAGGAGGCGGCTGTGCCTGCAGCTTCCCCAACACCGAGAGCGGTGGGTGGAGGTGCAGCCTCACCTCAGGACTCCCAGCACCCCCGGGGCCCCAGCAGGCGGGCGCCTCCCGGCTTCCCTGGCACCCACGTCACATGGGCCCAGCTGGCTGCTCCTGCTGCCTCTTCAACTCCAGCAGGAGAGCCCCCAAGGCCACTGGCTCCTGCTTGCTGCCCCTGCTGAGGGAATGCCAGGGTCTCCAAGCCCTGCAGTGCCCCCCAGCTGCTGGGTGACTATACTTGGCACTGTTGCCCCCAGGAAGCCATATCTGGGGTGGGAGGCATATTGGGTACTCAGGCGGAGCTCCAGGGTCTGCCCTTTCATTTTCCTTTCATGTTCTCTGTGTAACCTGGGGCCATTTACTCTCCCTCTCTGGGCTTCTGTCCTGCTGCTGTGCCCAGTGAATATGAGCCTCTACTCTGTGGAAGACTGTGTGCTAAGCCCAGAGCAGAGGTAGGGTGAGGGGAGGCAGAGAGGGAGGTGAGGAAGATGCCATCTTTTTCTGCAAGGAGTTTAGTAACAACACCCCAACCACTGCCATTTGTCAAGCAGCTCTGTGGACCAGATACTGTTAGGTGCTTGAACTGTCTCATCTCACATTGTTTTTACCACATCTCCAAGTTGGGGACTATTCTCTCTAATTACAGATAAAAACTATGATGCATGGAGCGGGGAAAGTGACATCCCCAAGTTCACACAACTAATCAGTGGCAGAGCTGGAACTTAGATCTTGATCTTCCAGACTCTGCAGAACCCAGAGTCTCACCCACTCTGCCCCAGGGCCTCCAGGCCACAGGGCAGGTCTGAGTGAAGGATGCACTAGAGGGAAGAGTTGAAGATGGAGGGGGGACCCAGGTCACCCACTCTAGGGAGCCCTGAACAAAGAGTCAGAGATGAGGGCCCAGGACTGATAGTAACTAACCTGCTCTGTGATGCTGGGCAAGTCCTTTTCCCCTCTGGGCCTTAGTGGACTCCCATAAAGTAAGATTCTGAAATGACCAGGACTTGCTCATTACCCACAATGCCTTGCCCCTCTGCACTCCTTGCTGGAGGTGCTGTCCAAGGTGCTAACCTCTAAGTCCTCCCTTTCCCCCTCCCACCCCTACTTCTGGAAACCAATTTAGCCCCCAGCCTGTGCCTGGCATATAATTAGTATAAAACAGGGATCATTTTGACAATTAATTGTGATTTCCTGGCATTCAAGGCTCGTCTCTACCTCCTTTTCCAGCCTGGAACTCTTCTCCCTTGCCCTGCATTTCTGATCAACAGGAATATGGCCTCTATGAGTACAACCTCCATGCTTTTACTCCTGTTGTCCCCTCCCCTTGATATACCTTCCCTTTCCGTTTCCACAAGCCTTCCCCATGCCTCTAGCCCACCTTTATCACTGTTAGTGAAGCGTTTTCTTTCCTGATCCCACACCCCGTCTTTGTCTCCTTAGAAGACCTCCCCTGCTGCGTATCATGCCTGTAGAGCACATGTTAGTGCTCATCCTGGGGTAGTGGGAACAGTATGGCTTTTGGAGTCTGAGAGACATGGATTTGAACCTGCCTCTGCCACATACCAGGGGTGTGACCTTGGGCAGGTCACTTCCCCTCTCTGAGATCCACTTGATGCTCAGTAAGTATCTGCTGAATTGAATCTTTCAGTTTCAGGGAGCTGACATCAGTTCAGTTGAACATATCTATATTACACAGTATGGGACAGGCTCTAAGGTCCTTGAAAGAAGGGATTGCTTGAGTTACTTTTGACTTGGCCCACTTCCCAGCACTAGTTCTATAATAGTTGGGCTGTGCTCTTCTCATCTCTGTGTCCTCCACATGGTCTTGCACAACTTCCCAAACCCAGAAAATGCTCAATGGATATTTATGGAATTGATGGAATGTGTCCAGGGAGCAGAACAGGTGAAACTTTGCCAACTAAGCTGGGAGGACTTCCTGGAGGGGGTGTGTTTTTCCTACTTCTTTGAAAAAGGATTAAGGGATTGGGGCTGGGATCAGGGGAGCAGTGAGGGCTGGTAGAGGCCAGATGTGACCATGACTGGATTCGCCCCCCCCCCCACCTCATCAGCAGGTTATTCTCAGTGGAGGAGCTTAAAACGAGTGTGCAGATGTCAAGGCATGAGGCCCAGTGTGAGGATTAGGAGCCACTGGGACAGTGGGCGATTCTGGTTCTGCAGCCCTAATGGGAGCTGGACATATAAGGTGGATTCAAGTGGCAGGGAGAGGAAGGAGTGGTGCCAGGGTTGGGGATGGCTGGGTGCAGTCGTGCAGGGGGGGGCCTCTGGAAATACCCTGGGAAGAGGAGAGTCAACTTTGACCTTAAAGCTAGGAGCCCAGGAGGAGAGGCCAGACCCAGCAAGGATTAAGTGCCGACAGGGCATTTTACTATGGTTGTCTTATGAAATCGTGACCAAATCCTGCAAGTTGGCCTTAGTGTCCCCATTTTAGAGGCCCAAACCAAGACTGAGAATGGTGAAGGCTGTGGCTCAAAGTCACAGAGCTGGTGAGGGCTGGATGTGAAGCCAGATTTTTCTCTCGTCAAGGAAGGGACCTTGTAGCCAGAGATGAGGGAGCCACAGAGATGAGGGAAGTCCTGGTTAAGGGGTAAGGGAAGAGGGAGAGCGTGAGATGGTCTTGACTTCGGAACAGTAGTCACTGCCCACCCCAGGTGTCCCGCTGGGAGGGCCCATCTGGTCACTGAAATCTCCCCCTTTGACAGTAATGGTACCAGTTGCTCCCCTGTATGAAGCATTTCCTGGGTCCTAGACCCTAGGCTGAACACTTATCTGGGTTAATTCATTCTATCTTTATAATAGCTTTAAAAAGTAGAGATTATTACCATCTATCTCCCTCATTTTACCAGTGAGGAAACTGAGGCTCAGGGAAGGGACCTATCTGACCCAGGGACTCATAGTCCATGAGTGGTGAACCAAGTCTGGCAGAGTGGTCAGCCGAGCCCCGACCTTTAACCCTGGCTCTCCCGGATGCTGCCTGTGATGAGTGGGGGCTTGGGTGGGTGGCCCCTGTCCTCAGGTGGCTTCTCTCTGCAGTCGCTGAGCCGGAGGCCCTGGGGGTTGGTGTGCCACTGCAAGAAGCATGAGCCTGGCCTCATTAGCGGCTCTGAAATGCCAGGCAGGCACAGCCTGCTGGGCTTCCTCATCTATTATGCATCTGGTGGGCAGCCCCTGGCGGGTAACTGGCAGAGCAAGAACGAGGGAGCTAGCAGCTGCTTCCTGAGCCCACACCTGCCACCAATACCTCTGGGCAGGGATCCCCCAAAGCGAATGCCAAGGCAGCTCCTGCCTCACCCCCCTGGCCCAGCTGGGGTGAGAGGGTCCCACTGGGGATAGAGGCGTGGGTGCTGGTCCCCACCTCATTAGCCTGCCTGTTCCAGCATTTACTTCTAAGAAAGTCTGGGGCCTTGATTGAGCTGGAGGTCGTTTGGGACTAGGGTGGCCAGAGGCAGGCTGAAGTAGAATCTTAAGTGCATAGGCTCTTGCTTGCACAGCACTTCAGAGTGATAGAGTCGTGGTCATTAACTCATCATTCTTTCATTTAGCCACAGTAATTACTGAGCACCTACTGTATGCCAGGCACAGTTCTGGGGACTGTAGATTTAGTGAAAAACAAAGCAGGCCAGCCCCTGTCTTCAGAAAGCTTGATTTAGCCAGTACTTCACCTCTTTGAGCCTCAATTTCCTCATCTATAAAGCAGGGCAAATGGTCTATAAATAGGCAAGAAAGAAACTATGGGCCCTGGCCGGTTGGCTCAGCGGTAGAGCATCGGCCTGGCGTGCGGGGGACCCGGGTTCGATTCCCAGCCAGGGCACATAGGAGAAGCGCCCATTTGCTTCTCCACCCCCCCCCTTCCTCTCTGTCTCTCTCTTCCCCTCCCGCAGCCAAGGCTCCATTGAAGCAAAGATGGCCCAGGCGCTGGGGATGGCTCCTTGGCCTCTGCCCCAGGTGCTAGAGTGGCTCTGGTCGCGGCAGAGCGACGCCCCGGAGGGGCAGAGCATCACCCCCTGGTGGGCAGAGCGTCGCCCCTGGTGGGCGTGCTGGGTGGATCCCAGTCGGGCACATGCGGGAGTCTGTCTGACTGTCTCTCCCGTTTCCAGCTTCAGAAAAATACAAAAAAAAAAAAACAAAAAAAAAAAACTATGATGGTTGTGCTGAATTCTAAAGCAAGAGTACACGCTAACAAGCTAGAGCAGGGGTCCTCAAACTATGGCCCACGGGCTGCATGCGGCCCCCTGAGGCCATTTATCCAGCCCCCGCTGCACTTCCAGAAGGGGCACCTCTTTCATTGGTGGTCAGTGAGAGGAGCATAGTTCCCATTGAAATATTGGTCAGTTTGTTGATTTAAATTTACTTGTTTTTTATTTTAAGTATTATATTTGTTTCCATTTTGTTTTTTTACTTTAAAATAAGATATGTGCGGTGTGCATAGGGATTTGTTCATAGTTTTTTTTTTTATAGACCAGCCCTCCAACGGTCTGAGGGACAGTGAACTGGCCTCCTGTGTAAAAAGTTTGGGGACCCCTGAGCTAGAGCTTCTGACGTGCTGGGCTGTGGTCCTAAGCACTTCCATATATTGATGGATTGAATTCTCACAACCATCTCATGAGGCAGGTACTGTTATTATCCCTGGTTTAGGGCTGAGAAAACTAAGGCATAGAGGGGTTTAGTAATCTATTGAAGGTCTCTTGGCAAGGCTGAGATTTGAACCTAAGCAACTAGGCTCCTGTTTGCAATTACCCTAAACTATAGGGATGGAGGAAGACAGAGGGAGTCATAGAAGGCCTTTATGAGGAGGCAGCATTTGAACTGAGGCAAGAGTTAGCAGGGGCAAGGGAGCAGTTCTGACAGAGTAGCAGGTGCAAAGGCCCTGTGGCAGGAACAAGCTTAGTTTGTTCTGGGAGAAGGGAGGAGGTAAAGAGGGATGTGGGAGAGTGAGGTGGGTTTGGAGAGTGGGGAGGGACCGGATTGATCAGGGTCTTATAGGCAGAGTAGGAGTTTAGATATAATGTCAGTGACTGATATGCAGAATTACTGAATCTTAGACTCCCGGCTTTGTAAAATCTTAAAATCAGAGAACTTGGACCTCCTAGAATCTTTGGAGATGGAAAAGACCTTTGAGGTACCCTCCTATGGCCTCCCACTTAGCAAGGAACCCCTCCTTTGGTTCATGACCCTTTGAGTATTGGAAGAAGCCTTTGGTGTCTCCTGAGAAATACGCACCTTTATTTTCAGCAACTTCACAGACCCTTAAAACCCACCATCCCTGGTTGAGGCCAACATGACTTCTTAGAAGCTCCTTGACTAGCCCTTCCTTGCTTAAAAGTAACCCATTCCATTGCTGGGCAACTCAGATAGATATCGAAAGTTTTTCCTTACTCGGAACCAGGTGCCTGAGCCTGGATGCCCTCCTGGGTCTCCCAGCCCTCCCCCAGGGGCTCTTCAAGGAGATAAGGATGGGGATTACATAGTCTCTCCCCAAGTCTGCTCTCTCTGGTCTAAACAGTCACTGGTCCTAGCCTGTCCTGATTTTTCATTCTCTGTTTAGCTTAGCTCTTGCAGGCCTTGAGGCTCCTTTATCTGTCCCCCCTCTATCTTCCTATGGGGCCAGGAGAGGCCTCTTTCTGGGGAAGGCTGCATCCTTGGTGAAGGGACTCCTGGGAGAGACCCAAGACCAGAGAGATGCTCCCTTTTCCAGAAAAACACCCCTCTCGCTTAAGGAGACAAGAGAAGATCCCCTCCAGATGGGGTTTGGTCTTGGGACCGCTACTTCTCCGTGTGATCGTGGGCAGTGAGTCCCGTCCCTGGGCAGCTTCCCCATGCCCACCTTTGGCACAGTGAAGAGGCAAGGCCTCTTGCAGCTCTGTGGTTCCCAGCCTGGCTGGCCCTGCTTGCCTCTCCATCCTGGTGACGCTCTCAGGCTTGGGTCCCTTTGTTTGAGTGGTCCATGCACCTCCAAAACAAAGAGTTGGGCTTTGTTTTCAGGCAGAGTTCAAATATCAACTTCAATTTTTCTTACTTCCTGTCTGTCCAATGCTGTGTAATGTGCAGGTTAATTGCTCTAGGTCTCTACCTGTAGAATGAGGACAGTCAGAGCACCAGCCTCATAGGTTGTTATGGGGATTAAAAGAGGTAATTTTTGCCAAGGTAAAAAACCAGGGCCTGGCACAGAGCCATGCCAGCAATCACAGTTATTGCTGTATCACCCTGTGTCCTGGGCCCTGCAGAGGGGACGGAATTACTCGGTGTGCAGACTCTGCCCTCTGGAAGCACACCACCTGCCTAGAGGTGAGACCTGCTTACAGGTGAGCGTGCTTTTTGGCCTTGGGCGCTGACCTTGACACTGGCCCTGAGAACATTGGCTTTGAGCCGGACAGGCTCGTGCTGAGTCCTGACTGGGTGACCTTCGGCAGTACCTCCCCCGGCTGAATGGTGGCAATGGTATCTTCCTTTGTGCAGCCGAGGGTATTAGTAGTCCCCACCTCAGGGTGAGTGAGAGGAATGGGGAGGTACTTTTAAAGGGCTGGCTTAGCATAACAGTGTGGCTGTTCCAGACCACATGTTGCAGGAGAAAGGAAACATTACAGGCCCAGGTGATCTGGAGAAACATTGCTCTCTGCGGTTCATTTTCCTGTCTAAAACAGGACGATTGTTTACAAAACACTTGGCTGTGTTAGGGTTCTAGTGGAGTCAGATATGTTTCTAATCTTGACCTGGTCTGACTGTTTGCTGTGTGACCTTGGACTAAAGGCTTACCCTCTCTGAATCTCAGTTTCTACACCTGTCAATGGGGATAATATTCACCTCACACAATTCTTTTATGGCTTCCATTAGCCATTTGTTCATTCAACAAATATTTATCACCTGACCAGCAGACCACGACTGGCCATCAGCTGTGTTCCAGGCCCCCTAACGCAGTGGTCCGCAACCTTTTTTGGGCCACGGATCGGTTTAATGTCAGAAAATATTTTCACGGACTGGCCTTTAGGGAGGGATGGATAAATGCACAAAATAAAATTATGCTATCGGCGTAAAAACTGTGGTATTTTTAAATATAATTGTCGAACTTACGAGACAAGCGTCAAGAGTGAGTCTTAGACGGATGTAACAGAAGGAATCTGGTCATTTTTTAAAAATAAAACATCGTTCAGACTTAAATATAAATAAAACGGAAATAATGTAAGTTATTTATTCCTTCTCTGCAGACCGGTACCAAATGGCCCACGGACTAGTAGCGGTCTGTGGCCCGGGGGTTGGGGACCACTGCCCTAACAGATCCGGTCCCCACCTGAGGAAGCGCCATTTCTAGTGGGGTGAATAATCACAACAGGACATGTGCTAACCACCCTGATAAATCTGATGGCCCGGCACAGGCTTTTGGGAAAGCCGGTTGGTGGGCACAGCTTGACCCGGTCTAGGGAGGGGCTCCAGAAGGACTGGCTACGTGCGGGGATGTGAGGGGTGATGGGCAGGCCAGGGGAGAGTGTGACAGGTAGAGAGTACAGAGTGTGCCGAGGCCTGGAGGTGGTGTGGACACGCAGGGCCACGTGGGCCACGTGAGGCTGGTGAGTCTCCATTGGTGCAGTGGGAAGCCCCGGGGGCTGTTAGGCAGGTGGATGACGCGACAGATAACACATGCTCACATACAAACCCACGCACGCCTCAGACACGAACACTTTCTCTTCCACCCACATCTCACGTTCCTGCCAGGCCTCCCATCTACATCCTCACCCACAGAGTCACACCCCCTCTCTCACCACTGGGCAGAGCTGCAGAAAACCCGGCGCTGGCTGCCAGCAAAAGTGTCAGCTGTTTGCCCACCTGCTTGCTGATTCGGTGGGGCAGGGCCCTCTGTTCCGTTCAGGAGCGACCTTTGCTCACTCCACATTTACACAGACATGCATGCGCCCCGTGCACACACGTGCAGGATCATAACACTCCCTGCACGTGGAAGGTGGCTCCTAGCTCACGGAGGACGTTCATAAGCATTATCTCCTGGAATTCTCCCAGCAACCCTGCACGGAAGAATTATCAAGACCATTTTAGAGCTGAGGAAACAGAGGCTCAGTGACTTGCCTTGGGCTGCATAGCTGGAGTCAGGATTTGAACTTGGGTCCATCTGACTTTCAAATCTGTTTACTCGCCCATTGGACTCAGGCACGTGCAGCCATGCTTGCCATCTTTCCAGGCTGTGCCTGAGAAGGTGGCAAGTGACCTTCGATGCCAAATTCTTCCAGAAACAGGTGACTCAACATGGAAAGTTATTTAGAGTCCTGGCGCGTGCCCACCTGCTAGTGACCCTGTGGCCTTCGAAGGGGGCAGTGCCAGGGGTGGGGCTGGGCACCTGCCAACCTGGGGCAGCTCAGGGCAGGGAGATGAAGCCAGGAGCAGAGCCTGCATTTGCATTTGCAAATGAGACAGCGCTGTCCCTCACACGCTGACCTCAGCTGGCCTGGCTCCCGGGATGTGACAGTTGAGGTCCCAGCTGCCCAGGCTGCTTCTCTTCTGCTTCTCTCTCCCCTGACCCTCAGAGCAGGCTGCAGTTTGCCTAGTGCCTAATGTAGGAGAAGGAGTGAGCTGTGGAGTCAGCCAGACTGGTGGTGCAGCCCAGCCCTGTCACTCCTGGCTGGGGGACTTCAGCCATGTTTAACCTCCCTCGGTGTCAGCATCTCCTCCTTGGAATGAGGAGTGAAGACTGTCTCCTCAAGATGATTGAGAAAGGTAGAGGATCCCTGTCTGGATAGCTCGGTTGTTTAGAGCATCGTCCCAGTGTGCAAAGGTTGCGGGTTTGATCCCCGGTCAGGGCACATACAGGAACAGATCGATGTTCCTGTCTCTCTCTCTCTCTCTCTTCCTCTCTCTCTAAAATCAGTAAGTGAATTTTAAAAAGGTAAAAGTGTCAGGCACTCAGAGAGCTGACTCATTGTAAATGTTCACTTTTAAGAAATCAATTTTTTTTCTGATTATAAAAATAAGTGCTCATTGTAAAAAATTCAAACAGTGCCGGAAAAGACACCCTGGAGAAGGTAGAAGTTCCTTGTGGTCCTGCTTCCCAGGGGTAAGCCATGTGCACTTCACATGTAATTTAAAATTTTTACTAGATTTCTGTTGTGCAACTTGCTTTTTCACTTAATCATTATGCCTCAAACCCTATTTTCTGTCAGGACTAGAGACTTCCTCTGTCATTACTGCGTGATATTTCATGGTTTGCAAGTGCCTTGATATATTTAACCAGCCTCCTTTGAATGTACCTATGCGGTGGCTTCCAGCTTTTATTATTGCATACCCTTCTGCAATGACGGGCCTTTGTTCATATAATCTTGTGCATTTCTGTGTTTCTGGAGGATAAATGCCTAGGAGTGGAGTTGGGGCCAATGCATGTGTTCATCTTTAATAGGGGTGGCCAGACAACCCTGTAGAGAAGTAGTAGCAATCCATGTGCCCCTAGCCAACCCAGGAGAGTCCATTTTTTCAAAATGATGGGAATTATCCACTGCCTTTGTCTTCAACCATGGGGATCCTAAAGTCACCAAAAGGCATAGGTTCCAGATGTGGGAGGCTCCTGGGAGGCCATGTAGTCAAGCCCATGCCCCCTTTACTCCTCCTGTTCTTACACCTTGGTACCCCCGCCACCCACTACGGCCCTGAGAGGCTTCGCCAGCCTTTGCCTGACAGGGAGCTCAGTGCCTTACACGGCTGGTGGTTTTACCCTTGGGCAGCTCTATCGCATTGATTCTTGTGTGTACTCTAGTCTAGTCTCTCAGCTTTCACCTGGGAATCCTACCTCGCTCCTTAGCAGCTTGCAGAGAAGAAAAGAACAAAGAGAGAGGAGACGGCCAGAGAATGCTCATGGTTAATGTTACATACTTGACATGTATCAACTCATTTAATCATGACAACCCTTGGAGGCAGGCACTGCTATCCCATTATATAAATGAGGAAACTGAGACTCAGAGAGGTTAAGTAACTTGCCCAAGGTCACATAGCTGTTAGGTGGCAGAGCTAGGATACAAACTTAATGTGGTTCCAGAACCCACACCTCTGATACTTCTCCAGGCAGGATCCTATAATTTATTGAATACCTACTGTATACAGACATGTGCTACTTAATAACAGGGGTACATTCTGAGAAATGCATCGTTAGGTGATTTCATCATCGTGCAAACATTATAGAATGCGCCTTCACAAACCTAGATGGTACAGCCCGGTGGTTTTGAACCACTGGTCTGTGGATTCTTGCCAGTCCACCAGAAATTTCATGTATGTCCACGAAAAAGTTAACCACCCTGATGTTCATGAGTGTTGAAAAACACTGGTCTAGGCCCTGGCTGGTTGGCTCAGGAGTAGAGCATTGACCCGGCGTGTGGAAGTCCCAGGTTCAATTCCCAGTCAGGACACAGAGGAGAAGTGACCATCTGCTTCCCCACCCTTCCCCCTCCCCTCTCTCTCCTCTCCCACAGCCATGGCTCAAATGGTTCAAGCAAATTGGCCTCAGGTGCTGAAGATGACTCCATGGCCTTGCTTCAGGTGCTAAAATAGCTCAATTGCCTGAACAACGGAACAGTGGCCCCAGATGGGCAGAGCATCACCCAATAGGGGACTTGCCAGGTGGATCCCAGTCGAGGCGTATGTGGGAGTCTGTCTGTCTGCCTCCCTGCTTCTGACTTAATAAAAAAAAAAGTTATGAAAATATAAAAAAGAAAACACTGGTCTAGCCTACTACATACACACCTAGGTGGTATAGTATAGATAGCCTATTGCTCCCAGGCTACAAACTTGTACAGCATGTTACTGTACTGGATACTGTAGGCAATTGTAACACAATGGTAAGTGTTTGTGTATCTAAATATATCTAACATAGAAAAGGTACTGGAAAAATACAGTCTAAAAGATAAACAGTGATCCACCTATTTAGGACAGCGACCGAGAACAGAGCTTGCAGGGCTGTAAGTCGCTCCGGTGAGTCAGTGAGTGAGTGTGAAGGAGCCAGGACATTAAGGTAGACTTTATAAACACTGTACGCTTAGACCACACTAAGTTTTTACAACAACATGAGATTGCAGCAAGCACAAAAGAGAAGGATGCAACCAAGAGACGTGATAAAGATGAGGTGTGTGAGACTTGCTGGCATCGCACGGCACGCTATTGTATAGCAAGCCTTCTTTTATGTAAGTGGGAAGAGTACACTCTAAAATAATGATAAAGAAGTATGGCACAGTAAATACAGAAACCGGTAGCACAGTCGTTTATTATCATTATCGAGTATTATGTACTGTGCATAATTGCATGTGCTAGACTTTTATACGATTGGCAGGGCGGTAGGTGTGTTTACATCAGCCTCACCACAAATATGTGAGTAATGTGTTGTGCCACAGCCCCAAGACGGCTACGACGTCACCAGGCGATAGAAATTTTTCGGTTCCATAATAATTGTCCTGCGGCCACCAGCACGTACGCAGTCCGTCGTGGACTGAAATGTCATTATGCAGCGCGTAACTGTGCTCAGCTCTAGGCTAGCCAGATTGTACGTACAATATCTCATTTATTCTACACAACAACCCAGCACAGTAGGTAGGACTGTCCCATTTTGCAGCTGAGAAAGCTGAGGCTCAGAAGAGAAGCAGCTTGGAGAGTCTGAGGCCCCTTCCACAGACCCTGCCAGGCAGAGTAAGGCCTCCAGGGGTCCAGTTTCAATCAGTCCTTGGTGGGCTCAGCTGCCAGTTTCTCATCCTCCCATTCACCCTCCTGCAGAATGCTCGAGTCAGACCTCAGCATCATCTAGTTTAAGTCTCAGGTTTCAGTGGAAAGAAACTGTTTCAAGAGGTTATTAGTGACTTAATCTCGAACACATGGCAATTTAGAGACAGAGCTAGAGCTTTTCCTTGTCACCTTTGGTTAGGAGATGGCGGCCTTGTCCTTTTCCAAGGGAGTTTCACCATGGCCTGGCAGGAACTTCTGCTCACCAGCCTGCTCTAGGGTCCACGAAGTGGCAAACCCACTGGCTAGGGAGGGAGAGGGACGGATTAAATAAGGCCTCAGCATTGGAGGGTTCAGTGTCTGAGCCGTGAGACCCAAGGACTGCCAGGAAGTGCTAGAAAACAGTCTGGTGTCACTGGGGCACTGCTTTGAGGTGGGGGAGGCCTGACTCACCCAGCTCTGATGCCAGCACCCAGCCCCATTGTCCAGCCCAGGGCAGGCGTCAGGACACGTGTCCTGAATGCGTGACCGAGCGTAGGAATGAAGGGAAAATGGGGGAGTGGGTGGATGATGGAGTGAGTGAGTGAAGGAATGCTGGAGTTCAGAGGAGGGAGACCCCTCCCCTGGCTGCAGTGGCAGGGCGGGGGAAGGGGGGGAGGTCACCAGGTCAATGAGGGAGGAGGGGTGTAGGTGGTTGTAAGACCTTGCATGCATCAGGCCCCAGCCCCTGGGTGCTGGGAAGGTCCTTCTGCATGGGCTGTGAGGGTGGGCAGCGTGTTCCAGGCCCAGCACTGGGAGTGGTCCTGCACCCGTGGGGCAAGACGTAGAGCAGCTGGGTTTGAGCTCGGGGTGTGGTACCGTGGGCGGGCAAGTCACCAGCTTCGGTTCTCTTCCGTGTAGAAGGGAGATAACGTTACCAGACTTAGGTTCCTTGTGAGGCTGCCGAGAGGATCTAGAGTGGAGTCAGTCTGTAAACTGTGAAGTCCCAGGCTGGGTAAACAGATGGTATTACCCGAGCAGAGGCCCTGTGGCTAGGTCATCTCAGTGTCACCCCCGCCCCCATCCGCTGTGCAGGGAGGAGTCCCTCCCCTAGGAAGGAGGGAAGGTCAGGCTCTCAGGCCACCTGGGC
Organism: Saccopteryx leptura; assembly: GCF_036850995.1. Taxonomy (NCBI): domain Eukaryota; kingdom Metazoa; phylum Chordata; class Mammalia; order Chiroptera; family Emballonuridae; genus Saccopteryx; species Saccopteryx leptura. Next base: position 98,547,083 of record NC_089505.1, on the reverse strand, counting down.
ATGGAGTAGGTGGATGGGAGGCCCGGTCCCCAGGTGCTGTGTGCCTGGGTGGGGGCCAGTCCCGTGACCTCCTCTCAGGGCTGCCAACCTGGTGTTTGCTCAGGAGGCCGCTGCCTGGCCCAGCTCCGGGATCCGGGTGTCTCGGCACACTGCCAGCTTGGGGTGAGGGTGGGGGCCCTACGTGCCACCTTCCAGCTCACCCCTCTGCTCAGCCTGGAGCCCGAGGCCCTCTCCTCCACCCCCAGGGGGACCCTTTCAGCTCTACCCCTCGGTGACTGTGAGACTGTGGGCCCTTCTTGCAATCTCACTGAGCCTCCACTTCCTTATCTCTGAAATGGGGAGATGACAGCAGCCCCCAGTCAGGGTTGTTAGTGTAAGGGTTACATATCACAGTGCTTGCCTCTCCCGCCCCCACGCTCCCTCCTCAGTCCTGGCAGAGGTCAGAGGGGCCTGGGAAAGAGAGCCCAGGGTGGCCATGCCTGTGTCCCACCCTCCACCCCTTGCCGTGGGTCTGGTAAGAGGTGGCCAGGCTCCCTGGGCCTTGCTTCAAAAACTTACCGGACTGCCCCTGGCCACCTTCCCTGGCACCTTGGCAGGGCCAGGGGCAAGCAGAGGGGGCAGTGCCAGATGGTTAAGCTCTGGAGACAATGGGCCTCTGTGGCCCCTGGGGAAGGGGGCAGTCTCGGGGCGGCTCTAGTCTCTGGTTTCAGATTAGAGTTCTCTCAGACCTGATACTCTGACCGGGGGACCAGGGAGCTCCCAGGCCCCATCCAGAGAAGCCGATCTCAGAGGTGCCCTACAGGGGTAGCCCTCTGTACCCTCTTCTCACTCCGAGCTCTGTGCTCCTCCCCCGGCCCCTACATGAATCACCAGGTTGGTAGAACCAGCTGGTCTCATGGACCTCTGGAGGCCCCTGGACCCCTCAGGCCCTGGTCCTGGGCTAGTCTGCCCAAATCCTTCTCAGCCCTGTGTTTGCTGGCTGGCGGAGCCGCTCCTCTGTGCTCCAGAAAACCCCGGGCCCCGCTCTGGTTCCCTAGCTCGTGTATGTGCGGCCCAGCACCTGTCCAGCTCCCTGCTCCCATCACAGGCGTCCTGCCTTAGTGGTCATGTGTCACCTGTCCTGGCCACCGGAGTTTCACCTGTTTAAATGGAATTTTAAAGCATGACTAGTTCACTGGGCAGAAGAGAAGGGAAAGGCTGCCCCTTGCAGAGGGAGCAGCCCGCACAGGGGCTCAGCGGTGTGCAACAGTGTGCTTTGTTTGGAGAACTGCCTGCAGCCCAGCCAGGCTAGGATGAGGCAGCTGGCGCAGGACAGGAAGGGTCTGTGGTATGTGGAGATGAGGCTGGCAGCCAGACACACCTGGGGGCCTCCAGCAGAGCAGTGACTTCTGGATGGGCCCAGGGCCAAGCCAGCCCTACCCTCAGGACAGTTTAGTGCTTCCTCCAGTGCCCTGAGAGGGTGGGGTTCTCCAGGAGAGTGGCTAATAATAATAATAATAATAATAACAATAGCAATCACTTCTGGAGTGCTCACTCTGCTCCATGGCTCATATCAACCTTTGGGGTAGGTACATTAACTCTCATTTTGCAGATGAGAGAAAAAGCCAGGACCTTCCTGCCAACTCTCCAGCGGGTTAACAGGTGGGAAGCAACCCAGAGAGGCATCCGGTCACCTGCCCTCGGTCTCCCCTATCTCTCCTTTCATGTCTGGGTCTGACCTGTGTTTTGCAGAGTGTAAGACATCGCTGAGATGCCCCTCACCCCAGTGTGGCATCGGGAGCCCTCGACTGATGGAAAACTTGAGTTCTAGTCCCCTCTCTGTCCCCATCTTGCTGGCTGATTTGAAGGTGGTGATTTAATCTCTCTGAGCCTCAGTTTACCCTTCTGGGAATTGGGGATTTTAGTGACTACCTTATCTCTGGATCCAGTTCCAGTGAGTCTCCCAGGGGTGAGCAGATAAAGAGGGCTTTTGAAAAGTACAAAGAGCTGTACTTACCACGGTGAGATTATTATTGTTACCTCGATGTGGAGATAAGGGAGGGAGAGGAGGTACAGTGACAGTTGCCAAGAAACCCGGGAGCTATCAGCAGCGGCTTCCGCCAGGCCCATCCCACTCAGGAGCCGGGCCACTGGGCCCTCCCCCCACACCCACCGCACCCTTTCCCTACAAGAGATGGGTGCTTGAGAGGGAGGGAGCTGAAGTCAGCTGGCTGGTGGCCTGCCTCTGCAGGGCCTGAAGGTGACCCAGGAATGCGCCTGGCCCGAGCTCCGGGCTGGCTCCAGCTTTCTCTATGACCTTGAGCAAGTCACCTCCTCTCTGGCTAGCACCTTTTTCTGTGTCCAGGTGTCCTGTCCCTGTAGGCAGGTGTCCAGGCCAAACAGGGCAGGATTAATGCTGGACCTAGGGAAGATGCTTAGTAGTGGCTGCAGGAGCCAGGAGCTGGGCTGGGAGCCACAGGGGGCCCAGGCCAGGTGGCAGGACTGAGGGCCCGGGGTGAGAGCCACTGTGATGTGTATAGTAGAACCCTGGACTGGAGTCAGACCTTGGCACTGCCCTTTCCCGGGTATGACCTTGGGCTTGTCACTTAACCTCTTAGAACCTCAGTTTTCTTATTTGGAAAAAGGTTGATAATACGCCAGCCTCACCAAGCTGCGGTGGTGATCCAATGAGACGATGCCTGTGTAAACTGTAGAGCGCTGTGCAGACATATGACGATGGTCATGGCAGGGGAAGGCATGCTCCGGGCACCTTCCAGCTGCTACATGTTGCAGAAAGAATGCAAAGCATTTAAACTGGGTCAGGCTGTAGATCAAGAAGGTTGTCCTAAGTGGGGAGGGACAGAGGATTAGGGGACCGCATGTGAATGGAATTGTGGAGACCAGGAGGAGTCAAGGGTGTGATAAGAGAGAGAGGGGAGAGACAGGTTCAAGTTCAAGAAGAGGGAGGAGAATGACCAAGCTGGGAGAGATCTCCCGTGGCAGAAGGGAAAGTAGGGAGGGGTGGGCTAGAAAGATGGGGAAGAGATGGAGAGATGAGGAAGGCTGAGAGGAGGAGGAGGCGAGAGGGATGGGGAGGGAGGTGAGAGGCTGAATTTATTCATTCCTTCAGAAGTATTTATTGAGAAATTGCTATTTACTAAGAGGCAGTATAAGGTAGCACTAGGGCACAGCATCTAGACCTGGATGGTCAGGGGTTCAAATCCTCTCTGTATTTCACTTACGTTTACTGTCAGTGTGACCTTGGACAAATCACTTGCCCTTTCTGTGTCTTGGTTCCCTAGTCTGAAAGATGAGGGTTAGATGAGCTAATGCCAGGGAAGCAGCTGAAGCCGGGCCTGCACATGGTACGTTCTGGATCAGCGTTGGCTGCTGTCACGTTGCTACTGTGATTATTACTCTCCAATGTGACAGGGTCCGTGGGGCCAGCTGCCTACACTGTGAAGTTCAGATCTTGGGCTCTGGAGTGACAAAGCTGGGTTTGAATGGTTGCTCTGCCTCATGAACTGTGTAAGGCAAGTTAACAGACCTTTACGTAACTCAGTTTCTTCATGCATTAAGCTGGCCATTTCTAAATACCCGTCTCCTGAGGGAGCTATGAGGATTAAATAAGGTCATGCAAGGCACAGGTTGGCTGTGTGTGTTCTTACTGCCCTTCTATCCCCCACGGCTGGGATGATGGGGGTAGGCAAGGCCCAGAGCTTCCGATCCCTGCCCTGTCCCGGATTCCTTTCCTGGCCCTGCCCTTTAGGACCTCAGTCTGACCTTTTAGGTGAAATTGCCTGGCGGTGAGGGTAGGAAGACTGGGCGTCTCCTGTGAGGAGTAGGACTACGGCCGACCGAGAACCGGAGAGCCAGGGGCCTCGGGGCTGGGTTCTGGATGGAAGCCAGAGCCCCCCTGTCTTCAGAGACCTCCCTGGTCCTGTGCCAACATGAACAGTCCTGAGTGAGACGGACACCTGGGCATGGAGAAACAGAAGCTGAGACGGTCCTGGAAGGGGAGCATGGGAGGCAGCTGCTGCCAGGCTGACCTGCAGTGACCACTGTTTGAGCCTGGGGGCATGACGGGGATAGTCAGGAGGATACTGTTGGCACAGCTCCATTTAGGGCAGCAACCTCCACTCGGGAGGCAGGGCCATGGCAAGACAGTGGTCCCTGCCACCAAGGCAGCCCAACCTCGCCGGGGCCTCAAGCCCAGGGTGTCCTGACCCCTGGGCCACCTCTGCTCCCCATCCTGCTGGCCCTGGCTCCGCTCGGTCACAGGCACGGCCTTTCAGTTTGGAGTCCGTTATCCATTTGCTCGGAGAAGTGGCTTCCCCTCTCTGAGCCTCATTTTCTCTCATCTATAAAAATCGGGATAAAAATAAATAAATAAAAAATCAGGATAAATAATGCCAACCTCATAGCACCGTAGTGAGAATATAATGTGCATGACATGGTTACAGCACACAGTAGGTCTCAATGAAGAGTCCCTGTGGCAGCCACAGTGGAGGTTGCCTGGGCCATTTCTATAGGCCTCTCTCTAGTCCCTTGCCCCCAGTCTCTCCCCATGTCAGCATGCCTTGCAATCTACAGGAGCCTGTGTTTAGGTTCACAAACCTTCCATACCTCCCTACTGCCGACCTTCATTGAGTCACTCAGTTATTCAAAAAATACTAACTGAGGCCCTAACTTGCAGAGCCAGAGTTTACTATGAATGAATGAATATCAAAGAGTATATTGAGTGAATAACTAGTAGCTGCTCAGGCTCTGTGACAATTTGGGGGGGAAACTGAGGCTGAGAGGAGTGTGTCACTTGTGGTCACACAGCAGATAAGTGCTTGGGAACACCTCCCCCACACTGATGCTATAGGGTGGAAATGCTACTGTCTTCATATCCATCCTTCTAGGTCAAGACCTTCTTTTCAGATGTACCTGGGAGGTGGAGAGGCGTGTGCGTGCGTGCGTGCGTGCATGCACGTGGCAGGGCTGTGGACACTCTCTCTGGGGCGCTTCTCCTACTGGAGGAACAGGGCTGAGGGGAGTCAGCAGGAGTTCAGAGCTTCCTCAGGGTCTCCTTCCGGGGCCAGGTTCCTGCAGGCTCGTCCCCTCTTGGGGTGTGGCAGCCCCAGCTCCACCTGACTCAAGCAGCTGTGTGCCTACATGACTCATCCTCCTGGTTGATGGGACCTGGGCGGGCGGGGGGGGGGGCATGAGGGGGCAGCCACGTCAGGGTGGCCCTAGGCAGCCAGTGGAAGCTAGGCCTGCTCCCTCAGCCCTGGGCTCCCTGGGTCCCAGGAACCACGGGGCACTTCCTCTCCTTGACCCTGGAGATGGCCTCCTCAGCAGGCTTCTTAGAGTGACAGGGGCTGACTTCACCCTCACCAGACCTGTTTTCTTTCCTCAGGGAGGGGTGGTGTGGGCAGAGTCCAGGCTTGGAGACAGGCAGGCCTCACTCAGATGCTGGCTGTGCTGCAGCCCAGCTGGGTGACCTCTGCATGCCTCTGGGCCCCTGTCTGTCAAGTGGGAATACCAGTCGGGCAAGGAGTCTGTGCCCTCAGGCCTGGAGAGCAGGCTCGCAGGGTCTGGCACACAGTAGGCCCAATGAGTGTCAGGCACTATTACAGAGGCTGGGGCGCCCTACCTAATCCCGAGGTCAGGGGCTCAGCCATCTACAGCAGCTGTCACTGCCCCCACCTCAGGCCACCTATCTTCCCAATGGGCTGTGGACTGTCTTCTTGGCTGGAGAAGGTGTGAGGGAGGCCTAATGGAGAGCTTGGGGAGAGGCCCTGTTCACATGCTGGTCCCTGGGGGAGGGGCCTGTTTAGGAGCCCTGCTCAGGAAGCCCTTCCTCCTCCTCCTCCTCCTCCTCCTCCTCTTGGGGAACCCAGTACCCCCTCCTCCATGAAATCTTTGTCCCCTCACATCCCCCAACGCTGAGGTTGACTCTTCCTCCCAAAGTTCACAGATCTCCCAGCTTGGGGCTCTACCTGACCTCAGACTATTTTTCTCTTCAAGGAGGAGTAATGGGCAGAGCCAGCGCTTCCCTCAGGCACTAGACCTGCCACAAGTGGACTTCGTCTCCCCACACACTGCTTCACTCTACCCAAAGGTAGGTGCCCCCTCCGCACTGTCCCTGGTCTGGAGGCCCCCCGGGCTGAGGGATACCTAAGAGTGACTACCGGGCAGAGGTAAAATGTTCAGACTAGCACTCCTCACCCCTGGATGGGCCTAGCACAGTCTCAGAGGTTGAACAGGGGTCTGTAGCATTGCTGGGGGTGGGGAAGAACAGCTGGGAATAAACTGGCTCCAACTATTCTTCCTTATTTTCATCACCAACACCACCATCACTTTCCTAATCTGTAAATTGGGTATAATGACAGTACCTAATTCACAGGGCTATTGCGAGGATTAAATAGAGAACTGCCAATAATGCACCCCATACATGCTATCTGGCACAGAGTAAAAGCCTTATAAATTAGCCTGCTGTTATCATCAAAATCAAATGTTCACGCAGTACCTGATTTGTGTCAGACTTTGTGCTGGGTGCTAAGCAGCCAGAAATCAACTAGACGCAGAACCTGCCCTCAAGGAGTCATAGCTGGTTTGGAGAGAAATAATTAAACGTATGCAGAGTGTCAAATACCAGTAATAGCTGGTAGTATTGATTGAGATTTACTGGTGGGCCATGTGGGTACTTAATACTTTAAATACAGTATCTCATTTCATCTTCAAATTGTAAATACTGTGTGCTACAATTATTAGTCCCATTTTGCAGATAAGAAAATCAAGGCTCAGAGAGGTTAAGTTACTTGTTCAAAGACACATAGTGTAGAATGTTATGGGGTCAGGACGGGAACTCAGGCTGTCTGACCAGAGTGCCTGGTCTTGTGGCCTCTCAAATGCAGTCGTAAGCCCTCACTTTTGCAGTACACTTTACAGTTGCTAAAGCACGTCCACAGACATCATGCCTCTTGGTTCCTTCATTATACCTCGGGTGGTAGGCATTCTCCAGATGAGGATCCAGATGCTCAGAAAGGTGAAGTAGTTTTCCCAAGGTCTCACAGAAAATAGCAGAGGCAGAATCTGCCAAACTTCTCTCCCAGCATCTGGCCTGTTACAAGGACTATCCATGTTCTTCTCCTAGGTTGGGAAGACAGATAGCCAAAGAATGGTGTCCTTATTGGGGACAACTACATCCAAGGGGGTCCCTTTTCTGTTCTCTGTGCCTCAGCAACAGCCCAAAATGAGCCAAATAGATCCTGGGGCTTAGCAGGAAGGGAGTGGTTTGATGGCAGCTGGGTTCAATGAGTGAGCATCTGGGAGGAGGCCTGTGTTCTCACCAGGGGCTGTGTGCCCTTGGACCATATCTTCTCCTCCCCAGGCCTCAGTCTTCCTATCTGGAAGATTAGGGTTGGAATAGCCTATAACCCTAAGTCCTCCCCGCTCAGAAAGCCTGGGGCTGGCCTTCTTGTATTAGGTCTGTGATGCCTCCCGTTGGACTTCCTGGCCTCCACCTAGTTTGTGTAGAAAACCTCTAGCACAGCCCACCCCTACTCCAGAATCAAGACACAGTCTGTGAATTATCTCCTTTGACGGGGAGGAAACCAAGGTCCAGAGAGACTGAGTGATTCATCTGCACACCCAACAAACCAGCGGTGGAGCTGAGGGAACCAGGCCTGGATACATTGCCCACCCCCACCCCAGCACCCTAACTGGGCACCAATTTATAATGTTGATAGAATTGGTTTGAGGGGCAGATCTCCTGGTGTCAGTGGGAAAATCCCTGCCCCTCTCTAGGCCTCAGTTTTCTCTTCTGTAAAATAGAGGTGACAGCTGCCTCCTCTACCCACCTTGCCAGCTTGCAGTTGAGTGATGACCTTGAAAGGCTTTGGAAAGTAGAAATCAGGAAGCTGAACTATTATCAGTATTATGTTCCCAGGGTAGGACAGAACACCCAGAAGGGACTCTCTTCATTGAGGAGCCACACTTAAGATATCCAGGACCCTCCTATGCTGCCCTCTTATAGGGGTTTCTTCACTTGGGGATTCAGAAATCTGCACAGTTGTATTTATACAACCTACCCACACTTACGTACATGGCCACAATCACTTGTCTCTCATGTATTCAGAAACTTGTACACGTACATATGTAAGCATGTACAGACACGTATATACAAACACACAAGCACACACACTTAGGATCTCCAGGTACACACAGCCATATCTGATCTCAGTCTCACACACACACACACACACACACACACACACACACCTGCATGCACACATGTGCACCCCATCCCATCTGCCTGGCACACAGATGTCTCCGGTGATACCAGCAGGTCTTGCCTCTTCCCAGTGTGGGAATGGATATTTCTCTGGCTTCTTTTTGATGGGTGCTCGGAAGCGCTCAGGCCTGGAAGTGCCTGCATAAATCAATATTTGCTGCTGTTAATTATTAAAAACAAAGCTACACCATGTCTGGGACACATATCTCTGGAGTTCCTGCTGGCTCCCGGGCTTCAGCCTGACGCAGGGCCAGGTCTGGAGGAAAGGAAGGCATGGTGCCTTCCTTCCAGGAGCCCTTGGACCTGGATTTGGAGGGTGGTAGGCAGCTGCCAACAGCTCCTTCAGGATGAAGAGAGGCTGGGCACGGGGCTGGTGGGCAGTCCTGCCTGTGCAGGGTCCAAAGCAGCTGGTGTTGACTTGGCCACAGTTCAGGAAGCAATTGCCGTTCTCCCAGCATCTGTCAGTGCTGGTGCAGTGGCCCAGCCCTGCTCGCACTGTACAATGGGAGACACAATGCAGGGGCAGCTGGAAGGGCCTGCAGAGGTTTTATATTTTACAAATGGGGAAACTGAGGGCTATAGAGATGTCAGAGACTCACTCAAGTTCACTCAGCAAGTTGTAGAAGGGCCAGAGCAAGAATCGTATGACCTGAAGTCCGCTCCGTATGGTGGGTCCTTGGCATCCCCTTGCCAGCCATTGTGACTGTTTCCCCTAGGGTCAGGGGCAATCAGGACGGAGGTGGGGGTAGTTTGAACCTGGTACAGCATGGGGTCTGGGGGAGGGAGGGACAGGCCAGCCACTGTCAGGCATTATGTATGGGACAGGAGGAGAGGGGGAGGGAAAGGAAAGCTGCCCCAGGCCTCTCCCTGGATTCCTAGTTCTGTCTTTCCTGGCTCTGTGGTTTTGAGCATATTTCATTTCTTGGAATAGGTTTTCTCTTCTGTAAAATGGGGATGACACTCGCACTTCCTGGGCTGTGGGGAGAGGATGCGATTTGCTGAGGGTCCAACATTAAGTAGGTGCTCAAGAAAAGTCCTCTGTCCCCAAAGTAATCCCCTCCTTATCCTGTCTGGCTTCACAGCAGGTCCTAAGAACCCTGTCCCTGAGGCCGTGAGGAGGGGTCTTAAAGTCTGGGAAGATAGAGAAGGCGGGATAGGGGAGCACTGGGGAGAGCCTTGGGGTGCCACAGAACCCAGCGCACTGAAACCTTCAAGCACTCGGGCAAGTGTGCGCAGGCGCAATGTCCAGGGCCGCAGGTCGGGCCGCTCCGGGGGGTGGGGTCTCGTGTGTCCCCGCCCCGGATCTCCGCAGCCCCGCCCCGGTCCCGCGCCGCCCGTACCTGGCGCCCCGCCCCCTCCGGGCCCGGCCGCCGGGCGAGCCCAGCGCAGGCAGGGCGCCTCCGGGAGCCCGAGCCGGAGCGCAGAGCTCGGCGCTGCGGGGCCCGGGCCGGGGCGCGCGGGCCGGAGCCGGCTGGACCAGCTGAAGTGCCACCGGGGCGGGGGCCGAGCTGGGCTCGGGATGGCGCAGCTGCGGTCCCTGGCATCCCCCGGCCGCCCGCGGAGGGGCTCACTGCCCGCTGGGGCCGGCTGGCAGGTGAGGACCCGGGTGAGATGGCCTGGGGCTCTGCCGGCGCCGCCGGGTCCGTCCGACTTCCTCGAAGCCTGGCAGCCTCTCTCCCAGCTGGGGAGCGTGTGCGAGGCACCGTCATGGAGGGTGTGTTAGCTTCTGGGGCTGACACCCTGCCACGGCGGCCACAGGGCACACCCCTGCCCTAGGGTCCCGGGCCTTGGGCTCTTTCTGTCGCTGCCCACGAAAGAGTGCCCGTGGTGGCACTGTGGCTCTGGGCTACAGTGTGTGTGTGTGTGTGTGTGTGTGTGTGTGTGTGTGTGCGCTTACTAACCTTCACGTCCATCCCTTACCCCTTTAGGGTGATCTGAGTGTCACAGTGTAACTTTGCATAATGCTCTGGGCCACTTAGCTCACAGCCTTCCATGTGTCAGGTGTCTGCTGCTCTTGTGAGTCTGTAACTGTGAGTGTCACTTGTTGCAGTGTGTATACCCTGGGTGACAAGACCATGTGCCAGTGTTGCATGGCTGTGTTTCTGTGACTCCCGGTGCATTGTTCCTGGTCATATTAGGTCACCCTAAGTGGGGTGCTCTGGGGGACATCAGTGTGCCCCATCACTGTTATGCTGGTTGTGCTGGGCTGAGGTTGTGTGGACATAGATGCCAGTGCTGCTGTTGTGTACAGGGTGTTGGGTTGACAGGCATGTTTGTCTACTTGGACTGCAGGTGTGTGTCTGGTTTGTTTTGACTGCTTGTGGAACTGTATTGTCCAAGCTCAGAAGTGTTGAGTGTGGCCATAAGTGACCATGGGTCAGCGTCTCCTGTGAACACCTGTAGTTCATTTCATGGGGTGGCTTTTGCCCCTGTGGTCGAGCCTCAGAGTGTTCACATGGAGTTTTTGTGTCTTGTGACATTTTAACAGAGCTCTGTGTATGTGTCTGTCTCTACGTGTGTGTGTGAGAGAGAGAGCGAAGGGTGGTGTGCACTCAAGCGGTATAGGGTTCAGACCTGTTCCCCTCACCCTTGGTGATTAGCCATTCTGTAGTTGCTGCATGCTTTTCCTTTTTCTTAAAATTCATCTAATGTTGCGGGATTGAGTCTGTCATGTCTGCTACAACAGGGTGTGTGGCTCCGATGGAGAAGGTACGTGGGAGTGGGCTTTGTACCGGAAGTTTCCATGAACAAGCCTGCCTGTGTCTGCGCATGCATGCTATTGTGTCTCCACACGCAGATGTGAGGGTGGTTTTGTGGTGGTCGTGTAGCTTCATGTGAAATTACTGGTGTGCAGATGTGCACAGCGGGTGGGTTTGCATTTGTGTGTGTGGTTCTTGTACATGGACCTGTGTATGTGTTAGTGGGTGTGCTGTTGTGTAACTTAGGACAGCAACATGGGAGTTTGCAGGTTAGCATATAGCTTTGAGTCTAAGAATTGGTGTGTACAGACCCCGTGGGTTTGTGTCTGTTTGCTTTCTTTGGTACAGTGAGACTGTTTAAATATTGGTGTGTAGGCCTGTGCGTGTGTGTTTGAGCAAGAGAGAGAGAAAGAGTATGAATTTCCTGGTGCATAACCGCATAGCACATGTGTGTGAGCTCAGGTGGTGCGCTCACAGGGCAGCAGGAGCCTGGAGGGACTGGGGGAGGGGCACGGTCTTGGAGACTCTGGGGGCTTCCCAGGTCCAGCCCCCAGCCCCACCAGCCTCAAGGATGCCGCCTTCCAGGAAGGCTCTCAGGGAGTTGGCTCTGGAGAGGCTGAAGCTGCCAAGGCAGCTGGCAGATGCCCGATTAACCCTGCGTGTGCCCTGGCTAGCCTCAGGAGAGGCTGTCTGTGAGGGGTGGGGGGGGGTGCGTATGGACTCACACATGTGTGTTGGCCCAACAGGCTATCCCAGCATCTTCTCCCCCAAAGGCTCCCAGCCCACACCGCTTGTGGGGGGAAGGGTGGAACCACAGACCCTCCTGAGGTTTCCAGCTGAGTTCCTCTTTGGGGCTGGGATGGGGGCTCTTCTGAGGGGTACATGGGCTGATCCTGGCACTGCCAACTTTGTAGTGACGTGGGGACATCCCTGAGACACCAGCCTCCTCCTTTGGAGAAAGAGACTGAGTGGAATGGGCTGCCCCACGGGCTCTGGGCTGATAGGTCCAAGGTGGCTGGTCAGGGCTAAGGAGACCTGGGCAGATGGATTGGGTGCAGACGCCTTGGGGGCCCAGCAGGATCAGCTGGACCACCCTGAGGGCCGACCTGTTTGTTCCCCCATCTCTGTTGCAGAACACAGATCTGTTTGAGATGATTGAAAAGATGCAGGTGAGGTTGGATCCGTTGCCCACTCCTGGGAGCCAGAGATGGGGCTGGGCTGGGGGTGGGGGGCCTTTGCTATATCTCCAGCACTACATCTCTCTGAGACAGCCCAGGAACCCTGGGCAGTGTGTTGTCCCGAGCACTCTGTCCAGAGTAGAGGGTGAGGACTGATAGCGCCCAACTCCCTATCTGACCCCGGGGTCCAGGCCCCACTTCATCTCCCCATCTGCCATCCCTGTGTAGGTCCCCAGCACGGCTGGGGTCCCCACTTCAACCCACCCCACATACACATAGCATCCTCCATCCCCCGAGAGGCGACACAGACTCTGCAGGACCCCATATAAAATGGCAGGAGGAACAGATGCCAGGGCCACTACATAGAAGGTGTGCTTCAGGTCGAGGGAGGTGTTGATGACCAGGCAGCCCCTTCCCCTCTGACTCCTGCCTGCCCTCCACTCCCCAGCCCTGGGCTTCCAGGCCCTTGTCTGTTTTTCAAATGAGTGTGTGTTGGGAGGTGGGCAGGGGGCTGGGGTGACTTGGAAAAACCGCTGGAGTTTTCCCTGATGTCAGTTCATCCTCTAACCCTCTCTCCTGCCCCTTCCTGTTTCTCTGCCTCTCTTACTTAGTCTTTCAGTTCCATCACTCCCCTTCTCTTCTCTCTTTCCCTCTCCCCTCTCCCTCCCCCCTCTCCCTCTCCCTCTCCCTCTCCAGGTCTCTCTCAACAACACGTATCTGTGTAGATGCAATAGCCTCCCTCCCCACCTCCCTGCACGCACACGCAGGCACGTGCACACCACCCCCACCCCCACTCCCAGCGGCAGACATTCCCGTACAAAGCCCCCAGCCCCTCCCTGCTGCCGCCGGCCTCCCACAGCCCAGGTTACCAGCAGGAGGAGGCCAGCCCTGCAGAGAGGCCTGAGTAGCCCAGCGCCCTGCCTTGGGAGCATCCCACATTGGTGGGCTTTTCCCTTCTACACTGGACACGGACTGGGAGCCCCAGGGAGGTGGCCCGCAGCAAGCATGGGAGGGGTATAACCAGAGGGAGGGGTGTAACAGGAGTGTTGTTGCCCTCTCTTTGCAGGGAAGCAGGATGGATGAACAACGATGCTCCTTCCCACCACCCCTCAAAGTAGGTCTGAACCACGAAGGCCCCATCCTTCCGTGCATTTCCTGAGCAGCCTCTCGAAAGGGTGTGGGGACCTGGACAGGGACAGAAGAGGGGGGCAGACTCCCTCCCTTGGGTGGGGGTGGGGCCTGGGAAGTGCTGCCACCCACGCAGCTAGCCCAAGAGAACCCACCCCCTTTCATGAGTTAGTCCTTCTGTGGGCTAGGTGCTGGGGTGCCCAGCTTGGCCCTCTAGGAATTCTGAGATGTGGAGGACAGCTTCCTTGCTTTAGGTCTGAGGTCTTCATTGCAGCTCCTCCCCACCCCGTCTTCACCAGTCAAACCCACCCTGCCTCTCCTGGCTTCCCAGCTCAGGGTCGAAGCCCCGCACCACACAAGACAGCCTGTGTCAACTGTTCTCCAGTTATGATGGAAGGCTGTAGGGAGACTCAAACCCAGGACCCGGGAGGCTTATGCTCTCCTGCTCCCTGGAAAGCTGAGGGGGTTGGGGGAGGCGTGACATGGTTGCCCCCCCCCTTCCCATGATGAGACTGACAGGAAGCCTGGGACTGAAGGAGAGTGAGGAGGCTCTTGGATTTTCCTGGGCAGGCCTGGGGTAGTGGGCCCACGGCTGCAGGGGTGAGAATTAAAAGGAGTTCATGGGCATAAGCCTGATGCTTTGTCTAAGACAGGAGTTTTCAAAGTGGGGTCCTCAGCTTAGCCCCATCAGCACCACCCAGGGCATCAGAAACTCTGGGGTGGCATGAGGCCGTCTGTATTTAATGAGCCCCTAGGCCATTCTGATGCACTGAGAACCACTGCTCTGGATGTTCCTTCCTTCCGGGGAGGCACTGGGCCGCCTCCCCAGGCGGGACGAGGCCCAGAAGAGGCCTCCAGCACTCAGTGAGCTAAGCCGGCTTCAGCTTCAGCCTCGTGGGGTCACCCCAAAGCAAGCCCTGCCCCTCCTGTGAGATGGGGAGGTGGAGAGATCAGGGCATAGGCCATCCATACGCCCAGCCTGGTGGCTGGCCAAGCAGAGGAGCATTGTAGGGACGCTGGAAGCAAAGGCTGCGGACCCATCCCAGCTGAGTCTCGGCCCTCCTTGTGTTTTGCAGACTGAAGAGGACTACATTCCCTACCCAAGTGTCCACGAGGTAACCAGCTGGACGGCCCTGACCCCATCCTCACTCCAGGCTTGGGAGGCATTCACACAGAGAGTCAGGGTGCCTGACCCTCCTCCCTGTCAGGGGCCTAACCGCAGTGGGGGCTGGAGGCTCAGTTTATAGGCCAAAGGCTCAGAGGCCGTTTGAACCCAAGGCCTCTACCTGCCCCCACCCCCATCCTCTGAGAATGGGATGTGGGGCTCCATGTGCTCTGGGACCCACAGAGGCTCTGGGTTGTCCCTGTACCCCTTAGATCTGAGCTGGGGAGCTGTCGCCTGGGGGCCCCCAGTGGGGTGGAGTGTGGGTGGCTCTCAGCTGAGTTCCCCTTCAGGTCCTGGGGCGAGAAGGGCCCTTCCCCCTCATCCTGCTGCCCCAGTTTGGGGGCTACTGGATTGAAGGCACCAACCACGAGATCAGCAGCACCCCGGAGACGGAGCCGCTGCAGTCGCCCACCACCAAGGTGAAGCTGGAGTGCGACCCCACGGCCCGCATCTACCGGAAGCACTTCCTTGGCAAGGTGGGCGGCCTGCTGGCATTGAAGGGCTGGGTCTGGGAGGGAGAGGGCCCTTGGGCTAGGGCTGGGTGACAGTCCCAGAGCCCCAAGTCTCAGGAAGCATGCATGGTAGATTCACTCATTCATTCAACAAATATTTATTGCAAAAAGCATTCTCATGGTGTAGCGTTCAATGGCAGAGACACTACCAGGCTCTTCCTCCTGGCTCTGCCACTTACTGCATGGGACGTGGGCAAGTAACTATCCTCCCTGTGCCTGTAAAAATGGAGCTAGTGATGATACCCATCTCATAAGGCTGCCACACGGCTCTAATGACAGGATGCTTGTAAAAGGTTTTGAATGGCATGTAGCACGGAGTAAGGCTCACTTGGGGTTAGCAAGTAATGAACAGCAGCTGTGTGCCTGGCCCTGTGCACGGCACCAGGTGTGTAGCAGCAAACAAAGCACATCCAGGCCCTTCCCTCAGGTGGACCGAGGTGGGGCATGGAAGACACAGAAGTGTCATGTGTGACCTGGATTGATGTTACCCCCACCCCATCACCAGCTCCAGAGCAGGGACCCTGCCTGGTCACAAATTGTTAGAGTGTCACCCAGCGGTATTCCACACAAGAGTTCCTGGGCAAGGTTGTGGGAGCTGGAGGGGAGGTCTCACACTGGACCGTGTGTGTGCCAGGTTCCTCCCCTGGTGCTGTCTCTACATCAGTTTACTCTGAGGTGACAGATTGTAGTGTGGGACCTAGGGTCTCGAGGCCTAGGTGGCAATCTTGGCTCTACCATTTGTTAATGGTATGACCGTGAGCAAGTTTTTTAACCTTCCTGATCCTGTTTTCTCATCTATAAAAATGAGGTAATACAAGTATATTAGGGCGTAGAAAACCATGCCTGGCACATAGCACGTACTTAATAAATGTTAGCTGTTATTATTATATCTTAATGATTCTGTGAGATCAGGGTCCTAGTTTTTCAGAAGAGGAAACAGGTTCAGAGAGGTAAAGCAACTTGGTCAAGGTCACAGAATTACTGAGCTGAGAACTGGACCTCGCTCCGGCTGACCTTCTACTAAGACACGCTATGGGAATGGACAATATTGTACTATAATTATGTAATGTGGCAAATGTCACTGCAACAGCAATCATGTTACAGTATATGAATATGTCAAAGTAGCATGTTGTATACCTTAAATTTATACAGTTATATGTCAAATATATTTTTAAAAGACATATTACGGGAGGGGTCATGTTGCCAGGCGTGTGCTTGCACATGTACACATGTATGTGTTGGGAGGAGGTGTGATTCCTTGGGGAGTTGGGAGCTGTGTGACCTCAGTCTGAGCTGAAGGCCTGGCCCTGGGGCTGTTAGTGCTGGGGTTGGGGGGAAAGGGGTGGAACCCACTGGAACAGACTAAACTCGCAGCCCCGGGTCAGGCTTAGGGCCCCACCTCCAGGCTGAGCATGCGGGCGGAGAGACCTGCGTCCTGCTACCCACTGTCCAGAGGCTCTTGGCTGGGGCTGCGGGTGGTGGCATATGGGGGCTGGGTGAGCCTAGCACACAACTGGCACTCGGAAAAGTCTGCTAAGGAGTGACAAGTGATAGAACAAATGCCTTGAGCAGAGAAGGATCTGAGGAGGTGCAGGTTGGGAGGTCAGAGAGGCATGATGACCAGAGTCAGGATAGAAACACAGAGAGGAGGGGATCCCAGGGGTAGGATCCTCTGGGCTTAGTCAGGAGGTGTAGGGAAACCCCCCAGCTTGAGGACCTGGGCAGCCCTCCTTGCCAAGTGCCTGCATCTCCTGCTCTGCAGATGGTGCCGAGCATTTGGGGGTTTCCACCACTCTGTGCCCAGGCAGGGCTGAGGGGGACTCTGCCCCAGGTGCACCCAGACTCTCCCTGAGCTGTGGATTTGTGGGGCGCATCCCTGGGCCCCTGACACTTTCTTCTCCTTCCCTCTGAGCACAGGTGTTCATGTTTAAACAGGACTCACTTCCCGGATGACTCCTGGGGTAGGTGTGGCTGGGGAGGCAGCCCCACTTCCAGAGCCGAGGCTGGCAGGAGGGAGCCCAAAGCCAGGCTGGTGTGTGATCGCTTGGTGCTCCTGGCCCATGGCTTTGGTACTTCCCCACCTGGAGGTGCCAGCCCTGGGCTCCTGTCGGGGATACCAGCCCTGCAGCAGCTTTCCCTTGTGCCCTCTGGGTATTTCTTCTATTTCTTCCCAACCTGCTGCTGTTTCTGCCGGTGAGGCAGGAGGGTGAGAACCTGCCAGGTCAGCCACCCAATGAGTTCACTAGATGTTTCACTTCCTGTTTCTCACAGGCCCTGGCTTCAGGGACCAAAGGTTGAGCAATCCATCAGTCAACATCTTTTTTTATTAAGCCCCTACTGTGTGCTCAGCCCAGAAAAGGACAGGGCTGGGATACACATGGAGATGCAAATGTGGTCCTGACTTTGGTGAGAACCCAGAGAGCCAAGGTTTCTATAAACATTCACTGACCACCTACTCTGTGCCAGGCACTTGATCTCAGTCCCTGCCACCAGCCCACAGGTAGGTGGCCTCCCTCCTATTTTATAGACTAGGAAGCTGAGGCACAGAGGGGTGAGGTGACTACAGGCTACTCAGCAGGCAGGTGGCGGAATGGGATTTGAAGGCAGGTCTCTCTGGTGCAGTCTATTAGCGGTGACATCTGCAGCTTGGTGAAGAACCCCCATCTAGGAGTGAGTTGGCTTTCTAGTCTGGTTTCCAGAAACCCCGAGCTCAGCCTCACCCGCTCCCCTGGCCTCACCTCCCACCACAGGAGCATTTCAATTACTACTCACTGGACACTGCCCTGGGCCACCTTGTCTTCTCACTCAAGTATGATGTCATCGGGGACCAGGAGCACCTGCGGCTGTTGCTCAGGTGAGGGGCGGGTGAGGGGCCCTTTGACAGTAGGGAGGGCTGAGGTCTTATAATCTGAAAACCCATCTCATTTTACCTAGTCTTCTAATCGAGACCCAGAGAGGGCCAGGGGTTTGCCTGAGGTTGCACAGCATGTTAGTGCTGAGCCAGGCCTGGCTCCCATCATCACCGGTGGTCCTTGCTGGAGTCTTACTTTGTGTGGAGGGGCTCCCGCCTCCCTTTCCCGCACCCTAGCCCCTAGAAAGCCCCTGATCGTGGGCTTTCTTCTCCCAGGACCAAATGCCGGACATACCATGATGTCATCCCAATCTCCTGCCTCACCGAGTTCCCCAATGTGGTCCAGATGGCAAAGGTGAGGCCTCTGCTCCTTCATGCTGGGCTCTCTTTGGATACCGTAGGTGGGCACACAGCTTGGGGGCTACGGCTTGGCCTTAGCACACCCTCCTCCTTAGCTAGGTCCTAGCCCTGCATCCTGCAGCACTATCTTGGAGTCCCTGCCTCTCACGTGTTCCCATGATGCTCCTGTGCGGGAGACCCTGTCCCCTGCCTGTGCGTCTTGGCACTGTTTTGGAGCACTTTTGGAAATGAGACCCCAGTCCTCTTTACCCCATTCTGAGCAACAGTGAGCCCTCAGTCCTGCTTCTGCCTTGTTTGTCCCCTCTCCTTTCTCCACTGTGCCCCCTGGACCTTGGCCTGGGAGATCCAGAGGCCCCTCCCCCCTCCCAGCCCCACCTTTAGGCGGCCCCTTATCTCCTCCTGCAGCTGGTGTGTGAAGATGTGAACGTGGACCGGTTCTATCCTGTGCTCTACCCCAAGGTACAGCTGGGTCTGGGCCCTGGTTTCTGAAAGTGGGTGGGTGACTGGGGGACTGAGCATTGATGGGCACCTGCTGTGTGCAGAATATTTTCCTCAGTTTCTCATTTAATCTCTATAATAAGCCTGCCAAGTCCACAGTTTGCAGAAAAGGAACCAGAGGCCCAGAAAGGTTCTATATTTTACCCAGGGATGCCCAGCAGATAACAAAGGGCTGCATTTACACCCAGTGTTGTTGGCCTTGGAGGCATGCCTTACCTCTGCAAACTCTCGCTGTAATTTGGCAACCCTCCCAAGGGCGACCTGTGCTCCTGAGCCAGGGGACTCACTGGCCTTTCTCTCTGACCCCAGAGGGGACCTGGTGGGAGAGAATAACACAAACACCTTCATAAACGGTGCCCACAGACAGCAGCTGCATCTCCAGGTGCTGTGACAATGTGAGGAAAGGGTAGTGACTCTGTCTTCAAGAGGCTGGGGGGCTTCCTGAAAGAAGTAGGCCTTGAAAGACATGTAAGTCCTTGTTGCTCTGACTGAATTCTAGAGCAAGGTGTAGTCCTTGAGAGGTGCTGTGGGTCAGGGAAGGTTCTTGAGGGAAGGGGCCTCAGAGATTAGATTCCATCTCTCAGTTACAGAAGAGGGAACTGCGGCCCAAGGTGAGGACAGGATCTAGCCTCAAGGTCCACTGCATGTCAGTGGGACTTGCCTGTTCTGGAATAATGAGGTGGGTTTACAGAGGAGCCAAGGAGGGAGCTGGATATTGTAGAATGGGGTGTGGGTGGGGGCTCAAAGGCAAAACTCAGGAGCAATGAGCTTGAGGTTGGAATCCAACACACCTGAATTCAAGTCCCCACTCTGCCTTGCAAGCTATTGACCTTAGACAAGTTACTGAAGCTCTGAACCTTGGTTTTTATCTGTAAAATGGGAAAAGCAGGAATGTCTCCCTCATGGGCCTGTCCTGAGGATTTTTCTTTTTTTGTATTTTTCCGAAGTTAGAAGTGGGGAGGCAGTCAGACAGACCCCCTCATGCGCCTGACCGGGATCCACCCGGCATACCCACCAGGAAGTGATGCTCGGCCTATCTGGAGCGTTGCTCCATTGCGGCCAGAGCCATGCTTGCGCCTGAGCGGAGGCCATGGAGCCATCCTCAGCACCCAGGGCCAACTTTGCTCCAATGGAGCCTTGGCTGTGGGAGGGGAAGAGAGAGACAGAGAGGAAGGAGAGGGGAAAGGGTGGAGAAGCAGATGAGCACTTCTCCTGTGTGCCCTGGCTGGGAATCGAACCCAGGATTTCCATACACCGGGCCAATGCTCTACTGCTGAGCCAACCAGCCAGGGCTGTCCTGAGGATTAAATGAGATGATGCACAAGGCATGCCAGGCACAGTGCTTGGCATGTAAGAGCAGCAAACAGCAACTTGAAGAAGCAGTCTGTTTCAGCCATTGCCCTCTCCCCCCAGGCTTCGCGGCTCATCGTCACCTTTGATGAACATGTTATCAGCAATAACTTCAAGTTTGGAGTCATTTATCAGAAGCTTGGACAGGTGTGCTCACCTACTCCTCCCTGCTCCCCCACCTACCTGGCCATATACCTGGGACCTCAGACCTTTGCCAGGGAGTGTACCTCCTCAGGGACTCAGTTTCCCAGGGCTGCCAGGGGTCCTCCTTCCAGGCATCTCTGGGGTGTGGGGAAGGGCAGCTCAGGAGCCCTAACTCCATGACCTCTGCCCTCTGTGTGTCCCCAGACCTCCGAGGAAGAACTCTTTAGTACCAATGAGGAAAGCCCTGCCTTCGTGGAGTTCCTCGAATTTCTTGGCCAGAAGGTCAAACTGCAGGATTTTAAGGGGTAAGCATTAGGGGATAAGCAGTGTACAATCTGACCCATGCCCTTGGGCAGGGAGGGAGTCCCCGTCCTGGCCCCATAAAGGCCTGGCCGGGGCTGGAGACTGAGCCGTGGCCTGGGGGACCTGGGGCAGGTTCCGAGGAGGCCTGGACGTGACCCACGGGCAGACGGGGACCGAGTCTGTGTACTGCAACTTCCGCAACAAGGAGATCATGTTTCACGTGTCCACCAAGCTGCCCTACACAGAAGGGGACGCCCAGCAGGTAGCCTGGGCACCCATCCACCCACCTGCTTCTTCTTGTCCTCCTTCCCCCACTACCTGTCCATTGAGTGTCCACTACATCAGGCTCAGTGGGCCCTGGGCAGATGGAAGTGATCCAGTCCCCCCTACTTATGGGCTCTAGTTGGGGAAGGGGAGACAAGCTGTTACAAAATTGTGAAAGCCTCAGTTTCCATATCTGTGAAATGGGGATAATAATGGCACCTACCTCATAGGTGAGCATAAATGAGCGATGCACATACAGTGGCTAGAAGAGTATCTAATATAGCAAGAGCTCAATAGATATGAGTTAGTAATTATACAGGGAGTGGAGGGCATTGTGGGATCATGTGGGGGAACTTAGACTTGGCAGAGGTAGGAGTCAAGCTTTCCAGATAAAGAGCCTTTTAGGCTGCAAAGAAGCTGGGAGAATTGGGGGGTGGGGTGTCCCAGGTGGAGAAAATGGCTTCTGCAAAGGCCAGCAGGGCGTGTTGTGGCGCTGAGCTTGGAAATCTGTCACCTTGTCCTAAGCTCCCTGCAGACTGCTTGCCTTACCATCCCCCCCACCCCTTCCCCACCCCAGGGAGAGAAAACGGTAATGTGAGAAAAATGGATATATTTACATCTTACCTTTACTGTCATTTTATTTTCTTTTAATAAGATTTTCTGTTCATTTTAGCAACATGAATTTATACTGGATGGAACTTGTTCAGGAGGGGCCATGTTTGGGGTATTTAGACAGGAGAAGGGTTGAGAGGTAGGGCCTGGGGACCAGGAGTCCTGGGTTCACGTCCTCTAACTTATTATAGGGCCTTGCAGATCACTTCTTCTCTCTTGGCCTCAGTGTCCTCATCTGTCAAAGGATTCTAAGAAAATGAAAATAATATAAGACAAATTTCTCATCACGGTTTTTTGGTAGAGACGTGAATCCTTAGAGGAGCCCTCTGCCTCCCCCAGAGCCCTCCCCCACCCTGCAGGCAGCCTCCCCCACGCCCAGTGGCCCTCTGGCCAGGTGGTGAAGGCCTGTGGCTCTGTGCTCAGTTGCAGCGAAAGCGGCACATCGGGAATGACATCGTCGCTGTGGTCTTCCAGGATGAGAACACGCCCTTTGTCCCTGACATGATTGCGTCCAACTTCCTGCACGCCTATGTGGTGGTACAGGCCGAGGGTGGCGGGCCCGATGGCCCCCTGTACAAGGTGGGTGATCTCAGAGCCTCCCAGGGCTTCGCCAACCCTGACACAGCACAGCCTTACTCACTGGGGCCTCTCTGAGCCTGTAGATAGGGGGACTGTCCTGAGGGCTCTACACCTCCCTCTTGCTCCAATGATGGGGGATTCCCATCCTGCCCTCTCTGCTCCCCAAAGTTCCACCCTCACAGAGGCTGGTTAGACTCCTCCCCTTTGATTATCCCTCATGACTCCCGAGATTCCACACCCCTTCCCATCACTCAAGTTCAGGGCCAAGGATGGCTGGCTGAAATCCTGGGGTTCAGTCACTCAATCAGCAGTCACTGAACCTCTGCCACCAAGGGGCAGGCCCTGTGCCCAGCGTGGGGCAGGATAGGGAGGTGGAATTAGGGGACCGAGGCGGGGGTGGAGATTCACAGGGACTGCTGTCCTCTCTTCCAGGTCTCTGTCACAGCCAGGGATGATGTGCCCTTCTTTGGGCCCCCGCTCCCAGACCCTGCTGTGTTCAGGAAGGTGAGAGGCCGCCCCCAGCCCCAGTCATGGGTAGAACTAAACTGGTGGGAACTGGGGGGATACACATTCTGCCATACTAAGTCCTAAAGCCCTACTGTGGTCAGAGCAGCTGGGTTCTCCTGACTGAGCAGTTACATCCTGACTTTTCTGTTCATCTTGAGAAAAACTGAACTTTATTTAGGAAGTCACAAAACAATCTATATCATTTGTTTACCTTTTTCATAGCAGACTGTGGCCTTTCCTCATTTCTGTTATCTTCTTGCCAATTAGTCATTATTTATTTTTAAATGTCCGAGGGGGCACGTCTCTCTCACCTCTCAATCCACATGTAGAGCCTTGGCCTCAGTCCGCCACTGACTGAGGTGGTAGGAAACCCTGTCCCACCCCTTACATCTGTGGGTTTGCTCTCCTGAGGGGTGGGCAGTCATGAAGGGCAGAGGGGGCCCTCACAGGTGCCTGGGCTGGGGAGCTGAGCCCCAGGAGTGAAGAGGACACCTTCTGGGCTCCAGCAGGGTGCAGCTCAGTCCCTGCCACGCTAGGTCCCTGCCACGCTAGGGCCCCGCCCCTGGTCTCTGTGTTCACCTGACCCATTCTCTTCTCTCCACTCCGGGGTTTCCCAGGGGCCAGAGTTCCAGGAATTTTTGCTGACAAAACTGATCAATGCTGAATATGCCTGCTACAAAGCAGAGAAGTTTGCCAAACTGGAGGTGAGGATGGGCTTTTGAGGCCGAGCCCCTCCCCCAACTTGGAGTTTCAGCCCTGCCCCTTAGGAAGGGAAAAGCCATGACCAGAGCTCGGCCTTAGGGAGGGCTGATAGGGGGAGTGGATTTACGGGTGAGCAGGGTTAGGGTCAAGGGGGAGGATGGAAGGCATTTCTAGGAATGCGGGGGTGGGGCGGAGTTGGAGGTAGGCAGGCTGGCACCAAGGACTCTGTCGGGCAGGGGAAAGTGGGGGTGGGGGCAGGAGGCCAGGTCTTGGAGGGATCTGAGGGAAGCCCGGGTAGGCTTGCGGGAAGGAGGGGCCCAAGTAGCCTGGATTTGAATTGTGGGAGGAAGGGCTAATCCCTGGGGTCTTTCCCGATGGCCTGGGCCTGGCCCACAGGAGCGGACACGGGCTGCCCTCCTCGAGACCCTCTACGAGGAACTGCATATCCACAGCCAGTCCATGATGGGCCTGGGTGGCGACGAGGACAAGATGGAGAATGGCAGCGGTGGCGGCGGCTTCTTCGAGTCTTTCAAGGTGAAGGGCCAGGTCTACGGGGGCTAGAGAGCCAGGGATCCGGCTGGGGTGGAGCCGGGGTGGGGATGTGAACAAGGTATGGGGGTGTGGCTAGAGGCGGGCTCAGCAGGTGGAGTTGGGGGCGTGGTTTGGGTGGGGTTTCGGACAAATATGGGGGTGGGGCTAGATGAGGGCTCTCATTGGGTTGGAGTTGGGTGGGGGCGTGGCTGGCGGTGGACTTGGGCTCTAAGTGGGTTTAAGGTGTATTTTGTGAGCGGGTAGAGCTTGTGGGTGGGAATGTAAGGTGGGGCACTGTCTAGGGAGGAGTTAATGGTTGGAGGCAGGGCCTCGGCGTGGGGACCGAAGCTGCCTGGAAGTTCAGCTGCAGATTGGAGCCCTCTGGGTGGCAACAAGGTGTCTCTGGTGCCAGGGGTGGTGGCTGCGGTGTCAGTAGGTAGAGAAGAGAGGAGGAGGCCTCTGTCCTGATGAAAGTAAAAAAACAAAGGTCCTGGAGGAGGGTGTGAACGGAGTGCGGTAGGAGAAGGACCTGGCCTGTGTGACCTTCAGCGTGTGACCCACCCGCTGTCTCTGGCTTAGTGTAGTGTTGAGAGCACAGTTCTAGGCTCTGTCACTTACTGGCTTGGTCATTTTCTGTCACTTCTTTATCTGTTAGGTAGGGTAATGGCAAGGTATCTCACACAAGTGTAGAGAATTATTTGTAAAGCCGTTAGATTGGTGCAATATAAGTTCAAAAGTAAAATGCAAAATCCTGACCACCTACCTCAGCAACTGTTATCCAGAGTGCGAGGCAGGGGAGGGAGGTCCTTTCCTCCTCAGACAGTGCCTGAACTCCCCCAGGCTGTGTGTCCCCAGGTGGTGGCTTCTTAGCTATCGGCTCCTCTACCTACAGCAGGAGGACTGTCTGTCCTCCAGGTGCCCAGCCAGTTTGGTTGGGCCCCACCCTCAGGCCAGGCAGGCCACAAAGCTGGAGACGTGAGTTCACCGAAGGCAAGGGTCGGGAACCTATGGCTTGTGAGCCAGATGTGGCTCTTTTGATGGCTGCATCTGGCTCACAGACAAACCTTTAATAAAAAAAATAATGTTAAAAATATAAAACATTCTCATGTATTACAATCCATTCATTTCCTACTGCTCATGTTCATGGTTGCGGGTGGCTGGAGCCAATCACAGCTGTCCTCCAGGACAACACCAAATTTTTATTGTATAATGCATAAGGTACACGGGTCATTGTATGACTCTCACAGAATTACATTTTAAAATATGTGGCGTTCATGGCTCTCTCAGCCAAAAAAGCTTCCCGACCCCTGACCTAAGGGGATCAGCCGGCTGCCCAGGCCTGCCGTGCACTAACATGAACAGCCCTCTTTGAGAAAGAGGCCCGAGGACAGAGCCCAGCCTCTGGCCTCTGGAGACAGGGGTGGGCGGGTGAGCCTGGGTCTTGGATGTCTTCTGGGGGGGGGAGCTCCAGTGATCCCACATGGTGTGGGCGCTGGACAGTGAACCTGGATTAGGTCCGAGTCCACAGTTAAGGGTTTGGGTTTGACATCTGGGTTCCTGACCTGCCTCCGCCTCAGTTCCAGCGTGTGTAGAAAGGGCGTAGGAATAGTGCCTACCTCGTAGGGCCGATGACTAAATGAGAAAGTTGATGTAGAGTACCCGGCCCCATTGGGTAGAACTGGCTGAGAAAAGCAAGGGAAGGAGGAAGAAAAGCTGTAAGCCTTCCTAAAAGGAATAAACTGACGTTTCTGGAGGGTTCTCTGCGTATGCTTTTGGCTGTGACCTAGTATTTCCTGCAGTCCTCACAACAGCCACATGAGAGGCTCATAGGCTCAGAGGGGTAAGTGGCTTGCTCAAGGTCACCTGGCAAACTGGTGGCAGAGCCAAGGCCCAAACTACCCTTGCTGCCATATGGACTCGACTCTTGTGTGGCCTCATGGGAAAGGACTCCCTGGGGTCACTCAGAGCAGCATTGGTGAGGAGGAGCCAGAAGCCTGGATTTCTGGGTGTCCCTGAGGGTGGGAGCTTAGGAATCCTGTGCTTCCTCCACCCCACCCCACCTTCACAGCGGGTCATCCGGAGCCGCAGCCAGTCCATGGATGCCATGGGACTAAGCAACAAGAAGCCCAACACGGTGTCCACCAGCCACAGCGGGAGCTTTGCACCCAACAACCCTGACCTGGCCAAGGCCGCTGGAATAGTGAGTGCCCTGCCCCGGGGCCTTCATCGCTCCCCTGCCCCCATTGTCCTGCTCCCTAACACTCATCCATCCTGGGCTCTAGACCTGGTCTAGCCACTGCTCTCCATGGGGTCTAGTGCCCAGGCCATGCCACTGCGGTGCTGAGAGCCTTCAGTCCCCTTCCCAGCTCCTCGGCCCTCCACCCTTCGCCCCAATGTAGGTGTGAGTTTGAGTTTGGGGCAGCCTCTGTATCACATTCCTTATTGAGCACCCATGTCCATCATGTGCTAAGAATTGGGCTGCTGAGTGGACACCTACTTGAGTTTCTGGAAGCACCTACTGTGTGTCAGGCTGTGGGCATGCACTGTGTGTCAGGGCCTGGACTTCTGTGTGAGCACCTGCTGTGTGCCTGGCTCTGAGATGCTGGGGGGGACCTGGATTGTGGTGTGGACATCTGCTGTGTGCCTGGCCCTGAGTTTCTGTGAGCACCTACTGTGTGTCAGGTCCAGTCCTGGGCTGCTGTGTGTGCATAAACTCTGTAAGCACCTACTGTGTGCCTGGCCCTGAGATATTTTGTGAGAACCTTCTGTATGTCAGATAATGGACTGCTGAGTGAGTAGATAATGTGTACTCAGCTGGATATCAGTGAGTACTCACTGTGTGTCCGGAAGGGAGCTGTTTAAGTGAGCATGTACTCTGTGAGCACCTACTCTGTGTGCCTGGCCCTAGGCTGCTGTGTGAGCATCTACTCTGTGCCAGGTCCTATGTGGCTGTGGCTACCTATTGTGTGTCAGGAATTGGGCTTCTGTTTGAGCACCTGCTGAGTGAGCACCTACTGTGTGATTACTTAACTGCCTGCTGGGCTCTGTGGGATTCTGCTACTACTAATACTCAGGGGGTGTGCTGGACACACAGATGGGTAAGGCCTTCAATTGTGGGCCTATCTCTGCTTTCCGCCGCCTCATAGCCACCCCCAACGCTGCACTCACTGCTCTGCTCTGCTCCCTCTCTCCATCCATCCTCCTTCCTTATCCTTCCACCCCTCCATCCCTTCATGCCTCCACCCCTCCATCCCTTCACCCCTTCATCCCTCTACCCCTCCATGCCTCCACCCCTCCACCCCTCCACGCCTCTGTCCTTCATGCCTCCATCCCTCATTTATTGACTGTCCTGCTGCATGCCAAGCCCTGTGCTGTGAGGCTGTGTCACTTGTGGTGAGATGGACCTCCCATCCCAGCCCCTGCCCCATGATCAGGCCTGGCCAGGGCACAAGCTGGGTCCTTGGCTGTCCAGCAGTCACCAAGCCCAATGTCATTGGAGACACAAGCCCACCCTCCCCTCAAGCCAGATTGATAAGCCACTCCCTTCCACAGTGGCCCAGCCTCCTGTGGGTGGCTGTAGGGGGCCCCAGAGACAGGGCCAGGCCAGCAGCACCCACCATGGCAGTAACCAGACCCATTTCTGTTTTTGTTTTTGCACAACTCTTCCCTCTCTTCATGTTGCTACCTTTTCCTTCCACTCCCTTTCCTTGTTTTTCCTTCCCCTTCTCTCTCCCCTCTCCTCTCCTTGGCCTCTCTCTACCTTCCTCCATGTTTGTATTTCCTCTGTCCTCTGGTACCTGTCTTTTTACTCCCTCTCCTCCTCCTCCTCCCTCCCACTGTTCTCTCCCTTGCTTTTTCCTTTTTGCCTCCCCCTTCCCTTTCTGTCTGTCTCCTCCCTGGGCCCGTCTCTGTGTCTGTCTGTATCCCCGCTCTGCCCCTCATGGGCTCCTCCCGTTGTCCCCGTCTCCGTATAACCGTCTGTCTGTCAATCTCTCTCTCCTCTGTCCTGCCTCTCCTCCCACCTCTTCTCTCCTCCCTCTCCCCCGGCCTTGTCTTTCTCTCTCCCACCCCCGCCCTGCCCCACTCTCTTCTTTCTTTCCCTCTCTCATTCCCTGTCTCACCTCTCTGGGTCTTCCCTCCCGCCATCTCTGTCCGTCTCTGACTTTCTCTGTGTCTGTCTGTCTCTGCCCTTCCCTCTGCTGCTTGCCAGTCATTGCTTATTCCTGGGAAAAGTGCGAGTAGATTCGGACGCCGGGGCAGTGCCATAGGCATAGGAACCGTGGAAGAGGTTGTCGCCCGCGGGGCCACCGGCTCTGAAGGCCGCCTGCACGCGCTGCTCTCGCTCGCTCTCAGGACGGAGGCCATATTGGGGACGTTGCCCCCTTCCCCTGGGACAGGCCCAGGGGCGTGCGGGTTGGAGTGCTGGCAGCTCTGAAGGCACTCAGCACCTGCTTTGGGGCCTGGTACCTGTGCCAGAGCCAGTGCCCCTGCCAGGGGCTTCTGGCCCTGCCCTGGCCGCTAGGACCCTGGCCCAGTCCCTGCCAGGATCTGGTACCCAAAACCCTATGTCCAGCCGCACGTCCCCCAATATCGCTAGTTCTGCATGGAGCTCCATCCTCTCCTCTGCCCTGACCCCCCACCATGAACCGCCCTGGGGGTTCCTGCCCTACGTCTCCCTGGGCCCACCTTCCTGATTCCCCAGAGAAGATGGGGGCATGCTTCCCTATGTGGAAACTGGGGGATACCTGTCAACTGCTGGCCCAGAGCCTCCCCAGCCAGTTTGGAGACTGAGGTGGAGAGGGCTGGCATGGGGGAGGGGCTTGGGTTGCTACCTCATTCTCTCCCCACTGCCCTTAAGCCACAGGACCCAGAAGCCGTGGGGGTGGAGAGGGGGCAGCCATTGTGAGGACTTGGCCTCTTCCATCCCAGCTGGAGTGGCTGCCAGACCCCTCAGGCCCGGCCTTGCTGTGTGGTCTGGGGGGGGGGTGCTCGCCCTCACTGGGCTGTGTCCCTCTGTAACGGTGGGGGGCTCTCCCTGGAGATGCACACTCTCTCTTATTCTTTCTTGCTCATTGCCTCTGCTTCAAGGCCTGGAGCAGCAAGGCTCAGGGTGGCATGGGGGGGCACCAGGACTCCCAGGGGAGGTGGGCACTGAGTTGGGGGCCTCTCCTCACAGTCACTGATTGTCCCTGGGAAGAGCCCCACGAGGAAGAAGTCAGGCCCATTCGGCTCACGCCGCAGCAGCGCCATCGGCATCGAGAACATCCAGGAGGTGCAGGAGAAAAGGTGGGTAGGCAGGGCGCCCGGATGGGCCCGTGTCTCCTCTGACCCCATCCCTGACCCCTACTCATTGGCAAAGCAAAGCAAAGCAGGCAGGAGGGAGTGCCTACCCTTTGCCCCTCTGTCCCCCACTGGTGACAGCTATACAGTCAGGTCCCTGCTGTGTGCCAGGCACCAGGCCAGCTTAGCACCTAACGTGAAATGCTTTCATCTACTCAGCAGTCCCTCTGGCTCCCTGGGGGTCCCACCTTGCACATCAGGATGCTGTGGGTCCATGGGCTCAGCAGTGTGGGGCAGAGCTGGGATTTGGGGTTAGTGTTGGGGGTCTGTGCGTGCATCTGCGTGGGCAGGGGTGGTGGTAGGCCATATCAGCGGAGGGAAGCCCCTGGGAAGCCGAGGTTAGTTCCTGGCTGTGACTCTCCTCTTTCCCACATGGGGCAGTGTGACCTTGGGAAAGTCACTATACCTCTCTGAGCCTCATGGTCTCAATCTGGAAAATGAGGCTGAGAACACAGCCAGTGTCATAGGGTGGTGTGGGAGCAGTGCAATGCACTGGAAGTGGGGCAGCAGGTGCACTGAGGCTCAGGAATGGTGCTGGCACCGCCCTCGTGACCACAAGAGCCCCAAATCCTGCAAATCCCGGGTTCAAGTCTTGGCTTTGGTATGTCCTAGCACTGCATCCCTGGGCAGTTTCCCTTCCATCTCTGGACTCCCATTTCCTGATCCCTGACAGGAGCAGATACACTTCCTTCTATGGAGAGGAGAACTTGGGGGTGTCCTGTCTCATGTAGGTGCTCTGTGGCACCTGCCAGGCCGGCCGCGTAGCTGCAGGGCTGCTCTGGGTTGGCCCTGAGGATGCAGGGTGTGGGTATGAGGCAGGGTATGCCCCCATGACCTTCTCTTACCACCTGGGACTTATTCTACCCTGATGCCAGGCCTGGTGCTGAATCCCCCGCTTCCCCTGTGTGCCCTGCAGGGAAAGCCCCCCGGCTGGCCAGAAGACCCCAGACAGTGGGCACGTCTCACAGGAGCCCAAGTCGGAGAACTCCTCCACTCAGAGCTCCCCAGAGATGCCAACGACCAAGAACAGGTTGGGGCTGGGGGCTTTCTGGGACAGGGACTTGGGAGTGGTGGGCTCATTTTTCCCTCCCTGCCTGGGCCTGGGGCATCAAGGAACATTGACTCTGCCACACTAGGGTGTTGGGGACCTAGACACTCTCTCAGGTCCTTTGACACCCACCCACCACCAAGGTCCGTAACACAGTGGTGACCTGGGCATTCATGGAGTGACAACCTAGTGTCACATAACCTAATAAGCTATTTCTAGATAGTTACAGTCTGAGGAAAACAAGGCAGGGGTGCGATGAGGGATGATCGGGTGGGAGGAATTAGGGGGTGCTCAGGCAAGACATCAACTAAAGGGTGAGGTTTGAATTGAGAGCTGAGTGAAGAGTCAGTTCCAGAGGAAAGAGGGTTCCAGGTAGGAAGCACAGCCAGTGCAAAGGCCCTGAGGCATGCTTGAAGGATAGAAGAAGGGTAGGGCATTGGAGCCGAGCAAGTGAGGGGCCAGGCTCATGTGCAGGGGCTGCAGCAGGGGCAGGAATGGAAGCAGGAAGGCCCGCAAGCAGGCTGCCCCTCCATTCAGCGCTTGTCAGCTGAGCCCTCTCTGGGCTGAACCCCCTCTGGCTCTGGGAGCATCGAGAGGACTCAGCCGAGGATGAAGAATCAGGTAGGCGAACAGAAGCAGGAGAGGGTGAGAGGGATGGCGAGAGACAAGGCATGCAGGACCAGAGCAGGGAGGGTCACCCTGCTGTGGGAGGACGAATCAGGGAGGGCCTCCCTGAATAGGGAGCCCTTGGCTGATTTTTGAAAGATGAATTTGCTTTTTGGGATTTTAGGGAAAGACTAAGACTCCTGGCAGGAGACGAGGGCCTGAGCATGGAACAGAATAGTGCAAGGACTAAGCGGGCTATGGAGTTCGCAGGCCTAGTCCTATCTGTTCTCCCACCTACAGCTGGGTGACTTCGAGTTGTGTGCCTACCCTCTTTGTGCTTTGACATCTCTTCATCTGTAAGATGGGTCTAATAATAAGATAATTCAGATAAAAGCACTTAGAATAGTGCCTGGAGCAAAGCAAATGTGCACTAGGTGGTAGTCTTAACAGTTACTATTGAGCACCAAGCCAAGGACATTGGACTTTATCTGGGCATAGGGGAGCCCTGAGAGGGCGTTGAGCAGGGGAGGAACATGACCAGATCCATGTATTAGGAAGGACAATGGCAGGGGGACGCTCAGAGGCCTAGGGAGCTATACAGCGACCACAGAGGTGCTGGGCACACTGTGGGCAGGCCTCCCTACCCTGGGAGGGCAGGGGACCTGGGCCTTGGTCAGGAGGCCCCTGGGCTGATGCTGGCTGACGCGGTGCTGTCTGTGGCAGAGCGGAGACGGCAGCCCAGAGAGCAGAAGTGCTGAAGGACTCCTCCCGCTCCTCATCTAGTGCCAGTAGCTTCGCCAGTGTGGTGGAGGAGACGGAGGGTGTGGACGGGGACGACACAGGCCTGGTGAGACGCCCAGGGAGTGGGGACACTCCACAGTGGACCTGAAGGGGGGCTCTTTGGACCCTGGAGAATCTTTGGGTAGAAGCATGAACCTGGGTGTGGCTGAGATATGATCCAGGGGACCCAGCCCAAAAGAATAATGCAGGTGAAACCTCCCCGACTCTGAAGCCTTCCATGTTCCCCAGTGCTCTTCTCTGAGAGCCCTATCTCTGAGACATTTGAAGATCTAGTCCTCCCTCCTCCTCTCCCCCCTCCTCTTTCCTCTCCCTCCTCCCCTTCCTTTTCCTCTTCCCGTCCTCCCTTCCCTCCTCTCCTTCCTCTCCCTCCTCTTCTCCCTCCTTCTCTCCTTCTACTCTCCCTCCTCCCTCCTCAGCCTCACCTCTTACCACTTCAGCCATTCTGCACTCCTTTGCAGTCCCCCAAACATACCAGGCTTCCTCCACCTCTGGGCCTTTGCACATGCCATTTTCTCTGGCACACTTGACTGCCTCCTGCTCCCCCTTTGTCTGACTGAGTTCTCCCTACCCTCAGCCTCACATCACCTTTTGTAAGCCTCCCCTGACTTTCTGGTCCCAGGGTAGGCTAGGAGCCCCTCTTTCTGCTCTCACAGACCCCTGGACTTTGCCCTTAGCACCATTTTGTCATTTTGCATCCAACACACCTTCAGTGGGCACCCGTTCCTTGCCAGGTTCTGTTCCAGATGCTGCAGCTGCAGCAGGTGTAGCAGGGAACAGTGCAGACCCATTTCCTGTCCAGTGGGGCCTGGAGTCTAGAATTCTAATATTCTCTTCACAGTCTGTCTCGCCTCCTGTGCTCTGGGGTCTCTGAGGGCAAGGATCATGCCCGATGTCTCTCAGTGGCTTGGCCCAGGAGAAATCAGGAGATGTTGAATGAAGGAATAGGAGTTTGTGGTGTGTGCCTGTTCCCACGCTGTCCTCCTGTGATCTCCCTGGAGCAGACATTGCTGGGCCCCGTCCTTTTTGCAGGGAGGCGGGGGGTGTGGGGTGTTGTGGATTGAAACAGGACAGAGGTGACTTGGAGGGGGAGGAGAGCCAGCCAGTGTTGTGGATGACCACCCTCCCTCTTCCTCTCCTCCCTCCACCCCAGGAGAGCGTCTCATCCTCAGGGACTCCCCACAAGCGGGACTCCTTCATCTACAGCACGTGGCTGGAAGACAGCGTCAGCACCACGAGTGGGGGCAGCTCCCCAGGTAGCACGCCAGGGGCAGCTCCCCCACTAAGTAGGGCCATTCTAATGGTGGGAGGGGGACAGGGGGCACTTCTCATGCCCCAGCTGCTGCGTATGTGACACAGGGGACAGTGGGTGTCTCATCATTCAGCCTAAGATGATCGGGTGGCTTGGAGGGCTGGTGGCTTCTGAAGGGGTCTTGGAGGAGGATGAGGAGGTAAAGAAGGGAGTCAGGGTAGGGTCCCTGGGGGAGGGACTTGGCGATGTTGGGGAGCACCAGCCAGTGCCGACCACCCATCCATGCCCGTCTCCCTGGTGCCTCCCCGCGGCCAGTGAGGTGGCTCCCTCCTGCCCCCCTTCCCAGGCCCCTCGCGGTCACCCCACCCAGACGCCAGCAAGTCGGGGGAGCCTGCGTGTCCGGAGATCAAGATCCAGCTGGAAGCAGCTGAGCAGCACACACCCCAGCTGGTACGTGCAGCCGCAGGGGACCCAGGGACGGGGACGGGACCGAGAGGTCCCCCTAGGCCAGGAGGGTTGGGCTCATCTGGCCTGGGCACAGCCAGTGACTTCTGCTCACCTGTGTCTTCTGCTCCACGTTGTCATCTGTGCTGTCCTCTGCCTCGCCGCCGTTCTGTCTGTGCAGGGCTGTTAGCCAGGTTCCCCCTGGAAGGTGCCTGAGCAGGTCAGACCCAGCCCTCAGCTCTTGTTTGGTGGGTAGGGAGGGGAGTGGGTAGCAGGGTGGGCCAACTCCTTCCTGTTTCTGTCCCCTCTCTGGGCTGAGAGCTTTATATCTGGGTTTGAATCCTCTGCCACTCAGGTACTGGGAGACTTGGGCAGACCATTGGCTCCTCTCTGCCTCAGTTTCTTCATCTGTGCAATGGGGCTAATAAATGCTGCCTCACCTCTGCTCCAGAGTTGCTGGGAGGACTTGATGGGAGTCTGAAAGGGGCCTGGGTGCTGCTGGGAGAAGAGGAAGGGCTCTGGGGGATTCCCAGTGGGATGGAAGTCCCAGTCCCGGAACGCCGAGCATGGGCCCTGTCCCTGCTTCGCGGCGTCTCCATCTCCTCTCACCCTGCAGATGAGGCCGGAGAAGCACAAGGTGAAGATGCTGTGTCAAATCCAGGCAAATGGGACCTCTGCCCCCAAGGCCGCCACCAGCCTGTGGGCTGCCCCCTGTCTCCCCAACCCTCCCCTGGGCCCACCATCCGGGCTGTCTCTGCGGGGCAGAGCCATCCACACCTGGGAGTGAGGAAGCTGCTGGCACCATCCTCACCCGCCCCCCACTCCGGGCTGGGGGCCAGGCTGGGGCTAGGAGTGGTCAGTTGCAGTGAGACTCCAGGCCTGGATTGTCCCCACCTGGGCCCTCCATCACACTTTGGTGCCCCTCTAGACTCAGGGGGAGCAAGACAGAAGGGGGGCTGAGACACAGAGTGCACAGAGCCGTCAGGCAGCAGGATGTGAGAAGGGACGGGATGAGCACTGGGTTGGAGCCCCGGGTCCTGGCTCCAGTGTGGGTTCTGCTGTGTCTCTGGGCTCTCCCTCTGTGGGCGCCTCTGCTCCAGATGGACAGGATTATTTCAGAGCTTACAGAAGACTGTGATTCCATGCACCTGCCGCAGAATGGGGGCCTGTCCTCCCAGGGGCCTCCTGTCACCCTTCCCTGCTCCTTGGGGTCCCTGGGGCCCCCAGGTGGGCTGAGGGGCAGGGAGCTGGCTACACCTGTTCCCTGTCCTGGACCCTCAAGCTCTACCATAGATATGCCAATGCCCTGTTCACTGCCTCCACATGACAGACAGTGACCCCTTGCGGGAGGGAGGGGAACCTACCGGCCCTCGGCCAGCCCCCAGCCTCACCCCTGCCATCCATGCTCTGGGCACTCCAGGCTTAGGGGTCTCGGCTGGCCTAGAGTTACAGGTCTCACCTTTGCAACCCCCTACTCCCATGGAGGGGACAGCTAGGCATAGCTGCTGTGAGTCCACATTCTTGTGTGTCTGTCCACACTTTTTAGGCACCACGCCAAAGGCCAGCCTTCCCGCCCCAAAGCCCATGTGGGAAGCCCCCGTGGCCATGTGTATGTTGGTAACAGTTGTACAAAATAAATTCTATTTATCGCTATTGTACCCCGAGTTGCACCTGGCTTTGCGTGAACCCTGTCCAGCTTGACCCCAGACAGATGTCATTGGTACCAAGGTGGAGAGGAGGCCTGTCTCCCGAACCTCCCAGGTGGGTCTGGAGCACCTCCAAGGCCAAACCGCGGGCTTTGTAACTACAGTACCAGCTGTAGCTTCCTTCTCAGGGTGCTGTTCCTCCCTCCACCCTGTCCCCTTCACAGGGGGAAGGATGTGGCATTGAATAGGGCCAACCCAGCTTTGAGTTCTGGCATATCTGCTACCTGGGTAGCATTGGGAAACTTACTAGACTCTCTGAGCCTCAGTTTCCACTTCTTTAAAATGGGAGCAGTGGTACCTTTCCCAAGGGTTTGCTGTATGTCTGCCATACAGTGGGTGCTAAATGATCAGCTTCCTTCTACTCAAGCTCAGCGAAGCCCAAGAATTTTCCCTATATGGCCACCAGGGGGCGCCAAGGGATCGCCTACTGGGACAGTGGGGGTGAATCCGTCCAGCTTGGGGAGGAGCTCATGGTGCAGAGCAGTTAGAATAAAGGGTGATGAGTGACCGGTGTGCACAAGTAGGGGGGCCGCCTCCGTGAGTGGGGCGTGGGGAAGACTAGAGCAGTGGTGCCTGAGCATCCTGGAAAGTTTTAGAAAAGTATCTTTGGGCGAGGGGACTGCAAAGATGGAGGGGAGAGTGCTTGGAATCGGAGAGGTGGCAAACTTTCTGAATGATGGAATGTGATGACTGAGGGGACAGGGAGATGGGGAGAGATGAGGCTAGAGGCCACATGGCCTTGAATGCCAGACCAAGGGGGTTAGGGCTTTATGCTGAGGGCAACAGGGAGGCATGGAGATGTTAAAACAGGAGGTGCTATGCAAGAGAAACGGGCTTCTGATGGAGACTGGGCAGTGGCAGGGCAGGGAGGGGAGGGCCGAGGAGGCTGTTGGGGACAGAGGGCGGCCAGGAGGACCCTGGAAGGGGTTAGAAGGCCTGGGCATCAGGATGAAGGGCCTGATGGGATATGGAACCAAGGGGGGAGTCAAGTAGGCTCTCAAGGGACCAGCCTGGGTGTTGGGTGAACGAAGGGGGGAGGCTCTCCGAGGGGGGAGCATGGGAGAGTGGAGGACACGGCTTGGGGGGAGGCACGGAACTGTGTTCCAGGGATCCACCACGCCCTGGCCTTCCTGACAGCCGCTCAGCCACCCTGCCGCTCCGCGCCACCAGCCCCCACACCTCCCCAGGACGATGCTGAGGGCACCCAGGGGCTGCCATGCTGTTCCTGGCAGGGACCTTCTCTGACTCGCAGATGTCCGGGGCCACCCAGAGGCTGACTCACACCAATCTCCACTCTCCCCTCAACATTGAGTTTGACTCGAGGCTGCCTTGGGCTCACTGGGTGCCCTCCAAACCCCACCCCCTCCCCTGGCCATCCTCCCCCTGCTCTCTAACCCTCCTGCCCCTTCCCAGGCCCTGACTTCAGAATCTCTTCCTTAGCCCCTCACTTGTCCCCTCCCGTCCCCCCTCAAAGGGTTAGCAGGTGCAGGTTAGCACCCAGGTCAAGAGCTTGGCTCTGAGATCATTCAGCTCCTAGCTCTATTACTTTGGCTCTCTGGGCCTCAGTTTCCTCATCTGTATAGTGGGAATGCTAACAGTTCTGACCTTGGTTGGTACCCTGATGTGAGGATTGAGTGAGGTGATACTTCATTAAGTTCTTGGTATGGCCCTGGCCCATGGTGGGCTCCAAAAATAGTGTGTGTGTGTTGATGGTGGTGGTGGTGATGAGCCAGGGGTGAGGACCACGTCCATAACCCACATCAGAGGGTGTAGGGTCAGCGCTCAGCGTGGAGGATGAAGTATCTGGTGCCGCCAGGCACAGACGTCTGACCTGAGGTTTGGCGATGGACAATTGTTGCTTCCCTGAGCCTCAGCTTCCCAGTTTTATGTGGGTGGGAGTGGGGGGTGATGATCTTTTATAGAAATATTCAGGCATCCCCACTTGTATCCCTTTGCGCTGCCCCCCACCCTACAGCTCTGACCCCCAGCTGAGCCCGAGCTCTGGGGGCTGTTGTGGCAGCTGCAGGGGCAGCTTGGTGAGCTGAACCTGCTTCTGCCCCCAGTTGTGCCAGACCCTGTCTGCAGGCCTTGGGGCTGGGTTCAGCCTAGACCCCCACCCCTCCTCTCGGCTCCAAGGTGGGACTGGGGGAGGCTGGGGACCAGTTTGGCCTCTGGGATCAAAGCCTCCAGGGATGTTTCTCTTGTGCCCACGCCAGCTCCGTGCTCACCCTGGCTCTGAGGTGGGAGGGCGGGCCAGGACACTGCCCTGAGGCTGGAATTAGGGCTTGGGCGGGGGGCCGCAGGTTCCGGGAAGCGCTGGACTCCGCTTGGAAATAACTCCGGTGGTGGAAACGGCAGCCAGAGGTTTCTCCAGACGCAGGAGGCAAGAGGCCTCCCATGGAGGAACTTGGGCACTTGGCTAACCTGGCATCCTCACCTCCTTGCCTTAGAGCTGGAACCTGTCCCTCCAGGTCTCAGTTTCCTCACCTGTAAAATGGGAGCAAAGCCCTATTTCTGTGAAGAGGCTGTCACGGCCTCTAAAGTACCTGGTATAGAACCCATTGCCCAATAGGAGGGGTCCTGCCCTGTCCCCCAGCAGCTGGGTTGTCCCCGGACATCCATGGCTAACTCTGGGGCCACCTTGCCAAAGAGACAGCCACAGGCGCAGACCCGCCCAGTTCCAGGGGACGGGGACCTGGATGTTTTCTGCTGCTCAGGCCACAGGGGTGCTTCACCAGGGACCCTGGAATGTGGAGGTCCCTCCCTGCACCCGCCCTGCCAAGGGGACAGCCAGGGACGGAGCCTCCTGAAATAACCAGATCTGGTTAGCAAGGCTAATTTTAAAAGCCACTCTGGCTGCCCATGGGCCCTTCTGGGAAGCCATGAATGTCCTTATGTTTGTCCCTGGGAGGCAGGGTAAGGGCAGGGGCTGGGGAGGATGCCCACCCCTGACCGCCAGTGCCGGAGACCCCAAGCTGCCTCCCAGGGCCTGCCTGTCCAGGGCCTAGGGCCCCAGGGCCCAGCATCTGCCACAGTCCACTCAGAGCAAACCCTAGTGGGCTCCTTGAGCTCTCTGTCTCTCTGTCTTGGCTCTCTCCCACTGTCTCCATCTGCTCACTCTCTGTGTCCCTCTATCTCTGTGTCTCTGCCTCTTAGTCTCTGACGCATGCAGTCCTTTGCAGCCGTGGCCTGGCCCTGTCTCCCTCTCCCTGGGTCCATCACGCAGAGGATGCATTCCTGACGGGCCATAGGCTGGGCTGTGGGTGCCAGGTAGGGACGGGCGTCAGGGTTGCAGGTAGGGCAGGGTGGCGGAGGACAGCAGTCCTGGGGGCCAACAGGAGCTACAACTGAGCCGGCAGGGCCCGTGTCCAGGCCTGACCTGGGCCATCTGGTCAGGCCAGGTGACAGAAGAAGGAATGAGCTCCGGGGTAGGGTTGCCAGATTTAGCAAGTAGAAACACACGGTGCCCAGTTAAGCTTGAATTTCAGATAAACAAGGAATAATTTTTAGTTTAAGTATGTCCCAAATATTACATGAGGTATACTTAAACTAAAAATTATTCCTTGTTTTTCCAAAATTCAAGTTTAACTGGGGACCCTATATTTGATCTGGCAGCCCTGTCCAGGGAGGCTCTGGAGTACGCCGAGAGGTTTGTCAGCAGCCTCAGCCTGGTGGGGGTGTCACAACCCTGTCCTGGGGAAATCGGGCTGATGGGGACGGCACAGCTCCTGCCCACAGGGAGCTGTCAGCTTTCTGGGGAAGGGGACAGTCCCTGGGAGCACGGATGGGCACATGACACACAGACACCAGTCCCCTCCTCAGGGGAACCATAAACGTCAGGAGGGAGGGTTTGTGTGTGTTCTCTGTTGAGTCCCATACCTAACCCAGGGTCCGGCACATAATAGGACTTCATAAATAATTTGTTGAATGAATGAAGAACCTCCCCTACCCCTCCCCACAGTGGTGGAGGGCCACTTGGCCAGCAGGGGTTCCAACACCCTACCTCCCAAGCTCCTTGGAATCAATGGGAGTGAAGGTTGCCTCCAACCCAGCGGCTCCCCAAGGTGATCTGCAGAGGGGAGGGGAGGGGAGGGGAGGGGGGGGGGAGGAACAAGGGGATGAAGAGAGGAGGCCAGCTTTTTCCTTATTCCACTCCATCCTGGGACCCCAGTTCCAATGGGGCGTTCTGTCTGGGCAAGGGCGTGGGTGGGGGCGGGGGCTAGGGCAGTTTGACCTCTGGCTTCTGGCATTGGAAAATTGGTTGTGACTAAGATGGGGGTGCAGGCCCAAGACATAGTCTCAGTGCTCTGTGCGGGGGGGGGGGGGGGCATCTGGACAGCCAGGGGATTTCTGGGGCCCAGAAAATTGGGAATCCTTATTTGCGAGGGAGGTAAGATGGGCCTTTTCCCGCGGGCCATTATTCTTAGGGGTCTCCCTGGAAGGGGTAAGGAGGGAGAGGCCTGTGTCCTCCCATACCTCCCCAAGGGCAGAGTCCCTGAAACTGACCATTCATTTACTCACTCACTTATTCACTTGCTGACTCCCGCTGTCACCACTCGCTGAGATGACCCCGCTCTGCACCTGTACAAAAGGACCTCAGCCCCTCATCTACTCCTAACAGGAACACACCTGACTCCTTGCTTGGCCTTGGGCAAAGCACTGACTGACCCCCTTCCGACAGCGGTGGGGGGGGGACACAGGCAGCCCCCTCGCAGGATCACCGTGAGAATGTGAGCCGATGCCCTCCCACAGTGAGCACTTCAGAGGCAGAGCCGTTGTAATGATGATGATGATGATTATCCATATCATTTCAAGGCCCCTGTGGGTTGGGCAGGGAGTGGGCAGCTGGCCTCAAGGCCCTGGTTCCATGGCCTGTGTCACAGCGAGGCTGTCCTGGCAGGTCTCACTTCCTCTCGGAGCTCCAGCCATGTCAGCTCCCTTCCTTCCTTTTCAAAGAACGTCGGCTCCTTCAAAGTGCCTCTAGCTTCTAAATTCAGTAATAAATCCTTCAGGGACAAGCAAGAAGTGGGGACCGAATTTGGAGCGGTCATCAGGAGGCAGGGCTCGGGCCTGGCCCCATCTATCCCGAGTGTGAGCTGGAACTTGTCTCCTTCTGCTTGGGGCCTCAGTTTCCCCAGTTGTACAGCAAGAGAGTGGGGCTTGACATCCTGCCTTTCCCTGGAAGGGGCCTCTCTGTGTCATTGTGTTAGTAACAGTTGAGCTCTGAGCCTATAATCACATCTGCCCTGGGAAGAACTAACACAGCGTTTCTTCAAATTGGGCTCTAATTGCGGCTTTTAGTGGAGTCAGATGCTCCCCATCCCCCAGCCGGTCTGAATCAGCGAGGTTGTCCCAGCCTGCCCTGCTGGGCCCTGGAATCCCACCCTGGTCAGTGCCGGTTCAGGGACTCTTGTCCCTGAGGGCCCACTTTGCGCCATGCCCTAAGCAGGACACTCTCCATTCAGGGACTCCAGGTCCTGTCCCCACAGCTCTGGGAGGTGGGGCTGCCTGGAGCCATTTCTCAGAGGAGTAAACCAGGCACAGAGAAGGGAGGTCTATTTGCCCCAGGCCGCTCAGCTGGGCTGTGGCAAAGTGCAGATTTGAACCCAGATCTGTTTGATTGGGCTTTGTTCTCTGCCCAAGGCTGAGGAATTGTGTCCCCTAGCTCAGTCAAACCTTCCTCCTGAGGGGCTCTGAGGGGGCGCCTAGGATCACCTGCATCCCGGTTCCCCAGTCGCAGCCTTCTCTGACCACATGTGACCGCAGCCATCCTGCTGCCCGCTCTGCCCCTTCCCCACCAGTGGAGACCGGACAGTGGGGGGTGTCGGTGGAGGAGGCCAGAGGCAGCGCCCTCCCGGGCGGGGCCAGGGCAGAGTGGGGGTGTGGGGGGAGACTGCGGTTTGTTCTGTTTGTTCTGGAGATCCCAGCCGCTTCCCTGAGGAGACAGCTAGTGGTTCCCAGGCCGCAGACCCTCGGGCGGAGCCAGACCGTGGCTGGCCAGCCTGGGAGCACTGCCCGCCAGCCCAGCCGGGCTCCACCAGGCCCTGGCGCTGGGTGGTCTGGGCAGGGGCCGCGGAGGGGGTGCTCGAGCCTGGCCACAGGGCCAGAGCCAAGACTAGAGCCAGACTCGAGGCTGCCCTGCCCGGGACCTGGAGGGGTCCTGGGGGTGGGGGAGGGGCTGCCCAGGGGTGGAGGCAGGGATGGAGGACAGACAGCTCCAGCTGAGGGCCTGAGGGGAAACAGCACCCCCCCCCCCACTGGGAAAACAGCTGTGTTAGGCTTGTTTGCCGGGGTTCCAGCTGCAAGCACTTTGCATGATTAGTGCGTGAGCACGTGGCAGAAAGCCACGTGAGTGTCTGTGGAAAGCTATGGGTGCTTGCCCTCCACTGCAAAGCGAAAAGTGGTTTTTCTTTGCTTATTCGCTTGCCCGGGTCTGTGAGCCTCCAATAAACAGAAATGACTCTGTTGGTAGAGCATCGGCCCGAAGCGCAGAGGTTGCCGGTCTGATCCTGGGTCAGGGCACATACAGCAACGGGTTGATGTTCCTGTCTCTACCCCCCCCCCCTTCTCTTTCTCTTTCTCTCTTCCTCTCTGACTAAAATCAATAAATAAAAATTAAAAAATAAAAACACAGGAATGGCCCAATGCTTTCCGGCTCCACAGTTCCTCTACCGTCTGCCCGAATTCAGTGTGAACCTGCCTGGCTTCAACCACCAGCATTACAACCCCTTAGGGCAGGGGTCTCAAACTCACAGCCCGACTAATCCACGAAGTTCAAAATATTTTGGATAAAATTAAGTAAGCCTAGGGGCCTACTTGTATTTTTCATTTCTCTAGCATCCTAGCTACTAGATATTAGCTTAGTTAACAGCAGTTGTGATGCGAACTACAGTTTCTGGTCGTTTTGTGACACTGAGTAAACTGCATGTACGATTGTGCTTGTTGTACTGATTTGTTTTTGTTTTCAACTGCAGTGAGAAAAGTGTTGTGTAACAGTTGCCTTTTGTAGACCTAGTGCGGCCCGCCAAACGGCTGTGATCTTGCTCTGCGGCCCACATGCTGAGTTGAGTTTGAGACCCCTGCCTTAGGGTTGTCATTAGTGGATAGTTTCAACTCAACCACTGAGTTGGTTCAGACAGGAGCCCACTTTAGAGGCTGGGGGAGAGGTCATGAAAAAGACCTACACCCCTCCTCTGGGCCTCAGTTTCTCCATCTGTACAGTGGGCTGAGGACAGCATTCCATACTCGACAAGGGCTCCTCCAGGACAGCAGGCTACAGCTGAGGGGTGGGCATCGCATGCTTTAAGGATCTCATTGCCAAATTCGTTCTCAGGGGACTTCTTGCCGTCCAGCCTTCTAGCCCCCTCCACCTCGGACGAAGCCCCCTTTGTTCCCAGGTCCCAGAGACGAACGCCTGCTGCCGTGGAAAGAGTTCCTACAGCTTTTGGAGACAGACTCCAGTTCAAGTCCTGGCCACTGGCTCCCTGTGCCCTCGGGCACGTCACAGCCTCTCTCTGCTGCCTGCTTCCCACCCAGCCTGACCCTCCTCTATCTCCAGCCCGGCTTCTGCCCTGCTCTTCCAGGGGCTTTTCCTTCCCAACTGCGTGCCAGCATGTCCACCTCGCGGTCCAACCGGCATCTCCAAGTTAACGTGATCCAAACCCACTCTATTTTCTCCCTGACTCCCCCCCCCCCCATCCATGAATGGCACTTTCATACACCCTGGTGCTCAGGTCAAAAACTCAGTGGCATCCCTGATTCCGCTCCTTCCTCTGCTCCCCACGGTCAGCCCGTCAGCAAGCCCAGCTGACTTCAACTCCAAACATGTCTGGGATCCAGCTCTTTCCCGCCACCAGTGCCCTGAGCTGGTCCAAGCCACCCCCACCTCCAACCCAGGCAACATAAAGGCCTTCAGAAGGCCCTCCAACATCTGCCCCTGGCGCGTGGGTCCCTCCTCTGCACGGCAGCCAGAGTAATCTCTCCAAAGCATAAACCTGCTCAGTCTCTCCCTGCATCTAACTTCCCTGGCGACAGGAGAGGCAGGCTCCTTTTGTGCCCCATGTGACAGTTCCTACCCAGCCCTCCTCCCTCATCTTACCCACTGTCCCCCCTTTCTTTGGGCTCCAGACACATCACCCTATTTCTGTCCCTTACACATATTAAGTCCGTTCCCACCTCGGTGCATGTGCTTTATTCCTGCATGGGACAATCCTCCAGCTCTTTGCAAGGCCACCATCTTACCCACTGATCTCAACTCAGATGTCACCTCCTCAGACAGGTCCTCCCTGACCACCAGCTACAGCGGAACCCCTAGTCACTCTCTTGGTTTTCTTCTTCTTGTTGTTCTTAATTTATTGATTTTTGGAGGGAGAGGAAGGGAGGGGGGGAGAGAGAAACATCGATTTGTTGTTCCACTTATTGACGTATTCATTGGTTGATTCTTGTATGTGCCCTGACCAGGGATCGAATCGAATCTGCAACCTTGGCATGTCGGGGCAATGCTCTAACCAACTGAGCTACCCAGTCAGGGCTCTTGGTTTTCTTATCTGTAAAATGAGGCCAGTGCCAGCACCTACCTCCATGTTGTTAAGAAGGTGGAAAGACAGGAAGGGGGCTTGTGGGGAAAACAGCCGTTGTTAGGCTTGTTTGCTGGTTTCCCAGCTGCAAGCACTTTGCATGGGTAGTGCGTGAGCACATGGCAAAGCCACGTGTGTCTCTATGAAATGTTACAGGTGCTTGCCTTTGGGGGCGAGTCTCCCAGATCGCTCTCCCACTACCATGAGAGGCGGCTGTCCTGATCCCTTGCCCTCTACTGTGAAAAGAGATTTTTCTTTGCTTATTCACTCGCCCATCTCTGCGAGCCTCCAATAAACAGGAATGGCCCAGGGCTTTCCAGCTCCGCAGTTCCTCTACCGCCGGCTGGAATTCAATGTGAGCCTGCCTGGCCTCGCCACCGGCATTGCAGGGATGAAGTGCCAGCGTGAGGCAGGCACTGGGTCCCTATGAGTCCTCCCTGCTCGTGGGCACCCACACTCCCCAGGCATGACCGAGCCTGGGTTGGCTGGACCCAGGAGGCTGTGAGAATCCCTTTGCTGGAGCTGGGAGCTGAGCTCCTCTGCCCGTTTTGTTGTGTGACTTCAGTCTGGTG
Organism: Saccopteryx leptura; assembly: GCF_036850995.1. Lineage (NCBI taxonomy): Eukaryota > Metazoa > Chordata > Mammalia > Chiroptera > Emballonuridae > Saccopteryx > Saccopteryx leptura. The sequence goes on along the minus strand of NC_089505.1, from coordinate 98,503,095 downwards.
GCTGAGCCTCTCTGGGCTGTCTTCCTCTGGCCTGCAGAGGCCCGTCTTCAGCTGAGCTTTGTCAGGGGGCCTGTGGAAGGGGCCTGGGGCCCAGGAGAGCTCTCAGGAGAGGAGGGGCTCAGGGCTGACAATGGGCTCATCAGGCCACGTGTCAGGGCAGCACCAGCACGTGCTGAGAACAGGCTGCAGCTGCCACTCAGGTTGTGAGCCAGGGTTCTAGGGGTGAGGGCTGAATGATTGCATCTCAAACCCCTTCTGACCCAGCCACACGGCCTCTGGGCACAGCCTCAGCACTACCATTGTTGCCAACCCGGTGTCCTGAGTGGGCAGGAGCTGGTCACAGGATCTTCAGCCAGAGTGTGCAAGCCTAGGCTGGCCCTGGGAAGTCCCAGCGCTAGCCTGCCCTGCTCCCACCGGGACAAGTGCACAGGCCCAAGATAACAGGATCTCCACAACTGACACCACACCCCCCACTCTGAACCTTTGCAGAGCTACATTCCTAACTCCTTCCTGCTTCCCACCCTGAGCGACACCAAAGGATACAAAGGCAGAATTAAGTCCCTGTAGGGAAAACAGGTGTGTTAGGCTTGCTTGCTTGCACTTTGCATGATTAGTGCGTGAGCACGTGGCAGAAAGACACACGTGTATAGCCTATATAAGGCACTTTACCTTGGGGCAGATGGCTTGCCTGCCACTGTGAGAGGTGGTTCTCCCCTGCCTGTTTGTTTGCTTGACCCAGTTTGCGAGAATCTAATAGACGGAAACGGCCCAATGCTTTCCGGCTCCGCAGTTCCTTTACCGTCTGCCAGAACCCAATGTGGACCTGCCTGGCCTCACCACCGGCATTGCAGTCCCACTCTCTGGAGCCGTGTGGCTTGGCTTCAAGTCCTGTCTCCCTCTCCTGTTAGTGGCGTGACTTCACCTAAGTTGCCGAGCTTCTCTCTTCTTCCTCTGTCAATGGGGACGGTGACGGCCCTGGCCTACAGTCAGGAAGGGGTGTGGGAAGCTTGGGTGGTCAGCAGGCCGTCTTGTCTCAGCTCCGCTCATACTCAGGGCACCTTCCCTCTCACGTGCTCCACAGACGTCACAGAGCACCCTCACCATGTTTTACAACATTGGGAACTTCCACATGTGACTTAAATTTCTGGCTCTTTTGAAAAATTGGAAAGCGTGGCTGGCACTGCCCCATTTCTGTAGTCAGCCGGAGCTGAGAGGTGGCCGCCCATCGGGCGAGGGGCTCCCTGTTTGCCAGCCCTCCTTACTACAGAGGGGTGGGAGGATCAATGAGTGAAGTGTACTGCAAGGCACTAGAAACAGTGCCTGGGACTCGGGGACCCATAGAAATGCTCGCTCTTAGTGTTCCCCTTGCCTCAATGATTCTAAGCCTTGATTCCAAGGAACAGGAGGGAGAAATTGCACTGGCCACTGGTGGACCCCAACCTGGCCTGCCCCCCAGTTGGCTGGGTGCACATATGTGCCCTAACCCTGAGGTTCTGAGGTTTGGACAAAGATGGATGAGGAACCAGGAAAGAGCCTGGCATGGGCAGTGTGATCAAGGCAGCGTCCCAAGGAGGCCATAGGAAGCCACACAGGAACTTGGGAACCCAAATCCTCTTCTGAGAACTTAATTCCCATCTTCCATCAGCTGTTGCTAGAGCTCGGTGGGAGGTCCTGGTAAGCCACCAGGACTAATTATAAACTCGGCTGGGGGCTCCCACTATCCCATGGCAGGGCTTCTTTGGCTGATGGGCCAGGGTTGATTTCCCCAGAGGCAAAGGGAGGGGGAACATGGGTTGGGAGTCAGGCAGACCTGGGTTCAACTTACAGTTGTCACTATGCCCTACCAAGCCCCAACTTTCTCATCTGTGAAATGGGGATGTTGTGCACCTCACAGGAGAGTGTGGGAGGATGTGTGGAAATTCATCCTCTGTGTGGCAGCATCACAGCCACGTCTCAGGTGCTTAGTAGTCTGGGTGGTGCACAGCAGATGTCCTACCTGCACCTGCCCTCTCAGAGATCAGTTTGCGGATGATCCATGCATGTGTTGTTCCAGCTTCCTCCTTGGCAAACAGGAGCTGGGACCCTCAGGCACACATTTGAGGCCTCCCATCTCCGTGGCCCCAGCCTATTTGAACAGCCTCCTCACTGGTCTCCTAGCTTTAGTTCCTCTTCTTGAAGCTGTCATCAAAACTGGCTACCAAGATGATCTTTCAAAAATGACTCTCATGACCCAGCTCCAGAACCTTCCATGGCTCCCCAGGGCTTTTATGGTCAACACCTAGCTTCTTGGAATGGCATTTGAGGCTCTCCTGCCCATCTCTCCCCACAGTGTGGCAAACAGGAGAGCTACACGCCCAACGGGCAGCCATCACTCAGCTCCAGCTGACCATTGCCCTGCAGAAATGTGGGGGCAACGCCAGCCACACTTCAGAATTTCAAAAGAGCCAGAAACCCAATCATATGTGAAAGGTCCTCATGTTTTAAAACATGGTGAGGGTGCTCTGTGACATCTGCGGAGCACATGAGCGGGAAGGTGCCCTGAATATGAGCGATGCTGAGACAAGACAGCTTGCTGACCACCCAAGCGTCCCACGCCCCTTCCTGACTATAGAGCAAAGATTCTTAGCTGTTGGGGGGTGGGGGCACAGTTTTTCCTCCTACAAATCTAGTGACTAGAGGCCAGGGATGCTGCTAAATATCCTATAATGCCCAGGACAGTCCTCAAAACAGAAGTATCCAGCCCCAAATCTCAATAGTGCCTAGGTTGAGAACCTGCTAGAGTTCATGGCATCCAGCTGCTCAGCCAAAGACTATTTCCCAGCCTCCTTTGCATCTAAGTGGGATCATATGACTAGTTCTCACCAACGAACTCTGAGTACAAGTGATGTATGTCACTTCTAGGACGATGCAACCCCTTGAATCTATGTGTTGGTCAGATAGAACTCAGTAGATAGACCAGGGGTCGGGAACCTATGGCTCGCAATCCAGATGTGGCTCTTTTGATGGCTGCATTTGGCTCGCAGACAAATCTTTTTTTTTTTTTTGTATTTTTCTGAAGCTGGAAACGGGGAGAGACAGTCAGACAGACTCCCGCATGCGCCAGACGGGGATCCACCCAGCACGCCCACCAGGGGGCGATGCTCTGCCCCTCCGGGGCATCGCTCTGCTGCGACCAGAGCCACTCCAGCGCCTGGGGCAGAGGCCAAGGAGCCATACCCAGTGCCCGGGCCATCTTTGCTCCAATGGAGCCTTGGCTGCGGGAGGGGAAGAGAGAGATAGAGAGGAAGGAGAGGGGGAGGGGTGGAGAAGCAGATGGGCGCTTCTCCTGTGTGCCCTGGCCGGGAATCGAACCCGGGACTTCTGCACGCTAGGCTGACGCTCTACCACTGAGCCAACCAGCCAGGGCTAAATCTTTAATAAAAAAAATAACGTTAAAAATATAAAACATTCTCATGTGTTACAATCCATTCATTTCCTACCGCTCATGTTCATGGTTGCAGGTGGCTAGAGCCAATCACAGCTGTCCTCTGTGACAACACCGACTTTTTATTGGATAATGCGTAAGGTACACAGGTTGTTGTATGGCTCTCATGGAATTACATTTTAAAATATGTGGCGTTCATGGCTCTCTCAGCCAAAATGATTCCTGACCCTTGAGATAGACAGTTCTGGTTCGCTAGAATATCTGGAACTTAGAGGAGGGAAGAGCCACAAGGTGGAAAGAGCCTGGGTTCCAGTCACCTGACCCAAGGCACCACCAGATGTTTAAGACCGGAATAAACTCTCATTGTGTTAAGTTCTGGATTTATCTTTAACAGAAGACAAGGTTATCTGGATGCATAGAAAAGAATTTTTCAGTTCATCTGTTCTTCCTGAGAAAGCATCAGAGGACCATGGAAATCCTTGTGCTTAGGGTACTATCATCACCCTTAGCTTCTAATTCCCTGGCTGCTGAAGGCTGGAACTGAGACCTCTGCCTCAATCCCTGGCTCCGATTAGGATTCAGAGCCCACCAACAGTTACAATAAAGGGTGATGAGCGGCCTAAGGGTGCAGAGGCCCAGACTGAGTGAAGGAGGCACGGGGAAGATTTTGGAGTGGTGGGTGCCCGAACATCATTGGTTCTTGAAGAACACAGCAGCCCATGGCCTCAACTCGGGGGGAAGAGCCCTTGTTCCTAGTGGGATCCTAAGTGCCCCTTCTGCTTTCAGGTGCAGAAATGGAACATCAGTGAAGCTAGAGAACTTGCCCAAGTTCATAGAAACAAGAGAACGGTGGAGCAGAGACATGAAGCCTCATCTCTCGGACCCACAGCCTTTTCAACCCATCAGTGTACCCCAAAGTTTAAGATGCTGTCGGTGTCCTGTTTTTATAAATTGAGCATTTAATGTTCCAGCACATGCCTGGGGCCTTTCTATCTGCCCTCCCGGGGGAAGGTTGGAAGGGCCAGGGTGGTGATTTTCCCAGGAGCAGCCCTTAGTCAATGAGGGATGAGAGTTGGAGAATAACTACCCCAGCTCCCTCGCACTGCGGACCAATACTTCTGAGGTGCATGTTGCATCCTGCCTCTGGGAGGCCCATGGTGGGATCGAGCCCCAGCTTCCCATACTGGCAGGTGAGAACAACACCTGAAAACACCGCACTGTACAGTTCAAGATGACACATCTCTTTGTCCCAGTTTAATTCTTTATCCCAGCATCAGCTTGGCTATACATACTTCCCTTTTTGCTAAGACTGCTAGGAAGCTCAGAGGGAAATCTGCACAGGTGCATTTTTATTCATGAAGGAACTGGGGTGTATTATGAGTCATTTGTATTGTCCACCGCAGAACCTGGTTGGTAGGAGCTTGGAAATGCATTATAAGCAAAGGGTGCCATTAGTGTAGGAGCTTTGGAATCAAATGGACCTGGATTCGAATCCCAGCTCCAAAACTTGGAGGACCTGGGCCAATCATATTCCCTCCCTCACCCTTGGTGTCCTCATCTGTAAATGCACATGATGGGGCCCTACTTCCTAGGGAGGATGAAATGAGCTGAATTCGTGTAAAGCATCAGCACAGGGCTTGGCAGATGGTAAATGATTGATGTTAATTGCTATTATCATTATAGGAACTTTTGTTCCAATGACAAGAGGAACAAACTGTATACCCACAGGTATATGTGTCAGGTGCCATCCTGGACCCAGTGCCCGGGCTGGCATGGAGAACAATCAGGAATGGAGAAATCACAACTGCCAAGCCAGGCTGAAGCTCTGTGGGGCAGCATGTCAGCGCTGTTTACGTTCAATTCTTCAGATCCAGCGCAGGGCCTAGCACAGACTCAACATTTGTGAGTGAGAGAATGAATGAATGAATGAGTGAGTAGCTGCCATGGGCCAGCGTGTGTAGTTCTGTTTGTGGGCACCATGCAGCCAGGGTGCCAGGCATGGTTTCAGGGCACAGAGGCAGTCTTCTTTAATCCTCACAGCAACCCAGGCGTGGGCTAGCTCCCATTTTACAGATAAGAAAACTGAGGCGCAGAGACACAAAGCAATCTGTCCAAAGTCACCCACGTGTTAGAACCCCCAGGCCAGGAGGAGACCCTCCTTCCACACCCCACCCCCACCCCCGCTCCTGGGCCCTAAGTCCAGCTCTGCCCAAAGAAACGAGCCTATTTCAGTCTCTTCCTCCCTCACCACAAAGACTCAGCTCTGTCCTCAGAAATATTTGGAAATTTTTATTTAAATGTTTTGTGTTCCCTTTTAACCAACACCAAAGAGAGAAATTTTTTTTTTTTTGCTGTTCCAGACAGGAGAGTCGCTTCAGGGAAGAGCTGGCATGTGTGCTGGGGGTTGGGCAGTATCCACCGCCAGGCTGCTCTTCCCAGCGCAGGCCACCGGGGTGGACAGCCAGCCCCGGGGTGGACAGCCAGTCCCGGGGTGGACAGCGAGTCCCGGGGTGGACAGCCAGTCCCGGGGTGGAAGGCCAACCCCGGAGCTGACTTTCTGGGAGCCCTGGCGGGCCCTGGGACGAGTGAGTGAGCAAACCCCCAATCCTGAAGAGAAGGACTTGGTCTCCCCTTCAGGTAGAGACATGAACATGGGAGGCCCTGGTAGGTTCCAGACAGAAGGAGAGGGGGGTGGGAAGGTCAGATCTGGAATGTTCCATGGAAGCTCCAGAGCCTCTGAATCTGGAGAAATGTGTTTGCTAGAAAAATAAGATGCTTTGAGAATTTCTGCAGTCTGTGCTCTCTGCCTGCCCAAGAGAAACCTTCCCTGCTGGCCCAAGGGTCGGCAGGGTTGGGGCGGAGGCAGAAGGCTAGGAATTGGGCTGGCCTCCGTGGAGGATTCCAGAGGGGAGCAAGGCGGGCAGCAGGCTTTGGTTTCCTGGGTCCCCTTTCTGGCGGCTGCAGAGGCTGTGGGTGCCCCCACCTCCTTGCCCCTTGAGGTGTGGGCCGCGGGCGGGGCGCAGCGCTGGGAGAGGGAGGCTGGCCGCCTGTCATGGGCTGGTGGGTGCCCGGGCCCTGGGCCCTCAGAACAGGGTGCCCAGGGGAAGCAGGGCCAGCAGGAGCAGCAGGGGGCCTGGGGAGGGGCTGCCCGACGAGCTGGCTGAGGCACAGTGGTTGCGGTTGGCACCGATGCAGGCCGCATAAGCCATCACGTGGGGGATATAGTTCTGCTCGTGGACACCGTGCAGCAGGTGTGCCATGGGGCCCTTGGCGAAGACTGCCACGTCCTCCCCACCGTGGGTCTCGTGGCGCAGGGGCACCGCAGACTGCGCCTGGTAGTTGTTGTGAGCTGTGGGCCAGAAGAGACATTTGCAGAGAGCCCACCGAGGGCCTGGCACTGTGCAGCAGCTTCTCCGTGCCCCTCCCAGGCTGGCTCGGGCGCCCCATTTTACAGAAGAGAACACTGAGGCTCAGTGTGGGCTACAGGATTCGGGCCTGAGTCTGTTCTGACATAGAAGCCTGCAGTCTCAACCCCCTGAAGAGAAAATCGGCCTCATCTAAGCTATTTGGATAAGAAGGAAAGGCAACCCAGGAGAGTCTCTTACCATTGGCTGCATCATGAAATTCCCCAGGGGTCTCAGGGGACATCCAAACAAATGAACATTCAACAATATGGAATTGGATGAACGCCCTGGGAAGGCTCATGTATTGGAATATTATAAATGGCAGTTAATATAGCAAACACCTGTAGGTGCCAGGCTCCATGGTGAGCTCATCAGACCCATTTAGTTCTTCAGACAACCTTGGGAGGTAGAACCCTTTTACGGAGGAAAGTGAAGCGGAGAATGGTGAAGTTATGTGCCCAAGGTCCCAGAGCTACGAAACTGTAGAAGGGGATTCAAACTGAGGTTGTTCTGACTCAGTCCTGACTATTCTGAGACCCCGGGCCTTGACCACAAGCCTACACTCTGTTCCCAGGCCCATCCCTGAGGGGGGGCCTGTCCCCTCCCGTCCCTGGGTCTGGGCAGTCTCACCGTAGTCCACCATGGAGACATTCTCTCGCTCACCGCCCACCACCTTGTAGCCAGGCCCGTTGCCGTACAGGATGGCAGTAAAGGGCTTCTTGTCTGTGTCGCTCACCATGGGGGCCAGACCTGCACAAGAGAAAGTGTGGGGTCCAGGGGTCACACTGGAGCACCAGGAGTACAGTCCCTTTGAAGGGCCCCAACTCACCTCTATGAAGCCACCATCCAAACCCTGTTTACTCCCCACCAACCATCCCTCAATTTTCACTGTGCCCACATCCCTCCCTAACATCCATCCATCCGTCCATCCATCCATCCATCTCCCCTCTCTCCCTCATTCTTCTATCCATCCACTGTCCAGGTAGCCAGCCACCCACCCATGCACTCACCTCACCCCATCCCTCCACCCTGCATTCCCCTACCTGTCCTTAAATTCTCATTGAGTCCCACCCGTTGCCAGCCCTGGGCTTGCTGGTTCTCCCACTCCACTCCTGCTCCCAGGGGGGCAGACCCTGGGAGTTCCTAGTGGCCACCTCACTGGAGGCCCACGTACCAAAGATAGAGTTGCCCCGGGGGGTGTACCCGCCGAAGGTGAAGACGTGTGAGTGGTCAGCAGTGACGACGGTCAGCGTGTCTTCTAGGGAGGTCATGGTGCCTGCATGTCCGATGGCCTGGTCCATCTCCACCGCCTCATGCAGTGCCTGCTTGGCCTTGCCCTCATGGTGCCCGTGGTCAATCCTGCCTCCTTGCGACACCAAGGCAAAGGCCCCCAGGTGAGGGGAGATCAGCACTCCCAAGACCCCCCATGTGACCGCCGGGTTCACCATTCCTTGACGGAGAACTCCCATATGCCAGGCCCCACATCAGGCTTGTCTGCAGCCGTTCACTGTACAGCAACTCAGGGAGGGCGAGCTGCTGGACCAAAGGCCCACGTGTGGAGTGAAAGCCAGGATGTACAGCAGATCTCCTGACTAGAAACCTGTGTTCCTTCCAGCCCCCCAAGCGCTCCTAGCACCGCTCCTTGGCTGCTGGAAGGAGTCCCTGAGACATCAGAGAGGCCAGGAGGGAACCAGCATGCCCGAGTGCCCACTGGCTACCGGGCATTACAAGCTGATGCCTGTTTCCCCTTCACAGTGATCCTGGGCGGAGATGAGTACAGTCAGCCCCATTCACAGATGGAGCAACTGTGGCCTAGACTGGGGAAGTCATGTGCCCACGGTGGGATGTGCCGGGGGGATTTGGATTCAGGTGTGACTCACTCTAGATCACCTGCCTTGCCACCTCCACTTTGAATCGCCCCCTCGGAGTGTCGAGCACAGTCTGAAAAAGTGGCAAAAGCCCTCGGTGCTGGGCAGGGCCCACAGCGGGCTTCCAGAAAGGCCTGTGGAAGTCTGCATCCCACACGCTGCCGCTCCAAGGTGAGCACAAGAGGCCTGGCACGCAGCCTGGCTTACGGGTCACGGTTAAGGGCAGCGTGACCTGAGGGAATGCCTCCCAGTCTCTAGCAGGAAGGGGCTGCCTGGAGGACACTCCCAGCTCGGAGGGTCCTGAGCCAGGGCGCCTGGCCGCTCTCCCTGCCCGCTAGCCCGAGCCTCACCACGTGGGTCTGGCAGGCTGGAAGGGTGGGTCCTTCCTTTGTTGTGGCTCTGGGAGCAGCTGGCCTGGTGGGCCCGGTCCTGGCCCTGCTCACAAAGCGGACTGCTCCCTGGGGAGCCCAAGCTCACCACCACCGGCTCCCGGCTGGTTCGACGGCGTCAGAGGCCTGTTTGGGGCCAGGCCGAGACCGCCGCTCTTGAATGGGAACCCCAGGGTTTGGCAAGAAAGCAGTCGAGCCGGCTGGCGGCCACTGGCCTCTGGAGAGCAGAGGGGCTTGAGCTTGCGTGTATGTGTGGTGAGAGCATGTGTGCAAATGTGTCTGTGTGTGCGTGTGGGTGTGTACGTGAAGACAATGGCTGTTAGAACTTTGGGAGATTCCGGAAACCTTATCACGTCCTCAAATTTCCTATTGTTACTGACTTAGCTATTGTATAATCATAATAATGATAATAATAGAAACGCCGAGGATGTATTCTCTGCCAGGCCCTGTTCAAAGTACTTAATGTCTCTGAACACAATGGGTGCTAATAACCCTTTTATGGGAGGGGGACTATGTGGAGCCTTACTTTACAGAAATGTACAGGTAGAGGCGACAGAGCCAGTGGACGGCAGCGGCAGGACAAGAGCCCAAGAGCCGGACTCCAGGGCCTCACATAGGCCCTTGCAAACTCCACGAATGCCGGCACTGTACAGCCCTGCCGACTCCCAAAGGCTCTGGCTCTCCCACGCTGGGAGACCCTGGGATACCCGGGGCCTGCCCTGGGCCTTTTCCTTCTGGAGACAGGACTCAGGAACCTGACCTTGGCCCCACACGTGCCTAGTACCAGCAGATAGATGCCCACTGCCCAGCTGCGAGGGCTCCCATAGGCTGATGAGCATCTCCAGGGAGCTGCTCAGAGTGAAGATGTCAACTGGATCTGCTGGTTTATCTCTTCTGAGAAATGAAACTGAGAAGGCTGCATACCCCTCCAGAACCAGGCCTCAGGAAAGAGCTCCTGGAAAGAAGAACCCTGCCTCTTCTTTCAGGAAGCCTTCCTGGACTAGTAAGCCTGGCAGGTAGGTGTGTGTGAAGGATAGCCTATTGGGCTGGGAGCTTCAGCACTGCCCCCTTCTCTTCCAATCCATACTCCATCCTCCCAGAAGGAATTCCCCCCATCATTCCCAAACCAGACCGGACAGTTCTCTTTGAGAGCTGGACCTCCCTGTCCCCTAACCTCACAACTGTGTACCCAGAAGCTCCCGGGCAAGTGGCCCCGCAGTCAGGCCTGGAGCCCTACCTTCCACCAGCAAGAAGAAGCCTCTGGGGTTCCTGCTCAGGATCTTGATGGCCACCTCCACCATCTCAGAGAGTGACGGGTCAGTCAGGTTGTTTCTGTTCAACTCGTACTGCATGTCCCCCGGCTCAAAGAGACCTGAGGAGGACGTGGGTGGTTAGAGTCCACGGCCCTGCTAGGAGGACCCCAAGGCCCCTGTGGTGTCTCAGGGAGCGCAGGCTCCCCACACATAACTGAGGGGCAAAGTGGGGACAGCGAGCTCATCCGGACGGCTCTCAGGGCCCAGAGTGTGCCAGGCGCTTTCGGATGTTCCCTCCTTCCACCCTCACGGCCCCACCGTGGAGAGGGCTCACCATGTCCATTTACAGAGGAGGAGACTGAAGCTCGGGGTCGGTTACTTGCTTTTTTCAGCTGCTAAGCGGGAGACCTGGGGTTCAAGCCCATTAGCCTGCCCCCCAGCCCGAAGGCCCCCGGGCAGAGGACTGTATCTGGACTCGACAGGGCCCCCGGGCTCTTGTCCTGTATCTGGATAAGACATGGCAGCTTCTGCTTTGTATTTTCTTGGGTTTCTGGGAGGAGCCAGCTGCCATATTGTGAGGTCACTCAAGCAGCTGTATGGAGAGATCCATGCAGCAAGAGACTGAGGCCTCTGGCCACCTATTAGCCATATCAGTGAGCCATCTTGGGAGTCCCGGACTCAAGCCTTTAGATGACTGCAATCTCGTTAGAGACCCAGCCAAGCCTCTCCCAATTACTGACCTAAAGAAATATGCATGTAATAAATGTTTGCTCTTATTTTAAACTGTTAAGTTTTAGGATAGTTTGATACACGGCAACAAATAACTTACATAATGCGTTAGTTCATTTAATCCTCATGACAGCCCTGAATAGGTCCTATCATTATCCCCATTCTACCAGAGCTATTATTTCTACTTTATGGAAGAAGACACTGAGGGACAGAGAAGAAAAATCACTTGCCCAAGGTTGTACAGCTTGTAGGTGGTAGGAGCCGGATTTGAACCCAGCACTCTGATCCATGAGTGGAACTGTCTTGCTCACTCCATGGGTGCATGCACAGCTCCACACAGCCTGTGTGTGGTATGGAGCCTGTGCCCTGTGACCCAGGCAAGCAGAGGGCTGTGTGCATGTATCTGGGGGCTCGTCCAGGTGCCCAGCTCTGAACCCATAACCTCCACTGACACAGCCAGCCCCTGGGGCCTGAGCTCCTTGGGAAAGGTTTGCAGGAAACTTTGCCGCCACTGGCCAGGCACAATAACCAGGTGAGAAAGGGGACCCAGCAGACTGCATGGTGGTGCTCGGGCCTCATTCCCCCAGCCTAGAGCCGCCCTGGGCCCCACCGCGGGGGAGGAGGGAGCACCTCCCAGTCAAGACCAGCAGAGACAACCAGGCTGGCTTCTGCCCTGGCCACACAGCAGGGCTGGCTCCAGGTCCCCTGCTCTGCAGCCTAGGATCTAAGTCTCAGCTCTAGCCAGGGTTCAGACTTACCCGAGCCATACTCTAATCAGCGGTGTGGCATGCCAGAGGTGGCTTCCCTTCTCTGACCTTCAGTGTCCCTTTGTGCTCAATGGGGTTATTCACCCTGCACGGCCAGCAGATTTGGGGCCGAAGTTCTATGAACCAGAACCCCTGCCTCACTCCTCCCAGGTCCTAGAGTCTGAGGGCAAAGGTCCCTAAGTAGGGGAGCAGGCTGGGGCCTCACCCCAGATGCTGGGTCACACAGCCCTGGCCCCGGGGCACCCAGCCAAGCATCCACCACTGCAACACCCCGACTCCCTTACCTAAGAGGTAGTCCACAGTGTTGGGGTCGAGGGCCAGGAGTTCGGTGCGGTTCCAGACGTAGTGAGAGTGCTAGGAGGAAGGGTCTGCGTCAGTCATGTTGGGGCTGGGGCGGCGGGAAGGACTGACCTCAGCTGGTCCGAGTCTGAGGGATGTATTTGTTTTCCCACAACCAATCCCTACCTAAGGACCTAGCACCCTTGCCCTCAAGAATAGACAAATACATAGGCAATTCTAATGCAGGGGGAGGAGAATTATGAGAGACCAGAGAGCATTGTGAACCCACAGGCAAAACCAGGGAGGGCTTCATGGTGGAGGTGATGTCCTAATGAGGCCCTGAAGGACAAGTAGAAATTGATCAACCTGGGGTCAGGGAGTAGAGTTCCGAGGAGAAGGACATGGGGCAAAGAAGAGGCAGGCAAAGGTCACAAGGGGATTTGAGTGCCCACTGAGAGGTATGAGCTGCCAGCTGAGAGGTGTTCTGAAGGGCCATGGAAAGCCAGGGAGGAAGTGAAGCCCTCATTCTGTCCTGGGGACCCCACATAAGGGGGCAATAAAGGAAGTGCTGCTCTTCTGGGGCATACAGGCCACAGGAAGGGGCTGGTTGGTTTGCCTGGAGATGGCTCCATTCAGGCCCTGGACCGGGGGTCTTGCCAGGCATCGGCTGTGTGTCCTCAGGAGAGTCCCTTGCCTTCTCTGGACAATGGCATTAGGATCAGTGGTTTTCAAACCCCAGCTGTTGTTATGGGAAGGAAGGTGAAAGGCTAAAAAAGTGGGGCTCTGGTCCCCCACTCCCATCCCCTCCTCTGCTTCCCTGAGGTGTTACTCATTTAATCCTCACATCAGCCCTATAAGGTAGGGTAGGTATTATTCTCATTTTACAGATGGAGAAATTGAGACACACAGATGACACAGCTATCCAGTTTTAAAGGAGAGACACTCTAGAAGGCATGGTTTTCAAGCAATGTATGGCCTATTTGGGACCCCACAGTGATACTCTGTCCGGTCCAGTGCTGAGGAGCCCTCTCCCTCTCTCTTGGGGTGTAGACTGAGCACCAAGGTAAGCACCCTGCAAGAAGAATTAAAACCTGGTCCTATGTTCCAGATAGAGAAACTGAGGTTGGGAGGGTCCTGTGTTTCTGGCTTGGGCCAGGAGCAGCTCTGGGTCAGCCTGAGCTGACTCAGAAGGAATGGGAACGGTTCACAGCAGCTCAGTCCCACCCCCACCAACCCTGTGGGGGCCCTTCGCAGGCCCTGCCCCCACCTCACTCTTGGCTCAGCCCCATCCCGCAAGGCCTCCCCTGGGGCCAGGCCTGGAACCCTCAGAAACCCAACCCCAGAGTGACATCAAAGTGGCTGCCAGGCTGCTCCCCACTGTCTTCAGCCCTGACCACAGTCATTTCCAGACCCCAGCTGCCCCAGGCCCAGCGGCCAGCACCACAGATTTAAAAGGCCAGAGCCACTCCAGGAGCCAAAGCGTGGGCCCTTCCCACGTTCCAGCACGTGCCCTCGCTCTGGCCAAAGCCAACTCACTGTGAAGGGCTTCTACCTCATGCCCTGCCGCCTCTGCCTGCGAGACCTCCCAGTGCTGCCTCCTCTACCCTCTCCTGTCTCTGCCAGGCCTTCTCGGCCTCTCCCTGTGGTCTGTCCTCTCTGAGTTCTGGTTGGTTCTGGGCATCCTGCCATCCAAGCACACTGTTCCACGTCCCCTTGACCATCCTATTCATCATTTGGACCTCATGCCCAGGCAGGGGCCCTGCACACAGTAGGGGCTCAAGTGGACTGAACATCCATGCAAGCTATTCCTTGGCCCACCCTCCTCCTCACTGCGTAGCTCTTTCTGTTGCCCTCCCCTGAAGGAACGGATTGATTACCTACTATGTGCTGTTCACGTATCTGTTATACCATTGGGAGGAAGGATGAAGTAAGGATCACGACCACATTGTAGAGGAGAAAACCGATTCAGAGAGAGGACGCCCAGCCCCACACCCGCCGCCGGCCACCCTGCAGCCCCTTGGCCCCTGTGAACAGGCTACCTTATGTCTCGGTTTGAAGCTCTTCCAGATGTCGATGAGGTTCAGGCCGTCCAGCCTTGTGCCCCTGGCCTTCTCGTCAAACTCATACTCCACGTCGGTTCTATTCTTGGGGAACATGTACTTCCGGCCACCCCCCATGATCACCTAAAGGGGACAGGAACCATCAGTACCCTGGGGTTTCCAGATCTCCAGAAGCCCCAGTGGCCCCCGCTGGGGGACGGCATGGGTGCCTCTGCAGCCCGCGGAGTCCCGAGTTCAGTCTCTGCTGCTGTTGCAGAGCCTTCATCTTTCCAGTCTGCGGAGAGGAGACAGTGAGTCTGCTGGAACTGTGGTCGGGGTGAAACATCGGAGCTACGGATCACCTCCCTGAGCTCTGTAAAAATAACACCTTTCCTAGAGCTCTTCTAGAAAGTGTGTCAGGAAGGACCCGAGCGCTTCAGATATATCATCTCATTCAACTCCCGCCGGGGCCGCAAGGGAACCTGTCCCCTTCGTCCAAATAAGTAAATAGGTGCAGAACTCTGATTTCTTTCCTCCAAGGCCACACAGGCGGTAAGCGGCAGAGCCGGGATTTGAACCTGAGATGTCTTTTGACCCTGGCACTGGGGCCCTACTGTGTCCACAGAGCCCGTCGCGGAGGCTCTAAGAGCTTCCTCTGCCCATCGTGAGAGGCAGGGTGCCCGCAGGCCAGAGGCCGCGGCCGGGGAGGTCTGGGGGGCAGCCCAGCTGCGAGCCTGGGCACACAGCGGGCCAGCGCTCACGTCTGTGTAGTCCCCGCCAGGCTAATTTTACCCACCGCACTGCCTGCGCGGGCGGAGGGACGCGGGACTGTTTGTTTTCCTTGGGAGTCCATGTTTGAAGTCCTGACTATTTTTAAAACGGGGCCAAGAGCATAACAGCTGCCGCCCACAGTTACCACCACACCGGTGTCCTCCTGTCACCACAGGCGTCAGCCCAGGCCGCCGCCCCTGGCTGACACCTCGGGAGAGCAGAGCCCAGCTCTGGCTGGGCCTCGGTCCACTGTCGCTGGGCCTGGCAGGCAGCTCGGGGCTCCTTCTCTCCCTTCCGCTCCGTCTTCCGCCTGGGAACCCAGCTTCTTCGGGGCGTTTGGGCCGGTGGTCGAGGTGGGGAAGGTGCCCCAGGGCCAGCCTGGGTCATAAGGAACTGAAGGGGACATGGTTTTGAATCCTGACTCTGTCCCTTCTTGACCAAGGGCCTGTCACTTCTCCTGGGCCTCAATTTCCTTACCTATAAAATGGAAATAACAGCCCCCACAGAGCTGTCACAGGAGGACACGCAGTAATGCAGGGGTCCCGGACACCAGGGTGGCCTCCATGGGGGGTATTCTCCCTGCACGAGGAAGTATTTCCTAGGCGACGTTCCCCACGGTCAGCCCTAGCCAGGCTCTCTGGGGGCGGGGCAGCCGTGAGAGGAAGGGGGAGAAGGGGCCCTGGGTCACTGGCCCCCTGCCCCCCACATTGTTCCCACAGAACCTGACCCCTTGGCATTTTCAGAGTGGAAATGAAGCCCCCAATCTTCCAGCCCCAGTAGAGACTTCACACGGGCTCATTAAATTCCCAAATAACAGACTGGCTGTTTGGCTTTGGGGTTTGGGTTTGTGTCTTTCTTTCTTTTTTTCTTTTTTTTTTTCTCGTTGTTTTTTTAGCAA
The DNA here is from genome assembly GCF_036850995.1 of Saccopteryx leptura. Taxonomy (NCBI): domain Eukaryota; kingdom Metazoa; phylum Chordata; class Mammalia; order Chiroptera; family Emballonuridae; genus Saccopteryx; species Saccopteryx leptura. Next base: position 98,487,274 of record NC_089505.1, on the reverse strand, counting down.
AAGATATTTATTTTCAGGGCGGACACCAGGATTTTTGTTTCATGTACAGTCTGGGGTTGGGGGTTTCGGGGTGGTGGGGAGGCAGGGCCGGCGGGAGAGAAAAGGATGAGCAGAAAGAGAGGTAAGGGGGAGGGATAGCACTCACTGTCCCCCCCCCACGCTCACCCTCGTTCGGCCCCTAGTGGACCTGGGGACCCCCCAGTCTACACCTCACCCCCACTGGAAAAATCTCCCCTTAAGCTCCTGTCCCCCTCTCAGGCTGTTTCTGCCAAGTCTCTCTGAAGAGCAGCCCCATAATTACACCCTGTGCTTGTACAACAAATGTTCTCACATCCATGACCTCATCTCGGCCTCCAGTGGCCCAAGGAGGAGGCCAGCGGGGCTCTCTGCTCCTGTTGTACAGGTGGGGAAACTGAGGCTCGGGGAGGAGAAGCGGCTTGTCCCAGGACACGAATCAGGTGGAGGCAATGTCAGGATGGCGGCTTTGCCTCAGATATATATGCTCACTAAAAGGGTCAACAGGACTTTGTGTCCTGAAAATGGTGTTCAATCCACCGCTAGGAAAAGCGAAGTCATGGGTTGGTAAGGGGAGCCTGGGGGCACTTAGAAACTGGGGGGATCGTGTGGGGGACAGAGGGTGGGTCTGGGAGCCCGCGAGTTTGGTAAGGTTAGAAACAGAGGTTAGGGGTAGGCGGGACTTCCTCTGAGCCTCACTGCACCCCCATTCTAGGCTCAGGGACCGATAACAAGCAGATAAGAAGAGGCTGAAAAAGGAACAAGCCAGAGGTTCTCACTTAAGGGGGGCCCACTGGACACCCCGGGGACAGGGTGGGCTGCAGGCGCTCACAAACATCCCGGGGACAGGGTGGGCTGCAGGCGCCCACTGGACATCCCGGGGACAGGGTGGGCTGCAGGCGCTCACGAACACCCCGGGGACAGGGTGGGCTGCAGGCGCTCACGAACACCCCGGGGACAGGGTGGGCTGCAGGCGCTCACGAACATCCCGGGGACAGGGTGGGCTGCAGGCGCTCACGAACATCCCGGGGACAGAGTGGGCTGCAGGCGCCCACTGGACACCCCGGGGACAGGGTGGGCTGCAGGCGCCCACTGGACACCCCGGGGACAGGGTGGGCTGCAGGCGCCCACTGGACACCCCGGGGACAGGGTGGGCTGCAGGCGCTCACGAACACCCCGGGGACAGGGTGGGCTGCAGGCGCCCACTGGACACCCCGGGGACAGGGTGGGCTGCAGGCGCCCACTGGACATCCCGGGGACAGGGTGGGCTGCAGGCGCTCACGAACATCCCGGGGACAGGGTGGGCTGCAGGCGCCCACTGGACACCCCGGGGACAGGGTGGGCTGCAGGCGCCCACTGGACACCCCGGGGACAGGGTGGGCTGCAGGCGCCCACTGGACACCCCGGGGACAGGGTGGGCTGCAGGGGCCCACTGGACACCCCGGGGACAGGGTGGGCTGCAGGCGCCCACTGGACACCCCGGGGACAGGGTGGGCTGCAGGGGCCCACTGGACACCCCGGGGACAGGGTGGGCTGCAGGCGCCCACTGGACACCCCGGGGACAGGGTGGGCTGCAGGCGCTCACTGACATCCCGGGGACAGGGTGGGCTGCAGGCGCTCACGAACACCCCGGGGACAGGGTGGGCTGCAGGCGCTCACGAACACCCCGGGGACAGGGTGGGCTGCAGGCGCTCACGAACACCCCGGGGACAGGGTGGGCTGCAGGCGCTCACGAACACCCCGGGGACAGGGTGGGCTGCAGGCGCTCACAAACATCCCGGGGACAGGGTGGGCTGCAGGCGCTCACGAACATCCCGGGGACAGGGTGGGCTGTAGGCGCTCACGAACACCCCGGGGACAGAGTGGGCTGCAGGCGCTCACGAACATCCCGGGGACAGGGTGGGCTGCAGGCGCTCACGAACATCCCGGGGACAGGGTGGGCTGCAGGCGCTCACGAACACCCCGGGGACAGAGTGGGCTGCAGGCGCTCACGAACACCCCGGGGACAGGGTGGGCTGCAGGCGCCCACTGGACATCCCGGGGACAGGGTGGGCTGCAGGCGCTCACGAACATCCCGGGGACAGGGTGGGCTGCAGGCGCTCACTCCCACACGTGAACCTGCTCGGGGCTATAACTTGGGTTTCGGGGCACTGGACAAGTGGCTCTTGCATAAATGCAACCACTTTCTGAGCACTCACTAGGTGTCAATCCTAAACAAACTCTACAGGGATTATTCTATGTAGACATCACAAATGGGATTATGAGATAGGTACATTTCTCAAAGGGGCTGCAACTGGGAAGGCTCAGAGGTCAAGTAGCTGACCCAAAGTCACACAGCTAGCAAACAGGGCAAGGAGTTGAACCCAAGTTTAAAATTGAGAGCATGTGCTAACCACTGTCCACACCACCTGTTCTCTGGGCATGAGTACATGGGACACATACCTTGTAATGTGGGACTGTACAGGGCAGATACTCGCCTCAGATGGCCACCCAGCCACCCCCACCTCCCTGTGCTGTGGGGGTGCAGCGCCAGGTTCCAATTTACAAAATAATCCCTGGGCGCCTAATTCTTGAGGTGTGGTGGCAGCCACACCAGGGTTTATCCTCGGCCCCACCGCAGAGAAATCCTACAGAGCCTCCCTGCCTCGACCACAAATCCCCTAATGGGCTGGGAGCCCTCCCAGGTGTATGGGGAGCCAGGCCAAGCTGCTTCTCCCCTGCCAGCCTGTACCCAAGGCCTGAGCCCCACCGGAGGCCCTGCCACCCCGCCCGTGGGTCCCTGCACTGGCTGCATCCCCGGCACTCGCCTCAATGTCCCTGATGTTGTGCATGAGCTGGTAGGCGATGTCCTTGCAGCCCTGGCTCAGGGCCTCTGGGGGCATCTCGTTATCCGAATACCAGTCCCGGTCGGCAGAGTGGGCGTAGGAGGCGCTAGGGGTGGCATGGTTCACTCGCGTGGTGGTCACGATGCCCACAGATTTCCCTGGGTTGTGGGAGAGAAGGAGTTGATTCGTCAGGAGACAGCAGTCTCCACGCTGCCTCTCCCTCCTCATAGCTGAAGACTGGCCTCCTGTGTTGGTGGCATGACTGCCTGGGCCTCAGTCTCCCCATCTGTACTAAGCGGAGGGGGGGGGCAGGGGGACGGTGGCTTCCATCTACCCTGGCAGCTCAGACACTCTGCCTCCCGGAGCACCCTTGAGCTGCGAGCCCCTGCAGCACCCCGCTCCTGCAGGAAGTGCCCCTCCTCCACCGAATGCTCTGTAAGAACACAGGGGCCCCTCCTAAGGGTCCTCCTGCAGTGGTGTTGTCACCTGTGTCAGCCAGACTCATACTCTGACTCTAAAGTTCCTGGGGACATGGGCCAGGGCCTCCCAATTCCAGGAGGAAGGGCGGAGGAGACGTTTGCTGAACCCCCACGGGGCTGGCACTGGGCGAGGCCCCTTGCCTTCCTCACACCCAGCCCATGAGGAGCCTCTGTTTTCATGCCCATTTTACAGTGAAATGAATAGACTCAGGGAAGTGCTCCAGGACCAGAACCCACATTGGATGGGTTCCTAAACCACTAGGCTTCCTGTCCTGGATGAGATCCCATGAATATTCAGATTCTCAGAACACTGGCGCTAGAAGAGCCTTGGAGAGCATCGTTGCACTCCCTTCTCCCCATTGTACAGTTGGGAAGACTGAGGCTCAAGCAGTCACAGAGGTGGGCCCCATTCCCTACCACTACCCGCACTTACCAGCGTCCTTGGCCCAGCGCAGGATGGAGGTGACCTCGTTCCCCTGAGTGGTGTTGCAGTGGGAGCGCTGGGTGGCTGCGCTCACCCCCACGGTGCCCTCGTTGGCCTTCACCCCACACAAGTAGGCAGTGGCGGTGCCTGCGCTGTCAGGGACCTGAGCGTTGGTGTTGTATGTCTGCAGGTGGGAAGGAGGGTTGGAAGACGGCCAGACCCAGCGTGCTGCCCACCCAGCCCTGCTCACACCGTGGAGCCTGGGACATGAGGGAGACAGAGAGGCCTCCCACAGCCTTGGCTGAGCCCTGCTGCCCACTGCGGCCCCCCCAGAGCCACAGCCAGGAACCAGGGCAGCAGGAAGGGGCAGGAAGTTAACTCCCCAACACATGGAAACATTTGGCAGGGGAGCGGGGCTGGGCCAGCTGGGGCCCCTCTCTGGGTCTAGGATGGTAGGAGTAAGCAAGGGGGAGGCAGGTGAGTCCTAGAGAAGGGAGAGCGGAGTTCTTGAAGAAATGGGAGGGATAGGGGAAGGGGAGGGAGAGTGAGGGAGAGGTAGGATCTAGAAGGGGGACATAGGGAAGAGGCCCTTCTCCCTTCAGACCTCTAGTAGAAACCCTGAAGCTCTCTCCCTTCCCCACCAGCCGGAGAGCCCCTTGAAGACACAGAACACATTCCAGTTGGTCCTTGCTATTCCCCTAGAGTCCGGCGGATGTTCATTACAGAACACTAACAACAACGACACCACGGGGAATGACAGCTACCACTTCACATCAGTAATCTAACCAACTTCCTGAACCACTTTGGGAGAGAATGAACACAACAGAACCATGTGGGAAAGATTCCCTTTATATCAAGTGTAAAGGCAGGACCAGCTAACCTGTGGGTGGGTGAGCGGGGGTTAAGGATGGGATGGGGGCTCAGGAGGACATCTGGTTGCTGTCGTGTTCGTTTTCTCCACCTGGATGCTGGTTATTCCGACATGTGCAGTTTGTGAAAATTTAAGCTGTGCTCTTGTGCACTTTTCTCTACGTATGTTATTCTTCTACAGATTTTTAAAAAATCAATGAGCTAAAACCCTCAAAATAAAGTCTTTGGAAGTAGCTGCTGCTCTTCACATTTCATAGTGGGGCCTTGGAGGGCCGACCACCTCGCCAGGGCCCTTTCTTGCGTGCTGTCAAGCTGAGAGGTGGGAGGCTTGGGCTCGGCGGGCTTGGGGCTGAAGCTCACCTTGGAGAGGGCCACATGGGGGAACTTGTCCATCTCCAGCCTGGTCTCCTCTCCCGGGTTGTGGTGCAGCTGACCCTTGAGGATGCGGGCGGCCGTTACCGTGGAGACACCCATCCCTGCGTGGGGAGGAGGGGGGCTCAGCCTCTTGGGCTTCTTGCCTCTCCAATCAGCCGTCCCAGGCACTCATAGCTCTCTAGTTTGGTGCCAAGGCAGGCTGGGCAATGGGCACCAGAGTTTGGCTCCGTAAATGTGACTGGGCAGCCCTTCCCTCCCCAGACCTTCAGGAGACCGCCTGGCACAGCAGACCTCATAGGTCCACAGCCTAGCCCCCAACGCTCTTAAACATGCTCCCCAGGGCTCCAGCCTCTTCAGCACAGCTGCCTTCACTGCTGCCTGGCTCTGTGGGCCCCCAGCTAGGTGCCCTGTCCCGCCCCTCCCACAGGCCCGGCCTCACCATCTCCCAGGAACATGATGGCATTCTTCGCCACGTTGGTGTTGAGATTCTGAAGCCTCAGGGCATTTTTCAGGGTCTGCTGAGCTTGGTCTCTCCAGTACTTGGGGTCTTTCTCTTTCTCTGTACAGACAGCAAGGCAGAGATATTTGGCAGGGGGCAGGGGTAGCTTCTCACCCCCAGACTTACAGATACCCCAACTTCTCGTGCCTGAGGGCAGGGTGCCAGGACTTGGGGAGGAAGCAGCCGTTGCCCATCTGACAATTATCGTGCAGTTGGCAAATATATTCCAGTCCAATCCTCCAAACAAGCCTGTGGACCCTGGATCTTCTCACATCTCAGAATAAAGAAACCAAGGCTCAGAGATACCAAGCGACTGGCCCAAAGCCACACAGCGCTGGCAGACACTGGCAGAGCTGGGTTTCACTCCAAGCCCAGATTTCTCCCTTCCACTTGGTGGAGGGACATTCTGCTAAGGCAGCAAATGAATTGTGCTAGCGCGTTTAGGAAGGTAATGTTTAAGCCGTTCAAGAGAACTAACTACTTTCAACGGCAGGAGTCCCCAGACGTCTCCAGCCATCAATTATAAACTCTGTGTGGCTTACTCATTAAAGTAGGTTCAGCAGGAACCTGACTTAGTGACAGCATTCACAGCAGTGTTGGAAAGCCAGACTTGCCTTTTGTTTAAAGACCTGCCTTTTGTTTAACATACCAAATTGAAAGAACTCCGCAGGATCTTGCTCCTGTTAGGATAAATCAGCACGTTCTGCATCCCTAATCTCGAGATGAAATGGAACCAAGAACACTCTCTTGTCTTTCCTTTCTCCTCTCTCTCTCTCTGCCTCGCCCTCACTTGTGTGTGTCCAGTAGTCAATCCTCCAGGGGCAAGAACACAGCTGTAGGGCCTGACGGACCTCAATTACCCCCTCCAGCCCCCGCGCTGTGCTAAGTACCTGCTGTGTAGACAAGACACCTCCCTGAGCCCCAGTTTCCTCCTCTTCAAATGCGGTTGTTTGCACCTTCCTTTCAGGGTTTTATAAGGACCGGATTAGATAAGGCAAGTGACACACCTGACCCACAGGAGAGGATTAAAAGCCCATCCTCCTGCCCTAGACATTCCATGCCAGGCCTGACTCCCTTGTTCTTTCCAACAGAGGCGCAGACTCCCTGTCCCCCGGGGTCGGGGGCCTTCCCTCTGTCTGCTGGGCTCTCTCTGTACTTGGGCCCCAGGAAACCTGCACAGGGGGTAGGGGGGGAGCTCCCTGGGGACTCTCTCTCAATGGCCTCCCATTGCATAGAGGGGAGGCTGAACCAGGAGGGAGGGTCCCTGTCCAAGGCTGCGCGGCATGTTTGTGGGCTGAGGCAGCGATCATGAGCCTGGGCCCAGCTCAGGCGGTGGAGGGTAAGGTGCCCGGCGCTTCCCACATGTCAGTCGATGGGCCGTGACACTCCCTTCCTCCACGAAACAAAATGAAGCAGAGGGTTCCGAGATTAGAGCCAAAGAAGAAAAACAGGAAACCCACACATCTCTGTGCTCCATCTCAGGTGGGTGAGGAGGTGGATGAAGTCGTTCTCAATCGCAAGCCTTAGACCCGGACCCATCCACACGTCACATCTGTCACCCAAGCGGTCGCCCCTTACGTCACCCCCACCCCACCACCCCGATTCCTTAGCCCACCACCTTCATCCTGGAGGCCCCCAGCACCACCCCTCCCTTCTGAAGGTGTCTGCTGAGCTCACCAACTTCAGACCCACTGGCACAGTCCCCAGCAGGAGCCTACAGGAAAGTCCCCGCCCCAGGAAAACGGGGGACATCGCAGCCCACAGGCAGTGTCGGGATTGCATGAGGTAAAGTCTGGGAAAGTGCTCTGGGCCAGTGGGTTGTTTTGTTTGTTTGTTTGTTTGTTTTGAGAAAGAGAGAGAAGCATGAACTCACTGCTTTACTTAGTTGTGCATTGATTGCTTCTTATATGTGCCTTGACTGGAGATCTAACTGAGGACTTTAGGTTTCTTTTCTCTTTTTCTTTTTTTAATTTATTCATTTAGAGAGGAGAGAGAGAAGGGGGGAGGAGCAGGAAGCATCAACTCCCATATGTGCCTTGACCAGGCAAACCCAGGGTCTCAAACCAGCAACCTCAGCGTTCCAGGTTGATGCTTTATCCACTGCACCACCACAGGTCAGGCGGGACCTTGGGTTTCAAACCAGTGACCTCAGTATTCTGGGTCGAGGCTCCATCCGTCGTGCCACCACCGGTCAGGCCCAGGCCAGCAGTTTTGATCAGGAATCCCACTGGCTCAAGGCTGGTTCTGAACTCCCTCCCTCCTTCCTCCACACGCGCCACGGTGCCGAGGCTTTGGTCCGGGAGCTTCTTTGGCCATTTGGATGGTGATGAACTTCTACCCACCTTGGCCACCCACGCCCCGCCCCGGCGCCCCACGCCCACCCTACTGCCCTGCACCTGCTGCTCTTTCTCCACATAAGCTCCATTATCAGTGTGTTAAGTTCCCTGTTGTGTTTGCTCCCTGCAGAACCCTTGTTGTTTTCACCAGGGCTTGTCCCTCAGAAAGGCTCAGTGGACATCAAACAGACATCATTGTCAGGGAACGGACTTCAGCCATGACAACTCTGGACAATGGAGTATCAGGAGGCCACTGTTTTTCAGAGACCATTAAATGATGAGCATCAGTGCTCACGACACAATGCTATGTACTTGTCATTGTACAGTACTCACTGTGTGAGTTTGCTTATTTGGCGTTCAAAGGAGGCAAAACTCATCTGTGGTGGCAGGAATATGGATTGGTTGGGAGGGGCCCAGAAAGCACTTGGTGTCCCATGACTGGAATTGTTTCTTCTCCATCCAGGTGGTGCTTACATAGATATAAAACTATGTAAAAACTCATCAAAGCCCTGGCAGGCTTGCTCAGTGGTAGAGCGTCAGCCCAGCGTGTGGAAGTCCCGGGTTTGATTCCCGGCCAGGGCACACAGGAGAAGCGTCCATCTGCTTTTCCACCCTTCCCTCTCTCCTTTCTCTCTATTTCTCTCTTCCCCTCCCTCAGCCAAGGCTTCATTGGAGCAAATTTGGCCCCGATGCTGAGAATGGCTCCATGGCCTCTGCCTCAGGCACTAGATTGGCTCCGGCTGCAATGGAGCAACGCCCCAAATGGGCAGAGCATTGCCCTCTAGTGGCATGCCGGGTAGATCCCAGTTGGGCACATGTAGGAGTCTGTCTCTCTGCTCCCTGCTTCTCACGTCATAAAAATACAAAAAAAACCCAAAAACCCACACACAAAAAAACTCACCAAGCTATGTATATAAAACTTGAGTACTTTAATGTAAGTTATACACTTTTAGAAAAAAAAAGTTATCCAAATTTTAGAAAAAAAGAAAGAAAACACAATGTCCTACCACTGCATACGCGTCGGAATGGCTAAAATGAAACATCATAAAAAATTTAAATTGCTGAATGTGGGGAAAACAGCTGTTAGGCTCGTTTGCTTGCACTTGCATGATTAGTGTGCGAGCACATGGCAGAGCCACGTGTGTGTGTGTAGTCTATATAAGGCTGCAGGTACTTTCCCTTGGCGCAGATCACTTGCCCACCGCCGAGAGGGGTGGTTTTCATGTTTGGTCACCCATCACTGCTATCCAAGAAGAGGTTTTTCCCAGCCTGCTTGCTTGCCCGCCATTGCAAGAATCTAATAGACGGGAACAGCCTAAGGCTTTCCAGCTCCACAGTTCCTCTACTGTCTGCCCGAATCCAGTGTGAACCTGCCTGGCCTCGGCCACCCGCATTACTCTGAATATTTGAAGATGTTTCCTTTTGTCACTTTTTCATCCTTTCCCTTTTCACCCATCTGCTCAGCTTCCACCCAGGTGGGTTGTGAAAGCTGAGAAAGCAGAGAATCAGTCCCAGAGGGACCTTGGGTCCTCAAAGATACACACTGAAAGGCATCCTGGGATCACAGAGGGAGCGAGGGCTGGGGAGTTCAGTGGCTCAGGTTCTATTCCAGCTCAGCTCCTGACTTGCTGTGTGACCTGGAGGGCCAGCCCTTCTCTGTACCCCAATTCCTAATCTGTTGAAACATAAATCTTCCTAAGAGCTTCCCCTTCCCGCCAGACACTATGAGTGTCCCGTGTCATTCCCACAACAGCCTTAAGGAAGAATTATCTCCACTGAATAGATGGAGAAATTAAGGCTCAGAGAGGGAAGGGCGACTTCCAGGCACATAATGGACTGAGCCGAGGATGGCCCCCTTCTCTAGCTATAGATACTGAAATGCTGGGGGGAAAAGAACCCCCAAAATAATTAAAAACAGTACACAGCTTGAAAAAGGAAGAAAAGAGAGAAGGGATATCCCCACAAATTAAGAGAAAATTCAAAAACAGAGGTAACCCCTTATTGGGTAGCTCAGTTGGTTAGAGCGTCGACCTGATACACCAAGGTTGCGGGGGTTTGATCCCCGGTCAGGGCACATACAAGAATCGACCAACAAATACATAAATAAGTGGAGCAATAAATTGATGATTCTCTCTCCCTCTCCTTTCCTATCTCTCTAAAATCAATAAATAAAATTTGTAAAGAAACCAGAGAGGTGAGCAGAAGCTGGTGCTGAGGGACCCTGGTGGTGTCAGACAAGATACAGGTCTAGGCTAACGCTGTTTTAATGTGCACATTTGGCCATGGGGCTATGGAAGGAACAAGGAAAGAAATGTGAGCTCAACTCCAAATCTGAGCCAGGGCTAAGTGGGGTCTGAGTTTATAGCCTGCTAAAGTTAGAGCAAGAACTCAAACCGAGAAATTAACATAAGAACTTATCTAGAATTCACTGAAAAATTAAATAGTGCATACATGAGAACAGTACTACACTTCCATATGAGTCTCCACTAGAAAAAAAAAAAAGAGAACAAAACAAAACCAACACGTGTTGAAAATGAGTTCAGAAGCAAGACTTACAAACAAGGAAATGTGCTACCCCATGAGTTAAGCAGATTTTACCAACAGAAGACTTAGCATACCAACACTTGTAAGAGTTTATAGAATAACTTATATTTCAGATTATTAGAGAGATGAGAGAAGAGAAACCCCAACTAGAGGACATGCGTGGTAGCAGAGCTGGGATTTCCTGTTCCTAACATCTGTTTCCGGTTCTTAAATACCATGCACGGTTCTATGATCCTGAACCATAGACAGTGCCCTCATCCTATACCTCTTAAACCTGAACCAGGTCTTCCCCACCTTCCACCTGTGCCTCCCAATCCTACCTGGCACTAACGAGGTCGTAAGGCAGGTGCCAATGGCCAGCACTAAGAGTGGTGAAATCATCATGCACTCCGAAACCTGCTCTCTCTCTCTGGAGCCCAGAGGTACGATTGACGTGGGCGGGAGGGGGTGGGCTGGCAGCGGTCAGCTGTTAGCTGATGTTCGGTGATGTTCCGATCCTAGAAATAGAAAACAAAACAGAACGTGTGGGCCACCGCTCCAGAGTCCGTAGGTTCATTCATTTAGTTCCTTTGTTGATTCATTAACTATTTGTTGAGCACCAATCATAAGCCGGGCCTGGGTGTGCAAACCTAGACGGTCCCTCCCTCGGGAAGCTTCATCACACAGTTGTTGAATTATAAATGAGTACTCCCTGGGAAATAATGTTATCATTTCCACCAAAACCAAGAAAAAAAATGATTATTCCATTTGTTGTGAGTGTTAACCTAAAAAAAAAAAAAAGTCAAGGTGAGAGGCAACAGCGTTAACTTGAGACTCATAAAGAACTGCAATTCTGGGAAGCACTGATTCGGGCAGAAACCCACATAGTGTTTACGGTAGGAGTTGGAGGCAAGAGGTATTTGTGAGGAAGGGAAGGGGAACGATTTTATCAGCAGAAGGAAGGAGTTTCTATGGGAGCGGATAAGCGAAGGGAGAAATTTCTCTACAGGTGCATTTAAATGAACACAGTGATGATGCTTCTAAAGAACGCCGTTAACTTTCAGTCAGAATGTCATAGCCATAATGCTTGCTTTCCTAGTATTTTTGCAAATAGTGGTTTGAATGCAAAGCTGCTTTAGGCCCAGCGCAAAGATATCTTGCCCACTTGGAACCTTTCAGGTTTGAGGAGTAAAATGTGCAAGGCAGCCCCTCTGAGATGGCAGCTCCAACTCCATTTTGGTTCCTTTTCTATTATTTTTTACAGGAGGAACAGCTAGGATGCACAACATTGTACCATTTGAATGTCAAGATAGATAAGAAACCACTCTACCACTAGAAAAAGTTATCTTGATTCCACCTTAAAAACGTACACCCTGCACGCCAGTGCCCAGAGGCGCTGGTGCCACATCCCACAAAATGCCCAGTACTCACCAGACACGCCATCCAACTGCACAGCCCTGTGCTCTCCACCCCCTCCTCTTCCACCCGGCCCTTAAAAAACCCAGCTTGGAGATGCTGCAACTATGAGTTGGTGCTTCCCATCTCTCTCCCTTCCTGTCTGTTTGTCCCTGTCTGTCCCGTTCTCTCTCAATCTCTCCCACTAAAAAAATAAAAACAAACATAAAAATAAATAAAAACCCAACTTGGCAGTGGGGGAGAGGAGGGCAGGAATTGGAAAGAAATACCCTACACCTAACATAAGCACTTTCAGATGATCTCTCTCTCTCTCTCTCTCGTTTTTATTCTTCTTTGGTTTCTGTACATTTCTAGAGTAAATCCTAATATCATGATGAAAATATTATTCAAGCCTGACCTGTGGTGGCGCAGTGGATCAAGTGTCGACCTGGAATGCTGAGGTCGCCGGTTTGAAACCTAGGCTTGTCTATGGGAAACAAGTTGATGCTTCCCATTCCTCCCACCCCCCTTTCCTTTCTCTCTCTCTCTCTCTCTCTCTCTCTCTCTCTCTCTCTCTTCTCTCTGTACAAAAATGAATAAATAAAATCTTTTCAAAAAGAAAATATTATTCAAAATAGTTTAAAACTGAAGCCAGAAGCTTCCAGGATGATCATTTATGCCAACATACTACCTCGAACGTCACACATAGTGAAAGTAATAATTCTTTTCCTGATCTGTCTGACCCACCACACTGGGAGCTTCTAAGAGCAGGGACTTTGCCTTGTGCCTCTGTAGTCCAGTGCTTGGTACAGTAAATATTTACATCAGTTAAAAACCAGTACTCTTAAGGGGGGAAGGGAAAGAAAATCACCCCAAATTCTTCCTTTGTGTGTGCAGAAAAGGCCAAGTGTTGGCAAGGCTGTGAACTCCCAGAGCATTGCTCACTGCTGGCAGAGAGCAGACTGGTACAACCACTTTGGGAAACTGGCAGCTTCTACCAGGGCTGACACCATACACATGCCCTTCGACCCGTTTATTTCCGAGAGAAATGCGCAGGTGTGTTCACTAAAAGACATGTAGAATGTTCATATCTCAGTCCTGTTCCTGTTGACCTCAAAGCTGCATCCATCTTCAGCAGGACGGTAAGTACGTTGTGTGGATTCATGAGATGGAAATCCTCACAACAATGAGAACAGGTAATTGACAACTCCCCAAACAGCACGGATGAATCTTGCGAAAGTGGGTTGAGTGGCAGAAGCAGACCCAAGAATACATATAGTGTGATTCCAATTGTACCAAGTATAAAAATTAATGAAGGGTGTTAGAAGATAAGATAAAGGCTACTCTGGGGGGTGTGGAGACTGAGGGAGGCCCAGGGGACTTGTGAGGTGCTGTTCTGTTGATTGACCTGAGTGCTGGTTAACTGGGTGGGTTCAGTCTGAAAACACAACAAGCTGTCAATTTATGATATGGACACTTTCTGTACGTACGTTATACTTCAATAATATAAAACCCCTATCCTCTGGGAGTTTATTTAAACAACTTATAAAGGACACAGACTAAATTAAAAAGGCCTGCATAGTGCATGCTGTTCATTGGTTATACAGTCTTTCCCCATGATTTCTCACTCATAACCTGTACAGTGGGCTGAGAGGGACTTAAGATCTTCTTTGTAGGTGAGAAAACCAAGGTTCTGAAAGGAGATGTGATTTGCCCAAAATTGCTGCAAGCAGGGAGTAGAGCTGCCTGGCTACCAAGCTGCTAGTTTCAGAATTAGCAAGGAAGCTATTTCTGGTGGCCCGCCCAAGGGTGGGGCTTTCTCACTCCCTAACTGTAGAATGAAGATTTTGAGGTTTAACATGTGTATAGATTTGTGTGACCTCCACAACATCAGGATACAGACTGTTCTACCACTCAAAAAAAAAACTCATACTGCCTCGTAGTCACAGAAGCACCCCCCCACCATCCCTAAACCTGGCAACCCCAGCTCTGTTCTCCATCACTGTCATTTGACTGATATCGTATTAACTCTGTAGACCAGGTTGGGGAGGGTTTACATCTTTGCAATGTTCAGTCTTCTAGTCAGTATACAGTATGCCTCCCCATGCATTCAGTTCTTTGTAATTTTCAGCATACAGATCCTATGTGTGTTTTGTTAGATTTACACCAATGTATTTCACTTTGGGGGCACTCTTCTAATATCATTGTTTTAACTTAGTCATTGCTAGTACATAGAAATACAATTGATTTTTAGGTTTTGATCTTGTGACCTTGCTAAACTCACTTATCAGTTCTGGGAGTTTTATGTGTATGCATGTGGATTCACTGCCATCTTCTATGCAGATAATCACATCATTGACAAAAAGAGAGAGTTTTATTCTTCTTTACCAATTGGTACAACTTTTCTTTTTCTTGCCTTATTGCACAGGCTTACAGCACCATGTTAAATTGGAGGCAAGAGTAGATATTCTTGCTTTGTTCTTGATCTTAGAGAAAAACATTCAGTCTTTCAGCATTTGTGGTGGTGTTCTGAGGTGTGAGGTGGAGTAGATTTGGTGGGGAAAATAAGAAATGGGGTTTTGCACATATTGGTTTGAGATGTCTTTTAGAAGTGAAGACATCAGGTGGACAGTTGGTTATACGCATTTGGCATTTGGGAGAGAGATCTTGGCTAGATACATACACTTGGGAAACCTGGGCATATAGGTGACACTTAAGCCTTTAAAAAACTTGACAAGATTATCTAGAAAGAGAAATTGGGGACAGAGACAACCATATGATAAAAGCCCTAAAAAAACTGGGAATTGAAAAGACTTCCTTTAACTTTATACCAAAAACCTAGAGAAACCATCCTGCTTACTGGAGAAACATTTGGCATATTCCCACTTACCACTGGCTTATAAGGATTTGGGGCAATCTCTCTGTCCATAACTAGGAAAATGAATTAATAAAAGGTGCTGGCAGCAATATCTATGTGGCAGTGGTATTAAAACCAGAAGTCAAAACGGTAATGGGGATGGAGCGTAAACACAGGCTTGTGTGAAGGATGCAAAGAATAGCCTGGCCTGTGGTAGCGCAGTGGATAAACCATCGACCTGAAATGCTGAGGTTGCTGGTTCGAAACCCTGGGCTTGCTGGGTCAAGGCACATACAAGTAATTAATGAACAACTAAAGTGAAGCAACTATGAGTTGATACTTCTTGCTCCACACCTCCTCTCTCCACAAAATCAATAAAGAAAATCTTTAAAAATATAAAAATAAAAAATGAAAATGGGTTGTTTAAAAAAAAAACACAAAGAATAAAATGCAGTTCCCTGTATATAAATGTAAGCCACACCCACCTACAGAAAACAGCAAAACTTACAAGGACACATACAAATTCAAGGACATATTAAACACATTCACAGGAGGAGCTTTGGGGATGGTAGGATTGGTCGTGGGGAGCAGGAAGCAGGGATGAAGGGGAAAATGGATAAATAAAACAAGAACTGAGCTCATGATAATATACTATGCACTGAGAGATATGATTTATTCAACTCTCCCTGCACCTAGGGTCCAAAACAAACAATAAGAAAAAATAAAAGTGAAGGGTGGCCCCAGGAGATCTACAGGCCCATCCAGCCCTGCATGATTATGATTATTGTTTGTCTCTCTTCTGTTAGACTGACGCTTTGTGACAGTACAGACCCTTGCCCGTCTCTGAACCTCTAACCCCACGCCCGCTGAAGCAGCTTCCTACATGCTGACTTAATGGAAGACCCTGCGGCCATGTCTGGGATGTCCCGAATTCTGGCCCCGGAGACGTGACATTGAGATGGGTTGTCCTGGAGACTGACAGATGCTTTTTCCCATGGCCTCTGCCTGGAAAGGAGAGGGGGTGGCGATCCAGGAAAGCCTTCAGAAGCCAGTCGCCCCTGCTGGCTCCCCCTTCCCACTCAGAGGCCCCTAGTCTGCTCTCTGGCAGTCCTGGGTGACGGGCTCTGTGGGGCCCAGTCTGGGGCTGCGGGGGACCCGGCTGCCCACCACCCTCTGCCAATGCTCCACCAGCTCAGAATGGAGCATCCGCGTGTGTGCCAGCCCCATCACCCCCACCTCCCCGCCAGACCGTCTCTGCCAGGCTCCCAGATACGTGCCCTGATTATTCATGACAAGTGTGCACAGCCCTGGCCGGCTCTGGCCCAGGGAGGGGCGGCAGCGGCTACGTGGTGGGTCAGGGGAGGGAGACGATCTGGGCCTTGGCCCTGAGTCAGCATCCTGGGGCAGAAGGCACGGGAGCCCTGGGAGTTGGGCACAAAGCCAGCCATGGGCTGGGTCTCAAAAGGTCCAGGACAAACGGCAGTATAACAGAACTGATAGAAAAAATCACTACCATTTTGGGGGCACTCTGGTACCCAGCACTGAGCTGTTCACATCTGTGACCTCACTTAATCCTCCCAAGTGTTGTTAGCCCCTAGTTTTACAGTTTAGGAAACTCAGCGAAGCTTGTCCCTGGCCAAGAGCAATTCAATCCTAGGCTGACTCAACTTCTCTGGGCCTCAGTTTCCCCACCATAGAGAGGCTAGTGCCCACCCTCCCCCCGCCCCACAGGAGCAAACAGAAGTAAGGAGTTTGGGCAGGAAGGCTGGTGGGAGGGGGCGGCGACCCCAGGGGAGCTCTCCTACCTGAGCGGCCTGGCCAGGCGGCAGGTGAAAAAGCACAGCAGGCCCAAGGCCAGCACCAGGAGGAGGAAGCTGAGGACCATGGTGAGGACCATGTCCAGGGTGGGGGACAGAAAGGCCATCTTGAGGTGAAGAGTGTCGTGAGGAGTGGCCTCCACACCCTGTCCACACCTGGTTACACCAGCCCTGGACGCTCACTCCAAAGCCCTGGGTCAGTGGCCAGTGACCTGGTTTTGTCCCTAGGTTAATCTTTGGGGATTAGCCCAGGAGGGCTGAGGCAGGAGGGGACTAGCTCCCCTCCCCCAGCCCTGTCCTTTCACAACTGATGCTCACCCATCTCTGTTCACTCATCCTTCATTCCCAAACACTTGCTGAGCATCTGCTGTCTACCCAGCTCTGTTCCAGGCACTAAGGACTCAGAGGAAGGAGGACAGACAGTCTGTTCTCTTGGATGTTCTGACCGACCAGGGTAGCAAAAGCACCTACTACGTACCAGCATTGTGCTGCCACCTTGCGGGATAACAACAGCGGGAAAGGCACCCTGGGCCGGGCCACCGCCCGTTTTCCCCAGCAGCAGCGGCAGCTGTGCACCCCACTTACAAGCCCAGGAATCTGAGTCTGCACTGCACCACCCAGCGGGTGAACCCATATCCTTTCTGAGCACCAGGTGTGTGCCAGGCCCCATATGAGCTACATCCTCGTGTCCCCCTTTACAGATGAAGGTAACAGAGGCTTCGAGGTGTGATGGTGGAGCCGGACTTTGAATGCCGATCTGCCGGCCGCCACAGCTGCAACCCGAGGCCCGCCCGGGGAACCGGGATGGCACTAGCGTTGCAGGGGTGCAGCGAGACTCCAGTCAAGTCCCTGCCAGGTGTTGGCCCAAAGCTATTGGTCACCCAAGAGACTGCACACAGGCCGCAGGCAGCTGAGCTTGGGTTAAACGGCATCTCATGATGTCAGGATGATGAATGAGCGTGGTTCCCGTCTCACAGACTCGGAAACTGAGGCTCAGAGAGGCGAAGCTGCCTGACGCCCCCAGAGGCTGCAGCAAGGCCCGGCCTTTCCCTGATCTCACTTCCTGCCTCCTGCGACACCCCAGACCCAGTGGCACAATGTACCCAAGATCTGGGGAGATGTTTTTACCCTCTCGGTGCCAAGAGAAGTCCTCTGTTCCTGGCCCCAGAAAGGCCACTGAAGTCATCACCAAAACCGGAAAACCAGTCACATTCCTCTATTAAACCTTTCTCTTTCTCAATAATCCCTGCACTTGAATTGCACTAGGTCCTCACAACATGCCAGTGATAAAAGGCAGGGTGGGGATTATTAGCCACATTGAAAGTGACGTGGGGAAACCAGGGCGTGTCAGCAAAGTGCTTGAGTCAAGTGTCACACGACCAGCAAGGTGCTGGGTCGGTCTCTGCACCTCTGAGCATCCCTTTCCCATTCAGAAGAGCACCTGCGGTGTGCTGAGAATGACAGAGCTGACCTAATTTTAATCCTCACTGGCCAGTTGAGGGAATGGTCCAGGGAGTGTGGTGAAGACTACCCAGGGTCCCACAGACGGAAGGCGCTGAGCCAAGCCTTGCACAGGGACCTCCTCGGGAGTCACCCCTGCTCCCGCTCTCTCTCCTCGGGAGTCACCCCTGCTCCCGCTCTCTCTCCTCGGGAGTCACCCCTGCTCCCGCTCTCTCTCCTCGGGAGTCACCCCTGCTCCCGCTCTCTCTCCTCGGGAGTCACCCCTGCTCCCGCTCTCTCTCCTCGGGAGTCACCCCTGCTCCCGGCTCTCTCCCCTCGGGAGTCACCCCTGCTCCCACTCTCTCTCCTCGGGAGTCACCCCTGCTCCCAGCTCCAGGGTTGCTCCCAGGCCTGGAACACCCTCTAAAGCCCCGCCCCCAACCAGCCTAACAAATCGATATGAGACCAAGGGAGTTCACCTTGGGCTTCCCAGCCATACCTGGTGGGGTCAGAGGGGCAGTTATCTGTTGTTAGGGAGCCCCCAGTCCAGAGGGCAGAATCCTGGAATGTCTGGGCTAGGGAGGGTCTTTGAGCAGATTTCCCCAAAGGTACCAGACTATAAAAATCACTTGGGGTCATTGGGGACAAAGTCTTATTCCCAAGTGGTTAACCAGAAGGGATCCAGACTGGGAAGGACATGAGGAAACTTTCTGGGATGACTTAAGTGTTCTTAACAATGACTGGGAGGCAGTTAGAAGTATATATTCTGTAGGTAAAAATTCACCAAGTGGCTGGCTAATAACCCCACCCTTCCTGCCTCTTGAGGTGTTGTAAAGATCTGATAAGAATTGAGTTGCCTAACCAGGTGGTGGCACGGTGGATAGAGCGTTGGACTGGGATGTGGAGGACCCAGGTTCAAGACCCCGAGGTCGCCAGTTTGAGTGCAAGCTCATCTGGTCTGAGCAAGGCTCACCAGCTTGAGCCCAAGGTCGCTGGCTTGAGCAACAAGTCACTCGGTCTGCTGTAGCCCCCCTGGTCAAGGCACATATGAGAAAGCAATCAATGAACAACTAAGGAACTGCAACGAATAATTGATGTTTCTCATCTCTCTCCCTTCCTGTCTGTCTATCCCTATCTGTCCCTCTGACTCTCTCTGTCTCTCCCACAAGGAAAAAAAAAAAAAAGAATTGAGTTAAGGGAGTGCTAGGGGAGGCGGGAAAGGGTTTAGTTTAATGGAGTGACTGTATTCTAATTTAAGAAGAGAAGAAATTAAAGAGACATAACTCCCAAAATAAATTTGTGTTCCCCTCCCCCACCCCATACCTACTCAGAAACTCCCACGCAGGGACTGGCAAGTCCTTCTATGAGCAGATTGGCTTGGGAAACTGTGCCTTAGAGATTATCCCATTGCCCAGACAGGAAGACTGAGACCCCCCCCCCCCCCAGAAGAGGAAACACTTACCCCAGGTCTCCCAGCTCCTAATCCCCATAGACACACACTGGAAACAGTCAGAACCGGCCTGGAGCCAGCTGGGAACCAGTCCTCTGGGCTGTCAGCTGGGCCTTCTTGGCTCTTTCAAGTAGCTGTAAGGAAGTACTGAGTGCTCCCTGTGCTCTCAGTAGGTGGGTAGCTGAGGGGACTGGGATGGGGGTTGGGGGGCTCCTGCCAGACTGAATTGGGCTGCAGCAGCCACCCAGGGAGAGAGCGCTACTGAAGACCAGCCCAGGAACGTTTCGGCGCAGGGTCAGGGATGGGGACACGGAATCCTTCTCGCAGCCAAGCCCAGTGTCTCTGGCAAGCCTGGTTGGCCAGGGCTTTATTCATTCAGTGTCGGAATTTTTTATGGCGGCCGTGAAGCAACCTCTGAGTGAATGGCTCAGAAGGGAATGTGTGGTGGTCGGAGTGGGCTGCAGGTCAGACCCAAGGAGGGACGTTCCCAGAGGGCGGTGGGCCAGTTGCTGGGCCGCACAGTACAGAACTCAGACCTCTAGCTGCGAACAGCGTCCGGCAGAAAACAGACGTGGGAGTATCCAGGGAGGCTTGGTGGCAGACTGCCTGCTTCCAAGCCATTTTGTCTTTAGGGCTCTGATGAGATGCCAACTGTCCCACGAGCACTTCCAACCTCAATACCTCTGCACACTGCGTTCTCTGGTCTGGAATGTTCCCTGCTGTTCACCGATGAAGTCCTCCCACCTTGACTAAAGCTCGTTGGATTGTCCCAGCCCAGCCCAACCCAGGCAGCAATTACAACTCTTCCTCAAGTGTTCTCCCAGAACCCCAGGCGCCCACGCGGGTGCTCAAAATCTTGTTGAATTTATCAGTCTTCGTGTTGGTGTGAGCTCACAGAGAGTAGGAGCCCCTGGGCTGGCAGCACTCTGCATTGCAGGCCAGGTGGGGAGTGTCTGCAGGTGGGTGGGTGGAGGTGGCAGGGTCGATGGTGATTGGCTGCAGAGGCCGCTCAGTCTCAGCAAGAGCGATATCTGGAGCCAAGGCTCCGGGTTCAGATCCTGCCTCTGCCTGTCTTGAGCAGGGCAGTTCAGGGCCAGTAACCCCAAGCCTCTGTGCCTCAGGCCTCTTACCAGCAATGTGGGAGACTAATAGAAGCCATAGGGTGTTGCAAGGAGTACCGTATATGAGTTAATCCATGGAAAGGCTACGGCAGAGCCCAGGACAGGATCAGTGTTCAATGAGTGTTTGTCAGCAGCTGTGATTATGGGGTGGGCAGGGTGGACTGAGGGGAAAACAGGGATGAGGGATGGGGCTGAGAATGAACAGATCCTTCTCTGCCTACTCCGCCAGGCAGCCATCAGCCGACCTGCCCACCTTGGAGGCCCGCTCTAGAAACTAAGAGTTCACCTGCCTGCTGTGCACCTCTAATTGGTGGGGGATATTTGGTTAAGGGGTAGAGGTCCCAGTTCTTACAGTCAAAGGAGTCTGTCTACGTTTCCTCAGAGAACCAGATCTGTATGTCTGTTTGATACACACACACATACTTACACACTCACGTGCGATGAAACAACTCATCAGACAGTCTGACACTTTCTTTTCCTCGTGAAGAAGAGAGAGAGAGAGACCAACAGGGTCAGCTGAAGGTACCATGGAGGGGGTGGGAAGACAGCCAGGCTGGAAGGGTTGAGATGAACAGGGAGAAAGGTGCCCCCAACAGGAGGACCCGAATGGGCAAAGGCAAGGAGGCAGCCAGGAAGGATTTCAAAGTCAGGGAGGAAGACAGGAGCCCACAGCCGGTGACAGAAAACAGAGATGCAGCCTGACCGACCACAAAGGACTTTGCTCCCTGAGCTCGGCCTGGTCAGGAGCAGCCCCTTTGCAGGCCCATCTCACCTACAAACCTCGTCGCCAGCACATCTGACAGGCGAGGATGTTGAAGCCCCAATGGTCTGCCACTTGCCCGAGGCCACACAGCAGAGCTGGAATCAGAAGCCCCACGGCTCTGGGTTCTGCTGTCAAAGATTTTCTGGGGCGCCTGGACAGTCCTGATGCCACAAACTGGCTCGGAGGGCACAGGACTGAACCCAGTCAATATTCAACTGGTGGGGGGAGAGCTGGCAGCAGGGAGGCAGGGGAGGGAGATGGCAAGGCCCAGGGACACTGCGCCTGAGGTGTCCCGCATGGAGGAGGGTCACAGATGGCTGCTCCCTGGGCACAGAGGCTACCACCATTCTACATAGATGACATGCTTTGACTTGGGACTTGCAGTGGGGGGAGGAGAGGATCTCAGGCTCAAGACCTGACTCCACTTCTGGTTGGCCCAGTGACCCTAGACACACCCCTCCTCCCCACAACCTGCTACATCAGCTGGTCCTTGTGCAGGACTCTGGGCCAAGCCTGGAAACGGAGTGGGGTGGGGGTTGGGGCATGTACTGTGTTTCTCTGAGAAGTTGCCCCCCCACCACTCTGGTACTTCTTCACTCAACACCCCCACAGCAGGACGCCCTCTGGCACCAGATGTGGCTCTCCCATCCTTGTTCTCACAATTCACAATATGGGAGGCACAGAGAGGGTACATGACCTCCCCAGGGTCACACAGCACATTAGTGGGAGGGATAGGTCTCAAATTAACCAGCTAAGGATTTGGGGAGCTTCTACTGGAAGCACAAGATACTCTTCAAGGCATAGCATAGATACCAGTATCTTGGAATTCTAGACATTAATGAGTTGTGTCAACTGAAGAGAATATTTCATACTGAGACTCTTCTAGAAAAGTCCTAATTTTACTTACTTTGCCATTGTATTCTTAATAACAGCAAACGTTTTCATAGCCTTTACTATGTGCCAGGCATTGTTCTAAACATCTTACCTATATTAGCCCATTTAATCCCCACAACAACCTATGAAGACCTATGAAGTAGCAATATCATCCCCATTTTACAGAAACAGAGGCACAGAGAGGTTGGGTGGCTTGCTCAGTAAGTAAGTAAGCCAGAATTACTTGTGGATGTTCCTGTCTCCCAGAGAGAGCGTGAACTCCCAAAGCAGCAGGCAGGACCGGAAACGAACCATGCTGTTTGTCTGCAGTGTGCACAGCATGTACCTGTAGATGCATGGGTTAGCTGCAGGTGCTATTTGACTCATACTCATTGCACACTTCCCAAATGTCATTTCATTGTGTATGCATCACATCCCCTGGAGGGAGGGCTTCCCCTTATCCCTGCCCCTGCCTGAGGCCACACAGTGGAAGAGTGAACCAGAGTCACATCTAAAAATAACTGATTCCAAGTCCCTAAGCTGTGCACCTCACCTGTGGCCTGCCCTGCATCAGAAACCACTTGGGACTTGCAGTGGGGGGAGGAGAGGATCTCAGGCTCAAGACCTGACTCCACTTCTGGTTGGCCCAGTGACCCTAGACACACCCCTCCTCCCCACAACCTGCTACATCAGCTGGTCCTTGTGCAGGACACTGGAATAAGGCTCTCCCTGCATCTGGCCCCCGACGCCCCACCTACCCTGGCAGCCCTCCCCTAGTGGAAGAAGTCTTCATTCCATAGATGGGCCCCACACAGGCCTTGGAAAAGGAGGCTGAGGCAGCTCTGGACTGTGGGGAAAAGGACCATGAACTTGTAAACTGCTGGGCAGTAACCAACACAAGCAGCATCCCTGGTGGCTTGCGAATGAATGCCCTGCTTGCGTCAGAGCAGGGAGTGCACTGATGTCCCCGAAGATAGTGCTCGCTGCAGCTGGGCCCATGCCACGGATAACGGATAACGCTGTTCCTCACATTCCTAGAGAACCTTCCAGCTGGAGGTTCCTGGCGTCTATTGCATTAGATCTTATCGGTGACCCTGGAAGGTAGTGGGGCAGGGGCTGTGTCCCAAACTCCCAGACAAGAAGCCAAGGGCACACAGCTTGGCAGAGCCCTTCTTGCTTACTGGTTTCTTCACCTTGGGCATGTCACTTCAGCCCTTCTGGGCCTCAGTTTCCTCATGTGCCCAACAGGGACAATCATAATGAGTGCCTATCACTGTGCTATTGTAAGAATGAGAATTCAACAGTAAACAATGAGATAAAGGCCCAGGGTCTGGCATGTATTAAACACTCAGTAAGTGTTATCTAGTAGTAATAGTGATTACGAGTATGCTAGGCACTGTTCTAGATGCTTCACATGCATTAATTAGTCTAATTCTTACAACAACACTATGTGGTAGGTGCTATCATGGCTCCCACTGTACCAAGAAGTTAAGTAACACACAGCTATTAACAGGACACTATGAAGAGGGAAGAGGAGAAACTCTTAATGGAGCACCCACTATATGCTGGGAGCTTTTGTTCAGCTTTCTAAGAACTCAATGAGGTGGGAATTATCAGCTCAGGGTCAGAAGAGAAACCTGAAGCTCAGAAAGGGGAAGGGTGGTGCAGGGTCACAGCCATTGCGTGGGAGAGCTGGGAAGCAGGCCAGGACTGCCTGGCTTCCTATCCAGCATGCTAGCTACCCCAGCACAGTCATACGCCGACTTCTGTCACAGATGGAAGACCCAAAGTCTCAGCCACCCCAGAATCAGGAGGTCTGTGCCAGCGCCCGGCACTGCCTCATAACTGGTCCTCATGTCCAGCTGCTCCCTCCGTCCGGGGGCCAGCTCTTCCTGGGCTATCACGTGACGGCAGCCTCCTTGGGACTTGACATATCTGGACAAAGTACTCCTTCTGTAAAGGGAGGACTTCAGTCACATTGGTCCCCAACCTCCCAGGTCAGACCCTCTGGGCTTCTAATTCGGCAGCATGGAGAGGCTGAATACTCAAAGGGCTGTGACCTCATTTGTAAATCACGGATAATTACCGCCATTCTGCCTCCAATATCGGTTTTTCAGGGGGGGGGGCAGGGAGGAACTTTGCACACTAATGTGCTAGGCAGATGTTTCTGTGGCTTTCCACGGCTCCCTCTCTGGTGACTGCAGTGATATGCTGTCATTTTTGGCCACTCAGAATCCTTCCTCCTTCCTAAGACCATGACAGTTTCCTTTGGAAAGCGGCTCTCCTCCTCTTCCAGCTAGTGGGGCAGGTGGGACAGATCCCAGCCCCGCAGTTCCACATGGGTCCTGACTGTCTTGAGCTGGAAGACTTGCTCCACCTACATGGTGTGCTGTGAGGGTGTGTGAAGACTGAATAGAGAGACGCTAAATAGAGAATCTGAGTCTTTGGTGACATTGTTTGAGCCCCTTGGTGCAACCACACCGGAAGCCTACCTGTAAGCATCAGTTACACAAGTTCCTTAATTCCCCTTATTGTTTGCTTTTCAGCTGGACTTTCGGTTACTTGAAACATGGAGTCTGACCTCAGGACTCCTATTCAGTTTTTCCCAGCCATCGTAAGTAAGCACACCACGTCATACTCAGCCAGTTGTTCCTACCCAAGAACAAATCTTGCAAACAAGCTTAGGATGGGTCAATAAGTTTCAAGTGCATGGTAAAATAAGAGTCCCACAGAATACAAATTAGGTTTTCTTCTCGCAATCTATAAACTTGTAGAAATACAGGAAGTCCTTGGGTGGGATTTGCTTAATGTCCCTAAACTGTGTGGGACTCAGACCCTCTCCTCCCAACAGATTGCTGTCAGTTGAGTTTAACAACTCTGATCAGTAGGTTCCAAGTGCCAACTGCGTGCCTGGCCCTGTGCTAGGGACCGCAGGTGCGAGCTCTGCCTTCCAGGCAGTTCAGTCTAGTGACGATGAGTCATCTTACGCATTTTTACTGGGTTTTGCACAAAAGCCCTAGGAAGTTAGTCTGCTGGGGAATACTTCTGCACCAATTTCACAAAGAAGGAAACAGAGCTCAGAGAGGCAAAGTGACTTACCCAAGGTCCCTCTGCTAAAGAGGGCCAGGGTCAGGCCATGCCCCTCGATCTACCTGGGTCCAAACCTAGTACCTTACAGGGCTCACCTCCTGCCGACTGTGGCCAGAGAGGGACCAGGTACTGTCCTGAAATCCAGGCGCTGAATGCTTTCATGGGCAGCTCTTGGCACCCCAAACGGCCTGTCCTGGACTCTCTCGTGCTGCTGCCCTCCATCTTGAAGATCCAGCTGACACTGACTCAACATTCCCTATGCACTTGGACCTTCCCTATATGTTATTCAACAACTATTTGTTTGACCACTGTTATCTGAACACCTACTGTCTGCCAGGCTGTTCTAGATGCTGAACAAAACAGGCCAATTTGTTGTCTGCTGGTGGGGACAGCAGACAACAAAAAGGAAAATCAATGGAATGCCAGGCGGTGGTAAGCTTCATGGAGAAAAAAAAAGAAGGCAAGGAGGAAAACGGGGAGGAGAGGTGGTGTTTACAGTTTCAAATAGACAGGTCAGAGAAGATCTCACCAAACTCATCCTGCTGTAGCCTTGCAGGAATCCCAGGCAGCTGAGAATGTGATTTCCAAATGGCAGATAAGGAAATTAAAGTTTCAAGATTGGCCCTGGCTGGGTGGCTCAATGGACACAGCACTATCCTGGAACGCCAAGGTCATAGGTTCAATCCCTGGTCAGGGCACATATGAGAAGCAGCCAATGAGTGCACAACTAGATTGAGCAACTAAGTAGAACGAGTTGATGGCTTCTCTCTCTCTCCCCTTTCCTCCTCTCCCCTTCTTCTCTTTCTCTCTCTTTCTCAAATCAATGGAAAAGTTTTAAAATAATAATAACAATCAAGTTTCAGGATTAAATCTCAAGCCCACACATGCCCATCTAACCAGCTATGGAACTGAGATTATGGCTCAGGGCTGCCCATTTCCCGTGTGCCCTCTCCCCTGACTGTGCCAATGGTAGTAGGAGCCCTCTTGCAGATAAGGAAACTCTGAGAGGTGAAGCCATGTGCTCAGACCCACAGGGGGGACACGGCAGGGCTGGGGTGCAGCCCCAGTGCTGCACTCTGGAACTGCCTCTTGGCAACACCCACATCTGCTTTGCAGGCCTCCCTCTCCAGCTCAGCTCTGGGCTTATTGAAACTCGATCCCCCTCTTTGCTGACTCCATGTCCTCCAAGAGTCCTCCTCCCTCTCCCAGAGCCCCTTTGGCTTTCTATCCCAGGTCGTACGAGCCCCTGATTGTCCAATCGACCCTTGTCCTGCCTCTTTAGTAAACTGCTGGCTCATCACCAAACCTGCATGTGCATGCAACCTGCAACAGACATCTTGTGTGCGGCCCAGGGTGGGCAGGCAGCTGGAGTGCACGTACAAGGGGGTAGGTACCTTCCCACTGAGCTTTCCCATCTGAATTTGTTCCGAATTCCCCAAACCCCAGCCTAATCATTCTGAACACTGTGGCGTAGTAGAAAGACCTTGGCCATGAAGAAGGTGATCATGGGTTAAGTCCTGGCCATGCAGCTTTGAATGTAACCTTACACCTGGAGCTGCAGGTTCTTTATTTGTAAGAACACTACTAGTCATCCCTATCTTGCAAGGTTGTTAGAAAGATAAAAGGCAATCGAGAGTATCTGTCAAGAGATAAAATTTAATAGACAGTGTATTGGGAAAACACTTAGCAGAGCCAGGCAGCCAAACATCAAGAGTTTGTTGAACTGAATGGAGAAGTCTGTGTAATGGTGCACAGCCACCAGCAGCAGGACAATAGCTGCATTCACTGCGATGCTACACTCCGAGGTAGGCACTGTTAGTATCCACCCAATTTTACACAGGAGGAAAAGACACAGGGAGGTTAAGTCACTTGCCTACAGTCACATAGCAGGCAAGTGGCAGGGATTATCAACCCAAATTGTCCAACTCCAAAGTATAATAAGCTCTTAACCATCATGCTAGGCTAGTAAGCTGAGGCTTCGCAAGTTGAAACTGCTCATTGAAATAGTGGTTAAGTGCTGACCCAGGAGCAGATCATGGCCAGTCCCACACCAGAACCTTTGTTCTTAACCACCCACCAGCTTGTCAGAGCTAATAGGGACTATAGGAATGATCTAGCCCTACCCAACACTCTCTTTTTACCCCCCACCCCCAGCAGGAGCCTGAGGTCCAGAGAGGTAGTGTGAACCATCCAAAGTCACAGAGCCAGTTAGTTGAAGAATCAGAGCAAGCACCCTGGTTTCCTAATTCCAGAACCCCATGCCATTGCTGAGTATCACACTGACCACAAAGGGCCATCAGGAAAAGAGTCTTGAGGTTGCACAAGAATTTTCCCAGAAGTAGAGGAAAGGCCGTCTAAGCAGAGGGAACAGCCCACGCTAACATCTAGGGGCCCTGAATATGGAGCTGTAAGGTGTGTGCAAATGTTGGGGCAAGGCAAACAGAGGATGAGGCTGCTTTTTCCATATTGAATTATTTCCACCCGATTTCTTTAACACTTGTTGTTTTATGTTGCTAATATCTTTCCTTCCTTCTCTTGCACATTTCTAAAGCTTATTGAAAAGTCTTGGTCCACGGGTTCTAATGTCGCCAACTCCAGTGCTATCTTTAATCAGTTTGCTGGTTTTCTTTTGAAGTCCCTGTGCTCTGGCGACAATGCGGTGCACATGGGCGCCGCACACACTCTGCCCTAAAACTAACAGGAAGGGAAGATGAAGAAATATGGCTCCTGGGCCTTCTTCCCCAAAGTAATAATAGAGCAAAATGTCACAAAATCTAGGAGATTATGGGGAGAACAGAACCTCCTGGGAGACGGAAGGGGTTTTTATACTGGTGAGTGTGGGATGGGAGGGGCGCTGCTGCCAGGAGAGGGGGCAGGGCATAGTCTCCAGGGTGGTGGAGAGGATGGCAGGGAAGAATACAGGGGTGGGTTTCTGCTCTTGCCTCTGCACCAAGCCTTCCAGTAACCACCGCCTCCCGGAACCCCACACACCCGCTGCCCTGAGCCAGTGCTCTCACTGGGCAGCTGGGCAATCAGCTGCCCAGGCAGATGGCACAAGTGTCTGCTGGAGTAACTTCAGGGCAGTGCAGCAGGCAGCGTGGAGTGGCAGGAATCATGACTTCAGGCCTCCACAGTCACCCTGCTGCCCACCCCTTCCCAGCCTCCAGTTTGGCAGCTTCTGACCTGGGCTGACAGCCCCCTCCCCTGGCGGCTTCTTCCTGGGGTGCTGACCAGGAGGCGCAATTCTGTGGAGTTAGTTCCTTGGGGGCTTTTCCTGGGGTGGGGGATAAGTGGTGATGCCTAACCCAGTGAGGAACTGTGTGTTTCTGGTGCCCGGAGGGGTCTCCACTCTGGGCCTGTCATCTCCTTGGGCTCAGTGCTGACGGAGACTGGGGGCAGGCTTAGCTTCTTACCAGCACCAGAGAGAAGAGCTGAGGACTCCCCAAGAAATGAGCTCCTGGGTTAAAAAAAAAAAAGACAGGAAATCCAAGGAGCACAATGGCTTCAAAGGAATAAACTGATTAGAGATACCACTGGACTCAGCTATATTCAACAAATGGACGGAGAATTTAAAGACGCCATTAGAAACACTCAAAAGAAATGAGGCAAGATATCAGCGATACGAAACTGAATGAGAAAGTATTAAAGCACCCAAACGGAAACATTCTATATGAGCAACCAGGTGAAGTAACAAACACAATAGGCAGAGTGGACATGGCAACTGAGGGATGAGACAGGAAACGGGGACACCAGGAGGAGGAGCACTTCCAGGAGGAAGCCAGGAAGGGTTAAGAAACAGATAATATGAAAAGAAAGGGTTGAACATCAGTTAAAAGATAAGACATCAACTCCCCCATCAATTTGAAATGGATTCATAAACCATCTATTTGAAATGGATCATAAACTAAATTATATTTTATTTTATTATTATTATTTTTTTTTTTTTCCGAAGCTGGAAACGGGGACAGTCAGACAGACTCCCGCATGCGCCCCACCGGGATCCACCCTGCACGCCCACCAGGGGGCGATGCTCTGCCCACCAGGGGGCGATGCTCTGCCCCTCCAGGGCGTCACTCTGTTGTGACCAGAGCCACTCCAGCGCCTGGGGCAGAGGCCAAGGAGCCATCCCCAGTGCCTGGGCCATCCTTGCTCCAATGGAGCCTCGCTGCGGGAGGGGAAGAGAGGGACAGAGAGGAAGGAGAGGGGGAGGGGTGGAGAAGCAGATGGGCGCTTCTCCTGTGTGCCCTGGCCGGGAATCGAACCCGGGACCCCTGCACGCCAGGCTGATGCTCTACCACTGAGCCAACCGGCCAGGGCCATAAACTAAATTATAAAACCAGCCTCATAAAGCTTCTAGAAGAAAGCATAAGAGTATATCTTCACGACTTTGGGGTAGGCAAGAAGTCCCAATTTCATAAAAGAATAAACAGAAAAACTAGACTTTGCCAAAATTTGAAATTTCTGCCCATCAAAAGATACCATTATGAAACTGAACGGACAGGACACATAACAGAAAAGGATATGCATAGTACACATAGCTGACAAAAGATGTGCATCCAATAAATAAAGACCTCTTAACTTGACAATAAAATGACTAACAAATTATCTCGTTTACCCAAATTTTTCTAGTGAACAGTAAAAGAGAAAATATTAACAACTAATTTTATAAGCCCATTATAATTGCAATTCCAAAGCAGAAAAGTACAACATAAAAAGTGAAGATTAGAGGCACATTTTATTCATGCAAATTGACAGAATTCTAAAGATAAGACCATAACCAAATACTATAGATATATATATATATATATATATATATAAAAGCCGTTGACACACGATGGATCTCATTGAATCCTCAAGTCTTTTAAGCTAGAAAGCATTACAGCAGTCTCTCCTTACCTGTGGTTTTGTTTCCCAAGATTTTAGTTACCTGGGGTCCTCTCCAGTTCAAAAATATTAAATGGAAAATTCCAGAAATAAATAATTCATAAGCCCTGGCCGGTTGGCTCAGTGGTAGAGCGTCAGCCTGGCGTGCAGAAGTCCTGGGTTCGATTCCCGGCCAGGGCACACAGGAGAAGCGCCCATCTGCTTCTCCACCCCTCCCCCTCTCCTTCCTCTGTCTCTCTGTTCCCCTCCCGCAGCCAAGGCTCCATTGGAGCAAAGATGGCCCGGGCGCTGGGGATGGCTCCTTGGCCTCTGCCCCAGGCGCTAGAGTGGCTCTGGTCGCAACAGAGCGATGCCCCAGAGGGGCAGAGCATCACCCCCTGGTGGGCAGAGCGTCGCCCCCTGGTGGGCGTGCCGGGTGGATCCCGGTCGGGCACATGCGGGAGTCTGTCTGACTGTCTCTCCCCGTTTCCAGCTTCAGAAAAATAAATTAAAAACAAAACAAAACAAAACAAAAAACAAGTCTTAAAAAATTCATAAGTTTTAAGTTGTGCACCATTCCGAGGAGTGTGATGAGATCTCACGCCGTCCCACCCCATCCTGCCCAGAACATGAATTATCCCTTTGTCCACTTTCTGACCCACGTGTTTCTTGTTGCCACCTCAGTTATCAGATGGCCTATAGCGGTGTCACAGCATTTGTGTTCAAACAACCCTTCTTTTACTTTCTGACGGCCCCAAAGCACAACAGTAGTGATGCCGGCAACTCACATACACCAAAGAGAAGCCGGAAGGTGAATCCGTTGATGAAAAGGTGAGCACAGGACAATAAGATATTTTTAGAGAGAGTCCACATCCACATAACTTTTACAACAGTATACTGTTATAAGTGTTCTACTTTATTATTAGTTATTGTTGTTCATCTCTTACTGTGCCTGATGTAAAATTTAAACTTTATCATAGATATTTAGCACTATCCACAGTGTCAGGCGTGCACTGGGTGGGGGGTGGGGGTCTTAGAATGTAATCGCTGTGGGTAAAGAAGGGCCACTGTAGTACCAGCCCCATTCTTAGAGTAAACTGTGTGCAGTCACTTGGCCAGGGTCAATCGTGAAGAACCCAGGTCTGCCTGACCAGGCGGTGGCGCAGTGGATAGAGTGTGGACCTGGGACGCAGAGGACCTAGGTTCAAAACCCCAAGGTTGCCAGCCTGAGCAACGGGATCATCCTGCTTGAGTGCGGGCTCACCAGCTTGAGCGTGGGGCCGCTGGCTTGGGCACGGGATCATTGACATAACCCCATGGTTGCTGGTTTGAGCCCAAAGGTCACTGGCTTGAAGCCCAAGGTCACTGGCTCGGCTGAGTCCCCCGGTCAAGGCACATACATATAAGAACCAATCAATGAACAACTTAGATGCTGCAACTACAAGTTGATGCTTCTCATCTCTTTCCCTTCCTGTCTGTCTGTCCCTATCTGTCTAACCCTCTCTCCTTTGCTATAAAATAAATAAAATAAAATGGTAAAATTAAAAAAGAACCCAGGTCTGAATGACCCTTAACCAGGTCCCTGAGCCTCACTTTCCTCCTGTCAAACTAGGCAGGTTATGTGACTTTCTTGCAAACAGTAAGTGATTAATAAAGGTCCGCTTTAATTCAAAGGGGCTTTGAGGGCATATTGGAGAGAAACTGATTGATGGCTAGGAAACTGATTGGTGGCTAGATCCTACTGCCTCCTACTGTGACCTTGAGAGGCAGGTTCCTTTTCCTCTCTGGGCCTCAGCCACCCTGTCTGTATGTACCTAAAGAGGGCTGGCGTGCCAAGCCCTGAAGGCCATTCTGACCCAAACTGTTTTTAAGGGGCCATCCAACAAACCGGAGGTCACCCAACCCCTTACTTGTCCTGCTGCTTCCCCCTACCCCCAACCCCCTCATTCTTTCAGAGCCAATCGATGTCTATAAACTGGGGGTCCTGCCCATCTTTCTGACATCATCTCCTGGCCCCGCCCCTCACCACTCAGACCGTCTGTGCCCCCCCACTTGGGATTTCAGCACTGGCTGTTACCTTGTCAGGAACGCTTGCTTGGCTCACTCCCTCTCGTTTTTCAAGTTCAAAGGCCAAGTTCTCTGAGTCCTTCCCTGCCCGCGCCGGGTGAAGAAGTTCCCACTGCAGCCCGGTCCCTCACAATTTCACAACCCTGTTTATTTTCTCCACAGTGCTCGTCACTGCCTGAAATTTACTTAGTAACTTGACAGTCAGTGGAGCTCTTTGAGTACAATAGAGCTCCCGGAAGAAAGACTGTGCTGTCCACTGCTGTATCCCCAGCTCCTGAAACCACACCTGCTACAGACCATGCTCAGTAAACATTTGTTGGGGAAAAAAGAATAAACAAGACTGAATGCCAATTCCTCCAGAAATCCTCTGTGGTCATTCTGCCCAAGGCATGGTTCGGGGGCCTCCTCTGCTCCCAAGCTCTTGCATTTTCCCTTGCCCTACACCACCCGGGACTCTGTACGGGTCTGCTGACACAACCGGCTCCCCACACACTGATTCTCTCTGAACGCCAAAACTGGGCCAGATTCACCTGTGAATTCCAGCACCTAGAAATGTTTGGCGAATGAATGTATGAAAGTGCTCTTCACTTACCTCTCCCCCTCCCTGACTGGTTTCTCCTTTTTCACCTTGACAGGTGCCAAGAAACCAAGTGAGCTGACCAGAAAGGCCACTCTGGCAGGAACTTCCTTGAACAGGGGAAGCCCCTTTCTTCTTCCACCAGGAGCCACTCTGGGCAGTGAGGGGACAATGCCTGAGGCCAGCGCTGCTTTTGTCACAGGAATCATCTGGGTCCTGGCCCAGCAAAGCCAGTAAGTGTTTCCCCCATATTTCGCCCTCGCTGACGGAAGGAGGAGGTTGGCAGGCCTGCCTCGGAGCCCCAGCTAGCGGCCTCGCGCAGCTGAGCTCTGCCTGGCCAGGGGCCAGTCGGGAAACACTCGATTATTCAAATCATGTAGCTACCCAACTGGAAAGGATCTGCTCCTCCGCTCCTCCGAAAGGGGAAGTGAGGCAGGCAGGCCAGCGCAGGGATCTGGGTGTTGAAGGAGGAAATTTCAGAGCCAAGTTGTCACACAAGCCAACCCACCCCAGGAAGACACTGGAAGCCGGAGATAGAAACCCAGGAGGGTCAGGCCCAAGGCCAGAGTCCGCCACGAAGGTTTCTGAGCTAGCAGCTGCTTCTCAGGCTAATTGCACTGGCCTCCCCCTGACCCTGGTCCTGGAGACACCAGGACTGTCCCCTGTGCTCCCCGCCTCCATCTCTCCCTTACCCCAGGAATCGCACAGGGGACAGATAAACTCTGCACTTCTCAGCTCAGGGGCCAGGAAGTGTCACGTAGGCAATTCCGGCCTCATATCACCTCCCCGGGTCAGGTTCCGGAAAACCATCAGGTTCAAGAAGAGTTTACACATCTGGCTTGCAGAGATTTATCTAATGAAATGATTGCGGGCCCATACTCTGGAGCCAGGCTGCCCAGGTTCAAGTTCTGGCTTCATCACTTATGACCCACACGACCTTGGGCAATTCCCTTCCCTTTTCTGGGCTTCTATTCACCTGTAAAAACAGGGATAAAAGAACTAAAATAAAAAAAGAACTAAATAAAAAAGGGTATGGAAAACACTGGCTTAGCAGGCCACATGGAGTGATTCAGTGAATGACAACTGTTACTATTGTTGAACAAATTAAGATTGTCTGAAGCCTGGCCTGGATGTCTGGACCAGACATCCCCAAGACAGATACATCCTCTTCACCAGAGCCGAGACCATTCTACTCAGCAGACTGGGAGGCAGAGGGGAAAAACTCCAGGCTCTGAGTTCAAATCCCAGCTCCACCACCCACCGGCTCTGCAAACCTGGGCAAGTTACTTAACCACACTGAGCGCCATTTCTGCCTCTGTGTACTCTAGATCACAGCAGTATCTCCCTCAAAGCTGTCATATTTCTTCCCCATCTGAAGGGGTTGCCGGTCTGTGTTGCTAGGCAGTGCCAGGGAGTTAGGGAGCTGACCCAGACCAGGACTGCCCCTGACATGGGCGAGGTGACAGACAGGTTTCCCTTCCTGGAAACCTCCATCTGGGCCCAGCCTCAGGGTGTGCTAAGTAGTCATTCAGTAACCATATATGTATTAAGTATATACTGTGCACTGAGAAGCACAGTGCATATATATAGATTTGTTACTCTACATACAGCCATTGCTATTACTGTTATTAAAGAGATTACGGTTTGGCACTGAGGGTACATCTGTGAACAAAACAAAAAGTCTGGTCTGAAATATGACGTTGGAGGAACCTATACCTGAATAAGGGCCTGAGCCATCAATAGAGAAGCTGGCTGTCCTGCTGCCAATCACTAGCAAACCATTCAGGAGCTGGTGTCATCAGTAGGGAGATAAAGACAACAGTGGGGATCTGGGGGCGGGACAGCCAGGTTCAGTCTGGGGTGGCTCAGGTGTCAAAGCCAGCAGGACAGCCCTCACAGGTTTCCCCACGGTAACCAAGCCCTGCTGGGCTGAGGAAAGCCTGGCCAGGGGTGGCAGCCTTTCACTCTCGCTGGGACATTCAACACTTGTGACCTGGTTAGACACTGGAATGTCCGAATGATTCAGACGGGCTTCCTGCCCTCCAGGAACTCCTCCTCAGAGCCAGGCATTACGTGGATAATCAGACTACAAAGAATTCAAGAATTCTGAGCAATATCTAGAAAAGCAGCTTTGATGCCAACTGGCAACGTGGGCAGGGAGAGCCCTGCAGGGGTGGGGACAGCAGGAAAAAGGCAAAGATGTAAGAGGCCGGGGACACAAGATAGATCTTAGCCTGGGATTCTGACTTGAGTTTGAGGACTGGTTTTGCCATTGGTTTGACCTGAGCCTCAGTGTCCCCTTTCGCAGAAGGAAGATAATACTTGGGCTGTTGTCATGAATAAGAAAGGACTTTAAAAACTGAAAAGTATGAGCCCTGGCCGGTTGGCTCAGTGGTAGAGCGTCAGCCTGGCGTGCAGAAGTCCTGGGTTTGATTCCCGGCCAGGGCACACAGGAGAAGCGCCTATCTGCTTCTCCACCCCTCCCCCTCTCCTTCCTCTCTGTCTCTCTCTTCCCCTTCTGCAGCGAGACTCCATTGGAGCAAAGATGGCCCGGGCGCTGGGGATGGCTCCTTGGCCTCTGCCCCAGGCGCTAGAGTGGCTCTGGTCGCAACAGAGCGACGCCCCAGAGGGGCAGAGCATCACCCCCTGGTGGGCAGAGCGTCGCCCCCTGGTGGACGTGCCGGGTGGATACCCGTCGGGCGCATGCGGGATTCTGTCTGACTGTCTCTCCCCGTTTCCGGCTACAGAAAAATACAAAAAAACCAAACAAACAAACAAAAAAAAAACCCAAAAAACCTGAAAAGTATGATAGAAGCCTGGAAACTGATGTTGGGAGTATTAAAGTGACTCGTCCAGGGTTACATGGCTGATTAAAACAGGAACTAGAATTGGTCCATCTGGGATGGGGTACAAGCCCAATACCACATCAGCCCCAACATTCCCGCCCCAGGCGCCTCTGGGCCATCTAGAATGCTCAGCAAGGCCCAGGCAGGGGTAGTCAAACTTTTTATAAAAACCGCCCACTTTTGCAGTGCTGGTCAACCTAGTCCCTACCGCCCACTAGTGGGTGGTCCAGCTTTCATGGTGGGCCAGTCGCTGCGCCATTTGGTTGCTCTGCTACGCCCACCATGAAAGGTGAACCGCCCACTAGTGGGCGGTAGGGACTAGGTTGACCAGCACTGCAAAAGTGGGCGGTTTTTATAAAAAGTTTGACTACCCCTGAAGGGCACTGGTGGAGGGATCACCATTTTCTCGCTATCTGATACCAGGCCCAATTTTCTAAATTGCAAAATGGTGTTACTCCGCTTGTACGTGGAAGGTCCACATGGAACAGCGCCCCTTTCCTCAGGGAAAGCAACGCCACGGTCACGAATGATGATGGTGATGGTGAGCCAAAGAAGAGCAAGGGCAGAGTCAGGCAGCCCCCACAGTGAGCAGGGGACCAGCAGTGGCTTCGGGGTTGGACAGATGCAAACCCAAACTTCAGCAGCTCCTACAGGCTCACCTGCTGGGGGCAACTCAGGCAAGTTCCTTCACCTGAGTCATTTCCCACATTTGAAAAATGGGCTGTTACCGAAATAACAAGCCTTCTTAAAGCCTTATTTTTCAAAAGCCCCCATTCTTGCTCAGATTAAGAGCTGCCAAAATACTCCATGAACTAAATTGCCATGTTGGGCTAAGAACACTAAAGCACTAAAACTGCTTAAAGACCTTTGCCTTTGAGCCTGACCAGGCGGTGGTGCGGTGGATAGAGCATGGGACTGGGATGCAGAGGACCCAGGTTTGAGACCTTGAGGCCACCAGCTTGAGTGCGGGCTCATCTGGTTTGAGCAAAGCTCACCAGTTTGGACCCAAGGTCGCTGGCTTGAGCAAGAGGTACTTGGCCTGCTGAAGGCCCACAGTCAAGGCACATATGAGAAAGCAATCAATGAACTAAGGTGTTGCAATGAAAAACTGATGATTGATGCTTCTCATCTCTCTCTGTTCCTGTCTGTCTGTCCCTATCTGACTCTCTCTCTGTCTCTGTAAAAAAAATGACCTTTGCCTTTAAGAAGAAGGCAGACACTTTCTAACAAGTTTCACATACAAGCAGTACAGCCTCCTTTATAAAATGTTGCCACTTAATGCCTTGATAACTTATCAACCCAAGTTCCTTACCTAACATTGTACTATATATCATAACAAAACAAGTATAGTCTGACCTGTGGTGGCGCAGTGGATAAAACATTGACCTGGAGTTCTGAGGTGGCCGGCTCAAAACCCTGGGCTTGCCTGGTCAAGGCACATATGGGGGTTGATGCTTCCTGCTCCTCCCTCCTTCTCTCTCTCTCTCTCTCTCTCTCTCTCTCTCTCCTCTCTAAAAGTGAATAAAGTTAAAAAAAAAAAAAGAAAATCATTTTCAAAAAAACCCAAAACAAGTGTAACAATTCAACTCTTTGGATCTATTATTTTTATTTCATAGTGAATTAAAAAAAAAATTAGTATATTGGCCCTGTCTGGGTAGCTCAGTTGGTTAGAGCATCATCCTCATACACCAAGGTTGCGGATTCAATCCCCCCCGTCAGGGCACAGACAAGAAATCATCCAATGAATGTATAAATAAGTGGAAAAACAAATTGATGTTTCTCTCTCCCTCTCTCCCTTCCTCTCTCTCTCAAATCAATCTTTAAAAGGTTAGTGTATTAGCTTTGACTGAGATGTTAGAACACTTCCTCACGTGTTGCCTCTAATGAAGTATTCTGCTCTAGCAGTGGGCACACGGGGGTGGGTGTGTGTGGAACACTTGATGTGATCAAAGGATGAAGACAGGATTTTGGCAAAATATGAAGTGGGGATTACGTTACACTAATAATTAAACTGAATAAAAGTGTCACTAGTAAAATTTTTAAAAGGTTGATTTCTGTCAAATGCAGTAGATGAAGAAAATTGGTATTAACCAGTACGTGTTTTCTTAAGGTTTTCCTTAAACCTGCAATCCCTCCAGAAATTGGGCATTGAATTCATCTTTGAACTGGTCATTCGCATAGTTGCTAGCTTAGTAAGTGCTTCTCTTACAGAACCCCTTCTCAACGAGTAATATGCCTCCTTATATTATAAAACCTTTCTTGATAATGCATTAGAAGTTTTTCTGTAGATTAGTAAAAGTGCATTCCTATTGTCACGTTCTTTTATTCAAAGCTAGTAAGTGCTTCCCCTAGTTCTCTAGTAACTAGATGTAAAAATCTCATGTTACACCTTTAAAGTTTTAAAAGATTTTAGATATTCTTAAACAATGCACCTTCTTAACATCACTGCCTTGCCAGACCCCAGCACTGCCCCTTGACCAGTGCGGGCCCTCCTCTGCCTCACTGTGTGGACAGGGCCCCTGCTGCTCTGCCTGATGGTGTTCCCTTGGGTGTGAGGTTCTGTAAACCCCCTGCTCCTGCTAACACAGTTTCTATACGATTCACCCACTGGCAAGAATGCCAGGTTGGACCTTTCAAGCACTAGAACAGCATTTTTAAAATCAACAGTTGCAGAATTGTGGAGTGTTTTCACATTGATCTTTTGCTAATGTAATTAGCAGTATGTTTTGCAGTATGACTTCATAAATCCTTGAATTTAAGGGAAAAAAAGGAAAATGGGCTGTTACAGAAATTAAAAATGTGAATGCATATAAAGCATTTAG
The DNA here is from genome assembly GCF_036850995.1 of Saccopteryx leptura. Lineage (NCBI taxonomy): Eukaryota > Metazoa > Chordata > Mammalia > Chiroptera > Emballonuridae > Saccopteryx > Saccopteryx leptura. The sequence goes on along the minus strand of NC_089505.1, from coordinate 98,448,947 downwards.
CAGAGTGGCTTGGTGCCTAAAAGATATTCCGTAAGTGTTAATAACTCTTATCAGTACTGTTATTATTACTATTGATGCTATCGCAGAGGGTGGGGGGAGGGGAACCAAGCTCCACAGGCCGATCTGAAACAGCCTCCTCCTTCCCACTATTACTTTAAAGTCTGCGTTGTGACCAGCCCCAGAAACCTTGAGGTCTGAACACGAGCACAGCTCTGTGTCACCTGAAAGGTCACCGCACACCAGAGGTGAGATCTGGCACAGTCTAGCTCTGGGTTTCTCCTGCTTTCCCAAACAGCAACACTGACCTGGGTGCCACCCTGGGCCCGTCCCTTCTCCACCCCTGTCCACACAGTAATTAAATCTAATTTGGTTCTGGGATGTCCTTCAATCTTGTGTGCCAACTCTAAGTAGTTGATAATGGCTGCTTGGAGGACTGCATTTAGAAGGAATTTGAGGTTTAGAAGAAAAAAAAAAAAGCAGTGGTTGATTGGTGATGTCTGACATGAGTGTAGGATGGGGAAGTGGCAGCCTGCATGCCAGCTAATTGCCATGCATGAACTAGAAAAGTCCTAAGGCCCTGCCTCAATGCAAGATACGGTTGTCAGGCAGGGTAATTGAGAGCCAAAAGAGAGAAAGAGACTTGCCCACAGTCACACAGCTGGAAATGGTGGGCTGGAATTCAAACCCAGGCCGCTCTGGGTTTCTGAGGATGCTTCCTGCTAGGACTATTACTTCCTTTTTCTTGATGAGAAGAGATGTTGAGGCTGAGGCCCATTAGGAGAACAGATGTTGCCAGAAGTGCCCAAGCTGATCCCACTGGTCCCCCTCCCTCCGAGACATCTTACCCACATCATTTTACAAACCCCAAAGACAGCCAGTTCTACTGAAACCAAATGTAAACAGCGAGGCCCCTGAGGGCTGGTGTCCAAGCATAAACATTTGAATCCAGATGTTAAACCAATTGAGCAAGAAAGCATGGATTTGGGTTTCATCTCCACTTTCCAGCTGTGTGACTTTGGAAAAAGTACTCAGCTTCTCTGAGCTTCAGTTTCCTCTTCTGTAAAATGGAGAGGATAACAAGTTAAATATGAGAAAGGTCATCCAAAGTGATTAGCTCAGTTCCTGACACAGAGTAAGCCCTTAAATGTTAATTATAAGGATTAGGTCAAAAGGAAAAATTAAAACACAGCATTTTCACACAGAAAGAAAATACTCAGGTGATTCATGCAAGGGCTTGGACGAGCTGTCAAGAAGAACTCTGTTTATCTACAATGTCTTGATAGGCCAGCTAACTGAAATATGAGTTACTACATTTTATGACTTCAAAATAAAGAAGGAACTGTATTCTCCTAGAAAGTTGGATTGTGTCATCCATGTCACAGAGAAGGAAGCAGCCTCGAGCGGGTGGATTGGCAATGGTAGGAGACAAATGGGTATGTTTCACACTTCCCAGCTAGGTGACTTTGTGCCTATTTCCTTGTCTGTAATATGAGGAATAACAGAACTCGCCACCCAGGGCTGCTGTAAGGCGAGGCAAGTCTAAGTGAGATCATGAACACCACGCCTGACATGACAACGTTAGCAGCAGCGGTGTATGTGGGGGTGGAGGTGGGGTAGAGAGAAGAAATCAGCTATAGAAAGGCCAAGGGTACATAGGGAGGGGGGTTCAGAATCAGCTGAGATACGTTTTACCCAGAACAGTGGTAGGTGACTAAATTATTAATGACCTATATGTTAAGAAGCCAGTAAGTCAAAGTGGGGACAGGCGGAGGAAGACAGAGACTAATGATACTGGGAAAAGCCAAGCCCGCTACAGTCCGGTGACAGCTAACAAAGGCCTGGGGGATGACAGGACAGAAACCTGAGAACCTCAACCTGGGATCTAAGAGGGTACCCACCCTGCTCTTCTGTACACAAAGGAAAGGTAGATCAGAGAAGGCAAGAGCTTCACTTAACCAAAAGTCACATGGTAGAGCATTTTAAAGGTTGGATTCATGGTCTTTCAAATAAAACCATCTAAACACTTTCATTAAGAGCATATAAGGCTTCCTAGGCTTTGTCCAGCAGCTTGAAGACCCGGCCAGTTGAAGTTTACCCACTGGAACCACAAACCAAGTTCTGGGAGGAGGAAGATGCTCTCTGCCACAAGCCAGGGTCACGGCCTCACTGCAGCGTCACTGAGCTCTGCTCCCAGAAATGACCTCCCAGCCTCACCTCCAGTCTCCTCTCTTCCCTGCATCAGGACAGGGTGACAGAGCCACCTGGAGGAGAGATTTGAACCCAAGGTGTCTGCCCTCTGAGTCTCAGTTGTGAAACAGCAGGAAGTGAGGCAGGTGAGAATCAAAGATAACCCTTCGCGAAGGTGTCAGGTGCCCAGGGGGACTTACAAAATGCTACTTCCCACACAAGCAGACACATTTCTGAACTCTGCGCATTCCAGGACCAGGGATCTGTGGTTATAATCAGGAATCAGAGCTCCCCTGCCTTATTTTGTACCCCAGAACAGTTTGTGGGACCCTTCTAGAATCTCACATCTAAGCAGCTTTCTCCAGAGCCCCCATATTTACCCAGGAGGGCTCACACTGCCTTTGGGCTTGGGTAGGGCAATTGGGAGATCTGAGCCACGGTCATGGTCATAGTACCTGCTGTCACCACCAGGCTTTGGCTCTCAGCAAACGGAGTGGAACGGAGAGCTGTGGGTTCACAGTACAAGGTGGTGGATCTCATCTGTGAAGAAGTGAACACCAATGAACAGGGCTTTGGGAGCATTAGGTGAGGCGGCAGGTGTCAAGGGACTCCCCGAGGGGGCTGCATGATCTCTAGCGCCTGAAGCACCCAGGGGGAAGGCCCCAGGCCCAGCTCTCTGAGCCCCTCACCACCAAACCTCTGGAGCCTGTGGACTCTTGCTGGGGACCCCAAAGCAGTAAAACTCCACCCACCTAGCCAACATGTTTCAGACACTGCCAGGCCGCAGAAGAGGGACTAATGTCCATACATCCCACATTCCTGAGCCCCCTGAGGGTGCCCAATCTTCCTGAAGTCATTCAGATGAGGTTTCAGCCCCCCTTCCATGGCCTCATGCACCTAGCCCAGGAATTGCAAACTCAGAAGGCAGGCAGGTAATGTCAAGAGGCAAGTGGGCTGGGTGTGAGAGAATAGGGAGTGGTGCAGACTGTGGGAAAGTAGACAGAGCAGTTGCTAATTAGTGGCCAAGCAGAGATGTGGCCCACTGTTGGTCAACAATCTACCACACATGTCCCTTGCGGCCGTAAGAGGGCACTTTGTGACTGACCTGCCATAACCTAGGCCTTAAATACTTGAGGACCAACTGATGAAATTAGACCCATTCTAAGTCTTAGGAAAGTCTCATCCCCTATCTCCTGTTCCTCAGGCTCCCTGGCTTACAAATGAGAATGCTGAGGCTCAGAGAGAGAAAATGACTTGTCTAAGGTCACACAGGTAGTGTAGCAACAGATCAAGGACTTAAATTCTACTCATCTGAGCTGAAGATCTTTCTCTACCAACTCCCCTCATCCTCCTCTGAACAATTCTTCCTTTTCAAAAAATAAAATAAATATAAATATATTAAGAATGTACTATGGAAAGGATACGTACTCAATTCAGTACCGTAGCTACTACTGGGAAAGTCATAGAGCTTAGAGCTGGGAGACTGCCTTCATAGTCCAACTCTGCCCTAGGCAGCTGGGTGACCCTGGGCAAGCCCCTGCCCCTCTGGGGGCCTCTGTCTCCCGGGTCTGGTAAGCAGCCAGTTGACAGAGCCAGCCTCTAAACGCCTCTCAGTTCCAAAATTCTAGGCATTTGTGAGGTCTCTTTTCTGGCCAGCCCTCTGTGGCCTCAGATGAACATAAAATAGTAATAATAATAATAATGGGGAAGGCAAGTCCACACTAGCCAGGAAGGAACACTACAATTTTTAGTGAAATCTGACTCCTGGTTACTGGAATTCAGAAGGAACGATGGTAATACTTGGGCAGTTTAACCACCATCCTACAGTTAAACAAAAACACATCTGGTTTAACTTGGTTTTCCTCATCTCCTCCCCCCACCCCCTACCCTCATCTCAAATTTTACCCCTTAATTTGAGAAGTCAAATTAAATGCAAACAATTGATTTCGTGCCACAGTGAGGTTGAGAATTTCAGCATGGAAAATTTTAAGCATGTAGTTTTTCTGGGAGTAATTATGAAATGTTGCGGGGAGGTGGAAAAATATGGAGATTATTACCGAACGTTCTTTGGACATTGAGCATCCTATAAAAATTGTTGAGAGCCCCTAACACTCAGAGAGGCAAAGTAACTTGCCTCAGATCACACAGCTAGAATTGGAACCCAAGATGCTGACCCCAAAGCCAGCATTTTCCCTGCTGTAACCTAAACAGGGCCTTCCCTCTGGCCTTTATGATCACCTGTGTGATGAAGGACAAGGTTGCCGGTGCTGCCCCACAAGGAATATTAACTTTTCAATAACAATCATCACCCCAATGCTGAAAAACCATTTATGATCTAGCTGGCCCCTCATAGCAACACTGCAAAGTACATATATTATTAACCCACATTCCATACGATTTCCTCATGTGAGAGCTCTGAAAAGGAAAGGGACTTGTCCAGAGTCACACAGCAGTGCTGGGAATGAACCTCCAATCTACTGCCCCCAGCTGCCCTCTAAAAGTGAGGACATCTCTAGAAGGAAAAAAAAAAACAAAAACAAAAACAAAAAAACACAAACATTCCGCATAGCCTCCCTGCAGCCAGTGCTGGGGAGCTGAGTCAGCATTCCTGTGGCCACGTGGAGATTTCTGAGCACTGGTTCTCAGCCCAACATGCTTACCCCGCAATGTTCTTTTCAAGCTCTGGAGTTTGTATTAATAATTCCAGTTTCTATTTGAAGGTGAGAGGTCCAGGCTATGCTGCTGGATTCTACCCCTGGATTAAGAGGGCCTCATCCCCAGAGATGGGTACAACACAGACATCACCTGGCTTGGAATTCTAGATACCTGGGCTCCATTCAGCCGCAGCTCCCCAGCCAGAGTGTGTGTCCTTGGACAAGTTGTTTCTCCTCTCCAAGACCTGCTTCTTCAGTGGTAGAGTTAGGACTACATTTAGCTTGCAGGGAATGTTGGATATGTAAGCCATAGAACAGGCAAGGCTGGAGTTTGGGTTCGCCCCATTTCCAAGCTGGGACACATCGAGGCACAAGAACAGGCAGAGGGCACAGGTCCTGCAGAGATAATAGCCTCAGGCCCGTTCCCAGCACCATTCCAGGCTCCTGCCCAAGGCTGTTTTTAGCATCTGAGTGTGGGCAAGAAGGGCACCGGGCCACCCTACACTGCAGCCCACCAGGGAATGGGCAGAGCCTTGAAGAAGGTGGAGGATGGGTTTTCAGAGCTCAGGAGCAGTGACATAACAGTAAACCCCGTCTCAGCATTGCATTTTCTGCCAAATCAGAGCTGATGATAGCCAATATTTTCTTAATCACAGGCACCGGCTAAACACTTGGTATGCATTAATGTAGACCTCACCACTGGTAGGTACTGTTCATTGATCTCCTCAGCCTTAAAGGAGAAGACTGAGGCACGACAGGGAACAGAACTCATGTTAGGCCCCACGGCAAGGTTGCCTCATCTATTAGTGAGGACCAGATATTGGCCGATTGATTTTATATACATTATTGCATTTAATCTCTTTCTTTGTGAATTGCTTGGTTCCAAGTCTAAAATGTCTGCTTCAGAGCCTGCAAAAGGTTTGTTATGCAAATGTCTAAATGTCCACTAAAGGAAGAGGGCTTTTTGTCTGCTCGATTTACTGCTGTAATCTCAGCAGGAGAACACGGCTGTTAAATTTTGTTTCTGGCCTCGGGTCAGTTTTATTCCTCATAATAGTCTCACCAGAGAAGTATTCTCCCCATGTTACAAATGGGGCCACCGATACAGACACCCAAGCCTGTCTCAGTCCAGGGTCTGTGGAGTTGGGAAGCAGTATCGAGGGGCCTCTTTTACTCAGGGAATTCAGAGGCATAGAGTTCAGGAAGAACAAGGAAGGCAAAGGATCAAGGGCAGGGGCATGGAGTAGAGTGGGTGGGATGGGAACAATACAGGTAGAACAGACTTCAAATTTGAAGAGGACAGTTCTGGAAGGTGGCAGGAGGCGGGGCTGAGCCCTGGATGAGCCAGAAGGAGGAATCAAGGTTCAACCCCTCAGCTCCTGGGCATTAGAGTGGAAGCAGAAGGTTAAAGTTTGTAGGGTTTGGAGTCTGGGTTCAAATCCTAGTCCCTACTTGGTTAACTTCTCTAAGCCTCACTCTCCCCATCTGTAAACAATATGATGCATGTGCGGCGCTGGAGAGGGTCTGGGACACGGGAGACCCTCAAAGTTGTGTCGCCTTCACTGGGGTGGGAACGAACCCCTGCCTCCCTGGGAAACCCCGCCCACCAGCGGAGTCTGAGCTTTTCCCAGGACCCAAAGGCCCTTCTCCGCCTGAGAATCACACCGTCTTTGGATCTCCAGGGTTCCTCTCCCCAGCCCTATTATGTGTTGAAATGGGTCAGAAAGACAGAAAGAGACAGTGTTGGGGCTTTCCTCAGCTTCCCCTCCTACCGTTGTTGCCTGTGCAACCCTTATTAAGACTGGGTACAGGAGCCAACCCTGAGCAACCCGCCCACCTGCACATATGCCCAGAGGTGGCTCGCATGTTCCCTAGGCTTCGGGGACTCCAGAACTTGGACCCATGGCTGCTGTGCCCACCTCCACTCGCAGACACCGACACGCCGAACATACACCCCTTTCTTCTTCCCCAGCGGTCCCCAGACCCGAGCGCCTCCCTCCCTCTACTGCTCCCAGCTCTGGCCTAAACTACTTCAGACCCCAAGGGGGCAGACCAACTCCCTCCCCTGGAAGCTGAGGCGAGATCTAGAGGTTATTAGGTGGAAGGTATGAGAGGGCACCACGCAGGGGCTGGGGTTGGCAGCCTAAGTCTATAGATCTCCAACCAAGGAGACACCATAGGGGCTTCTCAGTAACCCGGCACTGGGGGAAGGTGCCTGGACCGAGGGTGGAGGAGTCCCAGGCAATGGTCCGGGAGGCAGGAGAGCCCAAGACTGCATCCGCGGACCAAAGCACGGTTCTCTTAATTCGCGGGCTCTGCGGGAGCCACGTCCAACCTCCAACCGCCGCAGCGCGCCCGCCGGAAGCCTCGGATGCGCGCGAGTACCAGAGAAGGACAAGTGGCTGGAGATCCCGAACGGGCCGCTGTGGGCGGTGCGGGGGCGCAGAGGTCCCTGTTCTGCCATTTATGTCCAACCTCGCCGCTCTCCCAGGGCGAGTGGAGGATGTAGGAGGGGCTAGGGATCGATCAAGTTTTTGGGGTCCCGGGGAGCCGGGAACAGCGTCGAGTCCTTACCTGCACAGAGTGCGTGGGTTAGGGTATGTCCTGGCACAAGTGACGTGGGGTCGGTACGTTGGGCCTGAGGGCGCAAAGTGGCGGGAGCGCGACGCTGCCAGGGCCACCACCCCCGCGGGCTTATAAAGGCGGCCGCGGGGCTCGAGCGATGCCGAGGGAGCCCTCCCCCACCCCACCCCCGGCCCAGGCCCCGGCCCTCCCCGCCCCCATCCCGCCCCTGGCCCTCCCCGCCCCCGCCCCGCCCCCGGCCGGAGCCGGGCCGAGCCCGTCCAGCTGTTCTGAGGACGCAGCCAGGGCGCCCCCTGCCGGGCGCAGTCCCCCCCCTTAGCTCCTGCCCTGCGGGAGTCTCTGCTCTGTTTTCGGGAGTCGCTCTGTCCCTATCCATCTATGTCCACATGTTCCCCTCTCTGTCTCTGTCCACTTGTGTCTCTGACTCTCTTCCTTTGCCCCTCTCCTTTCCACTCCAGACCGGACCTGTAGCTCTTCCTCTCTTCTCCGCCCTTGAACTGTCGTCTCCTTGGCTAGGGTTGGTGAAAACCAAGCGAAATTAGGAAGGGTGGTTTCTGGAGGGGCGCGTCCCCTAGGCTGGAGATAGTCCCTCTTTTCTCCTTAGAGAGGGAAGGGGCCAGCCGGGATTCCTGCGACTGCACCCCAGCAAGAGCCCCAGGACATGCCTCTTGGGTGACCTGAGGAGGGAGCACACTTCCCAAGCAGTGGAGCCAGCCCAGGTTTAAGACTCCATTCTGGTGTCCTTGGGCAAATCATTCGTCCTCTGTGGACTCCCTGCCCCTTTACAAGCCGACAACATCCCCCCTGGCTTCCCTCACCACGTGGAGCCAGAGTCATATGAGCAGTGGTTGAAAAGTGCACAGGAAATTCTTAAAGTGTAGATAAATGGGGGAGGGAGGAAGAACAGGAGGGGACTGAGGCCAGAGCAGAGGGGTGAAGGGGTCAGCACCAGTAGAACCAACACCAACCCAGAATTCTCTCTTTTACCTACTCTATTCTGGCATCTTGGATCCATTATCTCCCAGCAACCCCATTTTAAGGAGGAGAAAACAAGAGTCCCAGAGAGCAGACATGTGTCTTGTCAGTATGAATGAAACCAGAACTGAGGCCTGCCACCAGAAACCAAGAAAGTCTTTGTATTTATCCCTTTTTCTAGCAATTAATATTGTTTCTTTATGTACAGGAATGATACAAAGTTTCCTTTTTTTTTTTTTTTTTTTTTTTTTTTTCATTTCTCTGAAGCTGGAAACGGGGAGAGACAGTCAGACAGACTCCCGCATGCGCCCGACCGGGATCCACCCGGCACGCCCACCAGGGGCGACGCTCTGCCCACCAGGGGGCGATGCTCTGCCCATCCTGGGCGTCGCCATGTTGCGACCAGAGCCACTCTAGCGCCTGAGGCAGAGGCCACAGAGCCATCCCCAGCGCCCGGGCCATCTTTGCTCCAATGGAGCCTTGGCTGCGGGAGGGGAAGAGAGAGACAGAGAGGAAAGCGCGGCGGAGGGGTGGAGAAGCAAATGGGCGCTTCTCCTGTGTGCCCTGGCCGGGAATCGAACCCGGGTCCTCCGCACGCTAGGCCGACGCTCTACCGCTGAGCCAACCGGCCAGGGCCACAAAGTTTCCTTTTTAGCATACGCTTGTATTTTTAAAAAGTGAATCAAAACATTGAGTAGATATTTACTTATATATATTTAATGTTAGGTTATTATGACAAAAAACCATGGAGGTGGTAAATGAATGAAGTTTAGAAAATACAACATCTTTGCCTAAGAAATTGCAGGTGAAAGCCTCCAGAGCCCCAAACCTGGGAGGGACTCTATAATTGCTCACAAACACCAAGGAAGGATTTAGGGATACCAGAAGGCTTGAGATGATGTCATCATCAGTGAGCCAGGGGCAAATCCCCAGGCATGAAAAACCTGCCTGTCACAGCCTAGATGAGGCTGAGAGGCTGAGCCAGCAGGGAGTTGGGGGAACCCAATCCCACCTCTTATGGGCCGCTGGACCTGCTCCTGACTTCTGATCTCCCAAATCTATGAGGGATAGGCCATAGATTGTGCCACATGGCCAGCATTGGGTTCCCTGTGTCAAGGTGATTTTTCTGCTAAGGTCCTCCCACCCCACCTTGTGAGTCCAGGGATTGGTTATCAACTAGAGCAGTGGTAGTCAACCTGGTCCCTACCGCCCACTAGTGGGCGTTCCAGCTTTCATGGTGGGTGGTAGCAGAGCAACCAAAGTATGAATAAAAAGATAGATTTAACTATAGTAAGTTGTTTTATAAAGATTTATTCTGCCAAACAGTGAAAATTTGACATAAAGTACTTGGTAAGTAATTATTATTATATGCTTTAACTTGCTGTAACTCTGCTTTATAAATTTTATAAAGTAAAGTTACTTCCCTACTTTATAAATCACCATTACTGTGGAACCAGTGGGCGGTTAGAAAATTTTACTAACAGAGATACAGAAGTGGGCGGTAGGTATAAAAAGGTTGACTACCCCTGAACTAGAGGGACTGCTGCCTGCCCTGCCACCTTCTTCCCTCGCCCCCCCTACCCTGCTCCTGGGCTCCGCCTCCAAGGAGAATTCGTCTGAGGGGTCACCCAGCAGCCACTGCCCCTGCTCCCAAGGTACCACCCCTCCTGGTGACATCAAAACAGCAAGAAGGAGGAAAGGAGGCCGGGACCAGAAACGAGGAGCCCCGACTTGCAGCTGTACCCTAACTTCCTGGCTGAGCTGAGCAAGGCACTCTCCCTATGTAGGCTTGGATTCCCTCCGGCTGGTTTAACTGGACAATCTCTATAAATTCCACCCAGATCCCAGGATTCCCGGACCACTCATCTGGTAGAAAGCAGTTCATTGCATTAGATTTCTCTGTGTCTGTACTGTACATACCTTTTCTCTGGGATTCTGATGACTTTTTTTTTTTTTTTTTTTTTACAGAGACAGAGAGTCAGAGAGAGGGCTAGATAGGGACAGACAGACAGGAACGGAGAGATGAGAAGCATTGACCCTCAGTTTTTCGTTGCGGCACCTTAGTTGTTCATTGATTGATTTCTCATATGTGCCTTGGCCGAGGGGCTACAGCAGACCGAGTGACCCCTTGCTCAAGCCAGCGACCTTGGGTCCGAGCTGGTGTGCCTTGCTCAAACCAGATGAGCCCGCGCTCAAGCTGGCGACCTCAAGGTCTCGAACCTGGGTCTTCCGCATTCCAGTTCGACGCTCTATCCACTGCGCCACCGCCTGGTCAGGCCTGATGACTTATTAAAAAAATAATAATAATAAGCAAATTGGACTACTTGACCTCCAAGTTCCCTTTTGCTCTAAGAGCTGATGACCTCACTTGGTTCTCACAACAGTTTTGTAAGGTGGACAGGGCAGGCATTTATAATCCCCATGAGAATGAGGAAACCAGAGGCCAGAGATGTTTGTTACCTAAAGGGCAGGGTCAGAGCTGGGACCTTTTTCTATTCATTCATTTATTCCATGTTTATTAAATGTCCCCTGCCTTGATCAAGGCCTGAAGTTCACCAGGACTTAGAAGCTAAGTTAGAGGTGAGAAGGCCAGGAGCCTAAGAGTTTTAATTCTTGTTTCCACTGACTCCTGGGGAGCCTTCTGCAATGAGAAATGCTGAAATGGTGAGCACAGGGGGGACCAGGCCCTCGGCGGCGAGGGATAACGGAGAAAAGGAGGAGAGAGAATAAGAAATCTCTGAGGCCTGAGTACAAAGAGCAGCAAGGAGTCATTTTGCAGGGTGGGGAGTTGGAGGTGGAGGATGATTGCCTGAAATTTAGGTGGATATTTAAGGAGGAGGGGTCTGGAAACCACTTTATCTGTTTTAACCCTTGGATTGGAAGGATCATTTTACCTCAATCCCAGGCATAATTAAAAATTCAGCTTTTAACTCCCTGAGCCACTTCCAGCTCCCCCTTCAACTCAATGACAAGTGAGGCCTTGGCCTAAGTGCTTTGTATGTGTTAACCCATCTAACCCTCACAACAGCACTACAGACTAGGGACTTTCGTTCCCATTTTACAGATGAGGATACTGAGGTGTGTACAGCTGTCATGGCAGAAGTGTTCACCAGCCTGACGCAAAGCTCTTTACAGGTGAGATTGCATTTGCTCCTTTCTGTTACACCGAAGCAGCATCATGAATGTCATTCTCACTTCTCTTTTTCTTCTTCTTTTTCTAAGTGAGAGGAGAGGAGATAGAGAAACAGACTCCCACATGCGCCCCAACCGGGATCCATCTGGCAACCCCCATCTGTGGTCAATGCTCTGCCTATCTGAAGCCATACTGGCAACTGAGCTATTTTTAGCAGCTGAGGCAGGAGGCTCCATTGAGCCATCCTCAGTGCCCGGGGCAATGCGCTCAAGTCAATCTAGCAATGGCTGTGGGAGGCAAAGAGAGAGAGAGAGAGAGAGAGAGAGAAGAGGAGAGGAGAGGAGAGGAGAGGAGAGGAGAGGAGAAGAGAAGAGAAGAGAAGAGAAGAGAAGAGAAGAGAAGAGAAGAGAAGAGAAGAGAAGAGAAGAGAAGAGAAGAGAAGAGAAGAGAAGAGAAGAGAAAGGGGAAGGGGAAGGGGAAGGGGAGGGGTGGAGAAGCAGATAGTCACAGATTGCCCAGTCAGGGAATTGAACCCGGGACATCCACACACTGGGCCAATGCTCTACCACTAAGCCAACCAACTAGGAGCCTTTTCAAGTGAGGATGCTGTCAGCTCAGAGAGGCTTAACAACCTTATTCATTCAGCAATATTTATTGAGTGCCTGCTCTGTGCCAGGGACTGTTTTAGAAACTGGGCACACAAGTGAACAGATCAAAGATTTCTGTCCTCATGGAACAGACATGATTGTTAGGGCAGATGTATCACAAACAATAAACATTTGAAATACGTAAATTATATACTAAGTTAGAAGGTGATAAGGGAATGGATAAAGAGCTAGAGCAGATGATACAAGAGGGAACCGGAGTGCCAAGGGGGCAGGTTGGGGCACTAACTAGGGTATTCAGGTGAGAAGATGAGATTGGAGCAAAGATCTTGGTCACGAGAGAGCCTTCCTGAGGCCACCCAGAGAGTCAGGGAAGAACTCAGGCTGCCCGTGTCTGAGGCCTGGGCTTTTGAGTTGTGTATACATGACCTCCCTGGAACAGCTCTACCACTAAGCCTCATCTCAACCCTGGCTTCAGCCCCAGTCCTCTGTTTCCCGTCTTAATCCTGTCCCAGCCCCTGTCCCTATCCCATCTTGAGCCTAGCCCTTGCTGCAGCCCTCATCTTCTCTCTCTTAGTCCTCTCTCTCAGACAGACTGACCCAAAGTGTGCTGTCACACCTACGGCCCGGCCTCAGTCCAGGCTCTGCCCGCAGTCAGCCCTGTGCTCAGAACCCTAAGAACTGGCCAGCCCCTGGCCCAGAGGGCATCCTCCAGCCCCAACGGCCATTAAAGGAGGCCCTCCACACCAAGGTCTGGGGAACTTGCCATGTGAGAAAACCCCATTGTCCAGGGAACAATGTCCCCATTTTGTCCTTTATTTCTAAAGGGACTTGTGAGCAGGCTCCAAGCTCCAAAGAGGGAGCATGTTGCTTCCTATTCTCAGTCCTGGAGAAGGCTATGGGCCAAGTGGAAGGGTCAAGCTGGGGGCTGGATTCCAGAAGCCAGAGCAGATTCGGGCAGGTCCAGCCGTAGCAGTCCGGTGGTATTTCCAGAATGGAGGCAGGAATGAAGCCATCCCTAATAAGCAGGAAAAGAGCTCATCTATACCAAAGATGGTAGAGAGAAGATCTCCACTCCCCCCACTCTCATCACACACACACAGGGCTTGCATTATAAAGTCTTCCTGAAGATTCCTCCACCCTCCTGCTTATGTGTCAGCCTGTCCACCCACCTCCCTGTCTCGGAGAGACACATCTGAGACGGGCCTTGGAGATGCCCCGCCTGGGGGCTGTACCACTTTAGCATCCTACTTCCTGTTAGGGTACACATCCAGGGACCTGCGGATGCTTTAAGGTTTGTGCAAGGGTGGACTGATATATATGAGCCAGATTGGGGATTACATTAGCAATATTCTTAAAGGCTGAGTGGGTGTCTATTTGCTTCCAGTCAAATACGCAGAGACCTTGCTACATCTTTGTGTCCAGGACATGACTTGTCTCCCGACAGCCAGCCTTGGGCTCAGTGCATCCCCCTGATCTCAGCTTAATGGATGGCCTTGACCTTGGCATGGCAAAGCCATAGCAGGGGTGGAAAGATATCCCTAAGTGGCCTCTTGTTCACAGTCTGAACAAGAGCATGAGACTTGGAGTTGAGTCTCCTTGTCAGACGAAGAATGCTTACTGGGCTGCGCTGCTCTGTCACCCACCTCCTGGCCTCTGCTTACACTCAGCATAGCTTAGCAGAGATTCAGCTCTTTGGCTGAAACCCTGGCTTCATTTACCATCAACTTGGATGTCACGGGCCTCTCTTGGCAAAGCCCCAGCTCTTCCATCTCTCCTTTCACGCAGGTCCATCAAAGGCATCACGTCTCTTTCTTGTCGGAACTTACTAATGACTAAAAGAAATGGCCAAGTCTTCCAAAATCCTGAAAATTTCCCACAAGGCTTCTAAAAGGCAGCCTGGCAGGAACCTGGTTTAAATTCCGAGACTGAGCAGACTCCGATGTAACTGACCCCTTCATCACCAGCTATTTTGGACTTGCCCACTTTCCAGCCAGGAGCCTGGGGTCCAGCCATGCTCCACCATCCGCAGCCCCACCTGCATTGCAGGGTCTATTACTCGCAACATCCCACTTCTGGTCCCAGTTTCTTTATCAGTCAGCAACTTGTAAGTCACAGAAAATCCAACTTCACAAACTATTTTGGAAAATAAAGGAAATGGGAATGGTTAAGAAATGGAAAAGTATACATGCAGGAGAGGCTTTTTCTAGTGGCCCAGTGATGTGATTAGGACATGGCTCCTCTCTCTCCGCTTCTTAGCTCCTCCTCCTCCCTCTTGGCCCCAATCTCACCTAGGTGGAGATTCCCAGGTGACATAAGGAAGTCACCTATAACATACCAAACACGCGGAAACTATTTCCTCAAACACAAGTATTGAAGTGGAGTGTCATAGACCAAACCTCCCTCATGGGATCCCTAAACCAGTCGCCCCAGTGATTGACTTAAGCCAATCCAGGAGCCCACCAGTAGAGACAGGATGGGGTCCAACGGCCCCAGTCTGTCCAAAAAAGAGAAGAGGGGAGAGGGAGCTGGGAAGACAATTCACAAATGTTCCCCACCTAGAGGCTTTAAGATGGGCGAGTACCCACACTCTTGGGTTTATAAGCTTTATGCTTGCCAAAGCATTTTGAAATAAATAATAATAAAAATAATTTATACGTGTAAAGTACAATGTTTTTATTTATTGAGAGGGAGAAAGAGAGAGAGATAGAGGAAAGGAGAGAGAGAGATAAGAAGCATCAACTCGTATTGTGTCACTTTAGTTGGTCATTGATTGCTTCTCACACATGCCTTGACCGATGGGGCTACAGCCGAGCCAGTGACCCCTTGCTCAAGCCAGTGACCATGGGACCATGTTGATAATTCCAGACTCAAGCCAGCAACCCTGTGCTCAAGCTGGTGAGCTGCACTGAAGCCGGTGACCTCGAGGTTATGAACATGGGACCTCAGCATCCCAGGTCGACACTCTATCCACTGCGCCACAACCGGTCAGGCACAATGTTTTTAAATATATAAATCACCTACGTTCGTGCAAGAAAGCTTAAATGCAAAAAGAAAAAGTAAAATACCCTGTAATCGTATCACATAGAGATAGCCTACTGAACACCTTGGTATTTATCTTTCCAGATTTCAAAAGAAAACAGACTCTACAAGAATGGGATACATATTGAAGGCCCCTGCTTTTCTCAATAGATAAACATTTTCCCCAACCTTGTCTCATTTTCTCCTCTGGGTAGGGGCTATTATGATCCCATTTTGCAGATAATGAAACAGAGACTTGGGGATCAAGTCAAGAGCCAGCAGCCAGAACACAACCTGCAGCCCAGGCCCCGAACCCTGATGCCTCCGAGTCTCCATGTGAGGAGGGAGGAGGTGCTGCTGCTCATACACCAAGTGCCCAGCAAGTACTGCTGGAAGGGAAGGTAGGAGTGGCCATATGCCACACCTCCAGGACGGTCCCTTCCCTTTCCAGCTTCTTGCTAGGTGGTTCTAGAGGTTTCTGGGCACTCAAAGAAAGGAAGATCAATGGGTTTAATGTTTACCACCCCAAAGTGCAGTGTCATGGAAACCCAGGGACTCTGGACTCTCCCACTCCCTCTGGAGGTAGGCGGGGGTGCTCAGGGAAGGATGGGCAGAGGGCAAACACTCTACCTGAGCTGTCAGTCTTCTGTGTGGGTGCAGGATGGGAGTGGTCATGTGACGGGTGGGCTCAGGCCAGCAGTCTCAACCAAAAATGCTGTAGTAATGGAAGTGGCCCACACTCTGAAGTCAGACTGCCAAGGTTCAAATCTGGCTCTGCCTGCTGTGTGATCTTGAGCAGGTGAGCCCATGTGTGCCTCATTTTCTTCGGCTATGAAATTAGAATCATAATACCTACCATGTAGAGTTGTTGAAAGGTTCGATAAGATAATCCATATAAATCCATATAAAGAGTACATGACACAGAGTAAGCATCCAATAGATATCAGCTATTGCTATTATTATTTTATTAGCTATCTGCATTAATGAGTATTCTAGTTGTAGGTAATAGAAAACACCCCGGCCGACCTAACAGAAAAGAGTAATTTATTAAAAAGAGATCTTCCCATGACAGCCAAAGGCAGGGAGATTGTCCAGAGAGCCTGAACAATTTGGGATTTGATCAGTGACCAATCCAGACCATTTTCTGTCTCTAAGTGTCCATTCTCTGCACCTGCTTAATTCTCTTTTCCTTGAAGACCCACTTTCTCCTCTTCCCAGTCTATGCAACGGGACCTGGCCTCCCCAGGCCTGCCCAGCAAGTGCATTAAGGCATTGCGGCTCCAGGGCCCAGGAAAGGCCATTGGATTGGTGTAGTTGAGTCACATGCCCACTCCCTGTCCAATCAACTATGGATGGGGGCGGGGTCACGCAGTGCTAACATGGCAGCTCCAGAGAAAGAGTTGTGAATAGGACTGAATGCCCCCAGATGGTGAAATTCCATTATCCCACTTCTTTTTGTCATAAACCACTTTGACTCCTTTAGTTCTCACACTGAGAGGACACTCTCTCATCTTCACCACACTTACTTGAAGGGCCTGAAGCTGTTTCACGCACTGGTTGAGATAACCATCACAGCACACACACCCCTTCACACAAACACCCATCTAGATCAGCTGATTGGGTCGGGTTCAGCCAATCCCTGTACTTGCCTCCTCACTCCACAATCAGAATCGGACTAAGAAGAGCTTGAGAGGAGAGCAATTTTGACCAAGAGAGATGAAGGGTCAGATTCTTGTGAGTACTGGGGTCATGTGGAGCCACGTGGAACCTCAGGAAGTCGAGCACACCTAGGGAGAGAGAGGAAAAGAGAGCAGTTACTCAGAGAAACCGAGGTAAGAGCGGCCTACAGCCCAAGACCCTGAGCAAGTAGCTCCATCCAGTCTCTGACACCCCAGTTCCCACTTCCAGCACCAGAGTTCCTGGCTGAGTTTAAGTTTCCTGGGCCCAGGGAGCTACTGGGACTTTCTAGTGACAGCCTCACAATCTTGGCCCACACAAGTTTTTGTTTTGTGTTGAAGATACCTGTCCTAGGGAAACCCACTTCCTTATTTCTCCCTAATACCAGCGGCAAATAATCCAACTTCCTATTTCCTTCCGTCCTTTATTCCTCCAACTTAAAGCCCATGAGCATATGTGCCTAGATCTTGCACTAGAATCACACCCATTTAAGGACACTTTTAAAGCTGGTTAACACCACAATGCCCTCCTTGTCCCAATATCATCTGATCTCCCCCAGGAGGGAAGAAACAGAAAGCAACTTGCCAAAAATGTCCTGTAGAAAAAATTATATGGCCACCAACTCCCCCGAGCGTGGGCCTTGCATTCCTGAGGGCAGTAGGGGAGGGTCCCCATGGCGCCGCAGAGTGTGTATGTGTGTGTGTGTGGGGGGGGGGGTTCTCCATGCCTGAGCTGGTCATGGAATGTCAAAGCAGAGCTGAAGTAGAAGCTTCAGGAAAATATTTTCTCCAAAGTACTACTCTCAGTGCTTCTGCCCTTAGTTAGATGCAGAAGCTGTTCATAAGCCAGGCAATGGTTCACTGTGTGGGAGGTGGATCAGAGTCTGACATGGTGCTACTTACAAAGATCTCTTTTCCCCACCATCTCCCCGCCATGCCTCAGAAGTTCAACCAAGACCTGGCTCCATCCTCTTCTCTCCTCCAGAAAAATCTTCAACATATTAAATTAGGTTGCATAATTAAATTACATATACACTAGTCCCTCCTCTGCAGGAGCATCTGGTAAAATTGAAATCTTATTTTCTTATCTGCAAAATGACAAGGTTGGACAAGGCATGGTCTTGGGCCCCGCCCTGCCCTGATGGACTAGGAATGAGGTGCCTCCTAGCTATTGTGTGTTATGATAATGAATGGTAGATTATTTTATTTCTTATTCTCAGGCTGTTATACACCGATGTTTCCTGAGCTCTCCCTATCCTCAACAAACAGGGTCTATGTGGAGTAAACTCACATAATTGCTTGCTGAGAATCAGCTGATACCAGGCGACTGGACAGGTTCCTGCCTGGCTGGCTAAAAGGCTGATGTCAGACTGACAGCATAGCTGACAGGTGACACGTCAACATTCTGAGCCTGGGCTTAGTGACAGTCCCTAGGCTAGGCCAGGTCACCCTCCCACCCTACCTCTACCCTCTCTTAGCAACCAGTAGTTAGGCTAAAAAATATCCCCGGGCACCAGGAAAGTAGAAGAAACTTCCAAACCCATAAAACTTATGAACAAAAGTTCATTCCAACAACCTTATTCAGAATTTTGCAATCAGTAAATTTAAAATTCAGAAATATAAACTAGTTTTCTGTTAGCATACCTATTAGGTATGTTTTTGTACTTTGATGTTGTTATTATTATTATTTTTACAGTGACAGAGAGTCAGAGAGAGGGACATATAGGGACAGACAGGAATGGAGAGGGATGAGAAGCATCAATCATTAGTTTTTCATTGCGACACCTTAGTTGTTCATTGATTGCTTTCTCATACGTGCCTTGACCGTGGGCCTTCAGCAGACCGAGTAACCCCTTGCTCGAGCCAGCAACCTTGGGTCCAAGCTGGTGAGCTTTGCTCAAACCAGATGAGCCCACGCTCAAGCTGGCGACCTCGGGGTCTCGAACCTGGGTCCTCCACATCCCAGTCCAACGCTCTGTCCACTGCGCCACCACAAGACAGGCTGCTTTGACGTTATTTATATTTCAGATTACCTGGGAAGAGGTTGATAAGGGGCAACATATGCTCTGGTATCTAAATGTCTACAATGGGCTCTGGTGCTAGGAGTTAAGTCCCAAGTCATCACCTCTCTCTCTCTCAGGATAGAGAGCCTTGTTGTTTTCTGATCACTGTCCCTTAAAACTTCTTAAGTCATTAGTTGCAAAATCACACTCGATTCATCCACTGTTAAGTCCAAGTGGGTCTAATCTCTGGGGTATTTTGGACACAGTTGGGACGGGGACTCCATAGACAGTGCCGTGTCTGTGGCGCTGGGTTGGGGGCGTGTGTTTCCTCTTGCTTTGCTCTAGATAGTTGTCACATGTCTGCTGGTCACCATCTGCACTTTTTCTTGGTTGATTCCCTTCTTCGGGTGGGTGCACTTTTTCTTTTTTTCAAAACTCCCAATAGATTTATTTTAGAACTAAGTCACTTGTAAATGGAAAACCAATCTCATTTGCCATAAATAGAATGAAACCATGACTGTAAATGAATTCGAGCTTGATCTGTTGCGTGCCAAGGGCTTTTAGCAAGTGGTAGGGAAGTGTTGAAACTATGCTGGCCCAGATTGATTGAAATAAAATTGAAAAAGGAAAAAGCCTTCACCATGTGTAATTTGAGGTTAAGGCCACTTCTGGGTTCTATGAAGCTGTGTGCTCCCTTGAGGAGAGAGATGGGTCAATGTCCTTTGTTACCCACTAAACACCTAGCAGAATGTCTTAGATATATTGAGTGTTCAGTAAGTACTTCCTTCATGTCGGGTGCCCTGTGCCAGGGCTGAGACAGACGCCCAGGGGGCCAGATCCTCCCACAGACCTCTGATTTGGTGGTGGTTGGGGGAGCCAGTGATTAAGAGTGGGTGCTAAGCTTCACTGTCTTGAAATGCTGGGGTCTTAAAAGCAAGGTGAGATTAGGGTGAAAAGTGCCCTACTTGCCTCCCCTTAGCCTGACCCAGAGGGCGCTAGAGAGCAGGGAAGAGGGGATCTCTGGGAAAACAACAACCCAATACAATCCATGAATTGGCCTATTGATATTTGTAATTCTAAAAGAACAATAATTTGTTGCTACTCCCCCCCCCCCCCCGCCCCACTGTGGCCCTCAGCCAGGGTTTGCCTTCTCTCTGTTTTCAGCATTTAGTGTTAATTACCTTTTGCAGCCAATTGCCAAGTGGTCAAATGGGATACAATTGTTTTCCCAGCTTGAGAATTTATCCTTCCCCACAAGAATGGGAGATGCTTTGGAAACTGAAGTTCAACTTTGGCAATTATATCAGCATCAGTTTCCATTTTTCAAATTCCTGACACCTGGGGACTTCAGAACCCACCTTGACCTCTTTGTTCTGATTCCTTGTTCCTGTCTGGCCCATTGTGGAAAGGACGCAGGCTGAAGGGTTGGGCAGCCAGGTTGGAACCTTGACCCTACCACTTGCTGCCTGTGTGCCCTTAGGCAAAAGTACTCCCCTCTCTGAACCTCAAATGGTAATTCATTTACTCAAGTCTATCTAGTAATTAAATTCTCACAATAGGCATAAAAGCCTAACAGTCCCTTGCACATAGTAGGTACTCAAAAAAGTTCACCTTCCATTTCCTTTTTGTCGCAGCACCTGGATTTTCCCAATGGAAGAAAAGGCCGCTATTTTTAATTTGGCGCTGACTGTGAGGCAGCCAGGAGGTGGATGAGAGTGGGTGGGACAAGTGTCACCTCCATGTCCCCCAAGCTGCAGGTGCTGGGCCAGCCTCCATGGAGAGTTCTGGATTACTAAGTACCTACTGTGTGCCAGGACCACACATGTGAGCAGGGGAGCTGTCACCAGGGGAGCTGCCACCAGGATAATTTTGTGCTCTCAGGAAACAGATTCTTGGCTTCATCTTTGCTGGCTCTGTCTTCCATACGAGGTGCACAATTGCATCCAGAACACAAATGCTCTGAGAAGATGGAGCATTTCTAACCACCACCACCCCCACTTCGCAGCACACACACACCAGCTGGAAGTTTTCCCGGAAGCAGCAGGTGTCCAGCCCCTCCCCACCTCACCCCACTGTCTGGCCGTAACTAGTCCCTTTACCTCACAGAACCTCAGCTTCTTCAACTCAGAAGTGGAGCTACAGTACCCAGCTCTTCCCCACCGCTCAGCCCGGTCCCCTCTGGGAGTCCTGTCTCACTAGCATTGCTTTCATCCCTGGCTCACAAACCTGAGTGTCCTCCTTGGTCTTCCTCCCTACATCCAGACCACCTCCAAGTCCTGAATTTCTAAATTTCTGAAACTCCCCTCCATCACCACCACCACCATCCTGCTCCAGGCCACCAGTTCCTCACCAGGAGGACTACATGGCCTGTGATCTCAGGATGTGATACTGCTCTCTCTTCTAAGGCAAACCTGATCATATCATGCTCCTGCCCCACCCCTGCTGAAGAGCTGTCCAATGCTCCTCCTTACTCTTGTACTAAAGACCTGATTTCTAACCATGGCTGACTGGGCCTTGCAAGTTCTAATTCTCACCATCTTCAGCCACACCTATTCCTTTCCTGTAGCTACCTGGGCTTTCATTTCATTACTAAATGCACCATGCTCTCTTCTGCCACAGGGCACTTGCACATCCTATTTCTTCTGCCTAGAAAACCCTCCTCTACTCCCTAGAAGTCTTATCTCATTCTATTCTATTTACTCAGTTTTCAGCTAAAAGGTCACCTCCTCTCAGATGCCCTCCAGGATCATCAGTCCAGAAAGAGTCAGGGCCTTCATTATACCCTCTCTGAGCACTGGATATATCTTCTTAACCTTATTCTAGTATGGTCATTTGACAAACACCCATCTTCCCCTCTTGACCATAACCTTCATGCAGGCAAAGACAGTGGCTGTTTCTTTTTTTATTTATTGATTTTTTAGAGAGAGAGGAGTGAGAGAGAGAGACAGAGAGAGAGAAGGGGGAGGAGCAGGAAGCTTTGACTCCCATATGTGCCTTGACTGGGCAAGCCCAAGGTTTCGAACCGGCGACCTCAGTGTTCCAGGTCGACGCTTTATCCCACTGCGCCACCACAGGTCAGGCCTGACAGTGGCTGTTTCTAATCACAGTTTCCCCAGGGCTTAGCCCTGGCCCACAGTTGATATTCAATGCCATTTGTTGAGTGAATGATTCATTGAAGGTTGTTTTGAGAATCAAATAAGAAAGAAAGAGGAAATGGAGAGAGAATCAATGTTTGTAGGTGTCCACGTGGTGCCATGTGCTTCAGATATGTTGTTCTAACTAATTTTCACAAATAACACATTTTACGCTTGAGGAAACTGAGATGCAGAGATATGTATCCTGCCCTCAGTACACAGCTGATAAGTGGCAGAGTTTAGGAGAAGAGCAGGTTTGTTTAGCTCCAGAGGTCATGATCTCCCCCCTTACCCATTACCCATTCTGCCTCCAAGTTAAAAAAAATGAAAGGAATGTGTTTTGGAAATTATTAAGTTGAAATAAATATTAGTACTTTATGATCATAAAGAGCTTCATTACCAAAAAATAATAGATGTAGAAGGAGGTAGGAGAGTGGCTGAAAAGAGAAATTTTAGGCCCTGGCCAGTTGGCTCAGTGGTAGAGCGTCGGCCTGGCGTGCAGAAGTCCCGGGTTCGATTCCCAGCCAGGGCACACAGGAGAAGCGCCCATCTGCTTCTCCACCACTCCCCCTCTCCTTCCCCTCTGTCTCTCTCTTCCGCTCCCGCAGCCGAGGCTCCACTAGAGCAAAGATGGCCCGGGCACTGGGGATGGCTCCTCAGCCTCTGCCCCAGGCGCTAGAGTGGCTCTGGTCGCAACAGAGCGATGCCCCCCGGAGGGGCAGAGCATTGCCCCCTGGTAGGCAGAGCGTCGCCCCCTGGTGGGCGTGCCGGGTGGATCCCGGTCGGGCGCATGCGGGAGTCTGTCTGTCTCTCCCCGTTTCTGGCTTCAGAAAAATACAGAAAAAAATAATAATAAAAATAAATAAATAAATAAATAAATAAATAAATAAATAAATAGAAATTTTCAGGGGCAATGAATATGTTCTATGTCTTGTTTGGGTTGGTGGTGACACAAATGTATGTATTTTTTATAATTCATTGAAATGTACACCTAAGCTCTGTGAATTTCACCATGTTTAAATTTTAGCTCCATTTCAAAAACAGCATTAGTGGTACAGTTGCAGAAATTTGAATATGTCTACATCATATAATATTATTGTATCAGTGTTAAATTCTTGAGTGTCAGCCCTGGCTGGTTTGCTCAGTGGATAGAGCATCGGTCCAACATGCGGAATTCCTGGATGGTCAGGGCACACATGAGAAGCAACCAGCTTCTCTCCCCCTCCTTCTCTCTCTCCCTCTCCTCCTTCTCTCTCTATTCCTCTCTTGTAGCCAGTGACTTGATTGGTTCAAGCATTGGCCTCAGAGGAGGGTTGCCAGGTGGATCCCGGTTGGAGCACATGTGGAAGTCTGTCTGTCTATCTCCTCACCTCTCACTTAAAAAAAAAAACAACAAAACTCTGCCTGACCAGCCGGTGTTGCAAGGGACAGAATGTTGGACTGGGATGCAGAGGGCCCAGGTTTGAAACCCCAAGGTCACTGGCTTGAGCACAGGCTCATCAACTTGAGCATAGGGTTGCTGGCTTGAGCATGGGATCATAGACATGACCCCATGGTTACTAGCTTGAGCCCAAAGGTTACTGACTTGAGCCCAAGGTCGCTGGCTTGAGCAAGGGGTCACTGGCTCGGCTTGAGCCCCCAGTCAAGGTACCTACAATGAGCAGTCAAAGAACAACTAAAGTGAAGCAATTATGAGTCAATACTTCTCGCTCTCTCTCCTCCCTTTCTCTCTCTCTCTCTCAAAAATCCATTTTAAAAATTAGAGTGGAGATAAATGAAGTAGAGAATACAAGAACATGAGTGAATGAATGAAACCAAAAATTGATTCTATGTCAAAAGGTTAATAAACCTTTAGCTAGACTAACCAAGAAAAAATGAGAAAAGACTCAAATTACTAATATCAGAAATGAAAGTGAGGACATTACTACCACCCTTATAGAAATAAAAAGGATTGTAGGAGAATAGTATGAAAATTGTTTACCAACAAATTAGATAACATAGCTAAAATGGACAAATTCCTAGAAAGACATAAACTGTCAAAACGGAATCAAAAGGAGACAAAAAATCTGAGTAGATATGTAACTAGTAAAGAGATTGAATCAGTAATCATTATATTTCCAACAAAGAAAATCCCAGTACTAGTTGGTTTTACTGGTGAATCCTAGCAACTATTTAAGGAAGAATTAACACCAGTCCTTCCAAAATTCTTTAAAAAAATAGAGGAGGGAACAGTTCTCAATTCATTCTATGAGGCCAAAACCAGACAAAGACATTATAAGAAAACTACAGGCCAATCAATATCCCTTTAGAACATACATGCAAAAGTCTTAGTAAATACTAGCAAAGCAAATACAAACCAAATACACCATGAACAAGTGGGACTTATACAAGGAATACAGAACTGAATTAGCATAAGAAAAGCAATCTATGTCATACATCATATTAATACAATGAAGGAACAAAACTGAATGATCATCTCAACTGATGAAATAAAAGAAACATTTGAAAAGACCAAATATCCTTTCTTGATAAAAACAATCAACAAACTAGAAAAATAAGGGAATTTTTTTTCAAGCTGACAAAGATTTTTCATCTACAAAAAACCCACAGGTCACATCATACTGGTGATGTTTTCACCCTAAGGTCAAGAAACAAGACAAGAATGTCTTCTCTCGCCACTTTGACATTTTACTGAGGGTTCTAGTCACAGCAATTCAGTAAGAATCAGAAACAAAAGGTGTGCATATTGGAAAAGAAGAAGTAAAACTATCTCAATTCTCAAGTGACATGATCTTATATACAGTAATTTCCAAGGAATCCACTAAAAAACTATTAGAACTAATAAGTTCTGCAAGATTAAAGGATACAAAATCAATTCACCAAAATATATTATAGTTCTCTTCACTAAGCAATAAGCAATCCAAAACTGAAACGAATAAAATGATTTTATTTATATTATCATCAAACAGACTAAAATACTTGGGAATGAATTTAACCAGGGAGATATAAAACTTGTACACTAAAAACTCTAAAACATTGTTGAAAGAAGTTAAAGAACCCCTTAATAAATAAAAGATATCCCGTATTTATGTTTCATGTTCATGGATTGGAAGACAATATTTATAAGATAGTAATACTTCCCAGATTGATTTACAGATTCAATATATTCCTATCAAAATTCCAACTGCTATTTTTGCAAATGGACTAGCTGATTCTAAAATTCATATAAAAACTAAAGGGACCCAAGATATCCAAAACAATCTTAAAAAAAGAAAATTGGAGGATTCACTATTTCTGATTTCAAAACCTACTACCAAATTATAGTACTCAAGACAATGTGGTGCCCACACAGAGATGGACATAGAGATCAATGGAATAAAGTTGAGACTCCATAAATAAGCTCATAAATCTATGGTCAACTGATTTTCTACAAGAATGCCCATACCATTAAAAGGGGAAAGTATAGTCTTTCAACAAATGGTGCTGGGATAACAATAGCCATAGACAAAAGGATGAACTTGAAACCTTATCTCACACCATATACAAAAACTAATGGAAAGTGGATTAAAAACCTAAAACTATAAAATCCCAGAAGAAAACATAGGGGTAAACCATCACGACCGTGGATTTGGCCATTGGTTCTTAGGTCTGACACCAAAAGCTCAAGCAATAAAGTAAAAAAAAATAGGTAAATTGGACCTCATAAACATTAAACACTTATGTGCATCAAAAGACAATCAAGAAAGTAAAAAGACACCCCACAGAATGGGAGAAAATATTTGCAAGTTATATATCTCATAAAGGTCTAGAATCCAGAATGTAGAAAGAACTCTTACAATGCAACAATGAAATGACAATCCAATTTTAAAGTGGGCAAAGGTCTTGAATAGACATTTCTCTAAAAAGATAAATATACAAATGACCGATAAGCATATGAAATGATGCTTGACATCATTAGTCATTAGGAAAATGCAAATCAAAGCCACAATGACACACTACTTCAGACCCACTTAGTAAGGCTATAATTAAAGACAGACAATAACCCGTGTAAGGGTGTGAAGCAATTGGAACCCTCATACATGGCGGGTGGACATGTAAAATGGTGCAGCTGCTGTGGAAAACTGTTTGGCAGTTCCTCAAAAACAAATTAAACATAGAATTCCATACAACCCAGCAATTCCACTCCGAGGTTTATAACCAAGAGAATTGAAAACAAGTATTCAAACAAAAATTAGTACATCGATGTTCATAGCAGCATTATTCACCATGACCAAAAAGTGAAAACAGCCCAAACGTCCATCAGCTCATGAATGGATAAACAAATGTGGTTTATCCATGCAATGGAATAGTATTCAGCCATAAAAGAATGAGGTACTGATATAAGTTACAACATGGATTAATCTTGAAAATATTATACTAAGTGAAAGGCGCCAGACATTGAAAGCCACATATTATATGGTTCCATTTATATGAAATGCCCAGGTCAGCAAATCTATAGAGACAGAAAGCAAATTAGCGGTTGCCCAGGGCTGGGGGAATGGTAATGGGAGGGACTGTTTAATTGGTATGGGGGAAGCTTTTGGGGGTGATGAAAATGTTCTGGAACTATATAGCAGTGATAGTTGCCCAATATTATGAATTGACTGGAAGCCACTGAATTGTATACCTTAAAATGGTTAAAATGGTGAATTATATGTGAACTTTAACTTAATAATTTAAAAAAGAAATTAAATGCTGATATATGCTACAGCATGGATGGACTTTGAAAACATTATGCTAAGTGGAAGAAGCCAGTTACAAAGAACCATATATGGTATGATCCCATTTATACGGTTTATGCAGAATAGGCAAATCCATAGAGATAGAAAGTAGATTGGTAATTGCCTAGGGCTGGGATGGGGGTAGGAGGAAGTGAGGAGTAGCTACTAATGAGACTAGGTTTCTTTTTAGGGTAACAAAAATGTTCTAAAATCGATTATGATGATGCTTTTACAACTCTGAACACATGAGAAAAACATTGACATATACTTTAAATGGGTGAACTATAAGCCGCATGAACTATAATAGCCCAATAAATGTGTTATGAAAAATTCTTGAGTGTGATATGTATTCTGTCTATGTGGGAAAACATCTTGTTCTGAAGAAGCATAGACTGAAGTGTCATGATGTCTGCAACTTATTTTCAAGTGGTTCAGCAAAAAAAAAAGGATGTATTTACCTGGAGCTGTGCTGTCTGGCACAGTAGCCACTAGCAACATGTAGCTATTTATGCTAACTTTAAATTAATGGAAAATAAAATTTTAAATTTGGTTTCTAAGTTACACTAGCCACATTTTAAGTGCCCAGTAACCACATGTGGCTAGTGGCTACTGTGTTGGACAGTTGGCACACACATTTCTCTCATCACAGAAATTTCTATCGGCCAGGGCTGACTTATATAGAGAGAAAGCAAATGGGGAACATTAGCCCACGGTAAATTTAGTGAATCACGTATGCTTCTGTGTTATTCTTTCAACAGAGGGTAGTCACATACTCCCAATAGGCATTCCATGGGCCCAAACACCATTTGAATCCAAGTTCTTTAGAAATTTCCAGATACTTGACCCAACAGTCTCTTCTGTCTGTTAACAAATACAGGGTGGGGCAAAAAGTACATTTGCAGTTGTGCGTACGTGCAACACATTTGATTCCTGTATTATTTATGAATTATTGTATTATTTTCCATACGAACCACTGTAAACCTACGTTTGCCTCACTCTGTATGTGTTTCCAGGATACTCTCCTTAAGTTTGTGCATAGTATACAGTGCTCTGCATACCCCTGTTCACCCATGTTTCTTTTTCTTTTACTTTTCTTCTTCATTTTATTGATTTTAGAGAGAGGAATGGAGAGAGGGAGAGAAAGACAGGAACATCGATCTGTTCCTGTATGTGCCCCGACCAGGGATCGAACCAGCAACCTCTGTGCTTCAACACATGTTGGTTAGACAATGCTGTAACCAACCGAGCTATCTGGCCAGGACTCACCCTTGTTTCTTGGACAGGTTGTGGTTTTGGAGCTAGATAGACCCAAGATTAAATACCTGCTCTTTCACTTAATTAGATGTATGACCTTGGACACATTACTTAACCTTGGAGCCATAGGTCTCTCAACTGTAAAATGAGGTTGAGAATCATGATCATCTCTTGTGTTTAGAGGGCATTTAACTTTGGTCCTAGCCCAAAGTGAGTGTTTATTACCGGCAGCTAGGATTGTTCCAGGTGAGGGAGAGACAGCCTCAGGGTGGCTGAGGCTGCAGGTTAAACCTGTGAGGCTTCTTACCTGGAGGAGTCTCCAGTCTAAAACCGAGGTCAGCCAACTGCTGGGGGACCAGGATAGCTGTGCTGGTGATTAAAGGTTAAATTTTTCCAACAGAAAATAAAAAGAACAAGTGTCGTGACTGTTTAACAAAGTTAAGTGTGCCACTGTGCTGGCTTTAAAATGCCTTTAATTTCTGGAAAGATGGAACTGGTTTGCTGGACGTTGTGGTTTTCTAATACTTTTACATGGCGATTCTATGTCAATCCTGTGTCTTTAGATGCTGTGCAGGTTTGTGAAACCCAAGCCTGGTAACCACTGACTCAAAAGAAACTCAAAGGGGGGATGACGGGCAGAGGAAGCCAAGCCCAGGAGTCAGTAAATTGAATTCCCCAGGCATCTGCACGTTTATAACCAATCAGCGAAACAGTAACATTTGCCTATGGGAACGAGTTCCTGAGAAGCCATTTGTTTGCTTAGCAATTGTTCCCCCAGGGCTGGCGTGTGTTTCCTGTGCTTACCTGCTCCTGGTAACCCAGATTTGGGACAGAGAAGCGCAAGTGTGAAGCAATGCAGGAGAGGCAAATTCAGGGGACAGTGGGCTGGCTGGCCCCGGGGGGCACCGCATTGTCCTCTTTCAAAGAGGGACTGCAAGATCGCTCAGAATCATATCCAGCTGCTTTCTTGCTTTATGACCCAGGGCAAGTCACTTCTCCTCTCTGAGCTTCCATTTTCTCATCCATTAATTCATCCATTAAAATAACATCCCTTCCCAGTATTGGATAGTTTCTGCTCCTATGTTTGCATTTCAGGCTCAGCTTTCTCAGCTATGAAATGGGCATTGCCTGACCTGTGGTGTCTCAGTGGTATCCCTCTCTCTGACTCTCTCTCTGTCTCTGTAAAAAAAGAAAAATCTGAAAAATTCTAAATTTGGAATCACCTCTGGACCTGAGAGTTTTAGATCAAGAACTTTGAGCTTGTATATAATAAGGGAGATAGGACAGGCATAAAGTGATATGAGTCAAACCCAGGGCTTGCTGGGTGCAGGGAGGGGGGAAACCCTTGGTGCCGAAGAAACCTTAGAGGTGAGAGAGAAGGAGGACCTACTGGGAGGGGCCTTAGTTACAACAGACACCAACTATGGCTGATTTAAGCAGCAAAGGAACTTGTTAGGATATTCGGTCCATTCTAGAGTATTGGGAAATGGGAGAACCAGGCTTAGAGGCCTCAGGGCCAAGAAGCCATCAAAATTACCCACAGAACTGGTCAGGTAAGAAGAGCCAAGCCCCAAAGCCCCAGCCCGGAGTGCCAGTCCTCACCCACACTGGCACCAGATGAGGGAGGCCACTTCCAGTCCAGCTGCTCTCTGTCTCTGCTTCAAATTCAAAGCCTGGAGTGGGAACATCTGGTTGGCAGAACCAAGGTCACATGACCATGTCCAGGCTGCAAGGGAGGCTGGGAAAACAAACATCTGGAGATTTTTGCTTTTAAAACGGGCAGCAGCTCTGCCTGCTACCATGACTCCTAAGGAAGGGATTTCTCAAGAATGGGAGCAAGGATTCAGTTGTCAGGCAGCCAAAACAAATAGGAACAGGCAAAGGCTCAATAGAAACTGCTTACCAGAGGAGGGACTGATCCTAGCAGAGCATTAAAGGATTTAGACTAGAACAGGTTGGTGAATGAATCCAAAAAGACTCTAGAGGCTTTGGCTAGAAATAAATGGTAGAGATTTATTCAAGGATCTTAAGGTTTTCAAACCAGAAACACAACTAGGCAATACCCAGAGTATTCAGAAGAAGAAAGAAAAGCTAAGAGTTCTTATAGTAAAAAGTACATTCTTGAGAAAAATCAGTCCTGCATTCTTAGTCTCTGGATTGGTCCAAGATGGTAATCCTCTGACCAGTGGTCTCAATATGTGAACATTCTTTCCACAGTCCTTCAGAGGGTAACCAGAAGGTTATTTGGAGGTTTAATGTATATCCAGGCATTGACACAGGACTGAAATGTTCAAATGTTTAAGTTCCCAGGCCAGTTAATACAATAAAATTGTTTCCACATACCTTAACCTACTTTTAGTAATTTAGCAGCTTGAGTATAGTGATTCCATTTTATTTTTTCACTCTATTCCTTGGGGTGGTGAAGGGTGGAGGAGTTCGGCCCAAGACAAGGGCCTACATATCTGGCTAGAGTGTGTTTACTAAATGACAGTCACTGAGCTAAACACTATATTCTTGTTTAATCCTCAGAACTGTAGACACCAGGGGAGCTATTGTTAGCATTTTCCAGACAACCTGAGGATCAGGGAAGTTAGGCCAACTTGCCCAAGATTATACAGTGAGAAGTGGCAGAGCTAGGATCTGAATGTGGACAATCTGACACCTGGTCTGTATCCCTACACTAAGCAGGAAATAGATGTTGAGTGCTTACGCCTATCAATTGATAGTGACTGCTTGGAGTCCTGTGTTGAGAAGGACTCTGAGGTTGTCTCTGGTATATAAGGTAAGAAGGGTTATGTTCAATTTGAGATGTCTTTTTAACAAATTTGACCTAAAAACTCAAAATCCCCATACTTTCAGGTAAACATGCAACATTGATCAAAATTTACCATAAACTAACCACAATAAAGATTGAATACATTTCAAAAGATTGAAATTATTTAAATTATGTACTCTAACCACAAAGGAACTAAACTATAAATCAAAAAAAAAAAAAAAAAGAAAACTAGAAAATCCCTAGGTACATGGAAATTAAATATTACCGTGGTCAAAGAAGAAATCAAAACGGAAGTCAAAAAACATTTGAACTGAATGATAATGAAGATATAGCATAGCAAAACTTGTGGGATGCAGCTAACACAGTTCTTAAAGGCACATCGGTAGTCTTCAAATACACATATTACCAAGGGATAAAGTCTTCAAAATTAAAGATTAAACCATCCATCTGAAGAAGCTGAAAAAGAACAGCAAATTGAACTCAAGGGAAAAAAAGAAAATAACAAAGATAAGAACAGAAATCCAAATCAACATTAAAAGTTGGTTCTTTGAAAGAATTAATAAAATTGAGTAAGTTATATTTACTATAGACAAGGTATTGGGACTTGAATTTGACCAAGGGCAGAGAGAATCTGAATGTTTAAGGGATGATGCATAATTAAATTAGGTCGGAGTTAAATACTGTAAGGGAGATGAATTAGTCAGGATTCTGTTGTAAGAAACAGAAACCCTAATTCTACTGGCTTAAGCAAATAAAAGAGTTTATTTATTTGCATAACTGAAAACTCCAGGGGGAATTCTGGCTTTAGCAATAGTTGGCTCTAGGGGTTCAAACGGTGCTGCAGGCATGGCTTTTTATGTTTTTTCTCCTCTTCTTTCCGTAATCCATGCAATTCTCAGGCAAGCTCTACAGTCTAGACTGAAGGGCAGTGGGATCCTCAGGCGGTATTCTGGTGATGAAAGAAGGGCAAGAGGACAAACACAAGAACATTTCAGGCATCTACACGTCTCACTTGCTGACACACTATTGGTCAAAGAAAGTCACATAGCCAACCTCAAAGTCTAGGGAGGGGGAAATTCTCTCTGCCCATCCTGAGGCTGTGACAAAGAGTGAAAATTGGGGATTATTATTCAATCTATACAGATACTAACTCAATATTGAGCTTTCTGGATCATAGGGTATATACATGCTCAATTTCATTTACATACTGCCTAACTGGTCTCCAGGGTGGCTGCAGTTCCCACCAGTAATTCACAAAGGTGGATGTTCCCTTAACTTCTCACCAGTGCTCAGAATTGTCCAACTCTCATTTTTGCCAGCCTTATGGATGTGAAATGGCATCTCACTGATGAGTCTCTGATAATGTATGCCTCCTAAACAACTCTTCACATCTTTTTTTTCACTTCTGTTCCAAATGACAGGAGGGGAGATAGACAGACTCCCACATGCATCCTGATGGGGATCTACCCGGCAACCCCCATCTGGGGCCGATGCTCTGTCCATCTAGGGCCGTGCTCACAATGGAGCTATTTTTAGTGCCTGAGGCAGAGGCTCCATGTAGGCATCTTTAGCACCCAGGGCCGATGCGCTCAAACCAAGCAAGCTATGGCTGCTGGAAGAGAAGAGAGAGAAAAAAAAGAGAGGGGGAAGGGAAAGGGTGGAGAAGCAGATGGTCACTTCTCCTGTGTGCCCTGACCGGGAATCAAACCTGGGACATCCATACACTGGGCCAACACTCTACCACTGAGCCAACCGGCCAGGACCATATGTTCACATCTTGATAGTCATTTGGATTCCTCTTCTGTGAGTTGCCTATTCATAGCCTTTACTCATATTCCGTTTTGGTTCCTTTTCTTTGTTATTCATTCAAGTGTCAGCATGTCCCAATAATATTGTTTTAGAGTTTTTTTAATTTATTCATTTTTAGAGAGAGGAGAGAGAGAGAGAGAGAGAGAGAGAGAGAGAGAGAGAGAGAAGTGGGGGTGACATGGAATGCTGAGGTCATGGTTTGAAACCCTGGGCTTGCTTGGTCAGGGCACATATGGGAGTTGATGCTTCTTGCTCCTCCCCCACTTCCCTCTCAATCTCTCTCTCTCTCTCTCCCCTAGAAAATATTCTTACATCATGTTGTTATAAGAAAAAACACAGAAGTGCTCAAAGCATAATGGAGACATGTCAAAAGGTAATGTCCAATTTGGAAGGACTTCCTCCAGTCAAAAATGAGATAATTTGAGAACAGACAAAATACTAGTAACAGATTTAAGTGAAATTTTAAAAAAAATCATGAGTCCATATTACTATAAATAAATGCATAGATAAGTTGAAAGTGTGATGAAAATAGAATATTTACATAAGTTTAAAGAACCACTATACAAAATACTTTTAATTATGAAGGGAAAAAGAGTGATTTTTACAATGGCAAAACCCCACGGATACCACCTTAATCAAGGGATCAAAGTTCACTCCATCCGCGATGGGACAAACTGAAATTGTGTTCCATCTGATAAGATGCTGTGGGAAGAACCTGGCACGGCTTCTGTGATGTTCCCGCCAAAGATGCATAGTTTGAATCTAATCATGAGGAAGTATCAAGGTCATGCGAGTCCAAGAAAGGCTGAGGAACTGTTCCAAAGCAAAGGGGCTTAAACAGACATGAAAACCAAATGCAAGATGTGGTCCACACACAAGATGTGATTGCTTTTGCTTTAAAGAAAGTTATTGGCTGAGGTCACCGGTTCGAAACCCTGGGCAAGCCTAAAATCAGCCGTTCATTCAAGGAGACGTGCTTCTTTTTAGTGGAGAATGGTGTATAGAAACCAGGATCTGCGTACACTAGGTGTGCTCATTGCTGCTGGAGTATCACTGCCCCCCAGGGCCTCTCAGTGGACAGTGCTAGAGAATATATTTATATATGTCACTCTATCCCACTTGGGCCCCAACACCCCACACAGGCTGACCTTCTGCACAGATGTCATCTTGTTGTACCACATCTAATGGCTTTAGGACTAAATGTTTTGGTAAGGGAAAAGAAGAAAAAGAAAAAAGAAGCTAATTTCCTAGGTGTGCTAGTATTTTACTTTGTACATATATTTTAACATTTTTTCTATTTCCCAGTTTGTTACTGCCAATATGGGCAAATGCTACTATTTTTATAGGTAGGTCTTTTATCTAGTAATTATTGCTTTGGTTCTTCTGTGTAGGTAACTGTATAGTCTGCAAATACAAACAGTTTCACCTCTTCCAACACTTCTTTGGCTTTTCTTTGTAATGTCACCTAGAACCCCAAGGGTAAGTTAATAATAGCTGTGATATCAGGTATCTTTGAGTGGTTTCTTATCTTAAAGATGCCATTTGTCCATTAAGAATATATTTGCTCTAAACTTTTATCAAATTTTTAAATTATTTTTCTATTCCTGGTTAAGAATTTTTAAAGACTTTTTAAATCATAAATTATTGGTGAATTTATCAAAAGCCTTTTGTGTGTGTGTGTCTCTACAATGGAATACTCATGTGATTTTCTTTTCTCCTTCAGTCTATTAACTAACATGAAGTCCTGGCTAGCTAACAGTTGGTTAGCGTCCTTCCGATATGCCAAGGTTGTGGGTTCAATCCCCAGTCAGGGCACATATAGGAATCAATCAATGAATGCATAAAGAAGTGAAACAACAAATTGATGTTTCTTTCTTTCTTCCTCCTTCTCTCTCTAAAATCAATAAACAAATTTTAAAAAATTTAAACCATGAAAAATTTATTGGACAAGTTTTCTGATGGTTAATTTTCCTTTCTTATCTGTGATAAACCCCATTTGGCCATGATTAAAAACAAATAAACATGGGGTTCAGTTAGCCAGTGTTTTATCTAGGATTTTTATATTCATTGCTCATAGGTGAAATGATTTTCTTTTCTTGTCTTGTTTATTTTTTCAATTTTTTTAATGTTTATCTTATTGATTTTTTTTTTTTTTTTAAGAGAGAGGAACATCAATCTGTTCCCTTATGTGCCCTGACCGGGGATTGAACTGGCAACCTCTGCCCTTTGGGATGATGCTCTAACCAACCAAGCTATCCGGCCAGGGCTTATTTTTCCATTTTTAAAGTAAGATGATACCACTTCATAAAATACATTAAATAATCGCTCACCCCTTAACCCCGTTTTTTCCTTTAGGGTTGAGACTTTGGTACCCAGACAGAAAGAGGCATTTGACAAAGACGACAATGAGTGACATTTTTCTGTCCTGAAAAATATCCCTCTTGGAGATGTCCCCCAGCCTGGGCTCCTTTGTCGGGCAGAAGGGCTCCAGCTACTGCATGGTTATTTGCACTTAACGCTGTCCAGCAGGGAAAAGAACTCTGGGGTCTCGCGTTCAAGTCCTTACCTTACCACAAGACTTACCTCCCTGACCTCATGCACTGGTTTCCTCCTCCGTGGAATGAGGGCAGGCGGGCAGGCAACCCTGAAAACTGTTCTGTTCCTGACAATTGAGGCCTTTGTCATTGTCAGATACCTTCCTGGGGTCTTAGGCCAAGCGTCAGGGCAGAGGGAGAGCCCGGTGAAGAAGGAAAATGCTGGCCAGACCACCGATCACACAGGCAGCCTTGTTTGTAATCCCAGTCCTGGCCATGCCTGCAGCCTGTGCGGACAGACCACCGTGTCTGAGAGAGTGGGCTCCAGGTGATGTGCCCACTGAGACCACAGGCAGATAAGTGACGGGAAAAGGAAGAAGAACAGGAGGCTGCCTCACCCCCTATGGGCAGGGCAATCAAACCTGGTAGAGCACTGGCCCTACCCCAGGACCTCCTTGGCCCTTGAGAGGCCTCATCTGGACAGAAGAGGGCTTAGGGTCCGGTGAGGCCAGCTCAGCCAGGCTCCGGCCATTGGGTTTGGACTCATAGAGGCTGCATCTGGGGCCCGGCCTCTCTGGAGGCCTGACAGGTGCTCCCAATCCCCCTCCCTCGAGCCCGCTGCCCTGCTTCTCTGCCCAGCTCCTGGCTGCCAGCTCTGCTTCCTGACTTCCAGCCTGCAAAGCTCTACCAACCCCTTTCCCTCCCCAACTCCCAACCCCAACCCTGAATTCCAGCCTGAACTCTGCCCTTGCAGTTTCAGCTCAACCCCTCTCCCTTCCCAGACTCACCGAAGCCAGGCTCACTCTCAGGCTGAGCTCTTCGTCTTGTTCTCCCGGAACTCTGGCCGCCCAGCACAGTTCTGCTGCGGGGCCCAGGGAAGTAGCTGGTATTGATCTACTTCCCTCTGACTCATTCAGACTGCTCTCCCTCTGCCCCCAAAGCTGTCGTGACTCCCCAGAGACACTCTGTGAGTCCCCACCAGCTTGCTGCCTGCCCCACCTGAGTGGGGGCACCCTCCCACTCCTAACCCTGTTCCCCACCCACTGGGGTTCCAGCCGGCCTGGGCGGGCCCTCCAGCCCACCTCCTTGTTCCCCTGGGTACCAAACCTGAAGGCTTGAGCAAAGTCCTTGCCTGCAAGGGCATGCTGCCCCCTGCTGGTCAGTTCGTTATAAAACCCGAATGACTTTCCAGGCAGATGTGGTGGATGTTGTTCTTGCTTGGGACACTTGATTTTTCTCTCTCAGCAGCACTGGACCGCTGTTGGCCACTCACTCCTTCTGGAAACACTCCCTTAATTGTATTTGGGGCTCCTGGCTCTCCTCCCGGCTCTCAGGCTTCCCCTTTCTCACTGATGGCCCGTTGTAATTGACCTGGCCATTGAACGCTGGCTCCCAACACTTGGTCCCAGATCCTCTTCTCCCTTCTCCTCATTCTCTCTCCCTGGGTAATCTCATCCACACCCATGTAGGTGCTCATGACCCCCAAATGTACACCTCTAGCCCAAGGTCTCGCAACCAGGCCAGTTTGGCTCTTCAAGGGACCTTTAGCAATGTCCGGAGACGTTTGTGGTTGTCACAACTAGAGAGGAGTACTACTGACATCTAGTGGAGAGAGGCCAGGGATAATGCTAAGCCTCCTACGATACACAGGACAGCCCCCACAGTACAGAATGACCTGGCTTCGAATGTCAGCAATGCCAAGGCCAAGGACCTCATTCTATCTAGCCCAGCTTCTCCTCTGAACTCTGGCTCAGTACATCCAACCGCTGTACCACATCTCTACTTGGGTCTCTCAAACATCCCTCAAAATCAGCCTGTCCAAATCAAACTCATGATTTCCCCAACCTGATCCTTTCATAGGCCTCCCCACCTCAGCTGCACCCTACTGCATGAGCTACAACCTGGGGGTCACCCTGGAAACTCCCTCTCCCTCACCTCAATGTCCAGTCCACCACCAGGTACTGCCCACTTTCTCTCCTCAGCATCCTTCCGACACCCTACTCCAGGCACCATCATCTCTGACCTGGGCTTTAATAAAAGCGTCCTGTCTGGTCTCCCAGCATTGTCCTTCGTCCTCCTGTCTAACAGATCTTGTCTGAAACTCGGGTGGCTTCCCACTGCTCTCTGGATCAAGATGGAAACCAAGCCTGCAGGGCTCTTCTAACCCCCACCATCCCCTCTCTACACTCCAGCCACCATGGCCCTATTTCCATTTCTTCAAATACATCAGGTTCTTTCCCACCCCAGGGCCTTTGCATATGCTGTTCCAGCTCCTTCTTGCCTCTGCTCCCATCATCCATGCAATGACTTGATTAATGTCTGTCTCTCTACTTGACTAAGTGCCCACCAGCGCAGGACCACGTCTGTGCTTGCTCACTGGCCCCTCATGCAGGCCAGGCACCTAAAAGGGGCCAATACAATCTTCGAAAAATAGAGTGAGTAAAATCCTATCTTTCTACCTGGCCACACAACAGGTCCCCTGAAAGGCATTTCTCTCATTCTTTTCTTATTACAAAAGCAATCTGTGCTTGTTGTGAAAAAATCAGAAAACACAAACAAATCTCCTTTTTGCCATGAAAATAAAACATGAGCAATAGGTCTAGATATACTTTCGTAGCAACATTTCTGTAACGTTGTTTTTCCTGCCCAGCACCCCATCCTATGCAAAGAGCGTGGATTCTTTCTCAGTAGACCTGCTGCCTTAGATACCTGGGAAGCCCTTTAAAGCTCAGGTTTCAAGCTCCACGCCCAGGGGCTTCTGAGGGGGAAGACTTGTGTGGATTCCAGATGTTGCTCCCTTTTCAACTTCCTCTGGAGATTCTAGTGGGCCTGCCAGGGTCACTTCTGGCTGTGCAGCATTGTACGTCCTTCTGCCTACCCTAGCAAATGTCCTTTATTTCAGAAAGCCAGTTCCCAGGGTGGCCTTGCACATTGGTCAGACTGTCTGGGCCAGACTGCCAACCCGCTTTGAGTCTCCAGCCCCCTTGTGCCCAGCAGGGCCCTTCTGATTTACTTCAATATTGACTTGATCTGGGAGCGGTAGCCCTTGGGGGGAGGGGAAGCGTGAGTTTCATTTCTCTGTATCCCTTTGAGTGGTTGGATTTGGGGAGGACTGGCATGTATTACTTTAGCAATTAAAAAAAAATAGGATATTTTGGAAATGTCAACTGGGCTTTGAGCCCAGATCTCATTTTCTGAGCCTCAGACTGCTCTCCAGCTGCTTACTTGCTATTTCCTCCTCGGGTGTTGAACAGGCGTCTCAAAATTAAGGCATATGAAAATTTACAGAGCAAAGGCCTCCGTATCCCCTCTCAGAGCTGCTCCTCCCACTGTGTCCAGCCCCATCCACGGCACCTCTGCTCACCCAGCTGCTTGGGACGGAAGCGGGGACCCAGCACCCTATCTCTCACCCCCATATCCAGCCTGCCCAAGTCCTGTGGGTCCTGTCATACATTCCAGTTTGGATCGATCCACTTCGCTCCATCCCCACCACCAGCATCCTAGTCTTACCTGGACTTATGCATCTCACACCCAAACGAGCCATTCTCCCTACAGCAGCCAGAGTGGTCTTTTCTTAATTTATTTATTTGTTTATTCATTTTAGAGAGGAGAGAGAGAGAGAGAGAAAGGGGGAGGAGCAAGAAGCATCAACTCTCATAAGTGCCTTGACCAGAGAAGTGCAGAGTTTCAAACCAGCCACCTCAGCGTTCCAGGTTGATGCTTTATCGACTGCGCCACCGCAGGTCAGGCCAGAGCGGTCTTTCAAAACCTAAGTTAGACCAAGACTCAGCCGAACTCAGGACACTGATAACTTCCTGTCAGACTTTGGATGAAATCCAGATCTTAAAGGTAGCCTATGCCTGACCTCTGGTGGCGCAGTGGATAAAGCGTCGACCTGGGAACACTGAGGTTGCTGGTTCAAAACCCTGCACTTGTCTGGTCAAGGCATATATGGGAGTTGATGCTTCCTGCTCCTCCCTCTTTCTCTCTTTCTCTCTCTCTCTCTCTCTCTCTCTCTCTCTCTCCTCTCTAAAATGAATAAATTTTAAAAAATCAATAAAAAAAAAAGGGTAGCCTAACCTGACCAGGCGGTGGCACAGTGGATAGAGCGTCGGGCTGGGATGCGAAGGACCCAGGTTTGAGACCTCGAGGTCACCAGCTTGAGCGCGAGCTCATCTTGAGCAAAAGCTCACCAGCTTGGACCCAAGGTCGCTGGCTCAAGTAAGGGGTTACTCAGTCGGCTGAAGGCCCCCAGTCAAGGCACATATGAGAAAGCAATCAATGAACAACTAAGGTATCGCAACAAAAAACTGATGATTGATGCTTCTCATCTCTCTCCCTTCCTGTCTGTCTGTCCCTATCTATCCCTCTCTCTGACTCTCTCTGTCCCTGAAATAAATAAATAAATAAATAAACAAATAAATAAATATAAAGGCAGCCTACCGCCCCCCCCCCCTGGTCTGCCCAGCCCAACTCCGCCACCTCACGTCTCTATAGGCCCTGGCAGCCCTGCCTCCATGTGATTCCGTGAGCAGAGCTTCCCACCTGACTGCCTTCACATGACTCTGAAACTTCTCACCAAGCCTCTCTATCCCTTGGCTCTCAACGTGGATGTCTTTTTCCAGGAGACCTAGAGGAGAGTCCCCTCCATTCCCTCTCGCAGCTGCCTGTGCTCCCCCCTAAGCGTCAGTACCTTTGTAAGGTGCGCTTAGCTGCGGGCTGACCAGCTGGTGCAGGCTGCACTCACAGGAACGCAAGCTCCCCGAGAGCAGAGACACATGTGGCTGTCTGTGCCCTGTGACCACAGCACCAGCCTGGTGCCTGACACACAGTAGGTCCTCAGTACAAATTCATTAAAGGGCGTCAAAGGAGCAGGGGTAAAGGTATTCTTTTCCCTGTTTTTTTTTTATTTTATTTAAATTTTCCCATTGATTTGAGAGAGAAGCATCAACTTATTGTTTCACTTAATTGTTCCATTTAGTTATATACTCTTAGATTGCTTCTCAAACATGCCCTGACCAGGCATCGAACCCATGACCTTGGTGTGCTGGGATGATGCTTTATCTACTGAACCACCCGGCTGGAGCTTATTGTCTTTGTTTTAAAGGGGAGACAGTGGAGCCCTGAAATGTGCAAGGAGTTGATGTCACCCAGCAAGTCAGTGGGGCTGTGGGATGTCACCCAGGCCTGCAGACCCTGGGCACAGTGGCTCACCACCTAAACTCACCTTAACTCTGAGAGGAAAGGGGCTCTCTCCTTGTGTCACAGATGGCTCACAGAAGTCACCCGTCTTACCCAAAGTCACAGGGTTAACACAGAGAATGCTGGGTTCACACCCTGGCTTCTCCCTCTGTTCTTTCTATTATAAAAACCCACCGTCCACACATTTTTATTAAATACCTACTACATGCCAGGCTCTATGCTGGGAGGTGGGGAAGCGGAAGGAACTAGAAGACACATCCTTGCCATCACTGTGGGGGAGGCAGGAAACAAAGAGAAAAGCCCAATTACAGTGAATTTTGATACCAGCCTCAGAAACTTAGCAGAGTGTCCTAGGAGTCATCCTGGCATTCATATCTTCCAGCATCTGGAAGTTTCTTCTGCCCCCAAGCCCTTCCCCTAAAGCCTCCCTAGGGGGCTAAATACTGCTGGTTTCTCAGGGCTGTCAGCCTCCACCACATTCCCAAGTGCTCACTTCATATCACCACTAGAGGGCAGTCGTGCTCCGTCTCAGATGTTTCTACCAGCCCGGGCCTCAGCTTCTGCCGGAATGAGATGTGGGGAGGATAGGGAAGGGGAGAGAAGCAGAAAGAGGGGAAGTGCCCCAGGCATCCCAGCTCTGTCCAGACGTGCGGAAGAGTTCCTCAATTGCTTTTCCTACATTGTCTTCCTCCTACTTCATTGTCTCCTTATTCACTCCTCCACTCCCTGTTCCTCTCCCTCCTCAACCTTACACACCATTACTCTACTTCCTGTCTCTATAGATTTACCCATTCTGGAAGCTTCATATAAACGGAATCATAGACTGTGTGCAGTCTTTGTGACTGGCTTCTTTCAGGATTCATTCATGCTGTAGTGTGTCGGTACTCACCTCCTTCTTATTGCTTGAATAATTCTCCCCGGTATGGATAGACCACACTTTGTCTACTCTTTAACCAGTTGAAGGGCATTTGTGTTTTCCTACTTTTTAGCTGCTATGAGTAATGCTGCTATGAACATTTGTGTCCAGGTCGTTCTTTTTCACTGAGATGTAATTCACATGTCATAAAATTCACCCTTTTAAAGAATACAATTCGGTGGTTCTTAGTATATTCACAAGGTTGTGCAAGCACCCCACTACCTACTTCCAGAACATTTCATCACCCCCCCCCCCAAAAAAAGACCTTGTACTCATTAGCAGTCCCTCCCCCATTCTCCCATCCCTCCAGTCCCTGGAAACTGCTCATCTAAGTCTGTCTGTACATATCTGTCTGTTCTGGACGTTCCATATACATAAAGTCACACAATATGTGGCCTTCTGTGTCTAGCTTCTTTTCCTTAGTGCATGATTCTGAGGTTGTCCCTGGTATAGCATGTATCATTACTGCATTCCTTTTTGTTGATGAATAATATTGCATTGTAACAATATACCACATTTTATTTACATTTTTGTTGGCCAGTAGACATTTCGGTTGTTTTCACTTTGGGGCAATTGTGAATAGTGTTGCTACCAGCACTCATGAACAAATTTTTGTGTAGGCATATGTCTTCATTTCTCTTGCATGTGTACCTCGGAGTGGAGTTACTGGATCATATATTAACTCTGTATTTAATCTTTTTTGAGGCACTAAGGAACACAAGTGCCCGCACTGTTTCACACTCCCATCAGCAAAGTCTAAAAGTTCTAATTTCTACACATTCTCATCTTTTATATTATAGCCGTTCTAGTGGGTGTAAATGTTATCTCATTGTTGACTCAATAAACTTACTAAGGTGCTCTGTGCCAAGCCCTGTTCTAGGTGCTAGAGATTTAGCGATGAACACGGCCCGGCTCTCACGGGAGCTCAAGATCTACTACAGATTTAGATATGAAAGGTGAAATGAGTACGTTGACATGACACGTTCAGAAAGTGGTAAGTGCTCTGAAGACTTGAAGCAGCGCCATGGATGGTGGAGGAGGGTCGGTGGTGGCATTGGAGTCAGGAAAAGGCCCCTCTGGGAAGGTGACATTTATGATGAGACTTAGCTGCAGGAAGGAGCCACCTGCTCAGCCCGGGAAGACAAGCATACCAAGTATAGAGAGTGTGACTGGAGTTAAGTGTGCAAAGGGGGAAGAGGTGAGAGGTGATGGCAGAGGTGGGTGGAGGTCAGTCACTCAGGCCTTTGAAGGCCCCGGTGAAGAGTCTGGATTTAATCTGGAGCTTGGTGAGAAGCCAGGAAAGTTTTAAGAGCAGAGTATTTACACTCTAAATCTTGGGAGACTGGTGAGGACGCCCCCGACACAGTTCAGGTGAAGGACGGCAGAGGCTGGGAGGGGACAGGCTGGACTGGATGTGCTTTGGCGGCTGAACAAAACGATTTATTAGGGGCCTTGACCTGTGGTGGCGCAGTGGATAAAGCATCGACCTGGAATGCTGAGGTTACCAGTTCAAAACCCTGGGCTTGCCTGGTCAAGGCACATATGGGAGTTGATGCTTCCTGCTCCTCCCCTTTCTCTCTCTCTCTCACTCTCTCGCCTTTCTGAAATGAATAAATTTTTTAAAAAGTTTTAAATAAAAAAGTGAATCCTAAATACAACCACATTTAAAAAATAAAACAATGAGCCTGACCCGTGGTGGCGCAGTGGATAAAGTGTCAACCTGGAAATGCTGAGGTTGCCTGTTCAAAACCCTGGGCTTGCCTGGTCAAGGCACATATGGGAGTTGATGCTTCCTGCTCCTCCCCCCTTCTCTCTCTCTCTCTCTCTCTCTCTGCTCTCTATAATGAATAAATAAAATCTTTAAAAAAAATTTTTTTAAATAAAACAACGATTTACTGGGGGATTGTGCCTGAGGAAGGAAGAAAAGAGAGGCATCTTCTTCTTTCCGGCCCCTCTTACTCAGCAAGCGTGCAGTGAGGTCTCAATGTACTGATTCGACCCAGTGGACCCACTGGGACCGGAACAGATACGTCCTTTGCCCAGGACTGGCCCCCGACAGGAAATTGCAGAGTGGCAGCCACCTCCTATGGCATCCTAGGTCCTACCCTTGGCATGATGGAGGCTCAAAGGAAGACCTACCCCCACCCTCTGGAGTTCACGTCCTACGCCAGAGCTGCTCTAACTGCTGCTGGTCACCCAGAACGCACTGCCCAGTCGGCTCCCGAAAACCGTGCTCTGCCCCTCTCAGAGCCCTTCATCGACTCCTGTGCCCCTAGCCATGGCCTCCCGACTTGAGTGACTATAGACAGGCTCACCAAGATGAAGATCCTCCCAGCAAAACATCGTTGATTGGAATTGTTTTTATTACACTTTTCTTCTTTTTTTTTTTTTCTTTTTTCTGAAGCTGGAAACAGGGAGAGACAGTCAGACAGACTCCCGCATGCGCCCAACCAGGATCCACCCGGCATGCCCACCAGGGGCGATGCTCTTCCCACCAGGGGGCGATGCTCTGCCCCTCCGGGGCGTCGCCATGTTGCGACCAGACCCACTCCAGCGCTTGAGGCAGAGGCCACAGAGCCATCCCCAGCGCCCGGGCCATCTTTGCTCCAATGGAGCCTTGGCTGCGGGAGGGGAAGAGAGAGACAGAGAGGAAAGCGCGGCGGAGGGGTGGAGAAGCAAATGGGTGCTTCTCCTGTGTGCCCTGGCCGGGAATCGAACCTGGGTCCTCCACACGCTAGGCCGACGCTCTACCGCTGAGCCAACCGGCCAGGGCCTATTACACTTTTCTTTAAAACATAAAGCTCGGTACCGATTCCCTGGGTTCCTATACAACCAAGTTCCAGATGAAATACAAACGCAACTACAAACCCAACAACACGTAGGTGAACACCATTCATTTAACGTGCCGGGTGCTGCCATTTGGTGGCGGTCCTACACTGCCAGGCAGGTTGACTCCAGTTGCCTCCTCACTTCCCATTTGGGTCAGGGGACACCTCTCACGGGTGAGCACCCCGGCTCGTCCCTTGGCCTCCCTTGCTATGGGCATGTCCCTCTCCCTGTTTTTTTTTTGTTGTTGTTGTTTTGGGTTTTTTTTTACAGGGACAGAGAGAGAGGCAGAGAGAGGTATAGACAGGGACAGACAGATAGGAACGGAGAGATGAGAAGCATCAATCATCCGCTTTTCGTTGCGCATTGCG
Organism: Saccopteryx leptura; assembly: GCF_036850995.1. Classification (NCBI taxonomy): domain Eukaryota; kingdom Metazoa; phylum Chordata; class Mammalia; order Chiroptera; family Emballonuridae; genus Saccopteryx; species Saccopteryx leptura. The sequence continues at coordinate 98,404,528 of NC_089505.1, read as the reverse complement.
ACACCTTAGTTGCTCATTGATTGCTTTCTCATACGTGCCTTGACCACAGGCCTTCAACAGACCGAGTGACCCCTTGCTCGAGCCAGCGACCTTAGGTCCAAGCTGGTGAGCTTTTGCTCAAACCAGTTCAGATGAGCCCCCAGGTGACCTCGGGGTCTCGAACCTGGGTCCTTCAGCATCCCAGTCTAATGCTCCATCCACTGTGCCACCGCCTGGTCAGGCCCTCCCCCTGTTTTAAAGACCTTCACGAGCCCCTGCGTTCTCACTTTGGGAGGCTCCCTCTGTCAAACGTATTAACGTGCACCCACACTCCACATCAAATATACGTAAATGTTTGCAAATAAAAAAGAATTTATTTTTATAATTCTGCAATTGAAATTATTTCAGTGAATAGGGCTGTGAGTGTGTTGTTTCGGTTATTGTTGTTGTTACTACTTTAGAGTCATAAAAATTCTATTTTCAGGTCTGAAACATCTCCTAGGCCCTTGGAACTCTCCCAGGCCCAGGGGCTGAGCTCATGGAGCTGAAAAATAAACCAGCCAAGCTGAGGCCTGCTTCTCTCTTTCCTCATCAACCGAGATAATTAAAGTCAGGCCGTCGGCGCCAACCTGACCCCAAATGCAGACACACATGGGCACTAAAATAGGGTTAGCGGCTCCGGGTTCTGAGGGCCGGGTCATTCACAGGAGTCAGAATGCACTCTTATTCATTGTTCTGGATTATCACTGAAAAAAAAGTCCCAAATGAGGAAAATCCCTGTGTAGCCAGAATACTCGGAACACATCCGAGGCTCCCCAGAGACCCTAGTTTGAAGCCCCATGGCCTTCAAGGTCAAGTTGCCACTCCTTGGCCTGGTACTCAAGTCCTGCACATTTTGGGGCCAGCTCCCCTTTCCAGAGACTTTTCTTGCCACCACTGCCCTATCCCATAGATGTGCTCAGACCTCCTCCACAGACAGCCTCTGATCCTCCTTTTGTCTTTCCCTTCACTGTTTCCCCCTTCTTTTAGTGAAGGAAAGAAAGAAAGAGATAGAGAGACAGGCAGGAAAGGAGAAAGACAGGAAGCATCAACTCATAGTTGCAGCACCTTAGTTGTTCAGTGATTGCTTTCTCATATGTGCCTTGACTGGGGGGTTGCAGCCGAGTCAGTGACCCCTTGCTCAAGTCAGTGACCTTGGGCTCAAGCCAGCAACCTTTGAGCTCAAGCCAGTGCTTGGGCTTCAAGCCAGCGGCCTTGGGCTAAAGCCAGTGACCATGAGGTCATATCTATGATCCCACCCTCAAGCTGGGGTCCTCAGAATCCCAGGTCAAAGTTCCATCCACTGTGCCACTGCCTGGTCAGGTTTTTTAGACTCTTACTGTGTTCTCACTAGAACAAAAGCAAAAACAAAACAAAAACAAGAAATATTTTTAAAAACTAAGGTACAAGAAGCCTTTGTCACATAAGGGCTGCTATGTGAACCTGGCTTTTGGACGATCGCTTTAGCAGCCTGCTACAGACAGGGCAGCGATGTTTCATTACACACGGAGTTCATTCCTTCATTACCTTCCAGGAGCGCCAAGGGCGTACTAATAATATGTCAGTCAGTAAGGGTCCTTCCGGGGAGGGGACTGCCCTGGGTATAAAGTACTCTGATGCTTTTATGTCAATCCTAGAGGACGACAGCCACTGGATGCCTTACACAGTCTCATACTGAGACCGGCACAATATGGGGCTCCTGGTAGGGGCTTGACCACATGCCAATTCAGCCAACAGTTGCTTATTCATGGCTTTTTTTTTTTTTTTAATACTTATTCTGTGCCAAGAATCCAGGCTAGATTCTAGCAATGTTTTGGTAAATAAAAGACAGGGTGACACACCTCATCTAATACTGGTGGAAATGTACAGTGACCTAGCCACTTTGGAAAAGAGTTTGTGAGTTTCTTAAGACATTGAACATATACTTACCACTCAACTCTGCAATTCCACTCATAAGTACCTTGGTGTCTATGTTGGCGAAATGAAAATGAATGACCACACAAAACCTGGTAGGTGAATGTTCATGGCAGTGCTATTCTGTAGACAAAAACTAGAAGCAGTCAAAAAAATAAAATAAAAACTGTGAATGGTTAAACAAAACGTACAACACCCACACCATGGAATATTGGTCAGCAGTGAACAGGAACAAACTACTGGTCCCCTCAACGTGGGTGAAGCGCCCCGACTTGAAAGAAGCCAGGCACAGATCACGCATTCTCCGATTCTGTTCATGTGACATTTCCAGAAAAGGCAAAGCTAGACAGAAGGCTGAAGACTGATTGCCTGGGGACGAGAGTCAAAGCGGGAGTTAACTCAGGGGTCGTCTTGAGTTGATGAAACTTCTAAAACTGGATTGTGGTGACGGCGGTCGTGCCACTGTAAATTTACCCAAAACTGTGCCCTTAAAATGAGTGAATTGTGTGGCATGTTAAGTCACACCTCAAGTAAGAGACATGACAGAACAAAAAAGACATGGTCCCTACGTGTGTGGGTTTTACAATCTCATTGGGAGAGAGATAATTCATAAGTAACCAAGCAACAAAGTATAGAATTATAAATTCTGACAGAGAGAATGGAGGAAATGCAGTGGGTATAGTGACAGAGGAGAAATAAAAAGGGGACCCTCCTTAGAGGTGGTGGCTAGGGAAGAACTATCTGACGAGGGGAGAGTTGGATTGAGACCTACAAGGAAGAGAGGTGGGGCGGGCATTCTGGGCGAAAGCTGTGCTTTTACACCCATGTCGCAGTATTTCAGAGAGGTGTGGTGACCTGCCAAGACCACATGGCACATGAGTGATGTAGACAAGGTCTGCTTGTGCCTTAAGTTGGCATTGGCCTCCCTGCCAGTGTGTTCTTGCGGCTGATGCCAACACCAGTCACATACCGGCTGCCTGGCAAGTCCACACTGGCTTGCCTCTGCCCAGGGTTTGGGGCCCAGCAGGTAGTGGAGGTGCCTGGGCACATGCTAGGTGAGAAGGCAGCCTAGGTGTCAGCCCAACACCTCATGCTGCCACAACACCTACTCAGGCTCAGGCAAAGATAGTCCCGGGTGCCAGGGGAGCCGCAGGCTCCAAATGGACCGGTCTGACCATGCCTCCTCCTCTCCCTGTCTGGAACCCAAGGGCAGAGCTGGGTTCAAACCCCCACTATGCCACTTCTTGGCTGTGTGACCTTGGACTTCACTGAGCCTTTTTCTCTCTGTCTGCCAGGTGAGGATGCTGGTGTACGGGAAACAGCAGACATGAGGTCACACCCCACTGCCACTTGGCTCTGAGACCTGAGCCTTCCCACCACACCGGGCTGAGTGGCTTCTTGCAGTGGGCCTCCCTGCGGGGCTAGTTCAGTGTGCTCGGTCCTGTCCGTGCATGCAAATTAGCCACGAGCTTGATACACTTTGGGACCCACCCTTAGAGATTCATTTGAATTGACCTGAGCTGGGGCCTAGGCACCGATTCTTTTGAAAAGCTCCCCAGATGATTCAAATAAGCTGCCAGGGTTGAGAATCACAGATCCACCCCTTCATTTTTTTTTTTTAAATTAATTTATTTATTCATTTTTAGAGAGAGAGGAGAGAGAAGGGGGAAGGAGCAGGAAGCATCAACTCCCATATGTGCCTTGACCAGGCAAGCCCAGGTTTTTGAACTGGCGACCTCAGCGTTCCAGGTCGACACTTTATCCACTGCACCACCACAGGTCAGGCAACCCCTTCATTTCTTAAATGCAGAGACTGATGCCCAGAGATTTTGAGTGACTGTCCCTATCCCCAAAGTCCCTCAGCCACTTGGTAGCGGCAGTTGTGGTCTCTAAACTCCCCCTCTAGAGGGAAAGCACTGTAGTGAGGATATATAATGCAACAGTTAAGAGGAAGAGCTTTGCCTGACCAGGCAGTGGCGCAGTGGATAGAGCCTTGGACTGGGATGCGGAAGACCCAGGTTCGAGACCCTGAGGTCGCCAGCTTGAGCGCAGGCTCATCTGGCTTGAGCAAAAAAGCCCACCAGCTTGAGCCCAAGGTCGCTGGCTCAAGCAAGGGGTTACCCGGTCTGCTGAAGGCCCCTGGTCAAAGCGCATATGAGAAAGCAATCAATGAACAACTAAGGTGTCGCAACAAAAAACTGATGATTGATGCTTCTCATCTCTCTCTGTTCCTGTCTGTCTGTCCCTATCTATCCCTCTCTCTGACTCTCTGTCTATGTAAAAAAAAAAAAAAAAAAAGAGGAGGAGCTTTGAAATCAGATAGAGGTGGGTTCAATCCTCCATTGCCACTTATGGGCTGTGTGACCTGGGGCAAGTCACTTCACCTCTCTGACCTTTAGGCTCTTTATCTGCAAAAATGTGTGTTACTTGAAGGTTAAACAAGAGAATGTATGCAGAAGAAGGTGCTCATTAAACCCAGAACCTTTGAGGCCCTGGCCAGTTGGCTCAGTGGTAGAGCGTCGGCCTGGAGTGCGGGGGACCCGGGTTCCATTCCCAGCCAAGGGCACATAGGAGAAGCGCCCATTTGCTTCTCCACCCCCCCCCCCTCCTCTCTGTTTCTCTCTTCCCCTCCCGCAACCGAGGCTCCATTGGAGCAGAGATGGCCAGGGCGCTGGGGATGGCTCCTTGGCCTCTGCCCCAGGCGCTAGAGTGGCTCTGGTCGAGGCAGAGCGACGCCCCGGAGGGGCAGAGCATCGCCCCCTGGTGGGCAGAGTGTCGCCCCCTGGTGGGCAGAGCGTCGCCCCCTGGTGGGCGTGCCGGGTGGATCCCGGTCGGGCGCATGCGGGAGTCTGTCTGTCTCTCCCCGTTTCCAGCTTCAGAAAAAAAAAAAAAAAAAAACCCAGAACCTTTGAGCATCAGGGATGCTTTATCCACTGAACCACCATAGGTTGGACAATAGATAAAATTTTTAAAAGATAGAGAGAGAGATTGAAAACCATTGAAAATAGGAAGAAATCTATCAGGCATCTGGACTAAATTATTTACTAAGGTTGAATATATAATGTATCGAAGAGCTTCCTGGCAGCCGTGGCAAAGGGGAAAATATACTGAGTTAGAGTTATTTGGTTCTAGGGTGAGTTAGACCTTTGAAAAAAACACATCCTTATTCCCTTAGTCGAGAGGAGCTGTGTATAAACAGCTACCATTGGCAGGACGGCCTTTAAGAAAATGGTTTGCCACTGTCTCTGCGCTCCTGTCCCCGCTGGCGGGTTCCTGGTGCCCATCCCAGCTAATTTTCAGGTAGTTTTTTCTGCTGCTTTGTAAAGCCAGCAGCCAAGGCCAGGGCCACCATCACAGCAGCCCAGCCCTTGCAGGTTCGCATTGGATTCGGACAGTCGGTAAAGAAACAACGGAGCCACAAACTGGTGGGCCATAGTCTTTAATCCTAGCTTGCACCCGGCGGGCAAGTAAAAACACACACTGGGCTCCAAAACCCAATCGCATTCAGTGCTCACAAAGCCACTGACTTATCCGAGTTTCCTAGAATCAAAGGTTTCTAGCTCACCAGCCTTATTCTCCTCAGTTCCCCATCTCCTTCCTTATCCCAGATACAAACTCTGTACAAACTGGCATCTCACTCAGCACTCCGCCATCTTAGCTGCTTTTCCTGGACTCCTCCACGTGGCCTCCTTCCACTGCTGGCTCTACTCTCTCTCTCTCATGCTAACCTCAGGAACCAAGAGCCCAAACTCCGTTCTGCCCCCATTTTATACTGTAGCTTCACAACCTCTAATCCAATATACAAAATAGGGAAGTCTCCAGTAGTCACTTCTCTGAGGCATGATTGGATTGTACCACCCCACATCAAAAAGGGTGGGAAAGGCTTAATCCCAAAACCAAGCCCCAGGCTACAAGAATTCTAAACACACATTAATATCACCTGGGCGACGGCCTCCATCTTTAACAAAGTGAGCATAATATATTTTATCTGCCCAACATGCTTCACTGCTCCAGCCCGGACTACTTTCTTAGCCGTCTTTCCCTGGCATTGGGATCTGCAAAAGGAGCAGGCCTCCCAGTGCAGAGGTGTCACTGGCTTGAGCCCAAGGTCGCTGGCTTGAGCAAGGAGTCACCACTCAGCTGGAGCCCCCCAGTCAAGGCACGTTTGAGAAGTAATCAATGAACAACTAAAGTGACGCAACTATGAGTTGATGTTTCTCACTCTCTCTGTTCCCTTTCTCTCTCTTCCTGTCTCTTTTTCTTTCCCTCTCTCTCAAAATCAATTAAAACAATTATTTAAAAAATTAATGTGGAAGAGTACTTAGCACAATGTCTATAAGTGGGCAATATGTTTTAGTAGTTGTTATTTTTATGTAACCTCATTTTTTTTTAAATCAAAAAGTAGTCTGAACCTGACCAGGCAGTATGGTGCAGTGGATGGCCTGGGACACAGAGGACCCAGGTTTGAAACCCCGAGGTCACTGGCTTGAGCATGGGCTCATCTGGTTTGAGTGTGGGCTCATCTGGTTTGATCACAGGCTCACCAGTTTGAGAGCGGGGTCACTGGCTTGAGCCCAAAGGTCGCTGGCTTGAGCAAGGCATCACTCTCTCTGCTCTAGCCGCCCCCTCCCCCCGTCAAGGTACATATGAGAAAGCAATCAATGAACAACTAAGGAGACTAAGGAGCCACAACAAAGAATTGATGCTTCTCATCTCTCTCCCTTCCTGTCTGTCTGTCCCTATCTGTCCCTCTTTCTGTTTCTTTGTCTCTGTTACAAAAAAAAAAAAAAAGTAGTCTGAGCTTTTCCATAAAGCTGAGCCACCCTGAGGGCAGTCTCAGATCCCGATTGAATTAGAAAGAAACACTAGTTTCTCCTCCGCTCAAAAAAGAAAAAATCAAAAAGCAATTTAAATATTTCTTCAATTCTTTTGCAATTGTTAAAGCTACATGTATTCATAAACTCAATAAAACTTCCTAGCATTGCTTTTCTTCTCTCTGTTTTCTCACTCCCCCCCCCCCCCCCCTCAGCACCACAGCCCCGTCTGGGTTCAGAGTCCCTTGCAGCATGCTCTCAGAGCTCAGCCTGCACCAGCTCTCAGCTCCTCTGCTCTCTTCCCCGGCCTCTCCTGTCTTTTTCCACCCGCAGCCTCTGCCCTGTCTCTCCTAACTTGTTTTTTCCTCCTCCGCCCATTACCCAGATCTGCAGAACAAAGCCACACTGAAGCTGCTGGGCCTGCGAAGTTTCCTTCCTCCGAGAAGGCAGGGAGGCTACAAGCAAGTTAATGATGTTTTTCTTCTCACGAAACAGACACACATCTGTTAATACAGCTAAATGCAGAATCACATCAAGGAGTTAGCCATGGTTAATATCTGAGAAGTAAGACTTTTTTCACGGTGTTCATTTCTGCCTTGTTTACATCATTTGACAGTAAGCATGTATTAGTTCCCTTTGAAATCAGAAAATAAACAGATTTGTTCTATTTTACTTTTGAAATTACATATGGAAATCAGGGCAAAGGGAGAAAAGAGTAGGAAAAGTAAAGCAAAAGCAGGGATAATGTGAGTATCCAAAAACATATTCCATTGGCCCTGTGTTTAAATCATGTAAAGTGCCCAGTATGGGGTCTGGCCCACGCTTGATAAACAGCGACTTTTATTGGCCAGGGCTTATTGAACCTCAATTCTCACAGAAACTCAAACTGCCCAGTTGAATCAGGGTAGCCGGTAAGCCCAGGGAAGGAGCTCAGGCTGAGACATGCTGGTCCCTCACCCCAGCCCAGGCGACTTCTCTGCAGGGTTGGATGAGTCAAGAAATAGTCTAATTGGGTCTGACAAGCTCTGCCTGCTCCCTTCCCTACCAGCCTCCTAATGGGCTCCTTCTGACGTCTTCCTGATCACATCCTCTTAGACATGCTGGGGTATGTGTGTGTGTGTGTGTGTGTGTGTGTGTGTGTGTGTGTGTAGTTTGTTTCTAGAGAGTTTAGAGATCCCTCTGGGAGGGCTAGGCTGTACTCTCAGTTTAGTTACAGAAGACAAAACAAAATTTAAAAATTAAAGTTTTTATAATGTGTCTCATGACTTAGTATCATATACAAGTATCATACATGATACCAGTTCAAAAAAAGTAAATCAGTCAACCACTAAGGATTCTTTGGGCACTTACTGTATACTAGACATTACGGAACATCTATTCCATACAAGATGATGACACAGGCAAAACAGACAAAGAATATCAATAATCACTGTTGCCATTTACTGAAGGCCTGTAAAACAGAAGCCTCTCCACTAGTCTGGGGGATTCTTCTTGGACCCTGGTGAATCTTGAGGCTGGATTGGCTAGAAACCACATCTAAATTCAAATGTCAGGCACCTCTGAGGCCCTCACTCTCTGCAGCCTGGCCAATCAGATCCCTTGGCCACAGTGATTGGCTGAGGAACAGCTGCATGTCTTTATAAGAACCAATGGCCTGAATTTGGGAAATGAATGTTGTTGGAACTGTTGAAAAGAGTTCTATTTCTGTCAGTGTTGTTGAGAGACTAGGATGCATGTTGGGTGGTGGTGGCAGCCATCTTGTGATCATGAGGAGAGATTCTGCCAGAGAATGAGGCCAGCAGAGAGCAAAACAGTCTTGAGAAACAAAGAGAATGACACTGAATCCTGATGACATCATCTGAGCTTGATGGAGCCATGCCTAATGCTAGCTCTAACCCTGTATGTTCCAGTTTAAGTGGCATTTTCTGCCAGTTTGAGCCCTGGTGCTCCAACTGAGCAGTTGCTGTGTACCCTGCTCTGCCCCCTAAAAAGAGACCTGAGTATTTTAAAGAAGCACCCCTCACTGCCCAGTCTTTAGGATTCTGACAAGGGAAACATATTCTCTGAGAGCACAGTGAATCCACAAATGCCAACAGAAGCAGCCTGACGCAGGTAAAGAGTGAATCCCCACAGGGGAGTGCCTCCTTAGGGAAGTTATTTTCCCTCTCTGAACATTAATTTTTCTCACTTGCAATAAGGGGGGTGGGGTGAGGAATCTTAGGATCTATTACACAGAATTGTTCCCAGGAGGCTGTTTGGAGGAGGTGAGCTATGTGAGGATCCCTAAGGAGTTGGGGGTTATGCTCGGAGTTGGCAGCAAACCTCCTCACTTGTTTTCCCCTGGAGAGCATAAGGCCAGGACTGCCTTCGCTGGGGCAGCCTAGTGGGATGAAAAAGACGCAGCCATAACATTGGGAGGTTTCAGTTCTAGTCCTGGTGTTACTGCCAATTCCAGAAAGGGGCTTTGGGCAAACTCCTCCCCCACTGATGACACGCCCCTTTCAGAAGTGAGAAAGCCACGCCTCTCTCCTGTTTTCTTCCTAGAGCTGGGATCGCATCTTGTTCAGGGCTGTATCCCCAATACTCCTCCCAGTTCCTGCCTTGCTGATGCAGCCTTCCAGAATGCCCTGTGTGTGAGCGAATAAAACGTGGTTAGGGTATGTGACCTTTCCTTTTTCTTTTTTTTTTATTTATTCATTTTTAGAGAGGAGAAAGGGAGAGAGAGGAGAGATAGACAGAGAGAGAGAGAAGGGGGGAGGAGCTGGAAGCATCAACTCCATATGTGCCTTGACCAGGCCAGCCCAGGGTTTTGAACTGGTGACCTCAGCATTTCCAGTTCGATGCTTTATCCACTGCGCCACCACAGGTCAGGCTCCTTTTTCTTTTGAACACGTTGGACTATAACATGTATAGAGAAACACACACAGCTCCTCAGGAGACTTCACAAGCGAAGCACACCCCTGTGCCCTCCATCCTGAGACAACCCAGAAGCCCCCCTGCTTTTCCCTCTTCAGTCATTTCCCCCACAAAGATAACACTAGCCTGACTTCTGACAGCACAAGCTAGTTGTGCTTGTTTTTGAACTTTATATATTGATACATGAATGGATGCTTAACATGTTTCAGTATTTTGAAGCTTGCCAAAGGCCCACATGTATATTAACTCAAATCTTCCTATCAGTATGGGGAGGTGAGCAGGCATTACATATCTCATTTTACATGGGAAAACCCCGAGGCTCAGAGAGGAAAACAGGATCCCCTACAATCACACTGCTGGCAAATGGAGAGCAGGATAACTGGGTTTCATTTTTGTGTTTCCCTGGATCACAAAATGTCCCTGCAGGGGACAAGCTGAGATTCCCAGGAAGATATTTGAGGAATAATCAGGAATCTGAAACCTGTCCAGGCCTGGACAGCTGGTGGTTTAAGTTACCCATCCTCCAGGATGGAGTGTCTTGGCCAGAGAAGCTCTGGTCACCTTCAGGGCATGGCCCAACCCTCCCGTCTCCACCATGCTTCCCTGTTTTGTTTCTCTTCTTTTTTTTCCAAGTTAAAGGAGGGGAGATAGACAGACTCCCACATGCACCCCGACAGGATCCACCCAGCAACTCCTGTCTGGGGTAATGCTCTGCCCATCTGGGGCCATGCTCACAACCAAGCTATTTTTATTTTTAATTTTTAAATTTTATTTTTTTTTAATTTTATTTATTTATTTTAGCCAGAGAGGAAGAGAGAGAGAGAGAGAGAGAGAGAGAGAGAGAGAGAGAGACAGGAACATTAGTCTGTTCCTGTATGTGCCCAGACCAGGGATCAAACTGGCAACCTCTGTGCTTCAGCCAATGCTCTAACCAACATAGCCATCCAGCCAGGGCACCTCAGGTGGAGACTCCACGGAGCCATCCTCAGCACCCGGGACTGATGCACTAGAACTAATCAAGCCGTGGCTGCAGGAGGGGGAGAGAGAGAGAGAGAAAGAGAGAGAGAGAAGGAGAGAAGGGTTGGAGAAGCAAATGGTCATTTCTCCTGGGTGCCCTGACCGGGAATTGAACCCAGGACATACACATGCCAGGCCGATGCTCTATCACTGAGCCAACTGGCCAGGGCTCATGCTTCCCTGTTTTGCACTCAACACATTTTATTCAACAATGGAAGGGGGAAGAGTTATTTCTGCAGAACTCCCTCCCTGCTCTCCAGGTTGTCACACACACTGCCCAGGACCAGACAGACCCTTTTGGAACATGGCTTTCCTCTGAATACCCAGAGTCACCCTGAGCCATCTCCTGACCAGGGGTTATTGTCAGCTGCTCCTACTCCCCCTCCTGGCAGTAGGTGCCCTGTGTCCTAGAAACCACCTCTGTCCCCAGCCAATTCAACTCCCTCTTACTCCCCTACCCCATAGCTGATAGGCAAGATTCCCAGTCTCCCTTCTGGCCGCATGTTCTTATACATCCTTCAAGGGCCAAACCCCACGTCTTCTAAGATGTCTCCATCTCTCTTGAACAATCATTTATTACACCTCCTACATTTTACTAGTTTCTCTTTCTTAACACAACACAAATATAGATGACTGCAAAGTCACACAAATAAACACACACATTTTCACCACATACAATGTTTTTCTTTCTTCCAAACTGGGCTGCATACACAGTGTACTGACTCACAGCCATACCCCTCGTGTGTGCACACTTACACAAGCACACACAACACCAAAACCACAGGGATTTGGTCTCTACCTGTTTACAATAAGGAAACAAAGTCTCTTTCTACCACACCAACATGCATGTACACACAGGTCACAAATGTTACAAATATATCAACACATTTTTTCCTGTGCCTTCCTCCTCCAGTCACGCACCTACACAACATACATGTAGAGACAGTTTCTCCCCTGGACATACAAACACACAAACACAGAGCCATTGGTCCTTCTCTCTGCTTCCTCCCCATCTCCTTCTCTCGCCTTCTCTCGCTCTGGCTCTCTCTCTCTCTCTCTCTTTCTCTCTCTCTCACACACACACAGACACACAGACACACACACACACACACACACACAGAAACACGCAGTAACAAACCCCAAATATAGTCAGTCGGTCTCTCCATCACACATAAACCCTCAGGCAGGCGGGATCCATCCCTCCCCCACTTTTGCCGTCTTCTCTTCTCTCCTCTCCTCCTCTCTTACACACACATGCATACACTCCACTTAAACACACGCAGCTGCAGCGCCCTGGGTCACACTCCCTTGCAGGCGCCAGGCAGAAGACAAAGGTCGCCGAGGCTCCTGGCGCCCCGCACGGGGCACAGCCGAGCCGCTGCCAGGTCCTGCCTGCCTTTCCCCAAAGCAGGTCTCGGCGAGGGCTGGACCCGGCACCCAGAGGCCGGGACCCCGCCTGCGCCAGTGCTCTGGCGTCTGCTCGCAGCTGGGGCTACCGCTGGGCTCTCCAAGGGTTAAGCAGCCGGCGGGAAGGGGGTGGGGGGGGGGGCAGGCTGGCCTCGGGTGTGATTGGCTTCGCAGCCCGGCCCCGCGTCCCGCTATTGGTCCCTTGTCGGGCCCGCCCCCCCCGGGGCCCGGTGCCACAGCCGCGCTCGCCCGGGGCCGGCCAGAGGCGCAGTCGGAGCGGCGCGGCGGGGAGCTGGGAACCGGGATCTGTACGGAGCGGAGCGCGCGCTATGGTGAGTGCTGCGACGGCCCCGCCTCGACAGTCCCCGGCAGCGACGCCCAGGTGGGACCTGGGGCCTGCCCGTTCCCCGGGGGGCTGGGCGCCGGCTGCAGGTCTGGAAAGGCGTGGAGTCAGGGGCGCGCGGGCACGGCTCGGCTCGCCGGGCGGCGCCGCGCTCGGTTTCGTCGGGGGCGGCCGCGCCGGGCTTAGTTCTGGGCAGCTGGACCAGGCCGGCTATGGAGGGCTTGGGGTGGCCGAATTGGTTCGGTTGCGGTTCTGGTCTGGGGAGTCCGGAAGACCCTGGACCCGACTGGGCTTGAAGAGCCCGGTTATCCAGTCTGGGTCCGTAGCGTCGGGGTCGAGGACAATTCCGAAACGGCTGGATCCAGTTGTACTTGAGTGTCCCGGGACTTCGGCTCGGTCTGGGGTTGAGGCTTGGCTTGGGCCATTGTGCGTGGCCGCGCCAAGCGCGTTTAGAGGGCTAGGTAGGTCGGGACAGTTTGGGACTGCCGATCCTAATGTGGCTTAAGGAGGTGGAGAGTGGCGGCTGGGCAGCCAGGTTGCTTGCTATCAGAGACCCGTGGACACTTGGGAACCCTGCGCCCAGCAATCTGGTCTCCCCAGCATTTCCCAGTAATGGGTCCTTAGAGGCAGGTCCAATGGCATCAAGGAGAAGGGAGTTGAGGAGAGAGATTTCATGGGGGCGAGGCGGTTCTGAAGCCCCAGGGGAGAAACCCATTTGGTCCATGCTGGCCTTGTTGGGGCTGTTTTAGGAAAGGGGCTTGTCGCTAGAAGGGACGCCAAGACATTTCAGCCACCCCTCTTGGCCTGATAATTGGCTCTCCGTCATGGGGGCGAAGGCCACCTACCTACTTCTCAGGATTCTTTCCCTGTGGACAGGCCCCTCTGATTCACTCCTAGTCTGGTTCTGTGCCCTGTGAAGTGGGTACAAGTCACTATACAGGGCCTGAATAGGGCGTATGCCAGTGATGGTGGCCTCCAGTCCTAGAGACACGGCCACCACTTCTCTGTGACAATGCTGCCAAGGGGCCCAGGTGGGGGCAGGAGGGGACCCCCCTGTGGATACGAAGAATCCCCCAGTGACTCTTCAGGGTCAACTGTTGCTCTACCCTGAGCTGGGTCCCCTTACAACATCCCCTCCATCAGGACTTGCCTTTGCAGAGTCAGTAATAATGAAATTATGGCTTGACTCCACTCCCAAAGGTACTTAGAAATCATCTTGGACCCAACCGACCTCATTGGTTAGGAACCTCTCCCCTGGAATGCTCTTCTTGGTCAGGTTTGGTGGCAGAGAGCTCACTCCCTATGAACTGGCTCTTGACCCATGGACAATAAAAGGGGTGAGACTTTCAGGTCATATTATCCACTCTGCCTCCAAACCCAACCTGACCTGTTACTCAGAAAGAAAACTTTTTCTTCCTTAACCCCCTCCCCCCCCCCCCCCCCCCCCAGAGTTCACCTTGCCTTGGTGACACTTTCCAGAGCCTAACAACCTGAGACTCCTCCCAGCCTATCAGGAAGACCCTAGGCTTTGACATCAAACAGATTCGGGTTCAAATTCCATCTCCTCCATTTCCCCAGAGACTTTAGTCAAGTTGCATTCTCACCTCTGAGTATCCATTTCGTTATCTGTAAAATGAGATAAGTCTTATCCCACAGGGATGGTGAGGGGATTCGGTGAAATAACCCAGTGAGAGTGCTTTGCTCAAACACAGCCTAGTTTCCTTTCTGTGCAGCATTAAACTCAAATTGAGAGGTTCTGCCTGATATCTAACCTATTTGTTAATCTGGAAGAAGGATGGAAATTTATCATCTTGTGGGAGAAGAAGCAGACAGTGATACAGAATTATTCATTTGTCATTCATTCAGCAAAGGTTTATGGGATACTTACCACATACGATATGCCAAGCCTATGCTAGGGAGGGAAAAATTGTCATAAACATAGTGATAAGGAAGCTTCTGCCAGTCCTTAAATATGTGCATGGACCCTCAGGCTAGGTGAGATATGTTTGGGAGAGTAGAGATGGCATGCCAGGCCAGGGATCTCTCCTGTCTACAGAATGAGAGAGCTTCACTGAGCAGGTGGCATCTGAATTGGAAAGGGCATTGAGGTAGGAAGACCTATGTGAACAGAGGACCAGAGGTGTGAGAGTACAGGAAATACTTCTGGAAAGTCCAGAATGGGGCTTATGCGGCCCCTGGGCATGAAAGAGCCAGGGAAGAGGAGAGAAAGTGGGCAAGGGACATTGATGGGCCCACATAGTCAAAAGCTTAGGCTGGCTGAGTTGGAGCTGCACTATGCATTGTTGATATGTGGGTTGGTGGGGTGGAGGCTGACGTCAGACCCCCCCCCCCACTGTCAATTTTGGTTTCCCTTAAACACTGGTCCCTGTGCTCATTCCTGAGGTGGGGGTGACTCAGGGCTGCTAAAATGTTTATTCCTTGGATCTCCTGTTCCATGGGATTTAAACAAATCCAGCATTCCCTCCCTTCCAGTGTGGCCAAGTTTCCCCTGGCCCCTGGGTTCCTAACAGGACTTGTTTGGAGAGTGTATGTGCGCTATTTCCTGTTGTCCTGGCTGAATCTCTCCTGACAGTCCCCAGCTCCCCACCCAGGTCTCTAACCCCTTGGCAGGTAGTCAGCACTGTTCTCATAGGCCTCAAGTAGAACCCCTCCACCCCACCCCTCAGTGCAGGCTTGGGATGCGGTTCTGAGCAGGTTTTATCCCACCTAGCGGCAGGCGCAGAGAGGTGAGGGAATTTGCCAGGATCACACAGCACGATAATGCCAGAGCAGCTACAAACCTCCTGGATGGCTGGAGGGTTACCGGGCAGAGAGTAAGAGGTACAACCCAGTGTTCCTAGTTTGCTGTTGTGGCACCTTGAGAATATTCCTTCATATTCCAAGCTAAGGACTGTGCTTAAAGCCATGGCTGAGGGTTGGGAATCATCTTTACTCTAAGTGGAGTAAAATAGGGTCCAGCATCTAGGCTTGAATAGGGGATATACCACCTACTTCCTCTCCTACCAGGGCGGGTTTTCATAAGGATACAATGTAGCAACACAGACTATTAAGAACTTGAGGGAAAGTGTTAACTATTTGAAGATGTGAGGCCAGCCTCATACCAGTCTGTAGGGGGTTCAGTGTACAGGAGTACCTTTCCTTGGTCAGCCAGGTCTGTGCTGGTAACTGAGTGACTCATGTTTCCCTGCATTGCTACGATTTTTGGTAAACAGGCATATCGTCCACTTTTGTTAAAGATAAATACATTGTTTCCCCAGAAGAATTGGAGAGACCAGGCCCTATCAAGGGAGGAACAGGATTTGAAGGCTATAGGGTAGGTTTGGCAGAAAGTTTCAGACATTAGCCAAGAACCTACTTAGCTAATGTCCACACTTTGATGTCTACAGTGAAGGAGAAATCATCAGCAACTGTTGACTTTTTGTGTTTCCTCTCAAATCTTTTCTTTTGGTTAACTAGGTAAGCACCCCTGCTATAGTGAGAGTGCTCCATTCATTCACCATTCATTCATTCATTCATTCACTCATTCATTTGCCACACAAGTCTGCATGGCACAATATAAGGCTTTGGGGCTGTGGTCAGTGTGAATGAGACCAACAGGTCTCTCCTCCACAGTCTGGCGGACAGGCAGAGATGGAACAGGAAATTACAAGTGCAATTACTGTTACCAAGGAGATGTGCAGGGTGCTATAGAGCAGATAGGGGAACCTGGCCTGGGGACCAGCAGAGGCTTCCTGAGGACATGACCTTACAGCTGTGGCCTCAAGACCGAATAGGACCAGGAAGAACATTCCAGGCAGAAGGAGCAGTTATGAGCAAGACGGGACAAAATACTGTGCGTTCGAGAATTAATTCATCTGGAGGCTCTGAAGACAATGCTTGGGAGGTGGCCAGGGGCAGGAGCATGCAGGAAGGGTCTTAAAGATTTGGGGCTCCATCCTAAGAGCAGTAAAAGTCACTCAGGAGTTCAGAGTGAAGGGAGTGATGTGGCAGATTGGCATTTTGAGAGGGTCCCCCAGGCTACTCTGTGGAGAACTGGGGTGGGGGTGGTGATGCTGGAGGCTGAGAAACCAGCTGGGAGACTGCTGGAGTGGTCCTGGCAGAGGCGATGGTGGCCTGCCCTCTCCAGTGACTGCCCGTTCCAACCCACACCACACCCCCATCATGCACCCAGAGTGGGCAGTAAAGAGAGAAGGAGGTCGTGACCCTGGAGGCCCCACAATGCCCCTCTTCCTGTGGACACTGACTTTCTTCTCCACATCCTTTCATAATCCTCAAGGCACTCCAGTTGGGTAGAGAAGAAAAGCCAAGTTCCCAAAGGCCTCTGAACAAGGTAGGAAATGATAAGTTCTAGCCTGAGGCTGCAGCTCCAGAGTCACAGTGGCTATGTATCCGGGAAGGCTTCCCAGAAG
This sequence comes from Saccopteryx leptura, assembly GCF_036850995.1. Taxonomy (NCBI): domain Eukaryota; kingdom Metazoa; phylum Chordata; class Mammalia; order Chiroptera; family Emballonuridae; genus Saccopteryx; species Saccopteryx leptura. Next base: position 98,387,669 of record NC_089505.1, on the reverse strand, counting down.
AGATGGCATTTGAGCTTCAGTTAGTGCAGGAGTAGTCAACCTTTTTATACCTACCGCCCACTTTTGTATCTCTGTTAGTAGTAAAATTTTCTAACCGCCTACTGGTTCCACAGTAATGGTGATTTATAAAGTAGGGAAGTAACTTTACTTTATAAAATTTATAAAGCAGAGTTACAGCAAGTTAAAGCATATAATAATTACTTACCAAGTACTTTATGTCGAATTTTTGCTAAGTTTGGTAGAATAAATTTTTATAAAACAACTTACTATAGTTCAATCTATCTTTGTATTTATACTTTGGTTGCTCTGCTACCGGCCACCATGAAAGCTGGAACACCCACTAGTGGGCGGTAGGGACCAGCTTGACTACCACTGGGTTAGTGGAACAGAATGCTTCCTAGGAGCCAAGCTTTGGAGAGATTAAAATAAAGAGATATTCTTCTGTCCTTTAAAGAGTTATAGTCTGAGAGGCACAGTTTAATAAATAATGCTGATTGAACCCCACTATCTAGAGCAGGGGTCCCCAAACTTTTTACACAGAGGGCCAGTTCACTGTCCCTCAGACCGTTGGAGGGCCGCCACATACAGTGCTCCTCTCACTGACCACCAATGAAAGAGGTGGCCCTTCCGGAAGTGCGGTGGGGAGCTGGATAAATGGCCTCAGGGGGCTGCATGCGGCGGCTGTAGTTTGGGGACGCCTGATCAAGAGCCTGGGGGTTCTGCCTTTTCTGGGGGCCCTGAGGGCAGAGGTGGCTTAAATATCCATCCTGGGGTTTCTGAGGGGGACATGTAAACAAAGGAGCAAGTTTCTGGAGAACATTCAGGAAATCATCTGAGGGAGAATTTAACTTCAGGATCCAGAGACAGGGAGGTAGGCCTGGCTGCTAAATCTTAAAAACAGAGTGCTTGTGTTAAAGGGGATTTATGACCATCTAATTCAAATCCCCCATTTTACAGATGGGAAGACTGAGGGGTGATAGAGCATCCAGCAGGTTTCTGACACTTAAATGTAACCTGTTTGATCTTCACACCAATCCCAGGAAGTGGGTTTATCACCACTATCATTATAAAAGCCAAGTCTCAAAGATCACGTAGGGAATTAGGGACTGGACATAGGCAGTGGCTCCCTGATTTCTTAAGATTCTGGCTTCAGTCCCAAGCTGCCACTCAATTTAGCAGAAACTCTGCCTTCCTGCGTAAGGCCCCTGGGGACAGGGATGAATCTGTTAGGTACTGGCCAAAGGCCTTGCTTGATGATTGGGGTGGACATTGGCCAGGCTGAAATACTGATTTTTTCTTTTTGTCTTTCACCTTTACATAGCACTTGACAGCAAAGTCCTTTTCTTTCTGTTTACTAGCTGTTCTTGGGTCCCACTGCTAGATAGTGGCAGAATTAAGACTTAAACCCATGCCTGGGACTCCCAGCCCAGACCCGGATCTCCTTAGCACCTGGCAGTGCCCAGAGGCCCCCGCCCAAGTGGCCAGTGGCCCCCTCAGTGAAGATGTGCCAGACTTCCTGAACACATGCCCCTGCAAGTATGAGGAGTAGCCCCTGGCCTGGAAGCCTTCTCTCCCCCATCCTGTTCTCCCTGTGCTCCTTGCTTCATGGGAGAGGAAGGCTGGAGGGCGGGTGTGGGGTGACAGCCAGGAGGAGTAGGGTTACAGTGTAAACACCGACATGTCAATATTTACTTCTGCCTGGAACCAGAGCCTCGCCTCTCTGCCTGCCTGCCTCCCACGAGCTGCTCATCCAGGTGCACGTGGCCTGCTCTGGTACTCTGATCTGGTCATTGAAAGCAAGGCCGAGGGTGAAGAACTGGCTTCCAGCCCAAGCCCTGCCATGAACGTTTCATGTGGCCCCGAGCAAGAAGCGCTCCCTTCCTGAGCCTCAGTTTTCTCATCTGTAAAATGACACATCTAGAACAGATTCGCTTAAGGGGCCTTTTCTGCAGTGGCATGTGGGATCACAAACATCATTCTCTGGCTCAGAGCGCGGACTGGAACTTGGCCAGACCTGGATTTGAATCCCACCTGTACCACTTCCTCACTGTGGAACTGTGGTTTCTTCCTCAAGATCCTCATGGTACCTATTTTGGAGGGTCATTGGTGAGGATTCATAAGATAACTCTTGGTAGAGTTCTTGGCACAGGTTAAGAACTGAATAAATGGTGGCGGTGGTTATTCCAAATAAACATTTTATGTTTCCCTGAATTCGGACACTGGATTGCATCACTTGGGAACTGGAGCCAAGGGTGGGGACTGTAACCTCAAATCCTCTTGGTATTGAGGACCAACAGGCTGGGCTGAGGGAGCCTGGGGTTTGAGAAAGCCCCTTGGTCAACACACTTGTGTGCGCATGCTCATGTGAGCATTCACAGACACACACACACACACACACACACAGCTGCTGCCCAGCTTCTGGGGTTCCTTCTTCCTGGGCACAAGTCCAGGCAGAAATGACCTCAGAGATGTGTGGCAGCGAGAGGGGTGAGGGAGGGTGGAGGAGGCGGAGAGGAGAGGAAGGATGCATTTCCTAAGCAGCTTTCGCAGAAGCTCCAAGTCCAGTACATGAGCTGTTTCCTCCAGCTGGCAGAGAAGGGGGCGTGAGGTGGGGACTGGCAACCTATAGGTATGGTAAAGGGGAAGGCAGGGTGATGGGCTGCCCATGTAGCAGAAGTGGGCCTCAGAGACCAGTGGGCCCGGGTTCAGACCCAGCTTCTTCATGGTTTGCTCTGTCACTTTGGATAAGTAGATTACCACCGCTCTGTGCTTGGTTTTACTCATGTCTAATGCGGAGGTTTTGGAGCCTGTTTCTTACAGTGGTTGGAAGAGTTTAAGCAGACGCAGTTTCAGAAGGCCTGCTCCCTCCAGGCACACATCGGGGGCTCCGTGGGTCTCAGCCTCTCTCATTAGCATGGCAGTAAGCACCACATGCCAGGCCTGCTTCTGCTACTCTCTGTACTTCTTGAGAGCAGGACTGTACGTGTTTAGAAATTGTGGTGTAATTGACTTACTTAAGACATACATATCTTGTACAGCTTGATTTTTACAGATATACACACCTGTGTGAACCACCGTCTCGATCAAAAAATAGAACATTACTTCCCCAGAGTTTCCGAGTGCCCGCCATGAATCCCCCTTCCAGGCGGCCACTGACCTGCTTTCTGTCACTCTCATCTGGCCTGGTTTTGATCTTGATCTGCATAAATTCCTTTTTTAAAAAAGATTTTATTTATTCATTTTAGAAGAAGAAGAAAGGAGAGAGAAAAAGAGAGAGAGAAGGGGGGGAGGAGCAGGAAACATCAACTCCCATATGTACTTTGACCAGGCAAGCATGGGGTTTTTTTGTTTTGTTTTTTTTTTAATTTTCTACAAAGTCAGAGAGAGAGATAGATAGGGACAGACAGACAGGAGCGGAGAGAGATGAGAAGCATCAATCATCAGTTTTTCATTGTGATACCTTAGTTGTTCATTGATTGCTTTCTCATATGTGCCTTGGCCATGGGCCTTCAGCAGACCGAGTAACCCCTTGCTCAAGCCAGCGACCTTGGGTCCAAGCTGGTGAGCTTTTTGCTCAAGCCAGATGAGCCTATGCTCAAGCTGATGACCTCAGGGTCTTGAACCTGGGTCCTTCCGCATCCCAGTCCGACGCTCTATCCACTGCGCCACCGCCTGGTCAGGCAAGCATGGGGTTTTGAACCGGCAACCTCAGCTTGCCAGGTTGACACTTTTTCTACTGTGCCACCACAGGCCAGGCACGATCTGCATGAATTCTTGTACTCCTGGTCTGGGTTTCTTTAGCTTCAATCAATTGGTTTTCTTTAGCTTCAGTTGACACTAAATATTATTTATTTATTTGTTTGTTTGTTTGTTTATGTATTTTTCTGAGGTGAGAAGCGGGGAGGCAGAGAGACAGACTCCTGCATGTGCCCGACCTGGATCCACCCGGCATGCCCACCAGGGGGCAGTGCTCTGCCCATCTGGGGTGTTGCTCTGTTGCAACTGGAGCCATTCTAGTGCCTGAAGCGGAGGCCATGGAGCCATCCTCAGCACCCAGGCCAACTTAGCTCCAATGGAGCCTTAGCTGCAGGAGGGGAAAAGAGTGATAGAGAGAAAGGAGAGGGGGAAGGATGGAGAAACAGATGGGTGCAGGAGAGGGGGAAGGATGGAGAAACAGATGGGTGCTTCTCCTGTGTGTCCTAACCAGGAATCGAACCTGGGAATTCCACACGCTGGGCTGACGCTCTACTGCTGAGCCAACCGGCAAGGGCCTAAATATTTTTTAGTTCATCCATGTTGTTGCCTGGACCAGTATCTGCTTCTTTCTTAGGCTGCCTTGTATCCCACTGGATAGATGTATAAGTCAATATCCATGGGTGGCATTTGAGTGGATTCCATTTTGGCTGCTGTGACACTCTTGCGTGTCTTTCTGGACCTGAGCACCCATTTCTCTTGGAAAGGTACCTAGGAGTAGAGCTGGGTCTGAGGTCACGAGTGTTTAACTTTCATAGAAACTGCCACCTGGTTGAGAGGGTGCTCCATTTTCAGGGTATGTTGTGCAGCTCTTTGCCCAGTTGTCCAAGGCTAAAGGAAGCCCTTGATGAATGTTTTTGTTTGTTTGTTTGTTTTGTTTATTTTAATTTTATTTATTGATTTTACAGAGAGAGGAGGGGAGAGAACAAGAAGTATCAAGTCATAGTTGCTTCACTTTAGTTGTTCATTGGTTGCTTGTTGTTTGTGCCTTGACCAGGCAAGCCCAGGGCTTTGAACCGGCAACCTCAGCGTTTCAAGTCAATGCTTTATCCACCACGCCACCACAGGTTAGGCTGATGATGAATGTTTTTGAAAGAAGGAAGGAATCTGAGTCCTTTCTTTGTCTTAATGCTTCAGATCCACTCTTTTGGGCCAGCTCTGGGCAGGCCCTCTGTCTAGACCCTGGGCTTTGGGTCACTCCTGGCATCTCTCAAGACCAGAAGGAGGTCCTGGCCCTGGAGATGCCAGGCCATGAGGCTGTGTGACCACTGATTGGTTGTTTGATCTTTGGCAAGTCCATCCCCTCCCTGGTCCTCAGTTTCCCCTCCTGCCAAACATTGGGTAGGTTGATGGTTTCTGATGCTCTCCCCTCATTTGAGAGTTGCTTGCTCTGTCCGCCCCCCCCCCCAGAGTGGCACCTGTCCCACTGGAGAGCCCCAGCTGTCCCGTATGTCCTAGGAAGGACCATTTTAGAAAGTGGGTAGGCTCTTCATTCTTGGAACCCTTCCTAAGAGCCTCGTTGTGAATCAGTTCTCCCAGGTGAGAGCCCCCAGCATGGCTGGCTGGGGGACCCCACCTACGGAAGAGGCCTCACAGAGCTGGCCTTGACACCAGGTAGATCTGGTGTAAATTCTGCCAGTTCCTGTCTCTGTGACCTTGGGCGCCTCACTTCTCTTCACTGAGTTCCAGCATCCTCATCTGCAGGGTCGTAAGGAGGAAATGAGATTCAGCCTCATTGTGGGGACTGGAGTTGATGAGGCAGCAAAACCTCCGCTCTTGGAGCTATATTCTAGGGGAGGAAGCCACAGACTGCACAGGCAAGCCAGCCAACAGGGTGCTTTCAGAGAGAAGAAAGAAAATAGAAGTGATGGGTTGTAGGGCAGCTGTGGGGTTGGGGACGGGGCTGCCTAGAGGGTGGACAAAGAAGGAGGTGATAGCTGAGCTGAGACTGAAGGCTGAAGTGGTGGCAGTGGAGCAAAGATGTGGGGGAGGAGAGTTCTAAGCAGAAGAACAGCAATGCAAAGGGCCTGAGACAGTGATGAGGGATTTGGCATGCTACGGGTGGCAAGGAGGCCGATGTGGCTGAGCAAAGGGAGCAGGGGGAAGGGAGTGGGAAGAGGTGGGCATGGAGGGACCAGGCCATACAGGACCTTATCAGGCATGGCTGATGTTGGCATTTCATTCTAAGAGCGATGGGAAGGCCCTGCAGGGCTCTGAGTAGGGGAATGACTGGGTGTGGTTAGTTTTAGGAGGGCCTGGCTGCTGTGTGGAGGACTAATGTGGGGGCAGGAGTGAGGCGGGGAGGCAGGAGCCGGGTGAGTGGGCTCAGTACATTCACGTGTCCTGAGAGCAGGGAGACCGGTGTTTCTCCAGGGCCTGAGATTTTAGCAGCTACTTCAGAGGGTGGAAGAGAGGACAGGGCAGCGCAGACGCTGCCGGGCGTTCTGGCGGCAGAGCACGGTGGGCACAGATTGCCTTTCGAGCCAGGCAGATTTGTCTCAGAACTTCCACTTGAACTCAGGCGTGCAGGGGGAGCTCGGGATTCTCTCAGAATGACCACATTTCCACAACCAGGCCCTGCAACCCAGAGAAATGGGGCCAGAAGGGCACAGAGTCAAAGCCTGCCTCCCCGACTTCTGCACACCCTGCTGAGAAGTGAGGGCAGAGGAAGTGATGGCCACAAGGGGATGCCCGGCCCCTCTGCCCTCTGGGCTGCTGCTGCTACTGCTGGCTTCTGGGAATCCTGTGGCTTTGTGGTTTCTGGGTGTCTGGGCTGATCTGGGGCACGAGGCAGCCACAAGAAGGCGGTACTTCATCTCTCTGTGCCCCCGAGTTCAAGTGGGTGGTTACTTAGCACCCACTTAGTGGGCGGAGAGAAGGAGAGGGCAAGGAAGTTCACAGAGCCACCGATGTGGGTGGAGGTGGGACTTAGACGTCATCACTGAGACCAACTTCCTTGTGGGGACACAAGTGTTGAGGAAAACAAAGAGACTTGCCCGAGACTGCACAGCTGTCTTGCAAAGAATGCCTGTGTTCTAATCCTCACTCAAGTGGTTTTCTAGTTCCGGTGAATGCAGTTAGGGAGGTGAGAAAATTCTCTTTGTCGGCTCGCCTTACTGCTGCTTACACGTGGGCGTGGGTGTGTGCACACAACACACAAGACTTAGGTGGGTTGAATGGGGCAGACAGGCACTAAATGCAGGCCTAGGATGGAAAGCTGGGTGGCTCCCCACATTCCATAGCAGGCCCTTAGCACACACTAACTCACTCCTGTTTGCGCCGTGTTGCCTAGGTGTTAAGAGCAGGGGTTGTGGGATCAACTTGAACTTGAACCCTGGACCCGCCACTTAAATGTTGTAAAGGCAGGTAACATTTTCTCTGTGGGTTGCCCATCTGTGAGGTGGGGATAACAGCCTGCTCCCAGGGTGGTGGCAGGCTTTAAATGGGAGTGCTTCTCTGAGCATGTATGGTATATATTCAATTCTCCACCCAAAGACGTGGGTGTCACTAATAACAACATTGACCTGTGTCCCAAACCCGTTAGGCCTTTTCCTCTCTCCAAAGCTGTTCTCAGCAACTTTTCTGACCACCCCTTGCTCACCCAGCATGCATTCCCAGTCCCCTCTCCACTCCCCGACCCCAGACCACCTTCCTGTCAGAGCGCAGGTCACCTCGGATGAACTTTCCCACTCTGTCTTGTCTCCGTGCACTGACATAGATCACGAGCTTGAGCTGTGGGGTCAGCCTGCCTTGGTTTGAATCCCAGCTCTGCCATTTACTTGAGCAACCTCAGACAAATTCCTGAATTCTCTGTTTCTGCATAACTAAAATGGGAATAATAGTAGTCTCAAACTCAGTGGTTTAAACAAGCTATATAATTCTTGTAAAGTGCAGGAATCCATATCTACCATATAGTAACTGCCTCATACTAGATTTTACTACTGGGTAGACTTCTGCTGGAACAGGGCCCCTACCTTTTCTGTATTCCCAGCACCAGGCAAGGATGGACTTAGATGAATTTGGGGTAATTAGGGATTTATACCAAGAAGGGGGTAAATGGTAAGCAGGTAAAAAGAGAGGATAAGGGTCTAGGCCCAGGGAGTAGCATGTGCAAAGGCCCTGGGGTGGTTGACCTATAGCATGTTCTGTGTGGCTGGAGCAGAAAGCAAAGGTGGGAGTGAGCCAAGGTGAGGCTGAGGGGTCATCAAGAATTGGGTACAATGGGCCCTGGCCGGTTTTCTCAGTGGTAGAGCGTCGGCCTGGCGTGCAGGGGTCCCGGGTTTGATTCCCGGCCAGGGCACACAGGAGAAGCGCCCATCTGCTTCTCCACCCCTCCCCCTCTCCTTCCTCTCTGTCTCTCTCTTCCCCTCCCGCAGCCAAGGCTCCATTGGAGCAAAGATGGCCGGGGCGCTGGGGATGGCTTCTTGGCCTCTGCCCCAGGCGCTGGAGTGGCTCTGGTCACAACAGAGCGACGCCCCAGAGGGGCAGAGCATCGCCCCCTGGTGGGCAGAGTGTCGATCCTGGTCGGGCGCATGTGGGAGTCTGTCTGACTGTCTCTCCCCGTTTCCAGCTTCAGAAAAATACCAAAAAAAAAAAAAAAAAAGAACTGGGTACAATGGGGCCATGTAGACCGGGTGAGAGATTTGAACTTTATCCTAAGAGCAGTGGAAAGCCTGTGTGTGTGTGTGTGTGTGTGTGTGTGTGTGTGTGTGTGTGTTTTCAAATCAATAAACTTCTGCACCAGAAGTCCCCATTTAAGCCTGCAAAAGAAGAAAAGGCAGACATGTATAGCTGGCAGGGTGGAGGGTTCGCTCAGCCCTAGAAGGGGTGCCGGCAGGGAAAATGACAGGATCTGACTTGCCTTTTAATAAACCCACTCTGGCTGCTGAATGGATATGAGCTTGGGGAGGGGGCGAGAGTGGGCGTGGCAGCTAGTGGCTAGAGGAAACAGGCGAACATACTGAGGGTAAAATTGAGAGGGAATGCTGATTGGGATGGGCCAGAGGAGCCAGCCCATTGCTTTGATGGGTGAGAACAGAGCCCAGAAAGGTGGGTGAGCTGACGTGGGCCGGGATCACACAGCTCTTCAGTGGCAGGGACTCCCATCCCAGAGCCTTCGAGCAAATCTCTGACTCCAGGCCCACATTCCTGGTAAGTGCTTTTGTAGAGTCCTTCTTCCAGGCCTCCTGGTGGCTGCACCCCCTCCCCGTGCCTCCTGGCTCCCCACTCCTCACCCACCCCCTACACACACACATAGGGTCTGGGGGCTTCTGAGAAAGGGAGACCTTACAGGCAGGGTAACAAGGGGGGCTGCCTCTGACCTCCAGATTCTTTCCCTGTGACCTCTGGGCCTCCGAGGGCCTCCTCGGGCTTTGAAGGAGTCCGTAGAAGCGGAGCTGGGGCTGGGGGCTGGGCCTCTGTGTACAAACCGCCCCTCACTGCGCAGGGGTGGGGAGTGGTCTGAGGATTGGAGAGGAATGGGACAGAGGGCCAGAGCCTGGGCCCTGCCTCCTGAACTGGAAACTGTTGGCTGCCATCTAAGATTTCCTTTTCCTTCCCCCAGTGGCCCTGTCTGGCAAGCGAGACCTCTGACACGTTCAATTAAATGGACTTGTAGTTCGGCAGACCTCTCCCCACCTCCCACCCTGGGCTAAGCCATCCTCTACCGGGAGCCAACCTCTTCTCTGTATCTGGTCCCACATTTTTCTCTTTGGGGTTCAGTCCCCCTTTTTCTCACTAGGCTTCAGAGCCTGCTGTCCCTTCAGGACCCTTCTCCCGGGGAATTGCCTTTGACCCTGGGACCCTGGCCTGACTTGGGGACTAGGTCCCTCGTTCTCCGGGAGACCACATGCTCCCACAACACACACACACACACACACACACACACACCACAGTCTCCTGAGGTTCCATGCCACCCCCCCCCCCCCCCCCCGAACTGAGCCCTGTTTACCTGACTCAGGCTAGGCACGTGAGACATGTTTTCTCTTCCTCCCGCCGCTCTCCCTGGCTTCAAGGCAACCTCCTGCGCGTCCCGCTGCCCCCGGCTTGGGTGTTTTTGCTCAGGGAGCTGCATGTTGTACGCGGCGGAGCCTGGGACGCAGCTGTCATTGGCGGAGAGCATTGGGTGGGTGAGAGGTGAGGGCTGAGGAGGGGCAGGAGAAACACTGCTCCCGGCCCGACCCCCTGGTTCTGATATCCGCTTGGGTCAGGGTGGGGCATGTTTGGGACAAGTCAGAGTAGGGAGCTCAGGTATGGAAATCATTGCAGTGGTGGGAAGTGGACATCAGGTTGGAAACCAGACGGGCTGGTGAGAGAGCCACTAACAGCTTCTCAGAGAAGCCAGGACCTCCTTGAGCCTCTGGCTGATGACAGGACGGTCCCAGGACCCTGTGTCCTTGTATAGCTCTTCATAACGCCTGTCCTCATGCTCTCTTACCTGTCTGCTCCATGGAGGTAGGAACCACAAGGGAGGGAACAACCTGTGCATTGACTCATTTCATTAGTCACCTCCAAAGAGATGTGTTCCGCTGTGTCCTCATTTAACAGATGAGGAAGCTGAAGCTTGCTGAGCCAAGGTGCCTCGGCCAAGGCCACATGGCTTTGAGCCAGAATTCGGGCCAACTTCAGAGTTCCTGGTTTTGGGGGATCCTGTGGGGTGTCCGACTGCAGGGCTGCAGGCTGGTACGCTTGTGGCTCCGAAGGGCTGTCTTTCATCAGCGAAGAGAGAGGAGGCCAGCAAAGGAGGATGAGAAGAAGGTGGTTCTGGAACCCCATCTGGGGGACGGGAGCAGGTGGCACCCTGTCGGGAGGGCTCAGGCAGCTGAAAGCAAGTTTCGAGCTAGATGAGGATCCGGCACTATTCTGTCCTCTGGGTACTCACTTGTGTCCATCACTTCCCTGTCCTGGAGGGGAGGTCCTTGGGGGCAGACCCTGGTTCTCCTGGCATACCTGCCCTCAGCAGATGCCCAGCAGATGAGTGGAGAGAGGATGCACCTTCACAGGGCTAGGACAAGAGGCTCTCCTATGCCGGGTGGGTAGTCCGGGAGTCAGTTTATTGTCATACTGTTACTAGGGACACATCGCTACGCGTAAATGCCAGCTAGTGAAGAAATCAAATGTAATATAGAAGACTGCACATTACAACCAGTTCTGTGCCCTATCCGTTGTGCAGTGCATTTCTTTAAAGAACAAGACCCGGAACAAAATGCAAGTGAGCATTTCTGCCAGCGATCTCAGATCCCTCCGTTAAAGACACTTCTGTTCCTCCTGTGGTGATTTGTGAGTGTTCTTGCTGTCCCCAGGTGGCAGTGAGTCAGCAACAAAGGTCATCAGGGAAGTCCAGAGGAATTTTTCTTTTCCATCAGGTTCCCTTTGAGCAGCACTGGGTGACACCCAGTGACAGGCGCGAAGTTGGGTGACGAGAGACAGGCGCACTCCGCTAGCCACTCGGTCTCTGCCTCCTCAGCTTCCCTGTGTCCCCTGCCTTCCGGGGACCCAGAGCCATCTCAGCCAGCGGAGGCAGGCAGAGCGGTGACCCGCAGGCTCCTCCTTCCTGACTCAGCCCAGCTCCGCCCTCTCTGGGGAAAATGAGTCATTTCTTCAACCCTGAATGTTTCTCTTTCTGTGGAAGGAAGGGAGAAAGGAGTGGGGGTGGGGTAACCCCTCCTGGTCCCTCCAAACTTGTTTTGCAGCTAGGAAGCGCACTCTGGCCGTGGAGGGAGGGACCCCAGGGCAACTGCTGAATGGGGCCGTCAGACCCAGTTAAGTCACTAACCGCAGCTCTGACAGCCATTAGGGTCACCCTGGACAGAGCTGTGCTGGTCTGATCAGGTGGAAGGTCTGTCCCCTGGACCAGCCCGCTCTCTTCCTCTGCCCACCCAGTGCTCTCAGTGGGGCATGAGGGTCCATTTTACCCCTTGATAGCTCTTAAACCCGGTCAACTAAAGAAGGTGTGGGGGGTAGCAAAGTGTTCCTCATAACCTGGAAGATGTGCCCATCCCAGCTCTCCTCTGCTAAGTGCCCTGTGGTCTTTTCAACCACCTCCGGGACGCTTGTGCCAACCCTGTCGATTGGCTATTCTGATGACCTGGCTTCAGCCAGGAAGAGAGATGTGCTGCATTTGATCAATTAGTGATGTCTGCCAGGGCCTGGGGACAGGAGTGTATGTGTGTAGGGGGGGTGCTCCTAAACACCTGCCCTAGAGTGAACCGATGGCCTGGGTCCAGTCGTACACTCTCCTCCAGTTTCTCCGGTTATTTTCCAGGTGGCCTTAAGTAAACCATTTCACCTCTCTGAGACTCACTTCCTCATCTGTGAGACAGGGCGAATACCCCCCCCCCCCCCCCCAGCTCTGAAAAATGAATGAGGAACTGTCCGCACAGCAGCCTCCGTCTCCTTTGAGTCTTGACTCAGGTGTCACCTCCTCAGAGAGGCTTCTTGGCTGCCCTCTGGAAAATTGCTCCAAATTGCCCCTCCCACTTTCGGTCCCCCCTCCCTGCCGATGTTGCTCCTTAGCACATACTCCCCTTTTACTTGATTGTTTGACTTACTCTGTCTTCTTCCTCTGACGTATGAGGATTTCTGCCTGACTTGTTCCCTAATATTTCCACCTAGAACAGTGCTGGCACATAGTAGGCACGTAAATATCTGTAAAAAGAATGAGTAAGTGAAAAAAGAATGACTGAATGAAGGGAGCACCTGGCACAGGGCCCGGCGGATATAGGGACCAGCTGTATTTTGGGTCCCCTCTCTTCTCCTTCTCTTCAGCTGTGATTCGGGAAGGTTCAGTCCTTTCTCCTCCCCACTCTCAAGGTCAGCTTGTCCACTCTTGAGGTTTCATGCTTAATTTTTATATCTGGGCGTTTCATACTAGTTCATGAGATTGCCCTGGGGAATGCAGTGGGAATTGAAAAATTAAAAGTACTGTTTTGGTGCAGAAGGCAGAATTGGCATGACTTTTTGAGGTGAAAATAATTGATGCTTCAGTGAAGGCTTTTAGCTATGTCCCCAGATGCCCCTGTGTACTGGATCACTCTCTGGGACCCTTTGGGAAATTGTGAGGAGCCTTGGTTTTGGAAAGGATCCCAACCTCATCGCCCCAGGGGCTGCTCTCCCTCCCGAGCCCGTCAGAGGTTTCAGCAGACGTGTATGGTTTCAGCAGACACACACAGTTCCACCGGCTTGCAGACCAAGCACAGCTCCCTTTGGCCCGGCCCCTCCCCTTCGGGCCACCCCCTCCCCAGTTCTTTTTCTCAGGAGAGTCCATCCTGGGGCCAGGAATACTACAACCATTTTTTCTTAATAAGCATTTAATTTTGGAATAATTTTACGTTTACAGAAAAGTGGCAAAGATGATAGAAAGTTTTTGTATACCCCTGTTCCAGTTCCTCCAACAGGGACATCTTACACGACTGTGGTACATGTGTCAAAACTAAGAAGCCAACATTGGTACCTGACAGTTAAACTCCACACTCTCCTCCCATTTCCCCAGTGTTTGCACTGATGATGTCCTTCTGTCCCGCAGTCCCATCTAGGACACTGCGTTTGCTCACCATGTCTCCCTAGCCGCCGCTGGTCTGTGAGTTTCTCAGGGCAGGCCTTTTGTAGAGTGTCCTCCAGTGTGGGTTTGTCCTGTGGCCTGTATGTGATGCCTTCCTCTCTCAGCTGCATGGCGTGGTCCCCAAGGCCACTGCCTTTCCCTCTGCCTGCCCCCTCTCTCACGGATGCTGCCCTTCTCTGGTAGAGGCCGTCTCTGCACCTGCCCTTCTCCCTCCCAGACCTGCACTTTGCCTACTGTTCTTACCTCCCTCTGCAGCACCCAGACACCTTCTTGACTAAGTTCTATCAATATTCTGCCTCTGGCTTGACAAGATGGTGGCACAGTGGATAGAGTGTTAGCCTGGGATGCAGAGGACCCAGGTTCAAGACCCTGAGGTTGCCAGCTTGAGTATGGGCTCACCAGCTTGAGCGTGAGGATGCTGGCTTGAGCTTAGGATCGTAGATATGACCCCATGGTCGCTGGCTTGAAGCCCAAAGTTGCTGGCTTGAGCCCAAGGTCACTGACTTGAGCAAGGGGTCAGTCACTCAGTTGAAACCCTCTAGTCAAGGCACATATGAGAAATCACTGAACAACTAAAGTGCTGCAACAAAGAATTGATGCTTCTCATCTCTCTCCCTTCCTGTCTCTCTCTGTCTCTGTCCCTCTTGCTAAAAAAAAAGAAAAGAAAAGAAAAGAAAAGAAAAGAAAATTCTGCCTTCGCTCCTACTTCTTTCCACTCCTTACTCTCACTGGCCTCAGTTGTCGGAACACCCTCTCTGCTGGATTAAGGCGAAGCCTCTTTCTTTCTCTCCCCCCCCCCCCAGCCTTTCCCCTGCACTGCAGCCTCAGCCGTCATTCTGAATTTATGTTTAGCCCTGTCACTGCCCTGCTTAAAACCCTCCTGTAGCTCCCCGTTACCCTGGGAGCAGTCAGACTCCTCTGTAGGAGTGCTAGGGCATTTCACAATCCAGTCCTTGTTTGTTTGTCCCACCTCACCTCTGGCCTTCCCCACCCTGTCCACTCTGCTTCAGCCAAACAACTGTAGTTCCCCCGTGCAGCTGTCTCTTCTCTCTATGTCGACCCCTTTGCATATGCTGTGCCCGCCCTGTCTGTTTCCTGCCATTAGAATGTGTTCCGTGAGAGTAGAGACCATATGTGGCTTGTTATCCTCCGTCCATGCAGTACTTTGGACAGTGCCTGGCGCATAGTAAGTGGCTGAAAAATACGTATTAACCAATGTGAGGAGAGTGTGAAGGCGAAGAAAACTCTTTGTCAGATCATCTCAGGCAAGCATGAAATTGCAGCAGTGACAAATGCCATACAGGCAAGGGTCCTGATGTCACCTGTGCCTGTAGTAGGAGGATCTGACCTGGTCAGAGGTGAGTGCTTTTGCACCAGCCAGGTGAGAAAGACTGACTGGTCTCCTACCCTCAGAGCATCCTCTGAGGTGTTTCCACGGCAACTATGCACCCAGACGCCCTTGGCTTCTGCTGGACGAAGGGAACCAAATTCCCCACAGGATGCCCACAGTCATAGGAAGGGAAGCATCTGCTAGGAGGTCACAGGTGGGCAGCGCTGACCTGTCCCCAATCTGTAGAGAGGAGAACAGCATTCTGGACACAGGTGCAGTGTTAAGTCTCCTGGTTTCATCCACACACCTCCTGTCCACAGTTCATCTCATTGGGAAGCTACCCTGTGACTTCTTTCTTTTTTTCTTGTGGGAGAGACAGAGAGAGGGACAGGTAGGGACAGACAGACAGGAAGGGAGAGAGATGAGAAACATCAATTCTTCATTGCGGTTCCTTAGTTGTTCATTGATTGATTTCTCATATGTGCCTTGACTGGGAGGCTACAGCAGACCGAGTGACCCCTTGCTCGAGCCAGCGACCTTGGGCTCAAGCCGGTGAGCCTTGCTCAAACCAGATGAGCTTGCGCTCAAGCTGGCAACCTCAGGGTCTCAAACCTGGGTCCTCCACATCCCAGTCTGATGCTCTATCCACTGCGCCACCGCCTGGTCAGGCTGTGACTTCTTTCTGAGCCTCAGTTTTCTCATCTGTGAAATGGGGATATAATGCCAACCTCAGTTGTCCTAACTGCCTGCGTGAGCCATGTAAGGGCAACGGTCAGGGAGCCTGGCGAAGCCATCCTGGGAGCCTCAGATAGAGGAATTGGGGAAGCAGGACTAGACCAGTGAGAAGTGGCCAGGGACACAACTCTGTTTCATTGGAAATTGGGAATCGGACAGATCTGCCCCTTCCAAGCAGTATGGTCCTAAGGAAGCATCCTTCCCTCTCTGAGCCTTGGTTTTTCCTTCTCTAAAATAAAAAACAATTCACTAAGTGTTGATTCCCTGTGAAGGCACTGACTGGCCGCAGCTGTACAGGGAGGGGTATTTCCTATGGTCAGCCCTGCTTGCCTGGGCCTGGGTCCCCAACAAACCCCACCTTCCTTATCATGGCTGCTGGGCACCCCCAGGATGTGCTCCTCCCCATGGGGAGTTTCCTCCTGCATTATTCACTCATAGCCTTACCTAAGAAGGCCAAGCCCCACTCTGTAAATGTCCCAGCCTGTTATCTGGCCTTCCTGAAGGCCCTTATTGATTTCTGGTTTGTGTTAGGTTGTTTGTGTCATGTCTTATCTTTCCCAGGGAGATAGGAGAAGCCTAGTGAATGCCAGGATGTGGTTTCAAGTCAGTGACCTGGGTTTGCGTCCCCAGCTCTGTCACTCACTGGCTTTGGGACCCTTGGGAGGCAAGTGCCTTCACCTCTTGGAACCTCGGTTTCTTCCTCTATAAAATGGGGACAATAGTTCCTCCAGCACAGGGTGGTCATGAAGACTACACAAGAAAATGTCCCATGATGCCTGGCACAGGGTGGGTGATCTGTCAACACTTTTCTGAACCGGGAACAGCAGGATCCTATGGGCTCAGACTCAGGGCAAGCAAGGAACATCACAGACAGTCAAATCACCACCCGGGCAATGGGTCGCACAGGGAGCCTCAGGCTGCTGGCAGCTCCCAGTACCCTCATGGCCTAGAGGAAGCCAGGACCTCGGCAGGCCTTCCCAGAATGAAAGTAGGTTGGGAGGGAAGAGACAGATGAGGCCCCTACAGGGACATGGAGGTTTGAACACAGGCTCTGGGTCAGGTACATGCTTCCTCCACCTAACAGGGCCTGTGTGACCCCGTGTAAGTGACTCAACCTTTCTGAACCTCAGTTCCCCACCTGTGAAAGTAGGGATAATGACACATCACATCTCCTGAGGTTGCTTTGTGGAAGTGATGAAATAATATGTGGAAAGTGCTTGGCATAGTCTGGCCGAGAATTTTTTATTATTTATTTTTAGGGTGTGCTCAGGATTCACTGATTTGTTGGTCAAACTCCTCAATTACCCATAAGATAGTAATAAAAAATTTTATGAGCCTATTTCCACAGTGCCTTTCCTGAGCCAGGCATTTAGTGCCTTCATCACATTACCACATTTAATTCTCAGAACCTTGCTGTTACCATCCCCATTTTATGGATGGGGAAACTGAGCCTGCTGGAAGCTGTCCAAGCCCATACAGGTGTTGACTGCCAGAGCCTGGCGCTCTCTTACTTTGCCGCTGTTCTGGGGATCATCATGGACTAGGTTGGAGTGTCTTGCCAGGTATCAGCTGGACACAGTAAACACCAATATCATAGTGAGGAGAATCTGTAAATGGAATCTGGGGTGGGGTGGAGGGTGTCCGTGGAAGACCGGCTGGGAGGCGAGTGGTCTGCGGGAAGCCAAGCCAGAGGCAGGAGCAGTTACTGCGCGTGTTTATTCAGCCTGCACCAGGCAGGAGGGGCCCTGACTGGCCAGTGTAAACATCCGGACTGCTTGTCAGCCTGGTGGGGGGCTGAGGCAAGCTGGGGAACCAACAACCGGGGCCTCCCGGTGCCAGCTGGGTGCTGGAGGTTCCCTGATGGGCAGACAGGGAGGTGGCATGGAGCCAGCCTTTATTGAGCACCTAGTATATGCCAGGTCAGGTATGTACAACATCTCACCACTTCTTTACAACAAAGACACCTTTTTGGTCTCTTGTATCAGTTTTACTTAGCTGATGAGGAAACTGGACCCTGGGGACGATACAGAGCCAGCTCTGTCAAAAGCCCACAGAATTTGATTTGCTAAGAGGATGGGTTTGTGAACTTAGACAGTTTCCCTTTGCATCTGCCCCTGCTGACGCCACACTCTCCATGCAAACTCGGTTTGGGCCCTAATCCACTTTATCTCCTGCTGGTAGCTGGAGGTCTTGCTCTGTGTTACCTCCCTGGTTTACTTTTTAGCACGTCACCGTGTGTCAGACCGGCCAGGCTGAGGAGGCCCAGTTTGACCCAGCGTAGGGATTTGGCCTCTTTCTCGTGTGGGGAAGGGAATCTGGCTGGCTCTAGTTTTGCTGGCTTGTGTAGTAGATCTCATAGATCAATAAGACCTTAGATAACATCCCACCCATTATACAAATGGAGAAACTGAAGCCCAGAGAGGGGAAATGTCTGCCCAAAAGACTCACAGTAGGTGGCTGAGGTAGAATTGGAGCCCTGGTCTCCAAGGACACCTCTAGTGTCCAGGCTGACCTTTGTTAATGGGGGTGGGTCAGGGTTAGAAAAGGACAGGGATGCAGTAAATATGTTCCCCAGATGCGTCATGATCTGAAATCAAATGTCACAGCCAGTCCCACTCCCTGCTGCCGGCCTCTGTGAGCTGTGCCCTAGAAGTGCCCTTGAGCCATCGGGAACGCTGAGAAATTCCTATGCTTGTGCCAGCAGGATGGTTTCATTGGGTTTGGGTGGCTGAGAGCCCATGCAGGGGCCCCCTGCTCCCACTTCCTGCCACTTTCTGCCCCAGGCCGTGCCCTGCTCTGTCCCCACACATTGCCCCTCACACTGGGTTATCCTTGAGTCTAACAGAACTGCCACTTGGGATGTGCCAAAGCTGGGAGGAGTGATTTAACTATAACACAGTCAGTGCCTGGGCACCTGGACTGTGCCATCTGATGCCCCTGCCCTGTTGACCTGCAGACCCTGTTGTCTGCAGGCTTTCTTCACCACCAGAGGTAGTGGTGGCCTCTATGATTCCCCCCTTCATAGAGGACAATGCTGAGGTCACACCCTCAGCCTGAATTTGAACCAGAAGACAGATACCTGGGATCCACACTCCCAGCCACACCTGCTGAAGCCTGGGACCTGCTAAAGTCATTCCAGCAGATTTTTTTGGGTACAAGGTGGCTAAGACTCCACCTTCACAATGAGGAGCAGGGTCTCAGGAGAGGCACGGTGAATTGGACAGAGAGGGAACCCAGCTTTCCACACCGAGCTCACAGCAGGGAGTCTGAGAAGGACTGGGGGCGGTGGAGGGAATCCAGCCAGCCCACACCCATGATGTTATGTATCCAAGTCAAGGGACCATGATTGCTCAATCCCCAGAACCTCAGATGCATCACTAGTTTCACTGAAGGCCAGCCTGGCCTTGGACCGAATAAACCTGTCCCTCTTAGTCTGAGGCCTGTGGACTGTCCCCTTTCCTCCATCTGTTCCATTTGGGAGATTCCCCCAACAGCAGCAAGAACAATAGTGGTGCTGTGCACCAGCCCCCTGACCGTGTCCGCCCCCACATGAGCCAGACCCTCTTCCCTGGGCTCCAGGCCCTGCTATGTGCCCGGCCCTCTTCCCTGGGCTCCAGGCTCTTTCAAACATAACTTTTGTCGGAGTCTCAGAAGAGTCCTGGGAACTAGTGGTGGGTACTGTGATTCCCACCTCACAAAGTAGTAAACTGAACTCACACAGCAGCAAAGCCTGGGTCTGGTTTTAAACCCGTCTGTCTGCCTTCAAAGCCCACACCTTTTTTGGTGTGTGGCAGAATATTTCAGACATACAAAAAACATAGAGTTCAGTAAAAACAAACACGGGTGAACCAGCTGTCCAGCTTAAAAAGTAAAACATTTCCAGATTCAGTTGAACTTCCCACACATGTCCCTTCCTGATCCCATTCCCTACCTCCTCCTTTTCTAGAAAAAACTACTTTCTTGAATAACTGCCTTGCTACTTTTATTCTTTTATTTTTTTTATTCAGTGAGAGGAGAGGAGGCAGAGACAGATTCCTGCATGCACCCTGACCAGATCCACCAGGCAAGACCACTAGATCTTGCTCTGTCCATCTGGGGCGTTGCTCCATTGCTCAGCAAGTGAGCTCTTCATAACACCTGAGGTAGAGGCTAGGAAGCCATCCTCAGTGCCTGGGGCCAACTCTCTTCAATCGAGCCATGGCTATAGGAGGAGAAGAGAGAGAGAAAGAGAGAGAGAGAGAGAGAAATGAGAGGCAGAGAGGTGGAGAAGCAGATGGGCACTTCTGTGTGTCCTGACCAGGAATTGAACCCAGGACATCCACACACCTGCCTGAGGCTTTACCCCTGAGCCAAGGGCCCAGAGTGCTACTTTTATTCTGATTCTTCTGACTTCCCAAATGATACATTGTATTGCTCAGGAGTTTTTAAACTCTAAGTGATTGGGTAAGGAGGCTTTGTAGCTTGCTTTTCTCTCTTCATGTTGTGTCTGAATTGTATCTAGTTCATTTTCAGTGCTGTGTAGTATTCCACCACATGGAACTACCATGGTTTATCTAGACTACTAGAGACAGCCAGTTAGGTTGTTTCTCATTCACTATTTAAACAATGCTGTGGGGCTTCCTTGTCCATGGCTCCTGGTGATCACAGGAGAGTTTCCAAGCCGTATGTCTGTTATTTATGTTACAGAGTAGAATCAGATAAGCACACTGTATCATAAAACTGCTGAGAGGATCAACCAACAATTTTAGGGGCTCCTGCTCAGAGTTAAAAACCTCTTAAGGACAGAAATGGTATTCTCCTTGCTTTGCTGCTGTGAACACCAGAAACAGTGTTGGGCACATAGTAGGTGCACAGCAAATATCTGTAGGCTGAATGATTGGACGAGTGTTGGGCACTGTGGAAAGCACTTGACATTCAAGATCTTAATCAGTCCTCTATGAGGGAACTTCTTCCCATTTCACAGCTAAGCCAACTAAGGCTTCGGAGAGGTTAAGTCATGTTCCCAAAGTCCCATAGCCAGTACCCAAGTCAGCTGACTCCAGAGTCCATGCTCCTTCCTGAGCCCAGGCCTCTCTGAGGTTGCCCACGTTGACCGAAAGGAGCAGATTCACAGAGGTTTGAAATACAAGTGCCTAGGGCTTTTGAGATTGTCCTAAAGACTGGTAGACAGGTTGGCCCACCTACTTGGTTATCTTTGGCCTGGAATGCCACATGTGGTTATAGATGAGTGATATCTCACTTCTGGGGCTGATCTGTAAGGGAATCAGATCAGCCCCAGACTGTGCTAGGCTCAGGATTCAGATGCCGTCAGTGGAAGAGACATCCTGACCCAGCTGAAGAATCATTTGCTTGGGGTATGAACAAACCTGGGTTCAAATCCCAGGCATGCCACTTATTAGCTGTGACTTTAGGTAAGTCTCTCACCCTCTCTGAGTCTTATCATCCCCATCTGTTAAATGGGGACATTGACTCTCTTTTGCAGAATTATTGATAGACTTAGAATTGAGTGTAATAATCTTAACAGAGTGCCTGGCTAGTAGTTATTAATTACAGAGTAGGGAGAAATATTCTACTAGAGCCATATTCTACTAGAGATATGTGCAGATGGGGCAGCTTAGCACATGGAGGAAGAGTTCGTGGTGGAGATGACATTTGATATGGGTTCTGAATGGTGAATAGGAGTTCTCAAAGCCAAGGAGTAGTCTATTGGTCAAGCAACTTCTGTATATCCTGTACTAGGCTTGGTGTTGAGTGGTGCATCATAGTGTCGCTTGCAAAAACATTTTTTTTTCTTTTACTGCGAGAGAGAGACAGACAGGAAGGGAGAGAGATGAGAAGCATCGTTCTTCATTGCGACACCTTAGTTGTTCATTGATTGCTTTCTCATATGTGCCTTGACCAGGGGGCTCCAGCCAAGCCAGTGACCCCTTGCTCAAGCCAGTGACCTTGGCTCAAGCCAGCAACCTTGGGCTTCAAGCCATGAACCGTTGGGCTCAAGCCAGCAACCAAGGGGTCATATCTGTGATCCTACACTCAAGCCAGTGACCCCGCAGTTAAGCTGGTGAGCCCACACTCAAGCCTGATGAGTCTGCGTTCAAGCCGGTGACCTTGGTGTTTTGAACCTGGGTCCTCTGTGTCCCAGGCCGACACCCTATCCACTGTGCCACCGCCTGGTCAGGCTGCAAAAAAAAATATTTTAAAGCAAATGTGAGTTGCTTACAGTTTGTTAGAGATACGATCCTGTGAAGATAGTGCTGAGTGAATAGACAAAGAATCAAGATCAGTGGTGTTGGGCCCTGGCCAGGTAGCACAGGTAGAGCAATGCTTTTCAACTGACGGTCTGCCAAAATTTCATGCCAGTCTGTGAAAGAGGTAACCACCTGATACTGTATGAAGGTTATAGATCCAGTGACCTTAGTTGAATTCACTTATGCTCACGGTGATTTCTGCCTTAGCGATCCCCGAAATAATTCTATTTTCACGGGTCCCAAGTGTAAAAATGTTGAAACCCACTGTATTAGAGTGTCATCCCTAAATGTCAAAGTTGTGGGTTCAATCCTCGGTCAGGGCACATAGAGGAATCAATCAATTAGTGCATAAATAAGTGGAATGACAAATTCATGTTTCTCTCTCTCAAAAAAAAAAAATCAGTGGTGTTGGGGTCAAAGGAACAGATGACTACTGGAAGGGGCAGTCTTCCTGGGGGGAAGGAGAGGGAATGAGAAAGGAAGACCAGAGGCAGAGGGGCTGCCTGATTCTTGGTTTCCTGGCTGGGCTGGGCTGGGCTGGGTCAGGAAAGGAGCCTCCCAGCCTGGCAGAGGACTGGGGACAGGCTTCATGAGTTCTGGCACAAGTCCTGCTGTGATCCTGTCACTAAGTCTTGTGCTGTTCTCTCCATTGGAAGAGAAGAAAAGTTGTTCCTAACTGTTAATTGTGCAATTGCAAATTGGCACCTGGGCTGGGCTGTATAGGAGCCGAGCCCCAGAGAAGGAAGGAGGAGCCCAGGCTGGATGGCTACAGAGCCAGTAGTTCGGGGGCCCAGGAAGGGGTGTGGGAATGCCACTGTGTGAGTGTCCTAGGAAGGGACTTCTGCCTGGCCTAGTCAGGCATCCCTCCCCAGAACTCCCACTCTGTTCTGAAGGATTCTGTGGTACCTAAGAGTTGTTGGGTAGACCTGGGTTTGAGTTGTAGCTTGTCACCAGGTGTGTGACCTTGGACTAGTTGCTTAACCTCTCTGTGCCTCTGTCTTCATCGTTCACATGGGATTGCTGTGATGGTTAAATCAGAAAGCAATTAGTGCAGGGCCTGGAATGAAGTCGTTCAGGTGATGGTTTTTGTCACTACTGCTGTTGTTATTTGGCAGCAGCAGCATCAATGCCATTGTCACCACCACCTCCATGAAGGCCACATGGTTGCTCAGGTTGAACCCCAGGGTCATTCTAGCTCAGGGGTCGGGAACCTATGGCTCACGAGCCAGATGTGGCTCTTTTGATGGCTGCATCTGGCTCGCAGACAAATCTTTAATAAAAAAATAATAACATTAAAAATACAAAACATTCTCATGTATTACAATCCATTCATTTCCTGCTGCTCATGTTCATGGTTGAGGGTGGCTGTAGCCAATCACAGCTGTCCTCCAGGACAACATCTAATTTTTATTGGATAATGTGTAATGTACACGGGTCATTGTATGGCTCTCATAAAATTACATTTTAAAATATGTGGCGTTCATGGCTCTCTCAGCCAAAAAGTTTCCCGACCCCTGTGCTAGCTGCTCATGTCGTCTCTCCATGAGCCAGGACATTCCAGTGCCATCACGTTAGCATCCAGCATCACAGCCTGTACCCACAGGCTTAATCTCACCACAGACAGCCCTAGGAAGTAGGTTCACACGTCCCCATTTTATAGGCAAGAGAACATGTTAAGAGAGATGATGGCCCTTGCCCAGGGTCACACAGTAGATTACAGGGATTCAAGCTCAGATCTGTCTGCTCCAAAACTCTTATTCTTTCCAAAGATGGGAGTGGCCTGTTCCCAGGAAATCTAAGCCTGGCGCTCTCTGTTCCTCTAGGTACCCTTCCACTCCTTTTTTTTTTTTGTCATGTCCCCTGTCCCTTGTTCTCCAACCCCCTCTGGCTCTGCCCTGTGCCTGGGGACCACTCTGGACCAAGACTGCAGATGGGCGGCTTGTATCCTCTTGAGCCAAAACAGCCATTGCTCCCCCGCTGTCAGCAGAAACCGGGCCTCTTATCCCAGCTCCCCACCAGGCGTTTCTTCCCCGGGCCCTCCTGGGCCCCCAGGCCAGCTTGACATGTGTGGTGAGGAGGGGTAATGGGGACCAGATGGGAAGCTGAGCTTGGCCTGGGCTTTGTTATGTGAACATTCCTGGTCACTGAGGCAACCCCAGCTCTGTAGCATCTGGTTTGGCCGAGGGTCTACCCTGATTGGCTGGGGCCAGACATGGGGAGTTGCCGTCCCATGACGTCTGGGCGATGTGGCAGGTGGAGATGAGCACTTCACGCTGAGACAGGATTTCGGAGTCCCTGGAGGGAATAATGGGGGCAGAGAGGCAGAGTGAAAACAACGGGAGATCGGAGTCAGAGAGACTTGGTGTCCATTGTCCAGTGTCGGTTGGCTCTATTTTTCTCTGGCACGGTAACCCAAGCAAGCCACTGTCCCTCTGCAAAATGGGAGACAGTGATGGTACTTCCTTCACATGCATGAGCAAATCAAGTAAACAGCAGTGCCAGTGTTCAGAATGCTTCACATATTTTAACTCAATGAATCCTCATAGCCACTGTGGGAATAGTGCACTGAGGCCCAGGGTGATGGTGTCACTTGCCAAGTCAGGGAGTAGGGGGCAGAGCTGAGATTTGAACCCGGGTTGCCCAGGTCCCAGACCTGCCACACTCCCACTGCGACGTTGTCCTGCCTGTCAGTGACACTGTGGCACTGACGATGCTGCTCGCCTCAAAGCCTCCTGTTGCTGGCATGTGGGACAGGCCTGCTGGGCTTATAAATGGGCGAACGGAGGAGGGGACGGATGTTGTGAACATTCCTGCACGTTGAGTGAGGGGAGGCGCTAGGGTTGTGACCCTCCGGTCCTGGCAGCCGGCCAGACCCCACTGCTGCCCTGAGAGGGCCAGGGAGACCAACTCTGAAAACAGTGGTTCCCGTTACGCCCTGCTGTGTGCCACACACACGTTTTGTCTACATTCTCTCATTTCATCCTCACAACGGCCCTAGTTGCCCAAGATCATCACGAGTGTCTTTGGAAGAAGCTGATTTTGAACATATGTCTGACTGACTACAAAGACAGGGCTCCCTTCCCATGGGGCACAGCTCTGAGGGCCCATCTCCTGCTTCCTGAGGGATGGGTTACAGCCTTCTTGTCGAAGAGGTTTTTGTTTTGTTTTGTTTTGTTTTTATTCAGTGAAAGGAGAGGAGGCAGAGACAGACTCCCACATGTACCCCGACCGGCATCCCCCTGGCAAGGCCACTAGGGGGAAAACTGGAGTGTTGCTCTGTTGCTCAGCAACCGAGCTCTTCTTAGCACCTGAGGCAGAGGCAGGGCCTGGGGCCAACTTGCTCCAATAGAGCCATGGCTGCAGGAGGGGAAGGGGGAGTGGAAAGGGGTAGAGAAGCAGATGGGCACTTCTCCTGTGTGTCCTGACCAGGAATTGAACTTGGGACATCCACAAGTAGGGCTCAACTAGCCAGGGCCATCAAAGAGTTTTTTATGGGGTGATTTTGATGATTGTGGGTAGAGGGAGGAGGCTGCCAGATGGGGTCAGAAGAACCTACTCTAAGTTTCATCCTGTTGGCCCCTTGAGTGACCCCCTCTTCTTGAGCCTCATTTTCCTTATTGATTGAAAGTGATTTATGATCAGGGGGCAGAGTGCTGAGGGCCAAGCTGACCAGAGCCTTGAATCTTTCAGACTTTTTGGACCAGTGGGCAGAACAGCCACGTACCCAGTAGGCTCTGCGGGGGGGGGGGGGGGGGAGGTGCAGAGTGCTGTGGGAGAGCAGAGGAAGGAATACTTGCAGGGCCAGGTGTCAGGGTGTTGGCATGGACACAGGTACTGTCTTTCAAACTGCCCCTCCCCCATTTGACATGGTTGGGTGTCAGTCACAGCTCTTGCCCCACCTTTTCACAGGGTACATGAACCAGGCCTGGCCAGTGGGAGTTCTTCCACGGGACTTTATAATTCAACATAGAGCGTGAGAAGGGCTCTTTTTTCCAAGGCTTTCTGCTGACAGGTGGTAGGCTGAGCTCAGTTCTCCAGGCGTGAAGGACAGCTAAACTCAGGAGATGAGAGTGAGGTCACACACGCAGGAAGCAAGGGCTAGGATTAGGGAGGGAGAGAACTTAACAGCATCATAACATCTTCTGGATCTCCTCCTACCTGAGGCCTGACCCTCCCTCCTTTTTAGGTAGTACAAGTCGGGGTGTTTGCTTTGTTACAAACCCAGTGAGAGCTGGGTTTCTGTCGCTTATAATCCTGAGGGTCTTGACTGAAGAGACTTCGCAGAGAAGGTGACATTTGAACCACATGTTGGAGTTCTTAAGGATAATGGCCATGGCGAGCTTGTGACGGGCAGAGGGGGCTGTTGGGAAGGGCATGATTATAACCTGCCTGGGGGATGGCAGGTGGTGGTGTTGGGCAGACCTGGAAGGGCCTCAGATGCCTAGGAGCAGAGCTTGGATGCATCCCCCATTCATTCATACATACATACATTCATACATACATACATACATACATATATACATACATACATCTGTCCACCCATTTATTCAACCAATCTAACTCTCACTGTGTACCAGGCACTGTTGTAAACGCTTTAACCCACCTTCCCGGGTAGCTTTGTTGATTAGAGCATCATCCCGAGATGCCAAGGTTGCAGGTTCTATCCCCAGTCAAGGCACATACAGGGATCAACCAATGAATGTATACATAAGTGGAAGCAAATTGATGTTTCTCTTTCCCCCTTCCTCTCTCTAAATCAATACATAAATTAAAAAAACAAAGCACTTTACAAAGAACTAGTTCCATTCTCTGAATAACCCAGTGAGGTAGGCAGCATGACTTCACCGCTTTACATGTGAGGAAACAAAGGCAAAGAGGTTAAATAACTCACTCAAGGTCACGTGGCTGGTAAATGACATAGCCAGCATTAGAACCCAAGAAGTCTGGCTCTAGAGGGTTATTTTCCTAGTGGTGTATTTAGTGGTTTATTTTCTTAACCACAGGGTGGAGATGACCACTCCAACTTCAGGCCAGAGTTCTTTCTGTGGAGCTCCATGTCTCATAGCCCAGTGGGGACGAGAGAGACTGCAGTGCCGGTGCCTAGGATGTGACCCCAGAACCACAGTGTGGCCTGGGCCAGGAGGGCAGGGAAGGAGAGTGTCCGGATTCTCTCGCAGGAAGTAGGGTGCTCTCCTGGCCCAGTGCCAGCCCGAGCTAGGCTGGAAAGCAGCGAGGGCCAGGTTCCTGCCAGGTGCCCTGCTGTTTCTGTGAGCTGTGATAATCTCCAGAAACAGTGACTGATGGGCTCTGGCTGGGTCCTGCTAAGCCCTCCATGGGAGGTAAGTAACTCGAAGAAGCTCTGGCTTCCAGCCAGGTGCTGGGGAGTTTTAAAACCTCTCCTGGCAAGGGAGGCCCAGAAGGAAAGGGGTGCTGGGAACTGTTGTGAATGGAGCCCTGGGGATGTCCACATCAGTCCATGACTCCAGCCTGCCCCAGGCTCAAGCACCTCCCAGGTGCCAAGGGCCCTTCCCTTCTATTTTCAGGCATAGGAAGTGTCAGCCCTGGTTTACAAGTGAGAAGTTTGAGGATCAGCAAGGGTAAGTTACTTGCCCAAGGTCACACAGCCATATTTCCTAAGCCTAAGTCCCAGGCTCTGGATGGCCTTACCCCTGCCTCTTTGACCTCATCCCTGATCTGAGGGGTTTCTGCAACGCAGTCCTGAGCTCCCTCAGGCCTCCTGTCCCTTCCCACAAGACGTCTTTCCGTTTCTTACCCCCAATTCCACAGAAGGGATTTTTCCCTAATGAGAAAGTGCCATTCCATTCCTCCCAGGGAAGACCCCAGTAGCCCCTAGGAGTCCCACAGAGTGGCCTCTGGGGCAGGGATTGGGGACTGAGGCTTTTGATTGTGTCCGAGCCCTGGCAGGATCTGTGAGAGGGGAAGCCAGCTGGTGTTGAGAGCCTCCATAAATGCTTGTGAAACTAACGCTCTGAAGAAGGACCTACTTCAGCTGGGGGCAAGGGAACACTGTTTAGGGTGAGCTGCAAAAGAACAGCCTTTGGGGAACAGCAGGGGGCATGGCTCTCTGGGTGGGGGGAGCAGCATAAGCAAAGGCCCGGAGGTAGAGAAGTGGAGGTTTGCTCCAGGAGAGTTCTCACAAGGCTTATGGGTCCATGCAGGAGTAAGGCAGGCAGGTGTCTAGAGGTGACCTGTCTGGACCTTTAGGTCCAGCTAGATATGACCCAATGGGTCACATCCCTTCTAAATGTGACCCATTGGGCTATTAGGAAAACACTGAGCCATCCTCCTCTCTTCTTCTGGCTTGTCTCCGATCTCTGCCCCACAAGGATGCTCTAGCGGGTCTCAGGCTCATCTTGGGCCTGGGCTGGCCCTGGACCTGCCTGGCTGGCTTCCACAAAGGCTCATTTGCCCTTTTTCCATTTTTGTCTGGAGCCCAGTGCCCAGGAGCAGCAGCCCCCATGTGGGCACAGCTGACTGGTGGGGCGGAGCTTCCATGTTGCCTGGTCACAGAGGCCTTCCTGGACTCCTCCCAGGTGGTCTCTACCACCCGCCCTGCTGTTCTTTCTTATAACACAAATCCCGCTGCAGTGAGGCAGTCAGGGTGCTACTGGTTAGAGTTAGGGACTTCAGAGTCAAATTGGCTAAGTTCAAATCCCAAGCTCTACCACTTATAGCTGAGTGATCTTGTCTATAACCTCTCTGTGCCTCAGTTTCCTCACCTATAAAATAGCATAAAAAATAATATATTATTATTATAAAGATTAAATGAGAAATGCACTAAAAAGCACTTATACAGTGCTCAGTACACGGTAAGCAATAAATGTTAAATGCTATTATAATTATAACTTTTTTTGTGTGACAGAGACAGAGAGAGGGACAGATAGGGACAGACAGATAGATAGGGACGGGGAGAGAGATGATAAGCAGCAATTCTTCATTGTGGCTCCTTAGTTGTTCATTGATTGCTTTCTCATATGTGCCATGACGGGTGGGGGAGGGGTTACAGCAGACCAAGCGATCCCTTGCTCAAGCCAGTGACCTTGGGTCCAAGCTGGTGAGCTTTGCTCAAACCAGATGAGTCCACACTCAAGCTGGCGACCTCGAGGTTTCAAACCCGGGTCCTCCGCGTCCCAGTCCAATGCTCTATTCACTGCACCACCACCTGGTCAGGCTAATTATAACTCTTAGCAACGTTGTTTATTGTCTTTCTTCCCTATTAGAATTCAGGCTCCTGAGCTCTTGGGCATGAAACAGATTTCCTGGCACACAGTAGGTGCCTAATAAATATTTTTTTGAATGCATGAGCGGGCAGGTGAGCAGATCCTGGCTTCTAACAGGCCACGTAAGGTGGGTGTGGAGGATGGATGCTAGGAAGATAAACCTGGGCCAGCTCCTGTCTCAGGACCTGGCCAGCCCTCTGGACTCCAGGCAGCCCCCCTGGTGGGTCCCGGTCTGGCCTGCTCTGATGGAAGTCCACGCCCTGCGGGATTGGGGGAATCTCTCTGGGGATCGAGGTGGCTCCCTGTCCTAGCCACTCTGACCACAGCAGTGGTTGAGGATGTCTGACACTGTGATCCAGCTCAGATTCCAGCAGCCAGCCCTGGGAGCTAACGTAGATTTTCCCCTGTGCTAGGCAGCCCTCCCTCCTGAACCCACAGAGCTGGGCCCAGCCTGCTTTGTCTACACTGCCCAACCCTGTGTCCATTTTCAAAAACTACTCTCACAAACAGAAATGCTCCCCAGCTGCCCCTCCTACTGCTGCCACGCCTCCCTCTTGTTCTTGAATTCAGGTAGGACAGCCAGCAGCACATCAGTCCTCCTGTAGGCCTGTCCTTGGCCCCAGGGACTCTGAGCATTCCTGAGGATATTGGTTTATGTGTCCATTTCTTTTCTTTTTTTTTTTTTTTTTAATTCAGTGAGAGGAGGGGAGGTGGAGAGAGACTCCCACATGCGCCCTGACTGGTATCCACCCTGCAAGGCCACTAGGGGGCGATGCTGTGCACATCTGAGGCATTTGCAACTGAGCCCTTCCTAGTGCCTGAGGCAGAGGCAGAGGCCATGGAGCCATCCTCAGTGCCCGGGGTCAGCTTGCTCCAATTGAGCCATGGCTGCAGGAGGGGAAGACAGAGAGAGAAAGAGAGAGAGAAGCGAGAAGGGGAGGGGTAGAGAAGCAGATGGGCGCTTCTCCTGTGTGCCCTGACCGGGAATCAAACCCAGGACATCCACATGCCTAGCCGACACTCTACCACTGAGCCAAGTGGCCAGGGCCTTATGTGTCCATTCCTGAAAGGGAGGGAGAGACTAAGCATGGGGGAGATTTGCTGGAGGCCTCACGGTTGGTTGGGGCCAGAGTTGGGATTTACACTCAGCTTTTTCCACCTTCATTCGTTCAGTCAGCTCATGTTTACTGAGCACCTGCCCCATCAGGCTCTGCACAGCAGTGAGGACAGTGCCTGCCCTGGTGGCCGACCCAGAAGTCAGCCCAGCTTTGAGCTGACGTGCACACTAGTGCTGTCCAGTGGAGCTTTCTGTGATCATGGAAATGTTCCATATCCATGCTGTCCATTAACCATGTATGGCTATTGAGCACTTGAAAAGTAGCAGCTGCAAATGAGGGATTTAACTTTTATTTATTTACTTATTTACTTATTTAGAGGAAGGGAGAGAAGAACATGGATTTGTTGTCCCACTTATTTATGCATTCATTGGTTGCTTCTTGTATGTGTCCTGACCGGGGGTCGACCCTGCAAACTTGGCATACCGGGACAGTGCTCTAACCGAGTTACTTGTCCAGAGCTAAATTTCACTTTAATAGCACATGTGGCTAATGGCCACAGTGTTGGACGTCATGGATCTGTGCAGTTCTTTGAAGATTAATCATTCACGGTCTTAGACTGTAGGTCTGAACTCAAACATCGTTTCCCAGGGGCCCCTGAGGTTGTGTCTTCTTTCACAATTGTCAGTATGTTAAACTCATGGGTATTTTTTTCACACCCACAAAAAGAGTCAGCCACTGTTTTCTTTGAAACATGAGAGCCTCCTGGCCTTTTATTTCCCCCCACTTTTCCACTTTTTTTTCTTATTGGGGTGTGACTTAAATAGAATAAAACACGCCGGCCAGAAGCAAACAGTTTGACGAGTTTTGACGAACACAGATGCTTGTGTCACCACAGTGGAATCAAGATATAGGAAGTTTCCAGAACATTTTCATTCCCCCAGAAAGTTCCCTCAGGCCCCTTTCCAGTTAAGTCCCGTCCCCAGAGGCAATTGCTGTTCTGGTCTATCACCATACGTTAGTCCTGCCTGTTTTTAAGCCTCACGTAAATCATTTTCCTGCCTGACCTGTGGTGGCGCAGTGGATAAAAGCATTGACCTGGAATGCTGAGGTGGCTGGTTCGAAACCCTGGGTTTGCCTGGTCAAGGCACATATGGGAGTTGATGCTTCCTGCTCCTTCCTTTGTTCTCTCACTCTCTCTCCTCTCTAAAAATAAATAAGTAAATAAATAAACGTTTAAAAAAATCATTTTCCCACTGGGACAAGGGTATAAGCAAGATTTCTCTTTTCTCTTTGTTACGAGAGACAGCACCAGCATGATGAAAAGTGGCGGCTGACCCCAGGCCACAGTGAGGAGGAGACAAGAAGGGGTTGGGGTGGAGTGGGGTGGCTGTGGTGTCCTGGGGACTTGTGGCCTATCCAGAGGGGCCAGCCACTCCTCAGCTCCCGCTGAATGTTGCCACTTGAGAATGTGGGCCCAGCATTGCCAAGATGTTTTATTTTTGCAAAGCTGAAAACACTTATTATTTTTGTGTAAAATCTTCTAAATGTTGGCATGTCACTGCCTTTTACAGCACCGTGGGCCAGAGAATTCACGCCCGTGAGCCAGACTTGACACAGCGACTGCCAGGTGGTGCGTTCTGCCTTGGGCGGCTCAGAACTCTAGTCATCTTAAGAGCTGGTGTTTGTTGAGTGGTTCCTTTGTTCAGGTCCTAGTCTAAGTGCTCAGTGTTATTAAGTCATTTAATCCTCCTAACCATTAATAATCCATTTTAGAGATGAGTAAGCTGAGCCTGGAGAGGCATTAAGTGGCTTGCCCAAGGTTGCAGAGTGAGTGCTTGGCTGGGATTTGAACCCTGACTGTCTGGTTCTGGAGTCCGTGCTCCTAACCACTACATGTCCTCCCCGTGTAGTGGGGTGCAGATTTGCCAGCTGCCAAGGGTGCTACCGACCTGAACAAGCAGCAAGAGCCTCGGCCCTCCCCTCTGGGACTGCCCGTGCACGAGAATTTTCAGGTCCTGGCACCTGAGCTGTCAGTGGGTAGAAACCCAGTTTTAGGAAGCGCTGGGAAAGCAGCCAAGGGTGGGGCTGGCAGGGTGGAAGCTGGCTGGTGCTTGATGAGGGTGTCAGGGAGCCTGGGCAAGTGGGGGCAGGAGTGGCAGGAACCTGGTGAGGGAGGGGAGCCCAGGGCCAGGCCGTGCTGCCACTGCCAGAGGAGCTGGTGGCGGGGGCATCCCCGCCCCATGGTGTTTGGTCCAGACAAGCCTATCACTTGGGAAGGAGAAGATAAGGATCACCTGGCAGAACAAGACTGCCTTTCCACCATCCCCTCCCACCTTGCAGGTGGGGCCCGGCAGGAAACAGGCCCAGAGAGGGCACAGCCAGGACCAGACCTGTGCTCCTGCTCCCAGCCCAGTGCCCTTTCTGCTCCATTTGGCTCCCTTCCTTAGGGCCAGGAGCTGTGGGGAAAGAGGGGCTGTGGTCACTGGCGGGAAGTGTTCCAGCGCCTGGCAGTGAGAGGGCAGACCCCTCGGGCCCTTACCCATGTCACCCAGCCAGGGTCTGTTAGTAAAGTGCTAAATAAGCATTTGCCATTATTGGTTGTTGTTTTTTTCTAATTTGATCTTCACACCCATTTTGAGATATGTTCCCTTATTATCACCCATTTTACCAACGAGGAAGCCGAGGCTCGGAGAGGTAGAGATCACCACCAGAAAGCTGTTGGCAGGTTAAATCAGCGATGGGTGTGGAGTGTTTGGTGCACAGCACAGGACTGGGGACCGTGGGCCAGAGAAAGGATAAAGGGCAGGTCAAGGAGGACCTCCTGGAGGAGGTAGCGTGGGGCTGGGCTTTGAGGACTCACCACTCAGGCTGTTGGTTTCCCTGGGGTCAATGTTGTTTCCTGAGTAAGACCTTCTGCCATTTAGGTCTCCTCACTCAGAGGATGCCACCTACCAAATAATGTAGGCTGGCACCCAAGGGCCCTTACAAACCTTCCAGCAGCCTCCATACCAAAGAAGCCCTCTGGACCTGGCTCCAGATCCCAAGCATTGTAAACAGGCACCCTGGCCTTGGGGTGGTCACCATACCTCTCTGAACCTCAGTTTCTCATCTGGCAAATGGGAACAGTGCTACCTACCATGCAGGGTTATGGTGAAGGCCAGGCCTATGACAGGTGCTCAGTAAACAGGAAACAGCTATTGCAGTGGTCCCCAATCCCCAGGCCGCGGACCGGTACCGGTCCGTGGGCCATTTGGTACCGGTCCACAGAGAAAGAATAAATAATTTACATTATTTCCGTTTTATTTATATTTAAGTCTGAACGATGTTTTATTTTTAAAAAATGACCAGATTCCCTCTGTTACATCCGTCTAAGACTCACTCTTGACGCTTGTCTCGGTCACGTGATACATTTATCTGTCCCACCCTAAAGGCCGGTCCATGAAAATATTTTCTGACATGAAACCCGTCCGTGGCCCAAAAACGGTTGGGGACCACTGAGCTATTGAACTGAATTGGTGTGTTAAGGACAGAGGGCAGACACATCCCCAGTCTAGCCCAGGATAGCTTGAGCCACACTTGAGCAAAGAACCAAAGTAATGCCAGAGACTGTGTTTGAACCTGTGTGCTTTAGAGCAGTGGTTTTAAGTCCGCGAAGAGTTAACCATATGATGTTGTGTGAAGATTGTATACCCAATGATTAGAGACGCTATCATCTTCGTACAACATCAGGGTAGTTAACTCTTCCACGCACCAGCACAAAATTTCTGGTGGACTGGCACCGGTCCGTGACTGGTGATTGAAAACCACTGCTTCAGAGGGCGAGGAACACTCACCGTCTTCTGCTGTGTCTGCTCTGGACTAGGGCACGAGGGCGCACGTTTGCCTTTACTGTTCCCCCAAATTCCAGGGCGGCAAACACCTACTGAGCACTCACTGTGTGCCAGACACTATGCTAAACCCTTCCTGTCGTCCCTTTACACAGGGGGACACAGGGTCGATGACTGAACCCTGGGCGCTCAGCCAGTACATGGTGGAGTTGAGACTTGAACCTCCGTACTCTGGCTTTAAACTCTAGGGAAGGGATAATAATGTATTAGAAATAAGTGAAAATATTAATTTGGGGCTCTCTTTCACAGTTACAAACCCTATGCATCATGAGACTCAGTTTTGCCCTGATGTCACCAGATGAGAATAGTGTTATTATCCCCATCTTACAATCGAGGACAGGGAGGCCTAGAGAGGTGACAGAGAGGTGACACGAGCTCCCAAGGCCATGTGGTTGGGCTGGAATGCGGGTTCATCACCTGTCTCCAAGTTCATTGTTCTTCCTTCCGCTTGTCAGCTGCCTCTTGGGGAGATAGTTATCTAGCTTGAATGGTGGCAGCCAGCAGGCCCCAGTGAACTCCACCAGGGCATGGCCCAGCCTGTTCCACGCCCCCACGTGCCCACCTCCGCTGGGCTAACACAGTCCCAGCCAGCTCACCCGGCACCTGCATCCACCACACCTTCGTTCTCAGAGCTTTAGAGCCCTTTGTTAGTTCCGAGAGGAATGTTGAGAAGTGATTTTCAAACTCCACGTCTTGGAACCCCCGAGGAAGCCAGGTTCGGGGTTAGGATATGGGGTCATTGACTATGTGAGTGGCAGCCCCACTTGTCTCTCGTCTGTAGTTGGGTTGCCATGTTAAGTGTTGAAAAGAAAGGGTTCAATGGAATTTAAAAAGTATATGCTTACAAACCACTGTCTAACCCAGCCACTGCCTTCCCACGTTACAAACGGAAAAACTGACTCCAACGCCTGTATGTCCCCTGTAAGTGATAATAATATGCAGGCATTGTTCTACATTTTAAAACTTATTTAACCCTCACAACGTCTCCATTTTACAGAGGAGGACACTGAAGCTCAGATGGTGAAGGAGCTTGCCTAAAGATTAGAATCCGAGGAGCCTGCTCCCCAATCCCCATGTTTGTGTTCTGGAGAGCAGAAGTCACTTGCTGAGGCCTAGGGCAAGACAGTGTAGGAACTGGGACCGAATATAGATCTGCCTTCCAACCCAAGCCCTAATCACCTCCTCCTGTCCAGGACGTCATTGGGGCTGGAGGGGAAGATGGGCAAGCCTGTGTGAATCTTGGCTCTGTTCTTCACTGGCTCTGTGACCATGGACAAGTGAATGGACCTCTCTGAGCCTGCTTCCTCATCTTAGAAAAGTGATAATAGGGCCAACATCCTGGGGTTATCATGAGAGTTAATTAGGGTCCTCCACATGAGTTGGTTGGCATGGGGCCTGGCACAAACCATGGGGTCCCTGGCCATCCTCAAATCCTGGATCCAAGGAGTCCCCTACCTGCTCTGCCTGCTCCCTCCTCCCTCCTCCCTCCTCCTCCTCCCAGCCCTCACCTGCACCTGTATAATACAAATACTAATTACAACCATTTCCATGAGCTGCTTCCTGCTGGAGCCTAATTACTGGCCAGCTCTGTCATCATCATCATCATAAATAGCATTAAGTGAGACAGATTAACTGTGTCCTGAGTTTTATGCGATTAGGTCAGCAAATTGTTTGGCACACTCCGTCTCCCGAGTTTGGGAGTTATTCAGCCTGGTCGTCCCGCGCAGCTTAGAGCCAGCTGTAGGTTTCTGGCCTGTCTCGAACTTGGTGCTCAGAGATCAGAGTGGACAAACTTAGCTTCTTTAGCCCAGCCAGGAGGTGATGCCCAGAGTGACAAGGGTGGAGCAGGTTGGGGCTGCCGTCTTATTTGTTGCAATGGCAAAACAACTAGCTTTGGGGATCGATGCATCTGCATCCCCATCCAGGCTTTGCTTTTTTCCAGATGTTTGACTTTGGGCAAGTTACTACTAACGCTACCTGAATGACAATTGTTTTGTAGTATGCAACAGGGAAGAGCCAAGGTTACCAGGACCAGGCTTGGCACCCGGCATGCCATAGGTCGTCCTGGTTTTTCCTTCCCTTCCCATCTTCTATCAATCTTAGCATGCCTTGAAGAGCTAGCCCTCCCTAAACCTGCCACCACACACGCTAACATTTAATCAGTGTTGCTTATCTGTGGGGCACTGAGCTAAGGACTTTTATGGGGCTTATTTTACTTACTATGTATAAAGACCCTAAAGGGTAGCTACCATTATCATCTTCGTTTGATGGACAAGAAAACCAAAACACAGAAAGGAAGTGGAATCACTGTCCAGGTTACACAGTTGTACTTTGCTGTGGTCTGTTGGAATGAGATGCTAGAGGGCCAGGCAGGGTATGCTGGGGAGCAGCAAGGAGGAAGGGTCACAGTGAAATCCAAGAAGACTGCCTGGAGGAAGATGGAGCTGAGCTTTGCCAGGGGAAGGATGAGAAGAAGGCCTCACAGGCAGAGGACAGTAGATATGCAAAGGCCAGGAAGCAAAAAGCACTCTCATATTTTACTGAGGTTTGAACATGTGAGGGAGAAGTGGTGAGAGGGAGGCTGGAGAGCAGCCAGGGGCCAGATCCTGGGGGATGGGAGGAGGGGGTTGGAGCCAGGCCAAGGCTCATGCTTGCTTCTGCCAGTTCTAGGGAGCCAGCGTGTGAAGGAGAGTGGCTGGATCCTATCAGCTAGGATCTGCTTGGAGCCGGCCCGGAGATGAGGGACTGGGGGATGATTGCTAGATATGGGGGGGCAGGAGCTAATCAGGGAATGCTTCAGGGGAAGGGGACAGAGTCAGTGGGACTGGACAGAGAGGCAGAGATGAGAGATGGGGCGGCTCTCAGGAGGGGGAGGTAGAGAGAGGCATGGTGGGACCCGTGCACGGGCTCGACGGTCATTGGTGTGGATGTGGCCCGGGCCAGGAAATAAGGAAGAGTGGCTGGCCGGGTTTGGGCTTGGGTATGGGATGGACTCAGCAGGCCCTGAGGTTGTCAGTTGGCTGCACTGGGTAATTGGGTAAGGCTTTCATTGCCTTCCAGGGGCCCCCCAGTCAGGTGAGTCAACACCTGGCCAAGTGGGTGTTTCCAGCCCCCTGCATGTGTGGGCGAGTCTCCGACTGCTCACACTATGAGGGGAGCCTAGCTTGGGACTCGGGTCCAGACCACAGTGATCCACTCACTGTCTGGCAGGGCTGCTTCCTTCTTGGCCTCACACGTATGCTCTGTGCCCTTGGCCTTCCAGCCTCTCCCGGAGTCTCACCCTGCGGCCTCCCTTCCCCATAACTCTGCCCGCCTTTCCCCTTCCCGTGCCCAGGCTTCCAGCTCCATCTGACCCTTTGGTGGCACAAAGTGGAATCTCCCTCCCCCACCCCCAGTCATATCCCTCCCAATTGCCCACATTTCAAATTGGGCAGCCTGTTGTCTCCAAAGGAGGTCAGTCTAGAGAGCCAGGCCCCACAGTGGCGCAAGAAAAGAGGGCGGGCCCCGAGAGCGTCAGGAGGGTCTGGGGTTGAGCCCCACTCCGTGGCTAACTGACATGCTGCCTCCTTTCTCTGGCCTCAGTCTCTGCTCCTGTAAAATGGGGATCTCAGGACTTATTCCACAGGGTGATCATGAGACACAAATAAGATAAGTGTATAAAAGAGCCTTGGGAACCCTGACCAGATATCTCGGTTGGTTAGAGCATCTTCTCAAAACACAGAGGTTGCTGGTTCAATACCCGGTCAGGGCACATACCGGAACAGATGTATGTTCCTGTCTCTCTCTCACTCTTCCTTTCCCTCTAAATCAGCGGTTCTCAACCTGTGGGTCGTGACCCTGGCGGGGGTTGAACGACCAAAACACAAAGGCGACCCCTGTGTTTTGGTCGTTCGACCCCCAACGGGGTCGCGACCCACAGGTTGAGAACCGCTGCTCTAAATTCAATAAAACATTTAAAAAAAAAAAAGAGCCTTGAGAAATGTATGGGCAATGCTGGGCTTGTGTTGGGATTGAAGACTCTATTTTCTGGGGGGGGGAAAGTTGTTTTTTTTAAATAAACATTGTATTTTAGAACAATATTAGATTTATAACATTATTGGAAAGATAGTATAGAGTTCCCTCACACCCAGTTACTAACGTCTTATTCAGAGTTGGGCAAAAGTAGGTTTACAGCTGTGAGTATGCAAAACACAGAGTTTATTCTTTGTGTTGTTATTTATTAATGATTATATTTTCCATATGAACAACTGTAAACCTTCTTTTGCCCCACCCGGTATTATATGGTACATTTCTCACATTTCTTACAATTAATGGACTGATACTGATACATTATTACAAAGTGCTGTCTGGACTTTATTCAGATTTCTTTCGTTTTTATCTAATATCCTGTTTCTGTTCTAGGCTCCCATCCAGGACACCCCATTACATTTAGTTGTGATGTCTCCTTAAGCTCTTCCTGGCTGTGACAGTTTCTCAGACTTGCCTTGTTTTTAGTGACCTTGACAGTTTTAACGAGTAGGAGGCAGGTATTTAGTAGAATGTTCCTCAACTGGGATTTGTCTGACGTTTTTCTCATGATTAGACTGGGGTAATGTGTCTGTAGGAGGAAGGCCACAGAGGTAAAGTATCATTTATATCAGTGGTCCCCAACCCCCGGGCTGCGGACCACTACCGGTCCGTGGGCCATTTGGTACCGGCCCGCAGAGAAAGAATAAATAATTTATATTATTTTCGTTTTATTTATATTTAAGTCTGAACAGTGTTTTATTTTTAAAAAATGACCAGATTCCCTCTGTTACATCCGTCTAAGACTCACCTTTGATGCTTGTCTTGTAAGTTCAACAATTATATTTAAAAATACCACAGTTTTTACACCGGTCGCATAATTTTATTTTGTGCATTTATCCGTCCCACTCTAAAGGCCGTTCAGTGAAAATATTTTCTGACATTAAACCGGTCCGTGGCCCAAAAAAGGTTGGGGACCACTGATTTATATCACATTATATCATGAGTGCGTACAAGCTATTGGTAAGTCATATTGGACTTAATTACTCTTGATGTTACCTTGATCCCCGGGAAGTCTGTTAGTTTTACCCTGAGTGCAGCAGCAGGGCCAGGTTAATGCCAAATGTTGGCTGAACTAAGGCCAAGATCAGAAAATAAGGACAAGGGCAGAAGCAAATGGAAAAGGAGTGAAGGGCCCTTGTTGCTTATCTCAGTTGGTTAAGAGTGTCTTCCTGAAACAACAAGGTTGTGGGTTCGATTCCTGGTCAGGGTGTACACGGGAAGCAACCAAAAAAAAATGCATGACTGAGTGGAACAACAAATGCTTCCCTTTCCTTTCCCCACTCTCTCCTTCCTGTCCTCTCTCTGTCTCTCTAAAAATCAATGAAAATTAAGCCCTGACCAGATAGCTCAGTTGGTTGGAATGTCGTCCCAGAGCGCAGAGGTTGGCAGTTCAATTCTGTGGTCAGGTCACATACAGGAACAGAGGGATGTTCCTGTCTCTCTCTCTCTCTCTCTCCCTGCCTCTCTCTCAGAAAAAAAGAAAGAAGGAAGGAAAGCAAGGAGGGAGGAAGAAGGGGAGGGGAAGAGGGAGGGAGGAAGAAAGGAAGAAAAGTAGTGAAGGACAATAAACGCAGGTGAGAGGTGGGTGCTGCAGCATGTCTATCAGGTACCAGGTCACTTGAGGATGAGATGTTATATGTCAGGAAGTTCATGGTTCAGCTCATGTAATCTTCACAACACCCTTTCTACGGATGAGGAAACTGAGGCCTGAAAGAGGAAATGACATGGTCACTTCAGCCAGGGAACCTGGGGTCGAGCCTGGGTCTGTCTTTACTGCCTCAATCTCCCAGTGTTGAATAAATACGTTGAAGCTGTGTTTCCAGGAGAACCAATCAGGGAAGGGGTGTTCCTGATACAGGTTGTTTCTAATTCACTTTATTCATGATGGGTGATAACTAAAGCACATTTAATAAAAGGATAGGCAGTGGGAGTGGAAAATGGGATCAGAGAAAATACGGTGGAAAATGTGGACAAAGGAAAGACTTAAATAAAGACCAGGAAAAAGCCCGTAGGTGAGTTTCTGATTTGGTTATGAGCTTCTTGGCAGCCAATGGAAAAAGGAATATAGGGTGATTTCTATGATTCCTGTTCAGAAAGCAGAGAAGCAGTTCACTTTTTCAGGAACTTTATGGTAAATTTGAAAAGAAATTAATCTGGCCCTGGCCGGTTGGCTCAGTGGTAGAGCATTGGCCTGGCTTGCAGGAGTCCCAAGTTCGATTCCCGGCCAGGGCACACAGGAGAAGCGCCCATCTGCTTCTCCACCCCTCCCCCTCTCCTTCCTCTCTGTCTCTCTCTTCCCCTCCCTCAGCCAAGGCTCCATTGGAGCAAAGTTGGCTCGGGGGCTGACGATGGCTCTGTGGCCCTGCCTTAGGCGCTAGAATGGCTCTGGTTACAACAGAGCAACGCCCCAGATGGGCAGAGCATCGCTCCCGGTTGGGCGCATGCAGGAGTCTGTCTGACTGCCTTCCCGTTTCCAACTTCAGAAAAATACAAAAAAAACCCCCCCAAAAACCAGAAAAGAAATTAATCACCTGGAAATTTCACATTTAAAAGACACTGAGCAATGTCATGAATAATGTAGTAGTAATAGATTTCTCAGGGTGTCATCTTCAGGAATGATGGCCATATTTTTACTATCTTGCCCCTAGGCTAGAGTTGTCCTATTTGAATCTTACTTGATTGTCATTAAACTCTTTTATTTTTATTTATTGATTTTAGAAAAGAAGGGGGAGAGAGAGAGAGAGAAGGAGGTAGGTCAGAGGTGGAAAGTAGTTGGGACACAGAACTCACAGTCTTGAGAGAGGGGATATCAGGTGCAGCTCCCTTGAGGGTAGGGACCGAGTTCTATGCAGAGCTACCTCCTCAGCTGGCAGCACAGGGCCTGACAAGCATCAGGGGCTTAGAGAACTCCTGTTGAGTGTCCAACACCTACAGAGATAGATCTGGGGTCAGGGTCAAGGGTCATGGCCACATACACACCAGAGGGGCTGTGGAGGTGAGCCTAGAGAGGTAAGTTTAGGCCAGATGGAGTCCTTGAATGCCAAGCTAAGGAATTTGGAATTTGTTCTTTAAGAGGTGGGGATCAGTGGGAAGTTTTTAAGCCTGTGTTTTATAAGAAATAATTATACAGCCTGACCAGGCGGTGGCGCAGTGGATAGAGCATCGGACTGGGATGCGGAGGACCCAGGTTCAAGACCCTGAGGTCACCAGCTTGAGCGCTGGCGCATCTGGTTTGAGCAAAGCTCACCAGCTTGGACCCAAGGTCGCTGGCTTGAGCAAGGAGTTACTCGGTCTGCTGAAGGCCCACAGTCAAGGCACATATGAGAAAGCAATCAATGAACAATTAAGGTGTCACAACGAAAAACTAATAATTGATGCTTCTCATTTCTCTCCGTTCCTGTCTGTCTGTCCCTATCTATCCCTCTCTCTGACTCTCTCTCTGTCTCTGTTAAAAAATAATAATAATAGCCTGACCAGGCGGTGGCTCAGTGGATAGAGCATCCGACTGGGATGCTGAGGACCCAGGTTCAAGACCCCGAGGTCGCCAGCTTGAGCACCGGCTCATCTGGTTTGAGCAAAAAGCCCACCAGCTCGAACCCAAGGTCGCTGGCTCCAGCAAAGGGTTACTCGGTCTGCTGAAGGCCCGCGGTCAAGGCACATATGAGAAAGCAATCAATGAACAACTAAGGTGTCGCAAAGTTCAATGAAAAACTAATGATTGATGCTTCTCATCTCTCCGTTCCTGTCCGTCTATCCCTGTCTATCCCTCTCTCTGACTCTCTCTCTGTCTCTGTAAAAAAAAAAAAAAAAAAAAATAATAATAATAATAATAATTATACAAATAACTACTTCCACTTAGTGGTCACTTGCTGTGTGCCCAGTACTGTTCTAAACACTTTATATTTATGTAAGTATCACAACAATCCTGTGAAGGAGGTACTGTTATTATGCCCCCTGTTTTACAGTTGAAACACCTGAGGCACAGAGAGGCTGAGTCACTTGCCCGAGGTCACACAGCTGGGAAGTGGCACAGTGGGGTTCTGAACTGAGGTTGGGATCTAGAGCTTTACTGTACTATATATTATCCTGTCTGTTAAATGCAAGTGTTTAACTGACATACAACTGGAGTGTGTATGAGATGACATACAAGGATTTAACAAATCCCAGCTAATTACTAGCTCTGGAGGGCAGGCATTGACAGGGAGGGCCCTTGGCCACAAAGGGCTGTCTCCCTAAAGAGATGAGGCTTAGAAATTCACCATGAAAACAGATTGAAGGGTGTGGCCAAGGAGTCCCAGGCCTGTGACTTTCTCTCAGAGCTGCTCTTTCCTGCCTCTGACATGCTCCAAAATTCTTTGAAGATCCCCTGCCTTGGGCAAACCAGCTACAAGTGCCATCAGGCCTCCGTCATCAGAGCTCCCTGAGCGGTTCTATTTCTCATTTCTGCTCACCTCAGGCCTTTGTCTCCACGGGGTGGGGTTTCCAGGGCTGGCACCATCACTGTCATCTGACTTTCATCACCTTCACTGTGCAGCCAGGAATGAGCTGTGGTTCCTCCGTCCTGAGTCCCCACCAAGCCCTCCTCATGAACACCGTGCCCGGATGATCCTCCTGGGCCTGGTGGGGCAGGATGGGACAGGAACAAGCAGATCACGACTCTCCACACAGCAGAAGTCGTTCCCCTTTCCCTGAATCTC
Source organism: Saccopteryx leptura (assembly GCF_036850995.1). NCBI lineage: Eukaryota > Metazoa > Chordata > Mammalia > Chiroptera > Emballonuridae > Saccopteryx > Saccopteryx leptura. The sequence continues at coordinate 98,345,093 of NC_089505.1, read as the reverse complement.
GCAGCCAGTTGTGCCACCCACAGCCACAAATGAGGCAATTAGGGAGAGCTGGTGCTGGCTGCCCTGCCGGCTCAGGGCCTTTGGACTCCCCCTTCCTCAGTGAGCACGGGACCTGGAGCCAGGACCTAGGTTCTAGGCCCAGCTCTGCCATTTACTAGTTGGGTGGCTCGGGCTCTCTAATGGCAGCCTCAGGAGGTCAGTAGGCTAGGAGTCACATATCCTGGTTCCTTCGCTGTGGAGCCAGGAGACTTTGGAGGGGGAGAGGGAATGGAATAAGTCCTTCTTCCGCCCTAATCCTCAGTCTTCTCATTTGTAAAGTGGAGGTGCTGATCCTCACCTCACAGGGCACTGTGGGGTCAGGAGAGATTTTTGTCAGGCAGCCCAGAGTAAGTATTGGGTCCCCCCCCCCCCCACTCCACTTCTCTTGTAAAATGGAAATGATACCTGCTGAGGCCGAGGCTCTAGGTAGGTGTGGGGACCCAAGACAGTGAGTGGAAGGCCCCACCCCAGCTCTGGGCGAGCACAGAGATAGGGTTACCGTTGTTGTTGGACTGTCACTCACCTGCTGGGGCCCGTGGCCTCCCCCCCCAGCTCCCACCGGACAGAGCCAGCTAAGCCATTCCCACGCCTGAGGTGGCTTCAGTTTCACTCAGGGCCCCCGGCAGGCGGTTCAGGAAGGGCCCCTCATCTTTTGTATGTTGAAAAATAAACAGCTCTCATCTCTGCATATTTCTGCTTGGGAGGTATGTGAGCTCCCCTCCTCATCTGCAGCCAGCTCTGTGAGCTCCCCTTGCCCTCCGTCTGCAGACCGGCCGCAGCGGGATGGAAGGCCTGGCGGCCTGAGCCTGGCCTGGGCCCCTGGGATAAGCTTCCAACCCCCCAGGTTCAATCCCTGCCTTTAGGGTTCTGCCCTCTGTAGTGTAAAGCAGTGGTCCCCAATCCCCGGGCCACGGACCAGTATCGGTCCGTGGGCCATTTGGTACCAGTCCACAGAGAAAGAATAAATAGCTTACATTATTTCCGTTTTATTTATATTTAAATCTGAACGATGTTTTATTTTTAAAAAATGACCAGATTCCCTCTGTTACATCCGTCTAAGACTCACTCTTGACGCTTGTCTCGGTCACGTGATACATTTATCTATCCCACCCTAAAGGCCAGTCCGTTGAAAATATTTTCTGGGGCCCTGGCCGGTTGGCTCAGTGGTAGAGCGTTGGCCTAGCGTGCGGAGGACCCGGGTTTGATTCCCGGCCAGGGCACACAGGAGAAGCGTCCATTTGCTTCTCCACCCCTCCGCTGCGCCTTCCTCTCTGTCTCTCTCTTCCCCTCCCGCAGCCAAGGCTCCATTGGAGCAAAGATGGCCCGGGCGCTGGGGATGGCTCTGTGGCCTCTGCCTCAGGCGCTAGAGTGGCTCTGGTCGCAACATGGCGACGCCCAGGATGGGCAGAGCATCGCCCCCTGGTGGGCAGAGCGCCGCCCCATGGTGGGCGTGCCAGGTGGATCCCGTTTGGGCGCATGCGGGAGTCTGTCTGACTGTCTCTCCCTGTTTCCAGCTTCAGAAAAATGCAAAAAAAACACACACACACACAAAAAAAAAGAAAATATTTTCTGACATTAAACTGGTCCGTGGCCCAAAAAAGGTTGAGGGCCACTGTGTAAAGTGCTGTGTGCTTCCATATAAGGAAGCAGGGGAACACAGAGCAGGGGACCAGATGCCCTGGGGTCGGGGAGGGTGGTCAGGAGAACTTCCCAGAAGGGATGGCCTCCCCAATGAGATGCTTCACTGCCCCTGGGCAAGTTGCTTCCCTGTGCCTCAGTTTTAGGCTCTGTGAAAGGGGCCAGTAATACCTGCTTTAGAGGGAAGGGTGAGAAGCTTAAATAAGGTGATGGATGGGTGTAAAAGACCTAACAAATAGCTGATACCCCTAGGCGTCCAGGAAATAGTACCTGCTATGCCAAGCTGGGGCCATGCTTGGTGAATGGAACCTTTTTTTTAATTCAGTAAGAGGAGGGAGGCAGAGATAGACTCCTGCATGTGCCCCTGACCTAGATCCACCTGGCAAGCCCAATAGGGGGCAATACTCTGCCCATCTGGGATGTTGCTCTGTTGCACAGCAACTGAGCTCTTCTTAGCACCTGAGGCAGAGGCCATGGAGCCATCCTCAACACCTGGGGCCAACTCATTTGAATGGAGCCATGGCTGCAGGAGGGGGGGCTAGAGAGCAAAGCGAGAGGGGAAGGGGTGGAGAAGCAGACAGGCACTTCTGTGTGCCCTGACCAGAAATCGAACGCAGCACATCTACACGCTGGGCCAACGCTATACCACTGAGCCAATGGCCAGGGCCCCTGAACTTCTTTTTTAAGCATCTTTTCCTTGAGTGGTTGACACCTGTTACTTAGTGTAACCAAGGGTCCTAGTTCAAGAAAAAGCCCAGCTGTAACCTAGCATAAAGTGAAGAAGCCTGGGAGCCCTTTCTCTCTCAGGTGAGTAATGAGAACGCCTTCACCCCATGGAAGGGAAACAGAAGACTCCAGAATTAAAATTCTTGCAATGGTACTCTGTCTCCCTGCAGGCCTGGGCCCCTTACCCATGTTTCCGTGGTGCTTGGGCACCGCCACATTAGATGCATAAGGATTTAAAGGCACTGTCCCAGAGGACTTGTCACTTCACCCTCAGCACCTACAGTATGATGGGGATTCCCTTTGCCAGACCAAGTCCCAGCCCTGATAAAGCTCACAATTCTGGGGCGGGGGAGGGAGATAAATGTAAAAACCAGAAGGGTAATTGTAACAGACTGCAATAAGTACCATAAAGGGAAATGATGGGGTGCTTTAATGCAGGACGGGAGGGTCTGCTCAGGGTAGTCGGGACACATGAGGAGGTGATGTTCAAGTTGTGATTTGAAGCAGGAGCTGACCACGGGAGGAGTAGAGATGCGGAAAGAATATTCCAGAGAGGGGGAACAGCGCTATAAAGTTCTGGGTGGGAGGGAGGAGGAACTTGGAGAATCTGAGGAATGAATGAGGGCCACACAGTAGAGGCTAGGACAGTGAGGCGGGGAGCAGCACAAGGTAGCACCCTGGTGGGCAGGGGCCACCCGGGGCTGGTAAAGGAACTGTCCCGGAAGAGTTTTAAGCAAGGAGGTGCCAGGGATTAGAATTTCCTTTTTAGAGACTAGCTCTATCACTTTATACTATGTGTATTGTAGGAGCCACATACGGAAATGAATGGAAGTGCTTCCAGAAAGCCCACAGGTCTCACTGGAAGTAGAGCGCCCTTTGGGAAACTGAGTTAGGGTCTTGAATGGAAAGGAGAGGGCTGGGTGTCCACAGTCTTTACCTGAGCACCCCGCATCTGGGGAAGCCCACTATTTCAGGGCCCCTGAGAGGCCTCAGGAGTGCAGGAGGGAAGGAGCACCTTGCTTGAGGCTCTTGACTCCAGAGAAGGAAGTGTCACATGGCCTTTGAGGAGGCCTGAAGCTGAAGCCAGGGTTCCTGCTGTTTGGGGGGAGAGTCACACCTTTGAGCTTGGAAGCAAGCATCAGAGATTCCCCTCCAGCCAAATATATACACATCATTTTTTCATTCTCTAGGTCAGGGCAGTTCTCTGGAATTTTCTGAAATAATTAGTGAACTCTGGCTTAAAGACCCCTGAGCTGGAGGAAGGGGGAAATGAGAGAGATACCTGTCTTTTTCACTCTACCTTTTCTTTCCCCTTAATCTTTGCAGTTCAGATGGGGGGGGGGGGGCTCTGCCACACCTAAGGGCCAATGCTGGGGGGAACATTTCAAGTGTTGTGGGCCACACTAGGGACACCTCCTAACACTTGACTCTTGCTATCTGCCACTGGGGATTACTGAAGGGGGGGACTTGAGGTTTCTTAGAAGAGGTTGCTGTGAGGCCCCTTCCTGCCTGCGAAGGGCTGGCCATGCCCTGACCTCTGGGCAAGGGAGGCTTCCTCTCCCAGGGACGCTTGGGCCTTGGGGGGTCTCCGGTGGGTCCAGGAAGGGAAACAGAGCCGAGCTCTTCAGGCCCCGCCTGCGAAGGTGGTGCAATGCCCGGCCCCGCAGCACAGCCCGCCCAGACCAGCAGGGCGCGCCGCGCGGTGGCAGTGACGGTGGGGAACCTGGCGTTGCGCGGGGAAGCATGTCTTGCCGAGTGTGTGGCCGCTGCACCCAGTGGCCTCAGCGCTGTCCGCGCCGGGGGTGAGGGTGGCATTGCCTAAGCGCAGGCGGTGGGGGGAGGCGGGACCCCCTCCCCCACGGCGGGCTGGTCGGTGGGCTGGTCTTGGTGTCAGGGCCGGGGCGGGGCGCGGCAGCAGCGGAGGTGGCGGAGGTGGCAGTGCTGGTAGCGGCAGCGGCGCCCGGGCTGTTTCCCCATTCTCCTCGTTTGGGTGCGAGAGTCATGGAGGTGCTGAGAGAGTCCGTGCTGCACTTGGCCTTGCAGATGTCGACCTACAAGCGGGCCACGCTGGATGAAGAGGACCTGGTGGACTCACTCTCCGAGGGGGACAGTTACCCAAACGGCCTGCAGGTAGGAGCCCTAGCCCTCTGTGAGACCCTGGCAGGAGATTGGGGTGGGGGGAGCTGGGCATGCGCGCTTATGCTGCCCCCCCACACACACTGCCTCCGCCCCCATCCTGCCAGCCCCTGCCCGAAGTTCTGGGCAGCACATGGGCTCCGTAGAAAAGACTTTCTGGGGCACAAGTGCCCCAGGGGCACTGAGCTTCCCCACCAGTCTCCCCTGGCCAGCTCTGCCCATCCCTAATTCCTTCTAACCACCTACTCGTGGGGCTACAGCCTAGATGGCAGAGTTGAAGCACACACCCTCCCCGCACCTCCAGGGCTGAACCGGTCCAGTTCCCTTTTCACAGAAGTGACAGTTCCTGAGCACTGAGGGACTTGCCGGGGGTCGCATAGCCCATTACTGGCAGAGTCTAAAACTGTTTTAGCACAAAAGTCCTGCGTCCCTGGAACCTACTCAGTCCTGGGCTCACTGGATAGTTGGTCACCCTGTCTGGCAGGCATTATTACCCTGTTCTTTTTCCACCCAATGCCTGAATTTCCTGGGGAGAGGGGGGGTGAACCATCCTCTGCCCCCTTTCCCTGACACTTCTCAGCCCGATTCCTCCCCTCCCAGCATCTGCCTCTGTGAGGTCCAGTAAGCCACCACCTCCCTGCCCTGTGGCACAACAGTGAGCATGAGGTCCAGTAAGCCACCACCTCCCTGCCCTGTGGCACAACAGTGAGCATGAGGTCCAGTAAGCCACCACCTCCCTGCCCTGTGGCACAACAGTGAGCACAGTTGCTTTCTGCCCGTCCCTCCCTGCGGGGTTGAGTGGGACAGTCCTGACCAGGGCCTTGACCCTAATTAGGTTCTTATTTAGGCAGGTAGGTAACAGTGAGTTGGAAATGTCAAGGATGCCCAGCAGGGCTCTGCAATCTGTCTCCTGAGAAACCCGGGGCAGAGAGAAGAGCTGGGGCATCTCAGCCCAGGAGGAGTTCTGCCAGGCTGACGGAGGGAGGCACTGGGGGGTGTTTGGGGGCCTCCCGCTGAACTAACACCAAACCATAGCCCACCTGGACGGAAAGGTTAGGGTGCATGGAAACTCAAGCTGGCAGGCCCAACCCTACTCGGGTACACCTCTTCCAAGCTGGACTAATAATACTAATAAAGGGAAATAGCATCGACTGAGTCCTTCCCTCAGGCTAGTGAAGTAGGTCCAGGGAGATCTGAACTCTTGACCCTGAATGGGATATGGTACCCTTACCTATGTCCTGCTTAACCTTCAGGACCATCCCCTGAGCTGTAGGGGATACTGTTCCCACTTACAGGTGAGGGAACTGAGGCTCTGAAAGGGAAGATAACCCCCGTTAGGTCACAGAGCTATGAATCAGGGACTGAGAAATCAAACCCAGTCTGTCTAGAACCTCTTCCCTGTGGACACTTTGTAAAAGGCTAAATCCAGCAGGAAATGAGATTTCTGTGGCAGGCACTTTTCCCTTCACAAATCAAAACAGAATCTAATCAGCAATCTTTTTCAGTCTCATCTTCCACAGAAGGTTCTAAATATATCAGCACAAAAGCATTTGGAATTCACAACAAAGTAATGTACCATGTTGTTATCATCATAATAGCGGCCCACATGCGTATAGCCTTTTTTCAGGTCACAGAGTACGTCCATCCCCCTGAGACTGCCTGGCAGAGGGAAGGCAGATCAGTCCCTGAAGCCCCGGGCTCAGAGTTAAATTCTCTCAAGATCTTGGGTGAGCTGCTTAATCCCTTTAAACAGCAGTTGCCTCATCTGTAAAATGGGAGCTGGAGAAAGCGGATGTAATGAATATTACGGGCCTGCTATGATTGTTGTTTTTATGACCTATGAGGTAAGGGCCCTGTGGCCCTATTACAGATGATGAAGCTGAGTCTGGGCGGGATTAGGGCGATTCCTGCTGTCACAGCCTGTCTTGTGGGTTGGAGTGCAGTGTTGGTGCCCTTAACCCTAACTGGATACGTTACCCCACTTTTTATAAAGGAAAAGCCAAAAAAGGTTGCCCTAAGGACTTTGGCATTTCTGTGGGTACCCAGTCTGGCTTAACTTAAGCCCCCACAACTTCCCCAAAGCAAATGTGAACTAGTCCAATGTGTGTTCCTCTAAGAGTCGTGACCCCATCCACCTTCATTTATGAAGGAAAGTTTTGTTTTTAATCATTAAGGTTTCTTTCCAATGTACAGACTTTGCATGCTCATTTGTGGAAAAACAGAATCCAGTATATATATAAAGATTTTTTTAAAAAGAAACAGTAATCCCAATGCTCTCAGGTAATAACTTCCGGTTTTTCACATTTGCAGGTAGCATATGTTTTTAAACATAGCTGAGCTGACTCAAAGGACACGATGTCGCATCCTGCTTTTCTCATTTAATGCCACTTCATAAACAGTTTTCTGTGTTGTTTAAAAACCATATTACCTTACGGCACCAATAGATCATGATATATTTAGTCAATCCACTAGCGTTGGACAGCAGGCCCGATAACTGCAGCACTGCAGTTGACCATCTCTCAGCCTTTTGGATAATTTCCTATGAGTTGGTTGCTAGAAACACAACTGCTTCCTCAATTTTAGGCTTTTAGAAAAAGAGCCAGTCTTCTCAAACCCCCCTCTCTTGCCAGGGCAGCTCTAAAAATAAGCTACTTGATTTCTCAAGAATTTGAAGCTAACTGGTTCTAGGAGCCCCGTAGTTATTGATACGGATGCTAGCAAATGAAAGCGCCCATCTTGTAGTCAAACTTGCCACCTTTCATACTGAATACGCTGACAAAGTATGGAATTTAGCTGAAGCCAAGTTCTACCTGTACCTCACCTTAAAGGGCTTTTCTTTTCCTTTACCTCATATTTTAGGCACAAGTTCATTGCAGTTCACCAAAATTTGTCACTGTGGACTGAATGCAGATTTTTTTTTTTTTAAGGTGAGACGAGGGGAGATAGTGAGGCAGATTCCTGCATGTTCCCTAACCAGGATCCACAGGGTAACCCCATCTGGGGTCAATGCTATTTTTAGCTCCTGAGGCTGATGCGCTCCAATGGAGCTACCCTCAGTGCCCAGGGCCATGCTTGAACCAATTGAGCCACTGGCTGCGGGAGGGGAATAAGGAGAGAAGGGGGAGGGGAGGGTGGCAAGAAGCAGATGGTCACTTGTCCTGTGTGCCCTGACCGGGAATCGAACCCAGGTTGTCCATACGCTGGGCCAATGCTCTCTCCACTGAGCCACCAGCCAGGGCCAAGTGCAGAATTTAAAGCCAGATAGCTCTAACATGGAGCCCCAGCTTTGCCTCTCGTGGGCTCTGAGACCTGAAAGCAACTCATTTAGACAGCTTTTTTCATGCAAAATGGGGTCAATACTATTAATCCACCTCTTGGAGCTGTTGCAAAGATTGAAATGAGACAATGTAGGTGAAAGCCTTTGGTACAGCGCACAGAAAATGGATTCAGGTGTTATCATCCAAATTCACCAGGCGTGATATCTCAGTGATGCCCTAAATGTCATAGCTTTTCTCTTGGAAGCCTGTGCTCTGGTTGGACTCGCTGCCTGGCCTGCCCACACCCCGGCACACACCATTTCAGCGCCTCAAAAGGAAAAAGCTAAGTTACCCCTGCAGCCTAACTGGGGAGTAAATGGTCATGACTATTTACCAAAACCTTTGGAACTCATCCAGTTACTTCTAACAATCCATTTTTTAAAGAAAAAGAAAAGCACCCTGGCTTGGTAGGTTGATTGGTTAGAGCAGTGGTCCCCAACCCCCGGGCTGCGGACCAGTATCGGTCCATGGCCATTTGGTACCGGTCCGCAGAGAAAGAATAAATAACTTACATTATTTCTGTTTTATTTATATTTAAGTCTGAACGATGTTTTATTTTTTTTAAATGAACAGATTCCCTCTGTTACATCCATGTAAGACTCACTCTTGATGCTTGTCTCGGTCACGTAATACATTTATCCATCCCGCTCTAAAGGCCGGTCCGTGAAAATATTTTCTGACATTAAACCGGTCCGTGGCCCCAAAAAGGTTGGGGACCACTGGGTTAGAGCATTGTCCTGAAGCAGCAGAGGTTACTGGTTCGATCCCTGGTCAGGGCACATATAGGAACAGATGTTCTCGTCTCTTTCCTGCTCTCTCTTGTCTTCTCTTTAAAATCTATAAAATAGACATTAAAAAATAAAAAAAAAGCTTTTTTATATCATATTTATATTTTATATTTAATTCTTAGTGTTAGTTTTCTCGTTTTTTTTTCCCTGCCATGCACAAGGCTATCTTTCAAAGGTGATTTCAGGGACAGTCCCACTCAATCCTTTGAAAAGACCTCTCCACCTACCTGAAGGTCCTTTCCTCTTCATCCACCTGTTAGAGACTTACACTTGGCCTTAGAGTTGTTCTAGAATCTGAGATGGTCAGACCTGGGACCTCATCCAGTTTCCTCATTTTAAAGCTAGGAGACAAAGGCCCCGAGGTGGCCCACTGCCACACATAGGGTCTCGGTAAAGTCGAGGGCGACCTTTGACTCCCCAGCTTTGTGCCCTTTCTCTTGTGCTGTTGGCAGCTGGGCGTTCCCTTGGGGAAGCAAAGAGAACCTGAGAGTGTTCCTTCTGAGTGTAGACTTTGATTCCTGCTAAGATTCAAGTTCTGTCCTCCACAACAGGAACTCCTTTCGGCTGTTATCAGTCACTGGGCGAGTCTGGCCTGGGGTCCTGGGACAGGTAGGGCACCAAGAAGAGATGGGAGGACCAGAGGACTTAACAGTTTTGCTCTGGACTGGCCCCAGTGGCTTCAGCCAGAAGTCCACCATATGGAAACTTCCAGAAGAAACTTCCCCAACCCAACACCCTCGTGGAGGGCCAAGCTGTCTTCGTCTGTCTGCTCTGAAAGACTGACTCTAAGAAAGGCAGTCTGATTGCCTTGCCAGCCCTCGTGGGGTGGCCAGGCTCCTGGGCTCCCGGGGCTGGGCTCCCTGCCAACCCCTTAGCCAGACTGACTCCTGTGTGCTGCTCCATGAAGCCCAGGTTGCTGGGAGGCCTGGCTGTGGTTCAGCCACTGCTGTCCCTCCTGACTCCCTGCTTTGTCTGAATACTGGGCTTTGCCTGCCTCCCACCCCTTCTGCTGCTGGTTAGTCTCCTGGGCCCCGGACAGTGGCAGCCCGATCTCCCCTGAAGCACTGCCTGCAGAACTCGTTCTTGCTGTAAGCCTAGGTGAGCCGGGCGCTCCCTTCTGTAACTGAATATTTATCCCTATTAGGGCTTTGTTCCCTTGGCCGTGGAAACCCTGGGAACTCGGGCTACACAGCTCCACTATTTCTCTTCCTCGCATTTTGTTTCTCTTGCACTCTCTCTCTCTCTCTCCTGTCTCCCCCTCCACCGCTCTCTTTTGAGGGCACTCGTTTCTTTCTGTCTCATTCTCTGTTCTGCCTCCATGACAATAAATGGAATATTAAACCCACTAATGAGCTGAGCATTTACAGTGATGGTCTTCGAAGCGTCAGCTCTGCTCCTTGGCCAGTGGTCACATACCCAGAGTAGAGTGGACTGCCCGCCACTCCTGCTCCTACCTTACATTGGCATGCCCTCCTTTCCAAAAGGACCGTGAGAAACCACTTGCCTCCTCCCCTTGCTGTGATCTGTCTTGCCGGGTCCTCTGAAGGAGGCAGGGCGGGACTCCTTGCGGGCTCAGAGAGGAGAAGGGACCAGCCAGCGGCTCACGTTTGCAGCCCCAGCCCTATCCGTGGCACTGGGAATTGGACCCCCAACCTGGAGAGGGCTCTTGATCAGCGCACAGTGCCTCCAGGTGACTTCTGCTGCCCCAGGGGGGTGCCTCTGGACTCCTTCCTCCTTCAGAGATGGGTTTGGGGCTTGTCCAGTAAAACCCAGAGGCCCTCAGCTGGGCAGTAGGAGTCGAGCAAAGACCATCACAAAGGATAAAAACCCGATTTTCAAATTCCACTTGCCATGTCTTCCTGGAATTATGAATTTCTAATTTGTTTCTGACTTAAATCTAATTAAATTTTACAGTGAACACCATGTGTTTGCTTGCCACCCAACAATGAGACTCAGCTCCACTTTGCTCCTTGGGGACAGCATGGCCATTGGGCTGAGGCTGTGGGCTCTGGGAGATGGTCGTTCTGGCTCGTCTCTCTCTTCCTCTGCCCCTTCCTGTGTTTCTTCTGGACCTAATGCAAGTACCTCCTCTCAGGGATGTTGAACAGTAGAATAGAACCGCCCAGCAACAAAACAGAATGAACATGATGCCAGGCACACAGAAAGCACTCAAATATTAGCTGCCATTATTACTCTGTTTTTGTTTTTTTCTTTTCTCCTTCCTTCTGTTCCTTTCATTGTCTCCCTTCCTTTCATTATTTTTTTTTTCTTCTCTTCCTGCACCTCAGATTCCTCGCCTGGACTGTGTATGGCTCTGCCCACATAAGGCAAGGTTTTCCTGCTTCCCTCAGCCTGATGGCTGTGCCCCCCAGCTTCCCAGGGCTAGCGCCAGGCAGAGGCCTCCCTGCCTCTCTGCCTTTCACCGCCTCCCCCACGAGCTAAGCTATAATCAGGGGGCACTGAGAGGCTTAGAGCAGGAAGCAGAAGGTGAGACAAGTCCAAGGGCAGGACTAGCAGGAAAACTAGGGATAAGTGTCAGCGCCTGCTTCATATCCTTTGGGATCCCTCTGAATACAAGGGAAACTGTGTAAGAAGACTTTATAAAGCTTACATGCTGTGAGCGCGAGAGCGCCACCCGGCTCTCTGTCTCCACACCAAGCCCTCTCAGCCCAAGCGCTAACGTTAGAGCAGTAGTGCCGTCAGAATCTTTGTTTCTCAACATTTTAAAACAAGTTCTTCAGGGATTTTAGAAGGTGGCACCCTTCCCCCACCTGACATAGCTGCTTCGGTTTCTAAGCCTCCTGGACCTCCACGGAAAATATGACTGGGCCCAAGTTCCTTTTCTCGCTTTGAGAACCCAAGTTTCCTTTTCACGAGTTCTTAAATGTTCCCCTTTCTCTGATGCAGCACAATTTTTAGTTATTTCCAGGCCAGAAAATACCTAATGATGACCATGAGGCCACTCAGTGCCCTTTCTTCCCCAAGGTGACCAGCCTTAGGTTCCCAAGTGCCAGGGTGAGACTCTTTGGTGACCTAGCTCCCGGGGCAGCCCCAGCCCCAGCTGCTGGTGGGTTATCCGCAGGTCAGAGTCTGGGTCTCCTCAGCTTCCCTGGTGGCTCCTTTCCCTCCCCACCCCCTGCCACCAAGCCTCGTTTGCTCTACCCTGACCTTTCCAAAGGGCAAATCTAATCATATCTCTCCAGCTGGTGGGAGCCCACATTCTTTATTCTTTTTTTTTTTTCAGAGACAGAGAGAGAGTCAGAGAGAGGGATAGATAGGGACAGACAGACAGGAATGGAGAGAGATGAGAAGCATCAATCATTAGTTTTTCGTTGCAACACCTTAGTTGTTCATTGGTTGCTTTCTTATATGTGCCCTGACATTGGGGCTACAGCAGACCGAGTGACCCCTTGCTCGAGCCAGCGACCTTGGGTCCAAGCTGGTGAGCTTTTTGCTCAAACCAGATGAGCCCGCGCTCAAGCTGGTGACCTCGGGGTCTCGAACCTGGATCCTCCGCATCCCGGTCCTATGCTCTATCCACTGCGCCACTGCCTGGTCAGGCTGGAGCCCACATTCTTTAAACCAGCTTATAGATGCCCTTTAGGATCTAAGCCTTGCCACCTGATGCCCTTTTCTTTCCCCATTCACCTGGCCAGCTCCATCTTACTCTTCAAGACCCAGCCCAGGTGGGTCTTGAAGGCTTCCTCCACCTCCAGGAAGCCTTCCCTGACTGCCCACCCCAGTCTGTGTCTTTATCTGCCTCTTTGCTGGGCTGTGAGCCCCTCCCTGAAAATGAAAGAGTCTGTCTTCCTCTCAGTTTTTGCCACACACGTGGCCCTGAGTTGGTGCTCAGCTGTTGACACACAGCCATGATGACACTGAACTGAGCTCCACCTTCAGGGGACCCCTCCTGTATCGTGGCCCTGGCTTTTGCAGGAAGTAACCTTGTAGAACAGAGGGGAGCCCCTGAGCTGCCCCCAGGCTGAGGTCCCTAAGTGCTATTGGCTAGCGAGTCCCTCCTCAGCCCCTAAGGCCCTGCCACGCCCTCCACTTCCTCTCATTGTGACTCCCTTCCTGTTTAGCTAGACTATGAGGCTGGGGACATTTTTCTTTTCTTTGAGGACCCTGCCTGGATGAAGCTGTTTCTCCATAGCATCTCCCCTGACATCTTCCCAAGACTCAAATCTTTGACCCACCGATGGCTCCAGAATCACAGACGTGGAGTCAGTTTCCAGCTTCGCCTCTTCAGCTGTGTGACGAGAGGCAGGGTCTTTTCCCTCTCTGGACTTTCATGTCCTCATTTGTCAGAAAGAGAACTAATAATAGCCCTCTTGGGGTTGTTGGGTTTAATGAGCTGAGGACGTCCACGCTCCTGGGAAGTGTGAGCTCTGGTGGCGTCATCCTTGTGGTGTATTGTCCCAGCCTGTGATGCTAGGGCTTTGAGGAGAGCCCAGCTGGACACTCACTGGATGCCTGCAAGTCCAAACATCCTGTTCTTTTTTAAACTCCTTACTGGAAAAACAGGGGAAAGCTGTTTTTTTCCTTCCACCCATATCGAATGACACACACACAAAAAAAACACCGTCCAGACTAGATTGAGCCACTTGACTCTCTGAAGTTTAGGAGTAAATCTGAGTGGCTGAGCAGGGTGGTGCTTCCTTTCCTGGATTAGGACCCGGTCCGTGGGAGCCAGACCACCCCTGAGGCAGGAGGGCCACCCTGATGTCTCCCCGCGGCTTGAGCCTGCCACGCAGCCCCTTCCTCCTGGGGTGTGGGGGCCCTGGGCTCACGTCCTCCCCGTCCCTCCTGCCTCCTTCGCTGCAGGTGAACTTCCACAGCCCCGGGAGTGGCCAGAGATGCTGGGCCACGCGGACCCAGGTGGAGAAGCGGCTGGTGCTGTTGGTGGCACTTCTGGCGGCAGGACTGGTGGCCTGTGTGGCAGTGCTGGGCATCCAGTACCAGACAAGTAGGTGCCTCTGTGTTTCCTCACGGGCTCGCCTCACCCTGCCCTCAGCTCTGTCCACTTGTGCAGGGGGGCTTCCTTGCTGGAGCTGGAACTGGACTGGCCTCCAAGGCCACGGACAGAGATCGGTCTGGCGGACTCGGATTGCTAACATAGCCTGAGGCCTGGCAGGTGGGCGGTATGGGCGGTGTGAAGGTTTCGGGGTCAGAAGGACATGCGTCTAAATCCTGGCCTGGCAACTTTGCATCCTTATGCCCTTGGACAAGTCACTTAATCTCCCAGAGCCAGTGTCTTCTCTACTTTGCATGGCAAAAACAGTGCCCAGTGTGGGGATGGCTCTGAGGATTAGAGATCATGTATAGCACATACCTGGTGCCTACTAGGACTTCTTTAACCTTAACTGTGGGTATTATTGTTGTTAGGATGTGTGGGCTGTGAGACATACAGGCTGGCACTGTCCCACCATCCTTAGTTCCAACAAAACAGCCATAGTGGCTTCTGTTTACTTAATTCTTCTCATGGACCAAATACCACACCTCTTCTTTACAAATGTAATCTCATTTTCTCTTTATAGCAACCCTTTGAGGTGTGGTTACTTTTGGCCTCATTTTACATATGAGGAAACTGAGGCAGTTAAGACTAAGTGAGTGGTCTGAGGTTATTGCAAGAGGGATTGAAGAAGCTGGAATTCAACCACAGGCCATTAGGCCCCAGAGCCAAGGCTCCGCACACAGACCTGATGTTCAATAGGCATTTATGGAACTGGAAATGACAGATCCAAGTGAAAAACAAGGGTGGGGGGTCCAGCCAATTTCAGGGTCTCTCACTCCCCTGTGCCCCAGCATCTAGCTTTCCGAAAGCAGGTTGACCACCTGGTTGAGCTGCTTCTGAGGGTCCAGCCCCACACACTGGGTCATCTGGTCACTCATCCCATCAGAGAGATTGTGAACCTTTACAGGATCTGGGAGCGTTCACCCCAGGCTTTATTGAGCCTTCTCCACTGTGAAGTTGCTGGCCCGCCCGGATGGCCATGCTGGACTGGGATACAGAAAAAGTTTGGGGGCCTGGAGAGGGGACTTCATCTGAATCATCCTTACATCCCTCCTGTATCAAGCACTATTCATTCATTCATTCATTCATTCATTCATTCCACAAATCTTCAATGAGTGCTTACTCTATGTCAAGACCTCCATGATGTGTAGATCAGGTATCCCCAAACTTTTTACACAGTGGGCCAGTTCACTGTCCCTCAGACCGATGGAGGGCCGGACTATAAAAAAACCTATGAACAAATCCCTATGCACACCGCATATATCTTATTTTAAAGTAAAAAAACAAAATGGGAACAAATACAATATTTAAAATAAAGAACAAGTAAATTTAAATCAACAAACTGACCAGTATTTCAATGGAAACTATGCTCCTCTCACTGACCACCAATGAAAGAGGTGTTCCTTCCAGAAGTGCGGAAGTGCGCTGCGGGGCCGGAGAAGTGGCCTCAGGGGGCCGCATGCGGCCCTGCCTGCAGGCAGTAGTTTGGGGACCCCTAGTGTAGATCCTTTACCACCTAATCCTGGCTCAGCAGGTGCTTAATGCATATTTGATTAATTAATGATTTTCAGGGTCTTAACCATATGTACTTGACATATTGCCTACATGGCATAGATGTGCAAATAGTTCGCACATCAAATAAATAAGTGATGGAATAGACAAAGGAACAAGAAGAACAAAGCTGTGAACAGCCTTTCTCCACTGAATCCTCCTGTCCTGTCCTGCCACCTTGCCTGAGGCAAGATCTGGCCTAAATCTGCTTTAGTTCAGAACACCCTGCCCAGGCAGTGTGGACCCTGCCTAGCCTTACCTGCCCAGCTCCTGGCCCTGTGCCTGGAGAGCAGGTGAGATTCCAGCAGCCAGTGTCGCCCTGAGACTGTCCCAGGAGTTCCCAAGGTGTTTCTCCACCAGAAACCGAAAGGGACCGCCAAGGGGTGGCTCCTAGTGATTGGGCCACAAAGGGGCTCAAGGAAGGAATCCGTTTCTGCCTCTATCCCAGCTTCTCAGGAATGTAGAAGGGTTTTCTCAGCCTGGACCTGGGTGAAAGGAACTCTGGGTGGAGCTGGGCCACAATCAGGTGGCCCTTGAGTCAACCCGTGTGTTTTCATCAGCTGCCTGGGCCTGGGAAAGCAGTGGCCACACAGATATTGACAGTAACCTCATTACCCAGCAGCAGGTGCTGGCACTGGCCACATCTGAGCAAACATAAGGCCAGACAAAGCAAATTCTTTGTGGGTTCTGAAAGACATACCTCTAAGTTATATCTGGGCACTTTATGCACCTTCCTGCTGCACCCTCCTTTCTAGAAACTTGCAGGTGTTTTATAAACAGCAGCAGCAAAACAATAACTTCTTCTAGAAAATATTCTGAAGTGTCTTAGAATCAATGCTAGGTACTGTCCAGACAAGTGTCTGTGACCGGGATCTGGGACCTATTCCTGCTTTCTCGAGTGTCCATGCACATTCCAAAGGGCAGAAGTGTTTCCTGCCTCCACAGGTAGTCTCCCAAGTCCTGGGCGAAGCTCTTTCATTCACTCACTCATTCATTCACTCAACAAACATATATTGGACAGCTGCTAAGTGCCAAGTACAATGCTGGGCAAAGGAAGTATAAAAGCAAGTAAGATGCTGGCCCTGCCCTCGAGTGTACACTCTAGTGGGGGAGGTAGACAGGGAGACGGCCATGACACAGCTTAGTCTTTGCTCGCTTCTCTGACACCTGGGAGGTCAAGGGGCACAGGGAAGAATGAGGGTCTGGGAAGGTTTCCCCAAGGAGATGGAGCCTGAGTATGAGAAGGGCCCGGGAACAGTCATTTAATCAAATATGCATTAAGTACTCATTGGGCCAGGAATAGTTGATAAAGGATCTGCAAGCAAAGCTTATTGCCTAAGTACCACATGGAGACCTGACCTCACGCCTGGGTGCTTACGGTGCTTAGTGAAGAACTCAGGCTAATTCTTGGGGCCTGGTTTCTTTGATTTGTACCCAAATTCCCTTTTGATGACTACCAATCAATCTTTCTCCCCTCCGCCTCCCCCCACATGTGTGCGCGCCCCCACACACATTCTGATGTATCTCGCTCTCTGGGGATCACCCTCTTATACTCTGTCTTCTGGGCATTCCCAGCAGTCAAGATTTTGTCAGCCTTTACTTCCTGTAGTTTGTTGTACAAAAACAATAGGTATTCTTTTCCTCTTCCAAATGTGAAGTTATATCGTAATAGTGAATAGGCTTTTTCAAACTGCACAGAAATTCTCTTCCCCTGCCCCCACCTCCCATAAAGATTCCGGTACGTTCCCCTGGTGGGGAGTGGGCCATGCACCTTTGCTTAAGATGATCTGATTTAGAGGTGTTTAAAGTGGGGCCTATTTCCTGCCATCTCCTTTCCCTGTTTTCATACCTAGTGGCTAGATGATTTTGAATTGTTGTACAGGCGTCTCAAAACAAGTAGTTACCTCAGAAGAGTCACCCTGAGTTTGGTGCTGTTGTGCAGCACCCTTGTCAGCCTGCAGGACTGTGCAGTTGTCATCAGATGTTAATAGCCTACAGGCTGACCAGCCGGCTGGTGCGCTGTTCCTGCTCTCTAAAGATTGGCCTGGCAGCCTTCGTCCCTAAGACACGGGGGAGCTGAACCCCCATGCTCAGCCATGATGAGGTGGTTTCATCGTCCCTGGGAAATTGGTCCTGCTGTTCTTCCCCATTTCTAAATGGAGAAACTGAGGCTCAGAGAGATGAAGTCATCAGTGCAAAGCCCACAGCCAGAGCAGAGAGCTGGTCTTTGAACCCTGGTCTGAGAGCTCACAGCACCTGCGCCGTCCCCTGCCTCACTCCTCCCAGTGCAGGGGAGAGGCCGAACTCACCAGAAGGGCCACGGCAGCCCCTGGTGTGACCAGCAAAGAGGCGATGAGGGAAGGCGGAAGCCCCCGCCGTAGTCACTGCAGCAGGACGGAGCTAGCTTCAGTCTGGGCTCTGCCACGCAGCTGCCTGGCCTTGTTTCCTGACTCACTCAGAGCCTAAGTTTTCTCGTCTTTAAATGGGGCATCCCACCTGTGTCTCAGGCTTGTTCTGAGGCCTGAATGAGACCACGCACATGTGAAGTAGCTGGTGCAGGGCTGAGTTCAGTGCACAGTCCCTCTTATCACCAGCACAGCTGTGTCAACAGACAATTCCACTGGGCCTGTTCTGAGTCACCGGCCTGGATCTCTGGCCTCCTTCTCCTGCAGAGTCGGCTTCATCTCGCTACCTGGGCCTGGGCCACGGCCGCCACGGAGGCTGCTCCCAGTCTGGTCCCTTGGCTGGAGCCCACCAATCAAGCTTGAGGCAGAGGTCCAGCCCCCAGCTCTTGCCTCTGGCCTTCGGATAGCCCTCCCACCTCTACCCATGTTGGTGAGAACCAGCTCAGAGGAAGCTGGTTTCTCACTTTTTGGTGGGGGGGGCACTTGAAGGATCTGCAGCCCTGCCCACTGCCCACCTACACCAACTATTATCCCTCCTGAGGCTGCTCCTGTCAGGTGGGGCTGCCCTGCCTCCTGGCAGTTCACTGCGGGCTTCTCACCAGGAGAGCTCCCTTCCAGGCCCAGAGCAGAGAGAGGGTGGGGTTCAGATCCGACTGGCCACTGAGCGAGGTGCTTTGCTCTCTGTGCCTCAGTTTCCTCTATGTAAAAACGGCTGTAAGCAAAATGATCTGTTAGGTTTGCGTTGTTTTTTGTTTGTTTGTTTGTTTTCTGAGGATTCAGTGAGGTCACTTTCCTGCCTTGTGTTCAGTGGAAATGATTTTTCATAGTTCCTTCTATTCTTGAAAGCCTTTCTTCCTAAGTCCAGGTATTGTAGTATGTGCATTACTTGTTTGGCACATACTGAATATACTCAGTTTGTGTTTGTAGAATGAATGACAGATGTTCCTCCTACTGTTGTTGTCTTTTGATTTTTCCTTTATAATGTGTGTATCCCCAACTAAGTGATTTAGCTCTTGAAGAAAAGGGCTTTTACATCCCTCACCACTCACCACACAAACACCACACACATACCACACACACACACACACATATACACACACACTGCCCTCAGCAAAAAACCTGGAAGATACTAAGTAGTTTTCCTGTTGAACAAATGAATGCATGAATGAGTGAATGAATTTGTTGAACACCAGGGAATCATAAAAAGTCAGTGAATATTAAGAGAAACGCCTTGTTTCATTGAAAGGATTTTAGACAACTAAACAGAAGTCTCATTTTATAAGCCAGGACATCGTAAATCTACTGAGGTCATTTCTCTGGCAGGGTCTAGTGGCCATCCAGCTCCAAGTCTTGTTGGTCAGGGCCAGGGTAGGGGCAGGGGGGCCACCTGCCCTGTACTCCTGCAGCCTCCTCCCTGCCCGCCTTTCACCCGCTTCTTGTCCTTGTTTCTGCCAGGAACCCCCCGGGTGTGCCTCAGCCAGGCCTGTGTCTCAGTGACCAGCTCCATCTTGAGTTCCATGGACCCCACGGTGGACCCCTGCCAGGACTTCTTCACCTATGCCTGTGGTGGCTGGATCAAAGCCAATCCTGTGCCTGATGGCCACTCACGCTGGGGGACGTTCAGCAACCTCTGGGAACACAACCAAGCCATCATCAAGCACCTACTCGGTAAGCACCCGGCGGGGGGCCCAGTGAATGGGCTGCAGAGGAGGCCTGTCAGCAGGACCCACCTGGCCAGGCCAGTCAGAGGAGGAGCTCGGCCGAACGGGAGGGCCACAGGCTTTGGAGTAGGTGAAATGGGTTAGGATGCCTGTCCCATCACCTGTGTGATCCTGAGTACGTTACCTCTCTGAGTCTCAGTTTCTTCATCTGTAAAGCAGGACTAATTACCCAAACTGCAGAGCTTTGAGAACTAGAGCGCACACGTGAAAAGTGTGAACATGGTGTGTATGCACGTAGTAGGTGCACAAATACGGGCAGTTGTGATCCTTGCTCTTGCAGCTTCAAGCTGCGGTTTACGTTGTTGACTGGTATTCTTGACTCTGATTTTTGTAAGTTGTGAGCCAGGGGTCCCCAAACTACGGCCCGCGGGCCACATGCGGCCCCCTGAGGCCATTTATCCGGCCCTCGCAGCACTTCTGGAAGGGGCATCTCTTTCATTGGTGGTCAGTGAGAGGAGCATAGTTCCCATTGAAATACTGGTCAGTTTGTTGATCTAAATTTACTTGTTCTTTATTTTAAATATTGTATTTGTTCCCATTTTGTTTTTTACTTTAAAATAAGATATGTGCAGTGTGCATGGGGATTTGTTCATAGTTTTTTTTACAGTCCGGCCCTCCAACGGTCTGAGGGACAGTGAACTGGCCCCCTGTGTAAAAAGTTTGGGGACCCCTGTTGTGAGCAAAAAGCATCAAGGCTGAGCATACTAGATCAGATTTTAAGGTTGTGATCAGATAAAAGTTCTAACAGTGGTTTAGCCGAGAGTTACTCATTGTAGGCAGCAGTCTTCCTTGGCCTCCTGATTATTGAACTTGCAAGGTAAACCTCTAATCAAAGTTCTTCTCTTTGTCCATTGTGAGGCCTTCGTCCAGTGGCCCTGGGTGTTGGTGGATTTGTGCATGGATTAGAATCCCACATCTGTCTTGTTTGCAGCTGTATCCCTAGATAATGTTTGTTGAATTAACATCTGCCCCTTGGGGTCCTCCACGTGAAACCATAACACTCAGTGCTGTCTCACAAAGAGGTCCTGACTGGAACCCGTAGCCGCTGAGACTTTGCCAGCTCTCTCCTGCTGACCCCATTCTGGGACCCTAAATGGTGGGAGAGGTAGATCATGAAAAGCCAGTCAACTAATCCATCAATGCGGGAACTTAGATTTGACAATTACTTACTAAGTCTTAAAAAAAAAAGAACCCTTAAGAAAGATACTCACAAATAGGTAAAATAGAAGAAAATGCCTAAAAGGGGACAAGTCTTCAAAAAGGGACAGAAAACTTCCAATTTGTCAGTTAAAAATTTCAGGCAACTATCTTTTCGATAAAAGGGGAGCCTTCCTTGCTTTCCCAGCCCAGGGGGCAACACTGTAGCTGGGTGAAGCCCCCCCACCATTTCTTCTTGGCCCCCAGCAGCTCCTTGGCAGGACCCCATGGCAGCGCCCGCTGGCACAGCCTCCTGCTTGTCTTCCTGAGGGTCAGAGCAGGGTACTGGATGGAGATGTTTGCCACTCTGCATGTCAAGGACAGCGAAGCCCCTGCCTGCTTTCTGCCACCCAAGTGCCTTTGGAAGGGGACACAGCTTTTCATTTCAGAACTAGAAGCTTAAAAGGCAAATATATCTGTGGTAGATGGACTGGAACTCAGGGATGTCCGTTCCCCAGTGCCTAAAGACACAGCCAGGAACTGGGCAAGCACTGTCAACCAAGGAGGGGGAATAGTCCAGGTAAGATAACAACATGGGCTAGTGCCTCTGGGTTCAAATTCTGGCTCTTCCACTTACTGTGTGACCTTGGGTCAGTTACATAACCTCTCTGGGCTACTCATCAGTACAATGGGGACTATGCCTTCTTCAGGTTATGAAAATTAAATGGAAAAATACATAAAAGTGCTTTGTTTGAATCGGCCTGGCCTCTTGTGGCAGCTCTGTTTATGTTGATATCACTGTTATTCACCCTTGACTTTTGCACAGCACTTTATAGTTTACAGAGGGGTTTTTGTATAAATCATCCCATTTGATCCTGAAGGGTAGAACCTAGGAAGCGCTGGATAGATGAGGAAACAGGTCGGCAACATAGGTTAGTAGGTGGGAGAGCTGGGGCTTGCCTCACTTCTGGTCATGTGTCCTGTCCCCTGTCTGCACCACCTCCTTTGAGTCCAGGGAGAGGTGTGGTCCCTTCCCACCTTGCTGGAGAAAGCCTGCAGGGAGCTCGGAGCGTGGAGGGTCTGAAGGAACGGGGGAAAGAGACTGACCTTGGCTCTGTGTCTGCTGGGTTCTGTGCACTGTACAGGCTCGACCCACCACCTTTGTCCTCACAGCTACCCGGGGATGTAGGCACTGTGGTTCCCATTTTATAGATGAGGAAACTGAGGCTCAGAGAAGTTAAGTAACTATGCCAAGGATGCACTGCCAGTCAGAATGGAAAGGGTTTCCAGCCCCGGGGAGCAGTTAGCCCCAAGATGGGATGGGAAGAAAGCGGATGGGCAGGCCCTGTAACTTCCCGGTTAGGCCCAGAACTGACTCTTGTGTATGGTCCCTGTGGGGCCTGATCCTGCTGGTTTTAGGGCCGGTTCTTATTAGGCGGACCCTGTTTCTGTGCCAGGACCGGGTCTACCCCCTGGGTGGCAGAGCGCATGAGGAGTGGCCTCAAATCTTGGGCTCTGGCCTTCCATCCACCCTGTCTCTGAAGGTCAAGGTCTGGGGTAGGGAGCTGCACTGAGCAGGCACGGAACAGCCAGACCCATGTGTCAGACCCCGGAAGCAGGGCCAAGGTCTGGTCTTAACCCACACTGTAGGGTTTTGAAGTCAGGCAGCCCTGGCATGCTAACTTATCACCCGCCTGGCCTCAGACAAATGAACCAGCTTCTGCCCAGCTTAGTTTCATTATCTGTGCAATGGGAATGACCATGCCGCCTAGCACACCAGGTTCCTGTGAGTTTTGACTTGCCTGTGATGGTCAGAGTGCTTAGCACAGAGCCTGGCTCCCGGTAAGCGCCCTCAGCAAGGCAGAGCTGCCCTTCTCGGTGTGGTAGATGAGTTCCTGCCCGGGCTTCTTTTATTTCCCACGGAAGCACTGATGGGCACCAGTTGTCAGAGAAGGAGGTGTGGGGCGTTCCCGTGACCGTGTTGGGCTGTTTACTTGTATTTTACTAAAGCCGTGGTGTAGGCTGTATATGCCCGTCTTACCGATAAGACTCAGAGATACAAAGGCAATGTATTATTTAGGCAATAGTGGAGCTGGGATTCAGCCCCAGGGCTGTGGGGCCTCAAATCTGCTTTCCATCTGTGCTGACTCAGCTGAGTCAGATTTACCACGCAGAGGCCACGGAGCGGCCACAGTGGTTCATTCATCTCCTTTCCCCTGTGGCTTTTGATTGAGCTCCCCAGGCCTGGTGGACACAGTAGCTAGGGCCACCCCATGTCGAATTGACCAAGAACTTCCCCAGAAGGTACATCCTGGGGTCCCCTCCCCTGTAAGCCCATTCCCGGGAACTAGTCTGGAAATGGCCCCTTGCCCGTGGGCCTTGGAACCTGGAAACTGCTGAAAAGTCAGGAGGCAGGTGAGTGGGAGACAAAAAATTCAAGAGCGTGGGCCACTGCATTCTTGGGCTTCAGGCCCGGCTGGTTTCAGCTTCCCCAAGGCACGGGGGTCAGCCGGCAGGCTGTAGGAGGGAGCTGACGGGGATCGGAACCGGCAGGGGCTTTCCAGGCTGTCCAGGCTGGCCGGGAGGGCTTTCCCAGGTGGAAGGCAGAGAGGACATTCAGGGTGCTGGTGAGCGCTGTGTCAGCTGGCCACGCAGAACAGCTATTGCAGTCAGCTCACACGTGACCTTGGGCAGACCTCTCCTTTCTCTGAGTAGGGACTGCACCCTGGCTTCCTCAGAGGAAGTCCAGGCAGATCTGTAGCAGGTGGCTGAGCCAGGCCAAGGGCCACTGTGGCATGTCCTTGCAGCCTGCTGGCTGGAAGGCCAAAGTGGCCTCAACTGCATGAGACACCGATGCCTCATCCAGGAGATGCTGCTGCCCACCCAAGCAAGCTGCCAGCTGGGGCTGTCGTCCTGGGAGACGGGAGAGCGGCCTCAGTTTATTAGGGAAAGTGTTACCTCTTAGGCTGGGCCTTGCCCTCGGCTTTGCAGCCTGTGGTTTTAGCACAGACTGTTCTGCTGGTCTGCTTACTTAACCCCCCCCCCCCCCTGCATCCCCACCCTCAGTCCTGCAAGACTTTTCTGAAACTTGTTTCCTCCCTTATGCTTTCCCTGTCTACCAAAGGGCCTCTCCTGGCTTGAGCTACAGTCACATTCTGTGTTCCTGTTGTATTTACTCTATCTCATATTATAAGATTAATACATGCGCCTGACCTGTGGTGGCGCAGTGGATAAAGCGTCGACCTGGAACGCTGAGGTTGCCGGTTCAAAACCCCGGCTTGCCTGGTCAAGGCACATATGGGAGTTGATGCTTCCTACTCCTTCCCCCTTCTCTCTCTCCTCTCTCTCTAAAAATGAATAAATAAAAAATAAAAATAAAAATTTTAAAATAAAAAAAATAAAAAAATAAAAAAATAAAATAAAAAAAAAGATTAATACATGCAAAAAAAAAATTAATACCTGCTTGTTGTAACAATGTGAGCAAATACAGATTCCATAAAAAAAAAAGTTAGTGGCCTCCCTTTCTTCCACCCCTGACAGGAGTCCCACTGAGAAACGCATAGTCATTCCAGGAGCGTTAAATTTGTCCATGTCAGCAACTGCGCAGTTAAGCACGTCATCCTGTGACATCTCATATGTTTTTATTGTGATTTGCCTTTCCAGTGTTTACTGTCGAATGTAGTTTTACCTTCCTGTGCAATCTGGGAACTCTGGGAAAGGTTTTTCACCCAGGATCGTGTCTGCAGCCGTGGGCCCCCCTCTCCTGTGTGGGGAATGGCTAAATGGACTGATGAATGAACTGCCCCTGAGGGTGGGCGCAGGCGTCCAGGACTTCCAGGCGGGGGCTGCACAGTCTCAGGGCTTCCTCTGGGTTCCGAGCTGGCCTGCAGGCAAGGACAGGGACAGGGAGGCAGGGAGAGGTCAGGCTCCTGCCCTGGCAGCCTGAGCTACTCACATGGGTGACCTTGGACAAGTTACCCAACCTCTTGCCTATAACTGGGCATGATAAAAACGGCCACCGGTGGAAATTGTTATGACAAGATGCGCGCGCGCACACAGCCACGGGCACGCACAGCCACGGGCACACAGAGGAAGCAGTTCATTTTCTCAAGGAGGCTGAAGAATGCCTGGGTTAATTTAACATTCCAACCTGCCAGTGCCACACACAGGAGCCCTGCTTCCTTAGGCTTGTTCCCTGAAATGAGGTGATAATATGCACCTCGGGGTGTCAGCATGGCAATGAAAAGATCTCAGCACAAGGCTCGCCAGCCTGATATAGGCACCAGGAAATGGTGATGGTTATTATCAGTCCTTTGATTCTTCAGAAAAAGGCACCATTCTTTTTATCTGTTCCCCACATCCCCTCACAGGATGGGGCTCCTGAGGGCTGGGATTGTCTGAGCTGAGTCTGGTTTTTATCTCAGGCGAACACTGGTCCTGCCCTGGTGTGGAGTTGGGGCCCCGTGCTCCTGGCCAGAATTCCCAGGGACCCCCCTTTCGGCAGCTGCCTGGGCATTGGTTTCCTCCCTGGTGTGACGTGGGAGAGGCTGTTCCGATATAAACTCCCAGACAAAGAAGTGGGCCGATTAAATGGTGTGCTGTGTTTCCTCATGGGGACTTTGGGGAAGTGACTGAGGAAGTTTCGGGAACTCGGGGTCCCTAAAAGGAAGTACCCAGGCAACCAGGAGCCCTTTTGCCTGCCCCTGGGCTGCCAAACTATTTCCATACCAATGGGGCTCTGGCAGTGCCACCATCTCCAAAACGTAGCCTGGACTCACTCCCGAGAACTGCCCTGTCGAGTCCTCTTTGCATGACCCCATGGAACATGCTTCTGGGAAGTAAACCTAGCAAGGGTGTCTTGAAAGCAAGCTTCTCCTAAAAAGCAGGCTGTGGCTGATTTCACTTGGAACCCGAGCTTCTTCCCTCAGGCCAAAGCAATCGATAGCTCTGTGGAGCACCCATAACGCTCACTCATTCACTAGCAGTTATATATTGTACACTGTACCAGACATCACTAGGTGCTGGGCGTTGCGTAAGGGATGAGAAAGTCTTTTCCTGTGGAGTTATATTCCGGCAGGGGGGACAAACGGTAAACAAATAAATGAGTAAAAAAAATAATATGAGTGTGATGAGTTAGGGCTTTGAAAAAAATCAAAGAGGACGCAGAGCCTGAGAGGGAAGAGGAGGCCCAGAAGGGATGGGTTTTCCGAGGAGGGGATGTGTGAGCAGAAACTTGAATGTAGTGAGAGAACAGGCCACATGGATGTGAGGGGAAGAGTGTGGCAGGCAGCAGGAACAGTGAGCACGGTGGCCCTGGGGAAAGGAGCAGGAGACAGGCGGCAGCTGGGAGGTGGCGGGGCCCAGATCATCCAGAGCAGTGTTTCTCAACCGTTTTCGTTACTGCCTCCTCCTAAAATGTTCATACCACAAACATACCATATACTGACCGGTGGTTGAAAAACACTGATACGCTGTATGTACAGATAGACAGAGTAAGTTGTTTCTGCCCCCTTAGAATTAATTCTCTTCCCCTTGGGGGCAGTATTGCCCCTGTTGAGAATGAGTCGTCTGGGGCCTCAGCAGTTTTAAGGATTTTGTATACTCCTCTGTCTAATGGGACTCCAAGTAGCTCAAGACACAGCTCTATAAATCCCTACCCAGAGTTTACTTGGATGCCTAATAGACACCTTCAACGTAAAATGTCTAAACCTGAGTGGCTTATTCCACCCCCCATCCTGCCCCATGTGTGCCCGGTGCTCCGCCCCCTCAGCAGCAATCCCCGCTCAGGCCAGGGACCCTTGGCCGTGTGCTTCACTCCTCT
Organism: Saccopteryx leptura; assembly: GCF_036850995.1. Lineage (NCBI taxonomy): Eukaryota > Metazoa > Chordata > Mammalia > Chiroptera > Emballonuridae > Saccopteryx > Saccopteryx leptura. The sequence continues at coordinate 98,318,800 of NC_089505.1, read as the reverse complement.
CTCTCCATCTCTCACTGCTTCTCCTCCCTTCTCCGCTGCCACCTGGCCCGGACCCCCTTGCCGCTCGCTCGCATGGTCTGTTCCAGTGCCCTCCCACCTGGCATCTCCCTTCAGTTCTTGTCCCCGGTGCCTGGCAGTAGGTGCCCTGTGACAAGGTGGGAGAATGGGCTGCAGCCGTCCCGGTAGGCTCTCAGCCAGAGGGCGGCAGAGGGATGGGAGGTGGGGCTGTCTCTTCCCCTGGGGTCCTGCCCCAGCAGCGTCAGCATGGGAATGTGGGGGTATGAACGCTAACTCCTGGTGGGACCCTCGCTCCCGTCCCTTCCTGCCCTGCCTGCCTCCCTGTGCAAGCGGCGCCGGCCTCCTCACCCTCTCGGCCCCCAGATATGGTGTCCCTCCTTCTCAGAGGCAGGCATGGGCTCTGTGCTTTCAACAAACTGCTGAGCGTTTCTGTGTGCCCAGCAGGTGCTGGGGCACAGGGACAACCAGCACACAGACTAGTAAGAGGCATCCCAGGCACAGCCCCTGCGTCCGCTGCACAGTGAGCTCATCCTGAGCACTCGGGCAGGGATCCCGGCCTCCCCCGCCATCCCCTCTCAAGGCCTCGGGGATGCTCGTTCTCATGGCCTTCGCCCCACTGTGCAGTCAGAGGCCTTCGTGACCATCATGTGGCTGTCTGTCTGTCTCATCCACCAGATTGTAGACCTTATGGGCACCACACTCAGCCCGGCAACCGCCAAACCACAAGAACTTGACATTTGTGGCAAAATGAGTGGACGTGACTCCCAAGGTGTGGAGCTGGGAGGAAGAGAACTCCTCAGGGGCAGCCTCTCCACGAAAGAGCGGAGGGGGCTGGAAGCTTCCCCCTCATCCCAGTGACCTTTTGGGGATTGGACCAGGTTTCAGAGAAGGGGCTGCCCGGAAGTTGCTGTAATGAGTACAGCCAGTCTCTCCCTGGAGCCTCTCTTGGGCCTCTTATCTCAGTGGCCTTGGGGCACTGGGGGAGGGAGGCCAGGCCCTCGAAGGGGCCAGAGCGCAAGCTCGCCTCCCCTGGAGCTGGCCCTGACATTTCAGGGTCATGGCCAGAGCCACAGGTGGCCGGCCAGACGCTGCTTCCCAAATCTGTCATAGAGTGAGGATCCGGGCTTTCCCTTCCAGGAGTCTAGCTGCTGGGAGGCGTTGTCATAGAAACAGCCCCTGGGAGAGGGTGGGGAAGACTCCTTTGCTTTTCCTGATATTCTGCTTTGTGAATCTGAGGAGCAGGGAGAAGTCCCTGCCCTCCCCTGCAGGGGGTACAGGGGACATGCAGGTGTTGCTAGGCTGGGCAGTGCCAGCCTGTGGTCTCCAGGGCTGTGTAAACCCTCCATAGCTCTTTGTAATGGCGGTCCTTGGACCTCTGTCACCATATATCGCCCTTCAGACTACCCCATCCCCTCTTCAGGACTGTCACCCTGACTTCAGTGCAGGGGCTGATGCTCTCTATAACCAGTGAAAACCTTGACGCTGCTCAGGGTAAGGACTGAGGGGCAGGGGAGCTCAGGGCGAGGCTGGGAAAGCTGATTAGACTAGGCAGGAAGTGACTCGTGCCCTTTGCACCAACTGGCTATGCCAAGTGTAGTTCTTCAGACCGCGTGCTTCCTCGCTGTTCCTCACCCTCTCTCCAACTCCCCCAAACCCAGTTCCCTCTTCCCCTCACTTCCACCTGGTGAATAACTTTTCATCTTTCAGAAGCAACTCAAACAGGATGTCCTCTGGAGGCCCCCCGACCCCACCCCACCCAAGGATGTGACTTTTTTCTGGGTTCCAAAACCAATTTGCATTAATCAAAGCACTTTGGCGCCTCATGGTCGTTTCTTTGCAGTGCATGTGTGTTCGCTTCGCTGTTAGACCTTGTGCTCCTTGGGGTTAGGGAGTGGGTCTTACTCATGTCTGTAAAACCTGGTGCCTAGCCCAATGCCTGGCACCCAGTAGGTGCTCAGTGGTGAGAGCCTTTATGAGTGAACCTCTTGGGAAAGACGGCCCCAGAGAGGGGCCTGAAGGCTGGGGAGAGTGTGACAGTATCCCACACAGAAGGGCCAGGGTGGGCTTCGTCTCGATGTGTTTACCATGTCTTCATGCTGGAAAGGGAACTCCATGAGGACAAGCATGTGGTCGTCTGCATCCTCAGAGCTTACACAGAGCCTAGCACAGAGTCAGCATCTGTTTAGTGGGTGAATGGATAACATTCTGCCAGAAAAGTCTTCATGAGGGAGGTAGGGATTGGGGGGTAGTTCTTTGAAGGAAGCACAAGAAGGAGTTTCAGGGTCCGGAAAGACAAATATGAAATGAGAAAAAGTGTCTGGAGCAGTGAGGAGTTCCCCAGGGAGGGAACTAAGGGGTTCGGGGACTCTGGTGGGGTATGGAGTGGGGCTATACGGCAAAAGCTCAGACATGGGAGCCCAGGCACATAGTAGGTCCTTTGTGACCTGAGTGGCAGGAAACAGTCACCTTGTCAGGGTGCAGATGGGACCTTGCCCTGTGCTTTCACACATATAGGACCATGGCCCTCAGCAGGTGGCACCTATACCAGGGCCCCAAGGACAGGGAGAAAGGGACGGTCTTCCAGGTGACCCAGTGTAAGGGTCTGGGATGCTGCTTGCCCGATTTGGAAAGGGAAATAGCGAATGGCCCCTGAGTCGGCTGGAAGTCTGATGAGCATGCCCAGCTTCTCTGAGGAACGGGCTGGAAGCAAATTCGTAATGAATGAGGCCGTGAAGGGTTCCACCCAGCTCCAGTCTTTATCACAAAAAAGGCCTCCCGGGATCTGAAAACCAAGGCAGTCTCCGTCCCACGCACCAGGCGGGGATGTCTGGGCCCTGTGTTGGCCAGCGGGGAAAGCAGACTGTCCCGCTGGGTGGCCTTGCTGCCAACGCAGGGCCACATCTGCAAACCCAGCCACCAGGGGGCAGAAACATGGTCAGCTGAAAGCAGGGAGCACCTCCAGTTGCCAGGCTTTTCAGGGGCGCTCACATACCTGCTTTGACCAAGTTCCTCACTGCCATCCTGACAGTCAACGACCTAGCTGTTTAACCTGACAACCAGGTCCCTGAGAAAGACCACCCGGGGCCTCCCAGAGTGTGCACGTGGGGGCGTGTCACAAATGGCTGCCTCTTGTCATTCCAGAAAACTCCACAGCTAGTGTGAGTGAAGCAGAAAAGAAGGCCCAGGTATACTACCGTGCGTGTATGAACGAGACCAAGATCGAGGAGCTCAAGGCCAAGCCCCTGATGGAGCTGATTGAGAAGGTGAGTCCCACCTGCTGCCCTCTGGGGCTTCTGTCTCAGCTCTCAGCTGCCGCTGGGGCTGGCTACCTCACACCTCCAGCCACAGTGCCCAGCTGGAGGGGAGAGACTGTGTGCTGATGTGTGTCTGGGCTGAGTGTGTGTGTGTGTGCATGCATGTATGTGTACGTGTTGAATGTAAACTAATTGAAAAATAAGTAAAGTACACTTGAAAAGTAAATAAAATACAGAGCTTTGGGCACAATTGAGTTAATGCTTCAGTAGGAATGACATGCAAGTGATTTAGTATCCAAAAAATAAAGAATGTACCAGAGAAGTCATCTTCCCATCCCCATCCCCGCCACTCAGGGAGCAGCCGCCATACGGATTCATGGCTCACTTGTCCAGGACACATCTTGTCTCCTTCAGGATTTCTGGCTTGCTGGTCAGAAACCCCTCATGAAGATCAGCCCTTTCATTTGCTTTTGAGGCTCAGAGAGGTCAGCTGACCACACCGGGGTCACAGAGCATGTCAGCTACAGAAGCACATTTCGCTCTCAGATCTCCCTGCCACCTCATCATCTACCTGTTTCCTCTCCCTCCCCACAGCTCGGGGGCTGGAACATCACAGGGCCCTGGGACAAGGACAACTTCCAGGACATCCTGCAGCTGGTCACCTCCCACTACCGCACCTCGCCCTTCTTCTCCGTCTACGTCAGCGCCGATTCCAAGAACTCCAACAGCAACGTGATCCAGGTGAACCGCCCTGGAGTCCCAGGGAGAAGGGGCAGGACCTCACCTCAGGGCCTGGGTTGAGTTTATGAAGCGCTGCCTTGGGGCCGGCTTGGGGCCGATGGAGAGGGACTTGCTCTGGCCAGCAAACCGGCTTCTGGTTCGGAGCCTGGGCTATGGCTAGAGGCTCCCAATCACGGGATCTTTACAGGCAAGAAGTTTTGAAAGGGCAGGCTGTCTCCTGGGGTAGCTGGTGGGGTCACTGCAGCACTGATGAGTGTTCCAGGTTCTCCTTGGTCCCTGTGGGCTCCAGGAGTGATGTGAACCCCCAGGTATAGCTGGAGCCACATCTTGGTCCCTCCCCTACTTCAGCCTCCAGCCTTGTAGCTCTGCTTGGAATGGCTGAGTCCATCTCTCCCTGCCACAGCCTGTGCCAGGCGGGGGGGTCCTGAAGGCTGAGTTTCCACCCATCTCTGCTACTCTCTTACTGTGTGACCTTGGGTGAGTGCCTCAACCTCTCTGAGCTGCAATTTGCTTACCACTCAAGTGAACTATAATAACACCTACTCTAGGTCTGACAAATTGTAGTCATAAGGCTCTGATAGGAACTGTCAGAAATTGACCATCCTCACCTGCCCCACCCTGCACTCATCAAGCCTCTTTCCTGGTGTTCTCTCCTTGAACCCCCTTTCCAGCTCTGAGGATTAGATGTTCCCCGTTTTCCAGATAAATAACCTGAGGGTCAGACAGGTTCAGTAACTTTTTTTTTTTAAATTCAGTGAGAGGAGAGGCAGAGAGACAGTCTCCTGCATGTGCCCCAACCGGGATCCACCCAGCAAGCCCACTAGGGGGCGATGCTCTGCCCATCTGGGGCATTGCTCTGTTGCTCAGCAACCTAGCTCTTCTAGTGTCAGAGGCAGAGGCCATGGAGCCATCCTCAGCGCCCAGGGCCAACTACCTCCAATCAAGCCATGGTTGCAGAAGAGGGAGAGAAAGGAGAGGGGGAGGGATGGAGAAGCAGATAGGTACTTCTCCTATGTGCCCTGACCAGGAATCAAACCTGGGACATCCACATGCTGGGCCAATGCTCTACCATTGAGCCAACTGGCCAGGGCCCAGGTTCAATAACTTGACCAAGGTTATACAGCTTATGAATGGCTCTTAGCCACTGCCCCACCATGGGAAGTGTTTTATGAAATAGAGGTGCTCTGTTGGGCCTAGGCAGTATTTATTTATTTATTTATTTATTTATTTTTACTTTATTTATTTTTTACAGAGACAGAGAGTCAGAGAGAGGGATAGACAGGGACAGACAGACAGGAACGAAGAGAGATGAGAAGCATCAATCATTAGTTTTTCATTGCGCATTGCAACACCTTAGTTGTTCATTGATTGCTCTCTCATACGTGCCTTGACCGCGGGCCTTCAGCAGACCGAGCAACCCCTTGCTGGAGCCAGCGACCTTGGGTTCAAGCTGGTGGGCTTTTCCTCAAACCAGATGAGCCTGCACTCAAGCTGGCGACCTCGGGGTCTCGAACCCGGGTCCTCTGCATCCCAGTCCGACGCTCTATCCACTGCGCCACCGCCTGGTCAGGCAAGCCTAGGCAGTATTTAAAGAGGAGAGTGGCTCTGGCCCTTCAGAAGGGCCCAGCATCCCTGCGGTTGACCACATGTATGAGCAGGAATCCAGCCCCCATGTGTCTGTTCCCTCCTCAAGTGGGCTCATTGCAGGGGCAGCCTCAGCTACCAGCTCGTGTTCCTGCTGGGACCCGAGTTGGCCCTCTGTTGCCTTGTGCCAGGTGTCCCCAGGGTACCTGGCGGAGGCCATGCAGTGTGTGTGTGTGTGTGTGTGTGTGTGCAGCAGGAGATTCCCTCTCACTCTCACCTTTCCCTCAGGTGGACCAGTCTGGCCTGGGCTTACCCTCAAGGGACTACTACCTGAACAAAACCGAAAATGAGAAGGTGAGTGGACCTCTTCAAAGAGAGTGGCTCCTACCCCCAGCCCACTGCTCTTCATGGTTTGTCCCCACCCCCAGTGTCCCCTGAATGTTCACACCTGTACAGATCTTTGAGCTAGAGGAACACAGAAGTGTCAGTTATCTGATAGGTGACACACAGTCCCTGGCAGAGAAGGGATGTCATTATGTCCCTATTCTAAAGTGAGGCTGTTTCACACTTGGGCGTCATGGACACAGTAGGCAGGGAGTAGGTGTCTGTGATACGGCCACTGCCATTCGGGGGTGCTGGGCCTTTTCTAGAGGCCACCTCTAGTCACCCTGCATATGCTGAAGGTCTCCTCTGAACTTCATTTGCCTCATCTGTCACATGGGTGTTATTTTACCTGGCCTATTCCAGAGGGGGCACAAGGCTCAGAGACGGTAAGTGACCTGATTAAGGATTAGATGGTGGTGAGACAGAGATTCACATCCAGAACTAACTCCACGCCTCTCCGTCCCCATGACTGCGTCCCGTGATGTCCCAGGGAGACCTTGCCTGGGGTTCATCCTCTATCCACTTGTCATTCCACCCCCTTGTACTGAGCAAGCACCTCCTGAGAGCCTGAGGCTGGGGACAGGGTGGTAACAGGGCAGCCTGGCCCCTGCCCCGTGGGGCTTAGCGTCTGGAGGGGAGGCAGACGTTCATCAACTAACACCAGTGAGAGGCGTAATGATAAATTGTGATAAGTGAAGGGTGAGCTGGGAAAGTAACCTGGGGACCTGAGTCAGATCTGGGGCACAGAGAACAGTTCAGAAAAAGTGAGTTCTAGGAACTGAAAGTCGGCCCCATTGGTGGCTCTCATAGGACGAGCATGTGGGAGGGAATGTGGACCAGGACTGCAGGGGCCAGCGCTCTGGGGGACCTGTGGTCTTAGTCCTGAGGGCCATCGGGAGCCAGTGAAGCAGCGCATGCCAAAATCATTCTAGGAGCCGGTTTTCAGTGGGTTCCTGCATAAAGCACCCAGCTGCTCCTGCTCTGTGCTGGGCCACAGCTGGCCTGCCACCCTTGTCCAGTGGACACTGGGTGGCAGCCACTGACCGCCTGGGGGTGCTGGGTTCCACAGGTCCTGACAGGGTACCTGAACTACATGGTCCAGCTGGGGAAGCTGCTGGGCGGAGGGGATGAGGACACCGTCCGGCCACAGATGCAGCAGATCCTGGACTTCGAGACCATGCTGGCCAACATCACCATCCCCCAGGAGAAACGCCGAGACGAGGAGCTCATCTACCATAAAGTGACAGCAGCCGAGCTACAGGTAACCTCAGCTCCGGCTGGGGCAGCCACAGGGCTTCAGCACGTAGGGCGCCGGGCTGGGGGGTTGCAGCTACTTCATCAGACCCTCGAACAGCCCCTGTGAAGCAGGGCTGGTTGTTACATCCAGTTCACAGATGGAAGAACTGACTGAGGCCCAGAGAGGTGGCGTTACCTGCTGAAGGCCACACAGCTGGTGACTGCAAAGCACGTCTCTTGCCTACACCAGGCTGCCTTTTTTTTTTTTTTTTTTTAAGATTTTATTCATTCATTTTAGAGAGAGAGAAGGAGAGGAGCAGGAAGCATCAACTGTCATATGTGCCTTGACCAGGCAAGCCCAGGGTTTCATACCAGCAACCTCAGCGTTCCAGGTCGACGCTTTATCCACTGCACCACCACAGGTCAGGCGCCAGGTTGCTTTTCTGTAACAACATTTGCCTGTGGAGACTCTGTGGTCATGATAACGACTCACATTGATGGCATTTCCAGTCTCTCAAGCACCAAGCTCATTGAGCCTGGTGTACACGGCAAACAGTAAATGTGAAGTGTGGGGTCTGTCGTCACAACTTTTTTATGCCAGGAGATTAGGGGACATGTTTAAGGCCATGACAGTCCTCTAAGTGGCAGGGGAGCTGGGCATTGGACTCAGGCTTGGCTCACTGACGCTCTGCTTCTGACCATGACCCCAGAGACCTCCTGGAGGTGGAATCTGTTGGGGTCAAAGCTGTGAGGCTCTCTACTGACTGGAACCCATTTGGAAAGCAGATATCCCCCTCCATAGCTCAGCCTTTGGTAAAGGCTGCCCCCTGGTGGCTGTTTGGGGCTTGCAGGTCATGAGAGGGCCTGCCAAGTTCCTTCTTTCCAGTTCATGGGGCCCAGGTCCCCCAGGGTCACAAAGAAACCAGCAGAGTGGCCTCAGCCAATCTTCCTGTTCCCTGCCATTGCCCAGGAATGCTGGGCTGGGCCTTGCTCCCCTGGGGAGGATTTCTGGGCCACTTGTGTTGGGACGCCACTAAAATGTCTCCTCCCTTCTCTATCCTCTGATCAGCCAAGTCCTGCCCATGCATTAGAGTCTGACACATTTCCTCTTTCTGGAAGAACACTGAAGTCCCAACTCTTCTCTCCTCCCTTCCTCCCTTTGACGGGTGTATGCAGGGCCACCGACGAGGAAACATCCCAAATTCACCGCTGAGGGCTTTGAGTACAAGACACAGGGCACTAGGGCGAGGTAGGGCGAAGTCAAGGAGGCGAGACTGGCTCGTGCGTGAGCAGCAGCCAGCCAGACCGGTGTCGCAGGTGGAGGGCTAGCCCATGTGAAGCCCGGCCTCCTTCTGGGTGCCTGCTGCCTTTAGGTCCCCAGAGAAGCTGGCATCGGGGCCAGTGGTGCTGGGTGAATCGTCCGGAACACAAGCAGCCTGTGTTGGGCACCATCTGGCGCTGTTTTTCTGCTCTGAGGCCAGGTCAGGGGAGACACTGTTTGTGCAGCATCATCTGGTTTGCTCCTGCTGCCCGTTCTCAGCTCGAGAGACAGAGGCCCCCCCCCCTCCCTGAGCAGTGCCCCCGACTGTGGCCATGATGCCCACTCACTACCCACAGTAGTCCTGGGCTCATCAGCCCCAGCCTGGCTATCAGATTCTGCCCCCAGCCACCCTTATCACCACTGCTTTTGTTCTGTTCTCCCAAGCAAGAAAGGAAAGCTTCCTCCCCCCCCCCCCTTCAACTGCAGAGTTTTCAGGGCAGGGAGGACTTCAGCAGAGGGGGGCAGCCCAGCCGGAGCTGGTGAGCCCTGCGTGTAGTCAGAGCACTGCTCTGGCCCAGCGCCACCACACGAGCCGCGTGACGTTGGGCAAATCACAGGACCCTTCCTTTGAGCCTGGGTTTTCCTTGTAAAATGGGGCTTTGCTCACTCACTCATTCACACCTGCTGTGTGCTAGGGCACCGCCACAACTGAGAAGCAGCCCCACCCTCACAGCTTCAAGTCACAAGAGTCCTTTGAGAACAAATTGAAAACTGTGTAGTGTTTCTCAGAAGACATGGGCACGTTTAAAGGCATCCTGGACCCCTAAGCCTGTCTGCTGAGTGGGAATCGTGCCTGGCCTGCCCATGGGCTTGTGAGAGGATACAATGAAGCAAAGGATGAGGTTTCCTTTTATAAACTGATATATGCAGTTCAACTATATTTTAGTGCCCGTCGTTTGCATTATTCCTTTGTTACTAGGGATCCCAGCTCATATCCCCAGCGCTGAACTAATTTGACTCATTCCACCCTTGGACAGAGAATGTCTTGTTCCCTGGTGTTTGGAAACTGGTTTTCCATACTCCGGGTGACTCAGGGAGTTCCAGACTAGCCCCCTGCAGTGTCTGAATGCAGAACACTGAATCAGGCATCCTCCTGTCACTTCCCTGGGAGCCTGAGGGCTCTCATTCCTTTCTAGGACCTTCTACACCAAAAGGTGTTGGGGAATGAGCCCCATTTAAAACCTCCAATGGAGATGGAACCTGACTGCCTCTTCCTCTTCTCTCCCTCTTTGCTCGAGCTGGGCGGCTGGTGACCAGCCGTGCTCTTTGGCTGCAGGTATGGAAAATAGAGCTCTTCGGTGTGCCCCAAAGGATTGGAGTCACAAGTGGAACGTCCTGGTGGTTAAAACAGGCATCCCCTTGGAGACAGACCTAGACACGCGTTTCAGTTTGGCATTCTTTAAAGGACTAGAGAGTGAAAATGTGGAAACCCTGGTTCAGCACACACCCTGTCTCAGAGTTGTGGGAATTCACCTGCACAGAGCAGTCACTGTCCCTAAAGGAACAGGCTTGTGTCAACTACATAGAGATCAGTCTCCTCCTGGTATCTGTGCTCTGATCAGAGAGTTCCGGTTTATGCAGTTTATGAAGCTCTTGTTAATTGTATAAACAGTGACGTTTTGTCAATGTGGCCAATTTCCCAGGGATCTTGGCCAGCAGGTCACGTAAACAGGTGGCTCTAAGTGTTGAGCCCTATTCAACCATCTTCCCTAAACACCTCCAAGTTCTGCAGCCACAGAAATGTTAAGGGGACGCCCCAGAGGTTGCCTGCCGGGGGGGCTCCTGCCAGGAAGAGAGAGCAGAAAGAAGAAGCTAGGGAGAAAGGGTTGCTGAACACGCTGCCAGACAGGCACAAAGCAGCCAGCCCTGGAGTGGAGGTGGGGCTCGTGGTCTCCATTGTAGAGGAAGGCTGGGTCTTCTCAGGCCAGTGCAGGGCTCTCACCAGCTCGTCTCACTGTGGGGCAGGCAGGCATTTGCAGGAGCCCACTGGGCACAGCTCTTCCCAACTCTATGGGAAGTCTGCAGTAGGTCATGGTGGGAATACAAACCGAAGCCCTCACCCCTGAGAGCAGATTGTCAGACCCTTGCCTGTGGAAGCCGCCCTCTCCTGTCCTCTGAGGTCCTTGTTCCCCAGCAGCCAAGCTGTCCGTTAAAACCGGGCACATGAGTACACCTGGGTTTTCGACCTGGGTTTATACCTGTCACTTTAGCTGACCTGCAAATTCAGTATCTGTTAAGTGGAGGGTTTTTGTGGCTGCCTCTCTCACTGAGGACACCATAGGTGGTTACCAACAGGTCATAGATTCAGGTGATGTTATGGACTGGTCTTACATCATTGATGGATCTTACCATGGGGAGGCCATTTATAATGCATTTCTCACCTGCCTTTGTCTTGCATTTTTCCCTTTTTCAAGGGAACAAAGAACAGAATTTGGAATGGGACGAGCCCAGGCCCGCTCTTGGGAGACTTTCAGCAGTGATTACAATAGCTAATACTGACCACTTGCTGAGCGCCAGATACCTTCCTGATTGACACATACAGGCATGTTTGCGATAACACAGGCATGTAGGCCCCCTCCCCCAAAAAAATACCTTGCATTCTGTAAGAATACAGGACCAATAACTATAAATAACAAGACAGATGGGAAAATAGGTCAGGAGCAGACCATTCAAAAGTTGTGCAGCTTTGCTTGAGAGCAGGCGTGTCGCTAAGTGAAACAGCAGTCACAGAAGGACAAATGCTATATGATTGCACTTATATGAGGTAGCTAGAGTAGGCCGACTCGACTCGTAGGGACAGAACATAGAGTGGGGGTACAGTTTCAATTTTGCAGGATGAAATAAGTGAATGGATGTGTTGATGGTTGGGTAAGGATGTGAATGTACTTAGTGCCACTGAACTGTACCCCCTTTTTTTTTAGCGAGAGAGAAAGAGGAACAGATAGGGACAGACAGAAAGAGAGAGATGAGAAGCATCAGTTCTTCGTTGCAAGACTTTAGTTGTTCATTGATTGCTTTCTCATATGTGCCTTGACTGGGAGGCTATAGCCAAGCCAGTGACCCCTCGCTCAAGCCAGCAACCTTGGGCTCAAGCCAGCAACCATGAGGTCATGTCTATGATCCCATGCTCAAGCTGGATAAGTCAGCACTGAAGCCAGTGACCTTGGGGTTTCAAACCTGGGGTCCTCTGTGTCCCAGCCCAATGCTCTGTCCACTGTGTCACCGTCTGGTCAGACTGACCTGTACCCTTAAAAAGGGTTAAGATGCCCTGGCCGGTGGCTCAATGGATGGAGCATCATCCCAGAGTGCCAAGGTCACCAGGTTCAATCCTGATATCACCGGTCGGGGCACATATGAGAAGCAATTAATGAGTGCACAACTAAATGGAACAACTAAGTGGAACAGCGAGTTGATGCTTCTCTCTCTCTCTCTCTTCCCCTCTCTCCCCCTTTTCCTCCCTTTTCCTCTCTCTCCCTCTCTCCCCCCTTCCTTTCTCTCTCAAAAAAAAGGTTAAGATGGTAAATTGTAGATGCTTAGTCTTACCACAATTTAAAATAAACATTGTGTAACTTTGTAATCAAAACACTCACAAAACAAGAATTGGAACCTTGAGAGAGTGCACAGCATGGCGGAGGCTGCCTGCTGGGAGGTGGAAATGCGGCTGTGGACAGAGACCCTGCAGACAGCCGGGGGCTCCAAGCCGCGGGGCTGCCCATAAGGTGGGCCAAGAGCAAGTGAACCCTGCCAAGCTGAGGGTTATGCCAAGCTGGCTGTGTCTCTGAGGGGAGGGAGCCCCTGGGCAGGTGCTCATTTTAAATTACCTTAAAATAGATCTGATGGGCTTCCTGTGGATGCATCAGCTGAGCAGAGGGATTTTCCTCTCTGGCTGAAGGTTATCATTATACTTGCTTCTCCTGAATGCCATGCCTGAGAAAAATCACCTATGGACCAAAACAGTTGACATGTTATACTGCTGTCATTCTTTTCTTTTCTTTTTTCTTTTTTTTCTTTTTTAAAAAATTTAATTGTGTTTACATAGATTCTAGGGTCACCCCGAATGCATCCCCCCTCCCCCCTATTCCCCTCAACATCTCCCTTTCCCCCCTCCCTACAGCACCCTCCCCCCTTCCCTTCAGGTTTATCCCATCCTATCATCCCCTTTCCCTCTGTCCTCTTTTCCTCTGGTCCCTTTGATCTCTCCTCTGTCTCAGTTCCGTTCCTCAGTTCACATTGTTCATTGGATTCCTCCAATGAGTGAGGTCATATGATATTTTTCTTTCTCTGCCTGGCTTATTTCATTCAACATAATAGTTTCCAGGTCCCTCCATATTGTTGCAAAAGGTAATATTTCCTTCTTTTTCATAGCCCCATAGTATTCCATTGTATATATGTATACTGCTTTTTAATCCACTCGTCCACTGATGGACACTTGGGTTGTTTCCAGATCTTCGCTATTGTGAACAATGCTGCCATAAACATGGGGGTGCATTTCTTTTTTTCAGTCGGTGATATGGTGTCCTTGGGATATATTCCTATAAGTGGGATGGCTGGGTCAAAGGGCAGTTCCATTTCTAATTTTTTGAGGAATCTCCATACTGTTTTCCACAGTGGCTGCACCAGTCTGCATTCCCACCAGCAGTGCAGGAGGGTTCCCCGTTCTCCACATCCTCGCCAGCACCTATCCTGTGTTGTTTTGTCAATGAACGCATTCTGATTGGTGTGAGGTGGTATCTCAGTGTGGTCTTAATTTGCATTTTTCTAATGATTAGTGATGTTGAACATTTTTTCATTTGTCTATTGGCCATTTGTATGTCCTCTTTGGAGAAGTGTCTATTCATTTATTGTGCCCATTTTTTGATTGGATTGTTTGTCTTCCTGGTGTTGAGTTTTACAAGTTCTTTATAAATTTTAGTTATTAACCCCTTATCAGATGTATTGTCGAATATGTTCTCCCATTGTGTGGTTTGTGTTTTTATTCTGTTCATATTGTCTTTAGCTGTGCAAAAGCTTTTTAGTTTGATATACTCCCACTTATTTATCCTATCTTTTATTTCATTTGCCTGTGGAGATAATTCAGCAAAGATATTGCTGTGATAGATGTTGGTGAGCTTACTGCCTAAGTTTTCTTCTAGGATACTTACGGTTTCAAGATTTACATTTAACTCCTTTATCCATTTTGAGTTTATTTTTATGCATGGTGTAAGTTGGTGGTCTACTTTCATTTTTTTGCAGGTAGCTGTCCAGTTTTCCCAACACCATTTGGTTTTTTTTTTATTTAATTAATTAATTAATTTATTTATTCATTTTAGAGAGGAGAGGGAGAGACAGAGAGAGAGAGAGAGGAGAGACAGAGAGAGAGAAGGGGGGAGGAGCTGGAAGCATCAACTCCCATATGTGCCTTGACCAGGCAAGCCCAGGGTTTCGAACCGGCAACCTCAGTATTTCCAGGTCGACGCTTTATCCACTGCGCCACCACAGGTCAGGCCCCAACACCATTTGTTAAAGAAACTGTCTTTACTCCACTGTATGCTCTTACCTCCTTTGTCAAATATCAATTGTCCATAAAGATGGGGGTTTATTTCTGGGTTCTCTGTTCTGTTCCATTGATCTATATGTCTGTTCTTATGCCAGTACCAGGCTGTTTTGAGTACAATGGCCTTGTAGTATAACTTGATATCAGGAAGTGTGATACCTCCCACTTTATTCTTCTTTTTCAAGATTGCTGAGGCTATTCATATTCTTTTTTGGTTCCATATAAATTTTTGGAATATGTGTTCTATATCTTTGAAGTATGTCATTGGTATTTTAATTGGTATTGCATTGAATTTATAAATTGCTTTGGGTAATATAGACATTTTAATTATGTTTAATCTTCCTAACCATGAGCATGGTATATGCTTCCACTTGTTTGTGTCTTCCTTGATTTCTTTTATCAATGTTTTATAATTTTCTGAGTATAAATCTTTAACCTCCTTGGTTAAATTTACTCCTAGGTACTTTATTTTTTTTGTTGCAGTAGTGAAAGGAATTGTTTCCTTAGTTTCTCTTTCTGACAGTTCATTGTTCGTGTATAAAAATGCCTCTGATTTCTGTGTATTAACTTTATATCCTGCCACCTCGCTGAATTCATTTATTAGGTCCAGTAGTTTTTTGACTGAGACTTTAGGGTTTTCTATATACAGTATCATGTCATCTGCAAATAATGCTAGTTTTACTTCTTATCCAACTTGAATGCCTTTTATTTCTTCTTCTTGTCTGATTGCTGTGGCTAGGACTTCCAGTACTATGTTGAATAAGAGTGGTGAAAGGGGGCACCCCTGCCTTGTTCCTGATTTTAGGGGAATTGCTTTTAATTTTTGTCCATTAATTATAATGTTGGCTGTGGGTTTGTCATAGATGGCCTTTATCATGTTGAGGTATGTTCCCTGTATTCCCACTTTGCTAAGAGTTTTGATCATAAATGGGTGCTGGATTTTATCAAATGCTTTTTCTGCATCTATTGAAATTATCATGTGGTTTTTCTCCTTTCTTTTGTTTTTGTGGTGAATCACATTAATTGATTTACGAATGTTGTACCATCCTTGCCTCCCTAGAATAAATCCCACTTGATCATGATGTATGATTTTTTTCATGTATTGCTGGATCCAGTTTGCTAATATTTTGTTGAGGATTTTAGCATCTAAATTCATCAGGGATATTGGCCTATAATTTTCTTTTTTTGTGTTGTCTTTGCCTGGTTTTGGAATCAGAATTATGCTCACCTCATAAAAGGAACTTGGAAGTGTCCCTTCCTCCTGAATTTTTTGAAATAGCTTGAGAAGGATAGGAGTTAGTTCTTTGAATGTTTGGTAGAATTCACCAGTGAAGCCATCAGGCCCAAGAGTTTTGTTTTTTAGGAGCTTTTCGATAACTGTTTCGATCTCTTTTGTTGTAATTGATCTGTTTAGGTTTTCTGATTCTTCCAGATTGATTTTTGGAAGATTATATGTTTCAAGGAATTTGTCCATTTCACCTAGGTTGTTTACTTTTTTGGCATGCAGTTCTTCATAGTATTTTCTTACAATATTTTGTATTTCTGTTGTGTCGGTTGTTATTTCTCCACTCTCATTTCTAACTTTATTTATTTGAGTCCTCTCTCTTCTTTTCTTGGTGAGTCTTGTTAAAGGTTCATCGATCTTGTTTACCCTTTCAAAGAACCAGTTCTTGGTTTCATTGATCCTCCGTATTGTTTCTTTAGCTTCTATATCATTTATATCTGCTCTGACCTTTATTATTTCCTTCCTTCTACTACCTCTGGGCCTTACTTGCTGTGCTTTTTCTAGTTCTTTTAGATGAAGGGAGAGGTTGCTTATTTGAGCTTTTTCAAGCTTCTTAAGGAATGCCTGTAGTGCTATGAACTTCCCTCTCAGGACTGCTTTTGCTGTGTCCCATAAATTTTGAGTTGTTGTTTGCTCATTATCATTTGTTTCTAGGAATATTTTTATTTCTTCTTTGATTTCATTGTTAACCCAGTCGTTATTTAATAACATGCTATTTAGTTTCCATGTGTTTGAGTATTTTTCAGTTTTTCCGTTGTGGTTGATTTCTAGTTTCATGCCATTGTGATAAGAGAAAATGCTTGATATGATTTCAATCTTCTTAAATTTGTTGAGATTGCTTTTGTGTCCTA
This sequence comes from Saccopteryx leptura, assembly GCF_036850995.1. Taxonomy (NCBI): domain Eukaryota; kingdom Metazoa; phylum Chordata; class Mammalia; order Chiroptera; family Emballonuridae; genus Saccopteryx; species Saccopteryx leptura. The sequence goes on along the minus strand of NC_089505.1, from coordinate 98,302,593 downwards.
ACATGTGGTCTATCTTAGAGAATGTACCATGAGCACTTGAAAAGAATGTATATTCTGCTGCCTTAGGGTGAAAGATTCTAAAGATATCTATTAAATCAAGTTGATCTAGTGTGTCCTTTAAGTCTACTGTTTCTTTGTTAATTTATTTCTTGAGGATCTATCTAGTGATGTTAGTGGGATATTGAAATCCCCTACTATTATAGCATTGCTATTGATCTCACCCTTTATATTCATCAAAGTCTGCTTTATATATTTAAGTGCTCCTATATTAGGTGCGTAGATATTTATGATGGTTATATCTTTCTGTTGGATTGCTCCCTTTATCATTATGTAGTGACTTTCTTTATCTCTTACTATAGTCTTTGTTTTAAAGTCCATTTTGTCTGATATAAGTATTGCTACCCCAGCTTTTTTTTCATTTCCATTTGCATGAAATATTTTTTTCCAACCTTTTACCTTCAGTCTATGTGCATCTTTTGTTTTAAGATGTGTCTCTTGTAGACAGCATATGTACGAGTCCTGTTTTCTTATTCAAGAAGCTACCCTATGTCTTTTTGTATTTTTCTGAAGCTGGAAACAGGGAGAGACAGTCAGACAGACTCCTGCATGCGCCTGACTGGGATCCACCCGGCACGCCCACCAGGGGCCACGCTCTGCCCACCAGGGGGCGATGCTCTGCCCCTCCAGGGCATCGCTCTGCCGCAACCAGAGCCACTCTAGCGCCTGGGGCAGAGGCCAAGGAGCCATCCCCAGTGCCCAGGCCATCTTTGCTCCAATGGAGCCTTGGCTTGTGGGAGGGGAAGAGAGAGACAGAGAGGAAGGAAGGGGGCGGGGTGGAGAAGCAAATGGGCGCCTCTCCTACGTGCCCTGGCCGGGAATCGAACCCGGGTCCCCCACACGCCAGGTCGACGCTCTACCGCTGAGCCAACCGGCCAGGGCCTACCCTATGTCTTTTGATTGGATCATTTAATCCATTTATATTTAAGGTTATTATTGATATGTAGTTGTTTATTGCCATATTATTCTTTAAAGCTGTATTCCTCTTTTGCTATATTCTTTTCCCACTTTGATCTGTTTACAACAGGCCACTTAACATTTCCCGCAGCATTGATTTGGTTGTAATGAATTCCTTGAGGTTTTTTTTGTCTGGGAAGCTTTTTATTTCTCCTTCAATTTTAAATGATAGCCTTGCTGGATAAAGTAGTCTTAGTTGTAGGCTTTTGTTCTGCATTACTTTGAATATTTCTTGCCATTCCCTTCTGGCCTCAAGTGTTTCTGTTGAGAAGTCGGATGTCATCCTTATGGGGGCTCCTTTGTAGGTGATAGCCTTCTTTTCTCTAGCAGCTTTTAATATTTTCTCTTTATTGCTTAGCTCTGGTATTTTAATTATGATGTGTCTTGGTGTAGGTCTTTTTGGGTTTCTCTTTAATGGAGTTCTCTGTGCTTCTTGAATTGTGAGACCCTTCCTTGCATCAATTTATGGAAGTTTTCAGCTATGTCAGGAACCCCTATGATGTGAATTGTTATGTCTCTTCATGTCACAGAGCTCTCTGAGTTTCCTCAGACTTTTTGAGTCTCTTTTCTTTTTTCTGCTCTACTTTTGTGCCTTTGTTCATCTTGTCCTCCAACTCGCTTATTCGATTCTCAGCTTCATCCATCCTGCTTTTAATTCCTTCCATTGTGGTCTTTATTTCTGATATTGTATTTGTCACCTCCAACTGATTCTTTTTTAATATTTCAATGTTCTTTTTTATACTTGCTATCTCTTTATTTAGGTGTTCATAATGACCATCCATTGTTGTTCTAAGATCCCTAAGCATCCTAACAATCATTATTCTAAACTCTGCATCCGGCAGTTTGGTTATTTCCATATCACTCAGTTTTTTTTCTGGAGATTTCTCTTGTGGTTTCATTTGGATTGCACTTCTCTGTCTTCTCATTATGTCTGTGTGTTTGAGTGTGTTGTTTGTAGGGCTGGTTGAGTCTAGGTTGGTGTTGTCTGCCTCCAATTTTCAGTTGTGTTATTTCTAGGTCCTGTCGTTCTTGAATTTAGCAGTTGTATAGAAGGCCCATCAGATAGAAGCTAATGTTACAGAAGTGTGTATTGAGTTGAACAGGCGTAGTAACTTATTTAATTCTCACACGAACCCCATGAGGTGCGTTCTGTTACTATGGTAGTCCCCACTTTTCAGATCCCGAGGCACAGAGGGGTTCATCATCTTTCTCAGGGTTACACAGCTGGTGGTGAGTGAGAGAGCTCGAGTATGAACCCAGGCAGTCTGGCTCCAGACTCAACACACATATCTGTTAATTCCCGCCTGAGCCTCCGTTTCATCATCAGTGAACTGGAAATAATAGTACCTACCTCCTAGGCTTGTCCTGATGACCAGTTGGCACCTGGACTAAGAGGGGCTTGATCAACGGTAGCTTCTCACTGCTGCTACATCCCCTCTGTCCCATCCTAGTTCCATGTCAAGTTCAGGTTTTGGCCCCTTAGAATTCTATGTACATACTTTTTCAACACCACTGCCCATTTTTCTCTGTACTTAACCAAGATGTTAAGCAGGATGGTCACACTGTTATGTTTTCCATTAAACTCGAAATATGATATTATTAGATATTTATCTTATATTTGTAACCTGAATTTTACCACCTAAATATAACATTTACATGCTGCTATTCTACATGAAAATATTTTTTGTCAGCCTGACCAGGCGGTGGCGCAGTGATAGAGCATTGGACTGGGATGCAGAGGACCCAGGTTCAAAGCCCTGAGGTTGCCAGCTTGAGCGTGGGATCATCTGGTTTGAGCAAGGCTCACCAGCTTGAGCCCAAGGTCGCTGGCTTGAGCAAGGGGTCACTCGCTCTGCTGTAGCCCCTGGTCAAGGCACATATGAGAAAGCAATCAATGAACAATTAAGGTGCCGCAACGAAGAATTGATGCTTCTCATCTCTCCCTTCCTATCTGTCTGTCCCCATCTATCCCTCTCTTTGTCTCTCTCTGTCTCTCACAAAAAATATATATATATTAGGAATTTGTCACATTGAGCAATATTGTAATATGGAAAGTTAGCCATATGAATTTTGACATGTTACAGAGAGGTCAATAAAAAAATTATATTATATGAATATATTTTTAAAAAAAGAATTGTGTGTACAGCATCTCTGATAAAAGCCAGCCAGCCTTTGTGTGACATCTGCCCGGTACATTGTTGGACAGCTTCCAGCTCTTTGCTCGGTCTGAGGACGGAAGGCACAATGAGAGCTCAAGGACAGCTTCAGAAGGATGCGTCAGAGACCTGCATGCTGAGTCATGCTGTTCTCTTCTCTTCCAGACCTTGGCACCTGCCATCAACTGGCTGCCCTTCCTCAACAGCATCTTCTACCCCGTGGAGATCAATGAATCTGAGCCCATTGTCGTCTATGACAAGGAGTACCTCAGCCAAGTCTCCACCCTCATCAACAACTCTGACAAGTGGTAAGGACACCTGGCGGACTGGGACGGGCCTCTCGCAGGCAGTCTTCGGGGTCACACCCTGCTGCCCTCCCCTTAGGCAGGACAGGTGAGCGATGACAGGCTGACTCAGCAAAACGGGCCCTGGGGCTGGGTATTAGAGGCAGTGGGGCATCCTGGTTATGGGCTCAGGTTCAAATCCCAGCTCCGCCTCCTGCCAGCTCTGTAGCGCTGAGCACGTTTCTTCCCCTTAAGTTTGTTTTCTGCACCCATAAACAGCGCCTCCCAGGTAGGGTTGTTGGGAGACTTGAGTGAGATGATCCACATGAAGTGTTTTCATGGAGTGCCTTGATGGGGAAGGGAACTCAGTGAACGTTAGCTAACATTTTTAGTTAATATTTATGATTTTTTTACATTTTAAAGGTCTGCTGTAGAAAGTTTTGAAAACTACAGAAAAAAATATAATGACCCAGAACACGACTCTTGATCTTACAGGATGTGTGTGTGTGTGTGTGTGTGTGCATATGTGGAAAGATGTGGAGAGAGAAGACACACACGTGAGAGACAGATGTGGATTCACAGTCCCTCCCTTCCCTCATCATTGTGACTAGCTGTGTAGTCTGGTTTTTCCTGAACTTTAATCACAAACATTTTCTGCACGCCAGCCCAAACCCTCTGCAGACCTACTTTTTCAGGGCTACATATTGTTCTTTTGGGAACGTGTATGATTATTTACTCACCCCTCCCCCTGTTGGTTCCAGTTTGAGGTTTGCAAGAAGCCCTTACAGAACACTGTGGTGGACAGATCATGGCACTAGGCACAGAGGGCTTTTCAATAGAAGACCCAGGCTCTGCCCTTGAAGAAATCACAGCCCATGTGCTTGGAGAGCAGAACTATCAATAGATAGACTGAGACAAGTGTGAAAAGGGCACCTGGGATTGGACTGCTAGGTCTCAGCGCCCCCTAGTGGTCAGTGGGGAAAGTGCTGTGATTCTTCCAGCCCAGGGCACTCCTGAGCGTGTCCTATCTCCCTTGCCCCAGCCTGCTGAACAACTACATGATCTGGAACCTGGTGCGGAAGACAAGTACTTTCCTTGATCAGCGCTTTCAGGATGCCGACGAGAAGTTTATGGAAGTCATGTATGGGACCAAGAAGGTAAGCCTGGAACTGTGCATTCCCATACAGGTGTTGAGTACTGACTGTGCCAGGCCTTGGGTTGGGGGCTGGAATGATCACGGACCCTCCAGGGCCAGGAGGAGTGGGGTGGGTAGAAGCTTCTAGGATCTTAAAGAAGAGTCTTAGGGATTGAGCTAACTTACAGCAAAAAGTAGCACCTCTATTGTCTCCCTTCTGATTCCTTCTCAATGGTGAGGATGATAAATGCATTCCTTTTGTAATTCACGGGCTTTTGTATTCCCTGTGAGGTGGGGTTCCATCATCATCCCCCCTTTGCACAGGTGACCCCTGTACTACTTCCCCGTAAACACAAAATTCCTGGAGCAACACCTGGCGCATGGACATGTGACACAGGTGTTCGCTGATGCTGCCATCCTCCCAGACCCCGGACTTGAGTGGCCCACATTCTTCCAGAGGTCCCAGAGCCCTCCCTTGCCCTCCCCCCAGGAGCCCCCCACCCGGGCCTCACCTCCTATGTAGTCAGCCTCGCCCAGGTGCAGGCTGGGTCCAGCTGGAGGCTTTAGCCCTGGGGAAGGGTGGGTGGGGTGGGGAGAGAGGGGACATCCAGGTGGACACCTGGGGACGGTGGGCGAGCTTAAAAGAATGCTGGCGACTACTACACTAGAGGTTAGAGTGTCTTTTTCTCCCTTTCTTCTTGCTTAGAAGAAAGTATTTTTAACTAAGGTATATAATTTACGTGCAGTAAAATATATACATGAAATACATAGTTCAATGATCTTTGACAAAATGAAATCACCTATGTAACCACCACCCCATTTATTCAGCATCCTCGAAGCAGAATGTTTTCTGTGCCCCTTTCCCATTAGCCCCCCCACCCCGCACCCCCAGGTGGGTGTAGCTGGGTGTAGACAGAATCACGCTCTAAATGCCCTTTTGTGTCTGGCTTCTTCTGCTCAACGTAAGCCTGTGACATGCGTCTGTGTTGTATGTATCGATAGCTCATTCCTTTCTGTTGCCAAGTAGTGAGCATGCTGTTGTATGAAAATATGTTTTATTTATCCATCTGCCTGTCGATGGGAGTTTGGGTTGTTCTCCATTGAGGGTTATTATGAAGCAGGCTGCCCTAAGCCTGGGGTGTTTTTACCACCTGCTGTTCAGGATTCAGAGAACTCGGCAGCAGGAGGGATTTCTGGGAGCAGGGCCTCCACTTGGGGGTCATACAGACTGTCCACAGAAGGCTGCTGGGTAGGGGAGCAAGTGGGACAAAAACTAGCCTGGTCTCTTCCTTATGAGGCTGAAGCCCCCGGGGTGCCTGTCTTAGCTCGCACAGGGGCCTGTAAGCTAGTGGGCTTGAGGGTGAGACTGAGGGCAAAGGGGTGCTTCAAAGTCTCTCAGTGAGCAGCTGGGATCCTGGCCTTCTGGGAAGGTTCTCCTGCTGCTCAGGGGCAGACAAGGTAGATCCCCAAGGTTCTTTGTCACCAGGACACCGAGTCTCCTCCAGGAGGTAGGACAGGGTACGAGTGGGTGCATGGGTGTGGAATCAGGCGTAGCAGAGTTCCGGTCACTGCGGGGCCCTAGACCAGAGGCTTCTCTGCGCTGAGTGTCCTTGTCTGTCAAGTACCCATTGTCCCTGCCTCCCAGGCTCATGTTGATGGCTTGACAAGGTACCATCTGTGAAGCGCTTGCTGTGCACGGAGCCTGCATTCAGGAAACAGTCGATGGCCATGATGAGGAATGTTCTGTGGCCCCTTGGTCCAATACCTAAAATAACTTCTGGGTCAGAAATGTTCTCCCTGAAGTTCTGGAAGATAAGCAGGGGTCCCAGCTGATGTTACCACCCAGACGAACAGGGGTTGAGAAGGAGGAAGGGACCCACAAACCACTCCCACTTATGTTAACAGACCTGTCTTCCTCGCTGGAAGTTTTGCGTGAGTGACACGGAAAACAACTTGGGCTTCGCCCTAGGGCCCATGTTTGTGAAAGAGACCTTCGCGGAGGACAGCAAGAACGTGGTAAGTGCCTCCCCTTGGACACAGGCTGTGACATCACGCCAGCGACAGCTGCTCATGAACTTGGACCGCCCGCACTCTGGTCTGCTCTGGGCCTCCCCTTCTCCAGCCCAGGCTCCAGCCTTAACTCCAAGGTCTCGTTTTCTAAAGCCTTGAATAGTGTGAGTTACTCACAGTAGTTGTTGAGTGCCAGGCCTTTTAGGTGAATTCTCTCGTTTAACCCTCTCTGCAGTCTAGCCATCTCCACCTCCATGGGCACGGAGGACCCAGCGCGATAATGTTGGCAGGGCAGTGCTGGCCTAGAGTGTGACATTCTTCTCACTCCATAGTGACAGTTTGTTCTAGATAGGCAGAGGAACATCATAGCTATAAGCATGTATAGACAACCAGGCACCTAATCGGATCCTGGATTTACCAGTTCCTGGTTGGGTGACTTGGGACAGTATTCTCACCACATTGTCACATGGAGCGGGAGGATGTCGCCCACAGGGGGAGGTTAATGACATGCTGCACACAAGAGCACCTGGCACAAAATGAGGGTTCAGTAAAAGGTAACTTATATTGTTGTTACAGTTTTTATTAACATTAATTATATAGACATCATCTGCAGACAATGGTGAGCAAAGGGAGACTCAGACCTATTATATGAGTTCACTGTTGCCTGACCAGGTGGTGGTGCAGTGGATAGAGCGTCGGACTGGGATGCTGATGAGTTTGCTGTGAGGGGCTGATGAAGAGTCTGAGTCGATACCTGTCGGCCATCAGCCCCTCTGCCCTTTCTGATGCGAAACTCCTCCTTCCCCGGTCTCAAATCTTCAGCTGACAGGTCTGCCCGTGACATTGCCCTTGAGAATGGCCGGCCATTCCTCTTCGGCCTGACTAGAGCATTTCTGAAACTGCTTCTAAGAACTCGAGTTCTCTAGATTGTAAAGCCAGTTCCATAAAAATGGAAATCCACGATCCAGTAAGTCTGGGAGAGGCTGCATGTTCTGGCCTCTCCAAAAAGAATTGCACTGCGTGGTGCACCTTAAAAACGCTGGAAAGTCCCTCAGCAAAGAGACTTGCCCTGCATTCTCAGAGCTTGCCCTCACTGTATGTGACCATGGAGCCCGGTTTATGGAAGTCTAGTCTTGTCTTATGGGATGTCAGTGTTCTGAGGAACAGGCTGAGGAACGTGACTGTGCCCCGCCCCCTTAGCCCAGCACCCGGGAGCCTGAAGCTTTGAGCCAAGACCCGAGCTTAGTCTCTGGCCTGGCCTCGTCCTCCTGCCTGGGGCCCCGTCCACTGCCCCGACCTTCAGGTTCAACCCCTGTCTCCTCAGGCCAGTGAGATAATCCAGGAGATCAAGAAGGCGTTTGAAGAGAGCCTGAGCACGCTGAAGTGGATGGATGAGGACACACGCAAGTCAGCCAAGGAGAAGGTGAGGCTCGCAGGCGCTCGAAGGGCGTGACCGACGCTTCCTGCACGCGGGTGGCAGCCACAGATTGAGGGTGGATGAAGGAGAGACGATATCCAGATGCTGTTCTCCCTTCAAAGGGTGGACAATCCGGCAGGATGGAGGGACAGCCTTTAGCACATGATTGCATTAATGGCTGTGTGAAAACAAACAAACCATGTCATGGCCGGATAGCTTAGATGGTTAGAGCATTGACCCAAAGTGCAGAGGTTGTCAGTTTGATCCCCAATCAGGGCACGTGCAGAAACAGAAGGATGTTCTTCTTTCTCTCTCTCTCTAAAATAAAAATTTTTTAAAAAGTAAACAAACTAAGCTGACTGGGTGAGGAAGACATGACATGTCTAATGGAGACTGAAGGATCTGATGTGGTCTGGTGGGGTGGTGACCAGGAAAGGCTGCCTGTAGGAAGTGACATTTAAGCGATGCCCAGGGGATAAGTAGAATTTAGATAGAGAGGAATGTTTCCAGAAAGAGATGTGAAAGCCCTGGGGTAGGAGGAGCCTGGCCCCGTCAGCCCAGCGCCCACAGAGTATTGCTGGGCACTCACTGTCCTCTGTGTCTCCCCTGTCCAGGCAGACGCAATCTACAACATGATAGGCTACCCCAACTTTATCATGGACCCCAAGGAACTTGACAAAGTGTTCAACGACGTAAGTGATTCCCACCCCGCCTCCTTGCATTCCCAAATATCCCTGGGGGTCACCATTTGGGAAAGGGCAGTAGCAGGCTGGGTCTGGATGGGACCCTGGAGGCACCAGGATTGTCAAGACATCTTGAGAGGATGTGCTGTGGGACGGATCAGGCATGAGGAAGCTGTCGCCGGCTCCTTCATCTCCTGAGCCAGCGAGAGGCCCCTGCCTCCCTGGAGCCACCAGCAGTCAGTTCCAGGACAATGCCACATGCCCCCACTGGAGGTGGTCAGTTACATTCAATGAGTGGGAAACAGTGGGGGGAATGGACCCTAACAGGTGCAGAGAGCATTGGTGCCTCTAAAACGTCAGTGGGCAGAGGACAGCATGGAGCTCCTCATATCACCTCCTCCTTCCCAGCCCGAGTTACCTCCTGTCCCAGGGTCCTCCCCACCTTCCTGGGGAAACCTGGACCCCTGGTTTGGCCCTTGAAATGCTAATGGGAAAAAGGAAGCATAAATCTAGTCAAGTGCATATTGAACCTTTGTTTCGGCAGCAAAGGTAGTTGATGTATGCTGAGTAGTTAGAACTTTCACTCGGCAAATTGCTCCTTTAAATGGATTGTGCTTCTCCTGAAAGGTAAATTTTTATACCTTTTTCTGGTTGAAATGTATAAATTCAAGTATAATCACCTCTTGTCACGATTATATTTCAAACCTAAGAATATTAACCCTTTGAGTAGCGAGTTTTTTTTATGCTTGCTGACCCCCAGGAGTGAGGTTTTTTTTTCAAAAGATGAAGTTAGTTCCAGTTCCAGTTTTATTGACTTAAAATCATGTTTGATAACCAATTTATGGAAGCAAGAAGAACATACATTTGCCTTTTTTTAATGTTGCCTTATACATTTTTAAAATGTGTACTCTGGATGGTCAGGGAGCACGAGGACATACATGAATTTCTTACTACTCAAAGGGTTAAAGTCACTTCTGAGAACGTGAGGCTCATTCTGCAGCCTTTTTCCTTGTGAGTCATTTAAGATGCTCGGGAGTGTCATGAAAACCAGGGGCTCCTGTAAACAGCCAATGGGCCTAGAGCACTGGCCACCAAGGCCCAGCATTTCCTAGAGCCCTGCCATGAAGCCAGAATGCTCTTGGGAGGAGGACCCAAGGAAGGACCTCGCACCCGAAAAGAGCGGAGAGGCCGGGCGGAGGGGTGAGGAAGATGCTCAGTAATGCCTGTCCCCTGACGTTTCTGAGACAGCCCTGGCTTGCTGGATGAGATCTGTGCTGTCCAGTATGGTGGTTACTGGCCATAGCTGGCTAACTAATTAAAATGAAGTGAAATGTAAAAGTCCCACTGGCCACATTTGAAATGCTCAGCCACATGTGGCCAGTATTTTGAACAACACAGACATGGAACATGTCCATCACCGCAACACCGAAGAGACCTTCTGCCTGGGGCCTGTGCACTGCCACAGGGCCTGTGAACGTGCTGGGGGTTGCCAGCAATGGGGGGAGCCCCCTGTGCCCTTGACTGGGAGAGGGTGCCAGTCCCCAGCAGGGTGAGGGCCGAGGGAAGAGCCCAAGCCTGCAGCCCCGAGCTCCTTGTGCTAGCCTCCATGCTGCACAGTTCCTTAACCTCGTGGCCCCTCAGTTTCTGAAAAAAGGGCTTGGGTTCAAGTATCTGGGGTACTTCTACGTGGGCGTGCTCTGACCATGACTGCTCTCTCGTCCAGTATATGGCAGTCCCGGACCTCTACTTCGAGAACGCCATGCGCTTTTTCAACTTCTCGTGGAGGGTCACTGCCGACCAGCTCAGGAAGGCTCCCAACAGAGACCAGTGAGTCCGGGCCTCGCCGGGAAGGTGCTGGCTCCCGGCACAGGGTGGGGTGGGGGGCTCCGGGCTGAACTCGCCTTTGTGGCGCACGTACCGTGTGCAGATATAACCGTGCCGTCGTCCCACTTCTCAGATGAAGAACTCAGGGGTTGCCTGACCTGTGGTGGCGCAGTGGATAAAGCATCGACCTGGAAATGCTGAGGTCGCCGGTTCGAAACCCTGGGCTTGCCTAGTCAAGGCACATATGGGAGTTGATACTTCCTGCTCCTCCCCCCTGTCTCCCTCCTCTCTCTCTCTCTCTCTCTCTCTCTCTCTCTCTCTCTCTCCTCTCTAAAATGAATTTAAAAAAAAATTTAAGAAAAAAAAAAAAAAAAAAAAAAAAGAACTCAGGGGTCAAGGAAGTGTTGCTCAGGCCGGAGCCGAGATAAGTCAACTGTGTGCCCCCAGTGCCGGGCTGTTGGCAGAGTGATTGGCATCATGTCCCAGCTCTTCCACTTAAGCCCTCGGAGCTGGTGTGACAGGCAGGTGTGCGAGAACCTCTGGGGAGTGTCACACAGAGGAGGCCCTTAGCTAGGGCTGGTTTCCTCCAATTCCTCACTAACGGGAGGGGTGGGTTCTCAGGGCCGTCCCCCCACAGATGCCTGGAGAGCATTCTGTTCAGGCCCCTGACAGCTGGGATTCCCAAACCTCACTGCACATCAGGAGTCTCTGGGGTATGTTTTTAAAAGACAGCTTTCTGGCCTGTCCCCCAGACCTTAAATCAAAATAATTTGGAGTGAGACCTGGTATCCGTTGTTTTTTTAAGTCTCCTCAAATAACTCAGATGTAGTCATCCCAATACTAGTTCTCAGACTAAATTCCCTCTGCCTAAAACATTTTGCAGACTAAATCTTACCAAAAGGAGAAAGCAACTTCTCTTTGCCTCTGGTGCCCCCTCGTGGACAACAGGGGTTTGAACATCTTTGTTTCCTCTTAAGTTTCCCTTCTACAACCAGGGTACCCACCCCTAAAATGCACAAGAAAGCCATCGTTTATCTCCAGAATATGGCACAGGGACTGCCATCGTTTGTGAATTTACCTGGTCTTTTAATCAGGTTAAAAATTTTCACTTAAATGTTATCTCCTACCCATTGATGTGTATTCGTGATTACTACGTATAAATACAGGTTGGGACAAAAGTAGGTTTACAGTTGTTTGTATGAAAAATAATTAATAAATAATAATACAAGAATAAACTCTATGTTTCGCGTACTTAACAACTGTAAACCTACCTTTGCCCCACCCCGTATGGTATTTTCAGGTTCTCAGCATCGTTTCATGGCTGCAGGCACCCCTTCACACATCTCTGTGGGGCTCACCTGGCGGAGACAGAGTGGCTTTCTGGGCTCTTAAGAGAGATGGTCGTTCTGTCCTGCTCCACTCTTCTCGGGCCCCTCCCCTACACACCAGAAAAATCTTCCAGGGCCCAGATGTGTCAATACTATGTACCGTCCGGGTCCTTCTCCACTTGAAAAATGATGGGACCTAGAGAGCTTTTTTTAATGAAGTTTATTATCAATTTTTATACATAGTTTATGAAAAAGAACTATTTTGTCGGTCTAACGAGGAAAAAAAGATTGTTTTACCTTTTGCAAATCTCTTTAACGTCTGGCTTACTTGGAGACAGCTGGATTCTGCCTCTTTATTGCACACAGCCTATTCATTCATACGCTGTAATGCTGTGTCACAGTTTATTGCAGTGTATTATTTTGAAATATATAAAGAAAGTGTAGTCTGACAGAGCCGTGTAGCTGGAAAAGGGGGAGTCTTTTAATAGTCTTTTCTGATACTAGTGCACCTTCTTTATCGATATTAAACCAAAACTCAATTAGTGGTAGTTTCTTAAAGGCTGCTTGCACTGTGGAATTGGAAACTGTACCCATGAACTTTTCATACTCTGTTACACTAAAATCCACCCGTCCTGCTCACTTCCATTATACATCATAGAGAAGCCACATCTGTAAACATCACCATTGACCTCCTGAGAAAAGTCTTTACGTATTGGAAGCTGAGAGTTGCGGTGACTGATACAAGTTTTTCAGAATTTTGATTTTTGCTTGAAACATCTTTTTTTTTTTTTTTTTGAAACCTTGAATTTGTATCATTGGTGATAAATGGTGTCAGTTTTTTTCCTTGAGGTGACGAGCTCATTTTTTTATTCATTTTCAAGAAAATGTCTGCCCAAGACCCACATCTGAAATGTCCCATTTTGTCTGCCATCCTGTCACGTACAGGTAGTGTTCTGGGGAAAAAAACAGAGGCACCGCGGCGGACTTCCTGTGTGGTCACACGGTATTGAAGGTCTTATGCGCAAGCGTCTAGCTTTAATGAAATGAATGGGTACGCTGCATCATCAAGGATGTTCTTCAATGAAAATGGCTTTTATTTTTAAGCTATTGGTGTAAATGTCAACACAGTGGAAAAGACAAAAACGTCTTAATGTTATTATGAAAATAGTTTGACCTCACAGACCCCTGAAAAGGAACTGAACTGCACCCCCGCCCACCAGGAATCCACAGACCATGTTTTGAAAACTGCTGATGGATAGATACAATGTGAGCTGAGACAGTGATACTGTATAATAGTCCACCGGGCTCTCTGTAAGAGCTTTGGTGTTCGGTTGTGTGGTGTGACATCAGGTTTAACCGGTCCCTTAGTTAATATAAGACATTTAGGTGTTTCCCAGTTGCCCCTCTCAAAAACAGTGTTGCTGTGGATGTCCCTTTACTGGTGTGCACTTGGGCCTGGGGTCAAGGGGAATCCATGTCTTTAAGGCACTTGACACCCTCCCAGTGGGCTGTCCCCACCCTCCCTCCCCCAAGCTGTCCTGTTTGTTCATGTGCATGTTGCTTGCAGGTGGAGCATGACTCCCCCCATGGTGAATGCTTACTACTCGCCCACCAAGAACGAGATTGTATTTCCGGCCGGAATCCTGCAGGCCCCGTTCTACACCCGCTCTTCACCCAAGTACGATGCTTCTGGTGTTCCTGTGCTGTCTCCTTCCCCCACCCCTCAGCGGACCCCCGGCCCAGCCCTGTGGCCCACAGCTGACAACACGATTCAGCCAGTCTCACTGAGCACCGTCTGCCCCACGGACATTCAGAGAAGTCGCAGAGAGAATATCCTTACTCCCCTGTTCTTCTCTCCAGCGTCTCCCAATTCTAGAAGCCCCTGCACAGAGGGAACCTGGGGGAAAGGTGTGGAGGAGCCTGGTGTGGGGGAATGCACCTCTCATGGTGTTTTAGAACAGTCACAGCTGGGGAGTTGGGAAGGGTGAGGGCGCTGTCTCAGAAAGGAAACCCACATGGGCCTCGCTTTACTGACCGGGTGGCCCTTGGACAGTGATTGTACCATTCCAAGCCTTGTTTTGCTCGTTGATAGAGTCGGTCACTCATGCCTAACTCTTTTGAGATGACCAAAGAGAAGAGTGCAGTTCTGTGGAGCATGCAGCACAGTGCCTGGCATTTAGTGGGCACAGGCTGACCACAGCCGGCTTACCTACCCGCTAATGACTGGCTTCAGGCTCAGGCTGCAGCCATGTCCCCACAGGGTGCTCTGGAGCTCTGCTCTGTGTCATGTGTCCAGCCCTGGGAAGTGATGATCCCTCCCCTTATGGCATCACGCTTACCTTCGTGTCCTCCTCTCCAGTGCCTTAAATTTTGGTGGCATCGGCGTTGTCGTGGGCCATGAGCTGACTCATGCTTTTGATGATCAAGGTATGGGCTCCTTAGGGTTCCCTTCAGGTGGGGCCCACCAGCTTCCTGGCCCCCCCTGACTCTGCTTTAGCTTCTTTCACATCTCAGGGTCTTTACCTTAAGACAGAAGGATCTGGGTTCAAATCCTGCCTCTGCCTCCCGCTGATGGTGTGAACTTCAGCAAGTCCCATCATTTCTCCAAGCCTCTGTTTCCTTGTCTATAAAATGGGCATGGTGATCCCAGCCTCGTCTGGTGACTGTGAGGACTATGTCAGATACACTGTGGAGCACCCTGCTCCAGGAAGGGGTCCAGTCCTCGGGGGTGGGTACTAAGTGGGAACATACCCCTGCTCACTACTCCAGAGACTCCTCTGGTCTGACCACAGTCACAGGAGTTGAGGGCATTCCCCTCCTCAGCAGCGAACATTCAGTATCCTCCCTATTGCCTCTTGCCTTGTGGACCCCAAAGCCAAGAAGGAGGCTGGACCTCAGAGGCTGTGACTCTAATGCCACCAGCTCCATTTACCCCTCTCGGGCTCAGGGTCAGAGGTTCTTAGCAGCCTTGACCACTGAAACTTGACACATGCTGGTCCTTTGCTTGGATCATATTCCTGCGTGTCCTCACCACCACCCAGACTGGCTAATTCATCCCGCCCGTTAGTACTCAGTGGCACCGTCTCTCCAGCGTGGGGTGGTCATGGGTGTAGATGGATGCCTCCATTTCTTACCGGAGGAGGGGTGCCCCAGCAGCAGCAACAGGCTCCATCTGCCTCTTCCCCTTGATTTGATGCTTCCCTGTGACACTGCAGGACGGGAGTATGACAAGGATGGGAACCTCCGGCCCTGGTGGAAGAACTCGTCCGTGGAGGCCTTCAAGCGGCAGACGGAGTGCATGGTGGAGCAGTACGGCAACTACAGCGTGAACGGGGAGCCGGTGAACGGCCGGCACACCCTCGGGGAGAACATCGCCGACAATGGGGGCCTCAAGGCAGCCTATCGGGTAAGCCCCCACACACAGTCCGGGCCCAGGTCTGGGCCATTATGGACAGCCTGTCAGGTAGCCCCCACACACAGTCCGGGCCCAGGTCTGGGCCATTACGGACAGCCTATCGGGTGAGCCCCCACACACAGTCCGGGCTCAGGTCTGGGACATTATAGACAGTCGGGCAGGTGGCAGCCGCTCTGTGAGCTTCAGTGTCCTCACCTGTGAACCAGGTGTAGTGAGGACGAATTGAGAGGGTGTCTGTGACAACGCTTGACACAGAGCTCAGCACACAGGCTTGCTGCTCTTGAGGCCAGCCTGCCAGAGACACAGGAAAGAGCTTGGGTTGGACCCACTGGAAGTCCTGCCTGTTCTTCCCTGTGCGGGGGAAGCCACCACTGATTCGGGCAGCAGTGGGCCCAGAAGGGGAAGACAGGGACACTAGTCATGGAGCCAGTTCCAGGTTGAGTCCTGGTTCCGGAGTAAGTCACCTGGCTTCCTTGAGCCTCAGCATGCTTGGCTGAGTCCCTGATTCCTGCATCACTGGGGTGTATGACATGTGACAGCTGGGGCACAGGGCCTGAACCAGACTGACACTCAGAAATGGTAGCTGCCTGACCTGTGGTGGCGCAGTGGATAGAGCACTGACCTGAAACGCTGAGGTTGCCAGTTCAAAACCCCAGGCTTGCCTGGTCAGGGCACATAAGAGAAGCAACCACAAGTTGATGCTTCCTGCTCCTCCCCCTCCTTTCTCTCTCTATCCTCTCTCTAAAGTCAATAAGTAAAATCTTTTTAAAAAGAAAAACAGTAGCTGAGTTGGGTGGGAGTGATAACAGAAGCCACGAGAGAAAAGGGTGAGGTGCCCATCAGAGCAACACAGAGCTTCCTCCTCACCTCGGTAGGAAGGGCAGAATGACAAAGCCGTGCCATTTATGAGGCCTCGTCATGTGCTGGGCTCTGCGCTCCGTGCCCCCAGCACGTCACAGTGAGGGCAGTTGAGGACATGGAGCCCAGAGACCTTCGGTAACTTGTGTGAGGCTCACTGGCCAATGAACATGTATTGCGAACCCACCCACCATGCGTCGTTTGGACACTGGAGTTTCTGTGGTTACGACAGACAGGGGTCCCACTCTCAAAGTCACAATTGTAGTAAGGCAGGGAGGGGACAGGAAGGCCATGCACACTGAAACAAATAAGATAATTTAGTGGGGGAGGGAAGAGGGGGCAGCTTTCTGGAAGGGTTATTTGAGCTGAGAACAAAATGATGAGGAAGAGGCAGGAAAAGGTGGGAAAGAAGAGTCAGTGCAGGGGCCACGAGATGGACACATGCACCTGGCAAGTTCAAGGGCAGGAAGAAGGACGTGGCAGAGTGGAGGAGAGCAGGGCTGGGTTGGGGAGGTGATGTTGGGGGGAGTGGCGGAACCCAGAGCAAGGAGCTTGGGTTTTATTCTGGTTCCAGTGGGAGTCACTGCCAAGTTTTGGTTTTTTGTTTGTTTATTTTTAATTTTTTTTTTAAGAAATTTTTTTTATTCATTTTTAGAGAGGGGAGAGAAAGGGAGAGAGAGAGACAGAGAAGAGAGAGACAGAGAGAGAGAAGGAGGGAGAGCTGGAAGCATCAACTCTGTGCCTTAACCAGGCAAGCCCAGGGTTTTGAACCGGTGACCTCAGCATTTCCAGGTCGACGCTTTATCCACTGCGCCACCACAGGTCAGGCTGTTTATTTTTATTTTTTTTAAGTGAGAAAGAGACAGGAAGGGAGAAAGATAAGAAACATCATCTCGTGGTTGCAGGACTTGCGTTGTTCGTTGATTGTCTTCTCATATGTGCCTTGACCGGGGGGCTACAGCAGAGCCAGTGACCCCTTGTTCAAGCCAGTGACCTTGGGGTCATGTCTATGATCCCACACTCAAGCCAGTGACCCCGAGCTCAAGCTGGATGAGCCCACACGCAAGCCGGTGACCTCAGGGTTTGGAACCTGGGTACTCAGGGTCCCAGCCTGACGTGTTATCTACTGTGCCACCACCTAGTTAGGCTGCTGCAGGGTTGTTTTTTTTTATTTATTTATTAAATTTAATGCAGTGACATTGATAAATCAGGGTACATATGTTGAGAGAAAACATCTCTAGATTATTTTGACATTTGATTGTGTTGTATACCCCTCCCCCAAAGTTAAATCATCTTCTGTCACCTTCTATCTGGTTTTCTTTGTGTCCCTCCCCTCCCCCAACCCCTCTCTCCTTCTTCGCCCCATCCCCCCTCTCCCCACCCCCACCTCTGTTGCCATCACATTCTTTTTTTTTTTTTTTTTTAAGATTTTATTTATTCATTATAGAGAGGAGAGAGAGAGAGAGAGAAGGGGGGGGGGAGGAGCAGGAAGTATCAATTCCCATATGTGCCTTGACCAGGTAAGCCCAGGGTTTCAAACCGGCAACCTCAGTGTTTCCAGGTTGACGCTTTATCCACTGTGCCACCACAGGTCAGGCTCCATCACATTCTTGTTCATGTCTCTGAGTCTCATTTTTATGTCCCTTCTATGTATGGATTCATATAGTTCTTAGTTTTTTTCTGATTTACTTATTTCACTCTGTATAATGTTATCAAGGTCCATCCATGTTATTGTAAATGA
Source organism: Saccopteryx leptura (assembly GCF_036850995.1). Taxonomy (NCBI): domain Eukaryota; kingdom Metazoa; phylum Chordata; class Mammalia; order Chiroptera; family Emballonuridae; genus Saccopteryx; species Saccopteryx leptura. The sequence continues at coordinate 98,284,728 of NC_089505.1, read as the reverse complement.
TCCGATGTCATCATTTCTTATGGCTGAGTAGTATTCCATAGTATATATATACCAAAGCTTTTTAATCCACTCGTCCTCTGACGGACACTTGGGCTGTTTCCAGATCTTCACTATTGTGAACAATGCTGCCACAAACATGGGGGTGCATTTCTCCTTTTGGAGCCGTTCTATGGTGTCCTTGGGGTATATTCCTAAAAGTGGGATAGCTGGGTCAAAAGGCAGTTTGATTTTCAGTTTTTTGAGGAATCTCCATACTGTTTTCCACAGTGGCTGCACCAGTCTGCATTCCCACCAGCAGTGCAGGAGGGTTCCCTTTTCTCCACATCCTCGCCAGCACTTATTCTGTGTTGTTTTGTTGATGACCCCTTGTTCAAGCCAGTGACCTTGGGGTCATGTCTATGATCCCACACTCAAGCCAGCGACCCCGAGTTCAAGCTGGATGAGCCCACGCGCAAGCCGATGACCTCAGGGTTTGGAACCTGGGTACTCAGGGTCCCAGCCTGGCGTGTTATCTACTGTGCCACCACCTGGTTAGGCTGACAGCGCCATTCTGGCTAGTGTGAGGTGATATCTCATTGTGGTTTTAATTTGCATTTCTCTATTGATTAGTGATATTGAGCATTTTTTCATATGCCTATTGGCCATCTGTATGTCCTCTTTGGAGAAGTGTCTATTCATCTCTTTTGCCCATTTTTGGATTGGATTGTTTGTCTTCCTGGTGTTGAGATTTACAAGTTCTTTATAAATTTTGGTTATTAACCCCTTATCAGACGTATTGTCAAATATGTTCTCCCATTGTGTAGTTTGTCTTTTTATTCTGTTCTTGTTGTCTTTAGCTGTGCAAAAGCTTTTTAGTTTGATATAGTCCCATTTGTTTATCCTGTCTTTTATTTCACTTCCCCGTGGAGATAAATCAGCAAATATATTGCTCCAAGAGATGTCGGAGAGCTTACTGCCTATGTTTTCTTCTAAGATGCTTATGGTTTCACGGCCTATATTTAAGTCTTTTATCCATTTTGAGTTTATTTTTGTGAGTGGTGTAAGCTGGTGATCTAGTTTCATTTTTTTGCAGGTAGCTGTCCAATTTTCCCAACACCATTTGTTAAAGAGGCTGTCTTTACTCCATTGTATTTCCTTACCTCCTTTGTCAAATATCAGTTGTCCATAGAACTGTGGGTTTATTTCTGGGTTCTCTGTTCTGTTCCGTTGATCTATATGCCTGTTCTTATGCCAGTACCAGGCTGTTTTGAGTACAATGGCCTTGTAGTATAACTTGATATCAGGAAGTGTGATACCTCCCACTTTATTCTTCTTTTTTAAGATTGCTGAGGCTATTCATGTTCTTTTTTATTCCATATAAATTTTTGGAATATGTGGTCTATATCTTTGAAGTATGTCATTGGTATTTTAATTGGTATTGCATTGAATTTATAGATTGCTTTGGGTAATGTAGACATTTTAATGATGTTTATTCTTCCTAACCATGAGCACGGTATATGCTTCCACTTGTTTGTATCTTCCCTGATTTCTTTTATCAATGCTTTGTAATTTTCTGAGTACAAGTCTTTAGTCTTCTTGGTTAAGTTTACTCCTAGGTACTTTATTTTTTTGGTTGTAATTGTGAAGGGGATTGTTTCCTTAATTTCTCTTTCTGACTGTTCATTGTTGGTATATAAAAATGCCTCTGATTTCTGAGTATGCTACAGGGTTTTTAAATAAAGCCAGATGCAGGCTCACTGGGTGCATGCCCTGGGCCCCCCCTTCTGAAGGGCCCTACAAAACCCCAACTTGACACTTTTTTCTAATGTAAGGGGCCCAGTATTTTCTTCTGTGCCCAGGGCCTCAACCAACCTTAATCCGCCTCTGAATAAAGCAATGGCATGGTCCAATTTATCCTTTAAAACAGGAGTCAGCAAACCTACAGCCTGCCGGCCAAATCCAGCCCTCAGCCGGTTTTTGTAAATAAAACTTGTGGGGGGGTGCAGCCAGGCCCGTGCATTTCGATGTTGTCTGTAGCTGCTTTCACAATACCGCGGCAGAACTGAGTGGTGGAAACAGACTGGTTAGCCTCCAAAGCTGAAAATATTTACTCTCTGGCCCTTTGCAGAAAAAGTCTGCCAACCCCTGCTTTATGAGGATGACTTAAGTTGCTATGTTGGAATAGGAATTGGACCGGTCTGAGTCAAGCAGACTAGTTAGAGAGGTGTTCTGAGGTTGTCCAGGCAGGAAGGAAATGGGATGATGGAGCCATGGGAAGTGTGAGAAGTAGTCAGATTTGGGCTGTTTGCTCTTACTGGAAGAGAGGAATCAGAGACCCTGCCTGGGGAGCTCAGTTGGTTAGAATGCCGTTCCAACGTGCCAAGGTTGCAGGTTCCATCTGTCGTCGGGGCACATATAAGAATCAACCAGTGAATGCGTAAGTGGGTGGAACAACAAATCGATGTTTCTCCCTCTTTCTCTCTTCTTTCTTCTCTCTCTTTCTCTCTAAATCTAATCTAAACCTGAGCACATTCAACCCTATGGCTCTGAGTAGGTTTCTAATCTAAAAATTAATAAATAAATTTAAAAAGTTTTTTTTTAATAAATAAAGAGTCAGAGGGCCCTGGCCTGGGGGGCTCAGTGAATAAAGCGTCGACCTGGAGCGACAGAGATTGTGGATCTGACCCCCTGTCAGGGCACATACAAGAAGCAATCAATGAGTGAAACAATGACTGGATGCTTCTCTCTCTCCCTTGTCCTCTCTCTTGCTCTCCCTCCTCTTCTTCTCTCTTTCAAATCAGTGGAAAAATTAGGAAGGAAAAGACAGAGGGAGGGAAGGAGGGTGGGAGGAAGGGAGGAGAGAAAGAGGAATTCTGGGGTTTGTGCCTCAGTACCTAGGTGCCATTTACTGTGATGGGGAGTGTGTGTGTGTGTGTGTGTGTGTGTGTGTGTGTATGTGTGTGTGTCTTTCATTCTGTCTGTGCTGTTGGGTTGGAGATGCATCTTGGAGGTCCGGCTGGGATTGTTGAGTATACAAAGCATGCACTTGAGAGCCATCGGCATGTGGATGGTACTCAGAGCCATAGGGTTGAATGTGCTTGTGTTTGGAATGAGAGGAAGCAGAGAAGATGGCTTCTCTGTGCTGAGCTGGGCCATTGGAGCTGAGGCCCAAACCCCAGAAACCATCTCTACAGGGTAGAACATCCCGAGATCTCCCACACTAGCCCCTCCGTCACCACCTGGCCCGCTCTTGTGCCATGGGAGCCCTGAGCTCTGTGTTCTCTGCCCCCAGGCCTACCAGAACTGGGTGAAGAAGAACGGAGCCGAGCAGACCTTGCCCACCCTGGGTCTCACCAACAACCAGCTCTTCTTCCTGGGGTTTGCGCAGGTGAGTGCGATAGGAAAAAGCCAAACTCAGGCCCATTCTGGTGTCTTGGTGTTCCAGGAGCTTTGAGAGCCAAAGGCACGTTCCCCTCAGCTGAGAGCCTCTAGCTCACTGTGCAAGGGGGAGGACCCTGTGAGAGGGTGCGCTTCCTGTCATTAGAGTCGAGGAAGGACCTAGAGTGCTGTTAAAGATTACTGTATCAGGTAGTTGAGAGGACAAGGTGATCACTAACGGGCCTTCTGGTTCTGGGCTTCTAGAAGTTTCTTAAACTCAATATCCAGGGTGTACTTTGAGATGGCATTCAGCATATAGCCTTCTCTTGGCACTTGGTGCTACCGGACCATTAGACAGTGGTCCTGCCCAGGAAGTGAGTGATGTGGACTCAATCCGAGATTTTCAGAGTGGTTTGGGGACCGGATCCTGTGTTCAGATGAAATCTAGCACAGAGGCCTGGACAGGGAGATGCCGCTCCAGCTGCAGGAACCCAACTGGAGACAGCATACCAGCCCACTGTTTCTCTCCTACCCACTTAGCAGGCCCTCCTGACTCCTGGGGGGGTCTTAGAACCAGGTGGGGGGGCTCACTCCTCTCCTGTGGTGCACGGGGCCAGTCTGGCCACCTCAGGACCCCACAGTGACATCGGCCTCTCCCTTGTCACCCTCACCAAGGTCTGGTGCTCCGTCCGCACGCCTGAGAGCACCCATGAGGGCCTCATCACCGACCCCCACAGCCCCTCCCGCTTCCGGGTCATCGGTTCTGTCTCCAACTCGAAGGAGTTCTCGGAACACTTCCACTGCCCACCGGGCTCGCCTATGAACCCACATCACAAGTGTGAAGTCTGGTGAGGGGCAGAGCACCGAGAGCCAAGACGGAGAAGGGGGAGGGACCGAGAACGAGCCCTGAGGGTGGAGCCAACAGGCTGCTCCCTCCATCCAGTGCCCAGGGTGTCGCCCAGCCCCCGGACACCCAGGCCCCTACCCCACACTGGAGGATTTTCAGCCGGAACTGAGCCTGCGATGTGGGTTCTCAGCATAATCCGAGATTTGATCCCCTGCAAAGACCCTGCTGTCCCAGGCACGCGCGCGTCAACTCTGAAGGGCATTTGGGTCTCAGGCTGGTTGCTCCAGGCCTGGGCCCCACGCCAACAAGGGCAGTGGATACAGTCCCACACCTACATCCAGTGCCAGAATCACCACAAATGCCACTGTGTCAAATGCTTTAAATATATATTTTTGGGGAAACTATTTTTTAAACATTGTGGAATACACTGGAAATCTTCAGGGAAATAATACATTGAAAACACTTTTTTTTTTTTAAAGGAAAGGCTTAGTATATTTATTATGTTCTGTTTTTCTAAATAACCTGTGGACATGGGAAGTTCCACTGACTTACCCGTCTCTTTTCCTCGCTCACTGCAAGGTTGAGCTGAGGCAGCGACCCCCGGGCCATTGAGCAGGTCCCCAGAGGGCGGCTTCAGCCCTTGGAATACCCGATCTCAGCTTCCATCCCCCGGTGCAGAGGAAAGGTGCGGAGGCCAGGCAGAGGGAGGCCCAGCTCATTGGCACCACCCTTCTGAGTGAACCTGCCTCTGTTCCCAGAGTCCAGCAGTGGGAACCCAGCAAGGAAGGTCTGATCCCCAAAGCCGCAGCAGGAGACTGATAGCTGTAGCAACAGGAGGCCAGGTCAGGGCCCTCAAACCCAGTCTGGGTGCCCAGGCACCCTGGATCTAGACCACCGGAGCTTTGTGAGGCTGACATGCCCCCATCAGATATACTCTCCTGGACTCTCTTCCCTCCTCTTTTGGCCGCTCCTCTGTCTATCCTGGGGGGCCCGTCACCTCTGCAGCAACTTCTGCCCTATCCACTTCAGAGTTCACTTTGCCAGCCCTCTTCCCCAGAGGAGGAAAAAGAGAGAATAGGTCTCAGAGGTCCCTGGTCCTTCCTCTGAGCTCTGCCCTCCACCCCCCGGCCAGGGCCTGGCTCCCAGGATCCAGCAGTCCTTGCCCTCTCTTCTCTAGTGCCTTATCTGAGGGAGGCAGCCCTGTCCCCCAGAGCCCCCTGGCCACCTCAGTGAAGCCCCTAAGTGTCCTGTCTGGAACATAAGGCCATGCCCCCTACTCCCAATGCCCACAACTGCCTCTCACACCAGCGCAGAAGCCCTGGCCTACAGGCCAGTGCCCCTGAGGTCAAAAGTCAGAAACTCCTGCACTTGCCCTGGCTCCACCCACCCTCAGGGATGGAGCTGGGCTTGAATCAAGACAATTCCTTTAGCTAGATGGCTCCTCTCCTTGGGAAATGCTCTCAGCAGCGGGAGAGTTCCCCCAGCCTTCAGCCTGCCCTGTGGTGTCCGGACCAGGAATGCCGTCCTTTCCTCCAGGCCACAGTGCAGAAGTTCCCCCAGGTGGTGCTAATTGGAGCCCCATTCTGGCCCTCTGGGGAAGCAGGCACCTGTGACGTGGCAGGAGCAGCCAGTGCCCAACACGGTTTTCCATATCGGCAGCCTAGGCAGCCTGGCCGGGCCCCACCTGCCCAGGCCCTTGACTTGCCCTGCCCACTAAGCAAGATCCTCCTTGTCCAATGGCAGCGACAGCTCAGCCACTGCCTCACCCGCCTCAGATCAACCCCAGGGCTGGGGCAGGGTGTGGGGAGTGGGTTCCCTGGTCCCTGCAAGCAGCAGGCCTCCTGGGAGCGCTTCAGAGCAAAGCAGGGCGGGAGCCGGACAAGGAGCTAGAGTCAGAGTCTGCCACACGCACCTTGCCGCATAGATTAGGCTTTCCCCGTCCTGACACCCTCCTGGCCCTCCTGCCTTCAGCCTTCCCCTAGGTCACAGTCCTTGAGGGTGTCTGTTGGCACCAGGGACTGGGATCCTCCAGCCAGAAGCACGTGCCCTAGGGCTGAGGGTGTAGCCAGAGGGAATGTAGTTTGCACTACACTAATTGCTTCCTGGTGTGCTATGGGGGGGGGGGGTACAGGGAGGAACAGAGAGACCCCTCCCCTTAGGCCCAGGAGACTTGAGTTTTGGAGCTGGGAATCTATTTTTTGTATCATGTTCTGTGCTACTGTAGTTTTGGTGTGGCACTATTGTAATTGAAATAAAGTACTTGTACTGAGGGCCGTGTGACTGAGTGTCTTCTCAGGGTGGTGTGTCATTTGTGGGACCATGGGAGGGCACCCCGCACAGTGTCGTCAGGGCCCGCTGTGCCTACTCCCCAAAACAGAAGCCTCCGATCCTGACAAATGACAGGTCGCTCTGCCTGTGCCCACCTGGCCACTCTTCCATGAAAGACATGATTGTGTGAGCACTCCCTGCTGGTGAGAGTGATGCGTGTCACCACCAGGGCCCAAGGGGACTCTTGGTAAAAATAATTTTTCCATTATCTTGGAGCAAAGGATGCTCACAGTGGATTTGCAGGCCTCAGGTGCTGGGGAAGGGCAGGCCAGAGTGCGGAAATTCAAGGAAGGTCTAGGAGTGTCTCTGACACACACTCATGCCTCCTCCAGGGTTTTACATATGTTCTGTTCTCTGCTTACACTGCTCTACCCTGACTTTTTTTTTTCTGTATTTTTCTGAAGCCGGAAACGGGGAGAGACAGTTAGACAGACTCCCGCATGCGCCCGACCGGGATCCACCCGGCACGCCCACCAGGGGGCGACACTCTGCCCCTCTCGGGCATTGCCCTGTTGCGACCAGAGCCACTCTAGCGCCTGGGGCAGAGGCCGAGGAGCCATCCCCAGCGCCCTGGCCATCTTTGCTCCAGTGGAGCCTCGGCTGCGGGAGGGGAAGAGAGAGACAGAGAGGAAGGAGAGGGGGAGGGGTGGAGAAGCAGATTGGCGCTTCTCCTGTGTGCCCTGGCCGGGAATCAAGCCTGGGACTTCTGCACGCCAGGCCAATGCTCTACCACTGAGCCAACCGGCCAGGGCCTCTACCCTGACTTTTTTGTTTGATAAACTCTTACCCATCCTTCAATGCCCAGCTCAGCATTACCTCCTCTACGAAGCCCTCCCGGACTCCAGTCCAGATCAGGTGAGCTCACTCGGGCTTCCCTCCACTACTGGAGTGTTAGTGCCTGGGCTGCCAAAACTCAGCACCACAAACGTGACCTGCTTCCACAGCTGGAGAGCAGCCGTGTCAACCATGCCACGCCCCTTCATCAGCTCCCAGTGCACACACTTACACAACGAGGCCTGGAGCCTGCCCCGCTGGCCTGCCCCGGGTCCCCCTAAGCCTTTTCCTGCCTGTCCCTCAGATTGGAATGATCACACACCCTTGCCAATGAATCAGTGAATCCATGGATTTTTAAAGAAAATTTTTAAGGATGTTTTTTTTTTTTTTTTAGTGATTGATTTTACAAAGAGTGAGAGAGAGAGAAGGAAGGTAGAGAAGGAGCAGGAAGCATCAACTCAGTAGCTGCTTCTTGTATGTGCCTTGTGCAGGCAAGCCCAGGGCTCTGAACCAGTGACTATGAATTTTTTAGAGCTTCCAGGCATTGCAAGCCTACAGGCTGTGTGCTGCCCCCCCCCCCCCCCCCCCCAGCGCTCACAGCAATTTTCTCACCCAGATCACAGGGGAGTAGTGGCAGAGCTGGGTTCTGAACCCAGGGACTAGCAGGGAACTGCATGGGAATACATGAGAGGCTGCTAAGGAATAGTGATGATGGGGGGGTGCACACGACTGGCTCTCCCTCTCTCTTAGACATGCACGCACGCCAGGAGGTTACCACACAGGCTGAAGGTGCAGGAGGGTGGCACCACCTTCCTGCAGAGGTATGTCTTCCTGGCATTCCTGTTTCCCTATGACCAAGGGAACAGGTCCTTCCACTTCACCACTCTGAACCCTGGGCCACCCCCACCCCCTTTCCTCTTCTCTTCCTCCCTTGTTAGCAACAGACCCTCTCCCCAACTCAATACATACCCCCTCCCCAAACAGGAATGAAAACTGAAAACCCCAGCCTGGCCCTTCAGGGTTTACCCTGCAGTTGAATGAGAACTCTTGCAAGATGCAACCTGAGGACTACTGGGAAATGTAGGCAACCTCTAATATTAGTTGTGCAAGCAAAGGGTTCAGCAGAGGCTCTCTGTAAGTGTTGAGGAGCTGTGGAAGGAAGGGATTAGAGAAGGTTCTAAATGCTAAAGAATCCAGTACAATAATAATCCCATTGAGAAATGGGCGAGACCTTTACAAAGAAAACTAGAAAATTTTACTGAAGAACATTAAAGAAGACCTGAATAAATGCAGGTGACTACCCTATCCATGGATGGAAATGTTCAATAAAACAAAAGATATTAATTTTCCCCAAATGAATCTATAACTTCAGGGTACTCTTAACCAAACCTCCAAGATACTTTTTCATGGAACCTGAAAAGCTGATTCATGCCCTCTCCAGTGGCTCAGTGCATAGAGTGTCGGCCTGGTGTATGGACATCCCGGGTTCGATTTCCAATCAGGGTACACAGGAGAAGTGACCATCTGCTTCTTCCCCTCTCACTCCTTCTCTCCCTCTTCTTCTCCCACAGCCAGTGGCTTAATTGGTTTGAGCATGGCCCCAGGCACTGAGGATAGTTTGGTTGGTCTGAGTGTCAGCCTCAGGTGCTTAAAATAGCTTGGTACTTGAGCATTGGTTCTAGACAGGATTGGCAGGTGCATCCTGGTCAGGATAACAAAAAAGCTGATTCACATAGAAGAAAAAATGCACGATGGCCAAGATAATTTTGAAAAAGAACCATGAGGGAGCTGGCAATATTAAAATATGTTACAAAGCTATGGTGAATAATATAGTGTGGTGCCGGCATAAGAATAGAGAAACTGAACAACTGGAATAGATTAGAGAGCCAGGAACAATTCTGTGTGTATGTAGGAATTAATTTAGGACCAAGGAAGCCCTTTAAATCAGCTGAGAAATGAAGAACTGTTTAATAAGTGGTGTTAGAATACCCACCTGGGGAAAAAAATGAATCTAGATCTTGCCTCCCTCACACAATTTCACACATTATGCACAACAATAAATACTACATATACTAGGGAACTAAATGTGTAAAAACCATAAAAGTATCAGATAAAATAAAGGGTGGGGGAAAAGTAGTTTTACAATTCTAAGTCCAAGAACACAGTTCATTCTTATTTATTAACTATTGCATTATTTTCCATAGGAACAACTGTAAACCTACTTTTGCGCCACCCTGTATAACAGAATATATTTATAACTTTGAGTAGCTAAAGCTGTCTTAAAAAAAACATAAATGAAGGAATCTGACCTGTGGTGTCGCAGTGGATCAAGTGTCAACCTGGAACACTGAGGTCGCCGGTTCAAAACCCTGGGCTTGCCCGGTCAAGACACATATGGGAGTTGATGCTTCCTGTGCCTCCCCCCTTCTTTCTCTCTTCTCTAAAATTAATAAATAAATAAAAAATAAATAAACAGGCCCTGGCCGGTTGGCTCAGCGGTAGAGCGTCAGCCTGGCATGCGGGGGACCCGGGTTCGATTCCCGTCCAGGGCACATAGGAGAAGCGCCCATTTGCTTCTCCACCCCCACCCCCTCCTTCCTCTCTGTCTCTCTCTTCCCCTCCTGCAGCCAAGGCTCCATTGGAGCAAGGATGGCCCAGGCGCTGGGGATGGCTCCTTGGCCTCTGCCCCAGGTGCTAGAGTGGCTCTGGTTGCCGCAGAGCGACGCCCCAGAGGGGCAGAGCATCGCCCCCTGGTGGGCAGAGCGTCGCCCCTGGTGGGCGTGCCGGGTGGATCCCGGTCGGGCGCATGCGGGAGTCTGTCTGACTGTCTCTCCCCGTTTCCAGCTTCAGAAAAATACAAAAAAATAATAATAATAAAATAAAATAAAAATTAAACATAAACTAAGGAGAAAAAAAAAACATAAGACATTTTACAACATCAAAACAATTATTTTCAACCAAAAGCAATCTACAAATTCATTGCAATCCTTACGAAGATACCAATGGCATTTTTTCCAGACCTAAAACAAATAATCTAAAATTTATATAGAACCACAAAAGACCCCAAAGAGCCAAAGCAATACTGAAAAAAAAAGAACAAAGTTGTAGGTATCATGCTACCTAATATCAAACTATTCTATAAGGCATAGGAACAAATTGATGGTCACCAGATGGGAGGGGGGTAGGGAACTGGGTGAAAAAGATAAAGGATTAAGAAGAACAAGTTTCCAGTTATAAAAATAGAGAGATATAAACTAAACACAGGGAATACAGTCAATAATATTATAATATCTATGTATGATGTCATGTGCTAGACTTATTGAGGTGATCACTTCATAAGATATAAATGTCACCTGACCAGGCGGTGGCGCAGTGGATAGAGCGTCAGACTGGGATGCCGAGGACCAAGGTTCGAGACCCAGAGGTCACCAGCTTGAGTGCGGGCTCATCTGGTTTGAGCAAAAAGCTCACCAGCTTGGACCCAAGGTTGCTGGCTTGAGCAAGGGGTTACTCGGTCTGCTTAAGGCCCACGGTCAAGGCACATATGAGAAAACAGTCAATGAACAACTAAGGTGTCGCAATGTACAACGAAAAACTAATGATTGATGCTTCTCATCTCTCTCTGTCCCTGTCTATCCCTCTCTCTGACTCTATCTCTGTCTCTGAAAAAAAAAAGCATACAAATGGAAAAAAAAAGATATAAATGTCAAATGACCATGTTGTACACCTGAATAATAAAATATTGTATGTCAGTTATAGTTGAGAATAATTTTTGAAAAAGAATCTGAAAAAAAATTCTTTTGTAAAGAAGGTACAGCAAGTAAAATTAAAAGGCAAGTGACAGATTGGAAGAGAAATAAAATGCAACATACATCTCTAATGATCTGGAATAGACCGACAGAAACCAACCATGTGAATCACAGCAAAATATTTAAACAGACCACCTAGAGAAGAAAAAAGGACAAAGAGACTAAAGAAAAATTTTTGAAAAGGTAATCTCACTTATCATATGAGCAATGTATTTAAAACCACAATGAGGTAATAATATTTTTCACTCATCAAATTGGCAAAAATGATGAAGTTTGATATAAGTGTTGGCAAGGATGTAGGAAACCAGGTGTTGTCACCCACTGCCAGGACCAATTTGACAATGTTTACCAAATATAAAGGGCATTTACCAGGACTTCCATGCTGGGAGGAAAAATAGTCTCCTAATTTCTAATCTTCTCCACTCAGCCCCCCCCCCAAAAAAAAGAATATAAATCAACAAAGAGTTGCCTGAAGTAGAGAAATAATTCAAATCCCAACAGAAATCCCACTGTATACAGCTGCAAGCCTGTGTGCTCAGAAAGTGACAGAGAAGAAGTTTAAAGACATTGTGGCCCTGGCTGGATGGCTCTGTTAGTTGGAGCATCATCCCGAAACACAGAGGTTGCCGGTTCGATCCCTGATCGGAATACATACAGGAACAGGTTGATGTTCCTGTCTCACTCTGTCTCTCCTCCTTCCTAAGTAGAAATTTAAAAGAAAAAGAATCTATGCTTTTTTAAAAAAAGAGAGAGAGATTGTGAAAACTGGTAAAGGGGAGAGGCAATCTTAGATGGTCATGGACAGAATCATTCTCAGAATATCCAACATCAAATGCCAAAATAATGAGCATAGTTGGGGCAAAATAGCTACCAGTAGCACCAGCAACAGGAAAGATTCTGGAAAGAATGGAAAGGGCAGCCATGGAGAAGCACGGACTCTTGGAGAGAATCAGTTTGATAGAGTAGAGGTGGTACCCTTATAGATGTGGTAGTGGAGGGAAAGAAGGGGAGATTAAGAATGCTAAAAAAACTGCCTGACCAGGCGGTGGCGCAGTGGATAGAGCGTCGGACTGGGATGTGGAAGACCCAGGTTCGAGACCCCGAGGTCTCCAGCTTGAGTGCGGGCTCATCTGGTTTGAGCAAAAGCTCACCAGCTTGGACCCAAGGTCGCTGGCTTAAGTAAGGGGTTACTTGGTCTGCTGAAGGCCCACGGTCAAGGCACATATGAGAAAGCAATCAATGAACAACTAAGGTGTCTCAACGAAAAACTGATGATTGATGCTTCTCATCTCTCTCCGTTCCTGTCTGTCTGTCCCTGTCTATCCCTCTCTCTGACTCTCTCTGTCCCTGTAAAAAAAAAAAAAAAAAAGAATGCTAAAAATGCAAATGAGAAATGAAAGCCTGCCTCTCCTCCTCTCCACACCTTTCATGAAGGACAGCATGACAGACAGCAGAGGGGCGCACTTGGATGGGGAGTCTTGTCTGTGAACAAGCAAGACCAGAAAAAGGCACATCTCCTGTATTCAGAACTACTGTTAGAACATTTCAAGTCTCCCTCTAAAAGCAAGCATAAAGCTGAAGAAAACTGTAATACAACACTCCAAACAATCATTTATCCTCAAATTAAGCATTAGGGAGATACGGAAAAAACACTTCAAATCAGAAATATAAAAACTAACAAAAAGAGACCAATAAATTAATTAATTTGTTAAATGAGAATTGATCTCAGAGGAGAAAGTATCGTATCATAATTGAAAACTAAAAGGTACGCCATGGATAATAGATTCAAAAGAATATAATAAAGGACATTGAAGAAAAGCAGGAAAACAACCAAGAGAGTAAAAATTAGATAAAGGAGTAAAGATGGCCCTGGCTGAGTAGCTCAGTGGGTTAGAGCATCACCCTATATACCAAGGTTGTGGGTTTGATCCACGGCCAGGGCACATAATACAGGAATGGAACAATGTTCCTGTCTCTATCCTCTCTTTCACAGGTCAATAAAATAAACATTCAAAAAAGTGTTAAAAAGAGAGAGAGAGGGGGGGAGGGAGAAAAGAAAGGAGGGAGATGAGTGGGAAGCATCAACTCATAGTCGTCTGTGCCTTGACTGGGCAAACCTGGGGTTTCAAACTGGTGGCCTCAGTGTTTCAGATCGACACCTTATCCACTGCACCACCACAGGTAAGGCTTGTTTTTTTTTTGTATTTTTCTGAAGTTGGAAACAGGGAGGCAGTCAGACAGACTCCTGCACCAGGATCCACCCAGCATGCCTACCAGGGGGCGATGCTCCGCCCATCTGGGGCGTTGCTCTGTCGCAACCAGAGCCATTCTAGCGCCTGAGGCAGAGGCCATGGAGCCATCCCCAGCGCCCGGGCCAACTTTGCTCCAATGGAGCCTCGGCTGTGGGAGGGGAAGAGAGAGACAGAGAGGAAGGAGAGGGGGAGGGGTGGAGAAGCAGATGGGCGCTTCTCCTGTGTGCCCTGGCTGGGAATTGAACCTGGGACTCCCGCACGCCAGGCCGACGCTCTACCACTGAGCCAACTGGCCAGGGCTGCCTTTTTTTTTTTTTTTTCTTTCATTCAAGAAATATTGAGGACCTGGGTGCGGGAAGAATATGACAATGAAGGACTAGAAATTGCAACTGTCAGGAGCACTGTAAACCCAGAAGTACAGGCAGGGGAGTACAAAGGTGTGTCTATGAGGAAGCACCCTTGAGCTGAGACTCAAAGAACAAGCAGGAATTTGCTAGGTGAAGGGCAGGGAAGAGTGTGCCAGGCAAAGGAAACAGCGCATGTTAGGAACAGCTGAATTAGGAAGAAGTTCCAACATATATATACAAGCAACAGGCAGGCCAGTGAGGCTAGAGATCAGGGAGAGAAAGAGGGAAGAGAGAGAGAGAGGGAGAGGGAGAGAGAGAGCTGCAGTAACCATTGGCAGCATCGTTTGGGCCATAATGAAGTCTGGGTTGTATCCCCAGATCAATGGAAAGCTACTGGAGAGTATAAACAGGGTAGTGAAGTGAATCAGCTTTGGGGTTTTTAAACCCAGTTAGGCCGCTAATGCAGAGAATGGATTGCAGGAGAGATGGAGTGAAAGTAGGGAGATCAGTCAGGAATCAGGGAGAAAGGGGAGGATGGCTCATCCAGGCCAGCGGGGAGCCTGCACCTGGACTCTGTGTACCATTTCCATTTCCTTCCAGAGCAGAGGGTAAAAACCTGGTTCGAGAGAGTTTGCTAGGAGTTCCAGTTAGCCATTTTTTTTCCAGTTTTAAAACATGACCACCAGAGGCCTGACCTGTGGTGGCACACTGGGTAGAGTGTCAACCTGTAACGCTGAGGTCGCCAGTTCAAAACCCTGGATTTGCCTGGTCAAGGCACATATGGGAGTTGATTCCTGCTCCTCTCCCCCTTCTCTCTCTGTCTCTCTCTAAAATGAATGAATAAAGAAAAATAATTTTTTAAAAAAGACATGACCACCAGAGGGCGCAAAACCCTAAGGAGACACTCAGAATCGGCCCTGAGGCAACTTCCCTGGGACTGAATCCCTGGGACTCCGAGAAGCCGGCGGGGAGTCTGCTCCCTTTCCCACTTCGATGGCTGACAGGAGCCAGCGTTCAGTTCCTTCGGTGTTTTGTTACCAGACAGTGTGTAAAGTGAATGAAGCCTGGACTGGGAGCCTGAAATGTGAGTTTTAGTACCTTCGCCACAGATCCCTGACTTAAGCAAGTTACTTCACCTGTTGGAGTCCCCAATATCTGCAAAACAAAGCTAACAGTCCCTGCCACTGTTGCCTTTTTAGCCTTTCCTTGCGACCCAGGCCCTGGACCCTCATTTCAGAGAGAGGGTCTGTAACGCAGGGGCTCCGAAGCTGCTATTTGAAACCTAGCTTCAATCTCTGCTCTGACCACGAGCTAGCTGCATAACCTAGGCCAAGTGAGTTTAATTCTCAGGGCCCTGCTTCCCGTCTCTGTTAAATGGAAGCCCTCCGCACACACCTCTGACATGGTTGCAAATTAAGAGAATGTTCCTAAATTCTCACAGTTGTTGGTCCAAAACAATTGCTTCACGTATGTTTATTATTCAAGTAGAAATTTGACTCCCATTCATTAAGTGCTGACTTAATGAATCTCCAGGACTGGGCCTCTGCTCGTAATTCGTTTCATGGCTTTTGGCAAGATTCCTTCCCTTTTCTGAGTCCCAGTGTATCCAACAGAAAAATAGGGTGTTAGATGAGACTAGATACTCAGCAAGAGCCATTTCAGCCTAACATTCCAGGCTGCTTCTGTCTTCCTTCCCCCTCCCTCCCCTCCCTTCCTTTCCTTCTTCCACTCGTTTATCATTTATTCATTCATTCACCGATTACTTATTGAGTATCTACTATAGTATTCTAGGTGCAGGAAACAGAACAGACCCAAATCAAAACAGGTGTCATCACTGCAAGCCAGACCGCTGGAAGCACGTTTGTACAAAACCTTCTTTGTCCTCTCTGCCGGCAGTCAATCCTTGCAGGTTATTTCATGTTTGGAGCAGGAAAACACCGTGCCAAGGGTTTATTTCTGTGCATCTCTGTGTGGCTGTGTACACACACACATTTATATATAACATTTGAAGCAGCGTCGTCATGGGAACCATTTTTTGGTGTCTTTGGGCATGAGGGGTGCCAGTGAGTGCAGGAGCTTTTATGGGACACCCCCTGCATGCACTTTTGTGTGGCTCAAGATCCTGCTGGGACAGCTACCCCCTGAGCCTTTGTTGGCCCTTTTGATCGTTGCTGCCTATTTTTCTCATTGATCTTGTCAGATGTGAGTGAATTTGACTGAGGGAACTGAATGTCAAGCTAGGTGACTGGCAGAGTAAGATCCTCTGGGACATTTGCCAACTAGCAGTGAGGATAGGTCAGCTTGGGGTGTTTTTTGTCTTTTTAAACCTTGATTTAGGAATGCCTAAGGCTTTGGGGAAGACTTGGATGAAAAGGAAAACAGCAGCTAGGGAATGTATTTTCAGACACGACAGCTGCAGCAGCCGCTTTTGAACTCAGTAGTCAGTGCCAGTGCTGAGAGCCGGCAGGACGCCAGCAGGGGACTCACTATTCACCGGCAGCTACTCTGGGCCTGGCTCCATCCGGGGTGCTTTGCATATGTTACCTGCTGTAATCTCTGAATCCACCCTGTGAGGCAGACATTGTAGTTCTTAGCAGGAAACTGGGATTACAGAGGAAAAGCAGGCAATCCAGGGAGTAACAACGCTGAGGTTCAAGGCCAAGTGGGGCCTGACTCCAGAGCCTGGGCTTTCCCCACTCTATTGTGCCCCTGGACCACTTTCCGTAGCAGGTTTCCCTCACTTCTGGGCCAGAAGTCGGGGTGCAGGGCAGCCAGGAGTGACAGTCCAGGAATTTAAGTCTTCACAAACCCCAAATCACTGCAGCAGATCCAATCACGAGTGGCTCTGAGTATGGCCGAACAGAATCTGTGTAAATATTACCTTCACTTTGAATATAAGAGCTGGCTATGTTTTGGTTTTGTGAGGGTTTGCTGTGCACCAGGCACTCTCTTCACTTACTTAACTATAAAACCCTCTGAGATCGAGGCTATATTATCATCACTGTATGGCAGATATAAAGAGACTGAGGTACAGAGAAGTTAAATGTCTTGCCCAAGATCACATAGCTAATGAGCTATTTGTACTCAGGGAGCCTGCTTCCAGAGCCTGAGCTCTTGGCTAGTGTGCCTTTCTTTCTGTATTTTTATATTTTATTTTATTGATTTTAGAGAAAGGAAGGGAAAAAGAGACAGAAACATCAATCTATTCCTGTATGTGCCCAGACTGGGGATCGAACTGGCAACTTTTGTGTATCAGGACAATGCTCTAAACAACTGAGCGATCTGGCTGGGGCTTACCGACCGTACTTTTCTGATCCATGAATTAGTCCTACATGGGTGTGGTTCTACAGCCCAGCCATGTGGATGCTCTGCTCCCCAAAAAGCCTCAACGTGTGAAAGGTGAGTTGTTGACGGAGAGGGAAGAAGGTCCCCATGTGTCTCTTGTCTCCTGTGTATCCAGGGCTGTGCTGGGTCTATCCACCTCACAGCTTTGCTAGAACATGGGAACTTCTCTCATTCCTTCCAGACAGATGAGAGAAATCAAGGCCCAGGAGGTGAAATGATTTAACGAAAGTCTCATCACAGTGGCCAAGACATGGAAACAATCAAAAAGCCCTTCAATAGAAGACTGGATAAAGAAGATGTGGCACATATACACTATGGAATACTACTCAGCCATAAGAAATGATGACATCAGATCATTTACAGCAAAATGGTGGGATCTTGATAACATTATAAGGAGTGAAATAAGTAAATCAGAAAAAAACAAGAACTACATGGTTCCATACATGGGCGGAACATAAAAATGAGACTAAGAGACATGGACAAGAGTGTGGTGGTTACCAAGGGTGGGGGGAGGGAGGACATGGGAGGGAGGGAGGGAGAGAGTTAGGGGGAGGGGGAGGGGCACAGAGAACTAGATAGAGGGTGGCGGAGGACAGTCTGACTTTGGGCGAGGGGTTTGCAACATAATTTAATGACAAAATAACCTAGACATGTTTTCTTTGAATATATGTACCCTGATTTATTAATGTCATCCCATTACCATTAATAAAAATTTATTATAAAAAAAAATAATAAAAAAATAATTAAAATACCAAAAAAAAAAAAAAAAAAGAAAGTCTCAGAACTAGGATTTGAGTTCAGACCTGTTGTTTTCCAAAACTGCAGCCCTAGGCTGTAGAAGCAGGACAGCACTGCCTGGGGGCCCCTCCCCCACAGGTCTCAGTTCTGATGCTGAAGACAGGTGTCCAGGTGTACTCCTAGGAGCAGGGATGGCCACTCGGGAACTCTGGTGTGGTGGAGGGCTCCAATCCCCCCAAACAGAGGCTGCTCCCCAAAACCTCCCAGAGTAGGGTTCCACTCAGTAACTCAACCACCATCCATCCCTCAACTATTTACAGAGTGCCTCTTCCTTTTTTTCTAAGATTTTATTTTTATTCCCTTTTTATTTTTTTATTTTTTAGAGAGGGAGAAAAGGAGGGGGGAGAGAAAGAATGAGGGAGGAAGAGAGGGAGGGAGGGAAGGAGAGGGAGAGAGGGAGAGAGGGAGGGAGAGAATGGAGAGAGAAGGGGGGAGGGGCAGGAAGCATCAACTCCCTTATGTGCCTTGACCAGACAAGCCCAGGGTTTTGAACCAGCGACCTCAGCCTTCTAGGTTGATGCTTTATCTACTGCGCCACCACAGGTCAGGATTTATTCACCTTTTAGAGAAAGTAGAGAGACAGAGAAAGAGGCAGGGAGGAGGAGGAGGAGGAGGAGACAGCAATTCACAGTAGTTGCTTCCCATATGTGCCTTGACGGGGAAAGCCTGGAATTTCAAACCAACCACCTCATCATTCCAGATCGATACTTTATCCACTGTGGCACCACAGGTCTGGCTATAGAGCGCCTCCTACGTGCTGGTCTCAGTCTGGGTACCGAACTTACAGCAATGAATGTGTCAGGGTCCTGCCATTGGAGCTCACTTTCTAGCAAGAAACAGGCATGAGACAAGTACGTATGACAGGGGACTTAGTGGGCCTGGGCTGATAACTGATGTGGGTGTTTCACATTTATTTAAGGGGGACTTTCCTGACACTTTGGCGTGAGAAGGTCAAGAGTATAACTTAGTGCTTTTGGTTAAAGCTGAATGTCGGCCACACTAAGGCATGAAATGAAAGAGGTTTCTATTTTATGTTCAGAGAGCAGGTTGTAATACTTAACCCTGAGCCTTTTATAGCTCTATCGAAGAGATAAATAAGTGAACATTTATTGAATGTTTACTACATGCCAGGTATAAGACTGTATAAGCCCCTTATGAATTTAGTGCGACAGAATCACGAGGAAATAATGTCCCAGCACTAAGAAGCAGAAGGGGGCAGAAGTTAAATCTGAGGGACAAGGAGGGGAATCAAGGGAAGTTGGTCTCCTAAAATGATACTTGAGCTGGGTTTTAAAGGATAAACAGGAGCTTCCTGGGCAAACCAGGAGCAGCAGAGTCTCCGGGTGGAGAGAACAGTGTATGGAGCTGGGGAGACGCACATGCACCCGGCCTTTCGGGGCGCATGTCAGTGGCGGGAACGGAATCTGCAAGTGTCACTTGCAGAGACTGGCAAGTGCCAGATGCAGTAGAGCCCTGGATACCTGGCCAAGGAACCTGGACTCCAAGTGGCCCCCACTTCCCCTGCCTAAGGGTGAGAAACAAGCAGCTTCTTCAAGTGTTCTATTCAAGTGGAAGAGAAGGCATGTAATAAGGGTAGGGAAAAGAAAGCATGATTGCCAAATTTGGGAAACTGAAAAATGTTCATCTGCAGAATTAGTTCTGAATTGCTGCTATTTTCATCCTCAGGCCGCTGGGAAAGGCGAAGCGTAGCAATGAGCCTCAGCCTCCTTCCAGGTGTCTGAGTGCCCGCAGGCATGGCCAGGGGGGCGGGCTGGCTCCCACGGAGATCATCGGAGCCAGCCCGGTGCCTGGCACCAGCTGTGGGCATCTGGAAATCCAGCTTCCTCTTCCAGTCATCAGATAGGGGGGAAATCAGAGTCCAGGATTTTCCCAAGGCAGTAAACTTGGCAGGATGATTAAATGGCATCAGGTTTGAGAAGGGCTCGGGTGAGGCTGGGCCACCCAGGGTAGAAGAATGTGGCTTCAATATTCACGATGGGATGCGTGGGTAGTTGTGGGAAGTCCCTTGGTTTAGAGAGTGCTGGAGGCCTGCTAGGTGGGTATGAGAGAACTTTGACCCAGCTGGGCCTGGCGGCGGTGCAGGCTGATCTCAGTAACAGGGCAGGTCAGTAGATTTGATGTGTAGGGGGTTGTGGTAATAAGGCCTGGTATCAGCGAGGTCAAAGGCTGCCTTGTCCCCAGACCCAGCAGCCACCTCCTGAGCATGTTGGGTGACCAGTCAGACAAGAGAGGAAGGAAGCCCCTGTTTGGCGATATTAGTACTCAGATCTCTATGGGGTGTTTAAGAGGATTATGTTTTTTTGTGTTGTTTTTTTTTTACAAAGACAGAGAGAGAGTCATAGAGAGGGATAGATAGGGTCAGACAGACAGAAACAGAGAGAGAGGAGAAGCATCAATCATCAGTTTTTCTTTGCGACACCTTAGTTGTTCACTGATTGCTTTCTCATATGTGCTCATATGTGCCTTGACCGTGGGCCTTCAGCAGACTGAGTAACACCTTGCTCAAGCCAGCAACCTTGGGTCCAAGCTGGTGAGCTTTGCTCAAACCAGATGAGCCCGCGCTCAAGCTGGTGACCTTGGGGTCTCAAATCTGAGTCCTCCGCATCCCAGTCCGACACTCTATCCACTGCGCCACTGCCTGGTTAGGCTGTTTTGAGGATTAAATGAGTTATTACATATAAAGGGCTTTGCCCAATGTCTCGCATATAGGAAGTACTCAGTAAATATTATTTTTATCAGCCAGATACGCTAATGTTTGGTTTCTGTTTGAATTTTAAGTTTTTTAAATTTATTTATTGATTTATTTTTAATTTTTATTTTTTTACAGAGACAGAGAGAGAGTCAGAGAGAGGGATAGACAGGGACAGACAGACAGGAACAGAGAGAGATGAGAAGCATCAATCATTAGTTTTTCATCGTGACACCTTAGTTGTTCATTGATTGCTTTCTCATATGTGCCTTGACCGTGGGCCTTCAGCAGACCGAGTAACCCCTTGCTCGAGCCAGTGACCTTGGGTCCAAGCTGGTGAGTTTTTGCTCAAACCAGATGAGCCCACGCTCAAGCTGGCGACCTCGGGGTCTTGAACCTGGGTCCTCTGCATCCCAGTCTGACGCTCCATCCACTGCGCCACTGCCTGGTCAGGCTATTTATTGATTTTAGAGAGAGAGATAGGGAGAAACATCAACTGGTTGTTCCACTTGTTTATGCATTCATTGGTTTTTTGTGTTTTTTTTAGATTGAGCAGGAGGCATCAACTCCCATATGTGCCTTGACCAGGCCAGCCCAGGGTTTCGAACCGGTGACCTCAGCATTCCAGGTCGATGCTTTATCCACTGCGCCACCACAGGTCAAGGTTTTTTTCCTGTCTTTCTTTTTTTAGTAAGAGAGAGAGAGAGACAGACAGGAAGGGAGAGATGAGGAGCATCAATTTTTTGTTGTGGCATCTTAGTTATTCATTGATTGCTTTCTCATATATATGTGCCTTTACAGGGGGGGGGGGTGGCTACAGCAGAGCAAGTGACCAACCCCTTATTCAAGCCAGTGACCCTGGGCTCAAGCCAGCATCCATGGGGTCATGTCTATAATCCCATGCTCAAGCCAGCAACCCCGCACTCAAGCTTGGGAGACCACACTCAAGCTGGTGACCTTGGGGTTTTGAACCTGGGTCCTCAGTATTCCAGGTCGACTCTCTATCCACTGTACTACTGCCTGGTCAGGTCCATTGGTTGATTCTTTTTAAAATTATATGTTTATTTAAAAAAAATTTTTAAAGATTTTATTTATTCAATTTTAGAGAGAGAGGAGAGAGAGAAAGAGAAGAGGGGAAGGAGCAGGAAGCATCAACTCCCATATATGCCTTGACCAGGCAAGCTCAGGGTTTTGAACCGGCAAGCTCAGTGTTTCCAGGTCTATGATTTATCTACTGCGCCACCACAGGCCAGGCCATTGGTTCTTGTATGTGCCCTGATGGAGGATCAAACCCACAACCCTGGTGTATCAGTATAATACTCTAACCAACTGAGATATCTGGCCAGGTTGCCCATTTGCTATTTTACTGAATCCTCACAACAATTCTAGGAAGTGGGAGTTAATGGGTTTTTAAAGAATTGTTTTTTACAGGTGAGGAAACTGAGGCACAGTAGGGTTATGTAACTTGCTCATAGTACACAGTTAAAAGTGGCAGAGTTGGAAACTTCAGCTCAACAAAAATAAAAAAGCAATAAAAAATGCAATTCAAAAATGTGCAATAGGCCTGACCATTGGTGGCACAGTGGATAAAGTGTCGACATGGAACGCTGAGGTCAACGGTTAGAAACTCTGGGCTTGCCCGGTCAAGGCACATATGGGAGTTGATGCTTCCTGCTCCTCCCCTCCTTCTCTCTCTCTCTCCCTTATAAAATGAATTTTTAAAATATACAATGGACTTGAGCCTGACCTGTGGTGGCGCAGTGGATAAAGCGTCGACCTGGAAATGCTGAGGTTGCCGGTTCGAAACCCTGGGCTTACCTGGTCAAGGCACATATGGGAGTTGATACTTCCAGCACCTCCCCCCCTTCTCTCTCTCTGTCTCTCCTCTGTCTCTCTCTCTCTCTCTCTGTCTCTCCCTCTCCTCTCTAAAATGAATAAATTAAAAAAAATTTTTTTTTTAATATACAATGGACTTGAGTAGACATTTCTCTAAAGAGGGTATCAAGTGGTCAATCAGCTTATGAAAAGATGTTTGACATCAGTAATCATTAGGGTAATGCAAATCAAACCACACAATGCAAATACCACTTCAAATATGGGAGGTGGTAAGGATGGGAAAAGAAAGAAGAAGGGAAATAAAGGGAAAAAGAAAGAGAGGGAAAGAAAGAAATAAGAGGAAGGAAGAAAGAACAGAGGCAACTGTTGGTAAGGGTGTGGCAAAATTGGAATCTTTGTGTATAGCTAGGGGATATAAAATAGTGCAGCCATTGTGAGAAACAGTACAGCAGTTCCTCAAAAAGTTAAACAGAGAATCACCATGTGATCCGGCAATTCCACTCTTAGGTATATATCCCAATTAGCTGAAAGAAGGAACTCAAACAGATACTTGTATATCCATGTTCACAACAGCATTATTCACAACAGCCAAAAGGTGGAAATGATTCAAATATCCACTGACATATGCATGGATAAACAAAATATGGCATATCTATACAATGGATTATTATTCAGCCTTAAAAAATGAATTAAATTCTGATAAATGCTACAATATGAATGAACCTTAAAAACAGCCTGACCAGGAGGTGGCGCAGTGGATAGAGCATCAGACTGGGAGACAGAAGACCCAGGTTCAAAACCCCAAAGTCGCCAGCTTGAGTGAAGGCTCCTTTGGCTTGAGCATGGGCTCATCAGCTTAAGTGTGGTTGCTGGCTTGAGCATGGGATCACAGACATGACCCCATGGTTGCTGGTTTGAGCCCAAAGGTTGCTGGCTTGAAGCCCAAGGTCGCTGGTTTGAGTCCAAGGTCTTTGGCTTGAGCAAGGGGTCACTTGCTCTGCTGTACCCCCTCCCCCGGCTCAAGGCACATATGAGAAAGTAGTCAATGAACAACTAAGGTGCCACAACTATGAGTTGATGCTTCTCATCTCTCTCCCTTCCTGTCTCTCTCTCTTGCTTGCTTAAAAAAAAAATTATGCAAAGGGAAATAAGCCAGACACATGATTCCATTTATACGAGGTACCTAGAGTAATCAAGTTCAGAGAAACAGAAAGTACTATGCTGGTTATCAGGAGCTGGAGGCGGGGAGAGTGGGAAGCTGCTGTTTAATGGATGCAGTTTCAGTTTGAGAGGCTGAAAAAATTCCAGAGATGGCTAGCGGTGATGACTGCACAACAATGTAAATGCCACTGAATGTGAATGCCACTTAATTATATGCCTAAAAATGGTTAGAGCCATCAATTTTAGGTTGTGTTTATCTTATAGTAAAGAAATTGCAAAAAAAGCGGGGGACAGAGCTGGGATCAGGATCGGGTCTCTTTGTCCCCAGGACTCCCTGGGACAAGCCCCTGGATCTGCTTTCTCCTTTCTCAGAGCAGGCTGTCCATTTTTGGTTCAGAACTGACCAGCTGAGGGAAAAGCGGTGTCTTGATGATGAACATGCCCAGACAAAATTCATTCTATTTTCTTTTTTTTTTAATTCTTTTTTTTCTTTTTGTATTTTTCTGAAGCTGGAAACGGGGAGAGACAGTCAGACAGACTCCCGCATGCGCCCGACCGGGATCCACCCGGCACGCCCACCAGGGACTACGCTCTGCCCACCAGGGGGCGATGGCTCTGCCCCTCCGGGGCGTCGCTCTGCCGCGACCAGAGCCACTCTAGCGCCTGAGGCAGAGGCCAAGGAGCCATCCCCAGCGCCCGGGGCCATCTTTGCTCCAATGGAGCCTTGGCTGCAGGAGGGGAAGAGAGAGACAGAGAGGAAGGAGGGGGGTGGGGGTGGAGAAGCAAATGGGCGCTTCTCCTGTGTGCCCTGGCCGGGAATCGAACCCGGGTCCCCTGCACGCCAGGCCGACGCTCTACTGCTGAGCCAACCGGCCAGGGCTCTATTTTCCAAATGGGCATTTGCATGTGATGCTCAACTTGCAGGACAGGCTAATTCTGCCCAAGCTGGGTCAGAGAATGGAGTGCTGAGGAGTCAGAGCATGGTCTCTGGGCTCCATACTCTCTGTTTCCCCCTGACTCCCATGACCTGTGTACCCATGGTATTCATTATTTCGTGTTTGATCAGTCAATAAACATTTATTGAGCATTCCGACGTGTGTTCTGTTTCCAACATCAAGCAATTCAGAGACCCACTTGGTGTCCTACAATTTGACTCAATTCTGACACTACCTACCTGAAGATAGCATCAGAGCCCAGATTAAGGGCTCAGTCCTATCAGACTGCTCTCCCTCCTTCAGTGGTAAGACCTGTGCTTCTGACCAACTGGCCACAGATCCTAGGTTCCCACGCCCCTTCCTTCAGTTCGATTAATTTGCTAGAGTGGCTCACAGAACTCAGAGAAACATGTTACTAACTAGATCCCCGGCTTATTTTAAAAGGACATAACTCAGAAACAGCCAGATGGAAGATGCATACGACAAGGTACAGGGAAAAGGGCGAAGAGCTTCCATGCCCTCCCCTGGCATCTCCACATATTCAACAACCGGGAAGCTCTCAGAATCCCATCCTTTTGGGGTTTTATGGAGGCTTCATTACATAGTCATGATTGATTAAATCATTAGCCATTGGAGACTGAACTCAATCTCCAGCCCTAATTCCCTTCCCATAGGTCAGTAGGTGGGATGGAAGGTTCCAACCCTCTAATCTATCAAGTATACTGCTAAGAAAAATTAGAGAATATTTCTTTTCTTTTTTTTTTTTTTTTTCTTTCATTTTTCTGAAGCTGGAAACAGGGAGAGACAGTCAGACAGACTCCCGCATGCGCCCGACCGGGATCCACCCGGCACGCCCACCAGGGGCGACGCTCTGCCCACCAGGGGGCGATGCTCTGCCCATCCTGGGCGTCGCCATGTTGCGACCAGAGCCACTCTAGTGCCTGAGGCAGAGGCCACAGAGCCATCCCCAGCGCCCGGGCCATCTTTGCTACAATGGAGCCTTGGCTGCGGGAGGGGAAGAGAGAGACAGAGAGGAAAGCGCGGCGGAGGGGTGGAGAAGCAAATGGGCGCTTCTCCTGTGTGCCCTGGCCGGGAATCGAACCCAGGACTCCTGCACGCTAGGCCGACGCTCTACCGCTGAGCCAACCGGCCAGGGCCGAGAATATTTCAAAATGAATATGAAGCAATAAAAAACTTTGATTTTTTTTTTAAAGTTGGAAACGGGGAAGCAGTCAGACAGACCTCCGCATGCGCCCCACCAGGATCCACCCGGCATGCCCACCAGGGGGCGATGCTCTGCCCATCTGGGGCATCGCTCTGTTGCAACCAGAGCCATTCTAGTGCCTGAGGCAGAGGCCACAGAGCCATCCTCAGCGCCCAGGCCAACTTTGCTCCAATGGAGCCTTGGCTGCGGGAGGGGAAGAGAGAGACAGAGAGGAAGGAGAGAGGGAGGAGTGGAGAAGCAGATGGGCGCTTCTCCTGTGTGCCCTGGCTAGGAATTGGACCCAGGACTCCTGCACGCCAGGCTGATGCTCTACCACTGAGTCAACCGACCAGAGCTGATTTTTTTTTTTTATTAAACAAGAACATCAGAAAAGCAAACGACAAGTCAAAGAAAGATGTTCAACTATGCAAATGAGATGCAAAACCAACTTTTATTTCATTGGTGAAAATGCACTATACAAAAGGCTGAAAGTGTCTGCAGGGTCCCTGATTCCCTAACCAACCCCCCCTCCACTATCCCCCAGGGCCTCTCCAAAAGTCATCAATTAAATATAACAAGAGACATTTTAATTCCTACTGAGAAGCGGAGACAGTAGAGGGCTCCAAGCAGAGATGTGACATATTCCTAACTTTATAACATAAATAATTATGAGTACTTAACTTGTAGGTCTGTTACCTATCTCTCTTTCCCATTAGATGTGGTCTCATCTTCCTCTCTAGGGGCCCAACACAGTACATTGTTGTCACTCAGTAAATGCTTGTTAAATGATTTATGAAGATTGGCTGTGACTCTGAAGTGACATGCAGAGGAGGAAGGGCCAATGCCTGAAGTGGGAAAATACCAGAGGGTCGCATCCTACTTCTTCTTTTTTTAAAAAAAATTTTTAGCAAGAGAGAAAGAGGGGGGGTTGAGGGAGACAGAGGAGAATTATTAACTTGTAGTGTGTCACTTTAGTTGTTAATTGATTGCTTCTCCTATGTGCCTTGACTAAGGGGCTCAAACCACACCAGTAACCCCATGTTCAAGCCAGTGACCTTGGGCTTCAAGCCAGCGACCTCTGGGCTCAAGCCAATGACCCTTGGGTCATATCTATAATTCCACACTCAAGCCAGATGCAATCAAACTGGCGGACCTCAGGGTTTCGAACCTCGGACTTTAGTGTTCCAGGTCAATGCTCTATACACTGTGCCACTACAGGTCAGGCACATCTTACTTAACTTTCTCTAAACACCACTGCCTAGCAGTGAAGGGAGGTCATGAGTTTCAGTCCTGGCTGTATGACCTTGAAAGAATCCTTTCCTATTTCTGGCTTCTATCCCATAGTCCTGACTAGACTCTATTATAATACTTTTAAAAAACAGTAGTAAAATACAAATAACACAAAATTCACCATCTTTTTTTTTTGGTGTTTGTGACAGAGACAGAGAGACAGAGAGGGACAAATAGGGACAGACAGACAGGAAGAGAGAGAGATGAGAAGCATCAGTTCTTCGTTGCAACTCCTTAGTTGTTCAGTAATTGCTCTCTCAGATGTGCCTTGATTGGGGGGGGGGTGTGTACAGCAGACCGAATGACTCCTTGCTCGAGCCAGCGACCTTGGGCTCAAGCCAGTGACCATGGGGTCATGTCTATGATCCCACGCTCAAGCCAGTGACCCCTCACTCAAGCTGGATGAGCCCACTCTCAAGCCAGAGAATTCGGGGTTTTGAACCTGGGTCTTCCGCATCCCAGTCTGATGCTCTATCCATTGTGCCACCGCCTGGTCAGGCCAAAATTCACTATCTTAACCATTCTATGATAATACTTTTTGCTGCCTCTTCCATCTTGGTGAAGCTGGAGCTGCAGCCACAGTGGCTGGTGAGGGCTTTGGTCACCTCCAGGAATAGCTGAAAAATAGAGGGTTATAACCCACACCGAGGGTGAAGGGGTAGGAGAACTTGGCCCCAGGAGAAGTGACAACTTTGCTTGGAGGGGACAGGGGAGCCATTAGGCTTTGTAGGGGGGCCTACTATGCCTGAGGCTCTGGAGATGCTTTCTAGAGACAAACTCCTTTAAGTCCTGTCTTCATTTTGCAAATGGATCAAAGAAGTTAGGCATAGGGTAGCTAGTCTGAGGTTAGAATTCAGACCTGCCTGAAAGTTTACAGCCTTTGAAAGGTACCACATCCTCACATGCCACTGGGCTCTGTGATATTGACAAGGGCCTGCGGACACAGCTCTAGCCTAAAGAGCATGGCAGATTACGAACATCCTGCAGGATAGGGGATGGGATGGGGCAAAATATTTCTTTACATTTCCCATTGGGGCTTTTCGCTTTCTCTTCTATTTACACCTGCTTCAGATGGGTGGCCTCCAGTCTCTGGTCTGTCCTTCATCAGTCTTCCTTCTTCCTCCTCCTCTTTTTTTTTTTTTTTAAAACCCTCTTGGCCTCCCATCCCTGTCTTACCTGCCTGGAATCTGGATCTTGGGCCACCCAGGTCCATCCATGCCCAACTGTTCCTCATCATCAGGCCTTGGGGGATATTTACACGTTTCAGAGTGAAGCACCCTACACAAACCCTCCGTGGCTACGAAAGATGGCTTCTGTCGGTATAACATGTCTTGTCTTTATGCTAGAAGGCTAGTCCCCCAGGAGGAAAAATGGAGGCATAGAACTCCACCCTGCAAAAATATTTTCAAGTTTCAATGAAAGAAATTCAAGGATCCCAGGTCTAATCTGCAGTTCACACAGAGAAACAGAGCCGTGACCCTGAATAATAACAAATAAGCAAGAAACCATCACCCAGCCACAAGGAGATGTATAAACCAGGTCTTCAGTTGTCTGCAGCTCTTTGAATGAGGCTGGAGAGGATATATTTATTCTGGGGGAAGGTGGTGCTTATGGATCTCTGCTAGAGGCAGAGGGCTGGGCTCTGGTCAAAGACACCACACTCCTGGCAGGGCTGCAGCCTGCTCGGGCTGCTCTCACCTCTCACTCCCTGCAGTGAGGCCTGGCTTGGGCTCTCTGGTATTTGGGACTTCTCCAAGGAAACAGGAAATCCTCTGGCAATTCAATTATTCTGTTATTCAGCAAGTTTCACATCCTCTTTATTGTGAACTAGACATTAGGGGTAGTTTAAATAATAATGTTCTCATGTAGATGAATAATAGCTAAAATTGTATCCAATGATTACTGTGAGCCAAGGACTAGGTTAAGTGTTTTGCATTTGTTGTCTTATTTCTCATGATAGGAGATAGCCTCTCCATTTTATGAATAAAGAAACTGAAGTTTAGAGAGTTGATTTCTCCAAGGTTATATAACTAATAAATGGCAGGTCTGAGAATCAAACTTGGGTAATTTGATTCCAATGGCTGTGCTCTTATTTTTTACCACTGACAGTGCACTGAGAGCTAAGCATCTACTGCTGAGGGAGCCTAGCTCAGTCTAGGAAGACAGGAAGACTGCCTGGAGGAGGTGAGGCCTGAGCCAAGCTTTGAAGCAGGAGCAGGAATTGGCCAATGGGCTAAGCAGAGAGAGGGTGTTTTGGGGTTATACGAAGTGAGAGCAGTCGGCACACAAGCCCCAGAACAAGGATGGAGGTGGTTGCAGCTCTGGGTTTGGGACAGAGAGGCAGCATGGAAGCAAAGGTCAGATCCTGACGGATCCTGCATTTAGACTGGGTCTTGATGGCAACAGGGGAGCTGTGGAGGCTCTCAGCAGGCAGGTTCACAAAATCAGCTTTACCTGTTAACTGTGCCTCTGGTCACAGTGGGGAGGCTGCTATGTTGAAGGCAGTGTGGCAAATCAGATCTGGAGTCAGATCCCTTGGGTATGAATACCAGCACTTCTACTTAAGTATACAAGTCACTTCTTCACATCACTGAGTCTGTTTATTTGTAAATGGGATAAAATAATACCTTAAAGAGTTGTTGAGGGGAACAAATTAATCTAGGCAAAATGTTTAGCAGAGTTTTACCCTGGTAAATAGTAGGTATATAATAAATATAAACTGCTCTGTGTGGGAAGGGAGGTGTTGAACAGGACCATGCAAGGAGAGAGCTCTACCTTTTTGACTTTGCTCCCTATTAAGCCTCCTGCATTGACTTCTTGGGACCAGAATCTTATCTGGGACTTTCACATTATTTTGTCTAAGGTCTATCTGTTTTAAGAGAGATAATACTCATAAAGTGCTTAGTAAAGACCAGGCACACAGTAATCACCAGATGCTTGTTCCTATTATTAAGTTAGAAAATGAACTGAGCCTAGAAAAGAATAACAATTAAGCAATTATCAGTCTTTTATCACCCTAGTGTAAACGGGAAGCCAAATTCTTTCTTGGGAACAGGTTTCTATTTATTGGGTTAAGGAAGTCTGAGATCTGGGAACAGGGAAGGAGAATCCTGGGAACTGAAGAGCACTTGGGAGTCTTTCCTGGAGCCAGTCAGAGAAGAGCAGCAGCAAATCCAATGGTAGGTAATTAGGTGTTCCAGATCCAAATGGTTTAGGCTTCCAGAGTACGAAGTAGCTCCTGTCTTCCAGGCTGGAGAAGGGGGATGAGGGTTATGGAACCCTCACCAGAAAGATGTGTGTGGGGGGAGTTGTGGTATCACTCTCTTCCAGACGCTCCTTTCTCCCAGAGGGAGCATTTGGGGCTCCAGTGGGAGAGAATTAATTAAGCACACACTATGTGTAGAGCTTTATTTGAATTAAAAATATATATTAAAAAGGAAGGCCCTGTTAAGCAGTATAGCAGAATTCAACACTGAACTTTCTATCTTAGCCATCTACGTGATCCTGGGAGAGTCTCTTGTTTGTTTGAGCTCTTGCGTCATGTTATTTGGCCTCCCCGAGCCTCAGTGTTTTCGTTTGTAAAATGGGCACTACGTATTTCACAGGACTGTGTGGGATAATAACCATTAAAAGTGCTCAGCGCCTGGTGACCATTATTCCCGCGCTTGCTCTGGGACCCCTGCGGTTCCTCCCCACCCTGCGCTCCAGAGTCAGGACCAGGTCCCTGCGGGGGTAGGAAGCAGGGGAGCAGGCGGGGTGGTTTTAGTTGATCCAGCTGGGGAAAGAAGGAGCTTATCAACAAGTGTTACCCCGGCATAGGACGGCTGGCTGCTGATCATAGGATGCTCCACTCTCGGGGCAAGATTTGGAAGAATCCGTCCACAGAGCCCTCAGTCAAGGCTTCTGATTAGATAAGGGGGGTCGGATCAGGTCCCAGGCAACTTGGGAGGCGGCAAGGTTGATCCAAATGAAAGAGGAATGAAGATCCTAGGCTTGGCTGTCCTTTCCTGGCTGGGTGACCTTGAGCCAGTCACTTTTCCTCTCCCAGCCTCAGTGCGCTGGAGAAATGGGGCTCCTCATTCCACTTAACCTCTCTGAATGTGTACGAGCGCGAAAGGTCCGCACAACGGTTGTGAACCGCGTAGTTAAGGGCCTCCGAGCGCTATTTGCTATGCTAATAGGCGCACGCGGCAGGTTCCTATCCAGCGGTTTCACTCTGGTTAGGCGGTTCCTTCCACCGTAACCCAGGTTTCTAGCCTCACCGCACCCGCCCCTGCGGGCAGGGCTCTGCGGGCCGCAAGCTCCTGAGCCGTTACCATTGTTCTTCGAGGCTGAGCGGCAGAGGAGGACTCTCGCAGACCAGACCTCGTCTTTGGTCTCTCTATCCGCCCGGTACTCCCGCCGCAACGAGCCTCGGAAGCCCCTCTCTCCGATCTTTTCCGAGGAAGCGAGTCAGCCTCAGAGCGCTCCCGAACGGCTGCCGAAGACGCCCCCGAGTGTTTACGAAGAATCCCGACCGCAAGTAGTCTCCGGAAACAGCCGAAGGGGCTTCCCACCCTCGGCCTCCCGAGCCACTCCGAAAAGGCCCGAAGATTGCCGAGCGGCCGTCCTGCCGGACTGCTGGAGGCGGCCGTAGCGCCATGTTGGATGCTCTGCTCGTTGAGTGAAGAAAATCCGCCGGCATCGCCTGAGCCCCGCTACCGAGAAGGGCGCCGCTTCCCCCGGGGAGGGGGATAAAGACCCCCCGCCGCCGGCCCATGAGGATATTGCCGTGAAAGGTCCGGTCTCTCCGCCTCCTGCCCCCGCCGGGTCCGGCCCCCCCCCTGGGGTCGCGTTGTCACGGAGACCAGCAGCCGGTGGTGCTGGCCCGCGGGGCGGCTGCTGCTGCCGGCGGCGGCGGCGGCGGCGGCGGAGGGCGTGTGTGACCGGCCCCGGCCCCCTCCTCCTCCTCCTCCCAGCCTCCCCCCGGCCCCCCGCTCCCGCCGCCTCCCCGGGTCTGCCCCCATCCCGCTCCCCCGTTGCCCCCGGCCCCTGCACCCCGGCGCGCCCGGTCCCGCTCTGGGGGGGTTGGTGGCTTCGCTTTGCCATGAGTTTACCGCAGAAACCGGCTCTGAAATCAGGCTCAGCGGCTGCAGCAGGAACCGGACCCGGCACCGGAGCGGCGGCAGCGGCGGCGGCAGCGGTACCGCCTCCTCACCCGGCGGCGGCAGCAGCAGCGGCGGCGGCGGCAGCGGCGGCGGTGGTAGCAGCGGCCCCTCCTCACCCGAACATCAGGGCCCTCCAGACCCAGGCGCCCCAACAGTATCCTTTTCACCTTCCTGGCGGCCCTTCGGTTCTCTTCGCCGCAGAGTAGGGGGGCTGCGGCCCCTTCGGGGACCCTCCTGCCGGCTGCCGCAGCCCAGCCAGGAAATAGGGGCTGTTTCTCAAGCCCCCGCACCGGGCTTGCCTGGCGCTTTCGGGGTGCCGCGGCAGCAGCACTGCGGGGGACCCCGGGACCTTCTGCAATACTGTAAAAACGAGCTCCACTCGGCCTTGCTTCTGCAGCCCTGCCCTTTTAGAGCTGGGAATCCTTCCCCCTTCTCGCCTCTCTGCCCCGAAAATGCCCCCACCCCTTTATTAGGCAGAATTCGCTGGTGTCTGGGACCAACCCTTCAGGCAGGGTTTTGCTCTGATTGTTTTGAGGACTACACCCTCCTCCTCGTCTCGCTTCAGCTCCCCTGCAGCGGGGCATGGGGGGGCTCCTCTAATTGTTATTATTACATATTAAACTTTATTGGTAAATTTCCTCTTTGAAACTAGTCACCTCGTTTCTAAGGTAAGTTGGATATTAAATCTACGGTGAAAATGTACAGAAAGCACTCCCTCTGGCTAATTTTTTTTTTTTTAGCGATTGGGGGAGTTGTGATGTGGTTTGTGGTGGAACGTGATCTAAGGAGGAAATGTTAACACCGGACGCTTCCCTGTCTTTGACCTTTTTTAAAGGAAGAGGAAGTTGACTGACATTACCCTTCACCCCCCAAAGTCTTACTTTTTAGGAGGGCTTGTGTAGCTGAATATTTTTAAAGGGCTTTAATTTACTTTTATAGGCCTGATATAAGAGAGACCAGGGTCCCCGGTGTCAAGTCTAGTATATTGACCGTGTCTAATTTCATGTTATTTGCTCGATTGTAGTGTTTTTGAACAGCTTTGATTGAAAAGATTGGTGACCAGGTGTTTTAGTAAAAAACTAGCCGGTGCCGGTAGAACATTGAATTTGTGAACTCCACGGAGATTTAGGAAGGTATTACCTACTTGAGAATAATATTTCATCATGCGCTCCCCATCTGCTGTACTTGTGTAAATCAATAAATAATTATTGGATGTTAGATGTGTTGTGTTTTTGTATTTGTCATCGTGTGTTTTGACTTTTGGCATGAGTAGGGTGTTTGAGCAAACAAGAAACTAACTGCTGTGAGGTCCACAGATTATGTCACAGCGTAGTTTGATTCCTGTCTGTATTGATTACTTTGAGAAGGGAAAGTTATCTTCCTTCTGGAGTCATTTCAGGTCATCCCTTTGGTTTCTGTCAAGTGTCATTTTCTCTTATTTAAATATTGGTAGTCCACATTTTTTCCAATCTAGGCTGTGTGGCTCAGAGAGTAAAGATAAATTCCATTCCAGTGTGATGTGTGTACTGATTTCATAATGTTTTTGTCCTTCATGATTCTGTTCAATTAAGAGTTGGTCACCAATGAGAATTCTTGGTAATAGCTTGTGATAGCTTGCTCCTGGAAAACCTGGTTAGTTTTGATCACTATCCCTGGTTGTTTTCCTGTCGGGGGAGAAAGTTTGGCTAATTTGCCTACTTCAAGGTGGAGGTCAGTGCTGTACCTCTTAAACATGTTCACTTAACGTTTTGTGAGTTTAAATTCCTTTCGAATTTGTCTTTTTCTTTTTGTCTTACTTGGTAAAAGGGTTGTAAATTTCTATATGGTGCCACCAAGTAAATTGTTCTTTAGCTGCATCTTTGACCTATTTTGGCAATTAAACAAATGAAAGGAAGCCCATAGCATATGTTCTTGATGTGCAAAGTGATAAAACGTACCACGGTGCTGAATGTGGTAGTGCTTGGTGGATTTGGTGGTGTTATTTGGACACAAAGCTGATGCGACTTAACGTGTTTCAAGTATGCCATTTCTCAATGCATTTCATAAAGGAAGAACTTATAAAAGCTCTGAGTTGGTTGTAATGTAAAAGTAGTTACTAATACTGCGACAGTTGTTAAAGAGGATAAATTTAAGATGTAATTTCCAATAGAGACCATCTTTAAACCTATTTGTGGTCATCTGGGATACTTGGTTTTATGTAACTAAGATTTTACTTTGTCTCTTGTCATTGAAGCTAAAATTTTCTTTTTGATGCATTTCACAAACTTGTTATCTTCTCTTTACACATGAAGGGTTGTAATTACTACAGTATAAAATTTGTATAGTAAATAAAATATAGGTTACAGATTTCATTAGAACATACCAATGGTGAAATGTTATTGGTGGTAATGGGCATTTGGTTAAAAATAAATTAAAAACAAGCAATTTTGTTTTTCTACCCTGAGGGGGAATGGGAATTTATTTGATTGACGCTAGTGGTGATCATGTGATAAGTTGATACACACTAGAGTATCAAGACTGGGGTACAAAGCTGGAATTGTTTTTTTCTTTCTTTTTAAAAAAATTACTGATTTTAGGGAGAAAAGTGAGAGAGAGAGACAGAAACATCAATCTATTCCTGTATGATCCCCTGATTGGGGATTGAACCGGCAACTTTTGCCTATTGGGACACTGCTCTAACGAACCAAGTTATCAGCCAGGGCTGGAGTTGTTATTTCTATAGCTTTGATTAAATCTCCAGTTCCTCAAAATATATGGTTATAGTTTTGTTTGAATCAAATTAAGTTCATCTTATATTTTTAATTTGTAAAAATGCTAGAAAGAAATTCACATCACAGGGTGTCCTTTATTTGTACATAGTATTCAAGTGAGAAATAAAAAATGAAGAGAAATGTTAGCAGTAATGGATTTGAATAGAAACAGGAACACGCTTAAGATAGGCATCAGTATTGCATGGCAGGCCCATAAAGCCATTTCGGGTAGAGAGGCCTTTTACTGCAAAGAGGCAAGGGCTGAGGCCTGGCTGAGGCCTGGCAGGGATGGTGGGGATGAAAGAAGATAAATACTGATATGAAAAATTCTGATGTCCAGGGAGAAATATGCATAGAGTTTTCATAACATGACCCAGTATGAATGAATAGTTTATGAAATTGGCACTTCAGAATACGTACTCGTCTTGAGATATGCTCACTCCAACTTCCTAGTGTGAGGTTCCAAGAGGCTCTGTTGAGAATCTTAAGAATGATTCTTAACCTTTTCTGTAACAACTGATATTTTGATGAAAGCTTATGGACACTCTCCATAGAAAACTGTCCGTACACAGAAAGTCTGTCTTATATTTTCAGGGTTTTTGATTTTTTTTGGTGCCCTCTACTACATTAAAGCTTAGCTCTTTAGATGGAAATTGCTCACCCTTTTCTTTTTTTCTTTTTCTTTTTTTATCATTTTTCCGAAGCTGGAAAATGGGGAGGCAGTCAGACAGACTCCCGCACACGCCCGACCGGGATCCACCCGGCACGCCCACCAGGGGGCGATGTTCTGCCCCTCTGGGGCGTCGCTCTGTTGCGACCAGAGCCACTCTAGCGCCTGGGGCAGAGGCCAAGGAGCCATCCCCAGCGCCTGGGCCATCTTTTGCTCCAATGGAGCCTTGGCTGCGGGAGGGGAAGAGAGAGCCAGAGAGGAAGGAGAGGGGGAGGGGTGGAGAAGCAGATGGGCGCTTCTCCTGTGTGCCCTGGCCGGGAATCGAACCCGGGACTCCTGCACGCCAGGCCGACGCTCTACCGCTGAGCCAACCGGCCAGGGCTGCTCACCCTTTTGATAAGCAAAGATAAATGAGTTTGAATTCAGGTGCCCAAATAGTTCTTACTTAGAACAATTTTGCAGTCTGTTATGAACACAGTGTTCTCTCTATTTATATGGAAAGACTTCAGAGTGTAATTTCTCTCTGGGCTGCTGACACTTCTGGGGAGTCTAGTTACTGTTTTGGGGCAACCAGTTGGTTAAAATCAGAGCAGTGGGTTCTTTGAAGGAACTAAATTTGGTAAAGGCCCGTGGTGGTCTGAAAATGACCTGTGTCCCTAGCTGTTTTGTCTTAGGTATGGATATATTAAAAATAAATATCCCCCTTTTTTGTTGTAATTTTTTTTATGTTTTCTGTGTTGATTTTTCAGTTTTGTTTTTTTTTTTAAATTCAGTGAGAAGAGGGGAGGTGAGAGACAGACTCTCTCATGTGCCCCAACTAGGATCCACCTAGTATGCCCACTAGGGGACGTTGCTCAGCATTTGATCTCTTCTTAGCACTTGAGGCAGAGGCCATGGAGCCATCCTGAGCGCTGGGGGCCAACTTGCTCCAGTTGAGCCATGGCTGCAGGAGGTGGGGATGGAGAGAGAGAGACAGACAGACAGACAGACAAGTGAGAGGGGGAGGGGTGGAGAAACAGATGGGCACTTCTCCTGTGTGCTCATTGGGAATCGAACCAGGACATCCACATGCTGGGCTGATGCTCTACCACTGAGCCAACTTACCAGGGCCTATTTTTCAGTTTTATCTTTTTTAAAGTTTATTTTTTTATTCAATTTTAGAGAGAGTGGAGAGAGAGAGAGAGAGAGAGAGAAAAGGGAGGAGGAGCAGGAAGCATCAACTCCCATATGTGCCTTGACCAGGCAAGGCCAGGGTTTGCCTGATCTTGGTGACCTCATCGTTCCAGGTTGACACTTGAGCCACTGCACCACCACAGGTCTCAGTTTTATCTTATAAGCTGAAGCCAGTAATGTTTGCTTTCTCCTTTTTTGCCTCTTTACCAAAGTTAAATCAGAATAATATTAATGATATCTATTTAATGAGTACTTACTGTTCTGGGAGCCATACATGCATGATTTTAATTCTCAAGAATTCAAATGATATGGGTACTGTATGTTACAGATGAAGAAAACTGAAGTTTTCAGTAATATTCTCAAGATCGTCCATCTAATAAGTGGTGGTCTGCAGTTCAAACTGTGATATGACTGCCTCCAAAGCCCATGAATGTCCTTTATTTCTTATTTATTTATTCATTTTAGAGTGGGGGAGAGAGAGAGAGAGAGAAAAGGGGGGGAGGAGCAGGAAGCTTCAACTCCCATATGTGCCTTGACCGGGCAAGCCCAGGGTTTTGAACCTGCAACCTCAGCATTCCAGGTCGACGCTGTATCCACTGCGCCACCACAGGTCAGGCCTGAATGTCCTTTCTAACGTGCCATGCTACTCCTTACCAAGTCTGCGTATGGGAATTGGAGGAAGGAAACTTGCTTATATTTGATAGCTAGGGGAAGGTCTGTAATACAGTTAAGAAGCTCTATGGAGTAATCTACAAGGCAGTGTTTTAATGTACCTTGTTTTAATTAGTTAGTAGCCACATACTACTAGGCAAGTAGGTTATCTTTACTGAACCTTAAAGCGTAAGAATATAGCTGCGACATTTGGTTTAGTGCATGTTTCTGCTTCTTCGGAAGTTAACAAGGTCTCTAGCAAAGTACTATTTTAATGAGCAACTAGGACTCTGCAGCTCATGTAAGTCTGTCTACTCCTGAGCCCCACTATCAATAAAGATGGATCTGTGCTCCGAGAGAGCAGATCCTTTTTTAGGAAAGAGACCTGTGTAAAATGGAGATAAAGTTGTTCAGATGCCTGAGTCACATAGGCTCTTGCATCTGCTGCTGCCACTTCCTGTCCTAAGCTTACTCATCTTAAAGCGGGATGTTTTCTGTCAAGCTGAGAATTTAAACTATGTTGCTTTTCCACATTAGGTTTCTGATAAGATTTTTACAAAAGGGTCTACTGCTTAAAAATGCTTAAAAACCATTTAACTGATAAATTGGATTGCCACATTTTAGCCATTTATATTTGGACTTCAATATAAGTGGCAACATTTAAAAATTTATTTAGCATCTGTTGTGTGCCAGACTAGGTGGTAGGTCCAGGGTTGAAAAGCTAAGATAAAAATCTTTCCCTCAAGGAACTTGGTCTAGACAGGTAAGTGGACAGAATACTATGAGGTAAGTACAGTGATAACTCTGCTATAATATAACTCTGGGGGAAAGAGGGATTTGGGCTTCCTAGAAGAAGTTGACATCTGAGCCAGATTAGAAGGATGAGTAAGAATTACCTGAGGTTTACATAGCTTTCTCTTTCTGGTTGACTGTTCCCGATTTCATTGCTATTTTTGCTGCTTGGAACCTGAGTAAAATGGATGTCAGTCATGTTTCAGGTTACTGGAGAACATGACAATCAGAATAGTTGCTGTAAATTCGAAGTGTTTTCTGCATCATAATCTGAGGAATTAGAGCATGAGAAGATACATGTCAGGTCTGACTGGTCCTTTCCTGGTCTCTTTTCCACTCATCGCATGTCACCCTTTCTGCCCTTCTTATATTAGACTAGGCTTGGAAAGAGTACCTGCAAGCCTGGAAATGGAAGTAGATTTAGGCCTGGCCTGTGGTGGCACAGTGGAACGCTGAGGTCACTAGTTCGAAACCTTGGGCTTGCCTGGTCAGGGCACACATGGGAGTTGATGCTTCCTGCTCCTTCCCCTTCCCCACTTCTCTCTCCCTTTTGAGAGAGAGAGAGAGAGAGAGAGCAAGCACACACTTTCTCTCTCTCCCTCTCTCCCTCCCTCCCTCTCCCTCTCTTCTCTAAAATGAATAAATCTAAAAAATAAAATAAATAAAGTAGATTTAGCTGTGTGTATTGAGATGAGTACATGATTTGGAGTAAAAGAAAAACTTGGATTTGAGTTTGGCTCTTCCATTCTAAGATGTGTTATCTTGCACAATTCACATAACTGTTCTGGATATCAGTTTTCCTTTCTCTAGTTTATCAGGTGACAATTTTGAATTATAATGGCTTATGATTCTGAAGACTGTAATGAGGTTTGTTCCTGCAAGTAAATGGGAAGGATTTATAGAAATCTAGTAATTGTTTCTTAGTTTGATGGTCAGTGACACTTTTCTGTGATAACTTACTGATATTAGAAGCATGCTAACTTAATTTTTATTCCACAAATATTTACAGACTTTCTACTATCCGTCGAGCACTATTTTAGGTGCTGAGGGAAGGCAGCTTGCTCTCATAAGAAGGCTCTGGCTTTTGGCTTACTAATGTTAGACTCAGCCAAAACCTCAATGACTTTAGTAGCGAAGATCTTGTAGTCTGTCATTGGATGGCTTGACACCATAAAATAAAGTTGCCATGGTCAGATGCTGGCTCTCTCTGAGTGATGATGGTACAGTTAGTTCATTGTGAGGTATGAGGGAAATCAAGTTCTGAAATAAACTGTGATGAGACATCATCTATTTTTACTTTAGGAATAATACTTTGAACTAATAATAATATGAAAATAACTATTTCCTGATTACTGACCAGGCACATGACTTGAAGTAACGTGTAAACTACAGCTGAGATTTGCATCAATGAAATACTGCAGGATCCCAAGCTACTTTTGAACTCTCAAGTGGTTCCTGGTTCTTTGGCTTGCTGCCAACCAGAATCTTTTTACTCTCTGTAGCCTCAGCTAAAATTTGATAGTTTAAACTATTTTAAGTACATTTGGAATTTCTTTGTTTTATGACCTTTATTAACTAGTAGTTGTTTTGTACTTTTTTGAATTCATTGTATATGTTTTCTGATACTTAGGAGACGTTAAATTTTATCAATAGACTGTAAGCTCCATGAAGGCAGGGATTTTTGTCAGTTTTGTTCACTATTAAATTGCCAGCACCTAGAAAATGCTTGGCAGATAGTAGAAAGTTTGTAAACACTTGTTGAATGAAATGTTGATTAAGTTTGAGTCTGGTACTCAATTTTAAAATAAGTTTTAGGGTGAATATAGAAGGTATCAAAGCTCACTTTTAACATTCAAGGCTGCCCTGAAATTGTTTTGCACTCATGTGTAATTGAATTCAAAATAGTTTCATAATTTCCTTTGAGATAGAATAGCATTGACCCAGTATACAAAGCCATCTAAAGTGGCTGAGTTGCATTTGAAGTATAGATACAGAGGATTAGACTTAGTATAAAGGCCAAAGAGGAAAATATAGTCAAATGTGACTATTACAAACTTATTTTATGATTATAAGAGTAACACATAAATCACAAAATTTAAAAATACAGAATAGAAAAAAAAGGGAAAAAAATCACCCATAATCTTAGTATATAGAGATAACTACTGTTAATATTTTAGTATATTTCTTTCCTGTCCTTTTTTCCATGGACCTGAATTTTGTTTTTTTATTTAGAAAATTAAATTTAATGGGGTGATATTGATCAGTAAGAGTACACAGGTTTCAGGTAAACATCTCTAGCATTTGAACTGTTGATTGTGTTGTGTGCCCCAACACCCCAAATCAAATTATTTTCTGTCATTGTATATTTGTCCCTGTTGGACTTGAGTTTTAATGGTCTTAAATTCTGTCCTTTTTTTCAATATAACTTACTGTAAAATTACATATGCAGTTTTGTGTCTTGCTTATGTTGTTATTTAACTATCTGCCAGCAGCAGCCCATTTTGAATAGTTTTATTCTTTATCAATTTGAAATAAAGTGTTTTTGTTTCTTTGGAAAGGTTTTCTTGAGGATATTCTTTATCTTTGGCTGTGGTTCAGAAGTTATGGCTGCACAGAAAGAGAAAAGCTCAAATCTATTTCATTTTATTTATAGAGGAAAGGGGGGAGAAAGACATCGATTTTGCTGCCATTATTGGTTGATTCCTGAAGCTGCAACCTTAGCATGTCAGGACAATGCTCTAACCCAGTAGGAGTCAACCTGCTCCCTACTGCCCACTAGTGGGCGTTCCAAGCTTTCATGGTGGGTGGTAGCGGAGCAACCAAAGTATAAATAAAAAGATAGATTTAACTACAGTAAATTGTTTTATAAAGATTTATTCTCTGGTCCTGGCTGGTTGGCTCAGTGGTAGAACGTCGGCCTGGCATGCAGGAGTCCCGGGTTCCATTCCTGGCCAGGGCACACAGGAGAAGCGCCCATCTGCTTCTCCACCCCTCCCCTATCCTTCCTCTCTGTCTCTCTCTTCCCCTCCCACAGCCGAGGTTCCATTGGAGCAAAGATGGCCCGGGCGCTGGGGATGGCTCCTTGGCCTCTGCCCCAGGCGCTAGAGTGGCTCTGGTCACGACAGAGCGACGCCCCAGAGGGGCAGAGCGTCGCCCCCTGGTGGGCAGAGCGTCGCCCCCTGGTGGGCGTGCCAGGAGGATCCCGGTCGGGCACATGTGGGAGTCTGTCTGACTGTCTCTCCCCGTTTCCAGCTTCAGAAAAATACAAAAAAAAAAAAAAAAAAAAGCCTGACCTGTGGTGGCACAGTGGGTAAAGCGTCGACCTGGAAATGCTGAGGTCGCCGGTTCAAAACCCTGGGCTTGCCTGGTCAAGGCACAAATGGGAGTTGATGCTTCCTGCTCCTCCCCCCCTTCTCTCTCTGTCTCTCTCCTCTCTCTCTCTCTCTCCCTTTCTCTCCTTTCTAAAATGAATAAATAAATAAATAAATAATTAAAAAAGAAGTTATTTAAAAAGATTTATTCTGCCAAACTTAGCAAAAATCTGACAAAGTACTTGGTAAGTAATTATTATTATATGCTTACCTTGCTGTAACTCTGCTTTATAAATTTTATAAAGTCAAGTTACTTCCCTACTTTATAAATCACCATTACTGTGGAACCGGTGTGCGGTTAGATAATTTTACTACTAACAAAGTGGGTGGTAGGTATAAAAAGGTTGACTACCCCTGCTCTAACCAACTGA
The DNA here is from genome assembly GCF_036850995.1 of Saccopteryx leptura. Classification (NCBI taxonomy): domain Eukaryota; kingdom Metazoa; phylum Chordata; class Mammalia; order Chiroptera; family Emballonuridae; genus Saccopteryx; species Saccopteryx leptura. Next base: position 98,242,810 of record NC_089505.1, on the reverse strand, counting down.
AGCACCTGGTCAGGGCAAGAACTCAAATCTTTTTTGTTGTTGGTTTATTTTTGAGAGAGAAAGATGGAGAGAGATGAGAAGCATCAACTTGTAGTTGCGGCACATTAGTTGGTTATTGATTGCTTCTCATACGTGCCTTGACCAGGGTACTCCAGCCAAAGCCAGTGACCTTGGGCTTCAAGTCAACGACCTTTGGGCTCAAGCCAGTGACCATGGGATCATGTTGGTGATCCCATGCTCAAGCCGGTGACCTCAGGGTTTCTAACTTGGGACCTTAGTGTCCCAGGTCGACACTATCCACTGCACCATCACCGGTCAGGCAATTTTTTCTTTTTTTAAAGATTTTACTTGTCCTGGTTGGATAGCTTGTTTAGTTAGAACATTGTCTGAAGCATAGAGCTTGCCAGTTCCATTGTGGTAAGTGAATATACAAGAACAGATTGATGTTCCTGTCTCTCTCTCTCTCTCTAAAGTCAATAAAATAAACATTTAAAAATATTTTGATTGATTGTAGAGAAAGGAAGGGAGAAGTCAGAATCATCAACTCATAGTAGTAGTTGCTTCTTGTATGTGGCTCGACTGGGCAGTCCTGGGGTTTGAACTGGCAAGCTCAGTGCCCCAGGTCACTGCTTCATCTACTGCACCACCACAGGTTAGGCCAGAGCTCAGATCTTTTAATTTTTCTTTCTTTCTTTTTTTCCAAGTGAGAGGAAGGGACATAGACAGATTCCAGCAATGTGCCCTGGCTGGGATCTACCCGGCAGCTACCATCTGGGGCCGATAAAGAGCTCAAATTTTTATTGATAAATTAAATATATTTGAGTACAGTGCCTGTAACATTTTGCGTTATTTTAAAACTCGATGTAACCTCACAGATTTTTTTCTCCTCTACAGTTATGTACATTTTTTTTTTTAGGTAAGAGGAGGGGAGATAGACTCCCGCATGCGCCCTGAGATCCACCCTGCTGCCCCCATCTGGGGCCGGTGCTCGAATCAGCTGAGCTGTCCTCAGCACTTGGGGAAGAAAGAGAGAAGGGGGAGAGGGAGAGGATGAGAAACAGATGGTCGATTCTCATGTATGTCCTGACTGGGGATTGAACCTGGGATGTCTGCATGCAGGGCCAATGCTTCACATACACTGAGCCAACCAGCCAGGGTTACAGTTGTGCATTTTTTAAAAAAGATTGTATTTATTCATTTTAGAGAGAGAGAGAGTGAGAGAGAAGGTGGGGGGAGGAGCTGGAAGTATCAACTTGTAGTTGCTTCTCCTAAGTGCCTTGAATTGGGCAAGCCCGCGAGCTTGGGGTTTCGAACTTAGAGCCTAGAACCAGGCTGATTCTCTATCCACTGCGCCACTGCCTGGTCAGACTACTTATTTTTAATTGTTGAGTAATATTCCAAGTATCACATTTTTGCCCTGGCTGGTTAGCTCAGTCAGAGCATCATCCTGAAACACCAGGGTTGCTGGTTCCATCTCTGGTAGGTACATTCAGGAAGTGACCAATGAACGCCCAACTAAGTGGAACAACAAATGAATGCTTCTCTCTCTTCCTCTTTCTGTCTCTCTAAAATCAGTCAATTAAAAAAACAAATAGCCTGATCTGTGGTGGCACAGTGGATAAAACGTCAATCTGGAACTCTGAGGTTGCCAATTCGAAACCCTGGGCCTGCCTGGTCAAGGCACATATGGAAGTGGATGCTTCCTGCTCCTCTTTCTCTCTCTCTCCTCTCTAAAATGAATAAATAAAATCTTAAAAAAAAAACAAATGTCCCATTTTATTTTTTCATTCATCTGTGTGTGGACATTTAGGTTGTGTCAACTTTTAGCTATTATAAATAATTATGCTGGGAATTTTTTTGTGTGGATGTATTTTCTTTTCCCTGAATATATACCTAGGAGTACAGCTGCTGGTTTTTATGAGATAAGTTGGTGATTAACATTTCGAGGAACTGCTGAGTTGTTTCTCAGAGCCATCATTTTACATTTCTATCAGCATTTTATGAGTTTCCAACGCTTATTAATTGTCTTTGATTATAGTCCATCCCAGCGGGCATGAAGGGGTGTCATTGTGGTTTTGATTTGCTTTTCCTTGATGGCTAAAGATGTTGAGCACCTTTTTGGGTACTTACTGGCCATTTGTCTTTGGAAAAATGTTCAAATCCTTTACCCAGTCTTTCATTGGGTTGGTTGTCTTTTTGTTACTGAGTTGTAAGAGCATTTTATTATTATTATTGATGGATTGATTTTAGAGAGAGAGGAAGAGGGAGAGAGAAACTTCAGTAAACATCATGTTCTGCTTATTTATACATTCATTGGTTGATTCTTGTATGTACCCTGACTGGGGATTGAACCTGTAACTATGGTATATCAGGATCACACTAACCAATGTAGGTACCCGGGCAGGACTCCTGGACATGTTCTTATATCCACTTATATCAAGGTAACTATGGGATCCTGGGCAAATCACATAACCTCTTTGAGTTTCAGTTTTCTCATCTATAAAATAGGGGAAATAGTACTTCCCCTTTTCAAAGGATTATGATAATGTTTGAGATAAAGAAAAATGCTTTCTAAACTTTATGATGTATTTTATAAGGTAATAGCATTAGTGGTTTCTGTGTAGGAAAATGAACTTGACATCTTTGACATTGTAGACACAGTACAATAAGCATTTGTCACTGTTTATCAAAATTTCTAGTGAAAACAATTTGAGAATTAAAAAACACATTTTCCCGTTACTCTGATTTTTCATTTTCGTTATTTTTACCAGTTTCCAGTGTGGTTTCAGGTTATTGCAGCATATCATGTGTAGCATTTTCTTTTTTTTTTTTTTTTTTTTTTTTTTTAATTTTTCTGAAGCTGGAAACAGGGAGAGACAGTCAGACAGACTCCCGCATGCACCCGACCGGGATCCACCCGGCACGCCCACCAGGGGCGGTGCTCTGCCCCCCAGGGGGCGATGCTCTGCCCATCCTGGGCGTCGCCATATTGCGACCAGAGCCACTCTAGCGCCTGAGGCAGAGGCCACAGAGCCATGCCCAGCGCCCGGGCCATCTTTGCTCCAATGGAGCCTCGGCTGCGGGAGGGGAAGAGAGAGACAGAGAGGAAAGCGCGGCGGAGGGGTGGAGAAGCAAATGGGCGCTTCTCCTATGTGCCCTGGCCGGGAATCGAACCCGGGTCCTCCGCACGCTAGGCCGACGCTCTACCGCTGAGCCAACCGGCCAGGGCCTGTAGCATTTTATCATTGAGCTTGGCCAGCATCTGAGTTCTCCAACAATCATGTTTTGTTTTTCTTTTGTATTTTTCTGAAGTGAGAAGCGGGAAGGCAGATAGACTCCCGCATGTGCCCTACTGGGATCCACCCGGCATGCCCACCAGGGGGCGATGCTCTGCCCATCTGGGGAGTTGCTCTGTTGCAACCAGAGCCATTCTAGCGCCTGAGGCAGAGGCCATAGAGCCATCCTCAGTGCCCAGGCCAACTTTGCTCCAATGAAGCCTTGGCTGCGGGAGGGGAAGAGAAAGAGAGAAAGGAGAGGGGGAAGGAAGGGTGGAGAAGCAGACCGGCGCTTCTCCTGTGTGCTCTGGCCAGGAATCGAAACCAGGACTTCACACACTGGGCCAATACTCTACTGCTGAGCTAGCCAGTCCAGGGCCTCCAAGAATCATGTTTTTAATTCATATTAATACTTGGTCAGATTTAAAAAAAGATTGATTGCTTTTTATGTTAGAAGAGTAGATAAAACAAGGAAATGTGTAGTGGTTTTTTGTGGTTTTTATTTTGCTTAGTCTAGGTACAGAAAGCAAATCTCTTGTTTAGTGAAATTGAAGTCTTTGGTCAGTCTGTACATAGTTTAACATGTATGAAAATTTGTGTTAGTGATAAGGATAATTGTGAGAAACCTGCAATTGGCCAGGTAGCCTTCAGAAACATGCTGCTGGTTATTTTGATTTTTCTCAGACCATTTGGAGAGAAAACTCATTTTTCTTTTGTATTCCAGACTCATACTGTATGAAAGTAGCTTATTAGCTCTGTTCAACTGAAGGCTTAGCTGAAGGGAAATAACAACTAGTAATGGTAAGGTTGGGGATGCTCAGTGGAGAAGGAAAGAACTAATGGAACTTTGAGGAAAGAGTAAGAGAAGAAGAAAAGGGAAGGAAAATCTTGGTCATTGTTTTAATACCCTAGGTTGAGCTAAATGCCTGGTGCTTAGTGGACACACAGTAATTATTTATTAAATGACTAAAGGAGCAAGTGTTTGTTACATAACCGTCTTGAAGACCTAAGACCTACTAACAACACATTTGGTCAATAGAGGAAGATGAAGATTGTGCTAGATAGATTGAGATAGACAGGAATCATGATGACTATATACTAGGCCCATTGAAGGTTTTCCAAGGTTTTACTGATGCAATAAAATGCAGAGGGAAATGAAAAGGAAAAGATGATCATATCATGAGAGCTGTTGAAGGAAAAAGGAGATTTAGAATATTTTTGCTGAAAGAAATAAAAGTTAAAACTGATTTCAAGACTTTGAGACTAGAAAAGATATTTTAATTAATGGAGTAACAGATGTAGGATTTAATTTTACATCATGATTTGAGATAACTTCAGTTTAGGAAATGCTAGATTTGAAATGAATGGAACATCTTACTCATTTAACAAGTGGAGGTAACAGGACACATCTGGAAATAGGGTGATGGGAGTCAGATGAGCAGAAAGGCCTGGGAAAACACATCTGAAATTATAAGCATAACTGAGAGAGTGAAGAGAAAAGCCAAAGTTCTTAAGTCCCTGCAGTATCTGGTGACTTGATGCAGATGATGAAACTACAGAAAAGAGGAAGAAGCTGCTAAGAGGAAAATGAACTGACAAAGTGCAGTCTGTTCAAGTTTCCAGATTAGGTTCCCACAGAGCTTTATGTATTTGGAGGACGTGACATTTAATAAGGCTCTGCCTAAGTAATTGTTACATTTAAGTAAGATTAGGGCCTTGGCCAGATTGCTCAATTGGTTAGAGCATTGTCCCAATGTGCAGAGGCTGCGGGTTCATTCCCTACAGGGTACATAAAGGAACAGATCAGTGTTTCTGTATCTCCTGTCCTCTCTCTCTCAAATCAATAAATACATTTAAAAAAAAATAGAGAAGATTGGGGACTGAGAACATTAGTCCTTGATGGGCTTTGGTTTAGGGTATTTTAAATCTATACTTTTTCTTATTTTCTATAATCACATATTTTATAATGAAATTCATTAAATTACTTAATATGTACTTCAGCTTCTTGTAGGCTGCAATTGGGATTCTGGGCAGCAGTTATTGTGAAATCATTATTTTGAGTACTCTTATTTGCGCGTGAGAGAGAGAGAGAGAGACACACACACACACACACACACACACACACAGACACGGGTGGAGGGACAGATAGGAAGGGAGAGAGATGAGAAACATCAGTTATTTGTTGTGGCACCCTAGTTGTTCACTGATTGCTTTCTCATGTGCCTTGGTAGGGGTTTGGGAGGCTCCAGCCGAGCCAGTGATCCCTTGCTCAAGCCGGCGACCTTGGGTTCACACCAGCGACCTTAGGCTTCAAGCCAGCAACCTTTGGGCTTAAGCCAGTGACCAGGGGGTCATGTCTATGTTCCCACATGACCCTATGTTCAAGGTGGTGAGCCTGCTTTCAAGTCAGATGAGCCTACGCTCAATCTGGTGACCTCAGGGTTCCAAACCTGGGTCCTCTGTGTCCCAGGCTAACGCTCTGCCCACGGAGCTACTACCTGGTTAGGCTTGAATCCACATTTTTGATAAAAGATCTTTATATGCTAATAAGGAATTAAAGATAGCATAATAAACTCAGTGTCACCATCCTTAATTGATAAAAATTTTTTAATGTTCCTATCAATTCTTATTTGTTTGTTTATTTATTTATTTTTAGAGAGAGACAGGGACAGGCAGACAGGAAGGGAGAGAGATGAGAAGCATCGATTCTTTGTCATGGCACCTTAGTTGTTCATTGATTGCTTTTTCATATGTGCCTTGTCCTGAGCCAGTGACCCCTTCCTTGCTCAAGACAGCTATTTTGGGTTCAAGCCAGCGACCATGGGGTTGTGTCTATGATCCCACACTCAAGCCGGCAACCTCGCACTCTGGCCAGTGAGCCTGTGCTCAAGGGGAATGAGCTTGCGCTCGAGCTGGTGACCTCGGGGTTTCAAACCTGGGTCTTCAGCATCCCAGGCCCACACTCTTATCCACTGTGCCACACTCTTATCCACTGTGCCACCGCCTGGTCAGGCCCTAACAATTCTTTATATATTTTTTCTAAATATATTTATTGATTATAGAGAGAGAGGAAGGGGAAGGGGGAAGAGAGAGAAACAGAAACATTGATCTGTTTCTTTTTTTTTTTTTTTTCTGAAGCTGGAAACGGGGAGAGACAGACAGACTCCCGCATGCGCCCGACCGGGATCCACCCGGCACGCCCACCAGGGGCGATGCTCTGCCCACCAGGGGGCGATGCTCTGCCCCTCCAGGGGGTCGCTCTGCCGACCAGAGCCACTCTAGCGCCTGGGGCAGAGGCCAAGGAGCCATCCCCAGCGCCTGGGTCATCTTTGCTCCAATGGAGCCTTGGCTGCGGGAGGGGAAGAGAGAGACAGAGAGGAAGGAGGGGGGGGGGTGGAGAAGCAGATGGGCGCTTCTCCTATGTATCCTGGCCGGGAATCGAACCCGGGTCCCCCACACACCAGGCCGACGCTCTACCGCTGAGCCAACCGGCCAGGGCCCATTGATCTGTTTCTGTATATGCCCTGACCAGGGATTGAACTGGCATCCTTTGTGTATTGGGACGACACTCTAACCAACTGAGTTACCCGGCCAGGGCCTTAACTGATAAATATTAAGCAGAAGAAAAGGAACCGGTCTTTGAGTTAGCCAGTCTTAGCCTCATTGATTTGGATTGATGTATATATACTTTCTTAGGCTTTTTGAAATAGTGGAATTAGATTACGGATGATGAATGTATGGATTGAAGGAGTCTGACTCACAAGTTGGGAACCGCATTGTTCAATATTAGTGCCATCTGGGAACTAGATTATTTTTCAGGCTGTTTCATGTGGAATATAGAAAAAAGCAGTGCCTTGCCTGTGGTGGCACAGTGGGTAAAGCATTTCACTTGGAATGCTGAGATTGCCAATTCAAAACCCTGAGTTTGCCTGGTCAAGGCACATATGGTAAGCAGTTGCTACGAGTTGATGCTGCTTGCTCCTTCCCACTCCCCTTTCTCTCTGCTCTGCTCTAAAATCAATGAATAAAATCTTTTTTTAAAGCAAATCTGTGTAAATTTATTTGTGACTTTAGTGGTGGAATGAATAAAATCTTAAAAAAGAACAGAGTTGGGCCCTGGCCGGTTGGCTCAGCGGTAGAGTGTCAGCCTGGCGTGTGGGGGACCCGGGTTCGATTCCCGGCCAGGGCACATAGGAGAGGCACCCATTTGCTTCTCCACCCCCACCCCCTCCTTCTTCTCTGTCTCCTCCCCTCCCGCAGCCAAGGCTGCATTGGAGCAAAGATGGCCCAGGCGCTGGGGATGGCTCCTTGGCCTCTGCCCAGGCGCTAGAGTGGCTCTGGTCGCGGTAGAGCGACGCCCCGGAGGGGCAGAGCATTGCCCCCTGGTGGGCAGAGCTTCGCCCCTGGTGGGCGTGTCGGGCGCATGCAGGAGTCTGACTGTCTCTCCCCGTTTCCAGCTTCAGAAAAATACAAAAAAAAAAACAAACAAAAAAAAACCCCAAAAAACAGAGTTGGGACACTTTCTGAATACGTTCTAAAGAGAAGTGTTTTCTGTTTATTCTAGCTTAATCATTCATTAGATGTTTATTGAGCACTGACAATGTGTCTGGGCTAAGTGCTGAAGAATTAAAAATAAGACATAGTCTTTGCCCTCAAGAAGCTTGCAGTCTTAGTGCAGGAGACCAATATATAGGAGGGGAAGTAAACAGAAGCCAGTAAGCACAGGACCCGTGGGAGTTTTTAGGAGGCTCTCTTCATTTAGAGAGTTAGGTAGAAGAGAATTGGGAGGAATGAGGAGAGAGGCTTCCTGGCAAAGGGGACACCTTTAAACTGAATCTAGAAGGATGAATGAACCATATAAAATATAGTGGTAGGGTAAAGACTATTCCAGCTGGCAATCAGCACATAAACTCAGGACAGTGAAAAATAACTTGTTCATCATTGCTAGAGCAGCACTGTAGAGGGGAGAGGTAGACAAGGCCACAGAAAGGGCCTTATACGTTATGCTAAAGAGCTTGGATTTCACCCAGATGACAGTGGGAAGCCATTAGCGTTGTAGGCTGGAAAATGATATGGCCAACTTGTGTTTTAGAAGGACCTTCTGGAAGGTTGAAAGAGGGATAGTGGGTTATATATCTGTAGTAAATTCAAATTCGAGATTGATTATGAGTTATAATTTTTACTTGGGAATTTAAAAACAGGTTGTATATACTTGACTTAAGGATGTTTTTCAGGTCCTTTACTTTTCTATCTGCTATTTCTTAAATTTATGAAATGTGTAGATATTTTCGTTCAAGAAAATTTGGTGCTTGGTAAATTTTCATGCTTATTATTGAACCTGCATTTTAAGGATCAGTTGGATTTTGAATAGTTTTATTACTTTTTTAATTTTAATTTTTTTGAGAGAGCGAGAGAAACGAGGGTGGGGAGACAGACAGGAAGGAGGAGAGATGAGAAGCATCAGCACATGGTTGTGTCACTTTAGTTCATTGATTGCTTCTTTTTTTTTTTTTTTTTTTTTTTGTATTTTTCTGAAGCTGGAAACGGGGAGAGACAGTCAGACTCCCATATGCGCCCAACTGGGATCCACCCGGCACGCCCACCTGGGGGCGACGCTCTGCCCACCAGGGGGCGATGCTCTGCCCCTCCGGGGTGTTGCTCTGTTGCGACCAGAGCCACTCTAGCGCCCGGGGCAGAGGCCAAGGAGCCATCCCCAGCGCCCGGGCCATCTTTGCTCCAATTGAGCCTCGGCTGCGGAAGGGGAAGAGAGAGACAGAGAGGAAGAAGAGGGGGAGGGGTGGAGAAGCAGATGGGCGCTTCTCCTGTGTGCCCTGGCCGGGAATCGAACCCGGGACTTCTGCACGCCAGGCCGATGCTCTACCACTGAGCCAACCGGCCAGGGCCTCATTGATTGATTCTTATGTACATTGATGGGGCAGGAGGCTCAAGCTGAGCCAGTGACCCCTTGCTCAAGCTAATGACCTTGGGCTTCAAGCCAGTGACTTTTGGGCTCAAGCCAGTGACCATAGGGTCACATCTATGATCCCACGCTCAAGCCGGCAACCCTGCTCATGCTGGTGAGCCCATGCTCAAGCTAGTGACCTTGGGGTTTTGAACCTTGGACCTCAGTGTCCCAGGTTGATGTTCTCTTCACTGCTACCAACAGTTAGGCTGGACTTTGTATATTTTTTAAAAAGCAGATATAGCTCTGAAGTTTCAGTCTTGGTCTATAGTTAGTACATGATCTGTACCGGAGTCATAGTACAATAGATAGCTTATACATTTATAAGTTTATAGTTTATGGAGGTGTATTGGTATTGTTCTGGTACTCCAATAATGGCACACTTAATAGTGAAAGATAGTGGTAGGGTACTTTTAGTGTACTTGGGTACCTGCTCACTAAAGTTTAGGCCTATCTGTTATCATAGTGCTAAGAGGACTTATATATATGGTATACAGTTGACCCTTGAATAACACAGGTTTGAACTAGGTGGATATTTTCAAAATAAATCCTGTATTTTCTTTTCCTTATGATATACTTAATAAGTTTCTTTTCTCTGGCTTACTTTATTGTAAGACTACAGAATGTGTTTATTAAAGCTTCTGGTCAATAGTAGGCTATTAGTAGTTAAGTTTTTGGGGAGTCAAAAGTTATATATGGGCCCTGGCCCGTTGACTCAGTGGTAGAGTATCAGGCCAGCATGTGGATGTCCCGGGTTTGATTCCCAGCCAGGGCACACAGGAGAAGTGCTTATTGGCTGCTTCATCTATCCCCCTCTCCTCCTTCCTCTCTGTCTCTTCCCCTCCCACAGCCAAGGCTCCATTGGAGCAAAGTTGGCCTGGATGCTGAGGATGGCTCCATGGCCTCTGCTGCAGGTGCTAGAATGGCTCCTACCGCAATGGAGCAATGCCACAGATGGGCAGAGCATTGCCTCCTGGTGTGCATGCCGAGTGGATTTCGGTCGGGTGCTTGTGGGAGTCTGTCTCTCTGCCTCCTCACTTCTCACTTCAGAAAAATATAAAAAAAAGAAAAAAATTATACAGTATGTGGATTTTCTGAGCAGGAGGTTGGTGCCCCTAACCTCTTATGTTTTCAAGGGTTAACTATATATTTATATATATAATGTGTGTATATATAGTTTTACATATTGTGTACTTGTGTGTATAATCGCCTTGTTCAACTAGTCCTTGTTCATATTTTTCTGAAGGTTAATTTGACTGCTTTTGAAATGAAAAGGGAAGTTATTTAGGTGTAATGTTCATATGAGCCATTGGATAGGAAATAAAAAGTAGCCAGGAGATGTTTTTCAGTCTCATCCTTCATTGGAAATCGCAACTTTGAAAAATATATTTGGAGAGAATCCTTCTTATGACAGAAGGCTTCTTATAAACACTTTTGGTTCTTGGGTGAAACTGAGTTGAAAATATTTGAAACCAGGACAAGTTAAGGTAATTCTATTGAGTTTCAGGTTGCTTGGCCTCTTTGGCTGTCTCATAAAAGATTAGCAATTCACATGTTATTGCTTGTTTTCAGCTTTCTCTGCTTTAAATAGTTAATATCATTGTGTGATTTTTTTTAAAACCTTATTTTTCTTTTTTTTAGATTTTATTCATTTTAGAGAGAAGAGAAAGAGAGGAGGGAGGAGCAGGAAGCATCAACTCCCGTATATGTACCTTGACCAGGCAAGCCTAGGGTTTCAAACCAGCAACCTCAGCATTCCAGGTCGATGCTTTAATCCACTGTGCCACCACAGATCAGGCTAACCCTTATTTTTCTTACTGGAAGCACTTTTTTTCTGTGTCTGAGCACGTAGAACATTAGTAGTCGATGGAGACACTTGGGTTATTGCGATCAAAGGCACATTCCTAGTTACAAGAATGCTTTTTGAGTGTTTTTAAAGGCACTTACATTATTTCTGCTTTGCGAAAAGAGACTGTTCACTGTGCTTTAGGAGTTGGTTTTGATGCTTCTTAACCCTTAACTAAGAAAAATGGGGCTTGCTGACAGTAGGTGGTTTTACAGGCCTGTGAAACTGGACAGCATATTCAGCAATGTAAACAATGGCAGCTGATTTTTGCTGGCTTCTCTGTTGTTCAAAGTGGAGTGAAACTGCTTCTCTCAAATGGCTTCACCTGCTGACTCATCTTCCAGCCCCTAAACAATCACACCAACATTAGTTAATGTTGGGATTGAGAATAAAAAACCTGAGTCTTAGAAGGTGAGTGCTGGAGTGAATCATGGAAATCCTTTAACTCAGTTGGCCTTATCTATCAAAAATTACCACTGTGGCAGGTGCCATAGTTGATAGCTATTTAAAATGCCATTAGAATCTTCTGAATGGTGAAGGATTTTTTTTCTGTCTACAAATCCTTACGGTGGACTTTTTAGCTTTCCTTCAAAAATAACATATTCTGAACAAGGCTGTAAGTGATGTACAGGTGCAGCACACGTTGAATGCTTGCTGGAGAGCGCAGGAGGACTATACGAAGAAGTAAAAAGAGTGGCATTGCCCCTGAACATTTTCCAGTCTAATCAGAAAATAGATAGGAAAAATGAGTCCAGAACATTTAGGAGTCAACTTATATAAGTGTATAATCTGATTGACCAGATACTGACATTGTGAGGAGGCTCATATTAATTTGTATGAGCTCTGCGAGCAGATTTTTGATGCAAAAAAGTCACTTGTAGAAATGTAAACTTCCCATAGATTTCAATTCTGTAGAACAGAAATTATACTCCAGGAATCTCATGTACATGTTTCACAGACAACTCAGTTCAAACTGTTGACTTAAAACAGCAGTTCTTCTTTATATTTCTAGTAAAGTTTTCAGTATGTTTCTGATTCTTTTGTAAAAAAAAAAAAAACCAAAAAAAACAGCGGTTCTCAGATTTTTTTTTTTAATCTCAAGACCTGTTTACACTATTGAAATTTATTAGCTTCACAGAACTCTTGTTAATACAGGTGACCTCTGTTGATTTTTACAGTATTAGATGTTAAAACAAAACATTTAAAAATACAAAAAAATAATAACATACCCATTATATGTTAACATAGTTTGAAAATGAAAATTAACTTACCCAAAACAAAAAATGATTATGAAACTTGGCATTATATTTTTGCAACTCTTTTTAGTGTCTAGCTTAAGAGAAGATAATTAGATTCTCATGTCTACATTTATTAGATTCTACATTTATTCTGCTGTACATTGTTTTGTTAAAACTTGGCTAGTAGCACCTGATCAGAGTGGATAGAGCATCGACTTGGGACACTGAAGACCCACGTTCAAAACCCCAAGGTCACTGGATTGAGTGTGGGTTCATCTGACCTGAGCACGGGCTCACCAGCTTGAACGTGGGGTCACTGGCCTGAGCATGGGATCACAGAAATGATCCTATCTATGGTTGCTGTTTTGAGTTCAGAGGTCTCTGGCTTGAGCCTAAGGACGCTAGCTTGAGCAAGAGGTTACTGGTTCAGCTGGAGCACCTCCCCCATCAAGGCACATATGAAAAAGCAATCAATAAACAACTAAAATGCTGCAACTATGAGTTGATGCTTCTCATCTTTCTCCTTTCCTGTCTGTCCCTGTCGCGTTCTCTCTCTCTCTCTTTCTCTCTCTCTCTCTCTCTCTCTCTCTCTCTCACACACACACACACACACACACACACACTAAAAAAGACAAAACAAAGCCCTGACAAGTGGTGTTTCCTAAAAGTAGTTTCAATTTGGAACCCGAAACCATGTGAATATTTTATACATTTAAATCTATTCATCTATATTGCACTCTTTAAAAATTTTGAAGTATAATTGAGTTATAACAGTTTCAAGTGTACAACATGATTCAGTACTTTTATACAATATATTGAGAAATGTTTAGCACATTAATCTAGTTAACATCCATTATTGTACATAGTTGCAGTGTTTTTGTGATGAAAACTTTAAAGATATACTCTATTAGTCACTTTTAAATATTTAATACAGTATTTTTAACTATAGTCACTATGTTTTACATTACATTTCATGACTTACTTGTTTTATAAATTAAGTTGTACTTTTTGACCATCTTGACACAGTTCATTAGCTCCCATGTGTTGTACTTTTAACATTCATTTTTTTATATGTTTTTCTTTATTTACAGAGACAGAGAGAGTCAGAGAGAGGGATAGACAGACAGGAACGGAGAGATGAGAAGCATCAATCATTAGTTTTTCGTTGCACATTGCAACACCTTAGTTGTTCATTGATTGCTTTCTCATATGTGCCTTGACCGTGGGTCTTTAGCAGACTGAGTAACCCCTTGCTCCAGCCAGCGACCTTGGGTTGAAGCTGGTGAGCTTTTGCTCAAGCCAGATGAGCCCGTGCTCAAGCTGGCTACCTTGGGGTCTCGAACCTGGGTCCTCTGCATCCCAGTCGGACGCTCTATCCACTGCGCCACCGCTTGGTTAGGCCCATGTGTTGTACTTTTAATTGATCTTTTACCCATGAATGATTTTCTGATATGACTCAGTCATTTGGAAATAATGGTTTGCTAAGTTACATAAATTTTTCAAATGTTGATATATTTTTCTATACAGTATTATAAAATTATTATTATAAAGTCAGTATCATTACTGATCTCATATAAGAAAAGTCTTTTGGAAAGTTCTCGAGCTCATGATGGTAGGTACTGACTTAAGTGGGACTTGTGAAGGCTTCCCGTGCTTGATGTTGCATTACTAGGAACCAGCCTTTGGGTTGGAGAAAAGTGGAATTTTTATAAAGAAGCTCCATGTAGAAGGACCAGAAAAAGGGACATTTTATTGTTCTTCATTTTTCTAGTTTTAGCAGGTTTGACTAATTCTGATAAGGGGTACAGAGCCAGAAATAGTTGGCCTTTTCAAATACATTTGTTAATCTAAAGGAAGTTCTGTGGTGGAATGTGTAGGTGTATTTTTTTTGAAGGGGAATGGCAACAGAACTTCTAGTAAACAATGTATGTTAGATTTATTTTATTTTTTAAATTTTACTGATTTTACAGAGAGAGGAGGGGTGGGGTAGGGCTTGAGAAGTATTAATTCATAGTTGCTTCATTTTTGTTGTTCATTGATTGCTTGCTCTGTGCCTTGACCAGGCAAGCCCAGGGTTTTGCACCAGTAAACTCAGCATTCCAGGTTGATGCTTTATCCACCGCGCAAACTCAGCATTCCAGGTTGATAATTTATCCACTGCACTGCCACAGGCCAGGTGTGTGTAGGTATACTTTAGACAGAGCATGACTGCTTTTTCGAAGTGCTTGGTTCACTGTCATGGATCTGAGAGTCTCTGGAACCTCTTTCCAAACCTTTTAATATCCCCATCCTGCATTCTGAAGGTGGCCTTCACAGGGGTCCTGTTAAGAGTCCTGGATAGTTTTACTACATGGAATTGCTTTCACTTCATTCCCAGGCTCTGCTACTGTCTTCCTTTTTTTTGAACTTAAGTCTTTTACTAAACAAGTATGGAGGGTGAGACAGAAATTAAAGTGAATCTCTTCTCCCAAGTGAGGTGAATGAGACAGTTTGACCTAGGATTTACTGCTTGTACTTCTAGGCAGTGTAACAGAAACTGGAATGTTACTATATTAAATTTTGTTAATATTCTTAGGGATTGCTTTATCATGTATCCAATGATTACTTTGAAATCAGTTCTTTTTTTCCCCCTTATACTGTCTGCTTTTACAGAATTATATTTTGAAAGTTGGCATTTAAATAAATTTCTGATTGTTGTCATGTCATTTATAATAGCAAAGTTTCTGAAACATGCTCAAGGCCTAGGGATAAGGTTCTGGGCAAATCACAGGCTGTATATGCATTGAAGTACTATATAATCTCTAAAAATGTTGCAAAACATTTACATTAAAAAAGTTCACATCTGGGCCCTGGCCGGTTGGCTCAGTGGTAGAGCGTCGGCCTGGCGTGCGGGGGACCCGGGTTCGATTCCCGGCCAAGGCACATAGGAGAAGCGCCCATTTGCTTCTCCATTCCCCCCCCCCCCCTTCCTCTCTGTCTCTCTCTTCCCCTCCTGCAGCCAAGGCTCCATTGGAGCAAAGATGGCTCGGGTGCTGGGGATGGTTCCTTGGCCTCTGCCCTAGGCGCTAGAGTGGCTCTGGTTGCGGCAGAGCGACGCCCCCTGGTGGGCAGAGCGTTGCTCCTGGTGGGCGTGCCGGGTGGATCCCAGTGGGGCGCATGCGGGAGTCTGTCTCTCCCCGTTTCCAGCTTCAGAAAAATACACACACACACACACACACAAAAAGTTCACATTTGGAAAAAAAAAGTTCACATTTATTCTATGGAAGCCAGTTAGAAATAGCACACGTGATCAAATTTTATTTTAAAAAATGTATAGAAAATGCTTGGTTCTACAACAGTGTTCATTCATAGGGTTATCTCTAGCTGCTGGTGAGAGTGGGTGATTTTCATTTTTTTCTGTGTTGAGTGATTTTTTTTGTTTACATTAACTATGTAGCACTTTAATAATCAGAAAAAGAAAGCTGTTTCTGTTTTGTAAAATGAAACTGAGCTGAAATGTGATTTCCTGCAAGTTCCTCATTCAATAAACAAAGATTAAGTTATATTCATTATTTTAATAGAGTGAAGAATATTTGAGATCTGTTTGTAAATTTTCAACAGAGAGAGAGGGCATTGTTTTGGTTAACTATTAAGTAAAAATTTAACTGAATATGAATTGTGTTCCCTAAGGATTCTAATTAAATTAATCTTTGTTTTACTATTATATCAGTACTAGTGCCTATCTTCCCAAATTTGTTTTCATGGCACAGTTTAAAGTTCTTTAAAATAGGTATCGTTTTTTGAAAGAAAACCTTATTTTCAATGATGTAGCAACATTTTTTATGATGCCTGTTATTTGTTAACGGAGTTAACTTTTTAGAGTCCTTTGCCATCTCGTCCTTGTTGTCCTGGCTTTCAGCTGGGGCTGCAGCAGGGCTGAGCCAAAAATGGCTGCTGCTGCGGCATGGGCGGGCATTGTATGGGACTGTCTGCTCTGGCTCCTGTGACAAAGCTGCAGCGGGAAGCTGGGGAGGTGCCCTGGGTCAGGATTCTCTGTGGAAGAGCTACTGTAATGCAGATTCTGCAGTTGGGAGGAAATGCCACTGTGTATTAGGATTTACAGCCTTAGCAGGGGAACCACCCATTCTCTGTAGGAATAAGAAAGCTTAGCATGTGCTGTCATTCACTGAGCAGGATTGGCTGTTTCCAGAAAGCAGCAAGGCTTACCTGTCTTTTTCAGTTGGTAATAGAGAAGTGTCGAGAATGACAGTGATTTCTGGCTTGGTGGGCAAATTTTTTCGTCAGGGGCAAAGTGAGTAGTATATAATGGAGGATTAAAAAGGTCTGCCCCTGTGTGAGGAATACTATGTCATATCAAAAGTAAATCTTATACGTTTAAGTGAGAGACAGGGAGTGGTTTGAGTAGGGAATTGATTGCCATATGTACTGCTCAAGTCACTCTCAGGGAGAATGTATTGCCGTTTAGATGGTGTAGATTTGTGCCTGGGTTTTTGTCCTGCCTGTGAATAGAGATGGTCATGATGTAGGAACACTCAGATATGCTACTTAGCAACCAGTAAGATATAATATGTCTGGATGGGCTGTAACACACTACTTCATTTCTGTATTAATGTGACAAAGAGAAAAGGGTTTTCTGCTTTAAGAAAATGAAAAGGTCCCTTTCCCAGAAAAGCTTCATGTGCTCATTGTAAAGACAAACAGGAAAAAAGAAAAAAAATATTTAACTCTTATCACACCCATTGATAACTTAGTGTTTTTGATATATTTCCATGAAGGAATTTTTGTTTACATATGTACGTTTATGTATGCATACGTTGGCCCTATGTGTTACATACATATACTCATATTTGCATAGCTGCAAACTATACAGTGTATTATTTTTTCTATTTTAACAATGATATATCCCCATAAAGCTTTAATGGCTTTATAATATTTCTATTATGGCTGTACCACAGAATACTTAAAACATATTTCTGCTTTGACCTGTGGTGGCACAGTGGATAAGCCGTTGACCTGGAACACTAAGGTTGTCAATTTGAGACCCTGGCTTGCCTGGTCAAGGAATATATGAGAAGTAACTGAGTTGATGCTTCATGTTCCTCCTCCCTCCACCTGCCTTTCTCCATCTCTCTTTTTATTTCTCTCCTTCCCCTCTCCTCTCTTCCTATTCTCACCTCTCTTCTCCCTGAAATCAATAAATAAAATCTTAAAATAAAACATATCCCTTATTATCATATCATTAAGTTAACAATTTTGCTATTAAAAGAAATATCGAAACTATCATTGTGTATCATGTTTTTAATTATAGGGTCTTTTTGTTTGTTTGTTTGTTTTTGTATTTTTCTGAAGTGAGAAGTGGGGAGGCAGAGACTCTGGCATGCACCTGACCGGGATCCACCCGGCATGCCCACTAGGGAGCAACGCTCTGCCCATTTAGGGTGTTGCTTTGTTGTAACCGGAACCATTCTCACATCTGAGGTGAGGCCATGGAGCCATCCTCAGTGCCTGGGCCAACCTTTTGCTCCAATGGAGCCTTGGCTGCAGGAGGGGAAGAGAGAGAGAGAAAGGAGGGGGAGGGGAAAGGGTGGAGAAGCAGATGGGCACTTCTCCTGTGTGCCCTGGCCAGGAATCAAACCCAGGACATCCACATGCAAGGCTGATGTTCTATCACTGAGCCAACTGGCCAGCACCTAATTATATATATATATATTTTTAATAAAGTAAAAGTTACAGGGTCAGTAGGTGTGATTATTAGGATAATTGATGTATATTGCTGTATTTTTTTTTTAAATTATTGATTAATTTTAGAGAGAAACAGGAATAGAGACAGAAATAGCAATCTATTTCTGTTTATGCCCTGACTGGGGCTTGAACCAGTAACCTCTGTGTATCAGAATGATGCTTTAACCCAGTGGTTCTAAAACATTTTGAAGTTGGGGTGCATTTAAAATCCTACAAACAATTCTAGGTGCACTATATACAAATTTCTGAGAAATATGTTATAATAATTAAGTCAAATATTAAAAAATATATAAAGTCCAAGCATGCTTTTATGGTAATTAAATGAAATAAATACGACAAAATTAAATTTATTCTGGCATTAAAAAACATTTTTATGTTACATTTTTTGAGTTATGCTTTTTATTTTATTTTATTTAATTAATTAAAATTTTTTTGTATTTTTCTGAAGCTGGAAACGGGGAGAGACAGTCAGACTCCCGCATGCGCCCGACCGGGATCCACCCGGCACGCCCACCAGGGGGCGACGCTCTGCCCACCAGGGGGCGATGCTCTGCCCTTCCGGGGCGTCGCTCTGCTGCAACCAGAGCCACTCTAGCGCCTGGGCAGAAGCCAAGGAGCCATCCCTAGCGCCCGGGCCATCTTTGCTCCAATGGAGCCTTGGCTGCGGGAGGGGAAGAGAGAGACAGAGAGGAAGGAGAGGGGGAGGGGTGGAGAAGCAAATGGGCGCTTCTCCTGTATGCCCTGGCCGGGAATCGAACCAGGGACTTCTGCACGCCAGGCCGACGCTCTACCACTGAGCCACCTGGCCAGGGCCGAGTTACGCTTTTTAGAATTTGTAAAAAAGAGGGGTTAAAAAATAAAAAAACTACAAAAATGTTATCTTTATATATATGTATATATATAGATAGATAGATAAATTCTTAGTAAGATTTAGTAAATTTGGCAGGTTCCAGTGCGAATGTGTTAAGTGTTTTCATTCTTGTGTTTATGAGAAACATGAGCCTGATGTGTCCTAGCGATTTCTTCAGTGTTTGGGCATTTATTTTAAAGGCAAACTCTCATTTTCTCGTCAATACATTGAAGAATTCTTCTCTTTTTACTCTTAATTGTGTTGAGGGTAGAAAATCCTAATTCACGTAAATAGGATGTTGAAAATTGTAGTAAAATGTTCAAAGATTTTTTAGATATTGCCACATTTTCTTCTTTTATAGAACTCAAAAGGCTTCAAGAGACAATTCCTTGTTTAGTCATCTATCCATGATCAGTGGATATAGCTGCCAGTTCTTCTGTTCATGTTAAACCAAAATCACTTGAAGCTTCCATGAATGGGTTTCTAATCCAATCGTATTGTTCAGTGTTAAGTAATGGAAAATGCTATAAATTAAATTCTGCCTGTCAGCCTTCAGGTCCTATTTTATTTACACTTAACTTTTGCTCACTTCCAGAATCGGATTCAATATCACGTGTCTTTTTGAGAAATCTCTCCATTTTATTTGGGTGTATTTATCTAAAAATATATAATGATGGTAATAAATATTATATAATAATGATGTGTTAACAAAAAGCTGTATTTCCGTAATGAAATGGTATAATAGAGTAACTATTTATTGTTATATCTGGGCCCATGCTGTGAACCAGGCTTTAGTAATTCCAGGTCCTGAGTGGGAATGATGCAGAATTAAGAAAATACTTGGAATTAAGAAAGTATGGGGTTGGGAGGGCCCTGTAATTGCTGCTGGCAAGAAAAAAGCACACCCAAAAAACGTATCTTGCTTTATTTTTAGGGCAAAGTGAGGCCATTAGCAAATCTTAACTTTATACCAAACAAAGGATAGAAAAAACTTGCCTCCAGTCTTTCCAGGGAACATGGGGGTAGTGTAAACAATCCAACACCACAGCTTAACTGCCTTTTGCAATCTAATCAGGCAAGTGAGGTAGAGGTTGGGCAGACTGTCAGCTTACAGCCATTCCCCATACCTCTGTCCCCCAAAAATCTAAACTCCAAAACCCTGTTGGTTTTTTGGTCCCCAAAAGGCACATATTTCTCTGGAATACCATAGGACGCACCTGGAAATCTTCTAGGGCGCAGCAGTGCGCTCTGGCGCACACTTTGAGAACCACTGCTTTAACCAGTCAAGCTATCCAACTATGTATGTTGCTATATTTTACCAGCATTTAAATATTCTAGCTTTTCAATTTTTGTTAATTTGATAGGTGAAAATGATATACAATTTTAATTTACATTTTATTATTTTTAAGATTTATTCCTCTCCTATGTTTATTAGTTTTTGATTTTGTATTTTGAAAATTATCTGTTCAACCCTGGCTGGTTAGCTAAGTCAGTCAGTGTTGTCCGAAACACCAAGGTTGGGGATTTGATCCCTGGTCAGGGCACATATGGGAAGCGACCAGTGAATGCACAACTAAGTGGAACAACAAATGTTTCTCCCTCCATATCTCTGTCCTTCTTTTTCTCTCTCCCTTTGTCCCTCAGCCTCTCAAAGTCAATCAGTCAAAAAAAATTAAAAATTATCTGTTCATATTCTAAGCTCATGTATTTATAGAGATCTTAGTTTAGGTTCAAAGCTTAGCAAAATAATACACATTTATAAATTTATACCACCTATATGAATTCATACTTTTATATTATATATGTATATATATGTATGTGTATATGTGTGCATGCACACACACACACATACACACACACATTTTATTTAGTGAGAGGAGGGGAGGCAAAGAGACAAACTTCCACATACGCCCCAACTAGGATCCAACTGGCAAGCCTACTAGGGGGTAATGCTCTGCCCATCTGGGGCATTGCTTTGTTGCTCTGCAGTTGAGCTCTTCTTAGTGCCTGAGACAGAGACCATGGAGCCATCCTCAGCACCCAAGGCCAGCTTGCTCCAGCCGAGCAATGGCTGTGGAAGGGGGAGAAAGAACAAAAGAGAGAGGGATAGAAGCAAGAGGGGGGAGTGGAGAAGCAGATGGGTACTTCTGTGTGCCCTGACCAGGAATTGAACCTGGAACACCCACATGCTGGGCCGACGCTCTACCACTGAGCCAACCAGCCAGGGCCTATTATGTATTTAAATATAATAAAAACCCTCTTAATCAAAGGTTGAAAGTTCTGCATGTCTGATCTTACAGACCTTTTTGTATGCATTTACAAATTGAGAGAGGAAAAGAGAAAGAGAGTAAGGGTGAGGGAAAGAGGTGGAGATATTTATTTTATTTTTAGCAAAGGAGAGAGAGACAGGAAGGGAAAAAGATGAGAAGTATCAAATCATAGGTTGGCACTTCAGTTATTCATTGATTGCTTTCTCATATGTGCTTTGACTTGGGGAGCGCACTACAGCAGAGCGAGTAGTGCTATTATATGTATTTTTAAAAAACATAAGTGAGCCTGACCTGTGGTGGCGCAGTGGATAAAACATTGACCTGGAAACGCTGAAGTTGCTGGTTTAAAACCCTGAGCTTGCCTGGTCAAGGCACATTTGGGAATTGATGCTTCCTGCTCCTCCTTTCTCTCTCTCTCTCTCTCTCTCTCTCTCTCTCTCTCTCTCTTTCTCTCTCCTCTCTAAAATAAAAAAATAAAATAATAATTCTAGAACATTAAAAAAAAAACATTCCTTTAAAAGAAAAAACATAAGTGAGATTGTGCTGTACGTGTTTAGTGATCATTTTTTCAGGTATTATATAAATCTTTGCCATGTTAATACATATAGTTATATTGTACCATCATTTATTTAACTTTTTTGCTCTTGTAGTTGCCAGCAGTTTGGGGTTTTTTATTTTATCTTTTGTATTAAAATCTGCGGTGTTTTTGTATTAAAATCTGCGGTGTATGTCTTAGTACATATGTGTATTTTAATAGGATGGAGTCATATAAAATTAAAAATTTAAGAACTTTGGGCTCTGGCTGGTGGCACAGTGGAGAGAGTGTTGTCTTGGATCACTGAGGTCGCTGGCTCAAGCCCAAGGTCGCCAGCTTGAACCCTGGTCAGGGCACATATGAGAAGCAATCAAAGGGTGCACAACAAGGTGGTGCAATGAGTTGATGTTTCTCTCTTCCTTTCTCTCTCTCTCTCTCTCAAAAAAAAAAAAAAAGAACTTTGGTTTTCTCTCTTTTTTTTTTTTGGTAGCAGTTTTGTTTTACTTTTATTTTTGTGAGACAGAAAGATAAGAAGGTAGAGAGATGAGAAGCATCAACCTGTAGTTGCAGCACTTTAGTTGTTCATTGATTGCTTTCTTATCTGTGCCTTGACTTGGGGATTTCAGCTGAGCCAGTGACCCCTTGCTCAAACCAGTGTCCTTGGGCTCAAGCCAGCGACCATAGGGTCATGTCTACGATCCCACACTCAAGCTGGATGAGCCCATGCTCAAGCTGGAGACCTCAGGGTTTTGAACTTGAGACCTCAGCATCCCAAGTCAATGCTCTATCCACTGCACCATCACCTGGTCAGGCTGGTAGCAGTTTTATAGCTAAAATAATATCTTTAATTCTTTTTGGGAATGAATTCAGAATTTAAAAATATCTTTTTCTGTTCCCTGTACCATCTCTCTCCTTCATAATGGGTTCTTCCTTGATTCTTTACTTTCTTAATGTGTGATGATTGGTAGTTTCCATTCATACTTATGAATGGATAGGTGGATCAGCAGAGGTAAGTTGGTAGATGGATTCTCTGCAGTGAATACATGAGTGTCTCCAGAATTAAATGTTGTCTTCAGGTTTTGTGGGTGGAGCTTGACACCACCGACAGTATTAATGCCTTTATTTTCTCTTGTAATAATTTTTTAAAGGAAAATATTGCAGATAAAAGTGGAAATCATTATTGTTAATTTATGTTAATAAGTTTATAATATAGTCAGCTTTTTATAGTGTCATATACTATAGGTTTTGTGCCATTTTTCATGTATAATATTTTTCAGATTTAGTTCAAGTATGATTTGGGATCTATATCTTCTCACAAACAGACATTGTGAAGTGAAAAATTCTAAAAATAATCATGTCCCTAGGGGATTTGCTAGCATCTGAAGAATTGAGGCTTATTTTTATATCGTATATTACCACCATTGCTGTATTACAGACTTTTTGTTAACTTTTGAAAAACTCATTATAACTATTAATTTTTCTCATATGCAAGTCATTGTATGACAGCTATTGTCCTATCATCTAAAGGTCATTTTAACATTATTTTAAAGATAAAAATTACCTTTCTAGCAATCAGGGAACAACAGCTAAGGTGCCGCGACTGAGTTAATGCTTCCCATCTCTTTCCCTTTCTGTCACTATCTGTTTCCTGCCGCTAAAAAAAAAAAGTTAAAAATCACCTTTCTGATTTGTATACCTAACTGTTAAAAGCTTATTTTGCCTTTCTCCTAGTGTAATTTTTAACTTTCCAGAATTTTGTGACATTGGCCCTTAATATGGAGACCTGTATTTAACCGAATTTTAGCTGTAGTATTGACTACTAAATAACTGAATACCTTGCAACCACCTTGAGTATTTGTTTCCCTCAAGTGACATCACAATGTATATTTCTAATTTCTTTTCAAATGAATTCATTTTGTTAAAATATGAAGTATAAACTGGATACTTTAAGAGATACTGCTCATGAACATGTGCTCATGAACATGTAGAAAAAGCAAAGCATTAGAGTTCAAGAAACCTAGGTTCTGTTTCTGTCACTTATAATCATATGATTTTATTTTTTTCTTAAATCGATTCTCTTGAATCATTTTGGAGCTTCACTTGTCTGTAAGAGGGAGCTGATGATATCTCACAAGTTCTTTTGAGGGTTAAATGAGATCCTCTCCACAAAATATCAAGTACACTATCTGGTACATAGAGTAGTTGGTACTCAAAAAAATGATGCTAGTAGTAAACAAAAATCATTTTCTAAAGACAAATAATTTAACAGGTTACAAAGCTTATCAGTACTTGTTTAAGCTTTTCTAATGTTCTGTTGTGTTGATGCCTCTACTTAATATTTGCAGTTTGAGAACCTTGTATTTCAAAGCTCAGGAAATAAAAAGGTGGTGAGAAAGAAGCCTGCCTGGCTTGATACAGATGTCTCTCGGTGGACTTTTTGAAAAGCTGGGACCTACCCTTTGTCTTCTGATGATGTATTAATTATAATCTATTTTGTTTCATCAAAATTTGTGGCTTGAGATCTTTTGCTTTATACTAATTAGATCAGTGAATCTCAATTTTGTTTTTAAATTTGTCTACTGTCCCAGAATGTGAAGTTGCTTTTATGTCTTGAGTGTTCTGTTTTATGTCGTGTATAAAAATGATTGCAGTAGCCCTGGCCGGTTGGCTCAGCGGTAGAGCGTCGGCCTAGCGTGCGGAGGACCCGGGTTCGATTCCCGGCCAGGGCACACAGGAGAAGCGCCCATTTGCTTCTCCACCCCTCCGCCGCGCTTTCCTCTCTGTCTCTCTCTTCCCCTCCCGCAGCCAAGGCTCCATTGGAGCAAAGATGGCCCGGGCGCTGGGGATGGCTCTGTGGCCTCTGCCTCAGGCGCTGGAGTGGCTCTGGTCGCAACATGGCGACGCCCAGGATGGGCAGAGCATCGCCCCCTGGTGGGCAGAGCGTCCGCCCCTGGTGGGCGTGCCGGGTGGATCCCGGTCGGGCGCATGCGGGAGTCTGTCTGTCTGTCTCTCCCTGTTTCCAGCTTCAGAAAAATGAAAAAAAAAAAAAAAAAAAAAAATGATTGCAGTAGATACTGTAATTATGAGAAGGGATGTTACCTGTGAAAGATTACTCACAGATATTTGGAGTTCTATTTGGAATATCAGAACCATTTCTCAAAGTAAATGGACTAATTTTGTTGTTTAATTGCTGTCTTAACAGTATTTTGTATGTTCAATAAATGTTTGGCATAATAAATTTCATTTATTTTGTGCTAAAACAATAGATACATTTTATTGAATGTTACATAAATAGGTTAGTAAGTGAAATTCCCTGTAGTTGCGTTCTTCGTCAGTTAACCATTTGAGGTTTTTCTCTAGGTTATTTTCCATGTCTGTTAACATTTTTAAAAACTAAAATTGGATTACATTGTTTATGCTTTTTTATAGTATTTTTTCTTTAATTTATGGGAACACTTTTCTGTGTTAATACATTATCCCAATTATTATTTTTATTTTTTTAAGTTGAACTTACTGAGGTGACATTGGTTAATAAAATTATTTAGGTTTCAGGTGCATAATTTCACCACACATCTGTGCTCTGCATTGTGTGTTCACTACTCCAAGCCAAGTTCTGTCCATCACCATTTAATTCCGCACTAGTCTGTTTGGGTTTCTTCCATTTTCTTGTATCATGAACCATGCTGCACTAAATATTCTTATATAAGTACTTTTTGTGCCTGAATAGGAATTCCTGCAGCTAAATTATAGTAGATCAAAAGGTATGATGAGAAGTAATGTCAAACAAAGTACAAAGTAGACCAAATGTTATGGATATTAAATGTTAGCTATTGTGGTTTTTAAATGGTTTGATTCCTGATTTAATTTAGATTTTATTGTTTTTCTCCCTTTTTTATTTTATTTTGCTTTACTAAATATGTTCTAGTTAGCTACTTTACATCCTTTTTATAGCAAAGTGGGAGAAAGAAATAGAATGGCGTCAGTTATAAGAGGGAACCAGCACTTTTCCTTTTAAACCACAGCTTTCCTATTTGGCCAAGGAAATAGTCTATTTAAAATACTGTATTGATTTACATAGTTAACTTAAAATTTTTTTTTCTTGTTAGCCAACTACTTTTTTCATGTTTTCTATTTTCAGCAAACTTAAATTTTATTCTAAACGAAGGTAACATTTAAAAAATATAAGTAGAAGCAGCTACTTATAAGAAAAGCTTGAGTATTTTTTTTTTTTTTTTACAAAGACAGAGAGAGAGTCAGGGAGAGGGATAGACAGACAGGAACAGAGAGATGAGAAGCATCAATCATCAGTTTTCGTTGCGAGACCTTAGTTGTTCATTGATTGCTTTCTCATATGTGCCTTGACCACGGGCCTTCAGCAGACTGAGTAACCCCTTGCTTGAGCCAGCGACCTTGGGTCCAAGCTGGTGAGCTTTGCTCAAACCAGAAGAGCCCGCGCTCAAGCTGGCAACCTCGGGGTCTTGAACCTGGGTCCTCGGCATCCCAGTCGGACGCTCTGTCCACTGTGCCACCGCCTGGTCAGGCTTGAGTATTTTTTTGGTGGTAGCTAGTGAATACCTGATTTCACTCCTGAATTTTTTTTTTTTTTTTTTCCTGAAGCTGGAAATGGGGAGAGACAGTCAGACAGACTCCCGCATGCGCCCGACCGGGATCCACCCGGCACGCCCACCAGGGGCGACGCTCTGCCCACTAGGGGGCGATGCTCTGCCCCTCCTGGGCGTCGCTCTGCCGCGACCAGAGCCACTCTAGCACCTGGGGCAGAGGCCAAGGAGCCATCCCCAGCGCCCGGGCCATCTTTGCTCCAATGGAGCCTTGGCTGTGGGAGGGGGAGAGGAAGGAGGGGGTGGGGGTGGAGAAGCAAATGGGCGCTTCTCCTATGTGCCCTGGCCGGGAATCGAACCCGGGTCACCCGCATGCCAGGCCGACGCTCTACCGCTGAGCCAACCGGCCAGGGCCTCACTCCTGAATTGAATAGAATTTGGTCCTTTGGAATAGTGTACGTAGATCTAGATGAGTAATGGTCATACTTGTTGACAGGTGAGCTTATTTGAAAGACTCTAGTTGACTGACTTCAGCCTCACCTAATTGTCTTAGTTTCTAGCAAGTTTCTGCTGCACAAATATAGGTGAAAGTAAAGGACCCATGGAATTATTAGGGCAGACTTCCTGTCATGAGTTGTGCATTGCCCTGATCTTCTGTTAATGACTAAGCTAACTGAGGGCAAAAACTGTCTATCTTTTTTTTTTAAGGTTTTATTTATTGATTTTACAGAGAGGAGAGAGGGGGAGGGGAGCGAGAAGTATCAACTCATAGCTGCTTCACCTTACTTGTTCATTGATTGTCACATGTGCCTTGATGGGGCAAGCCCAGGGCTTCACACCAGTGACCTCAGCATTCCAGGTTGATGCTCTATCCACTGTGCCACTACAGGCCATGCTATCTTTATTTGAGATGACAATTAGCAAATCACTGATGGAGTTTTAAAATGGTAATTTTCTTAAAAACGTGTTTTTTTTATTCCTGACATTTGTTATTGTGGACTGATAGTAAATATAGAAAATATTCCTAAGAAAGAAATCTAGAGTCTGCATATTGCACTGTCCTTAAAATTGACCATAACTTTCATGCCTGACCTGTGGTGGTACAGTGGATAGTGTCGACTTGGAACACTGAGGTTGCCAGGTTGAAACCCTGGGCTTGCCCCTGGTAAGGGCACATATGAGAAGCAATTATTGCCAGTTGATGTTTCCCATTCCTCCCCCTTTGCTCTCTCTCCTCTCTATAAAATCAATAAATAAAATCTTAAAAATTTACCATAGCTTTTAAAAATAAAATTTTTTGAAACCTCATACTTTTTGTAAGAATTTGTTGACAACACAGAAATGTATAAAGTAGAAAATGTACTTTAGCATCTTAAGTATAATTTTAATTTCTTTTGTAGTTAAAAAAAAAACACACCAAAGTTACTTCTGTATATACAGAAAGGAATTTTCTTGAATAGAAATGAGATTGTACTGTTCAAACACACATGTTGTTCTGTTTCTTACCTTTTCCACTAAATGTGTCATAGACCTCCTTCTATAATTACATAGAAACCAAAGCAATTTGGTGAGTTAAAGGGACTTGTTCTGGAGCTGGACTGTTGTGGGTGAATCCCAACTTTCTACTTACATAGGGTGATGTTGGGCAGACTACCTTGCTGCCATGCACATGGTTTTCTATTCTAAAAAAATGGGAATGACCACTAGGATTGTTTGAGAGTCAGTGTTAAACTGTAATGATTATATTACAGCTAGTCCTCATTTAAAAAATATAAAAAAATGTGTTCATTAAATATAACACATCTGTTAAACCGTTCTCAAATTGATGGGCAGGTAACTGTACTTTAAAGCACCTTATTTTTCCCCTCGGTATTATAAAGTGCTGTTGGTTTTTATTTTAGTAATGCTGACAACTCTTTTTAGCTTTTAGTTCCTTTGCTGAAGAGCTTAATTGAAGCTTCAGGGCTTTCAGAAAATAAGGAAGTAATTAACTATCTTTCAGTCCTAACCCTGACTGTGTCTGCTTTTCTCAGATACCATTTTGTGCAGTTTGTAGATTAGTCTATTTTGGAAATGGTAGTCTTCATGTCACTCATTGCTAAAAACAGCTTTCTGTTATTTTTATCTTTTTATAATCTGCTGCATAAATAAATCTGATGCTAATGGGATCTTGAATTTTAGTGAAAGAAAGAATATTTTATTGTTTCTGTTCTGCTGTTATTTTAATTTATTGCCATCTTTCCAATTGGTAAAACAATTTGATAAGTATTCTGTCATTGTGTTGGTTATCCCTAAATGCCTTAGAGAACATTATATCTTCCTGACAAAGACACATTGTGATACACTCTTGATGAAAAACATCAGTGTAAAACAAATTGAGAGAGTGTTTAAGAATGTGAGAAATGTTAATATTTTTAGTCACTGGTTGGAGTAACATTTTCATTAGACTTGAGTGACGAAAAGTAAGTAATCTTTTACTTTTTCTCAGTTACAGAAAATACTATCTTAATTAGCATAATTACAGGGATATGGTAAGGCCAGGATAGTGGTACTCAGTCTTGGATGCTCATTGGAATTCGTTGTTGTTTCTGTTTGCTTGTTTTTGTATTTATTCATTTTAGAGACGGGACAGGGAGAGAGAGTGATAAGGAGGGAGGAACAGGAAGCATCAACTCCTATATGTGCTTTGACCAGGCAAACTGGGGTTTTGAACCAGGGACTTCAGCATTCCAGGTCGACACTTTATCCACTGCGTCACCACAGGTCAGAGGTCAGGCTGTTTTCTCCTCTTTCTATTTAAATTGAATTTATTGGGGTGGCATTGGTTAATAAAATTATATAGGTTTCTGGTTAGAATGAGTTTTCAATTGGAAAAAATTACACAGACATCTTCTGAATCAGATTTTGGAGTTGGGGTTTTAGATATGCAACTAAAGTTAAGGCTTTTGGCATCAAATTGGAATGGTGACTTGTGAGTTAATTAGGTCTTGCATGTTATATAAGAAACAGTTGCCCTGGCCGATTTGCTCAGTGGTAGAGCGTCGGCCTGGCGTGCAGGAGTCCCGAGTTCAATTCCCGGCCAGGGGCCAGGGCACATAGGAGAAGCGCCCATCTGCTTCTCCACCCCTCCCCCTCTTCTTCCTCTCTGTCTCTTTCTTCCCCTCCCTGAGCCGAGGCTCCATTGGAGCAAAAGATGGCCCGGGCGCTGGGGATGGCTCCTTGGCCTCTGCCCCAGGCGCTAGAGTGGCTCTGGTCGTGACAGAGCCATGCCCCGGATGGGCAGAGCATCGTCCCCTGGTGGGCATGCCGGGTGGATTCCGGTTGGGCGCATGCGGGAGTCTGTCTGACTGCCTCCCTGTTTCCAGCTTCAGAAAAATACCAAAAAAAAAAAAAAAAAAAAAAAAAAAAAGAAACATTAGTTAATATTTGTTTAATTGTTTGGACAGTACCTTTTTCTGAGAGCTTTGAGTAATAATAGCACAGTGCTTGTTGGATTTAGTCTATTCCTTGTTAAGATTCCTGATTTATAATGATCAAGAAATGAGTAATCCTTTTACTTCTCAGTGGACACGTCCTCTAAATTTTTAGATTAATACTGAAATAGGGTTTGGCAAATGACTTGAGGAAGATGTTCTTTCCTTTTAAAGTAGTTAAGTTCTGGGACCTGGTAATGTTAAAGTGCAAAGCAGACACTTGTACCTGACATACTCTTAGAACTTGGATTCTTTTATTACCAGTATCTAATTAGTCCAGTCGTCTCTAATGGGCACTGACAACCTTAATTTGTTTCTTTCCAGTTACAAAGTTCATTTATTTATTTATTTTTATTTTATTTTATTTTATTTTCTTACAGAGACAGAGAGTGAGTCAGAGAGAGGGATAGACAGGGACAGACAGACAGGAACGGAGAGAGATGAGAAGCATCAGTCATTAGTTTTTTGTTTTTTTTTTTAGAACTTAGCTTTTTTTTTTTTTTTTTTATAAATTTTATTTATTCATTTTTAGAGAGGAGAGAGAAAGACAGAAAGGGAGAGAGAGAAGGGGGGAGGAGCTGGAAGCATCAACTCCCATATGTGCCTTGACCAGGCAAGCCCAGGGTTTTGAACCGGCGACCTCAGCATTTCCAGGTCAATGCTTTATCCACTGCGCCACCACAGGTCAGGCAGTCATTAGTTTTTCATTGCGTGTTGCAACACCTTAGTTGTTCATTGATTGCTTTCTCATATGTGCCTTGACCGTGGGCCTTCAGCAGACCAAGTAGCCCCTTGTTGGAGCCAGCGACCTTGGGTCCAAGCTGGTGGGCTTTTGCTCAAACCAGATAAGCCCGCGCTCAAGCTGGTGACCTCGGGGTCTCAAACCTGGGTCCTCTGCATCCCAGTCCGACGCTCTTTCCATTGCGCCACCGCCTGGTCAGGCCATTTTTTAATTTTTGAAGTGAACTTTTTTCATTCAGCAAAGTGTATTGTGTGCAGAGTTTTGTGCTAGCCCTGTGCATATGAGTAAGTCATAGTTCTGCTGTTGTTATTATTGAAGATTATTGGGATTACTGTAAGCCTTCTGATATTTTTTTAAGTGATGTATGCTGCAGAAATAAATGTGTTCACATATTTTTTAGTGTATAATGAAAGAGAACTCTTTGATTTTCATCTTAATTTTTTCACTAACTAGCATGTTACTAGGACCTGAGGCATTGTGGCACTCATAGGTATAAGGGATTCAAGCTTTTTAAAAATGTTTTCAATTTCAGTTGAGTCAATATTTTATATTAGTTTCAGCTGTGCAGGATAGTGGTGGTTAGACAAAACATACCGTAATTTACAAAGTGATTCCCTTCATACTTCTAGTACCCACCTGGCACCATATATAATTATTATAATATTATTGATTATAATCCGTATGCTGAACTTTACATCATCCCCATGACTATTTTTTTTTTTTTTTTTTGAGAGAGAGAAAGACGGGAAGAGAGAGAGAGAAAGAGACAGGAACATTGAGCTGCTTCTATATGTGCCTTGACTGAATTGAACCGGCAACCTCCACGCTCCAGTACGCCAGAGCTTTCCAGCCAGGGCTTAACTTTTTTTTTTTTTTTTTTGTATTTTTCTGAAGCTGGAAACGGGGAGAGACAGTCAGACTCCCGCATGCGACCGACCGTGATCCACCCCGCACGCCCGGACGCTCTGCCCACCAGGGGGCGATGCTCCGCCCCTCCGGGGTGTCGCTTTGCCACGACCAGAGCCACTCTAGCGCCTGGGGCAGAGGCCAAGGAGCCATCCCCAGCGCCCGGGCCATCTTTGCTCCAATGGAACCTTGGCTGCGGGAGGGGAAGAGAGAGACAGAGAGGAAGGAGAGGGGGAGGGGTGGAGAAGCAGATGGGCGCTTCTCCTATGTGCCCTGGCCGGGAATCGAACCCAGGTCCCCCGCACACCAGGCCGGCGCTCTACCGCTGAGCCAACTGGCCAGGGCCTAGGGCTTAACTTTTACTGATTTTTTTTCTGGAGAGAGGAAGGGAGAGAGAGGAGAGGGCGAAGGGACGCATTTGTTGTTCTACTCATCATTCATTTTTTTTTTTTTAAAGGGATGTATATTGTTGATGCTTATTTTAAAAACAATAATAAAACAATATTTTATTTATTGATTTTTAGAGAGAGGGGAGAGAGAGAGAGAAGGGGGAGGAGCAGGAAGCATCAACTCCCATATGTGCCTTGACCAGGCAAGCCCAGGGTTTTGAACCGGCGACCTCAGCATTCCAGGTCTACGCTTTATCCACTGCGCCACCACAGGTCAGGCCTAGTCATTCATTTTTTTTTTTTGGTTGCTTCCCATTCGTGCCCTGACCAGGGATTGAACCTGCAACCTTGTTTATGGACGACAGTCTTAACTGAGTGAGCCAGAGCATGACTATTTTGTAACAATTTGTACTTCTTTTATTTATTTCTTTAAATTTAAATTTATTTGGGTGACATCAATCAATGAAATCATGTAGGTTTCAGGTGTACAGTTCTACAACACATCATCTGTATATTGCACCATAAGTTCACCACCCCAAGTTGAGTCTCCTCCCATCGCCGTTTATTCCCCCTTTACCCTCTTCTGCCTCTCTTCAGCCCCTTTTCCCTTCTGTAAACACTGTACTGTTGTCTGTCGATGAGTCACCTTTTTCACCTAGTTCTTCAACCCTTCTTTCATCTGTTTGTTCTCTGTATCTGTGAGTCTGTTTCTGTTTTGTCTGTTGGTTAATTTTGTTCTTTATTGATTTACATTTTTATTTTATTTTATTTGTTTTTCAGCGAGAGAGACAGACAGTAAGGGAAAAGGATGAGAAGCATCACCTTGTAGTTATGGCACTATAGTTGTTCATTGATTGCTTCTCATATGTGCCTTTACCATGGGGCTCCAGCCAAGCCAGTGACCCCCTTGCTCAAGCCAGTGACCCTGGGTTTGAGCTAGCGACCTCTGGGCTCAAGCCCGTGACCCCTCGCTCAAGCTGGCAAGCCTGTGCTTAAGCCAGATGAGCCCACACTCAAGCCAGTGACCTTGGAGTTTTGAACCTAGGGCCTCAGCATTCCAGGTTGATGTTCTATCCATTGTGCCACCATTGGTCAGGCTTTTTTTTTTTTTTTTAAATTGATTTTAGAGATAGAGGGGAAGGGAGAGAGAGAGGAACATCAACTTGTTGCTCCACTCATTCATACATTAGTTTGTTGACTCTTGTATGTGCCCTGATCCTGATCTTGTATGTGGGATCAAACCCACAACCTTGGTTCATTAGGATGTTGCTCAAACCATGTAAGCTACCTGGCCAGGCCTATTTTCTTTATATTCCACATATAAGTTAAATCATGTGTTATTTTCTCCCTGACTTACTTCATTTAGCATAATACTCTCTAGGTCCATTCGTGTTATTACAAGGGATAAGATTACATTTTTTTAAATGTCTGCATAATATTCCATTGTATATATTTCCAATGTCCTCTTTATCCTCTTGTCTTTTGATGGGCACTTGGGTTGCTTCTAAATCTTGGCTATTGTAAATAATGCTGCAGTGAACATAGGGATGCATATATTCTTTCAAATTAGTGTTTTGGATTTTTTTTCAGATATATACTCAGAAGTGAAATTACTGGGTCATAATGTAGTTCCATTTTTTATTTTTTGCCGAACCTCTGTACTGGTTTCCCTAGTAGCTGTACCAGTTTGCAATCCCACCAATAGTGAACAAAGATTCCCTTTTCTTCACATCCTCACCAACACTTGTTTGTTGATTTTTTGATGATAGTCATTCTGACAAGTGTGAAATATCTCATTGTGGTTTTAATTAGCATTTCTCTGATTGGTAACATTGAGCACCAAGCTTGTATCTTTTGTGCATGCCTTTGTTGGTCAAGTGAACCTCCTGGTCCAAGAGGGCTGCTCTGTTTCAACCACAAGTTTGCATTTAGTTAGCAGGAAGAGGAAGGGAGAGGACAAGAAATACTTCCTTTCTTAAAGGGCATTTGCCAGAAGATTCATATGCCACTTTCACTTATATTGAGGAGACAAAGAGGAGACACAAATTGGGGGCAACTAGCAGCCTCTGGCACATGGGATATTTATGAGGATATGCCTAGCAGAATCATGGGCTTATAGTGGGTGCTTTGTCAATGATAATGTATAATGTTTTATTTATTGACTTTTTAAAATTTATTTTTATTGATTTGAGATAGAATGCAAAACATCAATTTGTTGTTCTACTCACTTATACATTCTTTGGTTGACTCGTGCCCACACCAGGGCTTGGGTTTGCAAGCTTTGCATATCTGGATGATCTTCCACCCAACTGAACTAACTGGCCAAGGGTATAATGTTTTAAAATTCAGAACTTTAAATACTTTTTGCCTAGTTCTTTGCTTTACTATATACAGTGTGGAGTTTTAAGGAAGAGAGGGTGACAGGGGTTCCTCTTAAGACAAATAGCCTATTTCTAAGCTTTAATCTTTTTGTGCATACAGGTAACTCACATGAGGCAGTTAAACAGCAATTCATTAAAACTAAAACAAAAGTCTGTTATATATTTGCTGGCTGTTGAGAAGAAGGTAGTGAATGAAGTGGGTTTCTTAAGATGTAATATGGGTTAAATGCTTCTATACCAGTCTACACATCCACATGTAAAAGATTTTTTATTTTTTTACTTTTTGTTTTTTTTACAGGGACAAAGAGAGAGTCAGATAGAGGGATAGACAGGGACAGACAGACAGGAACGGAGAGAGATGAGAAGCATCAATCATTAGTTTTTCGTTGTGACACCTTAGTTGTTCATTGATTGCTTTCTCATATGTGCCTTGACCGCGGGCCTTCAGCAGACTGAGTAACCCCCCGCTTGAGCCAGTGACCTTGGGTCCATGTTAGTGAGCTCTTTTGCTCAAGCCAGATGAGCTCATGCTCAAGCTGGCTATCCTGGGGTCTCGAACCTGGGTCCTTCTGCATCCCAGTCCGACGCTCTATCCACTGCGCCACTGCCTGGTCAGGCCACATGTAAAAGATTTTTAAACAGTATAATTGAGTGATAACCCAAATAACATAATTATATTTTAATAGTATATTATATTCAATTGTAAGGTACTCAGAAATTCACCAGTAAAATCTTTATTAGATATGTCAAAGAATGCAGAAACCCCTAGTAGTGAACTCAGAAAATAGTAGAAATGAATATAGGGTGTATATTTTTGTGTGTGTGTGACAGAGACAGAGAGACAGAGAGAGGGACAGATAGGGACAGACAGGGAGAGAGATGAGAAGCATCAGTTCTTCATTGTGGCTCCTTAGTTGTTCATTGACTGCTTTCTCGTATGTGCCTTGACTGGGGGGCTACAGCAGAGCAAGTGACCCCTTACTCAAGCCAATGACCTTGGGCTCAAGCCATTGACATTGGGGTTCAAGCTAGCAACCTTTGGGCTCAAGCCAGTGACCATGGGGTCATGTCTATATCCAACGCTCAAGCCAGTGACCCCGCGCTCAAGCTAGATGAGCCCATGCTTAAGCCAGTTACCTTGGGGTTTTGAAATTGGATCCTCTGTGTCCCAGTCCTATGCTCTATCCACTGTGCCACTGCCTGATCAGGGTATAGGGTGAATCTTCATAAGAGATTTTCAGCTGTTTGCACCCTGACCTCCAAGTTCATTACTGTAAAATTAGCTTAACTCTGGCATGTTTGCATTTTTATAAGTTAATATTTTTGAAATATAATTTTCTACTTTTAACATATCTGAGTAGATAATGAATATTGAAATAAATTATAGGAACAAATGTGATGGAAGACATATATAAATATATATATATATATGAAAAGAAAATATTTCTATGGTGCTTGTTTTCTTTCCCCTTTTGTGTTAGTATAAAAGTTCTTATATTATTTGACATTGAAAGAAGATTGAGCTCTTGATTTTGTATTTTCTATCTTCATAGTGGAGCAGGTTTAAAAGCTTTTTTGTATCTTTAGATATAAGAAATTTTAAATATAAATATACATACAAAGGAGGGATTTGTGTCCTTTGAAAAACAATTCATTATTTACCTAAGAATTTGAGGTTGAGGACACCTCAAGCTACGTAAGTATTATGTCAGAACAATGTATTTATACTTGTCAGCCTTTCTCTGTTTTAATAACATCTTAGGATTTATTACATTGAATTTGCTTTTACTCATAGTGAAGTTGTAATGAGAACTTAAAAAGTAATTATTTTTTTCTATATTTTATTTATATTTTATGACAATGAAAATCTGGTAAGAAGTAGAAATGCTCCTAGCTTAGTTTTCTTTCAAATAACATTTAAAAATGACAGAAGTGATTTTATTAGAGAAGCAAATTATTTCTCTCCTCTTCATTTCACTTTCAGCATTTACATCCTAACCTTGTTTTTAGAATTATGTTTCCATTGAAAATAATTAATATTTCTGCTTTTAGTTTTAATTACCTATATTTGTGGCTTAATTGAAATCTGTTCTGACTAGTAGGAATAAATAGATTCTGACTGTGGGAATAAATAATTTATGTGATTATATTATGGAAAGACAAAGTAAACTGCCAGTGAAGCATTTAAGTAATAAATTGGGGTAAAAACTAAAGGCCTCTTGGCCCTGGCCCGTTGGCTCAGTGGTAGAGCATCGGCCTGGCGTGCAGGAATCCTGGGTTCGATTCCCGGCCAGGGCACACAGGAGAAGCGCTCATCTGCTTCTTACCCCTCCCCCTCTCCTTCCTCTCTGTCTCTCTCTTCCCCTCCCACAACCGAGGCTCCACTGGAGCAAAGTTGGCCCGGGCGCTGAGGATGGCTCTATGGCCTCGCCTCAGGCTCTGGAATGGCTCTGGTCGCAACAGAGCGACGCCCCAGATGGGCAGAGCATCGCTCCTTGGTGGGCGTGCCGGGTGGATCCCGGTTGGGCGCATGTGGGAGTCTGTCTGACTGCCTCCTCGTTTCCAACTTCAGAAAAATACAAAAAAATAAAATTAAAAAAAACAACAACAAAAAAACTAAAAAAAACTCTAAAGGCCTCTTACATAAGGCAAAACTTTGGTGTCTAACTTAAAGTTTTTTGACCTTTTACCAGGGCTTATCATTCTCTTTTAAGTGTAGATTATTTTGATATATTTTTAAATTTTTAATTTTTTTAGAGAGAGGGAGAGGAGAGAGAGAGAGAGAGAGAGAATTTGTTGTTTCACTCATTTATGCATTTGTTGGCTGATTTTTGTATGTCCCCTGACCAGGGATTAAACACCCAACCCTGGAGTATTGAGTCGTCACTCCTAATTAACTGTTACCTGGCCAGGGCTCTTTTGATATTTTGGATCATATGCTGTGTTCTAGAAAAAAACATAAAACTTTCCTGGCTTTCTGTGTGCCTTTTTCTAGACCTGTTTGGTCACCTTCTAATATCTGTTCTTCTCTGTGGTATTATTTTATGTCTCTGTGCTTTGTCTCTTCCTCCGTAAAATTGATGAACTAGACTGAGTTAACTCTAACGTTTTTTTTTTAACCTTTTTATTTTATAAGCCTAAGATTAGGGAAGAAATAGTCACACACACACACACACACACACACACACACACACACACACACACATGGTCTACCGGAAAGTTCTGTCCGTTTTTGGAATAAAACAAAATACAAATTTTTCTTACTGTCAATAAACTTTATTAAATAATATATTTATATTTCCATACCAATTCTATCTTCTGAATATGGTCTGAAATGGTTTGCTGAGCTGAATTAAGCCTTTCTGCAATCTCCGATGTTGTCACAAAAGGATCTTGCTCCAACATTGTCTTAAAAACATTGTCATTGATCAAAGATGGTCGCCCAGAACATGGCTTATCAGAAAGGTCGAAATCACCTGTTTCGAATTTTTCAAACCATCTTCTGCATGTCCTATCAAAAACTGTACCTTCACCAAACACTTTCAATAAATTTCTACATGCTTCTGTAGCATTTCTTCCTTGTTGAAATTCGTATACAATACAATGGCGTAAATGAACTTTATCAGTAGCCATGGGTACACTATCGCTTCACACATAATACTAACGTGAATCAACTTTGTTTTAGTTAATTTGCTACGTAAATTATGTATGTATACATTAAGTGATAAAAATAGAGAGGCGCACATGCGCTAAATAAACACGTGCTTATGTGTTGAAACTTGTTGTGATAGAAACGGACAGAACTTTCCGGTAGACCATATATATATATATATTAATATATAAATAAAATTTTTTAAATTTATTTTATTTATTCATTTTTATTAGAGAGAGAGGAGAGAGAGAGAAAGAGAAGAAAGAGATAGAACAGAGGGAGGAGCAGGTAGCATCAAATCCCATATGTGCCTTGACCAGGCAAGCCCGGGGTTTCGAACCAGCAACCTCAGCATTCCAGGTCAGTGCTTTTACCCAATGCGCCACCACAGGTCAGGCTGTATATATACTTTTTATTTTTTAAAATTTTTAATTTATTTTTTGGTATTTTTCTGAAGCTGGAAACGGGGAGAGACAGACAGACCCCGCATGCGACCGACCGGGATCCACCCGGCACGCCCACCAGGGGCGATGCTCTACCCACCAGGGGGCGATGCTCTGCCCCTCCGGGGTGTCGCTCTGCCGTGACCAGAGCCACTCTAGCGCCTGGGGCAGAGGCCAAGGAGCCATCCCCAGCGCCCGGGCCATCTTTGCTCCAATGGAGCCTTGGCTGCGGGAGGGGAAGAGAGAGACAGAGAGGGAGGAGGGGGGGGTGGAGAAGCAAATGGGCACTTCTCCTGTGTGCCCTGGCCGGGAATCGAACCCGGGTACCCCGCACGCCAGGCCGACGCTCTACCGCTGAGCCAACCGGCCAGGGCCTATATATATACTTTTTAATGTTTCTAGAAATAGGCAACTGCCCTTTTGGTTAATAATGGCTTTCTTTTAGGCACATTAGGGAATTATGTAGGGACAACCTTAGCAATAAGGAATTATCAGAGAAGTTTGAAATATAATTTATGTGAGAGACAATCTTGCAGAAGAAGTTCTTTCCTTTGATTGTATGGTTATTATTGAGATTGGTGTACATTTAAAAAAGTTTTTCTGCATTAGTAGGCTATTCAAGTGCTTCAGAATCAGACCAGCAGTGTCCAAAGAACTTTCTTTCCTTGTGTGTGAATGATGAAGACATTCTCTGTCTCCATTGTTCAATGTGGCAGCCAGTAGCCAGATGTGGCAATGAGCACTTGAAATTTGAATGATTTGAAGAAGTAAACTGTTGAATTTTATTTAATTTTAATTAACTTAATTTTATATTTAAGTATAGCTATGTGTGGCTAGTGGCTGCTATATTGGACAGCATCATTCCAGATTATCTATTTGACCAGTGAATAGCTGGTCAGTGATATGCTTAGCATTATAATACCTGGGAGCGATACTAGGATCCAGTAGTATGGTGAGGGAGACAGAGAGATAGATATTATACAGTATGATAGTTGTTGTATTAAATAAAAGCACAGGGTTTTACAGGTACATAGATACCAGTTCTTACCTAATCCAGGCAGAGGGTGGGTCTCATTGGAAGTGTCCTTATATCAAAAAAGCGTGGTGTCAGATATCTCTTTGTGTTGTACACAGGTAGTAAGCTTGAATCAATTATTTTTTGAGATTTTATTTATTGATTTTAGAGAGAGGAGAGAGAGAGATGGTGGGGGTGTGGGGAGGAGCGGAAGGCATCAACTTGCAGTAGTTGATTCTTGTGTACACCTTGACTGGGCAAGCTCAGGTTTTCTAACTAGCAACCTCAGCATTCCAAGTTGACGCCTTTTGCACTGCATCACCACAAGTCAAGCTAGTCAATTCTTACTGTGTTAGATCACCACCAAGGGATATGGAACCATTTTGCCACTGTTTTTAAATGTTTGGAGTCAGCAATAGCATATCTGTGCTTTAACACTGAACCTTGTGTGTAGAATTGATAGGTCTTTATGATAAGATTAACTTTATTTCTCTTGTGAAAATAAGTATAATGGAACTGTAAATCATCAAGACTACAGTTTGGCTAACGTGGTTACTTTTAAGTGGGGGCAGTTCAGGGCAGTTGTAAGGCTGTGTTTTGCCCTTAAGTAACATTTTGTTAGTGTTATTAAATACTGTCTTAGTTCTGTGATTCTTGGCCATATATTTTGTGGAGATCCTTAGGGTTAAGGATCCCAGGACTTTGGGACTTTTACAGCTGAATATTGAGTAAGAGTAACTATTTCACCTCTTCTTTAGAACTGACCTTTAAGTTCTTCTAGAGATGAGGGGTATGCATAGTCAGTTCTTAAAGCCTCTGAATTTCAAGATCCATTTATAGCAGTGGTCCCCAACCTTTTTGGGCCACGGATCAGTTTAATGTCAGAAAATATTTTCACAGATTGGCCTTTAGGGTGGGACGGATAAATGTATCACGTGACTGAGACAAGTGTCAAGAGTGAGTCTTAGACGGATATAACAGAGGGAATCTGGTCATATTTTAAACTTAAAACATCATTGAGACTTAAATATAAATAAAATGGAAATAATGTAAGTTATTTATTCTTTTTCTGAGGACTGGTACCAAATGGCCCACGGACCGGTACCAGTCCGCGGCTCAGGGGTTGGGGACCACTGATTTATAGTCCCTTTGGTTTGCTTTCTTCAGAACCTTCTCAGCCACATAAGTCTCCTTGGCTTGGGGAAGGGAGGGTCTTAGGAATTCTCTTTTTTGCTCTGAGTGATTTTGTGCATTTTTTGCTCCTACTCTGGTCATCATTTTCTTTGAGGTCACTCTTGAGAAACTCAGGTCATTGTCATTCATGGATTAATCTTATGATTTATCTCTAGACACTGAAGAGTAAGAGCTTTGGCTTTTATCCTCAGGTGACAGATTTTATAAGTACTCACAGGCAGTTTAAATGGATTGCATTAATCAGTAAATAACTTGTTAGGCTGTTTTGAAGTTTATTTCTCTTATTCTTATAAAAGAGCTTGAATTTTGATGTGTTGGTATAGTTTTGGTGAACTGTTTGGTACATTGGATATTTCTGGTGTAATTCAGTGTAATGGAAGGGGAACAATGTTATTGCATATTAATCTAGAAGAGTCGAGTTTCTGCTTTGGTTTGTTGGGTTAATGAGTGTCATTGTCAGGACTCAAACACAATGTTTCAGATTATTAGAATCCTGACAATGTAGATCTTTTTTTTTTTTTTTGGTACTAGGTGCTTTCCTTGTATTATTTATTTATTTGTTTGTTTAGTGAGAGAGAAACACACAGAGACAGTCCAGAGAGAGAGACAGACAGGAAGGGAGATGGATGAGAAGCATCAACTCATAGTTGCAGCACTTTAGTTGTTCATTGATTGCTTTCCTTCTATGTGCTTTGACTGAGGGGCTCCAGCTGAGCCAGTGACCCCTTGCTCAAGTCAAAGACTTTGGGCCCAAGCCAGAGAGTGACCTTTGGGCCCATGCCAGCGACCATGAGGTCATATCTGTGATCCCATGCTCAAGTCAGTGACTGTGCATTCAAGCTGGTGAGCCTGCCCTCAAGCTGGATGAGTCCACACTCAAGCTGGTGACCTCAGTGTTCTGAACCTGGGTTCTCAGCTTCCCAGGCTGGTATTCTATCCACTGTTCCACTGCCTGGTCAAATGTATTTCCAAATCTTGAGTTGATCTCTAGATTATCAGAAAGCTAACTATTTTACGACAGCATTTCATTGTATTGTCACTGACTTGGTGCATGCTTTTTGTCATCACTGTAATTAAGCCATTTAATAGTACTTTAAATTTTTTTATGGGGCTTTTGTGGCAGAATTTTTCTTGAGTATTCTAGGAAAGAAGCTTTTTTGCAACTAACTTTATTTTCTGCTGTTTAAAGTAAAAAAATTGTCAAATTTGTGGCCTCCCCCCTTTTAAATTAGTTACAGTAATTTTTAAGACAAATTTTTGGCCAGATGCCCTGATGTACTTCAGCTTAGCTGCTGAAAGCATCAGTTCCTTCTTTTTGGTTGACTTCCCCCCCCCCCCCCCCCATCAAGTGTCTTCTCTTTACTAAGTCCACAGCTATCTCTTGAGTTGTGGACTAGGGCAGATAAAAAGAATTGTAGCAGATATTTTGAGACTGGATAAAAATCTTATAATCTTTAAATATTTTGATAATTTACTAATAAGAGAGAATGAGGAGGATCATGAAGACATTTCCTAAGAATAAATGCCTGGCCATCAAATGGAACAGCAGTTCTTAGAGGATTTTATTTGGGATTGGATTATATTACTCTTTTTATTTTTTTCCAGGTTATCTTGTCATTCAATTCTGTTGCATACCCATCACCCAAAGAGAGATTGTCCTCCATCACCTTCTATCTAGTTTTTTTGTACCCCTCCCCCTCCCCTTCTCCTTCCTTCCCTCCCCCCACCCCCCGTAACCACCACACTCTTGTCCATGTCTCTTAGTCTCGTTTTTATGTCCCACCAATGTATGGAATCCTGCAGTTCTTGTTTTTTTCTGATTTACTTATTTCACTCCATATAATGTTATCAAGATCCCACCATTTTGTTGTAAGTGATCCATTGTCATCATTTCTTATGACTGAATAGTATACCATGGTGTATATGCACCACATCTTCTTTATCTAGTCTTCTATTTTTTTTTTACAGTGATTAAAGCCTTTAAGCAAACTCTTGGCCAGTACAGCAAGAATCCATAAAAGAGTAGTGTCCTTAACATGTTCACCAAGTCCAAGTTGGCCCCAACACCATGCCAAATCCCTGAAAAATGCAACCCAACCCCAGTTCAGTCTGTTATGAGCTGTCACAAGGAGCAGGAGTCCAGGAAAAGTCCACATCCAGGAAAAGTCTGCATGGCACTGGAATTGTCACAATTCTATACTTTGCAGCTCACGACTGCTGCTCAATGACTGCTGCTCAATGACTGCTGCTTCTAGCTGGTAATGATTCAGGTAGACTGGAAAAGCCACTTGCAGCATGCGTGGATATGGAGCTTCTGTTCTCTGCCTGGAGAGATGAGACCAGGTTGCTTTTCCCTGGAGCTCTGTGACTGTGGCTTGGTAAAGAGAACCTTGGGATACACTAAGCTGGGTGGCAAAGGTAGATTCATAATAGAAGTTGGCAAAAGGGGGAAAGAGAGCTGTAAATTAGGAGTAGGTCCCAGCTTGAAATATGAGTGGGGCATTGAGGTAGGAGGAATAAAGGAAACACTATATATTAAACAAAGCAGCAGAAAATAGGACTATCAACACCCACAACCGAGATCTTCGAGGGAAGAATAAAAAACCTGACTATTCAGGCAAGACATAGTTAAGTGGCCCTTGTGCAAATGAGATCAGTTTACCTGCTTCTTGGAAGAAATACCCTAGGCTCGTCCACAGTGTCATAGATGGGGCTGACAGCCCTGGGCACCTTCAGCCTTCAGTGGCAAACTCCAGCATTCTGGCAAGGTTAGGTCATAGGTGGCTGGAGCAGGGCTGGAGGAGCTCCTTAGAGGAGCAAGGGGGAAGCCTACCTTCCAGTGTCCCTGTTTCCTCACAGCAGAGGCATGTAAGTCTGGCAAGCTTTAGCTCAATGACCTTCCTTTCCACTATTGAAGCAGGACCCAGTTGGCATCCTATGAGACCCCTTTGGGGCGTTGGAGCCTTTAAGGGCATATCCTAAAAGCTGGTAGTTCCCCTGATCTCTATTGGGCTTTTTCTGCCTCTAGGTATCTTAAAAGCCATGCTCAGAAGATCTCGCTGAGGGGTTTGAGGATCCCCATCCGCCTATATAAATCTTTTCCATATATCTGGAGCTATTTGGAAAAAGATAAAACAGTGTTATTAGCTGGATCAAATAAAGAAGGTATTAGTTTGCAGGCGAAAAAGATTTGGCGTCTCCTGTTCATCAGCATTCAAAAGAAATTTAAATTTTTTTTAAAGTAAAAAGCATGATATGGTAAACCCGTAGGGGTTCCAGGATATGACCTACCCTTTTAAAGTTTTTTTTTTAATTGACCTTAAAATATTTGCTGGGTACACTTTCATAATACCTTAACTTTAAAGATTGTAAGAATGACAAAATACAGTAAATGCTTTTGCTCCATATGCAGGCGCATTTTCAGTTTAACCAGTTTAGGAAATCCAATAATAGAACAATGCATACAGACAATGAGCTATAACATGTTTAGCAGCCTCTCCTGTTCTGACAAAGGTTACTATAAATCCAGAATATGTATCCACTGTAACGTGGACATAGGACTGTTTGCCAAATGAAGGTATATGAGTAACATCCATTTGCCAAAGTTGTCCTGGTAGGGGTCCTTGAGGG
Source organism: Saccopteryx leptura (assembly GCF_036850995.1). Classification (NCBI taxonomy): domain Eukaryota; kingdom Metazoa; phylum Chordata; class Mammalia; order Chiroptera; family Emballonuridae; genus Saccopteryx; species Saccopteryx leptura. The sequence goes on along the minus strand of NC_089505.1, from coordinate 98,198,708 downwards.
TTAACTCCAAATGAAGGGGCAGATTATAGTATAGGACCCCTTGGGATTATATTACTCTTATACTGTACTTTCATTTATCTTTCCAACTGTGAAGTTTTACCTTCATACATGATTTTGGCTTTTAGATCTCTAGCTTCCAAAATCATCATGATTCAGGTCTTGCCCAAAGTCTGAACTTGTAGTTACAGGTACTTGAAACTTAGCATTGTTACCAGTTTAAATGCAATTACAAATCAGTCACAAGTGCAATAAAAACTGGCAGATTTAGCCCCCAGCTGATGTGTTAAATGCCTTGAAAAGAAGTTTTTCACACATTTAAGTTGTGTTGTTTTCTCACAGGAAAGTGCTCAATATTATTGGCCTTGACTATAGTAATTAAATCACAGCTGTACTTGAATAAGCCTAAACTGAAAATAATCTATTGTTTGATCTAGCAGATGATTTGTTCTGTATCTGGGTGCTAACTGCTGAAAGCATTGAAACATTAGGTATACAAAAAACAAAAAACATATTGTAAATAATGAGATGTTTATTTAAAAAGTAGCAAGTTTAACTTTGTACTTCCTTTTTCAACTAGTGTATGACACTTTAAAAAAATGTCATTTTCTTCTCTCACCTTGTACTTTATAATGGATAAATCAACAGACAAATAAGTTATATGGTTTGAATTAGTCATTGTTTTCCAACATATGGAGGATAGAAACTATTTGGCCTCTGAAAAATATTTGCATGATTTTCTTTTTAGTTAATAACTACAATTTATTCTTTGGTATAAAGCTTTTATATAATGTAGCAGAAGAAGTATTATATTGAGAACTCATCTGAACACCTTTATCCTTTCAAATTGAAGTATCACTTTGTTAAACTTCTCTCAAGTCCTTAAGTTAATTGTTAATAAATACATAAATATATTCCAAGAGGGAAATAAGGGATGGTGGGCACAGACTTCATTGGAATGAAGCTCAGGTGACCTGGGTTGAATCTCTGCTCTCTGACCAGCTGCGTGATCTTGGGAAAAGTCACCTAACCTCTCTGTTATTCAGCTTCCTAATCTCTAAGATGGGTTTAATAATAGCACCTATTTTACACATTGTTTTGAGTCTTAAATGACAGGTGCATATGCATGCTTATTAGCATGGCGCCAAGGGAGTACTCAGTACTGTCATTATTGTGTTTAATTTTACTATATAATTAAACAGCACTGCCACTGCTGAGAGGCTCTTTTCTCCAAAGTGTGGCACCTCTCTACCTTCAGCATCCCACTTCATCCCAGGGACAGATTGAAGTATAGCAATTAGCCTTTGGTTTTTATATATAGAATAGCTGCATGTTCTTTTTGAGCTTCATATTTTCCTTTTTAGAGAGAGGCAGGGAGAGAGAGGCAGGGAGACAGAAACATGGAGCTGTTCTGTATGTGTCCTGACCGGGGATCAGTGTGATTCATGTGTGAAACTCTCCCTCTTCCCCGTCACTCCTCTTTTTATGCTACTCAACTAATTCTTGGCTGGGGCGTTGTGGGAGGACTTTGAAGTTATGGACTAGTTATCAGTGATCACTTAAGTATTAGAAATATCCAGAATATCCTTGAGGTATCCAGCACTTCTATTGTTCTCATCTGTGCAACAGATTAAAGGGTGTGCCTAATACAGTAGTTCCCCGATAAGTGGGGTGTACATTCTAGGACCCCCAGTGGATACTTGAAGCAGCGGGTAGTGCCCACAGACCCCCCCCCACACACACACTCAGTTTTTTCATATACATACATACGTGTGATAAAATTTAGTTTATAAATTAGGCACAGTAAAAGATTAACAACAAAATAGAATAATATTACCCTATACTGGAATAACAGTTATGTGAAGGTGACATTAAGTCTAATAAGGGTTACTTGAGCACACACACTGTGATACTGTGACAGTGGATCTGATAAGGAGATGGCTACTATGTGGCTGGTTGTGGTATACTGAGTGGATATGCTGGACTGAAGGGATGATTTACACATTGGGTTGGATGGAGCGGGATGGCGTGAGATTTCATTACGTTGCTCAGAATAGTGTGCAATTTAAAACTTACAAATTGTTTATTTCTGGAATTTTTTATTTAATGTTTTCAAACTGTGGTTGACCATGGGTAACTGAAATTGCAGATAAGGGAGACTACTGTATTTTGGAAATTCTACTTAGGTTTTTGTCTTCTATATTGGTGCATTGTGGAGCACATGGGGGAAGTGAAACGTGGTTCTACTAAGGCAAACAAAACTTAATTATATTGTTTAGCTTTTTTTTTTTTTTTGTATTTTTCTGAAGTTGGAAACGGGGAGGCAGTCAGACAGACTCCCACATGTGCCCAACTGGGATCCACCCGGCATGCCCACCAGGGGGCGATGCTCCGCCCATCTGGGGTGCTGCTCTGTTGCAACCAGAGCCATTCTAGCGCCTGAGGTAGAGGCCATAGAGCCATCCCCAGCGCCCGGGCCAACTTTACTCCAATGGAGCCTTGGCTGCGGGAGGGGAAGAGAGAGACAGAGAGGAAGGAGAGGGGGAGGGGTGGAGAAGCAGATGGGTGCTTCTCCTGTGTGCCCTGGCCGGGAATCAAACCCAGGACTCCTGCACGCCAGGCCGATGCTCTACCACTGAACCAACCGGCCAGGGCTTTTTAGCTGTTTTGTGTATAAATCTATTGATCTTAGAAAAGGGAAAGTTGAAGGTAAGAGTAGTCATAAAATGCGTTGTCAGGCTCTGGACAGCTAGCTTGGTGGTTTAGAATATTGTCCCAAAATGACAAGGTTGCAGGTTTGATCCCTGGTCAGGGGGCACATGGGAAGCAACCAATGAGTGCACAGCTGAGCGGAACAACAAATGAATGCTTCCCTTCCCCCTCTCCTCTCTCTCCTTTCCTTTGTTTCTCTAAAAATAAAAAAACAAAAACAAAATCTAAGCTAAGCCCTGGCTAGATAGCTTGTTTGGTTGCTACATCATCCTGAAACAAAGAGGTTGCTAGTTTGACTCCCCCACTCCAGGCACATACAGGAATGGCTTGATGTTTTTCTCTCTGTCTCTCCCTCCCTGCCTCTCTCTAAAATAAAATAAAATGAAAATAAAATACTTTGTCGGAAGAAGGATGTAATTTGGTCTCGAGGAATGTTAATATTTGGTTCAGTATGGAGGAGCTAGGTGATAATGATGAGGCCAAGGCATAGAAGAGACGGATGTGGTATATTTAGAGAGCAGTGCAGGAATAACAATTAACCCCCCCCTCCAACACTTATTAAGCACTGACTCTGTAGCAGCTACCATGTAAGGGATTAACTCATTTAATCTGCACCGCAACTCCATTTTATACATGAGGTTTAGAAACTTGGTCAGGGTGGCCAAATGGTGGAGCCATAACACTGCCTCCTTATTTTGTTACAGTGGAAGAACTGTATTTGTGCAAAGATAAAATTTCATTGATGATAACAAAGTACTCTAAAACAATCCTAAGTGAACATCATAGTCAATTTTCCTATCCTGAGAACACCAATATGGAATATTAAGCAGTGGATATTACCAGAACCTCAGAAGACCCCCTGGCTCCCTTCAGTCATTGTCTGTTCCCACTGACCTATTTCCAAAAACAGACCATGTCTCCCCATGTACAAGACACACCCTTTCCCAAAAAATTTGGGTTCGCCCTGGCCGGTTGGCTCAGCGGTAGAGTGTTGGCCTGGCTTCCGGGGAACCGGGTTCGATTCCCGGCCAGGGCACATAGGAGAAGCACCCATTTGCTTCTCCACCCCCCCCTCCTCTCTGTCTCTCTCTTCCCCTCCCGCAGCCAAGGCTCCATTGGAGCAAAGATGGCTCGGGCGCTGGGGATGGCTCCTTGGCCTCTGCCCCAGGCGCTAGAGTGGCTCTGGTCGCCGCAGAGCGACGCCTGGGAGGGGCAGAGCATCGCCCCCTGGTGGGCAGAGCATCCCCCCTGGTGGGCGTGCCGGGTGGATCCCGGTCGGGCGCATGCGGGAGTCTGTCTGACTGTCTCTCCCCGTTTCCAGCTTCAGAAAAATACAAAAAAAAAAAATTTTTTTGGGGGGTTCTAAACCCTGGGTGCGTCTTATACAGTGGTTGTAGATTTTTTTTTTTTTTAAGATAAAGCTTTTTTTTTTAATTTTAATTTTTTTATTTATTGATTTTTTTAGAGAGAGAGGAGTGAGAGAGAGAGAGACAGAGAGAGAGAGAAGGGGGAGGAGCAGGAAGCATCAACTCCCATATGTTCCTTGACCAGGCAAGCCCAAGGTTTCGAACCGGCGACCTCAGTGTTCCAGGTCGACGCTTTATCCCACTGCGCCACCACAGGTCAGGCCGGTTGTAGATTTTTTTACTTGCATTTCCCACTTTTTTTTGCACGGAGGAGGAGTTGTATGAATTTTATGATGAATAAAACGAGTTCAATAACTTTATATAATTCTTTTTTTTTTTTCAAATTTTGGGCCCCCAAATTAAGGTGTGTCTTATACATGGGAGTAATTTATACATGGAGAAATGCGGTAGATTATTTTCAGTTTTCAAACTTTATATGAATGTAATCACACACAATTATCTTTTTTGGTGTTTGTTTTCATTTTACTCAACATTGTGAAATTCGTATCAGTTGCGTATGGTTCTAGTTCATTCTCCTTGCTATAATTTTTTAAATTAATTTATTTTCTTTAAAAGATTTTTAAAAAATCGTTTTAGAGAGGAGAGGGAGAGAGAGAGGAGAGGGAGAGAGAGAGGAGAGGGAAGGAGTGGAAGAGCAGGAAGCATCAACTCCCATATGTGCCATGACCAGGCAAGTCCAGGGTTCTGAACCGGCAACCTCAGCATTCCAGGTTGACGCTTTATCCACTGCGCCACCACGGGCCAGGCAAATTAATTGAATTTTTAAAAAAACAAAGTTGAAAATTTTTGAGCATAATAGAAATACAGATGTTCTTAAACTTCTTTTTCAAAGAAAAGTATTAAAAGTACCTCTAATGTTTTTTATATAATTAAAAAATAACTTATAGGAGCTAAAGAATATACTACCTTAAAGGGCAAATTATTTTCCTGAGTTTATTGTTGACAATCTGAAGTGTTAATCTTTTAAAAATTCAAGTCATATAATTCTGGTCAATATCTGTTCAAAATAAGTAAGTTGTCCTTATTTTTCCCTTTGAAAATAGAGAATCTTAGGAAGATAGGAGATGAACTTTTTGAAGTACATATGTAGTAAGGGGAGTAAGTAGATTCAGTGATGATCTGAGCTGAGGGGGAAAAGGGGGAAAAGCTTCAACTGAGTTTGTTTGTTTTTGTTTGTTTATTTTTGCAAGAGAGAGAGAGAGAGAACGAGACGCACAGACAGGGACCGATAAACTGGAAGGGAGAGAGATGAGAAGCACCAACTTACAGTTGTGGCACTTTAGTTGTTCATTGATTACTTTCTCATATGTGCCTTGACCAGGTGGCTCCAGCTGAGACAGTGACCCCTTGCTCAAGCCAGTGACCTTGGGCTTCAAGCCAGAAACCTTGGGCTCAAGCCAGTGACAATGGGGTCATGTCTATGATCCCACGCTCAAGCCGGTGAGTTTGCACTCAAGCTGGTGAACCTGCAGTGAAGCCTGATGAGCCTGTGCTCAAGCTGGATGAGCCCACACACAAGCTGCCGCCTTGGGGTTTCAAACCTGGGACCTCACTATCCAGGTCGACACTCTATCCACTGCGCCACCACCAGTCAGGCTAGCCCAAGTCTGATTTTAAAGTTCATATTGTTGGTCTACTGAGATGTGTTTTTGGTCATGTGAGTTTTTGAGATTTATATTCATTAGCATGGTCAATTTTCCCACCCAGATCATTGGGATATGCATATTTAAAACTGAAATATTGAATTCCAGATCTTTTAGGATGTATTTATTGAAACTGCATATATGTATAATATATTAGGTCTTTTGTTCTTTATAACTTTTTTCACCGGGACTTGGAGTACTATACTGTTAGTTTACGATTTGACCTAACTTACTTATAAAGGAGTGATTACTAGATTATAACAAATTTTATTTATTGATTGATTGACAATTTATTATTTTTTCTTTTTTTCCAAGAGAGAGGAGGGGAGATAGAGAGAGAGACACTCCTGTACACCCCAACCAGAGTCTACCGGCAACCCCCGTCTGGGGCCCATGCTTTGCCTGTCTGGGGCCCATGCTCTGCTCATCTGGTACCATGCCTACAACCGAGCTATTTTTAGCTTCTAAGGCAGAGGATGCACAGGGCCATCCTTAGCGTCCAGGGCTGATTCCCGCTAATCAGTTGAGCTCTGGCTGCAGGAGGGAGAGAGAGAGAGAGAAAGAGAGAAGGGAAAGGGTGTTTAGAAGCAGATGGCCACTTCTCCTGTTTACTGTGTGTCCTGACTGGGAATTGAACCCAGGACATCCATGCCCTGGGCTGATGCTCTATGTTCTATCACTGAGCCGACTGGGCAGGGCCACAAATTTTTTTTTTTTTTTTTTTTTTTTTTTTCTTTCATTTTTCTGAAGCTGGAAACAGGGAGAGACAGTCAGACAGACTCCCGCATGCGCCCGACCGGGATCCACCCGGCACGCCCACCATGGGGCGACGCTCTGCCCACCAGGGGGCGATGCTCTGCCCATCCTGGGCGTCGCCATGTTGCGACCAGAGCCACTCTAGCGCCTGAGGCAGAGGCCACAGCCATCCCCAGCGCCCGGGCCATCTTTGCTCCAATGGAGCCTTGGCTGCGGGAGGGGAAGAGAGAGACAGAGAGGAAAGCGCGGCGGAGGGGTGGAGAAGCAAATGGGCGCTTCTCCTGTGTGCCCTGGCCGGGAATCGAACCCGGGTCCTCCGCACGCTAGGCCGACGCTTTACCGCTGAGCCAACCGGCCAGGGCCACAAATTTTTTTTTTAAAGATTTTATTTATTAATTTTACAGAGACAGGAGGAGTAAGAAGTACCAACTTATAGTTGCTCTACTTTAGTTGTTCATTGCTTGCTTATTTTATGTGCCTTAACCAGGTAAGCCCAGGGTTCTGAACTGGTGACCAAACCCACAACTTCAGCATTCCAGGTTGATGCTCTATCTGCTGTGCCACCACAGGCCTGCATAGATTGTAGCAAATTTAATAAGATATAATTGAAAGGTCATGGAGGGAATGAAGATGTCTACATTGAGAAATAGTTGTAAAAAGATTAATAGATCATATAATTTGTCAAAAGTGAAAATGTGATTTATTTAATATTTATATTTTAATTGGCTCCATGACATGAAATTAAATGCTAAAAATGTTCTTTACAGATAGGATAGTGAACCAAATAGTTCTGTTAACACTTGGCACGTTAATTTTCTGTTTAACTCTTTTATCTAATAATCCTCATCATCATGTTTTTATAATTGTGAATGACTCAGATTTAGAAAATTCATTTTCAGCCTGACCTATGGTGGTACAGTAGATAAAGCGTTGACCTGGAATGCTGAGGTCATCAGTTCAAAACCCTGGGCTTGCCCGGTCAGGGCACGTATGGAAGTTGATGCTTCCTACCCCTCCTCCCATTCTCTCTCTCTCTTTCTCTCTCGCTCTTATTTAAAATGAATAAGTAAAAATATATTTTTTTTTAAGAAAATTCATTTTCCTTTTTTAAACCTATACTGAGCTGATATTTTAGGTCATTTTAGAAAAATCACAGTGATTAGTTTTAGAAGCAAATTTTATTTATTTATTTATTTATTTATTTATTTTTACAGAGACAGAGTCAGAGAGAGGGACAGACAGGGACAGACAGACAGGAACGGAGAGAGATGAGAAGCACCAACCATCAGTCCCTCACTGTGACACCCTAGTTCATCGATTGCTTTCTCATATGTGCCCCGACCGTGGGGCCACAGCAGACCGAGCAACCCCCTGCTCGAGCCAGCGACCTTGGGTCCAAGCCGGTGAGCTCCGCTCAAACCAGACGAGTCCGTGCTCAAGCCGGTGACCCTGGGGTCTCAAACATGGGTCCTCCGTATCCCAGTCCGACCCTCCATCCTCTGCGCCACTGCCTGGTCAGGCTTAGAAACAATTTTTAAGAGGTGTTAAAAAGGACAGTACAGTATATTGTTGAAAATTTCTGAAAAGATACATAAGAAACTTGGCAGTGGTTACCATTATGAGAAAAAGATTGGATGATGGAAGGTATACTACCTTCTTCTATGCTGGTACTTTCTACTTATATTTATCCTCTGTATCATTTGAGTTGGTTTTTTTTGTATGTATTTTTCTGAAGTAAGATGTGGGGAAGTAGAGAGACAGACTCCTGCATGCTCCTGACCGGGATCAACCCAGCATGCCCACTAGGGGGCGATGCTCTGCCCATCTGGGGCATTGCCCCACTGCAACCAGAGCCATTCTAGTGCCTGAGTCGGAAGCCATGGAGCCATCCTCAGCGCCTGGGCCAACTTTGCTCCAATGGAGCCTTGGCTGCGGGAAGCAAAGAGAGAAATAGAAAGGAAAGGGGAAGGGTGGAGAAGCAGATGGGTGCTTTTCTTGTGTGTCCTGGCTGGGAATTGAACCTGGGACTTCCATACGCCAGGCCGATGTTCTACCTCTGAGCCAACCGGCCAGGGCCCATTTGAATTTTTTAAGACAGTGATCTTAAAAAATAGTTATAGTTAATAATATAGTTAATAGTTATAATATAAAGCACAGGACATCTATGGGTCTATAGGCTATTGCTATAGCTATAGTTTTATCTTGTTTTCAAAGTGTATAACATTTACTTTTCTTTCTTTTTTTTTTTTTTTCATTTTTCTGAAGCTGGAAACAGGGAGGGACAGTCAGACAGACTACCGCATGCGCCCGACCGGGATCCACCCGGCACGCCCACCAGGGGCGAAGCTCTGCCCACCAGGGGGCGATGCTCTGCCCATCCTGGGCGTCGCCATGTTGCGACCAGAGCCACTCCAGCGCCTGAGGCAGAGGCCACAGAGCCATCCCCAGCGCCCGAGCCATCTTTGCTCCAATGGAGCCTTGGCTGCGGGAGGGGAAGAGAGAGACAGTGAGGAAAGCGCGGCGGAGGGGTGGAGAAGCAAATGGGCGCTTCTCCTGTGTGCCCTGGCTGGGAATCGAACCCGGGTCCTCTGCACGCTAGGCCGACGCTCTACCGCTGAGCCAACCGGCCAGGGCGTACTTCTTTTTTTTAAGTTAATAAATTTAGGTGTCGTTCTTTGTTTTTATTATATTCCTTTATTCTCACTGAAATACCATTTCATTTCAGAAGGCAATATGGCTTCCAGAAAATTGTTTAGAGGCCCTTTGGGACTTGTGAATATTTATTCATTTGTAAATCATGACCCAGGAAAAATGAGGTTGCGAACTGTACATGGATTTGGCTTTTTATTCTCTACTGCCATTGTGAAGGAAATTTAGCTGTGTGATCTTAGCATGTTACAGCTAAGATCTGAGTCTTTTTTTCTCTTTATTTAGTTAGATACTCATTTTTGTAAGATTATCTCCCAGGATTCTTTCAATCTCTGATTTTATAATTTCATACCCATTTCAACTCAAAAGATGGTATTCATTAATTCTTAAAATAGTGTTAAAGCAAAATTTCTAGTTAATATATAATCTAATTATTGAAATGGATTTATAATCTGATTTGTCTCAATTTTAATGTAGTGCTGCCTAAAAGCAGCCATATTCCCATATGAAATCTTAGTGATGGAGTGGGATTTTGAAATGAAAATATTCTATAATGAAGACATAATAACTTTCTATGTGTGTGTGCATTTAAAATTTTTTTTTAGAGATGAGAAGCATTAACTTGTAGTTGTATCACTTTTAGTTGTTCATTGATTGCTTCTTATACGTGACTTGATCAGGGGGCTCAAGCCAAGCCAGTGACCCCTTGCTCAGGCCAGTGACCTTTGGGCTCAAGCCAATGGCCCCGCATTCAAGCTGGCCAGCCTGCGCTCAAGCTGGATGAGCCTGAGCTCAAGGCCGTAACCTTGGGATTCTGAACCAGGACCTAAGCATCCCAGGTTGATAGTCTATCTATTGCGCTACCAGTGGTCAGGTTGTGTGTGTGTATTTTTAAAGCAAGTCAACATTTGTGTTTTTAATTTTAATACTAGAGAGTGAGCCTTTTCTTTGTTTAGAACCTCAAAGGAAATGGTATCTTATGCCAACTGTATCTTCAAAGATAATTACACAATGGGTTATCAATCAAATTTAATTAAACTATAACAACTTCTTTCACTAACTTTCAGTTGGTGAAGTTACAGCAGTGAGGAACATGGTAATCACATCCTGATACTGTATTGAAATGTGAGATCTTTATCGTGAACCTATGTTAAACATTGAGCTGCTGTTGCCTTCATTAGAAAATATTTTTAGGTTATTTGGCCTTTTAAAAAACAGTTGGACAAAAGAAAATAAATGTGTTTTTTAATTTAAACTTTTCTGATGCAAAGGGATTATCATTTCTGGAGTATAAACTGAAAGCCAAAAGACTATGTCCTCTTCAGTTTTCTGAATGAACTAGACTGAAAGGATCAAGATGAAATAGAGATGCAGTTCTGGAATTTGTTTCATAGTAAAATGAAGTTGTGTAGTGTAAGCAGGGCATATGAATCATTTTGCTGGTCTGCGTTAATAGACAAAGACTGGGGAACTGCATGCTTGGAAAGCTTTCTGTGTCCTTGCAATTTTTGTCCTTATTGTAGCCAGGCAGCTGAGGAGATATCCCCTAAAGAGGCAGAACTCCCCATCCTCCCTCTTCTCTTGTCTTTTTTTTTTTTTTAACTGTATACTGGGACATTCAATGGCCTTGCATTGACCATGAAGACAAAGAGTGCTTTCATACCCAGGGTTAAGCCAGAGCCAGTGTGCTGCCCTTTGTTTGGGTTTGCGCTCGCCCTTTCTCTCACCACCTCCATTCTCCTTGTTCATACTTTGCAGCAGCAACAGTATCTATTTTAGAATTTTATCTCCTCACCTAAAAACAAAATTGCAAAAAAATTCCAGTTTCTTTTAATGAACAAAGCAAAGCTTAATTTCCTTTTGTGTGTGTGTTTTTTTTGTTTTTCGTTTTTTTACAGAGAGAGAGAGAGAGAGAGGGATAGATAAGGACAGTCAGACAGTAATGGAGAGAGATGAGAAGCATCAATCATCAGTTTTTCGTTGTGACACTTTAGTTGTTCATTGATTGCTTTCTCATATGTGCCTTGATGGAGGATGGGTGGGTACCTCAAGCCAAGCTAGTAATCTCTTTCAAACTAGTGACCTTGGGATCATGTTGATGAGCCTGTGCTTAAGCCGGTGACTTTGGGGTTTCTAACCTGGGACCTCAGCCTCCCAGGTTGAAGCTCTACCACTGTGCCACCTCCAGTCATATGGCAATTCATTTTTTATGGAAATATTTTATGCAAATAAAAAATTATAGAGAATAACATGGCAAACACTACTGCACATACCACCCAGCTTTGTTGTATTTGTATTCTTGAGATATTTTGGAGGACCCTAAATGTCTTAATCTGTGTCTTGTGAAAGTTTATGATATTTTTTTATTTCCTCACCTATTACAAATTTTCCTCATAGACCAGTCATTTGTTAAGGTAAACCTATTGTGTGCCACAGTTTATTACCGTTGGTACCACACGGTATCTCCTAGAAAGTATTTGTGACCATTTAAGTTCTATTTCATAACCTCAATGTTAAACAATGCACATGATGTATGTAGTCATGTGCCAAATTTTGGTCACTGATAAACTTAATAAATGGTGGCCCTGTAAGATGATAATGGAGATGAAAAATTTCCTATTGCTGAGTGACATGGTAGCCTTGGTAAGGCCATAAGGCAGTGCATTACTGCAAGCCAAGCACAGACAGTTATGTACAGTGCATAGTACTTGACAATGATAATAAATGACTGGTACTGGTTTATGCATTTATTATACTACACTTTTTATTGTTATTTTAGAGTGTATTCTTTCTACTTATAAAAAAAGTTTGCTATACAACAGTGCTGTGTTAGGCTAGCAGCAGCCTCATATAAGTTATGTGTACTGTACCTCTTATACATCATTTTCTCTTTGGATTTAATCTCATTTTGTTTATTATGGCCCCTGTAGTGTACAAAATCTATTGTTGACGTTGTAAGGGGCCATATTGAGTGACTGACTTGGAATTAAAAAGTAAAAGTGAATAATGACCACAAAGGTAGAAAATCAGTGACAGTTAAAAAACAGAGATACATAACACATAGATACAGACAACAGGGTGACGATAGCTAGAAGGAAAGGGGGGAGAGGGAGGTAATAGAGAGGGGAGGAAGTGGGGGAGAGGGGAATATGGGTGCGGAGAGACTTTGCCGGGGCAGGGGGTGCATGATGACGTGTGTAGATGGTGTTTCATTGAGTTGTTCACTTGAAAACTACAACTATGTCATCCCAATAAATTAAAAATAAATTTAAAAATAACTCAGTGATGGTATTGTTGGTCAGTCAGACTTGTCTCATTCTACACTCTTGAAGAACAAGAACTAAGTAATGTAAACTAAAGGATCTGCTTCATTGATAGCAGTGAGACTGACAAAATTTTGAGAAGGGCCTATATCAGACATGGAGAAACTTCTAATGATCTGGATTGATTGAAGACTAGACACAGAAGTGTATCTCTCCCATCACCATGACAGTGCTAGCAAAAGGAGAAAGTTTGTTTGCATGGTGTGTTTTTTTTTTTAATTTTTATTAATTTATTGGAGGACATTGGTTAATAAAATAATACAGGTTTCAAGTATACAATTCTGTAATACATCATCTGTATATTCTTCTGTGTGTTCACCACATATTGTATTGTGTGTTTTTCTCTTACCATTTATTACTTCTTTACCCTTTTCTACCTCTGCCATCCCTCTTGTTTGCATGTTTAGAGAAAAGGCTGGACCCAGCTACAAAGTTGAATTTATTGCTAGCTCTGGATGGTTTAACTGATTCAGGTATCATTGTTCATTACATGATTTGAAAATGAGTGGTGAGTCTGAGAGTGCTGATATAAAGATAGCTGATGAATTTTGGAAACTCTATAGACAAGTTGATTATGGAGGAAAATTACTTGCTAGCACAAATATTCAATATGAATACAACCTCCCTATTTCTGGAAATGGATGCCTAAAAGGACTTTTGTCTACAAGGAGTCCAGGTCAATGCCAGGTTTCAAGGCTCTTTTTTTTTTTTTTTTTTGTATTTTTCCGAAGCCAGAAACAGGGAGGCAGTTAGACAGACTCCCACATGCGCCTGGCCAGGATCCACCCGGCATGCCCACCAGGAGGCGATGCTCTGCCCATCCGGGGCATCGCTCTGTTGCGACCAGAGCCACTCTAGCGCTTGAGGCAGAGGCCACAGAGCCATCCTCAGCACCCGGGCCAACTTTGTTCCAATGGAGCCTTGGCTGCGGGAGGGGAAGAGAGAGACAGAGAGGAAGGAGAGAGGGAGGGGTAAGAAGCAGATGGGTGCTTCTCCTGTGTGCCCTGGCTGGGAATCGAACCCAGGACTCCTGCACGCCAGGCTGACACTCTACCACTGAGCCAACCGGCCAGGGCCTCAAGGCTTTTAAGAACAGAATTATAGTCTTGCTTGGGAGTAATATTGAAGGCTACACATTAAAAACCTTTGTGATTTAGCACAGTGAAAATCCCAGGGCCTCAAGCATATTAACAGTGCACACACTCAGTGTGCTACAGGAACAATAAGACATCATGCATGGCCCAGCTACTTTTCCAAGATACTGTCATGAATTGCTTTGCCATCAACTTGAAGAAGTAGTTTGGACAGTAACACAGTGTTCAAGATTGTAGATAATGCTCCTGGATATCCTCCTTTGATTGGTGATCTGCATCCCAATATCAAAGAGGTATTTCTCCCTCTAGACACCATGTCTTTGGTCAAACCAATGGACAAAGAAGTTAGAGCAACTTTTAAGGCTTATGGTTTGAGGAGTACCTTTGCCAAGGCCATTGCTGAAACTGGGGAAGACACTGATGCAATTCTGAAAGGATCATAACATCTGTGACTGCATCAAGAACCTTACTTGGGCTTGGGGATGATGTCACCAAGGAATAAATGAATGACATCTTGCTGACAACACTCAGGGGGATTGTCCATGACATCAGAGAATTTTTTGAGGATTAGGTCACAATAATCTAAAAGTTTAAAAAGCAAAAAATTAATATACTTTAAAAGTATTAAAGCTTATAAAATAAGAATATAAAGAAGATATTTATATACAGTTCTACAGTGTGTTTGTATTTTTTTTCCTGAAGTGAAAAGTGGGAGGCAGGAGACACTCCCGCATGTGCCTGACTGGGATCCACCCGACATGCCCACCAGGGGGCGATGCTCTGCTCATCTGGGGCATTGCTCCCTTGCAACCGAAGACATTCTAGCGTTTGAGGTGGAGGCCATGGAGCCATCCTCAGTGCCCGGGCCAACTTTGATCTAGTAGAGCCTTGGCTTCTGGAAGGGAAGAGAGAGACAGAGAAAAAGGAGAGGGGGAAGGTTAGAGAAGCAGATGGGTGCTTCTCCTGTGTGCTCTGGCCTGGAATCAAACTTGGGACTTTTGCATGCTGGGCCGACGCTCTACCACTGAGCCAACTGGCCAGGGCAGTGTGTTTGTATTTTAAGCTAAGTGTTTACAAAAGTCCAAAAGTTTTTAAGAAATTTAAAGCTTATGTAGTAAAAAATTACATTAAGCTAAGATTCATTTATTATTGAAAAATGAAATTTAAAAAATTTTAGTGTAGCCTAAATGTACAGTGTTTTATAAAATCTACAGTAGTGTACAGTAATTTCTTAGGTCTTCATCCTCACCACTCACTAACTGGAGCAACTTCTAGTCCTGCAAGTTCCTTTCATGGTCAGTGCCCTAAACAGGTGTACCATTTAAAAAATCTTTTATATTGTATTTTACTGTACCTTTATTGTTTGGACGTACAAATACTTCACCATTGTGTTACAATTTTAGTATAGTAATACCATCAGGTTTATAGCCTAGAAGCAATAGGTTCTATACCACATAGCCTAGGTGTGTAGGCTGTACCATGTAGGTTTGTGTGAGTGCAGAATGGAGTTCACAGAATGATGAAATCACCTCACAATGCATTTTTCCTGTCATTAAGTGCTGCATGACTGGATACTAATTTTTTATTTTTTTATTTTTATTTTATTTTTATTTTTTTGAAGCTGGAAACGGGGAGGCAGTCAGACAGACACCTGCATGCGCCCGACCGGGATCCACCCGGCACGCCCACCAGGGGGCGATGCTCTGCCCATCTGGAGTGTCGCTCTGTTGTGACCAGAGCCACTCTAGCGCCTGAGGCAGAGGCCATGGAGCCATCCCCAGAGCCCGGGCCATCTTTGCTCCAATGGAGCCTTGGCTCCGGGAGGGGATGAGAGAGACAGAGGAAGGAGAGGGGGAGGGGTGGAGAAGCAGATGGGCGCTTCTCTTGTGTGCTCTGGCCGGGAATCGAACCCAGGACTTCCGCACGCTAGGCCGACGCTCTACCACTGAGCCAACCTGCCAGGGCTTGTATACTAATTTTTTAGATGTAAAGCTCTGTTGTCACATGTTCTTTTTTTTTTTTTAAGATTTTATTTATTGATTTGGGAGAGGGAGAGGGAGGGAGTTAAGCATCAATCCATAGTTGCTTCACTTTACTTGTTCATTGCTTCTTGTATGTGCCTTGACCAGGCAAGCCTGAGGTTTCAAACTGGCGATCTCAGCATTCCAGGTCGATACTCTATCCACTGTGCCACTACAGGTCAGGCAGTCACATATTCTAAGAAGGGACTATAATATATAGCATGGTGAAAATTTATTTACAGTTATGTTAAATAAATTGGTATATAAATATGTGGTTGAAATCTGAGGGAAAATGTGTTACTTTGTCATTGGTTCAGGTGCTTTTGGTACCTTATTTGACCTTTATACTAGAAAGATAAATTGCACTTAGAGGTCTTAATATTAGCAGTGGTTTATTGTATACCTGTTTATAAAACACTGTTAAATGCCTTAAATAAATTCTTTAAACTGTGTATTAAATTTCTGAAGTATGTACTATTCTTGTCCTCATTTTCTAGGTGAAAGCACATGTTTAAAAATGTTAAGTGTGGCCCTGGCCGGTTGGCTCAGCGGTAGAGCGTCGGCCTGGCGTTCGGGGGACCCGGGTTCGATTCCCGGCCAGGGCACATAGGAGAAGCGCCCATTTGCTTCTCCACCCTCCCTCCTCCTTCCTCTCTGTCTCTCTCTTCCCCTCCCGCAGCGAGGCTCCATTGGAGCAAAGATGGCCCAGGCGCTGGGGATGGCTCCTTGGCCTCTGCCCCAGGTGCTAGAGTGGCTCTGGTCGCGGTAGAGCGACGCCCTGGAGGGGCAGAGCATCGCCCCCTGGTGGGCAGAGCTTCGCCCCTGGTGGGCGTGCCGGGTGGATCCCGGTTGGGCGCATGCGGGAGTCTGTCTGACCGTCTCTTCCTGTTTCCAGCTTCAGAAAAATACAAAAAAAAAAAAAAACCTAAAAAAACCCCCAAAACCTAAAAATGTTAAATGTGAATCCCCCAGAAATAGCATAGGTAGTAAGTGGAGGAACTGAAATACTAAAATCAAATTTATATTCTAGATTAGTGATATGAATAAACTCTCAAGTTCAGTGTTTTTAGAACTGTTAAACCTCTTTGACATAGTCTGAAATTGATCTGTCAGTTAATTCTGGGCTTCAAGTTACAGTATATTCAAGTTTTTTGTTTGTTATTTTAAGAGAGAGAGATAGGGACAGACAGGAAGGGAGAGAGATGAGAAGTATCAACTCATAGTTGTGGCCCCTTAGTTGTTTATTGATTGCTTTCTCATATGTGCCTTGACCTGGGGCAGGGGAGCCTCTAGCCAAGCCAGTGAACCCATGCTCAAGCCAGACCTTAGGGTTTTGAACCTGGGTCCTCAGAGTGCCAGGCCAACACTCTGTCCACTGCGCTACTGCCTAGTCAGGCTATATTCAAGTTTTTTGAAATCTAGGTGTTAGCTGGAATTATTGGCTATAGTGTATAGATTATAGGGCTTGTGTGGGGTATATTTGATTCAACTCAAGCCCTTAGATTTTATTGGTGTCACTGAATCAGTCTGTCATAGTTGCTATAGCCATTTTAGACAGATGTGTCATTAGATGGGTGCAGGTACTTGAAACTAAAGAAAAGGGAAAGAGGGTTGGGAAAATGAGAGAACCAAGGAGACTTTGTTTCTGTAGTGGTTTTAGCGATACTGATGAGTGGGGGGTCTTAATGGTTGGGCCTAGAGTGTAAGATTGTAAGGATGAGGTGAAGGAGAATTACATAACTGGGCAGAGGTCCAGATGGAATGGCTTCAGTGGGGAAACAGTAGAGAAGGGTGCCCTTGCTACATTCATTTTCAAATTTTACTAAGTATGGGCTAATGGAATGCAACCCTTCACTCATACCAGTTTGTGCATTTTTTTAGAAAGAACATTAATGAATAATATATCATTCATTTTTCAAATGCACAGTAGTTCTCTGTCAGTGTGAATGAAAAGCCCTTTGGATTTTCTTCATGACCTCATTTGATGACCATTTTTGCATTAATTTTATATAAGTACATTTATGGGATTCTCTGGTGCTTTTACTTAGAGCACTGTGCTTCTGGCCTGTTTACCTAGATTTACTCTGCTCTAGGAAATTTATTCTGGATATTAGCATTGTGGAAGTTCTGCTTTTGGCATCAGGCTGCGAGAGAGAATATGGTTTTCTTACGGTAGTATATTATTTAGGGGCAGAGATCAGAACTATTTTAATAATCGTTTTAAAATATTTTTTGCCCTTTTTCACTTATTGACATTTTCTCTGATGGTGCAGAATCATTGGCACCTGCTTGCATCTTAGTATGAGTCAGGTACCAAACCATACTAAAAATGATTGTGTTCTTCACCAGAGTACACTCTTAGAAAAGAAAAAGGCGCCTGACCAGGCAGTGGTGCAGTGGACAGAGCGTAGGACTGGGACAAGAGGACCTAGGTTCAAAACCTTGAGATGGCCAGCTTGAGTGCTGGCTCACCTGGTTTAGCCCAGGGTCACTGGCTTGAGCAAAAGGGGACACTTGCTCTGCTGTAGCCCCCTGGTCAAGGCACATATGAGAAAGTAATCAATGAACAACTAAAGTACCACGACAAAGAATTGATGCTTCTCATCTCTCTTACTTTCCTGTCTTTCCCTATCTGTCCCTCTCTCTGCCTCTGTCACAAAAAGAAAAAGAAAAAAGCTCTAGTTTAACTTAGTATCTTTAACGAAACAGTAAAAATTATTCATTTATTTAAAACTTGATCCCTGAGTATACACCTTTATATATTTCACGTGATGGAATGGGGGGTACATATGAAGCACTTCAGTTGCATAGTTGTCTGGTAATGGTTTTAATCTTTATTTTATTTTTTTACAGGGACAGAGAGAGAGTCAGAGGGATAGATAGGGACAGACAGACAGGAACGGAGAGAGATGAGAAGCATCAATCATCAGTTTTTCATTGCGACACCCTAGTTGTTCATTGATTGCCTTCTCATATGCTCCTTGACCGCGGGCCTTCAGCAGACCGAGCAAACCCCCCCCCCCCCCCCCCCCCCCCCCCCGCTTGAGCTAGCGACCTTGAGTCCAAGCTGGTGAGCTTTGCTCAAACCAGATGAGCCCGCGCTCAAGCTGACGACCGTGGGGTCTCAAACCTGGGTCCTTCTGCATCCCAGTCAGACGCTCTATCCACTGCACCACCACCCACCCGGTCAGGCACTGGTAATGGTTTTAATGAAAACCACTTTTGTGAGTGAGTTTTAGGCAGAAGTAGGGGCTTTAAAAGTAACACCATTTTTACTTGAAAGAATGATGAATTGATTATTTAGACTTGGATATTTAGCAGACATTTTTTTAAAAAATTTTTTATTTATTCATTTTAGAGAGGAGAGGGAGAGACAGAGAGAGAGAAGGGGGGAGGAGCTGGAAGCATCAACTCCCACATGTGCCTTGACCAGGCAAGCCCAGGGTTTCGAAGCGGCGACCTCAGCATTTCCAGGTCGACGCTTTATCCACTGCGCCACCACAGGTCAGGCTGAAGTTTATTTTTTAAAATGTCTGCTAAAGCCTGACCTGTGGTGGTGCAGTGGATAAAGCGTCGACCTGGAAATGCTGAGGTCGCCGCTTCGAAACCCTGGGCTTGCCTGCTCAAGGCACATGTGGGAGTTGATGCTTCCAGCTCCTCCCCCCTTCTCTCTCTCTGTCTCTCTCTCTCCTCTCTAAAATAAATTTTAAGTTTAAAAAAAAAAATAAAAAAAATAAACTTCAAAATAAACTTTCAAAAATAAACTGTTGCCAGCCCTGGCTGGTAGGCTCAGCGGTTGAGCATCGGCTGGGCATGTGAAAGTCCCGGGTTCAATTCTCAGTCAGGGCACACAGGAGAAGCGCCCATCTGCTTCTCCATCCCTCCCCTTCTCCTTCCTCTCTGTCTCTCTCTTCCCTTCCTGCGGCCAGGGCTACATTGGAGCAGAGTTGGCCTGGGTGCTAAGGATGGCTCCATGGCTTCTGCCTCAGGTGCCAGAGTGGCTCCGATTGCAGCAGAGCAACGCCCCATATGGGCTGTGCATCGCCCCCTGGTGGGCATGCCAGGTGGATCCTAGTTGGGCATATATAGGAGTCTGTCTGTCTGCCTCTCCCCACTTCTCACTTCAGAAAATTACAAAAAAAAGTTAAACTGTTGCCAATGAGGAAATGACAAGTTTTAAGTGAAAACTAGAATACTGGAAACTTGTATCTGTATCTCTACCATAAGTTTGATAGCTTCCTAATACTTTTATGTACTTTTCTGATGACACAGTAGTGCTATTAACAGATTTTATGTTGTACAATGAACTATGTCAACATCTGGAAAATCTGCATAACTTGTACTAATATTTTCCAGATGTTTTGTGCATGATGTTACAAAATCATTCAGAGGTGAAAGGTCCATTTAAAATGAAGTATAAAACACTTAATTTTAATGTAATTATGTATTAAAAGTTAATTGATAATGATTTTAGATTACAGATTGTACCTATGTTTTAAAAACTATTGCTTGTTAAGTTTTAGTGGAATAGCAAAAAAGAACTCTGAATTATCAGGAAAATTATTAACATACTCCTTTTTATTTAACCACACATCTGTAGCAGATCAGATTTTTTTCACGATAACATGTTACAACAGATTGCATGCAGAAGCACATACCACATTTTAGCTGGTTTTCTATTAAACTAGACATTAAAGAGATTTACAAAACTATAAAAGCAATGCCACTTTCCCCCCTAAATTAGAAGAAAAGATTAAGTGGTTATTTAATTCATTTTTATTTTAATTTCTTAAAAAAGATTTTATTTATTAATTTTAGAGGCTAGCTCTACTTTCGGTTGGCTTGCAATTGTCTTGGTCTGGAACCTTGATATAAACAGCGGGGATACTGAGAGAGAAATTGAGTACTGGGGCAGAACAGGAGCAGCTTTTGAGAATTAAGTATTCATAATGTGATATTCTTTGGTTTGAATCATTATGCAAGTTTAGAATTTCTATATACCTATCCATGTTTGAGTGTTAAGTACGTACCAAAATATATTAGAACCACCTAGAAATTACTTTTTATAAAAATATGAGTTGATCTTTTTTTTTATGCTAAGGTGTTCTATTTGTGGACAAGGAAAAGTTAATTTTTTTAAAGTTCTAGGAGTTACTATTTAGATATTCTTCTTGGTTTTATGTTTATTTAACATCATGGCATACAAGTCAGATAATAAATGAGCTTGTTTGGCTTGAGAGCATTGTCATTAGATAAGTGCACCAGGTTGTTGGTATGTTTTATATTGTATTTCAAAACATTCTCTCCTTTGCTCTTTTAGTTCTTTTTAAATTTTTCAAAAATTTGTACCTTTCTGATCTAACTGATCCAATTTATTTTAAAATCTCTTTATAAGCCTGCCATCTTTGAAAAATATTTGATTGTTTTAAAATTTTTTTTAATTTTTTTTTTTTTTACAGAGACAGAGAGTGAGTCAGAGAGAGGGATAGACAGGGACAGACAGGAATGGAGAGAGATGAGAAGCATCAATCATTAGTTTTTCATTGCGTGTTGCAACACCTAAGTTATTCATTGATTGCTTTCTCATATGTGCCTTGACCACGAGCCTTCAGCAGACTGAGTAACCCCTTGTTGGGCCCAGCGACTTTGGGTTCAAGCTAATAGGCTTTTTGCTCAAACCAGATGAGCCCGCGCTCAAGCTGGCGACCTCGGGGTCTCGAACCTGGGTCCTCCGCATCCCAGTCCGACGCTCTATCCACTGCGCCACCGCCTGGTCCGGCTAAAAATATTTTTTGAAGACTCTTAAATTTAAACATGTGATACTTGATACATGGTAATTAGGTTGGCCTGTAGTTTATGAAAAAAGTCATCTTGCAAGTCATCCACATTGTTCCTTAGGCATTTTATCTTTTGTCTTTCAGATTGTTGAAGGCTTGTTTATGGTTTTTGTATTTGTGTCTGAGGCAGGTTTTTAAATGACTTTTTTTTAATATACTGTAACAATTTTTTTTTTTACAGAGAGAGAGTCAGAGAGAAGGATAGACAGGGACGGAGAGATGAGAAGCATCAATCATTAGTTTTTCGTTGTGCTTTGCGACACCTTAGTTGTTCATTGATTGCTTTCTCATATGTGCCTTGACCGTGGGCCTTCAGCAGACCGAGTAACCCCTTGCTCAAGCCAGCGACCTTGGTTCCAAGCTGGTGAGCTTTGCTCAAACCAGATGAGCCCACGCTCAAGCTGGCGACCTCGGGGTCTCGAACTTGGGTCCTCGGCATCCCAGTCTGACACTCTATCCACTGCACCACCGCTTGGTCAGGCCTGAGGCAGGTTTTAACGTGGTAGACGCAGTGCATTGTATAGCTACAGTTTTGGGGAAAAGCCAATCTTTCAGGAATTGTTTTTTCAGATTTTTAATAAATTTTTTATTTAAATTAAAAAAATATCATCTTGGCTGCGCCCATCCTATGTAAGAATTTAAAATCTGCTGAAAAACTTTCTATTTAATAGTTTTTATAATAACATACTTGCCTTTTAGCATTTTATGTTGAAAAGAAATACTGTTTTGAAAGAAAATGTCTTTCTGGAGATTAGGTGTGTCTAGAATGAGGAAGGGAAACATTGGCTGTAGTTATTTCCATACCTCAGAATCAACAAATAAAATAACATTGACTCACATGGATCTCTATCCTGAGAAATTATGTTCAGAGTTGTGAAGGTTTGTAGGATTTTTTTTTTCTCTGTTAGGACATATATATGGGATTTTACAAACTGTTTATTAATTTTAGAGAGAGGGAGGGAGAGTGCATATAGAAATAGGAACATCTGTCCCTATATGTCCTTGCCATGGATCAAACCAGCAACCTCTGCGCTTCGGGATGATGCTCTAACCAATTAAGCTATCCGGCTGTGGCATATATGGAATATTGAATGTAAATGATAAGTGATGTAAAAGTTTGTATATTTTTTCTTTGGTAAGTTAACCAAAATCTAAAGATAACTTAGTTCAGTTTTTTGCTTCGTGATCAAAAATTGACTTCAATCATCTTCGTTAGAGGACCTGCTCTCATAGATGACGCTGAGGAAGGAGCTGGTGAGATGGACTTACGGAATGCTTTGCTTATGGAATGTTTATTGGCTGTCAATTTTTAAATAGGCCGATTTATGAAAATATTTCCTGTGTACTTTGATTCTAAGAATAATGACTACAGACGGGAGAGTTATATTTTCTAAGTGATGATGGTTGATATTTTATATTGCCAATACTCATCATATCATTTTCTTCAGACCAAAACTATATTCACTCAAAAAATGTTAAGTGGGTAGGGGGCTTTGCTAATAAAATGGTATTGATTTTCCCCATCTGTTTCTTTGATAGTTGATGTGGTGGGAACAAGTATTTTCAGCTCCTTTACTTTTGGCATGTGACAGTTGGGTGAATTAATTTGCTCAAGGACCCTAGTTGTTCAGATGTAAATAAGAAAAGCAGTTTCCCCTATTGGATACTCTTCCATGTAAACTGCTTTGAGTTAAGAACTGTTAAGTTCATGTGATAAGCTGCTCAGCTTGGGGAGATCAGTTAAGTCAGAATGAATAAGTTTCATAACAGAGAGAAATCCTGTGTAATTCACTAAAGTGGCAAAGATCAATCAGTATCATAGAATTTTGTCAGATATGGAACAGCTTACATTTTTTTAAGCTTCTCTTTTCATTTTCATGATATCTGTCATATGTTCCCAAAGACCTGCTTTTCCTAACCACGTATTTCTTCCTAGCTTTGTTAAGCTCTAACGACTGAAGTTGGAGAGTTCTTGGTGCTCTTAGGGAATGGTAGGAGTCTGGAGAGTTATCTTAAAATGCCTTGTCATCTAAATAGTCCAGAGAAAAGAAGATCACGATCTTTATGAAAGCAATAATGAAATATTGCTTACGACGTGCCAAGCATATAACAAGCCTTATTTTATTAAGTCTTTCCAGCATTCCCAAAATGTATGGATGAGGAATCAGGTTTTGAGGAGGTCAGATCATTTTCCCCAAGATAATCTAGCTAAATAAGGGAGTTGGGATTCAGATTCTGGTCTTTTACACTTCCGAAGTCCCTGCTCCTACTATGTCTTGTTTGTCAGTGGTTAGCGATGTGCCTGCCACACAATCTAAAAGTAACACAAATAGTTCATTTTGCCCTAAAGTATATCTTGTGTTACAATCAGTGACAGTTTATTGCCCATAGCTTTAAGTTTCTATTATCTGATTAAATAGGAGCCTGATAGGTCTTGCCCTAAACATTTTTATCAGAAAGATAATTCTGTAAGCTTGAGTAAAAGTGCCAGTCTTAGTTTTATGCTTTTGTTAGTTTGAGAAAGTCAAGTGTTTTGATGTAGGCTGGATGCAGACAGTAAGGAAAAAGCAAAAGCTCATACTTGATTTATGGTAGTGAAAAATATTTTGCAAAAGTTATTCTAAAATCTGGCTGAATTATAGCATTTAGATTTTTTTTTTTCTTTTTGTATTTTTCTGAAGTGAGAAGGGGTGGGAGGCAGACAGACAGACTCCGGCATGCGCCTGACCGGGATCCACCTGGCATGCCCATCAGGGGTGATGCACAGCCCATCTGGGGCATTGCTCTGCTGCAACTGGAGCCATTCTAGCGCCTGAGGCAGAGGCCACAGAGCCATCCTCAGCACCCAAGCCAGCTTTGCTCCAATGTAGCCTTGGCTGCGGGAAGGGAAGAGAGAGACAGAGAGGAAGGAGAGGGGGAAGGGTGGAGAAGCAGGTAGGCGCTTCTCCTGTGTGCCCTGGCCGGGAATCAAACCCGGGACTCCTGCATGCTGGGCCGACGCTCACTGCTGAGCCAACCGGCCAGGGCTGTGTTTGGATCTTGAAATAAGAGCTCCTTGTAGACAATTGAGTGGATTTGAATATGAGTTGATCTGTTTCATCAAATGATATCATTTAAAAATTTTTTTAAATATGTTATATTTATGCCTTTATGTTTCTTTTTTTTTTGTGGAACATTATTTCCTGTTAGTCTTTGTCATATTTGCTTATTTACTTTCATTTAAATATTCTATTATACATGTATTTTTTTAGTAAGCCACCTCAAATTTGGGGTCAAATAAAGCAAGGCATAAATGAGATAACATAATGAGAAAATAAACTCTGCCATGACTAGATTTGAAACAAAGTGAGAGAATGAAAGCCTTGAAGTTTTTAAAAGAAAGGTGATAAATTTTTTAATGTATTTATGGATTAACATTTACTTGTTTTTAAGCCTTCACATTCATAAATTTATAATAAAATGAAATATTAAAGTTATTTCTTCTTCACTTCTTCAATTCATTCTTCATATACAATCAGAGTGGTCTTTTAAAAATACTATTAATGTTATGACCCTCCTCTATTTCAACTTTGCCTGCCCATTATCTAAGATTTCATATTGCTTACTAAGCCCTCCCTACACACCTTCAAATGATGTAGTTCCTCTTAAATTTCCAAACTCTGTCATTACACTCCCTGCATATTCCCTTTACTTTAGTCTCATGATACTTGAGCACAGCCGTTTTCTAGCTCTGGACTTTACATTTGCTACTTCCCCCCAACCCCTTCCTAGAATGCTGTTTCCCTTGCTCTTCATAGGATGCATTATTTGCATCCTTCAGATCTCAACTTAGATGTTATTGTTTCTACCTTATCTAGATGGTTAGTTCTTTGTGTGCCCTGAATGGGGCTCAAACCTGCGGCCTTGGCACACTGGGACAGTGCTCTGTTCACTGAGCCACCGGGCCAGGGCCTAATGTCTTTTTAAGGTTGGCATCTATTGATTGTTTTTTATCCTAAGAATTGGTCAGATTTTCCTGTTTTTTTATATATGTCAAGTAATTTTCGATTGTGTTCTAGACAATGTAAAGGTTATGCTTTATAAATTCTGGCTTGTTTGGAGATGTTTTCTAAGGTGGCAGTAAACCTTTTTTTTTTAAATTTTATTTATTGATTTTTAGAGAGAGGGGAGAGAGAGAGAGAGAGAGAGAGAAAGGGGAGGAGCAGGAAGCATCAACTCCCATATGTGCCTTGACCAGGCAAGCCCAGGGTTTCGAACCGGCAACCTCAATGTTCCAGGTCGACGCTTTATCCCACTGCGCCACCACAGGTCAGGCCATGCAGTAAACCTTTTTAGATTTGACTACTAGTTCTTGAGAATTGGTTACATTTTCCTATTTTTGTATGTTGAGTAATTTTAGATTGTGTCCTGGACATTTAAAATTTTATGTTTTGTAGATACTGGGACCTGTTATAATACTATTTAGGTTTAGGGCTCACATTTTGTCTTTGCTTTGGGGCAGGGAGCAGTTCTGATCTTTGAATATGCTACTTTCAATGTATTCCATTTATGGACAACTCAGAGGTGAGCCTGGTGGGACTTGCATGGTTTCATACAAAGAATTAGGGATCCTCCTCCTTCAGTTTGTTCTTTGAAATTCCACCAATACTCTGGCCCACCAGGACTCTTCTTGCCAGAAAGAAGGTTCGTGTTGGAGTTCTACCTGCTTACATTGCTGCTGTGTTGCATAGTTCTATTTACAGGGCCCTTCCTTCAAAACAAAAGCCTATAGATAAAAAATAGTTCACAATAACACAACAGCAGCAAAAAATGGACCAACCCCCAACACCATGTGGGCTATTTCACTAAGGGTAACTCTTTGCACAGTCCCCAGTTTTGTTTACTGCTTAGAGTCTGCAGGTATATTGCTTTTGCTTTGTCTAGAGATTTTTCTTCAGGAATTTTTCATGTAAAGCCAGCAGCTTTCTTTAGTTGTATTGTAGACCTGAGGATTCATAATTATAATTTTGATTGGGCTTGATGTCATATATCCTAAATCTTCTCAAGCATATTCCACTTTCATTTTTTTTTTTTTAAGAGAAATATCCCCCCCCCCCTTTTTTTTTTCTGTATGTTTCTGAAGTTGGAAACAAGGAGGCAGTCAGACAGACGCCCGCATGTGCCTGACCGGGATCCACCCGGCATGCCCACCAGGGGGTGATGCTCTGCCCATCTGGGGTGTTGCTCTGTTGTGACCAGAGCCATTCTAGCGCCTGAGGCAGAGGCCATGGAGCCATCCTCAGTGCCCAGGCAAACTTTGCTCCAATGGAGTCTCTGCTGCGGGAGGGGAAGAGAGAGACAGAGAGGAAGGAGAGGGGGAGGGGTGGAGAAGCAGATGGGCGCTTCTCCTGTGTACCCTGGCCGGGAATCGAACCTGGGACTCCTGCACGCCAGGCCGACGCTCTACCACTGAGCCAACTGCCCAGGGCCTCCACTTTCATTTTTTTTTTTTTATAACTTTTGTGTTTTTTTTTTAGATTTTACTTATTCATTTTTAAGCAGGGGGGCGGGGGAGAGAGAGAGTGAGAGAGAGAGAAGGGGGGAGGAGCTGGAAGTATCAACTCTCATATGTGCCTTGACCAGGCAAGCCCAGGGTTTTTTTGAACTGGCATCCTCAGCATTTCCAGGTTGACACTTTATCCACTGCGCCACCACAGGTCAGGCTCCACTTTCATTTTTAAGTTAAAACTTACATGGATAAATTTTTATTTATAAATTATAACTTTAGCAGATGGCTAGTTTCTCAAGCATAATGAAAATTTTTTTTTTTTACTAATTATACTCTGAAAGTTGGGGTATACCTTAATATAAATCCCTGTATATACAGACTACAAAATATTTGATTTCTAGAAAGTATTCATGATACCTTTTTGGACAATATCATGAACCAAGGTAGGAGAATTTCTAGAACCAAGGTAGGCAATTTGTAGGCAAGTTGATCAGTTACCCTGAAAGTTGTGCTTGTTTATTGCATGGATTTAGAATTGGAGGAATATCTCCTGGAGTGTCATAGTCTCTTTCTTGAATTCTGACCTATTTAGTATTTTTTTTCTGCAATGATGTAAATTAAGATGAAATTCTTATCCTTGTAAAAACTACTTGGAAACTTGGATGACAAACTTAAGTGTAGGATTAGATTTCAAAATGAAATGAATCATAATTAGCATTATGAAATTAAATGGGTTGAAATGTAAAGTCCTCCATTTACATTCAAATGATTTATTACTTACAAACAAAATGAGTTAGACAACTTTGTGGCAATTTTAGATTGAAAGAAAACACACGGAAAATAGTTGATTAGAGTTATGAAGTAAAGAAAACTTACACAATTTATGGGTTTTTTGATAATAGAAAAATGTTTCACTTTACTCTGGTAGAAATATACCACTTGTGCCTCTTGGTGAATAGTCAAAGAAGTGAGAGTTTTCCTTTTACGTACTTATTTAAAATTTGTTTATAAGTATAGTTGACATACAATATATGTGTTTCTGGTGTACAATTTAGTGATTCAAACATTTATATGTATAGTATATGTCTTTTAAAAGAGGTCACTACTGCCCTGGCTGGTTGCTTCAGTGGTAGAACATCAGCCTGGTGTGCAGGAGTCCCAGGTTCGATTTCCGTCCAGGGCACACAGGAGAAGTGCCCATCTGCTTCTCCATCCCTCCCCCTCTCCTTCCTCTCTGTCTCTCTCTTCCCCTCCTGCAGCTCCACTGGAGCAAGGTTGGCCTGGGCGCTGAGGATGGCTCTATGGCCTCTGCCTCAGGCACTAGAATGGCTCTGGTTGCAACAGAGCGGCACCCCAGATGGGCAGAGCATCGCCTCCTGGTTGGCATGCAGGGTGGATCCCGGTCGGGTGCATGCGGGAGTCTGACTGCCTCCCCATTTCCAACTTCAGAAAAATACAAAAAAAATAAATAAATAAAAAATAAAAGAGGTCACTACAATAACTCTAGTAACCATCTATCTGCAGCTTTACATAGTCATTATGGTATTATTGACTCTATTCCCTATTCCATACATTATATTTCCCACAAGTAATAACTGGAATATTGTTCTTCTTAATTCCCTACCCATTTTTGCCCAGCCCCTCATTCCCCTCCCCTTTGGCTACCATCAATTTGTTCTTTGTATCTATGAGTTGTTTCATTTTTATTTTGATTGTTCCTTTATTTTGTTTTTCATGTTCCTCATTTAAGTAAAATCATACAGCATTTTTCTTTCTGTGTCTGATTTGTTTCACTTAACATAATACTCTCTAGGTCCATCTGTGTTGTCGCTAATGGAAAGATCTCATTCTTTTTTTATTCCATTGTGTAAATGTTCTACATCTTCTTTATCCATTCATTTATGGATGAATGTTTAGGTTGCTTCTATATCTTGGTTGTTATATACAATGCTACAATGAATACGGGGTAAATATATCTTTTTTAGTTATGTTTTAATTTTTTTTAGATAAATACCCAGAAATGGAATTGTTGGGTCGTACTTTGGTTCTATAAATATTTTCATTTCTTAGGAACCTCCATATTGTTTGCCATAGTAGCTGTACCAATTTACAATCCCACCAACAGTACACAAGCTTTCCCTTTTACTTACATCAGGTCATCTCCACACTTTTTACTTCTTGTCTTTTTGATAATGGTTGAACTGCTGGGTCTGAGGTGATATCTCATTGTAATTTTGATTTACATTATTCTCATGCTTAGTGATGTTGAACATCTTTTCAAGTGCTGTGTATCTTCTTTGGGGAATTGTCTATTCAGGTCCTCAGCTTCCTATCTGTCTATTCACTCCCATTCTAAGTAACCACTAGTCTTATCTTTATAGCATATTCTGAACATTTTATAAAAATCTAATCATACATGTGTTTTTTTTGTGATTGACTTCTTTCACGTAGCATGTTTTCAAGGTTTATCCATGTATAGTATTTTTTTTTATTGCTAAATAAAATTTAATTGTATCAATATATCACATTTTGTGTATCCTTCCATTTATCAGCTGATGGACACGGGTTATTTTCATATTTTATCTATTTTGAGTAATGTTTCATATATTAAATATTCATGTATAAATTTTTTCAAGGGCATATGTTTTAATTTTTTTTGGTTAAACACCTAAGAGTGGATCATATGGTAACTCAATGTTTAAATTTTTTTTTTTCTTTTTTTTTTTTGATAATGAGAAAGAGACAGGAAGAGAGAAAGATGAGAAGCATTAATTTGTTGCGGCACTTTAGTTTTTCATTGATTGCTTTTCATATGTGCCTTGACCTGGGTGCTACTTCCAAGCCAGTGATCCCTTAACTCAAGCCAGAGACCATTAGGCTCAAGCCAGTGACCATGGGGTCATGTCTGTGATTCTCACGCTCAAGCCGGCAACCTTGGGGTTTTGAACTTCAGTGTCCTAGATTGACGCTCTATCCACTGCACCACCACAATGTTTAAGCTTTTGAGGGACTCTCAGACTGTTTTTCGATGGGCTATATACTATTTCACATTCCCACCAGCAGTGTATGAGGGATCCAGTGTCTCTACAATCTCATCAATACTGGCTTTGTTTTTTTTAAATTGAATTTATTGGAGTGACAATAATGGCTTTTTGATTTTAACTATCCTAGTGGGTGTGAAGTGATATTTCATTGTAGTTTTGATTTGCATTCCCCTGGTGACTAATTATATTGAATATCTTTTCATGTGCTTTTTGGTCATTTGTATATTTATTTTGGAGAAATGTATATTCAGATTATGTCCATTTAAATAATTAGGTTATGTTTTTATTATTCACCTGTAGATGTTTATATATTTTAGATACAGGTCCCCTGTGCATTGTTTTTTACTTTCTTGATGGTGTACTTTGCACAAAAGTTTTTAACTTTGTTGAAGTACAGTTAATCTTTTGTTGTTGCTTCTGCTTTTGCTTGTGGTGTCATATCTAATAGTCTATTGCCAAATATGAGGTTATGCAGATTTATTCTATTTAATTCTAAAAATTTATAGTTTTAGGCTTTACATTTAGGTCTTTAATCCACTTTAAGTTAATTTTGTAAGACATATTCCTTATGGGTCAGAACTAATATTAAAGGGAATATAGCTATTTCCAAAACAACTATATTTTAAATAGTGCTTCTTTTGAGAAATCATGTATAGTATCTTTGTGAAATAGGGTATAGTTTTGAAATTCTGTCCTTATTTTATACAATTTATCTTTTTCATTATTAAAAAACTATGTAGAAGGGAGGAGAAAGTGGAGAAGGCAAAAATTGACTGACATTACTATAGTGCCCTAAAGCTTAAATGAGAAATAATGCAGAAAAGATCTTTTTCATTCATTTGTTTTCATCTCAGTTGTCTGTGTGTTCTCTAAAATAGTATTTGTAGGATGGGGTTGTACTTTCACTTTCCCTTTCAGTGAGGCAGTGATAAAGTGAGGCTGTCTCTTTAAGAATATTGCTTATGCTGAGTTTTGGGATAGTAGCTTTTCCTTGTAGTAGAGTGGGGCAAAGTTTAGAAACATTGAGCTGAGAGTTGTAAATGGAACATTAGGGCTTCAGCAAACTGGAGGAAGATTTCTCTTGACTTTGACTACGTGCTTTCTAACCTGTCAAAATCTACCTATTGAGGAGTGCTGACTACGAGTCAAACCAGAGGTCAGTTGTGATCGCCATTGATCTAAAATTCTCCTAAGGAGTTTCATCATTCATGAAATTTCAGTAAACATTTTGCTTTAAAAAATGATTGGTGTTCCTTCACAGTATAAGTAGAAAACATTCAGATCATTATGTAATCTCGTCATAGAGCCTGGATTTCTCTGATGAAATTTGGTTGCTAAAATTTTTTTATCTGCCTAATTGACCTTTAATGTGAAAATGTAGTGAGTACTTTAATAATTTAAAGTCTATTGTGCTTTAATTCTCTATAATCTTCAAATTTTATTTAATTCTAAATTTGTCTTACTAATTTTATTAAAAGAATGTGTAGAATTAGAATTTTTTTGCATTTATATTTCTAGTTAGTCTTAATTCAGTTATTACATACCATCTGTCGAATCTTGTTAATGATTTTGCTTTTATTTCCTAATGATATGAATTAGCAATTTGAACTACAGAAGTGTTAAATGGGTGTGCTAATGTATGTCAGTCATGAGATTTAAAAAGTAAAAATGTGTTCTGGAGCACTGCACTTGCATATAGTATTACACTGCTCATTGATTGAATTAGAATTTTAAGTGGTGCTATGAGAAGCTATTTGGTTGTTACCCTGAGCTCAAAGGGAAATAGCATCCAATGATGTATGCTGGAGATACAGAGCTTGGTATGAGCTGATAATAAGCTTCATGGCTGGCAGAATTCAGAGGAGTATGCTCTAGTATGAGAGTGTTACGTGCATGTCATTTATTTGAATTTACCTGTTTTTGGCGATAATGTCTAGCAGTACCTATCTCATACTGATTATCTGGGCTTTTTTAGTAGAAAAGATGATTACCAACCTAGTTGCTAATTATCAAAATACTAAGTTATTTTTAAATTGATACATAATTCACATACCATATAATTTACACTATTCAGTAGTACAATTCAGTGCTTTTTAGCATATTTATGAAGCCATGCAACCATAGACACTAATAATTAAAGGACAAAATTACTCTGTAAGATAAGCTCCCTTGGTTTCTTGCATTACCTGCCCTGTCTGTAATAGCAGTCATTTTCCATTGGGAAGGTGATTCAACGTGGGCCAAGAATTTGGCAGTTGTTTAGGTTAGAGTGATACTCCATTGATATTTTATGAGATGAAATACTAATTTAGTTGTCCTATGGATTGAAGGCAACTATATTTTGACCAGGTTGTAATATATATTTTTTTGTAAATGAGAGGAGGGGAGGTAGACTCTTTTATGTGCCCCACTTGGGATCCACCCAGTAACGCCTATCTGGGTCGAACCAAATGAGCTATATATTATCCTCAGCACCCGGGGTCAATGCTTGAGTGGAGCCACTGGCTGCAAGAGGGGAAGACAGAGAGAAGAAGGAAAGGGAGGGGAAGAGAAGCAGATGATCTCTTCTCATGTGTGTCCTGACCAGGAATTGAACCTGGGACGTCCATAGGCCAGGCTCATGCTCTATCCACTGAGCCAGACAACCAAGGCGGTTGTCATTCTTAAAGTGGTAAAAATATCTTACCTGCTAAAAAGTACAGCTCTCAATTTTTGAAGCTGAATAAAATGATAGTATTTTGTCTTTTAATAGAATGTCTTGACAACATGCTGAAACATTTTAAACTTAATTATGCTAGAGAGCCTCTTTTTAAAAATGAGGAGTTGGTGGGTTGATATGAGGGCAAGTAGCAGTTAAAATAGAAAAACAAGGAAACAATTGTATTCTCTATTCCTGTATAGTTAGTGGAGTAGACTGAGTCTTTGTCAGCAATTTCCAGGTTGATGAATTAATTTTACATTTCTGAATTTTCTGCTTATATTTCCTTAGTCTTTTTCTCTAGAAAGTAAAGGTGGTAGATTTTCATCATAGGCCTGAAGTTGGGAGGCTTGTTTTGTAATTTTATTTGTTTTGAGTTTCCATGGAATGTTTATCATGGGAATCACTTTTGGAGAGATTGATCTAATCACATTATGAAATTTGAAATGCTTTGTTTTACAGTTTCTGTGGAGAATTAAGTGTATGACCCGGGTAACAAGGTGTGGGTCATTGACAGAAGTTTGTGGTGGTAATTTTCTCTTAACTGTTAAAGCAATCCATTTTTGAGTTCTCTTATCCTTAACTCGC
Source organism: Saccopteryx leptura (assembly GCF_036850995.1). NCBI lineage: Eukaryota > Metazoa > Chordata > Mammalia > Chiroptera > Emballonuridae > Saccopteryx > Saccopteryx leptura. The sequence goes on along the minus strand of NC_089505.1, from coordinate 98,165,431 downwards.
TCTTGCAGAATTCCTAGAGGACCCGTGCAGCAGCCTCTGGAGGACCGCCTCTTCACTCCCACCGTCTCGGCGGTGTACAGCGCGGTGAGTAACTCGGCCCTTTTGTCCTACTGTGTCTCTTGTTTCTGCGTGTGAGCCATGGACACTATGGGCATGTGGTAGATGTTTTTGCAAAAGGCCCAATAAAATGTTGAATAGAATTAGATTTTTATACTGTAATAAGACTTTTCCCCATCATCTTAATTTAGGAAGTGATGATGAAGCAACATGTTAAGATAGATTGGCTTGTACAACTTTCTTCTTTTTTTTCCTTTATTTTATTAAAATTTTTAAAAACACATTAATTTTAGAGAGAGAAGAGAGAGAGAAAGAAAGAAGGGGGGGGGGGAACAGGAAGCATCACCTTGCTTCTTGTATGTGCCTTGACCAGGCAAGCCCAGGGTCTTGATCTGGTAACCTCATTGTTCCAGGTTGATGCTTTATCCACTGTGCCACCACAGATCAGGCTTCTTTTTCTTTAATAAATATTCACCTTTGGCCTTGTATTGTGATTTCTTTTAGGACACTAGGAGTTTAAATTTTTTTTTAAATTTTTCTTTTTTTAACTTAAAAATTTTTTATTTTAATTTTTTTTTTCTACATGTAAAATGCAGAAAGTTTGGAAAAGAACATTGGTTTTAATGGGAGGAGATTTAATTTTTTATGTTAAATGATTGATTCAGATTCATAAATGGAGTTAAATTTTAAAGGATGATGGTAATAGAATTAGAAGTAAATTTTAGCTGTCTTACAGTGAGCCTAAGAGAACTGAGGGAGAATTGGGGAGTTAGACATATATTTTTAATATTTTAGTTCATCGTACTGTTTATTCCTAGGAATAAGACAAGATGCTTTACAGAAACTCACAGTGTAGTGAGGGAGGTGAATAAATTAACCATTATAATCTAAGGTTATATGACAAAGCAATGATTCTTATTCTTTTGGGTATGAATTATTTTTAGAATTTGAAAACAGTTGCAATGCTTTCTCTTCAAAAAAGAGCATATGCCCAGTGTTTACATGTCATTTCAGAATTTCACAGATGTCCATCAGGCCATTTATATGCTCCAGTTTAAGAACCTCTGATCAGAAGTCTGAATGTGCTGTATTATATGGTGAAAGAAGGAGTTGCTTTATTGTGGAAGTAAAACAAACCTGGAAGGTAGAGAAGTCTAGGCAAAGAAGGGAAGAAAAGGCTTTCCAGGAAGTGAAGATTTAGAGTCATGGTTAATGGAATGGCCAGTAGTCAGCCCAGTTTGGCATATACGGGAGGCTTTGTAGCAGAAGTAGAGAGCAAGATAGCTGTGTTTTGGAGATTTTAACATTGTCCTAGAACTTTATCATGCAGGTACTGGGAAAGTTGATTATTTTTCCTGGTTTGACCCAAACAAGTATCACTTTATAGCTATTGTAGGTCAATGAAATACCTATTAATAACTTTTTAAATTTAGTTGAACTCTTTTTTTTTTTTTTTGGTGACAAAGACAGAGAGAGGGACAGGTAGGGACAGGCAGACAGGAAAGGAGAGAGATGAGAAGAATCAATTCTTCATTGCAGCTCCTCAGTTGTTCATTGATTGCTTTCTCATATGTGCCTTGACCGGGGGACTGCAGCAGACCGAGTGACCCCTTGCTCAAGCCATCGACCTTGGGCTCAAGCCAGTGACCTTTGGGCTCAAGCCAGCAACCATGGGGTCATGTCTGTGATCCCATGCTCAAGCTTGTGAGCCTGTGCTCAAGCCTGATGATCCTGCACTCAAGCCGGCTACCTTGGCACTTTGAACCTGGGTCCTCTGAGTCCTAGTCCAACGCCCAATCCACTGCGCCACTGCCTGGTCAGATGAATTTACTTGAACTCTTAAAATGAACACATTTTGGATGATAAATTATCTGATCACACTAGTAATTGGAAACCTTCAGTTTATGTTGAGAACAATCTTTAATTCTGTTATAGTACAAACTTTTTTTGGGCCAAGAGTTTGCTTTGGTTTTATTTTTATATTTTAGTACTGAGCTTTTTTGGTTAGGCTTAACTCTTAAAGTAAAACTTTTTCTAATTATAAAAGTACACCATTACCATTGAATTATTATTTTCAAAATTAAGGTAGGTAAAAGAAGAAAATGAAAATTTCTAGATTGATTTCTAGAGAAAACTATAACCATTTTTTGGTATAATTTCTTTTATCATTTTTGCGTGTATTGTAATCTCTGTATAAGATTGTGTATTCTAAATTGTTAGTTTCTATTATACTAGCTTTTTTTTATGCTATTCAAAACATCTCTTGTAAAAAAAATTTGTTTTAATTAAGTGAGAGGAGGGGAGATAGTGAGACTCCCTCTTACGCCCCCCACTGGGTTCTACCCAGGAACCTCCATCTGAGCTGATGCTCAAATCTGCTGAGCTATCCTCAGCTTTGAGGCTGATGCTCTGACCAGCCAAGCCACTGGTTGCGAAAGAGGAAGAGAGAGAAGGGGGAGAGGGAGGAAAGAGAAGCTGATGTCACTTTTCAGTGTGCCCTTACTGGGCTTAAAACCTGAGACTTCCACATGCTGGGCCAATGTTCTATACAGTGAGCCAACCGGCCAGGGTCCAGAACATCTTTTTTTTTTTTTTTTTTTTTTTTACAGAGACAGAGAGAGAGTCAGAGAGAGGGATAGACAGGGACAGACAGACAAGAACTGAGAGAGATGAGAAGCATCAATCATTAGTTTTTTGTTGCAATACCTTAGTTGTTAATTGATTGCTTTCTCATATGTGCCTTGACTGTGGGCCTTCAGCAGACCGAGTAACCCCTTGCTTGAGCCAGCGACCTTGGGTCCAAGCTGGTGAGCTTTGCTCAAACCAGATGAGCCCACGCTCAAGCTGGCGACCTCGTGGTCTCGAACCTGGATCCTCCACATCCCAGTGTGTGTCAGGCAGTATTCTTTTTTTAAAAAAAATTCATTTTAGAGAAGAGAGAGAAAGAGAGAGAGAGAGGAGAGAGTGGAGGGGGTAGCAGGAAGCATCAGCTCCCATATGTGCCTTGACCCAGCAAGCCCAGGGTTCCAAACTGGCGGTGACGTCAGCGTTCCAGGTTGAGACATTATACACTGTGCCTCCACAGGTTAGACTAGGCATTGTTCTAAGTGTTGGGAATATAATAGTGAGCAAGCCAAATCATCAGTTCTCATGGAGCTTACCTTTTTTGTGAGCTAGAAATGACAAGAAACAGATATATATGCAATATATTAGTGGGTGGTAAAAAGTGCCTTAATGCAAATGAGGCAGTATAAAGGATGGAAAATGACTGCCAGTCTACTTCATCTCAGGCTCAGGGGAGTTCTGTCTGAAAAAGTGGCATTTTTTAAGTGTACAAATTTTAGAAGTGAGAGAGTAAGCTTTGCAAATTTCTAGGGACAGAGCATTTCCAGTAGAAGGGACAGCAGTGTAAAGGCCCAGAGACAGCAGCATGCATATGTGGTCTTAGAACTGCAAGGAAGCCAGTGTGGCTAGAATACCAGAAAGGTTGGAGGTAAAATTCAAAGAATTATCTGGAACATTATAGACCATGGTAAAGATTTTGGATTTTAATCAGGATATGATAGAAAGCTGTTGGAAACTTAAGAGCTAGATCTGAATTTCCTTTTAAGAGAAAGTAGCTACTATAGAAAGAGTAGACTGTGTTTAGGGCAAGTGGTTGTGGTGGTAAAGTAGAATCAAGGAGGCCAGTTGAGAGGTAATTGTAGAAATAAAGGCAAAAGATGATGGCTTGCTCTAAATTGGTAGTGGTAAGACAGATGAGTGGATTTGGAATGTATTTTAAGAGTATTATATGATGATATCTTGAATGTGGGATGTGGGAGAAGGAAGAGTAAAGGATGATGTCATGGAATTTGTATTGAACAACTGAGAGAATATGGTCCTGTTTATAGAGATGGGTGAGGAATAGGTTTTTCTTGAGAAAAATTAATATATGTAAATGTTATTTTGGTGAGTAATTAAGCATTAGATTGTTTGCAGTTTTCCTTATTAGAAATAACTTACCTGACCTGTGGTAGCACAGTGGATAAAGTGTGGACCTGGAACGCTGAGGTTCCTAGTTCAAAACCCTGAGCTTGTCTGGTAAAGGCGCAAATGAGAAGCAACTACTATGAGTTGCTGATTTCTGATCCTCCCCCCTTTCCTCTCTCTCTCCTCTCTCTAAAATCAGTAAAAAGAAAAGAAATAACTTAATTGAATTTAAAGCATTTTCTGTATTTTGGATTATTTTGGTAGAATAATTTCCTATAAATGCAATTGTTGAGTTACAAGTATGGGCATGTCATTAAGATTCCTCATAAATAAGGATATGTGACTTGGTAAACTTAGTACTTTAGAAGATCATCAAAATTCTGTGACAGCACAGTGCCTGTTACACAGTTTAAATGAAATGTTTTGGCCTGATCAGGCGATGGTGCAGTGGATAGAGCGTCGGACTGGGATGCAGAGGACCCAGGTTCGAGACCCCGAGGTCGCCAGCTTGAGCGCGGGCTCATCTGGTTTGAGCAAAAGCTCACCAGCTTAGACCCAAGGTCGCTGGCTCCAGCAAGGGGTTCCTCGGTCTGCTGAAGGCCCGCGGTCAAGGCACATATGAGAAAGCAGTCAATGAACAATTAAAGTGTTGCAACGCGCAATGAAAAACTAATGATTGATGGTTCTCATCTCTCTCCGTTCCTGTCTATCTGTCCCTGTCTATCTCTCTCTCTGTCTCTGTAAAAAATAAAAAAATAAAAATAAATGGAATGTTTTGAATCTAAGTTTTTGAATTTTTGAGTTACATAAAATTTGACTTTTACTAGTTAAAGCTTCTGCCGTATATGTAGTCTTCAATTTGAATAGTGGTATGTCAGTTTTTTTTATCAGTTATTTCTATTTTTAGTAATTTAGGTCTCTGCCGTACCTTTACAGCGTTCTGTACACATTAACTGACTGTGGGGGAGTGGTGGACCAGGTTCTTTGATAGTCTTAGTTCACCTTTTTTGAAGCCACAAGATTATATTGGTCCATATATTGATCATTATTCCTCTAGGGTCTAGATCCATTAGTATCATTTCTGTATCATAAAATAAAATCTAACTCTCAGTTCAACTTTTCCTGCCTCAGCATATGGTGCCCATATGTCACTTTGAGTTGGTTAAATTCTTTGATAGGTGAAAACACTCCTGGCTAGTCTTAAAAAAACTATACAATCAAGATTTTACTTTTTTTTTTTTTTTTTTTTCATTTTTCCGAAGCTGGAAATGGGGAGGCAGTCAGAAAGACTCCCACATGTGCCCAACCGGGATCCACCCGACATGCCCACCAGGGGGCGATGTTCTGCCCCTCTGCGGCGTTGCTCTGTTGCATCCAGAGCCATTCTAGCGCCTGAGGCAGAGACCACAGAGCCATCCCCAGCGCCTGGGCCATCTTTGCTCCAATGGAGCCTCGGCTGCGGGAGGGGAAGAGAGAGACAGAGAGGAAGGAGAGGTGGAGGGGTGGAGAAGCAGATGGACGCTTTTCCTGTGTGCCCTGGCCGGGAATCAAACCCAGGACTCCTGCACGCCAGGCCGCTGAGCCAACCAGCCAGGGCCAAGATTTTACTTTTTGATGTTTGATATACAGGCTTTATACTCTTATGTCAGCCATTTTAGGTAGATTCTCTGCTGATAAATTAAGTATAAAAGTAGGATTCAACTTTTGTAATGCCTTCATATTACATGTTTTATCCTGATTTTTATTTACTTATTGTAGCCTGGTTTATATACGTTTCTTCTTGAATCATTTATCAGAGATGAGCAGTATACTTTTGTTATTATTCCTCGTTAACCATATTCATATTGGAGTGATAGATCATGTGAACAAAATGACTAAAGCCAGTATTTTTAAAATTCTGGTAAGGAGGGCAGTACATATATATTATATGGTAGAGAGGAAATGGCAAAACTAAAGAAAGAGGCGTGAGCTAATTTGAAATATACACTGATAACTCTCAGCCTGCTTCTGAAAAAAAAAAAAGACTATGAAATTTTACCATGTATATTTTTGGCCTATATATTTTATTTAGAGAAACCATATTTTATAACTGTTAAGCCAGCATTTTTAATGTAATTACTGAGAAAAACAATATAATTTTTTAATAAATTTTTTTTGGAATAATGACATTTCTACAAGAAACAGCATTCTATTTCCTAGGGGATTAGAGGAGTTCTATTAACTGCTTACTTAAAAATTTCTATTAATAAATTTTTAAATTTGAATAAATTATTCTTAAATGATATAACATTTCATGATTCTTTTTAGCCAGCTTATTCTTTATCAAGTCTTTTTTGGGGGGAGGAGAGAAGGATAAACGGACAGGAAGGGAGAGAGATGAAAAGCATCAATTCATTATTGCGGCACTATTGTTGTTTATTGATTGCTTTCTCATATGTGCCTGACTAGTGGCTTCAGCTCAGCCAGTGACCCCTTGCTCAAGCCAGTGACCATGGGATCGTGTTTATAATTCCATGCTCAAGCCAATGACCCCACACTCAAGCTGGTGAGCCTGCACTCAAGCCGACAACCTTGGGAGTTTCAAACCTGGGTACTCAGTGTCCCAGGTTGGTGCTCTATGCACTGTCCCGCCACCTAGTCAGGCTTATTCTTTCTAAAGTCTTGATTCTGTCATTCTATTTCTCTGTCATCTACTTAGAGAATCTTACTTTTATGTCTTTTTCCAAGTCACTGATGAGTATTGATTAGGTCAACATGTCATTGGAGACCCCTGCACAGAGACAAAATTTAGCATGAGATGATTATCATTCCTTAGGCAGTGGTGTCCAGTCAGATGTAAATCCACTTAATTGTCCTATAATCCAGCCTAGACTAACAATCCATCCCCCCCCCCCCAATGGTAAATGCACATTGCTTGAAACGATTGAGTTTTTTTTCTTCATTCTATTGTTATGTATTACATTGATCAGTTTTCATATATTGAATCACCGTTGCATTTCAGGAATAAAACCTATTTGATAGTAGTGTGTAATTCTTTTAACATGCTGTTTAGTTCTATTTGTTAGTATTTGGTTAAGGATTTTTGCATCATTTTTCATAGATGTAGTTGGTCTGTAGTTTACTTAAAGAGTCTTTGGCTTTGAAGTATTAGGGTGATACTGGCCTTAAGAACTCCTTTGGTTTTTTTGGAAAAGATTGAAAAAAGCTGATATTAGTTATTATTATTATTATTTTACATGTTTGATAGAATTCACCAGTGAGGCCATCAAATTCAAGGCTTTTCTTTATTGGGAGATTTTTTTATTACTGATTCAGTTTCCTTACTAGTTATAGATCTATTCAGATTTTCTATTTCTTTGGTATTTAATCTTGGTAGATTTCATGTTCCTGGGAATTTGTTCACTTATCTATGTTATACAATTTGTTTGTGTTTAGATATTTCTTAATGTTGGACATTGGTTTAATGTTCAAATCAGAATTCTCCAGTCATTTGGAAATATCTAGGTCAGTGGTTCTCAATTGGAGATGATTTTGCCCCCTAGGGGACATTTGGCAATATCTGGAGATGTTTCTGGTTGTCACGGCGTGGGGGTAGGGAGAAGAATGTGAGTGGCACTCAGTGGCTAGAGGCCAGGGGTGCAGCTAACCATTCTAAAGTGCACCAGAGCGCCTCACAACAAAGAATTATCCAACCCAAGATGTCAATAATGCCACTGTTGAGAAACCCTGACCTAGAGTTTTCTTAAATGTTAGGCAAAATTAAGGTTACTTAAATTTGTTAACATTCATTTCGCCAGCTAGTATTAGTTGAATACCTGTTGTGTACTCTTATCGTTTTGGAAAAAAACATTGATATGAAAGTAAAAAATAATAATTGAAGTCAGTGCTTTCTCTGAAGGAGATGAAGAAGATATGACATTGATAACAAAAAAATTCTTATTAGATATGTGAGAGAAGCCTGCGAACATGGCAGTTTAGATGCAAATTAGCCCTTCATGGGGTGGGTGGTAGTACACAAACCTTCCCAGTAGATGTTGGCAGAGGATCCTAGGCTTTCAGGTGGGCAGAGCCCTCTTTGTAAGGGGAGCTGGGTGCTCTGGAGACAGCACAGGGTGGGAGGCAGGGAACTGGAGCTGTCCAGTGGAAACATGCTGCTGAGCACTTGAAATGTGGCTAGTGTGACTGAGGAGCTGAGTTTTAAATTTTATGTAATTTTCATTAATTTAAATTTAAATAGTTGTTTATGGTTATTACATTGGAAAGTGTAGCTTTAGAGGGTGACCAAGTCCAGATCATGACAAATTTTGTAAGGCTCTGATAAAGCATTTGCATTTTATATGACATACAGAAGAAGCTATTGAAGGATTTTTGGTATAAGCATGATATGATAAGATTTAAATTATTAAAATGCTTTGGCATTTATTATATTAGTGGATGGATTGAGATTTATGGTTTAAGTGGATGGCAGAATGGATATTAAAAGCCTCTCGGTGGCTCTAGAATCAGACCAAATGAATTCAACACAGCAGCTCTGTGTGTCACTGAGTAGGTAAGTTCCTTAGCTTCTTTGCACCTCAGTGTCCTTCCTTATTAATAAAATGGAGGTAATTAATATACACATCTCAAAAGGTCACTATGAAAGTTAAATGAACAAATCCATTTAAAACTGATAAAACCTAGCATGTAATCATCATTCAGATACTTACCAGCAGCTAAATGAGGAAACTACTAACCACTCATTTGAAACAAAACCTGAACAAGCTTTATTTGATATTGGATAAAATGCTTCTGTTTAGTCATTTTAATAACATGGCTTTTAAAACTTGAGTATTTTAAATATTTGTCATACAAGGTTATCTTTGGAATGTTTAACTTCATTAAAATAACAAAGTAAGCTCTTTAATAAACTAATAAATGTATATCATAGAAAACCAAGGAAATTAGAAGATAAAGACATAGTATCATTACTCATGTGTTATATTTTTAGGGTATTTGTATATAGGGGGTCCTTGGGTTACAACAAAGTTTGTTCCTATGACAGTGACGTAACCTGAATTTTGGTATAAGCCAAAACACATCCCAGCCTAAGTCACTTATGTATCCTATCACTGTTGTAAAATCATAATCTAGACCAGCGGTTCTCAACCTGTAAGTTGCGGCCCCGGCGGGGGCCAAACGACCAAAACACAGGGGTCGCCTAAAGCCATCGGAAAATACATATTAGGCGACTCCTGTGTTTTGGTCGTTCGACCCCCGCCGGGGTCGCGACCCACAGGTTGAGAACCGCTGATCTAGAACATAGAAACACACTAAGCCACGTAAAAAGGAGAAGGACATAAATGTACTTTATACTGTATGTAGTAACAGAAAAATGACAAAAAATGAGTGTAATGAAAGTACAATGCTAATACGTCTCAATTTTTTAAAGTTTTTATGAAAGTGAGCATTGTAAACTCAAAAAAACGTATTGTGTAGACTGTTGTAACCCAAGGACCCCTGCATGTATGTGGTGTGTATGTGTATATTTAGCATATAATTTTTGTTAAAAATTCTGTGTGTTTTTCTGCATATCTTGATGAAACTTAGGATTTCTTATTAATATTTAATGTGGATTTGCTCATTAAATGTTAAATTACATACCTAATTAAAATATTTAGTATGTATTTACTGGATTTTACTCCTTCAAAAGAAGAATTGACCTTAAAAATATAGAGGTTGTGCCCTGGCTGGATAGCTTGGTTGATTGGAGCATCGTTCTAATGTGCAAGGGTTGCGCTTGTCAGGGCTCATACCGGAATGGATTGATGTCTCTCTCTCTCTCTCTTTTTCCCTCTCCCCTTCCTTCCTATCTCTCTAAAATGAAAAAAAAAACAACCAAAAACCCAAAACATACTCTGTATTTTTTTAATATTAAATGTCAGCTATAAATGGCTTTTGAATTTCTCAGATAAGAAAATAGTAGAAACAATAATCAAGTCCTTTAATGTTAGAGAACTCTGTAAATGTGTTTCTTTAAATACTGGGATAATCCCTTCAGGGCCATTTTACAAGCAAAACAACTGAAAAGGGACCACTTTAAAAATGAATTATAGGAAATTGAACTGTCATAAGTAATTGTATAATAAATGGAGTTGTAATTATTTTAGGAAAAATGAAACAGAACATTATTATTTCTAGATGTGGATTTACTATTGTTGTGAAGTTGGTGACATGAATAGAGGGGGTCATTTTTTACTGTAAGCTTTGATAGACATGGAAACATTTGACTTCCACTTCATACAATTTCCTTTTTATCTTTTCAAAGAACATTCTGGCTCTCAAGAGAATCCTGTTGGCAAGAGATTGTAAAGGGTTAGCATCTTTGTCCATTGTATCATTCTGTACTTGTTTAATTGCCATATAAAGTGCTGATTATTCAATAAAATGGTATGAAATTTCTTTAACTGTTACAAATACCAAAGAACCTTGACTATATTATTAAATTTTAGATTTGTAAAGTCAGCAGTTTGTTTTTATTTTTTATTCATTTAATCAGCATTTATTTAGTAACTTTGTAAAAAAATTCAGAAAAATTAGGAGCACGTGTCAAATTATTATTTCAGACTTTTAAAGGCCAATTCAGAGTTTTTCCTTACTGAAGACATTTATAGGAAAGAGGTATAACAGTAAAATAACAGTGAAAAACAGACTCAGCTGGATTAGGTGGGGAGCTTTTGGAAGAAGTCTTTAAATTTCTGAAAATTAATCAAACATTTTATTAGGACTTATTTTCCAGGAGAAGCCAAGAAATTACATCACAAAAATATTTGACCCAGGCCCTGGCCGGTTGGCTCAGCGGTAGAGCGTCGGCCTGGCGTGTGGGGGACCCGGGTTCGATTCCTGGCCAGGGCACATAGGAGAGGCGCCCATTTGCTTCTCCACCCCCCCCCCCCATTCCTCTCTGTCTCTCTCTCCCCCTCCCGTAGCCAAGGCTCCATTGGAGCAAAGATGGCCAGGGCGCTGGGGATGGCTCCTTGGCCTCTGCCCCAGGCGCTAGAGTGGCTCTGGTCGTGGCAGAGCGACGCCCCCTGGTGGGCAGAGCATCGCCCCTGGTGGGCGTGCCGGGTGGATCCCGGTCGGGCGCATGCGGGAGTCTGTCTGACTGTCTCTCCCCGTTTCCAGCTTCAGAAAAATACAAAAGAAAAGAAAAAAAAAAATTTGACCCAGCCTGGCCTGTGGTGGCGCAGTGGATAGAGTGTCAGACCTGGAATGCTGATGTTGCCAGTTCAAAACCCTGGACTTGCCTGGTCAAGGCACATATGGAAGTTGATGCTTTCTGCTCCTCCCTCTCTTCTCTCTCTCTCTCTCTCTCTCTCTCTCTTTTTCTGCTGTCCTCTCTCTCTAAAAATGAATAAATAAAATCTAAAAGAAAAACCCCCAAAAACTATTTGACACAGACCAGGTTTGGGGACATAATTCTTTTTTTTTACAGAGACAGAGAGAGAGTCAGATAGGGACAGAGAGGAATGGATAGAGCTGAGAAGCATCAATCATCAGTTCTTTGTTGCGCACTTTAGTTGTTCATTGATTGCTTTCTCATATGTGCCTTGACCGCGGGCCTTCAGCAGACCGAGTAACCCCTTGCTGGAGCCAGCGACCTTGGGTCCAAGCTGGTGAGCTTTTGCTCAAACCAGATGAGCCCTCGCTCAAGCTGGCGACTTTGGAGTCTCGAACCTGGGTCCTCCACATCCCAGTCTGATGCTCTATCCACTGCGCCACGGCCTGGTCAGGGTGGGAACATAATTCTTATGCTAATTTATGTGTTGGGGTAGGTTCTATGGGAGAAAAAAGGAGTAGGAGAAAGAGTTAGCTTGGTGTGCTTACACTTCAGAAAGATAAAATGTAAACAAAAATTGGTGAGTAGTTAAGAGAATTAGAGGGAAGAAAATGTTTAACATTTCAGTGGCAGTGAAGAAAGCTAAAACCAAACAGTAACATAACACTAAATAAAAGCAGACTCCTCAACTGACAAAGCCGTGACTGTCAGCCCGCCAAAGCCCATGTGCTTTCCTCTTAAGGTTTTTTTTTTCTCAAGCTGTAGCTTGTTCATTCATCACACAATTTTGAACATCTACTTGCAAGGCATTGTGTAGAGCAGTGATTTTCAACCTTTTTTGAGCCGCGGCACATTTTTTACATTTACAAAATCCTGGGGCACACCACCTATGAAAATGACACAAAATGACACTCTAACTCAGGGGTCTCGAACTCGTGGCCCGCGGGCCGCACAAAATTATTTTGAACTTCGTGGATTAGTCTGCGGGCCGCACAAAATTATATTGAACTTCGTGGATTAGTCTGCGGGCCGCACAAAATTATTTTGAACTTCGTGGATTAGTCTGCGGGCCGCACAAAATTATTTTGAACTCCGTGGATTAGCCTGCAGGCCGCACAAAATTGTTTGGCGGGCCGCGAGTTTGAGACCCCTGCTAACTGTTAGAATTTATTTAAAGTTTAAATAAATTACATTTATTTAAAAAAAAAGTTAAATAAAAAAGGATAACCCCCTCATATATACAGTCCCATGTAACATCCCCTCATATACAGTCCCATATAACCTCATATATACAGTCCCATGTAACCCCTCATATATACAGTTCCATGTATCCCCCTCATATATTCAGTCCCGCTAATAGATACTGGAGCTTTCATCAAGGTTGTGAGTTCAAATCAATTTGGCAAATACTCTCTCTATATAGAGACTGGACAAAAACAATTTTAGAAAATGTTGGGTACTTGTGTAACATAAGTCCTCAGAGCATCTCTACTGTCAGATTGAAAAGTTTGCTTTCTAGTAAGGATTCTGATAAATACTAGAGTTCTCCCTGAGGTTGTGGTTCAAATCCCATGGTCAGCTGGTTGCAGGGGCCTTGGTTCTGTCTGTTTTGATGGTGTATATAGAGATTTGAGCTCTTTAAGAAGATGACCTTCAGGAGGCCATATACAATATAGATAACATTGTGATGCATTGTATATCACCCTCTGCGGGGGCCTCTTTTAAAAAGAAAAAAGTCAAATATCTATATACACCATCAGGATAGACATAACCAGCTGAGGTTGAGGCTTCATCTAGTGGTGGCAACATTTTCCTCCAGTCCTGACCAGGATTAGAAATCGGGACCATGGGAAGGAGTAGCAGCTTCAACTACTCGCTGCGGCCACACAATGACAAGTGCGCGGCAGCCCGACCAGGGACCTTCCTAGGTGTGGATGAGAGGCGGCCTACTATTGGTTCATCGCTAGTGGTCGGGATGAATCCTAGAAGGTGATTGGTCAGTGAGCGTTCCCTGTGCCTCCACTCTTCCTGTCGCTGATAGCTGGAGGGATTGTGAGGAGAAAGTGTTCGGATGGAGGCGGCTGGCGGCGGGCCGGTTAAATAGCCTCTGCGGGCCATATGCGACACGCTGGCCGTAGTTTGGGGACCCATGTTTAATTTCCCCATAGCACACCTGACCATGTCTCACGGCACACTGGTTGAAAAACACTGGTGTAGAGCATAAGGAATACAGTACTCCCTTCCCTGAGGATGCTTACAGCCTAGCAGGGAAGCTGAAACTGGTGAGTAGTTTAAGTGCAGTGTGCTAAGTGCTGATAGAGATAGGTGGAGAGTAGATTGCAGTTCTTTCAAGTGTGAAGCAGCAGTATGAAACCCAGGAAGGGGAGACAGGGTGTTGAGAAATTTATCTCATAAGAGTTAAGGTATTGTATTTCTAAGAGTAAGTAGAAAAATTGAGAACAATTCAGGTGGAAAAGGTATGTATGTTTGTGTGGTTGGAGTAATACTGGAAAACTGAAAAAAGGAAAGTATAAGGATATTGATTACTGAGTTTGAAGCCCACCTAAGATTAATAGAAAGAATGAATGACAAGAGGGTAAAATTGCAGCTTTGGTCTGGAGTGCTGCTAGTAGCTAAAGGGTATAGCTAACTGCATGACTACAAATGTAGAAGCAGAAAGGTGTACACAGATTGTTTAGGATATTCACACTTCCTAAATCATAACTATACCTTTGCATAAAACCTAATGTTCCTAATGATAAATTTGTATGATCAAGAAAAACTCCAGGTTACATTTGATATACAGTGCTAAGGATTTCCACCTAAAATAGTTACAAGAGAAAAGTAAGTTTTGTTTACTATTAGAGATGCATTTTTAGCTGACTGGAAATCTTGCATTGTGCAGTGAACAACTTATTCTCCAGGGATTCCGAGAAACTTGAGGGTGTATCATAACTTAATATAAAATGGTCGTTAAGTGTGTTGAGAATGCAGGGTAAAGAAGAAAACTGAATAGGTTGGTTGAGTCAAGAAAGTGATTTTGTAGTAGAAAGAAAACATTTTAAGGATGAAGATAGTTATAAATCACAGTGTTTCTTTGTGCCATTGCAGATAGCAATAATATAGCATTGCCATATGTATGTCCAGTAGTCTGACTTCTAATTTGTCTTGTAACTTGCTGAACTACATAAAAGCATGCACAAGTAGGTACTGTGAATGTTAGTAAAAACTTGTTACTTTGTATTTAAGTCAGTAGTTTAAACTTTAGTTGCATTGCCTGGCCAGTGGTGGCGCAGTGGATAGAGTGTCGGTCTGGAATGCTGAGGTCGCTGGTTTGAAACTCTAGGCTTGCTGGGTCAAGGCACATAGGACAAGTAAGCAATGAACAACTAAAGTGAAGCAACTATAAGCTGATACTTCTTGCTCCTCCCCCTTTGTAAAATCAATAAGTAAAATCTTTTTTTTTAAACATTTTTATTTTTAACCACTTTAAAAATTTTTTATTTTCAATTACAGTTTACATTCAATATTATTTTCTGTTGGTTTCAGGTGTACAGCATAGTGGTTAGATAAACTATACAAAGTATTGTCCCAGATATTTCCAGTACCCACCAGGCACCATACACAGCTATTACACTATCATTGAGTATATTCCCTGTGCTGTACTTTACATCCTCATGACGATTTTGTAACTACCGACTGAAAGAGCAAATTTTAAATCCCAGGCAAAATGTTAGAAATCAGCTACACTAAAGGTCAGGATGGGACCAGAAAGGAAAAGCAGGGACATGCGTGTGTGGAGGCAGTAATAAGGACTTTGGTTACTGAGCAATGGTTGGCCTTGTCACCAGCGCTCTCCATGTCCTTTCTGTGTGGGCGGGGCCCAGTACGCTGGTATTGGAAGGACCAGCCAGAAGAGGCAGTGAGAATATGGCCCAGGGCGGAATGAGGAGGTGGAAAGAGAAATGATGGTCGCTACTGGTGTTTGGTCCCCGTTGTGTTCTGCTATTAGCACCCAGGGCGCTGAGGGTTTTAACATTAGACAAAACTTTAGGAACCATGGCCTTTCTCTTGGTTTCTCTTTAGAATCCCACATATTTAGCGTTTAGTCATGAACATGCGTAGGCAAATGTTTGGGTTACAGAAAGATTTTTTTATAGGGGCTGGTGATTTTACAGGACAAGCTTTTTCTAGCAGCCTCAGTCCCGTCGCTATTCTTCTCCCTCCTCAGACAGGTTCAAGTGAAGGGTCCAATTTTGAGTTTAGGCCAATCCAGTTCCTGAGCCAATTTCAATGCCTTTGCCCTGCATTGAGTTGGGAGTAGAAATCACCCACTTTAGGAGAACTTGGGTCAAGCAGTTCAGCTGCTCAAAGATTTCTGGTTTTCCAAAAGCTCTGTCTACCAGGTGGTCCTTGGGTTCCATGAGTTAGGGGTCATTCTTGGGGGCCCAAGTAAACTCTCTTCCAGTGTAGAACTGCACAGGATGGGCTTCCTTCTTTGTAAGGTCCTTGGGCATCCCTGAGACTGACGTCATTCTTACTAGTTGCCTCTGGAGCTGTCATCTGGGGAAAGGGAATCTTGATCTTGATCTTTTTTTTTTTTTTTTTTCTGAAGCTGAAAACGGGGAGAGACAGTCAGACAGACTCCCGCATGCGCCTGACCGGGATCCACCCGGCACGCCCACCAGGGGCAACGCTCTGCCCACCAGGGGGCGATGCTCTGCCCCTCCCGGGCGTCGCTCTGCCACGACCAGAGACACTCTAGCACCTGGGGCAGAGGCCAAGGAGCCATCCCCAGCGCCCAGGCCATCCCCGCTCCAATGGAGCCCCGGCTGCGGGAGGGGAAGAGAGAGAGAGGAAGGAGGGGGTGGGGGTGGAGAAGCAAATGGGCACCTCTCCCAAGTGCCCTGGCTGGGAATTGAACCCGGGTCCTCTGCATGCCAGGCCGACGCTCCACCGCTGAGCCAACCAGCCAGGGCCTTGATCTTGATCTTGAAGGGAATTTTTCTCTGCAGTTTTCACTGGAAGGTGGGGATCATGGGTCGGTACTTTAGTTGCATTAGCATCACCTGGTAGAGCTCACTCCTAAAGTTACTACTATATTAGTAGGTCTAGGGTGAGGCCTGTGAATGTTTTTTTTTTTTAATGTAATTATTTTTTTAAAGACTTGATTCATTTTAAAGAAGGGGGGGGGGGAAGTGGGAGAGGAGCAGGAAGCATCAACTTCCATATGTGCCTTGACCAGGCAAGCCAGGGTTTCAGGTTGACGCTTGATCTAGTGCGCCACCACAGACCAGGCTAAATAGGATATTATAGGCCATTGTGGAAACCTAACTACCAAGTTCCAAGTAGCAGATTTTATTTACCATAGAATAAATATGCCTGCTAGAAAAAAAATGAAATTTGGAAAAAACTATTGGCATCCCAAGTCAATGCTCTATCTACTACACCACTGCTTGGTCAGGCAATATTTTTATACTTAAAGAAAGTCATTGATCTTGCACATATATAATACCAAATCATGTAATCTATGGTTACAGATGTTCTAGATACCAAATTAAATTTAAAAATAATTTTTATGTTTTTATAAAGGTCTTCATGAACCTAATGTTTAATTAGTGGGTATAAATACTAGTAGCTTCCAATTTTTGTGTACCAAGCATTATATTAAGTATTCTCCAAAATTGATTTCTGCTCTTCATTATATCTAAGATATCCTTATATAGGAAAGTGAAAACTCCTGAGTTACTTTAGTAACACAGTTGTGAGATGATAGAGCTGAAATTAGGTATAGTCATGTTTTTCCCTGTGGTGTTTTCAGTAACTCGGCTTCTGACATACGGAAGAATAGAAAAAACTAAAGAGAACAGTGACTAAGAAATATTGTTTGCTATTGTGTCAACAAAACCAGTGATCTGAAGTTTAGGTTACATGAGGATAAAATACTTCTACGTCTATCTGCCATGTCTTTTCCTGCAGCCAGAAGTGAATCTTCATAAGGTTTCCTGTTGATGCCTTTAGTTACTCTGAAGTATTATAGGTAGAAACTGTAAGTCACCTGACCTGTGGTGTCACAGTGGATAAGGCACTGACCTGGAGCAGTAAGGTTGCCGGTTTGAAAATTTGGGCTTGTCCAGTCGAGGCACATGTAAGAAGCAACTATGAGTTGATGCTTTCTGCCTACCCCCCACCCCCTGCCCCACCTTTCTCTTTTTCTCCTCTGTCTAAAATCAATAAATAAAATCTTAATAAATAAATAAAAATAAAGACAACCATAAGTCATTTCTGAAAGCCGTTTGTTAAAGTAACTTAATCAAGTTGATTCTTTTAACTTTATTCTCGTGTGAAAATCATCTCCTTTCACATTACTACCCCGTTTGCTTCCTCTGTTCTAGCTTCTGTGGGTCTCCGTCTCTAGTCTTTATTGACATAAAGTTTAATCATTAAGTAATTCATTCATGCCCTGGCTGAATTCCTGGTTGGTTAGAGCATCGTCCCAAAGTGCAGAGGTTGCTGGTTCGATCCCCGGTCACGGCACATACAGGAACAGATTGATGTTCCTCTCTCTCTAAAATCAATAAAATAAACATTTTTTTAAAAGCCACTTGGCTGAATACTTTAAAACAATTATTTATTTATTTAAAATGTACAGTTCAATGGATTTTAGCATATTCAGAGTTGTTCAGCCTTCACCACAGTCAATTTTAGGACATTTCATTATTCTCGAGAAACCCCACGCACCTTATTAACCCAGTCACTTCCCAACTCCCAAACCCTAAGCGACCAATAATTACCTTTCTATCTCTTAGAGACTTGCATGCTATGGACATTTCATAGAAATGGAATCATATAGTATATTTTTCTTTGTGATGACTTATTTCTCTTAGCATAATATATTTTTCTTTTGCATAATGTTTTTATTGCTGAATAATTATCTATTGTATGGATATACCATAATATTTTTATCTGTTTATCAGTTGATAAATATTTGAGTTGTTTCTACTTTTTGGCTATTATTTATGCTGCTATTAACATTCATATACAAAATTATTTTGTGGGCATTCTAGCCCAGGGGTCGGGAACCTTTTTGGCTGAGAGAGTCATGAACACCACATATTTTAAAATGTAATTCAGTGAGAGCTATACAACTACCCATGTACGTTATGCATTGTCCAATAAAAATTTGGTGTTGTCCTGGAGGACAGCTGTGATTGGCTCCAGCCACCTGGAACCATGAACGTGAGCGGTAGGAAATGAATGGATTGTAATACATGAGAATGTTTTATATATATATATATATATATATATATATATATATATATATATATTTTTTTTTTTTTTCGTTGCGCATTGCGACATCTTAGTTGTTCATTAATTGCTTTCTCATATGTGCTTTGACCACGGGCCTTCAGCAGACTGAGTAACTCCTTGCTTGAGCCAGAGACCTTGGGTCTAAGCTGGTGAGCTTTTTTTTTGCTCAAACCAGATGAGCCACGCTCAAGCTGGAGACCTCGGGGTCTCGAACCTGGGTCCTCAGCATCCCAGTCTGACGCTCTATCCACTGTGCCACCGCGTGGTCAGGCTATATATATATTTTTTAATTAATTTATTTTTTTTGTATTTTTCTGAAGTTGGAAACGGGGAGGCAGTCAGACAGACTCCCCACATGCGCCCAACTGGGATCCACCCGGCATGCCCACCAGGGGGCGATACTCCGCCCATCCGGGGCACTGCTCTGTTGAAACCAGAGCCATTCTAGCACCTGAGGCAGAGGCCATGGAGCCATCCTCAGCGCCCTGGCCAACTTTGCTCCAATGGAGCCTTGGCTGTGGGAGGGGAAGAGAGACAGAGAGGAAGGAGAGGGGGAAGGGTGGAGAAGCAGATGGGCGCTTCTCCTGTGTGCCCTGGCTGGGAATCGAACCCGGGACTCCTGTATGCCAGGCTGACGCTCTACCAGTGAGCCAACTGGCCAGGGCCTGTTTTATATTTTTAACGTTATTATTATTATTTTTATTATTTATTTATTCATTTTAGAGAGGAGAGGGAGAGACAGAGAGGAGAGACAGAGAGAGAGAAGTGGGGAGGAGCTGGAAGCATCAACTCCCATATGTGCCTTGATCAGGCAAGCCCAGGGTTTCGAACCGGCGACCTCAGCATTTCCAGGTCGACGCTTTATCCACTGCGCCACCACAGGTCAGGCCATTATTATTTTTTTTATTAAAGATTTGTCTGTGAGCCAGATGCAGGCATCAAAAGAGCCACATCTGGCTCGTGAGCCATAGGTTCCCGACCCCTGTTCTAGCCTCTCATTCTCATCAAAGATAAATGAGGTAAGATTGCATCTCCATTTAAACATTTCAGTGGCTTCTTTTTGCTGAGGGCAAAAAATTAAAATATCTTAGCAAAGAATTTGTACTGTATATTTTCACAATTTGGCTGTTATCAGGCTACAATTGTACCAGTCTCATTCCTTTCCACTTAACTCTCTCCCTGCTAGCACTTTTTTGTTTGTAGCGTGTTTCGCCTTCTGACTTCTGCACCCATTAATTTATTTTTTCCAAAATGCTGTCTCTAATTCTTGGTCTGAAATGAAGGTAATTACTTTTCTGGGTGCAGCTCAGATGCCACCAAAACCTTTCCTAAGTTTCAGACCCAGTTACATCTGGTTTTCAGCAGTACTTTAAATATTCTTACTGGAGCATTTTTCACATGATTTTATTTCTTTATTTATATGTGACTTCCTTTCTATTAGAGCTCTTTAAGGACAAGGGATTTTTATTTTATTTTATTTTAGGACAGGGGCTATTTTATTTTTATAGTTTAATGCAGGGCCTGACCAAGCTTTGAGGCTTGTCATTATTGACTGTATGACAGAGGAGGTGAAGTTAGGGATCATATAAAATTGGTTTGTATTAAAATCACTGTGTAGTGTATTTCTCCTGTCCTAACATCAGTAGGCCCATTATTTAAATAAAGATTTCTTATTATATGTCAATTATAACTCAATAAAAAAATCAACCAACATGAAAATAAATCTATTGCTGTGTTTTTTTCATTCTCTTTGGTACTAGGTTTGTATTGATCTCCAGATTGCCGAAATTGGATTTATTTTATTTCAATCACCTTTGCTTTTGAAATTCTGAGATTTTGACATTGATTTAATTTTAGTTTATGACATTACTGATTTATTCTATGATGATCTTGGTTTTTTTATTGATTTATTATTTTTTTTTTTTACTGATTTTAGAGAGAGAGGAAAGGGTGGACAGAAATGTCAGTCTGTTTCTGTATGTTCCCTGACGGGGAATTGAACTGGCAACCTCTGCATATCTGGACTATGCTCTAACCGTGTATTTCACATACCTAGAGCAGTGCATGGCACAATATTTATTCTCAGTAAATGTATATTAAATGAATAATCAGTCAATCCATTCTTTTTTTGTCCTTTGCCTTAAGGCATATCAATTGCAAGTTCTTTTGGTTCTGCTTCTAATATATAACCCAAATTGGGCCTCTGCTTTTCATCTTCATTGTGACTACTGTTCTAAGCCACCATCAATTCTGGCCTTGATTATTGTGATAGCTTTTTAATTATATTCTTGTTTTCATTCTTGTTCTTGTCAATTCTTTTTTCATAAAAGCAACCAAAGTGGTTTATGGAAAATATTAGATCTGATCATGTTTCTGCTTAAAACTTCCAGTAACTTTTTACCCCACTTAGAATATATCCAGAGCTCTTCTCATGTCTAGAGGCCTTTAAGTAATACTGCCGCTGCTGCCATCTCTTTTTAGCCTAGTGATGCACTACCCTTCCCCTCACCTGTGACATTTCAGTCACTCATGTTCCTTGACTTTGTCAAGATTTTAGGGTCTTGTACTTGTTGTTTTCTATGTAAGTTTTTTGGCATCACTGTATAATAAATCGTCACAAACTTAACATCTAATATAGCACCCATTTGTTATCTCACAGTTTCTGTGGTCCTCATTACTGGGTAGCAGGGTTCTCTACTCAGGACCATGCTGAAATTAAGATGTTGGTAAGGACTATAATCTCATGTAAGGGTTGGGGTTTACTTTGATGCTCATTCGTATTGAAGGAAGACTTCATTTCCTTGTGGTTGTAGGAGTGAGGTCACTGTTTTCTTTGTGTGTGTGTGTGTGTGTGTGTGTGTTTTCTTGATAGTTGTTGGCCAGAGGTTGTTTTCAGCTCCTGGAGGCCACCTTCAGGTTGTTGCTATGTGGCCCTCTCACAACATGGAAGTCTGCTTAATCTTCAAGAACAGCAGGAGGGCATCTCTCTGATGATTCAGTGTGTATGTGTATGTGTGTTTAATTTAAGTGAGAGGAGGGGAGATAGACAAACTCCTGCATGTGCCCGACTGGGATCCACCCAGAGTCCCGCATCTGGGGCTGATGCTCTGTCCATCTGGGGCCATGCTCACAACCAAGCTATTTTTAGCTCCTGAGGTGGAGGCTCCACGGAGCCATTCTCAGCACCTGGGGCCAACATGCTCAAATCAATCAAGCCATGGCTGTGGGAGAAGTGAAAGGAGGGTATGGGGTGGAGAAGCAGATATTTGCTTCTCCTATGTGCCCTGACTGGGAATCGAACCCAGGACTTCCACATGCTGGGTCAGTGCTCTACCACTGTGCCAACTGGCCAGGGCTGATTCACTGTGTTTTACAGGGCTGACCTAGTAAGTTCATGCCCAGCCAGGATAACCTCACACTTGATTTAAGTTGAGGTCAGCTGTTTAATTGGCTACTCAAGGAGAGATTATCAAATTCACTTGTTTTACCCATTCTTTTTTTTGAGAGAGAGTCAGAGAGAGAGAGAGAGACAGATAGGGATGAACACAGAAAGAGAGAGAGAGATAAGAAGCATCAATTCTTCATTGTGGCACCTTAGTTGTTCATATGCTTTCTCTTATGTGCCTTGACCAAGAGGCTACAGCAGAGCGAGTAACCACTTGCTCAAGCCAGCGACCTTGGGCTTCAAACCAGTGACCTTGGGCTTCAAGCAAGTGACTTTGGGCTCAATAAAGCCAGCAACCATGGGGTTATGTCTATGATCCCACACTCAAGCCAGTGATCCTGTGTTCAACCATGCTAAAGCCAGATGAGCCCGTGTTCAAGCTGGGGACTTCAGGGTTTCAAACCTGGGTCCTCCACGTCCCAGTCTGATTCTGTATCCACTGCGCCACTGCCTGGTCATGCACCCTTTCTTAAGTGGAAGGGATTATGTAGGATGTATACACCAGGCAGGAAATTTGAGAACTATCTTAGAATTCTGCTTTCAGCAGTTCAACACTTGGACCCCAAGGATTCACATGCATAGGGTGGGGCATACAGTTGTTTGTATGGACAATAATACGATAATTGACAAATAATATAAGAATAAACTATATTGTGTGCTCACAACTGTAAAACACTCTTGCCCACCCTGTATATGGTATACTCTTTGTTACCTTTTATATATACCTAGACATATTTGGAGGACAGGTGTTTTATTTATTTTTATTTTATGTTGCTACTGATTCATTATAGGCACTCAAATGTTAATCATCTAAAAAACAGCTAATCTTTTGTTTCCATTGCCAGTTACTAAATGTGAAAAGAAACAATCCTCAGAATTGAAACCAGTGATAATGACGTCCATGAAAAACTGTCTATGATAACATCTGTTTGCTTGTATTTAAGTATTACTTGAATCAGGAAATTGCCTTTCTTAAAATTTCAAAAACAATTGATTATCTGAAACTTCATATGTTTCAACCTAATAAATGTAGTTAAGAGTAGAGCAAAGAGGCCCTGGCTAGTTGGCTCAGCAGTAGAGTGTTGGCCCAGCATGTGGATGTCCAATGTTCAGTTCCCGGCCAGGGCACACAGGGGAAGTGCCCATTCGCTTCTCCACCCTTCCCCCTCTCCTTTCTCTCTCTCTCTCTCTCTCTCTCTCTCTCTCTCTTCTCCTCCTGCAGCCAAGGCTCCATTAGAGGAAAGTTGGCCCTGGCGTTGAGGACAGCTCCAAGGCTTCTGCCTCAGGCGCTAGAATGGCTCCAATTGCAGCAGAGCAACATCCCAGAGGGATTGAGCATCACCCCTTGGTGGGCATGCCGGGTGGATCCTGGTCAGCGCATTTGGGAGTCTTGTCTGTCTGCCTCCCCGCTTCTCACTTCAGAAAATAAATAAATAAACAAATTTAAAAGAAGAGTAGAGCAAAGAGAAATTTATTTACTTTCTCTTTCTTGGTGGTGGTGGATGGGGATTGGCAGTGATAATTCCAGAGAGAACTTGAAAAATGTCATGATATTAAGTAAAACTTTTTAGTATTCACTGGAGTGCTCTTTTTTTTTTTTTTTGATAGGGCAACTTTTGTTTCCTATGATCTGTAATAAATATCTGTAGATATTGGGAAAGAAATGGTTTGAAGGAAGAACTAGGATGTTCACAAAATCTAATCAAGGAGAAATCTATACTTATCCATTTCAGCTGCTATAAGATCATAGTGTTGAAATTAGCCAAGTAAGAAAAAATTTGGAATCTTTCCACTCTACCGCAAATTGAACTTGGTCCTTTGCATGTGGGAGTTACAGCTATTGAAATGTTTTTAGATGACTTCACTAAATAAATTTTATCTTCAGATAAAAAAGTAAGGGGTAGCTGGCTCTTAGACATAAACCATGTGCCTTTTTTACCTTTATATTATTTGTTGCTGAAAACATTAATAGTATTTAATAGGATTCCTGGAGTTTCCCTTTGTGATGCTTTTAGTAAAGATTTAATTGCTATGTGTTTTTAAGTACAGTGTTTTTATTTCATGTATTTTATTCACATATGCAATGAATAAAACAATACTTTATATGTTTGTTTATAATATTTAACAGCATATCTATAGTCAATGCCAATTTTTCCAGAATCTAGTCATGAAAGAAGGATTATGTTCAGGAAACATTAATGTTTTTTATATTTTATTATTTTTATTTTTTAAAAATATAGTGCATATATGATAGATTTAAATTGGCCAGAATATTTTATCAAATCTGGTAATTTAGTGTTAAATAAATAGACTTTGTACCTACTGGCTAATCTTAGTTTGCATGATGTTTATGGTTTACCTTCATATTTTCAAAAGACTCCTTTATTTTTATTAGTCAGCAACCACCAAAAATTATTGATTCTATAAGGGATTACTTTTAAGTAGAAATTTTTAATGAAAATTCACTAATTAGCTGGTTTTCACTAAGTCAGAGTTAGAAGTTTTTCTCTCTTGCACCAGTATTTTTATATTTTTCTGCTCTTTAGAACAACAGTGCAGCCTGACCTATGATAGCACAGTGGAATAAAGCATCTACCTGTAACACTGAGGTCACTGGTTCGAAACCTTGGGCTTGCCTGATCAAGGCATATGTGTGAGTTGATGCTTCCTGCTCCTCCCCCTTCTCTCTCTTTCCCTCTTACTCTCTCCTCTCTGAAAAAAGTGGAATAAATAAAGTCTTTTTTTAAAAAAAAGAATAACAGTGTAACTAATATCAATGTAACTAATATTTTAATCCAGGCATTTAGTAGCTTGCTTGTTTTTGTCCCTCATCTTTTTTAGGGAATGAGAGAGGATTATAACATAACATGCATAAAAGTGTATAGAACATAAAAGGTAGAGTTTAACAAATTATTTTGAAGTCAAAACTCTATCACCTTTTTTTTTTTTAAGATTTTATTTATTTAAATTTTTTTATTTTATTTATTCATTTTTAGAGAGGAGAGAGACAGAGAGGAGAGAGAGACAGAGAGAGAGAAGGGGAAGGGAACTGGAAGCATCAACTCCCATATGTGCCTTGACCAGGCAAGCCCAGGGTTTCGAACCGGCGACCTCAGCATTTCCAGGTTGACGCTTTATCCACTGCGCCACCACAGGTCAGGCAAAAACTCTATCACCTTCTAGGTAAAAACAAAAACAAAACATTATGATGCCTTTCTTGTTCACATCTCCCTCTCTTCCCAAAGTAATATATCTATCCACCTTGAAAAAAAAGTTTCCTGCTATTATTTACAGTGTTATCCATTTATGCATTTCTTTTTTAAAATTTACTTTTTAATTAAGTTGACAAATATATTAAGTTTCAGATGCTCAACATAATGATTAGACATTTGTGTACTGTACAAAGTAATCACTCTGGTAAGTCGAATACCCATCTGACACCACACAGTTATTACAATATTATTGACTGTATTCCCTATGCTGCACTTTACATCTATCTGACTGTTTTTGTAACTGGCATTTTCTTAATCCCTTGCACCTTTTTCACCCAACTCTCCTCTCATGTAATGGCCACTGATTTGTTCTCTGTGTCTATAAATTTGTTTCTGGTTTTTCTTGCTCATTTATTTTGTTTTTTAGATACCATATATAAGTGAAATCGTGTGTGTGTGTGTGTGTGTGTGTGTGTGTGTGTGTGTGTATTCCCCCCCCCCCCCCAAGTGGGAGGAGAGATAGACAGACTTTTGCATGTGCCCCAACTGGTATCCACCCAGCAACTCCCATTTGGGGCCATGCTTGTAACCAAACTATTTTTTAGTACCTGAGGTCAAGGCTCCATAGAGCCATCCTCAGCGTCTGGGGCCAATGTACTCAAACCAATTGAGCCATGGCTACGGGAGGGGAAGAGAGAGAGAGAGAGACAGTAGGGGGCAGGAAAGTTGTAGAGAAGTAGATGGTCACTTCTCCTGTGTGCCCTGACCAGGAATTGAACCCAGGACATGAACACACCGAGCCGACACTCCATTGAACCAACTGGCCAGGACCATGGTATCTTCTTTTCTTTGCCTTTTTTCACTTAGCATAATACCCACTAGGTCCATCCATGTTGTCACAGTCAGATTTTTATTATTTTTTATGCCTGAGTAATATTCTGTATATATGTACCACATCTCCTCTATCTACTTGACTATTGATAGACACTTAGATTGCTTCCATGTTTTGGCTATTGCAGTGGTTGCCAAACCATGGCTTGTGAGCCACATGCGGCTCTTTGACCCCTTAGTTGTGGCTCTTCCACAAAATACCATGTGCGGGCGCTACCTCAATAAGGAATGTACCTACCTATATAGTTTAACAAATTTGGCTCTCGAAAGAAATTTCAATCATTGTACTGTTGATATTTGGCTCTGTTGACTAATGAGTTTGCCAACCACTGGGCTATTGTAAGTAATTATTTAATAAACATAGGGGTGCATATATCTTTTTGAATTAGTGTTTTGGGTTTCTTTGGCAAAATGCCAGAAGTGGAAAGGCTGTGTCATAAGGTAGTTCCACTTTTAAATATTTTGATGAATGTTCATACTGTTTTCTGTAGTACTGCACCAATTTACAATCCTACCAACAGTGAGTGCACAAGTGTGCCCTTTTCTGCACATCCTTGCCAATACTTACTGTTTATAGATCTGTTGATACCTGTTCTGTCAGGTATAAGAGATCATTGTGGTTTTAATTTGCATTTCCCTGATGTTTAGTGATGTTGAGAATCTTTTCATATTTCTATTGGCCATCTGTATGTCCTCTTTGGAATAATGTCTGTTCAGCTCCTCTGCCCATTTTAAATCAGGTTGTTTGGGTTTTTAGTTGGTGTTTATGTAGTATGAGTTTTTTTATATATTTTGCATATTAATTCTTTATTGGGATCCTGACCGGTGGCTCAGTGGATAGAGTGTAGGCCCGGCATATTGATGTCCTGGGTTCCATTCTTGGTCAGGGCACACAGGAGAAGCAGATGGTTGCTGCTTGCAACCATCTGCTTCTCCACCCACCCTCTCTCTCTTTTCTCCCTTTTCCTCTCCTGCAGCCAATGGCTTGATTGGTTCGAGTGTGGCCACTGTCACTGAGGATAGCTTTGTTGGAGTTTGGGCTCAGACGCTAAAAATAGCTCAGTACTGGAGTATCAGCCCCTGATGGGGTTGCTGGATGGATCCTGGTCAGGGTGAATGCAGGAGTATGTTTCACTAATTCCCCTCTTCTCACCTAACAACAACAACAACAACAACAACAACAACAACAAAAATCCTTATTGGATGTGTCATTGGTACATTTATGCATTTCTAAACTAATATAGTCAAGTTTTGGCTGTGTAGATGTTTTTGGTATTATGTTGTGTATATTCTGTGTTATCTTTCAGTCAATATCATTTATGAGAGCCATCCAAGTTGTGATGTATTCTTCTAGTTTTCATGTGCAGGAAAATATTATTTGTTCATTTTTCTGTTAACAAAGAGTGTTTCATTTCCAATTCTTGGTTACTAAGAACAATACAAATATGAACATTTTTGTGTTTTTCACAGATCTGTGCCTAAACATGGAAGAGCTGGGTCATAGGGTATGCCTATTTTTAAGGTCACTAGCTAATGCCAAGTTCTTTCCCCAAGTGGTTGTACCGGTTTACATTTGTATGAACAAATAAATGAGAATTCTGGAAGCTCCACTTAATGCCAATGCAAAAATAGAAATTCTATAAAAAAGTAAAACATTTCTTGGGCATACTTATTTTATACTCACATACATCATGTCCATATGCATGCATGCACACACACACTGCACTCCAAGAATGGTTAATTTTGCTTAGGATTAATATTATATAAAAGGCAAAAATCATTTGAGCTTTGGTTAAGTAGTTGCCATAATTAGGTATTTTATACCTTGGCTTCCTGCCTCTGTAATTGGGATAGTAGTAATATCTTTGAAATAATGGGAAAACATGTTTTTTCTTTATATGAATACTCCCCTCACCTTTTTTATTTTTCAAGAGAGAAAGCTGGACAGGAAGGAAGAGAGATGAGAGGCATCAACTCATAGTAGTGACACTTTATTTGTTCATTGATCACTTCTCATACGTGCCTTGACTGGGGGGCTCCAGCCAAGCCAGTGAGGCCTTGCTCAAGCCAGCAACCATAGGATCACATTTTATGATCCCAAACTTAAGCTGGCAACCCTATGCTGAAGCTGGTGACCTCAGAGTTTTGAGCTGGGTCCTCAGCATCTTAGGTCGATGCTCTGTCCACTGCGCCATCACCTCATCAGGCTGTGTGACTTTGATTTTTATCCCCAGGAATTTTATTAGCCTTTGTCCCATTTTCTTGGGATAAGGTTGTGTTAACTGCTTACATTCTGTATAATTTCTACTTGAATACCTTGAAAAGGTATTCCCTTTTCCTCTGGCAAAGATATTGAGCTCTATAATACATTAAGAGAAAACATATATTTTGTAATGCAGTGTGACACTTGTAATAGGAGTCTTTTTGAATTAAATAGAGCACAGTGAAAATCAGAGATTTATGTAGCAACTTGTTTCTAGGAAGAAATTTTTTTAGAATTGCCTGATTCTAGTTCTCTTATTTTGATAGATTTATTTCCTTTGGCTTGCTTTTATTAGTAGGAATCCCCAAATTTGGTTGGGAAGGTTCTACCAGAATCAACAGTACCAAGGACTTCCTGCAGTTTGGCACAGTCATTAGTAACAGGAGTGAATGCACTCCTGTATATGTGCCGCTAAGTGCTGTTCTTCATTGGTGATTGCTCTAAGGAAAATTTTAATGTAGCAATAGCGTAGTACTTTTGGCTTTAGCAAAATGCCTTTTTACTTTCTCTGAAACATTTGTTTTTTTATGGGGTGGTACAATACCATTCTTAAAAAGTGCACTCACTCAGACAGTTTTCAGAGAAAAATGAACCAGATAAATACTAATCTCTATCAGAAATCCTTGAAGTATCAATAGTTCTTTTGGTCTTTGTCAATATGTAGAATCTCTTTACAGTTCTGAAGAGTGTATTTTTTTCTTGTTTTATTCCTGATTATTTTACATATTCATTTGTACTGATAATGCTCATCTACATATTTTTTGTCTTTAGTCCAATTGTGTTACTTTATTTTTTTATCATTTGTTATTTCTACCTTTTTTGCTATCACATGTACTGCTGCTGGATATATAAGTTCCTAAATTTTGAGGTGAGATTTTTTTTTAGGGCATGTACCCAACATGAAATCGTTTTTGAAGTCTGGTTTTAAGGTAGTTGTGACGTATGCTCTATAGTTTTGGGACTATGTATGGTAAACCCATTCACAGTATCCTGTACAGTGTCCTGTTTTTTTTTAGTCCCTGCCAATTGTGGGGTGAAGTTTTTAAAATTTACCTTTTTTTAAGTTAATGACATGCATGTAGCAATATATTTTAATATCTATTTATTCTTAACGAATAGCTTCTTTGTTTTATATTTTTCAACACTATGATTTATTGTCCGAGGTAAGTTGAATCTTGTTTTATCAGGATGAATTGGAGAACTGATCTAACATGGATTTTATATAGCTTTATATAACTTCATGGCCCTTGCTTTATCTTACTTTGCAAAATTTAAAAATAAATATATATCCATTTTGATGTTTACTTGTTAGAATATAAAAATAATTTATTCTAAAACATGAAATAAGAATATTAATATATTAAGCCTTGTTGGTAAGATGTTTGCTTGTAAGAACTCTGTTTCTGGTTATTTTCTAAAGTAGATGTTTAAATAGTAATCCAATTTTTATCCTTTTAAAAATTTATAATGAGTTTTATAAATGCTATATAGCATTTCATGGTAAACCTAATGCCCTTGTTAACAGGTTTTTTTGTTTTGTTTTTTTTTTTACTCAAAATTTGAAGTTTTTCAAGAAAAATCATAGGTTGTTTTAAAAGCAAGGTAGAAATGAAATTTTAATTTGGTTACATTAGGGCATCATTCATATCTCTTTTAGCCTGTAAAGCTTTTGACTATAGTTAATTCTGTGAGTCCATTTTATTTTAGCATTGGGGTCAGGCAACTGAGCCTTTAGGTGTTTCTTTTCTGCTTTAGATAGACATAAGGGATTCTAAGGTTAGGTTTATAGGGAATAGATTTTCTTCAGAGCTTCTGAGTGATTGAGTGAATACCAGGCAAATCTAATGCCATTTGGAGACCACTTTCCTTTGTACCAGGACAGTTTTTAATTCTGTGATAGTAGTCAGGGAACTCTAAGAACTTAGATGGAGGAAATATATCATGAATGTTATCATTTCTTTGAATTATGAATATAGGTGACTATATTTCAGTATAGTTGGTTTTTGTCATAATTCTATGTATTTTAAGCATTAAAAAGTATTCTAGAAAGAAGTCTGTTGTTTCCACTAGATTGCAAAAAGTTTCATGGCCCGCTGAAATGAAAGAACCCACCCTATGGAGAATGGATTCTTGAATATTAGATAACTGCATGCATTGAGGGCAGTGCTATTCTATAGACTATGGTAGAGAGAAGCTGGCTGGGATTGATTGCTTGACTCTAGAAATGGGCCTGAATGAAGTGGTCTCATATCAATCACAGGCTGATGGGCAGTATATTGCCAGCAAAATGTCAGGAAAATAAATTTTTTTTACATAAAATACTAGTTATGTTAGAAGATAAAAATGATCCTGATGTATAGTGGCTCAATGGATAAAGTATTGACCTGGATTACTGAGATCTGTGGTTCAAAACCCAGGGCTTGCCCGGTTAAGGCACATATAAGAAGCAATGAGTTGATGCTTCCCACCCCTCCTCCCTTCTCTCTCTCTCTCTCAAATCAATAAGTAAAATCTTTTAAAAAATAAAAAAGAGGAAAATAAAGAAACATCAGTAATGCTTGTATTAAGATCTTCGTGTATATCCTTACAGCTCTTTTAATATGATGTATATATTTGTGAGTATGTATTTATATATAGATGTACATACATATGTAGACAGTTATACGTATAGAAATTGATACACATGTGCACATATACATGTACTTTTTAAAAACAAAAATGAGATTGTACTCTAAGTAACTTGCCCTTTTTGGGTTTAGGTTTATTGAAATGTAATTTTCATACAGTAAAATTCACTATTTTTAGTGTACAGTTCTGTGATGTTTCACAAACATATAGAGACATATGATCCCCGCTCTAATGATGATATAGAAGTTAAGTCACTCCCCAAAATCTCCTTGGCTTTTTGTAGTTATCCTCATCCCCTTGCAATCATTTATCTCTTTTTTGTTCTGTTTACAAAATAATATAAATGGCTTTGTAAATTATATAGTTTCAAGTATGGCTTTTGTCATTTAGCATTTTTAATGTTTTTAGAGAGAGTGAGGAAGGGGGAGAGAGGGAGAGAAAGAGAAACATCAATTTGTTATTCCTTGTTTATGCATTCATTGGTTGATTCTTATATGTGCCCTGACTGGAGATTGAACCTGCTACCTTGGTGTATGGGGACAACTATCACCAACTGAGCTACCTGGCCAGGGCTAGCATATATATTTTCCTTCAAAGCTTTTGGTTTTAGATTATGCTTCAAGAATCTTTTATTGCTCTGGCCAGCTAGCTCAGTTGGTGAGAGTGTTGTCCCGAAACACTAAAGTTACAGGTTCAGTCCCGGTTAGGGCACACACAGGAAGTGACCAGTGAACGCACATTTTATTTTGACTTTTTTTTGATGAAAATATTCTATTTATTGTCTTTCTAAGAATTTCAGTGCTTCAATAATAAAAACTAAAGCCTTTGATCATTTTGGCATTTTAGTATCAATTGTGAGGCAGAGAATTCAATTTTTAAAAGTTTGCCAGTTTAGCTATGTTATTAAGATTGTTACTATTATAATATTCTTCCTAAATATTAATTTCCTTACAGGTAGCAAGACAGCCGGGACCCTCCACCCCTTCCCCTTATGCAGCACATGAAATAAACAAGGGGCATCCAAATCTTGCGGCAACGCCCCCGGGACATGCATCGTCCCCTGGACTCTCTCAAGTAAGAAAAACTATATATTTTAAAAAATATAAATTTCTGTGTAAAAGCAGCATTTCTGATTTTCTAAAGCAGTCTTTTAAGTAATAACTTTATAACATTACTTAAAGTGTAATTTCTATTTTGTCTTTTGTATTTTTTTAGATACATAATGGTTGCTACTAATAATTTTATACATTTTTTTTATGGAGTCATTCAAAATGAACTGTCAGTGATATTTAGTTTTTCTTTTTGTTGTTTTAGAAATTAGTATGTGATTCTAAAGTTTATTAAAAGCCACAAAGCACTTGTTTGCTTTTCAATGCATAATCTGTAGTCTTCCACTCTTCTCTCTTCTCCCTTTTTGGTAGAATGTTGGTGGTTATTTTCTACTTTGTAAAAAGTGTGGGTATCTTTCTGTCTTGTGTAATTTAGTGGGCACTTGTCTGTTTCAGTGTTTGATTTTTTTTTTTTTTTTTGTATTTTTCGGAAGCTGGAAACGGGGAGGCAGTCAGACAGACTCCCGCATGCATCCGACCGGGATCCACCTGGCATGCCCACCAGGGGGCGATGCTCTGCCCATCTGGGGCGTTGCTCTGTTGCGACCAGAGCCATTCTAGCGCCTGAGGCAGAGGCCATGGAGCCATCCTCAGCGCCTGGGCCAATTTTGCTCCAATGGAGCCTCAGCTGCGGGAGGGGAAGAGAGAGACAGAGAGGAAGGAGAGGGGGAGGGGTGGAGAAGCAGATGAGTGCTTCTCCTGTGTGCGCTGGCCGGGAATCGAACCCGGGACTCCTGCACGCCAGGCTGACGCTCTACCACTGAACCAACTGGCCAGGGCTGGTGTTTGATTTTATAAATAGATCATTGGAATTTGTTAGGCTTAAAATTTTGAACTGTTAAAGAATAATGTACTCAGCCTGACTGGTGGTGGTGCAGTGGATAGAGGACCAACCTGGAACACTGAGGTCCCTAGTTTGAAACCCCGAGGTCACCAGCCTGAGCCTTGGTATCAGTGATATGATTCCCAAGGTCGCTGGCTTGAGCCTAAAGGTTGCTGGCTTGAGCCAAAGCTCGCTGCCTTGAGCACGGAGTCACTGGCTCAGCCTGAGTCCCCTGGTCAAGGCATGTATGAGAAGCAGTCAGTGAACAACTAAAGTGAAGCAACTACAAGTTGATGCTTCTCATCTCCTTTCTCTCTCTCTCAAAAAAAAAATAATGAAAGTATATTTCTAGTTAACAGTCACAGCAGACATTAAAACATTGTTTTAAGAAGACATTCAATAATACTATGGGTCTCCTGCTTTTTAAGCCATTGCCCAAGATACTGTTTTTCTTGTACCAACACACCATGATATGTTTATTTGGGCTTCCTTGTGGTTAAGAGTTGGCCAGTTATAAAGTCTCTTACTGGAATGTGTGGAAAATCAAGCCAATAACCTTGACCCATGTTATTTGAGATAGAGAGTATTTATACGTAAGAACTGCTCCTTTTAGTAATGAAAATTAACATTATCTTCAATTTGGGCTTCCATATTTTAGGCCTTTTAAAACTTGAATAATAAAAGAGATAAGGAATTACTTATTGAAAATAATGATGAGCCCTGGTTGGTTGGCTCAGCAGTAGATCTTTGGCCTGGCATGTGGATGTCCCAGGTTCGATTTCCTGTCAGGGCACACAGAAGAAGCGACTACCTGCTTCTCCACCTCTTCCATCTCTCTCCCTATCTCTCTCTTCCCCTCCTGAAGCCATGGCCTGGTTGGAGCAAGTTGGCCCCTGGTGCTGAGGATGGCTCCATGTCCTCACCTCAGGCACTAAAATAGCTCGGTTGCTGAGCAGCAGAGCAGTGGCCCCAGATGGGCAGAGCATCGCCTGGTAGGGGGCTTGCTGGGTAGATCCTGGTCAGAGCGCATGTGGGAGTCTATCTCTCTGCCTCCCTGTTTCTCACTTAAGGAAAAAAATTATAATGAAAGCTGGTGATTATAAGTTACGGACTGATTAATATTAGTTTAGACTATGAAACATCTGGAGAAGGACGATACAGCTGCCCAAACCATTACTG
Source organism: Saccopteryx leptura (assembly GCF_036850995.1). Lineage (NCBI taxonomy): Eukaryota > Metazoa > Chordata > Mammalia > Chiroptera > Emballonuridae > Saccopteryx > Saccopteryx leptura. The sequence goes on along the minus strand of NC_089505.1, from coordinate 98,131,226 downwards.
AAATAGCCCAGTTAAGAAATACATAAATGGCCCTGGCTGGTTGACTCAGTGGATAAGAGTTTTGGCCTGGCATGCGGATGTCCTGGTTTGATCCCCGGACAGGCACACATGAGAGGAGACCATCTGCTTCTCTTCTTTTCCCTCTTCCCCTTCTCTCTCTTTCTTTCCCTTAGCCAGTGGCTCAGTTGATATGAGTGTTGGCCCTGGGCACTGGGGATGGCTTAGTTGGTCCAAGCGTCAGCCTTAGGTGCTGAGGACAGCTCGGTTGATTAGAGTATCAGCCCCAGATAGGGGTTGCCAAGTGGATCCTGGTTGGGGCACATGTGGAAGCCTCTCCATCTCCTCCTCCTCTCACTTAAAAAAATTAAAAATAAATAAATAAAAGAAATATGTAAATGAATTCAGACTTATTACTATGCTTCAACTTGCTTTAAATAATTCCTATTTAATTTTGAATTTTTAAAAGTAAAACATGTCAAATTGATCTCTTAATTGTTTAAAATAAGGTTCTTGTATTGGTTTTCATGGCATAGAACAGAACCATCCAAGCTGTTGATAAGGTTTATTGGTATAACTTTAATCAAGAGAGACGAGCTATGCAGTATTTTGAATAGGGAAAATTTATTATAAAGAATTATTAAGTACAACGTGGAATTGGAGTAGTGAAGGATTGGCTAATACAAAAGAGAACTTTAAAGAATATAAAAATAGCATAAGGAGCAGCTGTCTCACCTAGGGCCAAGATAGAATTCCCATGGAAGAGCCTTCTTTGCAGGACTGACAGTGGCGAGTACACGGCTGTGGCTAACCTAATGTTAGAGAAGTCACTGTAGTTCCATACTAGTGTAATGTACTAGAAAGCCTTCCTGCAGAACTTGCTGGAAATTCACCCTGTGGAGTGTTGGGGAAAGCTGGCTTCTTTAGCACCAGTGTCCTTTGGTGAAGAGCTGCTGCAGTGCGCAGTGACTAGAGGCTTTTTACAGCATCTGTTTGGCACAGACACTTCAGATGACCTTGGATCTGCTGGATCATCGGTCCCATGTGATAGAGCAGTTTGTGTTGCTACCCAAACTTATTCCCTAGCCTTTTGTTCAGTCCCTCACTCCAAGTTGGAAACCTCTCAGATGACTCTGTAGGTAGGTCAAGGTTTAGCACACTTAATTGTAATATTTTTAGCACACTTAATTGTAATATATGTTGTCTCCAAAACTCAAAAAAGGCCTTCCAAACCTCTTGCCTTTTTGTTTTATGTTAGTAGTGTTAAGTAGGAGACAGCCTTCCTCCTGCCTTCCCTGGGGCTGAGATTTAGACCTCACTGGACAGAATATGATGCGGCTCTCTGAGGGTAGGGAAGCTGCCACGGTGCCATGTCAGTGAACTGACCAGAAATCCACCTCTGGAACTTGCCAGAATTCTCTCTAAAATGCCTAAGTACAGTATATGGCTTGCAGATGTATAGTTTGCCTTTGAGAGAGGGTGATCTCGCAATGGTCTCAGTGTTTCAACCCACAGATGCCTTTCTATATACCATTTTGTTTTTTGCTTTTAGAAGTCAGAGTACATGAATACTAGGGGGGAGGGTCACCAAATGTTGTTTTATTTTCCTGTGTCTGTTTTCCTACCATTTTTGCTTAAAGTGATGGATGAACCCTGTAAATCACACCTGGTTCTCTGCCACTGTTTTTCTCCTGACATTCAAACAGAGATAGCTTTATATGAATTAATTTGTCCCCTAACAATGTTTTAACATCTATTGATAAAGTGAGAACATTTTTCTAGACCGGCATATCTGAGAGAATAGGGAGTGTTTTGAGAAACTCAGTCTCCTTAGCCTTAACAGTTGATGTATTGGTGGATCATAGAAAACAGAGCCTTCAAAATAGAGGAAAAAGGAGTGCAGGCTTGGGTTCAAACAGATGCAGGTTCTGGGGCTTGATGTGTTATTTTCTGGTTACATGATGTTGGATAAATTATTTAGTATCTTTAGAATCTGGTTTCTTCATTTGCTATATAGGGGAGAATTAGAATTCTGCCACCCTTTAAGAGGGGTGGCTGTGAAGATTATATAAATCAAATCCTGCTTCTGAACAGGACACGCTAAGTGCTTTAAGTAAGTGGCATATCATTTTCATGTCTGTCAGATTTCATTTGCCTCAGTATTTGTGTGTGTGTGTGTGTGTGTGTGACTCATCTAATGTGGCTATCTATCTGGTGTTAGTGTGAAACTCAGTTCTACCCATGAGTTTGAGACACCATCCAGGTGTTTGCTTATCCTTGATATGAGAATGAAAGTTGGGCCAGGCTTGGTAATTTTCTGTTGGCAGTGGTATGGTTTAATCTTATGCACAGAACTATTAGATTCAGAGCAACTTGAAGATAAGGTTTAAGAAACTTCCTTAGCAACATGCCCTTTTTGAATAACAGTCTCTCTTTGTTCCAAGTTGCTACCTGAGTCTGTGACTCAGTGTGTGACAGTAAGTCAATCTATTAGGGTGTAAGTGAAGGCAGCTAAGCTGAAGAAAAATGAATTTCAAAGCTTTGAAACATAAAAAAGGGAAAATGTAGAAAATTGTTCTTAGTTGTTTCCTTACAGCAGTGGCAGTCTCTTCACGTAAAGGTAGGATTTGACATATGCACACACATACACACTTGTGTGTACACACCAAGTTTTGTATGCAGTTTTCTTTGTTACATGACTTCTAAGTCTCTTGTAGCCCTTTTCCCTCTGGAGGTTTTGTTTAATCCAAGTAAAAAACTTTTGAGTATTAGAGATTGACAGTTAAGTACAGTTTCAAACTGCGGTGAATTTGTAAGACACAGAATCTTTTCAGGCTTGAATTCTTTTCAGTTGCTCTGAGGTGGCAGCACTTGAACAGCCCCTAACCCAGAATGTTCTTACTCTGTGAATGGTGAAGAATATGGAATTTAAATGTATATCTTTGAGAAAGATTTCAAAAGTAAGTAGAGAAATGCACTCTCCTAGGAGCCAAGAGATTGCGTTGGAGTCCCAGCCATGCCGTTACTACCTCACAGTTTGACCTTCTGGGAATTCCTATTAAAGATCAGTTTTCCTCCTTGTAAATAACAGGCTTGTATGAGATGAAATCTGAATTCCTTTCAGGATCTCCAAGGGTTTTAGAAATTACTTCAGAGCAGTCAGTTATGAAAATTTTTTGAATTCTACATTTTAGATATAAAATTGGGCAAATTTTGCATTCTTTCATTTTATATCTTTAAAAAGTATCAGAAGTTTGTTATTTGAATTATTTGAAATTACTTAAATTAGATCTGTGATTTTCATACAACATTAGCGTGGTTAACTCTTTTAACGGATCGGCACGAAATTTCTAGCAGACCAGTAGTTGAAAAACACTGACTTAAATTAAGCAAGACAAAATTTTTTACTACTTACTAATCAATTGTTGGCACTTTTCAAGCTGGGTTCACAGTAATCAGTGAGAAGACAGGCTCAGAGTAATGCCGAATTGGAATGATATATACTTTTTGCCTACTGTTCCTAGAAATTTCTTTTTTTCCCCTGAGAGATCAACTCAGTCATGTCACATAGTGGGCTGAGATGGTGACAATCCACAGGTTAGATTTTTATTTTCTGTGGAAATGCTAAGCAAAGGACTTCTTCACAGAGGAATAGTGATTATATTTAGTATTTTAACACTACAATTTGTGTGTGTGTTTGTGCACAAGAGAGACAGAAACAGACAGGGACAAGACACACAGGGAGAGAGAAGCATCAACTCATAGTTGCAGTTTTTTAGTTGCTCATTGATTGCTTTCTCATATGTGCCTTGACCGGAGTGGGGGTTGGGGTGCTTCAGCCGAGCCAGTGATCCCTGCTCAAGCCAGCAACCATGGGGTCATGTCTATGATCCTCATGCTCAAGGCAGTGACCTCGGAGTTTCGAACCTGGGTCCTCAGCATCTCAGGCCGACGTTCTATCCACTGTGCCACCACCTGGTCAGGCTTAACAGTACAATTTTTATTGGCAGTAAAGGATGAATTTCAAATTCAGGTCCTATTATCTTTTTGCTTTATCTAACTTCCAGACATTTTTCTTTTAAGGGTCCTGTTTTACTAAGGAAGAATTCTCAATGCCTCACTGTTGTTGACTGATTGTTTTAGGCTTTGCATACTTATTTTTCTTTATTATGAAAATAGTGATTTTATGTACTTAAGACAAGTTTTTATGTATTTTTGTGATTTAAAAAAATTTTTGTCTTTTATAAAAATAAATTCTGAGTTTGACAAGTCTTCACAATCAGCTGTGCTAACCAGGATAAAGCAAAGGAAGCTTTGAAAGTTTTTTCACATTTCATTATTGAAATGGATGAATATATACTTCCTTTAAAAAGAAAGCAAAGGCCTGACCATGCAGTGGCGCAGTGGATAGAGTGTTGGACTGGGATGAAGAGGACCCAGGTTTGAGACCCTGAGGTCACCAGCTTGAGTGTGGGATCATCTGGTTTGAGCAAAACTTACCAGCTTGGACCCAACGTCGCTGGCTTGAGCAAGGGGTTACTCAATCTGCTGAAGGCCCCCAGTCAAGGCTCATATGAGAAAGCAATCAATGAACAACTAAGGTGTCGCAACGAAAAACTAATGATTGATGCTTTCATCTCTCTCTGTTCCTGTCTGTCTGTCCCTATCTATCCCTGTGTCTGACTCTCTCTGTCTCTGTAAAAAATAAAAGAAAGAAAGCAAAACACAATTTATAATTTTTATACTCTCTTTCTCATGGAACATATTGTGGCTATCTAAGATAGTTTTTGAGGTGAGTGGTGTTTGAAAGTTGCAGTCATGGCACGTGAGAATTTGATTTGGGCTTGGCAGCCTGCAGTACTGATTATGTGGAGTTGGCCCTGTTGGTGCCAAATCATCAGTTTCGTTTTATTTTTCAGTTGAGTATTTGCCTACTTAAAAATTTATACCTTGTTGAAAATTTCTTCAACAGATATTGTCTTAAACATTTTACAAATTAACATGCCTTTACAAGGGTCATTAGTAAGTTACACAGGCTTAAAAAAATATTCAGGTCTTTTATGTCTCTGGTTTCATCTGATATATACTAAACAATTGTGGTAAGCTCTTTTCTTTAGTTGAGAGTTTTTTAATGTGGTAATGTTTGATTAGAGAATTTGAGCTCTTTTGTCATTTTTTTGTTTACATTAACAAAAACAATTCCAACCATGTTGATGAAGCAGGACTTCACCAAATGTTTTCCTATTAGGTGATTTTTATGTTTTATGTAGTCTTATAACTTATCATGAAATATGCCTAAAGTAATTTTTATATACTTGTTTGATTATGCTGTTCTTTGCATTACATATAGCTAGAAAAAAATCTCAGTGACTTTATACTAAAATTTGTATAGGTAGGTTTTAAGTGTTGCTGTAAAATGATAGCTAAGTGCAGTTATTATTCAGACTAAGTATAAAGAGTGAAAGTTTTAAAAATCAATTTTGTATTAATTCAACACTGTTTTTAGAGAGCCAATGAATTTTGTAAGAACTAATCGGTAAGAACTGATTGCAAGTTCACAAATATTTCTTTTATTGTCTTTGATGTAGGCTGAGTGTTTTGTTGATGTTGTTCATTTTCATTTAAATTTTGTGGCCTGGCCAGTTCGCTTAGTGGATAGAGCATTGGCCCAGCTTGCGAATGTCCTGGATTCAATCCCTGGTCAGGGCACACATGAGAAGGGACCATCTGCTTCTCTTCCCCTTTTTCTCTTCTCCTCTTTCTGTCTCTTCTCCTCTTTCTCCCTCTTCCCCTCTTTCTTGTTCTTCCCCTCTCACAGCCAGTGGCCTGATTTTTTCAAGCTTTGGCCTGAGGTGCTGAGGGTAGCTCAGTTAATTCAAGCATCGGCCCCAGATGTGGGCTGCCAGGTGGATCCTGGTTGGGACACATGCGGGAGTCTGTCTCTCTATTTACCCTCCTCTCACTTAATAAGTAAATAAACAAATAAATAAAAAGTAAACAAATAAATAAAAAATTGCTCATCTTTTATAGTTCAATTAATTCTAAAATTTGACCTTGATCATATGACAACCTAATTAGTTTAGCAGTATAGCAGTTCAAGCTTTGTCAGGGAAAAAAAGGCACCATATTTAGTATTTCAAATAGAGGGGATTAAATACATGAATTTGTTATACTAGCTAATTGATTATCAAGGGGATTCTGAGGTAGTCCAAAGATTAATAACTGAGGAAGCAGCTAAGGGAATGAAAGAAATAGTGGCTTTGCCACAGTCTAGAAGCTTGGAGGAAGGGTCCTTTAGGATTGTTGCTCAGACTTCTGAGCAGGAAGTTCCTGCAGGCTGGTCCTTGAATGTCAGAAACTCAGCTGGTGAAAGAACAAAAGGAGGGGTGAGGCTGGTACTTTGAATATCAAGTGTGCATGCCTCTATGTTGCTGGCATCTTGAAATGGCTTTGAGAGGCTCTGGAATCTGAATGGAAATGGTGTCTGGAGCCATACTGATAGGAGTTAAAAGCACAAGAATATATGAAAAAGGAATGTTTACATATTCAGCCAAGATAAAAATAATTGAGGTCATTGATTTGAAAGTCACAATTATCATATATAAATTACCATATAAAAATATAGAAAACTTTTTACTAATTTAAGATTTTAAAAAGGAATGGGTAATTTGAATGAAATAATAAATTTGTTTTGATAATTTTCGTATTTAACTAAATGCACTCTTTTTCAGATACATAAGGAGCATTTAGAAAACTTGGTCATATGTTAGGTTACAGAGAAAAATGTTAAATTCCAATCATATTTATGTTTTCTGAATGTACTTCTATCAAATTAGGACTTAACAAGAAAATAAAATCAATATAAATTATGTTTAAGCTGAAACTATAGAATACAATTACTGATTTTTATAAAGCTAGTCAAAATTATAATTTATTTTAGTTGAACATAATTTTACATTTTTCATAAGCTTAAACATTAATACAGAAATAAAAATAAGAATAACATCCTGTTTATTTGGAAATTAAAGAAACTCAAAGAGAAAATGAAAATAAGAAATGTTATTTTTAGATATGATTAACAAATAGCATTTTGTATCATAATTGGCCAGTTCTTGTCTTCAACAGAATATGCTCCTTTTGATATAGCAAACTTGATAGTGTTAGAAAATTCATATGCATGCATTGTTTGTAAAATATTTGCATGTTACTAATAATTAGTCATATTGAGCATCTCATGTGCTTATTTGGCCATTTGTCTTTTCAAGTTCTTTGTCCATTTTTTAATTGGTTATTTTTGTTGTTGAATTGTAGTTCGTCTCTCATCCTTTTCCTCTCTCACAAAAACAAAAAAAAAATCCTTTTTTACATATATGATTTGTAAACATCTTTCCTCTGGTCACTTGCCTTTTCACTGTTGATAGTGTCATTTACACAGAAGTTTTTAAATTGATGAAGTCTTTATCTGTTTTTTCTCTAGTTGCCTGTGCCTTTGGTGTCATGGTCAAGAAACCATTGCTAAATCAGCAGTTATTTTTTTACACCAAATGCAGTATAAACTAACTGTTGTATTTATTCTCAGCTTTTTAATCTTACACACATGCAAATTTTACTCTTTTAGAAAACAGTAGTAGGTTTAGAGAAAAAAGTCTTGGGTTACCTACCAATAGGACAATCAATGTTGAAATGGAGCGATAGAAATACTAGTTTGTGAGCAACACCTGCCAATAACAACCCCAGCATAGTAAGAAAAATTACTGAAAGTCCACCTGTCATGTTCAAAGAGACACTGAATAATTGCAGGGACTGCTAAGGGTTCATAGAGCATATCAAGGTTCACATTGGGAGTTAGAGAAATTGGATGCAGGAGTGATGACTCAGAAGCAGCTGGGCTTATTTACATAACTATTTGGCAACAGTTAAGAAGGGAAGAATTTAGCAAAAGGAATGGAGGCTAGCCAATAGGCAAAGAAAATAAGTATCAAGGACCTAGAAGGCATTGCTCTTTGGTTTTGAGAGTGGTTGTCACTTAACTTCAATAGCAATAAAATTATGAAGGATATAACCCAAAGAGGGAAAAACACTTTTGAGGTATGTATTAGAAAATGGGATTATAATACTTTGTGCAAATTGTAGAAAATATGAAAAAGATAAAAAAGCTGGATGCATCCAAAAGGCATCCTTTACCAAATCTTTGTGTTCTGCTTAGTTTTACTTACTCCGGAAGTCTTAAGGACGACAGATTTCTTGAAGAATGGCTGTGTGGCCAGTAGTCACGGCCATCACGGCCATTCACATGCAGGTTCACATTAGATTTGGGCAGATGGTAAAGAAACAGTGGAGCCAAATATTCTGGGCCATTCCTTTATTAAAGTTTTGCACCAGCCAACGAGCAAACACACAGGGCTCCCAAAGCCACTGACACATTCTCCGGTTCCACAACCAGAAGAATTTTCTCTGGTTTCTCTTAGAATTAAAGGCCCCACCAGTCTTAGCGGAGCTCGTAAAGCCCCTCAGCTCTGGTTCCCCATCTGCATACCTTTTCCTCTTTGCACAAACTGGCTTCTCCTTCAGCACTCTGCATTCTCTCTGCTCTCCCTGCAAAACATGGCTTCTTCCTCCTTCTTCTCTTCTGATCTCTTTTCAAAACTTTCTGGCTTGAAAACCTCTTCTCCAGCAAACATTAGCAAAACAATGGCCCTTCTCAAATAGGAAGGTAATTTGCAATTTCACAAACCCACATATACCTGGCGCTGCCCAGCCTTCAATGCAAACTATAAGTAAGCAAACATAAAAATCATATTTTACAAACTTATTTGACCAACAATGGCCATTTCCAGAGCATCTTTGAAAAAGAAAATCTCACTGTAAGGTATTTTTCCCCGCCGAGAAGGAAGGAAGAGGCCAGAGCCACAAAGTGTGGAATAGTAAACGGCTTTATTGAGTACAGAGCGCATCCCGCCCGGCAAGGTTCCCTGGCGCCGAGGTAAGATGGAGACCAGGGAAGTTGCAGATTAAACCGTGTGGGAGATATTTAAAGGGGTCCCTCTAGGGAAGTTGAGCTAATACAACGTGGTGAAATCCCACTGGCTGGTAGACGGTCGCTTTTTTTCAAACGGTTCCTGTGAAGCCTCCTTTGGCGTGCTTGGTTGCGGGTCTGGGTTCCCCATGTGACCATTCCCCATTATCCACCGACCTTACACTCACACTAGAAGTTATTAATATAACATGCTCTAAAACTAGATCTACCACTGTAAGAATCAGAATGACAAATTCTCCTTAAAAATATCAACTCTTGACACTTTTCCTTGCTAATTCACCATAGTACATTATTTCAGGTTTATTTTAGATAAACTAGATTTTTATAAAATAATTTTTGGATTATAACCAACCCTTACATATATATAGTTGAGGCACCTTAGTAGTTGATTGCTTTCTAATATGTGTCTTGACTGGGGAGCTACAGCAGAGCAAGCGACCCCTTGCTCAAGCCAGAAACCTTGGGCTCAAGCCAGCGACCATGGGGTCATGTCTGAGATCCCACGCTCAAGCTGAATGAGCCCGCGCTCAAGCCGGTGACAGCGAGGTTTTGAACCTGTGTCCTCTGCGCGTCCTGGGTTGATGCTCTGATGCCACTGCCTGGTCAGGCAACACTGTGTTTTCATTTTTAAACAACCAACCTGGAAACAATTTTGGGAGACATAAATTTGCAAATTTGGAGCTTTATATTGATAAAAATTTAGCTGCACAATATTTAAACTTTTGGTTCTTAAATGTGGAGCCACATGTCTAAATCTGGGATATCTTTAAATAGTGTAGTTACTATTATGGGAATGCAAGTAGCCTGTCAGATCTAGGTATATTGTGAAAGCCATCCTATTATATGAGTCCATCATTGTCTAATGAAAGGCCAAAAAAAAATCATTTAGATGTTGAACTAATTATAAAGAATGCAGAAATGGTTCAGTACAGTGTTTGCCTGATCCATATAATGTCATTGCTCGGAAATGAGATAGAGATCTGTGGTTTTCAGGCCCAGCTGCCAATAAAATCTTTGATGTCTGGATTGCAGTTCTCCAGAGATTATCATTTAATTGCTTGGATGGGGCCCATATAATTCTAATATTAAGAACATGGCTGTGGAGCATATAATACCCATTGCCTAAATAAGACTTCTTTGTTGGGACTGGTCTTCAGTGAAAAGAGCAGAATGTGTCCCCATGTTTTGGCCACATAGATAATAAATTGGCCTATTTCTTTTAAAAATATTTATTATTATTGATTTGAGAGAGAGAGGGGAGACAAAAGAACATTGATTTGTTCCACTTATTTATGCATTCATTGGTTGATTCTTGTATGTACCCTGACCAGAGATTGACCTGCAACCTCGGAATATTGATTTGGATGATACTCTAACCCAGTGGTCCCCAACCCCCAGGCCGCAGACCGGTACTGGCCCGTGGGCCATTTGGTACTGGTCTGCAGAGAAAGAATAAATAACTTACATTATTTCCGTTTTATTTACATTTAAGTCTGAATGATGTTTTATTTTTTAAAAATGACCAGATTCCCTCTGTTATATCCGTCTAAGACTCACTCTTGATGCTTGTCTCGTAAGTTCGACAATTATATTTTAAAATACTACAGTTTTTACGCCGGTAGCATAATTTTATTTTGTGCATTTATCCATCCCACCCTAAAGGCCAGTCCGTGAAAATATTTTCTGACATTAAACCGTCTGTGGCCCAAAAAAGGTTGGGGACCACTGCTCTAACCAATTGAGCTACTCAGCCAAGGCAAATTGAACCATTTCTTAATTTAGGGAAAGGGCTTTAGTGACTCAGAAACTCCCTTCTGTCTCCTGTCTATAGTAGAGTATTAACATTTTACAGATAATAAACTTTGCATCACAGTCAGTACTCAGATAGTTTTTACAAAATTGATAATATGTATATTCCAATGTATTTTGATGATAGAATAAAATTCTGCCCTGCTGGGTGTTGTATACTTAACTCTTCTAATATAATTACAGTAAGAGTACATTGTATATAGGTGACTTTGGCTTTAATACAATTAAATCTTCCTCAATTTAAAGCTGTAGTACAATGGTTTTTAAATTCTTAAATTGACTTTCAGCCCCTTCCCCCCATATAACTAGTACAGTACCTGAACCATAAGTAAATCTTTGAATCTTTGATGGGTGAAAGTAGCTCTGAATGAAAATTTCCAAAAGTATCACTTTGGGGCTGTTTGTATAGTACTTTTTTGGGCTAAAACAGGGAAGTTTTTCTGACTGGTATTGTTAACTTTTTTTTTGTACAGTTTAGTAAAAGTTTATTTTGCAGGTATAAGTTCAACTAAAAAAAAAGAGCTAAATATTACAATGTTGCAATGGATGCATCCGCATCCTGTGCTCCTCTCACTGACCACCATTGAAAGAGGTGCCCCTTCCGGAAGTGCGGGGGGGGGGGGCGGTGGCGGATAAATGGCCTCAGGGGGCCGCATGCAGCCTGCGGGCCATAGTTTGGGGACCCCTGAATTAAATCATTAAGATTGAATTCCTAAGCAGTGGAAAAGTCTTTGGTCAGGATACCATGATAGAAATTTAGGTTTTCTTAAAACAGTTTGGTGCTATGTTGAATATAGAATTTATTACCTTTCCTGAGCCAGGTGATCTAATTTTCTGTTTTGAATATTCCCGGAATATAATCCACAAATAAACTTTTATATAGAGTCATGGTGGTTAGGTAGAAAGAAATACTGTCTCTGAGTAACTGATTTTACATGTTAATCAGTTACTCAGAATGTAATCTGAGAGACAAGTGTTATCTAATACTAAGTATTTCAGTTAAGTTATGATGTGCAATTTACTTGTCAAAATTGTCTCATTCCAGAATTTTGTTTATTATAGCAAATATTTCTAGAGTTGGATTGATAGAAAGAGTAGTATGACAAGTACAGCTGTTGAAATGGGTAATGGATGATATTAAAGTGCACTTCAATGTCTGTGGAGTGATGTTCATTAAATACTATTTTTAAAGTAATAAGAATATAAGAATAAGAGTAATTGGATGGTCCTAATGCAAAATGAAACACATTTTATGACTTAATGGTTGAATTCCTAAAACATTCATTTAAGAATGTCCAAAAGCCACAATTAAGTAAGAGCAGTATTTGTGTTAGATAACATTTAAAATATGGCCCTTTTAATATTCTAGCAGTCATATCTGTGGTGTTGAAAAAAGATTTCATTCAAAATGAATAACCTCTCTACTGGAGTGCTTCTTGAAGAGGTCTCCATTACAGCCCAACAATTGAACTGTGATGAACTCCCAGAAAGATTTTCTCCTTATTGTCTAACTTAAAAAAGAGGTTGATAATACAGTTTTCCCATAATTTTTCTGATGCAAAGAGGCTCCTCACCTATATCCAAACTACAAACTCTGGAAAATAATTCTCAGTTTGCTACAGTATTATATTATAGAAAGTCAAGTTTCTTTTTAAAAATACAGACCTGGTTGTGAATCCCAGTTTTGCCATTTATTAATTATGAGATTTGGGATAGATTAAACCTCCCTCCAAGTGGAAGTTCTGCCATTTATTAACTGGAAATAACAATACCTACATCATAGGATGGTGTGAGGATTAAATCACATAACATGTGCAAAGACCCTGGCAGATGCTGAATGTTCAAAAAATGTCCGTGCACTTCTTTTGTCACAATAGCTTTGGAGTATTTAACATTTTTTTAAGCTGGGAATTAATTTTAGAAAATGAATTCTTTGTCTATTCTAACATTACATGTCAATGTTATGTTTCTGAGAAGTTTTCTAAACTTTTTAATATTAATTTATAACTACTCATTATTACTGAAAACCAGAGACCTTGCTACACAGGCATTTATCAATATATTAAATATTATTGCCTAACATTATTAAAAGATCATATTAGTTTGATTGTCACTATTTATTATGTCTGATTTATTTCCCCTGTAAAATTTTCTTTTTAAATAAAAATCCCAGGGTAACCACTCAGAAGCCATAGTAATCACCTTGATGTTATCTAGAGACATGGTCAAGTTCATCTTGAACTTTTCCAAGATTTGTTTAGCGGTATCAACTGTTAAGTAAACATTAAAGTACATGAAAAGGTAAAATTCTGTCTAGTAGGCATGTCTGTTATTTGCTTCTTTGAGAAGCAAGCAGTCCTCATTGTTTTATGATATATTTTGGAAAAAATCCAAGTGCTAAAACAAGTCATTAGTTTCTAGTTGCTGTATTTTATTTTATGAGGTATATATTATGGCCTCTCTCTAGTTCTTCTCCACCATTTTCTTCTCTTTTTGCCATAGTTTTCATTGCTCTGTAGAATCCAGGGCAAAAGAATTAAAGGTGACATCTGATCCATTGGTCTTACTTTTTTGTAAGTAACCCTTTTAATAGAAACCAAAATGAAAAAAATTGAAAATCATACCTGAAATGATGACTTGGCATTTCTGCACAATTTCTTTATTTTTGGCTTATCTTAATGTAAATCAGTATCATAAAGCATTTATTTTCACAGCTGAACTATTTTTTTACCCTAACTAAGTCAAGTAAGCCTGATATGTGGTGGCACAGTGTGATACAGTGTTGACGTGGAACAGGTTGCCTGTTGGAAACCCTGACGTAGAACAGCTTGCCCAGTCAGGGCACATATAGGAGTTCATGCTTCCTGCTCTTCCCCCCTTCTCTCTCTCTCTCTCTCTCTCTCTTCTTTTAAATGAATAAATAATAATAAAAACTAAATCAAATAAAGTAAAACCTGTTCTGCTTCAAGATATAAATGAGAGAAGGGGTGGAGGAGAGATGATCAGTATCAGTATTCAGGTAGATTAATTGTATTTTGTTTTAGCTGAAGCTTGATTTAGATTTATGGTGAGTCATCTATTAGAGCCATACTTTGGATTAGACAGACTTTGATCTATAATGCACATATTTAAATAATTTATTAGATGAGTGATATCATCAGGAATGAACAATTCTGCTGAAGATGAACTAGTATTAAGACAAACCTAATGAGACTCTGTCTGGGGAGAAGTTACAGTTTTTCATCTTTCATGTCTACCATTTTGCTGGATTTTTCTGAGAATGAAGAATTATGAGAAACTGAATGTTCTGCAGGAAACTGCCTGTGCTATATCCCAGCGTTATGGCTGACAGAAAATGTTAGAGAGGACTTAAATAACACATAGGAATCCACATGGATTTGTTGTGGTAAATAGGATTTATGTGGTTTGACTTCTCTTCAGACCTATTTTTAAAGCTGTTTTATTGACTATACTTCCTACTTACCAGATTTTTTTGTGAAGGTAATTTGTTTGAATAAATAACAAGATTTTCTTAGTGGCCCGTTCTTCTCATGTGTCTTTGGGTGCCAGGTATTTATACAGTGCACACTGTGTGCTAGGCACAAATGAGTTTATTTGGAAAAGGCCAATTCACAAATATGGTTATTTTTCTTATAAATTGCCAACCCTGTATTTAAGTCATTTATTTCTTTGAGAAGATTGTTATGAAGTTTATATGACTGTGTATTCTTTTTTTTTTTTTTTTTTTTTGGATTTTTCTGAAGCTGGAAATGGGGAGGCAGTCAGACAGACTCCCGCATGCGCCCAACCGGGATCCACCCGGCACGCCCACCAGGGGGCGATGCTCTGCCCATCCGGGGCATCGCTTTGTCCCGTCCAGAGCCACTCTAGCGCCTGGGGCAGAGGCCAAGAAGCCATCCCCAGCGCCCGGGCCATCTTTTGCTCCAATGGAGCCTCGGCTGCGGGAGGGGAAGAGAGAGAAGAGAGGAAGGAGAGGGGGAGAGGTGGAGAAGCAGATGGGCACCTCTCCTGTGTGCCCTGGCCGGGAATCGAACCCAGGACTTCCGCACGCCAGGCCGATGCTCTACCACTGAGCAAACCGGCCAGGGCCATGACTGTGTATTCTTAACCTCCAGAAGCAGCTTGGTTCTAGAATCAGGAAACTTGCCTTCTGCTATTTATATTGCTTATTTGCATGTATTTTCATTCTATAATAGAGTGCTTATAGAATCTCTGCTGATATCCTGTTAATGAACCTTCTGGAAAAGTTCAGTTCTCAGGTTTCTTCCTCAAACTGTCGCACCCACCATCTATTCTTTGCTCTCTGGAAATGTAGGTAACATTTACTTTACTAGAAAGCCTTTCAAGTGGATATTACTAGTTTTCTTTTTTTTTTGTATTTTTCCCCGAAGTTAGAAGTGGGGAAGCAGTCAGACAGACTCCCTCATGCGCCCGACTGGGGTCCACCTGGCATGCCCACCAGGGGGCGATGCTCTGCCCATCTGGGGCTTTGCTCCCTTGCGGCCGGAGCCATTCTAGCACCTGAGGCGGAGGCCATGGAGCTGTCCTCAGCGCCCAGTCCAACTTTGCTGCCATGGAGCCTTGGCTGCGGGAGGGGAAGAGAGAGACAGAGAAAAAGGAGAGGGGGAAGGTTAGAGAAGCAGATGGGTGCCTCTCCTGTGTGCCCTGGCCTGGAATCAAACCCGGGACTTCCACACGCCAGACTGATGCTCTACCGCTGAGCCAACCAGCGAAGGCTAGATATTATTAGTTTTCTTAACATTCTTTCTATCTCAGAAGGTGGGCTCAGGATTGTTCTGGTCCTTCGCTGTTCTCTGTAGGACCTTGCCCTATGATGCATGTGCAACAAGTTCATATACTACTCATCCCCAATCTTCTTGGGCAAATTGTCCCATTCTTTGAGAATTTTAGCATTTCGCCCACAATTTACTTCTCCTTTTTACTTTCTTTCTACTAGGAGAAATACTAGCCTATTTTTGCCCCATCTAACCATTGTTGTGGGCTCCTGGATTCATCTTCCTTCTTTCTTTTTTTCACTTCCCTAAGACATCTACTAATGGAAGACTCATAATCAGCAACCCAAGGGACACAGCCTAGGCCTGCACTACCCGATAAAATAGTCACTAGATGGCATTTGAGCTCAGCTAGTGCAAATTGAAGTGTGCTATAAAGTATAAAATACACCAGATGTCTTCATTTATATATTGACTATAATTTGAAATTTGGGATATATTGGATTAAATCACATATTACTAAAATTAATTTTACCTGTTTACTTTTTCTAATGTGGCTACCAAAAACTTTAAAATTAATTTTGTGACTTATATTTTTGTTGAAGAGTGTTGGTTTAGATCTGGTCTCTAAAAACTATTCTGCCTTTGATCTTGAAGTCTAAAATCTGACCACAGTTTCCTGCTTCTACCATTCCCATGTTCATTTCTGTTGTACCTGTTTTTACAGTCTATAACCCCTTCATTTTGTAATCCCTTTCTATTCTCAATATGACTAGTCCCTGCCTGCATTTATACTCCTCTTGTTTAACTTTGATCTGATCATTAACACCTCATTTTCTTTATTTCCTCAATTTCTGTATTTTGTCAACTTCCACCCTGTTGTCAGTCTAATCTAGCAGGTTTTTTCCTCTAATTCTGGCTCCCAGGATAAAGGTTTCTGCTGTATAAATTCAAATACCTTTTTTTGATAGGCTTTATAAAAATGTTATGATTTCTTAGTACAGCTAGACTAAGCTGTATTAAGCTGTAGCTTAGCTAATTGGTAATCCTGTTAATCATCTTGGTGACTCCCAGTTATATCCGACACTATTTTTACCTATACCGAGTTGGCTGCCAGCAGCCCTACTGCTGAGGTTACAGTGCACTGTGGTAGCCCTGCTTCACCATTTCTGATCCTTCTGCTTACTTTATTTTGAAGTCCCTACTGTTATAAAAATTATTAGGAAATATATAATCTTATTTTAAAATGTATTGTTCAGTTTTAAAGACTATAGTAGTAGTCTTCTTATCCACAGGGGATACGTTCCAAGACCCTCAAAGAATGCCCAAAACCATGTACAGTACTGAACCCTATGTGTATATACTGTGTTTTTTCTATATATTGTACATAATACTGTTTTACTTATAGGAAGCACTTTATGGCTTCTCTTTGGCATATCTGAATTATCAGAATTGTCTTGTACTATGGGCCATTATTAGGTAAAATATGGGTTAATTGAACACAAACATTGTGATATGTCTGGTAACCCAGATAAGTGTCATAACGGGTAGTGAATATAGTGTGGATACGCTGAAAGGGATTATTAATGTAGGTGGGGTGGAGCGGGAGGAAGTAGGTCAGCTCCTCATCAAGCTACTCAGAACTGTGTGCAGTTGTTTATAGAATATGTAGTTTACTTCAGAAGTTTTCTGTTTAAGATCTTCAGCTCATGGTTGACTATAGGTAACTGTAACTGTAGTACAGGAAACCATGGATGAGGCAGGACTACTGTAATTGTAAAACAACTGGCCTCCACTCACAAAAGTAATCAGTTATTGATATCTTTGAAGCCCTCTGGTGCTCCTCCTATATCCCAACACCCTCCTTTCCTTTCTCCTTTTAGGTACATATTATCCTGAGTTTTATGTTAATAGATATTTTATTTCACCACTTGTATCTGTTTACCTATACTATCCATTGGTGTCAGGAGATTCAGGGTCACACTCTGAATTAGCCATTATATATGTGATCTTGTACAAGTTACTTTAGTTCTTCTTAACCTGTTTTTCTATTTTGTTGACAGAGAGAGAGAGAGAGAGAGAGGGATAGCTAGCGACAGACAGACAGGAAGGGAGAGAGATGAGAAGCATTAGTTCTTCGTTGTGACACAGTAGTTATTCATTGATTGCTTTCTCATATGTGCCTTGACTGGGGTGGGGAAGGGCTACAGCAGACCGGATGACCTCTTGCTCAAGCCAGCAACTTTGAACTTAAGCTGGTGAGCTGTACTCAAACTAGATGAGCCCTCACTCAAGCTGGCAACTTCGGTGTTTTGAACCAGGGTCCTGTGTGTCCCAGTATAACGCTCTATCCACTGCACCACCGCCTGGTCAGGCTTAACCTGTTCTTATTTTTAAAATAATTTACTTCAGGCCTGACCTGTGGTGGAGCAGTGGATCAAGCATCGACCTGGAATGCTGAGGTCGCTGGTTCAAAACTCTGGGCTTGCCCGATCAAGACACAAATGGGAGTTGATGCTTCCTGCTCCTCCCCTTTTCTCTCTCTCTATCTCTCTCTCTATCCTCTGTCTCTCTTCTCTAAAATGAATAAATAAAAATAATTAAATATATATATATATAAAATAATAAAATAAAATAATTTACCTCATAGAGGTTTTGTATAATTAAAGTAGATATGTGCCTGGCAGTAAACAGACTCAGTAACTGGAGTTTACATCCCAGCCTTCAGAAACTCCATCCTTCTACTTTAAAGATTCATTTTTTTTTGCCTCAAGAATATTTGTTTCAAATGATTTTCTGTTATTTGGTCTTGTAACCTAAGTCAGTGGTTGGCAAACTCATTAGTCAACAGAGCCAAATATCAACAGTACAATGATTGAAATTTCTTTTGAGAGCCAAAATTTTTAAACTTAAACTATATAGGTAGGTACATTCCTTATTGAGTTAGTGCCCACATGTGGTATTTTGTGGAAGAGCCACACTCAAGGGGCCATTGGTTTTTTGTTTTTGTTTTTGTTTTTCTTTTCATTTTTCTGAAGCTGGAAACAGGGAGAGACAGTCAGACAGACTCCCGCATGCGCCTGATCGGGATCCACCCGGCACCCCCACCATGGGGTGACGCTCTGCCCACCAGGGGGCAATGCTCTGCCCATCCTGGGCGTCGCCATGTTGCGACCAGAGCCACTCTAGCACCTGGGGCAGAGGCCAAGGAGCCATCTCCAGCGCCCGGGCCATCTTTGCTCCAATGGAGCCTTGGCTGCGGGAGGGGAAGAGAGAGACAGAGAGGAAGGTGCGGCGGAGGGGTGGAGAAGCAAATGGGCGCTTCTCCTGTGTGCCCTGGCCAGGAATCGAACCCAGGTCCTCCGCACGCTAGGCCGACGCTCTACCGCTGAGCCAACCGGCCAGGGCAAGGGGCCATTGGTTTTATGTAGCTGATTCCTAGATCACTCTGTAGTTGACTCTATACATGTCTAATTACAGTTAACCCTATGCAGTGGAACATCCAAATATTATTTTTGACTTTCCAAAAACTTAACTATTAATAGCCTATTGTTGACCAGAATCCTTGCCAATAACATAAAAGTCGGTTAACACATGTTTTGTACATTTATTATGTATTGTATTCTTAAAATAAGCTAGTGAAAAAATCACAAGGAAGAGAAAATACAGGTATAGAATATATTGAAAAAAAGTTCATGTATAAGGGACTTGTTCATTCAAACCTGTGTTGTTCAAGGATCAACTGTACTTGGGGACTTTTTGACAGTTAAAACTTTACATAGTACATTTAATTTCATCACTTTTCATCCAAAGCAGAGAAAACATCTAATGCAAAGACATTAAGAGAAAATAAACTTGGTATATTTGAGGGAAATATATAAGGCCATGGTATGGAGAATAATGTATGAGGTGGCCTGGGGTCCAGTCAGTTTTGGCTTTGTGAGCAATCCAATCCTCAAACTTTGGAGCGTCAGCTTCCTTACCCCTGCTATCTACATAGTTGTTCAGAAAGCCCTACTTAGCCCTCCGAAACACCAAGGTTGTGGTTTGATCCCCAGTCAGGGCACATATGGGAAGCAACCAATGAATGCACAACTAACTGAAGCAACAAATGAACCCCCACCCCCAACTCCTGCTATTTCAATATACTAATTATCTAAAATTATCTTCCATTATCTAGATTTATTGTGGTAAGTAGACTAGACCTTTATCATCATGTACCTAGACTATCAGTAGCTCTAACTGGTATTCCTGACACAGATCTCTTCTCCAGGACTTGATATTATTGTATTAGTTCTTTTCATTAAACAAATTCAGTGATTTGCTGCCTTATTCCATATCTCCTCAGGGTCCTTGACTTATCTCTTTAGTCTGGCCTTAATCTAATTCTTTGGCCTTATTCAGCCTCACCCACACTTGTGCTGTGGCATTACTGACCTATTCCAGGTTCCAGCAGACATGCCCCCTTTTCCAGGTCTTCGTGCTTCTGTTTTACTCCTTGTTTTGCATATATACAGTGCTCCTTTTCTCGTATGTCCCACTGCTAGCTCACTGTCTCTCTCTTGTTGGACTGTAACCCTGGAGGCTCTCTGGCTATTTCCTCCCAGTAAGAATTAATTTATTTTTTGCTTTGCTTCTTGACATGTTACACTCTTTAAAGCACTTTCTATATTCTATTACCGTTGAGTTGTGTTAGGTAAATTGTAAATCCATAAGCACAAGAACCATGTCTTTTTCAACTTTATTTCCAGAACTTCCAGTTGATGTTGAAAAGAAGAGATTGTTTAATTGTTGCATTTTAAATAATGTATGGTTTGAGGGTTTATTTCATTCCAGTTTGAGTGAAAAGATTTTGTACACCTAATATTTTTCATTGGTGACACTACTAATTAACATCCTCAAAGGAGGAAAAAATCTAAAAGTTTTGCTTTCAAGCCTTGCTTTTGTGTTGAAGTTAAGAACATAAACCATGTCATTCAGAGATGCTTCCGGGGGTGGGTAGGGAGATGTATTGGTCATGTCCAGAAAAAGCGTAAGCTGTATGGACAGGGCAGTGATGACTGCCTTAACCTCCAGCTCAACTGAAAAGATATATTTTTCTTCAAAGTAGACCTGGCCTATTGAGATAGGAAGTTGGCCAGCCTAATAATTTTCCTGTTTCTGCTTGTCATCATTTTTTTTTTGGTATTTTTCCGAAGCTGGAAACAGGGAGGCAGTCAGATTCCCACATGCGCCTGACCGGGATCCACCCGGTATGGCCACCAGGGGGCGATGCTCTGCCCATCTGGGGTGTTGCTCTGCTGCAACCAGAGCCATTCTAGCGCCTGAGGCAGAGGCCACGGAGCCATCCTCAGCGCCCGGGCCAACCTTGCTCCAATGGAGCCCTGGCTGCGGGAGGGGAAGAGAGAGACTGGGAGGAAGGAGAGGGGGAGGGGTGGAGAAGCAGATGGGCGCCTCTCCTGTGTTCCCTGGCCGGGAATCGAACCCGGGATTCCTGCACGCCAGGCCGACGCTCTACCACTGAGCCAATTAGCCAGGGCTTGTCATCATTTTTTTTATTGTCATGAACACTTGATGTGTTGGCCATGTGATGCCTAAAATGAACTCTATCATAAAACTGGTTGGTGTTACTGAGGGCAAGATTTCAGCGAACTATAACTCATTAGTGGGAACTGGAGAAGAAGCCAAGTGTGTGGTGAGGCAGAAATTTCCAGTTACTGGGAGGAGGAAGAGACTTGGTGGGTGACTCAGCTGTTTTCTAAACCTGTCTCATGTGATTGAGAGTATATGATGTCTGTTTATACTCAGCAGAGTAAGCACTAGCAGAGTCACATTACATAGCAAGCATAATGTTTATTTAACCAGCTCAGTGATGATCTAAAAATAGTTTGTAGGGGTTTTTTGTTTTCTTACCACATTTAGTATCATAAAATAGAAAAATGATAATGGAGACTCACTGATGAGGGCTTTCCCTTATAGATAACTTTGAATATATAGTTGGCCAATACTATTTCACTTCTTTCAATATAGAGATGAAAGCTTTTGTATTTAAATAAACAGGTAAAGAGGATAGCCTTCTAATTATACAGAAAATATTTTTGTATAATTACATTTTGGCTTGTATTCTGGACAGATAAACATTTTGGGTGTTTTAGGACCATCATTGAGGTATTTATGTACTAAATTTCTACACAGGAACTCTTCCTTTTTGTGAGGTGATAGCAAATGCTTTTTTGAAATGGAACTGTTAGTACTATATATTTGCTATATTTTATGTTAATATTTACTTATGATAGTAATGGTTTTACCCTAATTTTCTTGATTTCCTCACCTTGTACTCAAGGGATGTGCCACTGGGTACTCTAATGGAGTCTTTCAGTGTGTTACAATGTGATTGTTATTATCCTTTATTCCTGTTAATATGCTTGGCTTGGAAGCCTGAGTATATCTCATAGTCATAGTCTGTCTGCTCATTTGTCTGGGAAGCATTCTGATTTATTATTCTTTTTGACATTTGAGTGTTCTTTCTCTTCAAGGTGCAGTATATGCAGCAAATGAACTTGTCTGAAA
Organism: Saccopteryx leptura; assembly: GCF_036850995.1. Taxonomy (NCBI): domain Eukaryota; kingdom Metazoa; phylum Chordata; class Mammalia; order Chiroptera; family Emballonuridae; genus Saccopteryx; species Saccopteryx leptura. The sequence continues at coordinate 98,109,059 of NC_089505.1, read as the reverse complement.
TTATTTTGAAAGGGAAAGGAAAGCTGCATTCATTAAGAAGAAATAAATTCCAGAATTTTATTTATAATAATGTTTAATGAAGTGACAATATTTGATTATTCTAAGTAGTTTGTACAATTATATTACTTACAGTGCTTGGTGTTATACATAAAGTGGGAAATGCATACCTTTTGATGGTTGATGAAAAAATGGTGTGCATTAAGTAATTATTGCACTGCATTAATTTGTTTCATTCTCTGTTGCAAAAATTAAGCAAACATAGGAATTAAATTTTTATTTTTAGTATTATACTATTAGAATATTTGCTGGGGTTTCTTTTCTTTTTTTTTTTTTTTCCCCCCCGAAGCTGGAACCGGGGAGAGACAGTCAGACAGACTCCTGCATGTGCCCGACCAGGATCCACCCGGCACGCCCACCAAGGGGCGACACTCTGCCCAGCAGGGGGCGATGCTCTGCTCCTCCGGGGCGATGCTCTGCTCTGCTCCTCCGGGGCGTCGCTCTGTTGCGACCAGAGCACTCTAGCACCTGGAGCAGAGGCCAAGGAGCCATCCCCAGCGCCTGGGCCATCTTTGCTCCAATGGAGCCTCCGCTGCGGGAGGGGAAGAGAGAGACAGAGAGGAAGGAGAGGGGGAGGGGTAGAGAAGCAAATGGGCGCTTCTCCTGTGTGCCCTGGCCGGGAATCGAACTTGGGACTTATGCACACCAGGCTGACGCTCTACCACTGAGCTAACCGGCCAGGGCCGGCTGGGGTTTCTTTTTTGGCATCTTTTTTTTTTTTTTTTTTTGGCATCTTTTTATTTGGTGTAGTCATTAGGAGTTTGCTGCACCTGGGATGGTATACTAAAGTGCATACCCTCTAACTCACTGCATGTAAATGGAACCTGACTTGGATACCAGTAATTGCAACAATTGCAGTGGCTGTATATGATCTCATACCTCACCTTATTTCAACAGATAAACAATAAGTTGAATATTTCTCTTTTAAAATTGTCTGGGCCTGAAAACCTAAGGTTCAGCCATGGTGCTTGGGCATGTTCCAAAGAACAAAGAAGAAAATGATTTCATGTGAATTCATCCATTCCAGAGGAAATGAATTCAGATTTGGGGAAAGAGAAAGTGCTTTCTCAGTTCTTGGTAGATTGGCAGCTGAACCAGATATTTCACTGAACCCTAATTGACATGCAGAGACGGTGTTTTCTTTTGTAGTAGAGGAATTATTTGTTTTTTTTTTAGTCATTTGTAAAACTATTTCTTGATGGTATGTATGGTGGGGAGAAGGCATTGGTTTTGTTTTCTGACACCTCTTTGTGAGGTAGGAGAAAATGTGTATGTATTCTTTCAGGATTTGATTCTTCTTATCACTCTTCTTCCTTGGAAATAAAAGATAAAAACTAGATGTTCCACTTCACTGAAATACATAAAAGGCATTGTGTTTTATGCAGACTGCTAAATGATGACTTTAAAGTCTGTATTCAATGGTTTTTGTATAGCTCTGAGTTTCAAGTGGATTATAGTGCCATATCAAATTGTCACTGTTTAGACAGGTCTACATTATCAAGTGGTGCTTAAAATTCAGCAAGACATAAGTGAGTATATACATATGTGCAGATATGTATAAGTCTTATAACTAATCAATGAAATTGAATAAACGTTGCAACAAACTTCTTGATCAGACCTTGTGATAGATGCTGTGTTGATACTAAAATATTTTTGTGATACAATACACATAACAAAATTTACTATCTTAACGCTTTATTTTTTTGATGCTATTATGAATGGAATTGTTTTACTTTTAGTATATAGAAACAACAGCGAAGTGTGTTATTATCCTGCAGTTTTTTGTGGAGTGTTTAGGACTTTCTATACAGATCATGTTTGCTGTGAACAAAGATAATTTTACTTATTCCTTCCTATTTTGAATGCTTTTTTATTTCTTTTTCTTATCTAATTGTTCTGGCTAGAAATACCAGTACTATGTTGAATAGCTGTGGTGAAAGCAGGCATCTTTGTCTTAATCTTAGAGGCAAAGCTTTGAGTCTTTCACCATTGAGCATTATTTTATTATTTTTTCCTGTATTTTATTTAGAAAATGAAATTTAGTGGGGTGACATTGATCAATAAGAATAGATTTTAGGTAAACATTTCTATAGCATTTGAACTATTGATTATATGGTAAACCCATCACTTAAAGTCAAATCATTTTCCATCACTGTATAGTTATCTCTCTTTACTGCCCTCCCCACCTCTCCCCTACACCTCCCGCCCCCTGGTAACCACTTCATTTTGATCTATGGCCATGAGTCTCAGTTTTATATCCCACATATGTGTGAAATCCTATAGTTCTTAGCTTTTTCTGATTGATTTACTTATTTCACTTCGTACAATGTACTCAAGGTCCATCCATGTTGTAAATGGCAACAGATCATCATTTCTTATGGCTGAGTAGTATTCCATTGTATATATGTACCACATCTTCTTTATCCAATCCTTTATTGAGGGATACTTTGGTTGTTACCGTGTCTTGGCCATTGTAAATAATGCTGTGATGAACATGGGGGGGAGTGCATGTGTCTTTTCGTACCAATGTTTTTGACTTTTTGGGGTATATACTCAGAAGGATTGCTGGGTCATATGGTAATTCTATTCTTAATTTTTTTTTTTTTTTTTTTTGGTATTTTTCTGAAGCTGGAAACGGGGAGAGACAGTCAGACAGACTCCCGCATGCGCCCGACCGGGATCCACCCGGCACGCCCACCAGGGGCGACGCTCTGCCCACCAGGGGACGATGCTCTGCTCCTCTGGGGCATCGCTCTGCCGCGACCAGAGCCACTCTAGCGCCTGGGGCAGAGACCAAGGAGCCATCCCCAGCGCCCGGGCCATCTTTGCTCCAATGGAGCCTTGGCTGCGGGAGGGGAAGAGAGAGACAGAGAGGAACAGAGAGGAAGGAGAAGGGGTGGAGAAGCAAATGGATGCTTCTCCTATGTGCCCTGACCGGGAATTGAACCCGGGTCCCCCGCACGCCAGGCCGACGCTCTACCGCTGAGCCAACCGGCCAGGGCCTATTCTTAATTTTTTGAGAAACCACAATACACAATACTTTCTTCCATAATGGTTGTACTAGTTTACATTCATACCAGCAGTGAATGAGGGTTCCTTTTTCTCCACAGCCTCTCGAGCATTTGCTATTACCTGTCTTATTGATAAGAGCCAATCTAACAAGTGTGAGGTGGTAGCTCATTGTAGTTTTGATTTGCATTTCTATAATAGCTAGTGAAGATGAGCATTTTTTCATGTTATCTGTTCACTTTTTTTTTTTTAAGTGAGAGATAGAGAGGGAGTGAGAGAGAGACTTGGTGGGGGGCAGACAGGGACAGACAGGCAGGTAGAGAGAGAGATGAGAAGCATCAACTCTTAGTTGCAGCACTTTAGATGTTCATTGATTGCTTCTCATACATGCCTTGACCAGGGGGTTCCAGCCAAGCCAATGACCCCTTACTCAAGCCAGTGACCTTGGGCTTCAAGCCAGCGACCTTTAGGTTCAAGCCAGAGAGCGTGGGGTCATTTCTGATCCTACACTCAAGGCAGTGACCTGTGCTCAAGCTGGTGAGCCCGTGCTCAAGCCAGTGACCTTGGGGTTTTGAACCTGGGTCCTCAGTGTCCGAGTCCAATGCTGTATCCACTGCACCACGGCCTGGTCAGACTACCTGTTGGCTATTTGCATGTCTTGGAAGAAGTATCTGTTTGGGTCCTCTCCCCATTTTTTAATTGTGTCATTTGCTTGTTGCTGAGCTTTGTTGAGTTTTTTATATATTTTGGATATTAACCCTTTATCGGAGCTGTTGTTTGCAAATATCATCTCCCATTTGGTTGGCTATTTGTTTTGTTGTCATTTTCTTTTGCTGTGCAGAAGCCTTTAGTTTGATATAGTCCCATTCATTTATTTTTGCCTTTACTTCCCTTGCCTTTGGGGTCAAATTCATAAATTGTTCTCTACAGCCAAAGTCCATGAGTTTAGTAACTGTTTTCTCCTAGAGCATTACTTTAGATGTGTGTTTTTCAGATATAGTCTTTATTATATTGATATTTTCCTTCTATTCCTGGTAGGGTTTTTTTGTTTGTTTTTTTAAATCATGAAAATGTTGAAGTTTGTCAAATAATTTTTCTGTATCAGTTGAAATGATCATGTGATTTATTATTTTTACTTGTTCATTCTGTTAACATGCTGTATTATACTGATTTTTTTCTATGTGAATCACCTTCTTGCCTTTTGCACTTGGTCATGATGTATAATTCTTTTTTTTTTTTTAATTTTTTAATTTTTTATTTTATTTTTTTGTATTTTTCTGAAGCTGGAAACAGGGAGAGATAGACAGACTCCCACATGTGCCCAACCGGTATCCACCCGGCATGCCCACCAGGGGGCGACGCTCTGCCCACCAGGGGGCGATGCTCTGCCCCTCCAGGGCGTTGCTCTGTTGCGACCAGAGCCACTCTAGCACCTGGGGCAGAGGCCAAGGAGCCATCCCCAGCACCCGGGCCATCTTTGCTCCAATGGAGCCTCGCTGCGGGAAGGGAAGAGAGAGACAGAGAGGAAGGAGAGGGGGAGGGGTGGAGAAGCAGATGGGCTCTTCTCCTGTGTGCCCTGGCCGGGAATCGAACCCGGGACTTCTGCACGCCAGGCCAACGCTCTACCGGTGAGCCAACCGGCCAGGGCAATGTATAATTCTTTTAATGTGCTGTTTAATTTTGTTTTCTTGTATTTTGGTGAGAATTTTTGCATCTGTGTTCATGAGGGTGGTTTGTAGATTTTGTTTGTTTGTTTGTTTGTTTGTTTTCCTGTAGTTTTTTTTTAATGCTTTTAGCATCAGGGTGTTGTTGGCCTTATACTGTTGAGTTTAGAAGTGTTTTCTCTTCAATGTTGTGGAGCATTTTGGTGAAGATTGGTGTTTATTTTTTAAATATTTGAAAGAATTCATCAGTGAAGCCATCTGGTCCTGGCTATGTGTTTGTTGCAAGGTTTTTTATTATTCAATCTCCTTTCTAGTTTTAGGTCTGTTCAGTTTTTCATGATTCAGTGTTGGTAGGTTGTGTACTTCTAGGAATTTGTCCATTTCATCTATGTTACCTAATTTTTGGTATAAATTGTATTGTATTCTCTTTATAATTTTTTTTATTACTGTAAAATCAATTATAATGTCCCTTTCTGCATTTTTTATTTTTGTTGAATCTTCTCTTTTTATTATTAATCTGTCCTAAAAGTTTGTCACTTTTTTAATTCTTGGTTTTATTGATTTTTTCCTCCTATTTTTCTCTTCTGTATTTTTAAAGTTTTCTGCTCTAATTTTTTTTTTTTTGGCAAGGGAGAGAGATGAGAAGCATTAACTCATTGTTGCAGCACCTTAGTTATTCATTGATTGCTCCTCATACATTCCTTGGGGGGCTCCAGCTGAGCCAGTGATCTCTTGTTCAATCCAGTGACCTTGGGCTTCAAGCCAGTGACCATGTACTCAAGTAGAATGAGCCCTCACTCAAGCCAGTGACCTTGGAGTTTTGAACCTGGATCTCACGTCGACACTCTATCCATTGTGCCACCACTAGTTTGGCTTTGCTTTGCATTTTCATGTCACTTGAAGGGAAAGCTGAAGCACAGGTTATCTTCATTATGTTTTTATTATGATTATCAATTCTTTAGATTCATGAAAAGAGAAAAATACAGAAGTGTATAAAATAAGACCTACAAGTTTTTTTTGTTTTTCTTTTTGACAGAAACAGAGAAAGTCAGAGAGAGGGACAGACAGACAGACAGGAATGGAGATGAGAAGGATCAGTTCTTTGTTGCAGCTCCTTAGTTGTTCATTGATTGTGTTCTCATATATGCCTTGACCAGGGTGGGGGGACTACAGCAGAGTGAGTGACCCCTTGCTCAAGCTAGCAGCCTTGGACTCAAGCCAGCAACCTTGGGCTTCAAGCCAGCGACCTTTGGGCTCAAGCTAGCGACCATGGGGTCACATCTGTGATCCCACACTCAGGCTGGTGAGCCTGTGCTCCAGTCTGTGACCTCGGGGTTTTGAACCTGGGTCTTCTGCGACCCAGTCTGACACTCTTTCCACTTTACCATCGCCTGGTCAGGAGACCTACAAGTTTTATTTTAAGATTTTATTTATTGATTTTCAGAGAGAGGGGAGTGAGAGAGGTTGGGAGAATGAGAAGTATTAACTCATAGTTGCTTCACTTTAGTTGTTCATTGATTGCTTGTCATATGTGCCTTGACCCGGCAAGCCCAGAGTTCAAACTGGTGACCTCAGTGCTCTGGGTTATGCTCCAGCCATTTCACCACCACAGGCCAGGCTACAAGTTGTATTTTATACTCTTCCCTTTGAATTTCCATTCCTTTGAAGTAGCCAATGTTAAATTTGAGACATACATTCCTAAGATGTATCTTTATGTTTATAAATATACTTATGCATATATCAGAAAACTATACAAGTAGAGTGATTTTATACTTAACAGTTCTACAAGTTCTGTCAGTCAATGTTATAGATATCTTTTCATGGCAGTGTATGCAGATTTATCTCATTCTCTTCAAGATTACGCTATATTCTCACAATGATTGAATATAGCATGCTTTTTCCCTTCCTTATAGATGGAAATTTAGAGTGTTTCCTGTGGGGGTTTTTTTCCTTGTTATGAGTGTATCTGTAGGGTAAGTTATTTGAAATGGAATTGTGGAGTCAAAGGGATATACTTCTGTAGCTCAGTGTAATGGATAGACCATCGGTCTCACATATGGCTGTCCTAGGTAGGCACACAGGAGAAGCAGCCATCTGCTTCTCTTCCCCTCTCTCTCCCCCTTCACTTCCTCTTCCCCTCCTGCAGCCAGCTCGATTGGTTCAAGAGTGTTCCCAGGCACTGAGGATAGCTTGGTTGGTCTTAGTGCATCAGCCTTGGGCACTAAAAATAGTTCGGTACTTGAGCCATTGGTCCTAGATGGAGGTTGCCGGTGAATCCTGGTCAGGGTGCATGTGGGAGTCTGCCTCATTATCTCCCCTCCTCTCACCTAATAAAGCAAGGTGGGAGGAATAAGCTTATTTAAAATTTGGTAAGTACTACCTAATATCTCTTTGAAAGATTGTGGGAGTTTATTTCAGATCTGTGTGTGATGTGTGCACTTGCCTCATTGAACTTAAGTCTTTATGACAGTATTTATTTAAGGTAAAAGAAGAATCTTAAAACAGAAGATCTAACCTCTCATTTCTGGGTTGTATGTGAAGTGCTAAGAATAGTGCCTGAAACATAGTAAGAGCTGTGTAAATGTTATCTGTTACATTATTTTTGTTGGCTTAAGTTCATTGTATTATGAAAATTGAAAATCTTTGTAAAATTTTGACATGTTCATGTTTTGAAAACCATAAGATATGGACCTGAGGTACTGTGTTGATATGTCCTGTCTTGTAATGAAATTCACCCTCAGATTATATCTTTATCCAAATCGCTGGTTTTTATGTAGTTATTTGGAGGTAAAGGTTATGTATGTATCATAAGCACTGTTTTGACTGACTTGACTTCATTGCAATTCTTTTTTTTTTTTTTTTTCAGAGACAGAGAGTCAGAGAGAGGGATAGACAGGGACAGACAGACAGGAACGGAGAGATGAGAAGCATCAATCATTAGTTTTTCGATGTGTGTTGCAACACCTTAGTTGTTTATTGATTGCTTTCTCATATATGCCTTTACCGCGGGCCTTCAGCAGACTGAGTAACCCCTTGCTCGAGCCAGCGACCTTGGGCTCAAGCCAGTGAGCTTTTGCTCCAACTAGATGAGCCTGTCCTCAAGTTGGAGACCTCAGGGTCTCGAACCTGGGACTTTCGCATCCCCAGTCCGACGCTCTATCCACTGCGCCACTGCCTGGTCAGGTTCACTGCCATTCTGTTAACAGTTTGGCAACATTATTTGCTAGTTGTTTTTGTTACTATTGTGTTCTTATCTCTCCAGTTAATAAAAAGTGATTAGTGACTCAAGGGGGTTCATTGAAACATTACAGTAATAATGAAAATGAGAATGTAATTCTATAACTTTTAAATTTGGATTGTGAAGTGCATCGCAGTATAAATATAAAATATTAGTGTATATGTCCTTTGAGAAGTAGGTCTTTGTGGTAACTTTGAAGGTATCTAAAAAGGGGAAGTGCAAACAAACAAATGAAGAGTACTAGAATGATACTCCATGATCTGTCCGTAGTTCTGTATGCATTTATGTGTTGAAACACATTCATAGAATGTTCCCATTCACGTTCTTGTGATGTGTATGTGATAGAGAGATACAGAGAGAGAGAGAGAGGAAGGGAGAGAGATGAGAAGCATCAACTCATAGTTGCATCACTTAGGTTGTTCATTGATTGCTTTCTCATATGTGCCTTGACTGGGGGCTCCAACCAAGCCAGTGACCCATTGCCTAAGCCAGTGACCTTGGGCTCATGCCAGTGATCATGGGATCTGTTGATAATCCCATGCTCAAGCCAGTGACCTTGCGTTTCGATCCTAGGACTTCAGTGTTCCAGGTCAGTGCTCTACCACTGCACCACCACTGTGCCACTATTGGTCAGGCTGCAATAATTTTCAACAAAGCATACTACTATATTAAGTTATTCCAGAATAAATCCAATAAACTTGATTAAACATGTCATTAGACATAGAAAGATTAAAGCATGGAAGCATCTTTCACAGGTGTGCACTCTTGTACTAACAGGTACAAGTCACATCATTTCTAAGAAATTTCTAAAATCAGCCACAATGGAAAAATACCCCAAGAGAAAGCTGAGTAAACTACTGGCAAAATTCTTTTATCAGTGCTCTGATGAAAATTTTATTGCTAATGGCATAATAGCATATATTATATGAGATCGCTTCCATATGTGGCTGTCATCAGGTACTATGCTTTGCATTGAGATGAAACTGCCTGTCTATAGAGTATAATCAATTCTTGGCATATATACAATTAAACTATAAGAAGTTCTTAAGTATATTTTTTGTCTGTTTAAAATAGTAATTCTAAGCTAGTGGAAAATAAGTTCTTTGTTTTTTAGTATTCACTTTGAGATCAGTGATGTAGTCTCGGTATTTCTAGAGCCCCAGGTATATATGTGGCCAGGAATGGTGTTATTACTTAATGGAAGAATTTAGGCCTGAATGCTAATTAACATACTGCCTTTTACGTTAGTTGTAAGGGTATTGCCCAATGTGGCACCAGTGTTGAAAGAGATTAGTGAAAATTTTGAATAAGGTTAAATATGGCTTTCATGAACATTTCCAGAATCTTTAATGGGAGGGCAAGTTCTCACCTAACTGTTTGAAGTATAGAAAAAGATAGCATTTTTCTATGTTTTTATAAGTGGTACATCTCAATGTTGTGTTTAGTATCTTGACAGGCAGAAGCTTATACCTCAGTGTACCACCTACTGAATGTTGAAAATAAAGTATCAAGATTTCCTAAGATCAAAGAACTTCATCACTGACAATGACTTTTTTTTTTTTTTTTTGTATTTTTCTGAAGCTGGAAACAGGGAGAGACAGACAGACTCCCGCATGCGCCCTACCGGGATCCACCCGGCACGCCCACCAAGGGGCGAGGCTCTGCCCACCAGGGGGCGATGCTCTGCCCCTCCGGGCGTCGCTCTGTTGCGACCAGAGCCACTCTAGCGCCTGGGGCAGAGGCCAAGGAGCCATCTCCAGCGCCCGGGCCATCTTTGCTCCAATGGAGCCTTGGCTGTGGGAGGGGAAGAGAGAGACAGAGAGGAAGGAGGGGGGGTGGAGAAGCAAATGGGCGCTTCTCCTATGTGCCCTGGCCGGGAATCGAGCCTGGGTCCCCCGCACGCCAGGCTGACGCTCTACCGCTGAGCCAACCGGCCAGGGCGACAATGACTTTTTTTAACACTTGATGACTTTCTTTAATTTGATAATGAAATTAATGCTATATTTAGCAACTATATCCAATTTTTGTTGTTGTTTTAAAATGTTTATTTTATTGATTTTAGATAGAAGAAGGGAGAGAGCAGAGAGCAAGAGAGAGACAGGAACATTAATCTGTTCCTGTATGTGCCCTGACCAGGATCAAACTGGCAACCTCTGTGCTGCAGGACCAATGCTCTAACCTACTGAGCTATCCAGCCAGGGCTCTATATCCAACTTTTGTAGTAGAATTTGTTGAAATACTTTTCCAGTTTGAATGTATTCAGAGTCAAAAAGGTATATTCACCACTTTTTTCTAAGCTGAAATAGTCAAACTTTCAGCTTTATAGAGTTTGTGTGTGATACATGTACATAAACTTAGTGCTAAAAGTAATCTTTGATAAGAAAACTCTGAATAATTTTTTAATCATAGTTTATCCAATTATCACCTGTTTGAAATATGCACAATACTTGCTGACATGTTTTTCAATTTGTGGTGAGATTTAGTAGAATTAGAATGAAAAAGATCAACCTAAGATGTAAACTGAAATATCAGTTACAAACATGGCTATAAGGCTTCTGTGTTGAAAGATTGCAGAATATATTTTGTGTCTAATATGAAGCTGTTATTTTTTATTAATCTTGTTTTGTTATTATTTGAAAATTATGATGAATCTTTTCAAACATTTGCTTTAAATTGGTAATCCCAGCTGAACTCTCATTTAAATGGGCAACAAATGCTAAAAGTTCATTTGTCTTTTTTTTGTGTGTGTGTGTGTGGTTTTTTTTTTGTATTTTTCTGAAGCTGGAAACGGGGAGTCAGTCAGACAGACTTCCGCATGAGCCCGACCGGGATCCATCCGGCATGCCCACCAGGGGGCGATGCTCTGCCCATCTGGGGCATCGCTCTGTAGCGACCAGAGCCACTCTAGTGCCTGGGGCAGAGGCCAAGGAGCCATCCCCAGCGCCCGGGCCATCTTTTGCTCCAATGGAGCCTCCGCTGCAGGAGGGGAAGAGAGAGACAGAGAGGAAGGAGAGGGGGAGGGGTGGAGAAGCAGATGGGCGCTTCTCCTGTGTGCCCTGGCCGGGAATCGAACCCGGGACTCCCGCACGCCAGGCCAACGCTCTACCACTGAGCCAACCGGCCAGGGCCTTGTTGTTTTTTTAAACAAAATTAGAATACTTTCTAGAAATATCACTTAGTTACCTTGGATAAAACACTTAAAATTTCTGACCCTTCACTTCCTCATTTGTAAAATTGGAATTGTTATAACTAAAGGTGATTGTACAGTAATTGACTTTACCTCATTTAGTCTTAGCAATCCCTTGTGAGGTAGGTGTGTTATTAATTTTTACATCCGTGGAAAAGACAAATTACTTGCCCAAGCTAACAATAATAGTAAACTTCAGTTTTTAGAATTCGAATCCAAGTCCTGTGATTGTGTGTCTATTGTTCTTGCTAGCATTTCATCTTAAACATGTTATAAGTATTTTTTTTTTCTGGAATCACTAACACATAGTATATAAGTCTGTAGCATTTCACATGGATTCATAATGAAAAACATGTTCTTATTTTCAGAAACCCTGTGGTCAGTTAGTTTGTATTACCTCTTATTTTAGGCTTTTATCTAAAGTTCTTATTGGTTGTAAATTTTGGGGGGGTTCCATAAAGGATTTAGGTGTAAGCAGTGGAAGAAGTAGCAATGCTATAGAGGTTAATTTAGTGAACTGCTAATTTGGCTCTGAGATGCCTTCCTCAATGGCTACTTTTGCTTATAGGTATTTTGGAAACTCACTACAGAAGCAGCAAGTTCCCTCAGCCATGTTTCATTTTGTTTATGGATGGGCTGTCCATTTCAGAAAGAAATGGACAGAGAGTGCTGTGTATTACTCATGGTATCAAATAACTGCACCTAGATATCCGGGAGTTGAAAGTAATACCCCTTAAAAAATGCTACATTGGTTCTGGATTGCTGGATATTGTTATAAAGATCAGTTAAAAAATAGAGCTGTAAACCACATTAATAAGTAATTCTATAAACTTTTTTATAACACTTTGAATTTGAGTTACCATGCCATATTTATTCAAAACATGGTGTTGTTCTTGCCATTCTTTGACAGACCCCTTATCCCTCTGGACAGAATGCAGGTCCAACCACGTTGGTATACCCTCAAGCCCCTCAGACAATGAATTCGCAACCTCAAACCCGTTCTCCGGTAAGTAAGTAGAAGCTTGTTCTAGACAATATTCTCCATCTAAATTTGTGTTTATAGTAGGTTGGGCGCCTTTGGCTAATATTTTTACTTGATTTCAGAAATTTGTCCCAAAGATAATATATTGTTGTTGTTTAGTTGGTTAGCATTACATTTTTCAGACTATTTCCTATATGAATAATTTAAATTTATTAAGAAAAAGAAGGAATGAAAATTTTTTTCTTTTACTCTTTAGTGGCATGATTTTTTAAAAATTCCAGTTGCATTCAAGGTCATTTTAGTTTTTAGTTGTTAGTTGTACTATTCAAAATACAAAATTAAGGAGACAAGTAAAGTACAATGACTTTAAAAGTAAAATCAGACTATCAAATTTCAGTGGTTTGAGAAGGACTTCTGAATTGGTGTCACTAAATCAGATGAAACCATTTGACAGTATGGACATATGCATGGCACATACCAATGGTGTATTCATTTTTTTTAATGGTAAATAAACTGTCATACACATGTAAACGCTATCATCCTCCTTGCTCATCCTTTACATGGATCGCAATAAGTATTGCAAAGACTGGATTTACTCCGGGTGCATCCTTCTGTTTCACAAAAGACTACAGTGGCTTCAGCTGTCCATTCCTTAGAACGTCATTTTCTGCCCTGCATGATTAGTTTTTGCTAGAAGGTGCTTCTGTAACATCTTCCATTGTATCTCACATCCCTACTTGTACCTCAGCTCTGTGTTTTCTTCAGAATATAAGGATCTTCTTTTGGTATCCCACCCCTACGTTTTTTGCCTGTAGTACAGGAATATTTCATTGCATTAGCTTTTATTCATTTAGTTCTATGCATGAATTTAGAAATGTTGAAATGTATGAAAGAATTGCTCAAAGAACTAGGAAAGCATAGACTGCACCAAAATGTAATCTCTTTCTTACCCTCTTCCTATCTTCCTTTTCCCTATTGCCCTCTTCTCTAATATCTGTTCTTAGATCCTGGTTCTCCCCAGGGGGTGGAGGAACCATTCTAAAGAGGTGGGACTTTGATCCTAGTTGCCTGTTTGTCTCTTTTATTTTGCTGAAATGATCAACAAGATGTCTGATGCAAGTTTTGTTCTGAGAGTGCTTTGGGGATGTGGACACTTGACTCCTTGGAGTGGGCCTGAGATCTCACCAGATTAATTTAGCTAGGCCCAGGTTCTAATCATTAAGCATGGAATGTTATTGCAAAGAATTCTATGGCCCTCTTTACCCTTAATCCCCCTTTTATAATATTGGGGAAAAAAGATTTAAATTTACATGATTAGAACTGGCGCAAAACCTGACTGAAGAGCTGCATCTCTAAACCAGTTTTTTTGACAGCCCAGCAGAACAGTGCCAATACATTGCACAGACAACTGGAAGAGGAGGAAGGTTTTGGAACAGACTCCCGTTTACAGGTCCTTGGCTGGAAGAGGCTGGATAAAATACTGCATTGTAAGCAATATAACAAACTGTACTTCTTGCAGGCAGTGGTGCCTCTGGCACTCATTATTTCTGACCACATCCATTTATTGGCTGATGAACAGAAATGCATTGATTGCTTTCTCTCTGAAAGTCTAACCTAGCATGGCAGTTACTGCCAGGCATATTGGGGAAAAGAGCAACAAATTGGGTGGGGTCTTCTCTATTGGGAATTAGACAGGAATAATTTGGGGCTTAGATTTTTCTTTATTTTAAACTTGAAGAGGGATATCCCTTTCTGATAAATTTGACTTAAAATACAAATTTCAAGGCTTCTCTTTCCCTCTTTCCATTTTGTAATCAAATATCAAGGGGGAAATTGTTTGTAGTTGTCAGCCATTTTTCTGTGGTCATAAACTCTTCAAATACTACCTTCCATCTGCTCTGCTAGTGACCATTACCACCCCCATTACTAAAATCCACACCCATAACATCCCATCACATACCCAAAACAAGTGCAAGACTAGCAGACCCCAGACTACTCTTGCTTGTTGTTTTGGGTCCAGTTTTCTTTCTTTCCTTTGTGCTGGTGCTGGGAGGGTGAAGTTTGGGGTATGATATTTGGCAGGATTGCATTTTCTTCTTACATCCCAAGTTGCCATAGTCTAGTCTCATCCATCCCACAGCTATCTCAACTGGTGAGGAGAGGTAAGCTGTTGCACTAAGGAAGGGACCGTCCCATGGCTTTGTAGAGCAGCTAAAGCTTACTCCATTCTATTTCTGCATTAATGGGCCATTGGCAATTGCACAGTTTAGGCTTTTCTGTTCTTCCCTGGACAGCTGCCTTTGCAATCCAACTGGCTTCAAGGGCCCCCTCCCTCCTTCAGGTTATCTTTGTGCTTGTATTTCTATTTGATACTTCTTGGTATCTTAGTTAAATTCATATTGTTAAAAATCTTCTTTAAAAGTAAAAAAATACTGATAAGCTATTTATCTGTTCCATTTTCTGGTTGTACTGGAACTCTTTAAGCAGTAGTTTATTTTTAAATAGCCTCCAAAACAGTGAAGCTATTGAATGCTTACTTGGGAGAGGTGGACAGTTTGCCTTTTGCAGTAACCTGTTACTTTGATTATTTTGACATTTTGTGGTACTAAGTACCAAAGGTACATCAGTGTTAAGTTGGACATGACCAGTTACCAACTGTGCACAGAAGAGTGAATGAGTGGGTGGATGGGTGGCATTAACATGGATCCAAGTTCACAGAGGCTGCTTTTCTTAATAGCTACAGTCCTCACCATCTTTAAGACCCCTCTTTAAAAAAAAGAAAAAGAAATGAAAGCTTCTATTTTGAATATGAGCCCGCAGCGACTACAGTTTGTTCTGTTGCTTACAGTTACTCACAGGATTAAGACTATTGTCATTTCAAACGAAAAACTCAATAGCCAATGGTGACTAGTGCAAAATAGACTAGGGTACTTTCCCACTAACTGAAGTTGTGGTTTTTAAAATATATACATATAATTTTATAAGGTACTCCTCTTGCTGATAAAAAGTTCTTTTTCTACCAGAACATTAAAAATATTATATATAAAGTTTCAACTTTTATTTTAGAGCCTTAGAAATGGGACCTTTCTGTGGAACAGTGATAAGACAGGTACTGCTGTGTACTCAGGTTAATTTTTAACATGGCCCTTCTCTCCTGTTTTCTTCAAAGGTGTCATGAGAAATATCTCAGTTCCACACCCCTGCTTTCAAACCACATGTGTGGTATTGCCTATTCTTTAAACTATATGTTCATGGTAGAAGTATATTCTATTTTCTTTCCATAATTGGAATACTGAAAATATAGACCTCAGTTTCTTTGAAGATAAAATGTTCTGCAAGAACTATAGCTGCCATCATCATCATTCTGAAAAATGATTTTACAATGCCTAGCAAGCATAATGGATGACCTAACACACTCTAATCTTATAGGTCATAGCGAACTCATCAAGTTATGCTGAATAATTTCAATATCTGTTAAGGCATTTTTTATTATCTGAACAATAGGTGACATTTTAACTTCTAAGGTGAGTTTCTTGATAGAACTATCTTCAGCTATCTCCTACATTGTGGCATGTGCTTCACTCCAATTTTTAAAATATTTTTATGTGAAATAATGACAGTTGGGGAAATAGAGCCCATTCTCTTGCTGATAACTAAATTCTGAATATAAGGGATTATTTCCTAGTTAATCTTTAGTCCTATTCACCTGTAGTGATGAGCTGACGGAAGGCTCTATAGACAATAAAACACCCAAAGGAAATATATTTTAGCTCCTTAAATTTATCAATATAAGTCCTGTGTCATTTGCATTCAAACCTGCTTTCTATGTTCTTTTCACTATGAAAGGAGGGTGGTTAACATTTCAATAGTTAATATATTAGTACCCAGTACATGACATTATGTCCCAAATATTTTTTTCTGTTCTTTTTAGTAAAAATCACATTAGAAACCCAGTTTTGCTCTGATGAAGAATTATTTGACCTGAGAGGTTTACTATTTTAAATTTTATTGGTAAATAAGCTTTTTCTTCCATTCTAAGTTGGGGAAAGGAAGAGTTGACCCACATACTATCTCTTTTCAAGTACTCTGAGTTAGCTGAGAAGTTATGTTTTCTTTTGTGTTTATTCTCAGTATCAGATAGCAGTAAGTACATATGTACAGCGTTGTGTTATTGTGTATAAATAGAGATTTTCGTCTTTTACTTTTTTTTTCTTGAGCTTATAATAGTACCACTTTGATTAATCATGTTAGAGCGTGATGTTCTTTACTAGCTGCTTGCTTTGATATGCCTGGTATTAAACTTACTAGTTAATTACATCTAAACATATGATTACTTTTATTTTCAAAATATGTTTATAGATTATAAATATATATTTAATATATCTAAATATGATATAGAAATAAAATTTTATTTTTTAACACTAAGAAATTAAGGAAGATACTAAAACTTCCATTTCATATGTGAGATACCCCATTTAACTTAAGTAAATTTGACATCAGTCCTGTTAACATTCTTTATTTCCTGTTGAACAGTATAATTACTTCCTGGCTATTTATTGTAATGTAAAAACATCTCTCATTCCCTCCAGCTCTATCAGTTGCAGAAGCACACTTGAATTTTCATACTTTGTCTTAATATAACCACTTAGTGTTTAAAAAAATTTTTTATTTTAGATATTTTTTAAATTTAATATTCTTATCAGAGAAGCACCCTTATTGTGTGCCTAACAGCTTAGCTGTTTCTCTCCCAGCTCATAAATGACAAACTATTTCTGGTAGTGGTGTTAACCTGTTGAATCTTAGTACCTGTCTGTCACTGTCCTGCAGCAAAGCTTTGACTCTTTGTGTTCTTTATTTCCTTGTGGGTTTTATTTTTCTTTTGGCATATTGTGTGACATTTTGGTTTTTGTTGTGTTTCTGACTCTTTGTGCCTTTCCTTTTGTGTTTGTTTTCCCTCCTTTTCTCAGTTTGCAGCGGGGCCTCGACCTGCCCATCACCAGGTACTGTACCCTTGCCCCTTCGCTATCCTCTTAACTAACAGATGGGAGCTTTGGTAGCTGTTGCTCTGAGAATGTTGCCCTTCCATGGAACCACTAAGACTCCTCTCCTCAAGAGTTGCGTCAGTCTGGTGTAATGCAGTTCTTTCTGTCCTTATTTCACAGCATTTTGTTATTAACAAACTCATTTGCTTCTGTTTATGGCACAATTGAAAAATAGAGTTATTTTTTCTTTCCAAAAAACGATAGCCCTGAATTTAGAAAACCTTGAAAAATTTTAGATATACTAAACCCTCATAGGTTTTTTGAATTAAGTTTAAATTTAACTGAATGGAACAGGCACCATTCTAAGGGTTTTCTGTTAACATTCTGATGTAACTTGTATTGATATGTATAAAATAGCATTAGTATTTCTAAGAGCACTTAATCTCAGTTACTAATCTAGGCCTAATAACAAATTAACAATAAAATAAAATTCACTTGCTCCATAGAATTACCTTTATTCTTAGGATATATTGAAAATAGATACTTTATTTGCTTTTAATGTTTTCAGCCTATTGGTTCTTTTAAAAGAAGTAATTGTATAAATTAAAATTTCAAAAATGTTTGGGTCAACACTGATATATTTAGCAGGCATATACTACAGGGTGTGGTTTTAGAGAAAGAAAAAGTCTTGCAGGGTGTTTTCCCCCAAATAGCATTTTATGGAGTATTAGGAAACATTTTTTTCTGTGATAGTAGAAAGAGCCTACGCTTTAGAATCTGATAGATCTGATTTCATATTACTAGTTCTACTGTTTAATTAGCTCAAGTAAGCAGATCTTTTTCTGAGCCTCAGTTTCCTCATGTAAAATGGAAATACTTTCTTTATATTAGAGATGATATACGTAAGTCATCTGACCAAGTCAGTATCTGTTAAGTATTTTTAATGTTGTTATATAATATAGTGTAGTTGGATAAAATGGGAGCCATATACCAGCACATAGCTGTGGTATCATACTTAGGATTAATTTTATTGAGTGAATGAGTATTGTTAATTGAAGGCTTTCATTGTTTAACAATTTAATACATGGCTCTATTTCTTCAAAATACAGTCCTTCCAATTTAGAGATTATGAAGCCAGGCAAATTCTAAGGTGTTCAAGACACTTTGCAGGAGAATTCAGAGATGGTTGTGTGAAGTGGATAGCGATTCTTTGGATTTGATAAAGAAATAAAACCTGAGTATTGTCTGGTATCAAGAGATAGTTTTGTTACAGTACTTAAGAGCTTTGACTTTGTCATTAGCTAACCCTCAGTTTGACTCTTATTAAGTGTGTGTTCTTGGGTAAGTTATTTACTGTTTTCAGCCTCACTTTTCTCATCTGTAAAATGGGTCAGACTGATGAGATAATGCAAACAAAATAATTAGAGTGTTTGGCACATACTAAAACTCTAGGGGGTAAAATGACTAATAATTTAAAGATAATTCTTTAAGTAAAAGGATTGATTATATATATTGTCTAATTTAGTCAAGGGTCCTAGAGGCAATGCTTAAATTTTAGTCAGGGTTCAAGCCAGATACTTCTGACAGAGAAACCTGGGAAACCTACACTCAAGAAGCAGAGTTAAAAGAATGTACTGATTCAGAAAATTGATTTTTGAGCTTCTTGAAACAAGGTTAGGTGTTTATACAATTTGCTCAATTGCAGTAGTCCTCAAACAGGGTGTTGTATTTAAGCCTTATTTAAGTAGTCAACTTTGGGAAAATCTGTTTTTTGTTTTTTTTTAAGTTTTATTTATTCATTTTAGAGAGGAGAGAGAGAGAGAGACAGAAGGGGGAAGGAGCAGGAAGCATCAACTCCCATATGTGCCTTGACCAGGCAAGCCCAGAGTCTCCAACCAGCAACCTCAGTGTTCTAGGTTGACGCTTTATCCACTGCGCCACCACAGGCCAGGCGAAAATCTGTTTTTTTAAAGCTTTCTTCTAAGCCAGCGGTTCTCAACCTGTGGGTCGCGACCCCGGCGGGGGTTGAACGACCAAAACACAGGGGTCGCCTAAAGCCATCAGTCACGACCCACAGGTTGAGAACCGCTGTCTAAACCTAAAGGTTTGTGATACATTTTGTCCTTATTTCCAACAACCAAAGAAAACTTTAAGGAATCTTTGTGAGAGAAACCACTTTTAGTTCTGAAACCACTTTCATACGTACTATAACTCAAAAATCTATTGACAGATTGGTCCTTCATATAGCTGTAGGATGATGCTTGTGATATTATAGCATGTTTTTTTTTTAAATTTTATTTATTTTTTTACAGAGACAGAGAGAGAGTCAGAGAGAGGGATAGACAGGGACAGACAGACAGGAATGGAGAGAGATGAGAAGCATTAAACATTAGTTTTTCATTGCGTAGCATGTTTTAACTAATAAAAAGAATAGCAAGAGCCTGACCAGGCGGTGGCGCAGTGGATAGAGCGTCGGACCGGGATGCGGAAGGACCCAGGTTTGAGACCCCGGGGTTGCTAGCTTGAGTGCGGGCTCATCTGGCTTGAGCAAAAAGCTCACTAGCATGGACCCAAGGTCACTGGCTCGAGGGGGGGGGGTGTGTGTTACTCAGTCTA
The DNA here is from genome assembly GCF_036850995.1 of Saccopteryx leptura. Lineage (NCBI taxonomy): Eukaryota > Metazoa > Chordata > Mammalia > Chiroptera > Emballonuridae > Saccopteryx > Saccopteryx leptura. The sequence continues at coordinate 98,089,324 of NC_089505.1, read as the reverse complement.
CTGAAGGCCCGCGGTCATGGCACATATGAGAAAGCAATCAATGAACAACTACGGTGTCGCAACGAAAAACTAATGATTGATGCTTCTCATCTCTCTCCGTTCCTGTCTATCTGTCCCTATCTATCCCTCTATCTGACTCTCTCTCTGTCCCTGTAAAAAAAAATACAATAAATAAATAAATAAATAAATAAAATAGCAAGAAAAATAATCACTTTCCAGCATTGGTTCTTATAAACAGGTTCTTGAGATGCAGGACAAATCCAGAACATTGCTTTTGGATATAGAAACTTCAGGTAGCTTGCTATTTTTTTTACTGTGGCAGACTTCCTTTCTAAACACCAGTTAAAATGTTTTCACTCTACCATAGAGAATTAAGTGAAAAGGAAACAAGTAATGTTGGCTCAGGCAGCAGCAGGAGTTACCTTAGAGCAGGAGTAGTCAATCTTTTTATACCTACCGCCCACTTTTGTATCTCTGTTAGTAGTAAAATTTTCTAACTGCCCACCGGTTCCACAGTAATGGTGATTTATAAAGTAGGGAAGTAACTTTACTTTATAAAATTTATAAAGCAGAGTTACAGCAAGTTAAAGCATATAATAATAATTACTTACCAAGTACTTTATGTCAGATTTTTGCTAAGTTTGGCAGAATAAATCTTTATAAAACAACTTACTGTAGTTAAATCTATCTTTTTACTCATACTTTGGTTGCTCTGCTACCGCCCACCATGAAAGCTGGCACGCCTACTAGTGGGCGGTAGGGACCAGGTTGACTACCATTGCCTTAGAGAAAGAGAGGAGGGGCAGGGCATAGGCTTGACGTGCCAATGCTGAGCAGAGGTCGTTGACCCAGTGTTGTGTGGTGGCATCGAGTAAATGGTTAGGAAAAGCTTGCTATTCCATATCCATGAGTGGAGGGCCAGTTAGGTTTGTTTCACTGTTGACTACATTTGGGCATTTTCAGTGGACTAACCAGTTAGGAAAACTGCTCTGTGATTACAGTTTATTTAGCAACCTTTGGGTTCTAAATGCCTGTAGAATTTCCCCAGTGACAATTCAAAACAAAACAAAACAAAACAAAATACACCTTCATGCATTTTCAAATATTCTCTGTAGAGATACGATAGTACTTATTACCATTTGAGAATCACTAGGTCAGATCTGACATCAAGTAGAGACCTAAACCCTGAGAGATTTGTGGAGGAGATGCTCATACTGTAAAATAGGATGTAGAGAGTTTACATAATGAGAGCAATACAGTGGAAAAGCAAACATTGAGTGGTATACAGAGGATATGTTTTTAGAGGGAAAATAATATATTTATGTCCTGGTATGTTTTTAGTTTATCATGCTTAAAATTTAAAGTGAATTGAAAGCACAAATGGTTTTATTATCTGTGGTTGTTTGCTTTGACCAGAAAGAATTAAATCAAGGGTTAGAATTAGAATTAGCCTTGAATACCTAAAATTAGTGAATAGATTTTTCATTTCTCCTTATTGCATAATTCTTCAGTGGCTACCTTTCTGATCACATATCCTTTCACATTTCAATCTTTTTATTTTCTTAAAATAATTGATGCTGGATGATGTTTCCTATGATTGCTATTTCTAAAGTCCAATAGTAAATATATAATTTTTTATGGTTGCTTAATAATAATGGTCCTATTAACACTTCAAAGAGAAATACTGTTATTTAGGTAAGCTATTTCGAGATAATTACCATTGTCAAGTTTAGTAATCTAAAACATAGATATATATTTTTCTGCTTTGTAAAATGAAGTTACCTGAATTGAAATGAAACAAATACTGTAGGTTTTGGATAATTGCTCTGGCTGGATAGTGCGGTTGGTTGGAGCATTATCCTGAAGCCCAGAGGTTGCCGGTTTGGTCCTCAGTCAGGGCACATGCAGGAACAGATCTATGTTTATGTCTCTCTCTTACCCTCCCTCTCTCACTAAAATCAATTAAAAAATATATATATATTTTAAAGATTTTGGATTATAAACATTTTTAGTTTAATATAACCAAGAAACTGTAATAGGATGTGTTTCTGGTACTTTAGTTTAAAATTTCTTTATGTGTAGACAACTAGGGTTACTTCTGAGTCCCTCAACTCAGGAATACCATGCTCCAATTAGGGTGATTTCAGCCACATCTTGACACTATTAGTTTTTGGCATTTGCAGGGATTCTTTAGATTAATGAATATGTTCTATTTATTATTATTATTATTATTATTATTATTATGAGAGGAGGGGAGCTAGAGAAACAAACTCCCTGATCAGGACCCACGAGGCAACCCCTGCCTGGGGATGATGCTTGGACCAACTGAGCTATCCTCAGCGCCCGGGTCCAACTCGAACCAGTCGAGCCACTGGCTGCAGTACAGGGAGAGTCAGGGGGAGAGAAGCAGATGGTCGTTTCTCTTGTGTACCCTGTCCAGGAATGGAACCCAGGCAACTATTATTTAGGCTAGCCCTATGCTCTGTCCACTGAGCCAACCAGCCAAGGCCTAATTTTATTATTTTTTGCATTTTATAACTTGAAGAGTTCTTCAGAGGTAAAAGAAATCCTAAGTAATTTTATAAGCAAAGCATGCTTGGCTTTAGAAGAACTATGTCAACTATTTTTACTCTGATGTTTCAAAATCCTAAGGTAATTAGAAACTGAAAGAACAGAATGTACACTAAGAATTAAAAACAAGTCACTTGTATAATGTAGATTCTGGTTTGTGTTACTCAGTTCATGTCTTTGGTTATTGAAATTTGTGTGTTTGTGGTTTAAAGTTACTTATATTCTTGACTTTTGGGCTTCACAAGAGAGATCAAGTGTTGGTTATATATTAGGGCTAGTAGTCTCTGCACTGTGAGAAAGACCAGGGAATTGGTATTTAAAACCATTCATAGGACAAAAACATTTTGCCATGTGTTAATATATGATTTTAGTTCCTGTAGTATACACAAATGCTGAAATACTATGCCGTATTCAAAGCAGTTGGATTTTGTGTAGACATTATAATAATTTCATAAAACTTAATAGTATTTGGCTTCAAAGAATATGTTACTTGGTAACCAGCATCAAAACTATGCATGTTTTCCTGTTGTAGTTTGGTTCTTTTTGCAAAAAGATTTACAAAAAGAAAGGAAGGAGGGAGGGGGAGCAAGGGAGGGCTAGAAGGAAGAACAGCTGACTTATGTTGATTTTTATTTTGTTTTCATTATGGCTTCTAAAGTTTTCTGTATTCAAACTTGCACTGTTACAGTTGAAGTCCTATTTCCTGGTAGAGAAATATTTCTACTGCTCTAGGCAATATTTTTCATTTAGAAAGTAAAATAAATGAAGATCAATGCTTGCTTGCCTCTGGGGCCAGACCTGGCACATCCGAGTTTAATGGATATTACTAGAAAATCAGATTAAGCATCTATGTGGTCTTATGACCAGAACTCTTAGGTTTTTTAGACTTTGATATAAGTCAGTGCTTTTCAGTTTTATCTGGTATCTCAGTCACGGGTTGTAGGGTTGCAGCAGAGACAGTGAAGAAAATAGATTGGAAGTTGACATAACGTGAATTCAGTCTTAGCTTTCCTACAAACTAACCTTGAGCCTCAGCTATCTTATCTGTGGAATGGATAAAATAGGCTCATAAATGATACAATACTGAGGTTATAATAACAATATGTGTTTCCTAAGGGTGTCGTATTAAAGGACCTGCTTGTCAAAGTGCCTGGTACAGAAGAATGAAGTCCTTGGTAGGTGTCAAGTTTCCTTTAAGCAGTGAGACAGCCTGTCTTTCCCCCCTTTCCCAGGCTATTTTTACCTACAAATGAAGTGTTCTATAAGGATGCTCATTTCCCAGACTCTGCATTATGGTCTGACAGAACACCTTGTTCCTGACGGACTCCTTAGGGGCTTCTTTCTTCCATTTGACATAATCCTCTAGGGCAGTGATTTTCAACCTTTGTTTCTCACGTACTCATAAACTAATTACTAAAGAAAAAGGGGCCCTGACCTCTTCTTCCTTAATAACTAATTTATTTGTACCATAAGATGAAAATGGTTGTATTTAGTCAGGGGCACTGACTTTAGTAATTAGTGTGTGTTTGTGCCATGAAAAAAAAAGGTTGAAAATCACTGCTCTAGGGTAGCATTGTCTGATGGAACTTTATGTGATTATGAAAATGTCCAGTATTTGTGCTGTTCACTATGGGAGCTACTAGCCACATTTGGCTGTTGAGCACTTGAAATGTGCAGTGCAGCAGAAGAACTGATTTTTAAATTAAATATTAGTTTTAAGTAACCAAATATGACTTGTGGCTACTATGTTGGACAGCTTAGCTTTTGAGGGCTTATAGCTTGTAATTCTCAGTGAAACCTAAATTATGTCATATTGACCACATGCAGGAAGATACTGAAAGAATTTACAATAATAATCTTCATTGTAAGCTGTAAATCAGCAGAATATGTGATTGATACTTGAGTGATATGTCACGTTATGCAGATGCTTTACTGCTTGTCTCTTTGTAACTTGCTCAAAAATCATAGCACTATTATTTTTCTCAAGAGTAATTTAGAAATTTTAATGATGGTAACCTAAAATACTCTTAATTGCAAATCTTAACCGGTTATCCCTCTAAAAATCTAGGATTTTTAGAAGCATATTTTTATGAGTTTTTTATTGCTTTGCTAAGTAATATGTACTCAGTAGTTCTTTCCCACATGGGAAGAAGTAATGTGATTAAATAGGATTTTTCTAGTTGCTAAAACTGAGTAGGTAGTTTTAAAAGAGTTTATTATTATGTAGTTTTAAATTTTTATTTTTTGATTTTTAGAGAGAGAGGAAGGAAGGGAGAGACAGAGACATTGATCTGTTCCTGTATGTGCCCTGACTGATGATTGAACCCACAACCTTTGCATATCCAGGCGACACTAACCAACCGAGCTATGCAGCATGCCTATGTAGTCTTTTAGAGATAGATATCTTTGTCTTCTGATAATTTTAGAGAGTAAAGTCATGAGGAATAATATAATTATCAGCATCTTCAGAAAGCATTTGTCATTAGTGTTATTGGACAGAAGTCTTTGTGTAATGGTATAATTCCTACATTATTAGAACAATTTCCCAAGAGTAGTGCTTTTCTTCCGGCTTCTAAAGTGTTTCTATGAAAGTCATCAACCATCATTACCCTAAGTTCACCCTCTATTTTGGATCTGCCTAAAGTACCACCTCAAATGAGAGCTGTCACCTTCTTCTGCCATTCTCCTGGCATACTAGTGGGCCATTGAAAGATAATATATTTAATCTGATTTCGAGACAATACTTACATTGTACATGGTTCTTTTCTACCTAGCCCTAGCGTTTTCATCAGTGCTTGGATTAATAACATGCCTGTCACATTGCTGACAGTCTTGTAATTTTGACATTGTGTGCTATATTCCAAATTTTAAAAAAAATGTGCATTCTGAAACTGTGGGTTGAAATTTTAAATTTTATAGCAGTTACTGGCTGTCAGGTACTACTCTAAACACTACATGTATATTTTTAGCTTCACAACAAAAACCTCTCACCAGAAATATTTTCAAAGAAACAAACTTTACAAGAGTCCTTATGTGAGCTTCATAACATGACAAGAGTATACATAGAAATGAAGAAAATGACTTATTGCCAGGTTATGTATGAAGATGTATGAGTTTTAAGTGATTGTAATTCAGTACCAATCAGTAGTAAAATGAGGTTGACAGAAGAGCTCCTATGATTCTTAGTTTTACTAATGGGAACATAGTTAACCAGAATAAGAGAGAGATACTGCTTTTTCATTTAGACCCCACCTGGATATTTTTGTTTGATTCTCAATTTAGTGACACTTTGAATAAGGGAGCAGATTGAGAGAGAAGAGTAAGTTGCTCAAGGAATTCAAAATCTTGGTTAGGGGGACAAAGGGTAGAGGGTAGCTGTTGACTTGAAACAAAAAGAGAGTAGTGTGAACGTTGGCAGTCTTCAGCTAACTTAGAGGTTTGTCACTTCCTGAGAAGGATTTGACTTCAATGTGATTTTAGGTGTAGACATTGGACTAGAGCAGTGGTAGTCAATCTGGTCCCTACCGCCCACTAAGTGGGCGTTCCAGCTTTCATGGTGGGCAGTAGTGGAGCAACCAAAGTATAAATAAAAAGATAGATTTAACTATAGTAAGTTGTTGGTTTTTTTGGGGGTTTTTTTTTTTTTTTTTTTGTATTTTTCTGAAGCTGGAAATGGGGAGAGACAGTCAGACAGACTCCCGCATGCGCCCGACCGGGATCCACCCGGCACGCCCACCAGGGGGCGATGCTCTTCCCCTCCGGGGCGTCGCTCTGCCGCGACCAGAGCCATTCTAGCACCTGGGGCAGAGGCCAAGGAGCCATCCCCAGCGCCCGGGCCATCCTTGCTCCAATGGAGCCTCGGCTGTGGGAGGGGAAGAGAGAGACAGAGAGGAAGGAGGGGGGGTGGAGAAGCAAATGGGCGCTTCTCCTATGTGCCCTGGCCGGGAATCGAACCCAGGTCCCCCGCATGCCAGGCCGACGCTCTACCACTGAGCCAACCGGCCAGGGCCGTAAGTTGTTTTATAAAGATTTATTCTGCCAGACTTAGCGAAAATCTGACATAAAGTACTTGGTAAGTAATTATTATTATATGCTTATGCTTTAACTTGCTGTAACTCTGCTTTATAAATTTTATAAAGTAAAGTTACTTCCCTACTTTATAAATCACCATTACTGTGGAACCGGTGGGTGGTTAGAAAATTTCACTACTAACAGAGATACAAAAGTGGACGGTAGGTATAAAAAGGTTGACTATCCCTGAACTAGAGGTTAGATGATACAGAGCCAGTAGAAAGACTGTTGCAGTGTCAAAACACCATTCAACAATGAAACGGAACTGTGTCTTGAGTTGCTAATGTTTCGTAACCCCAAGGGCATCTTTATTATATGCGACTTAAGTGTCTGTTTGTCGCCGATAGCTTATTGGTTGCTGGCGTAACTGTACTAGCCAATGGGGTAAAGTTGCCACGGCTGAACGCAAATTGAGCGGGTCAGGGGGAAGGTGAACATTTGTTTGCATTGGCAGTCACCTGCTTTTGAAACAATTTAAGGCTGAATGCAAATTGAGCGTGTCAGGGGGAAGGTGAACATTTGTTTGCATTGGCAATCATCTGTTTTACATAAAAACTACGTCTTAACGTAATTTCTTTTAAGAATGCCTCATAGAAAATACAGCACTGAAGAGGAGAGTAAAGGAGCTAAAGCTGCACAAAAACGGCTTTCTCAACAAAAAGAAACCACTGAGCAGAGAAAGACAAGGCTTGCTTCAGTCGCAGAGCAAATGCGTCTTTCTCGGTAAAATGAGACTGATGAGCATAGAGAAACAAGGCTTGCCTCAGATGCAAGACAAAAAAGCCTGTCTCGACAAAATGAGTCCCTTGAACAAAGGCAGGAGAGAAATGCAAAAAAATGACAGAGTAATGCTTACCAAAACGCAAAAAGGATTAAAACATATTTAAATCACCTTTATTTATTGAGCTAGCGGTGGCTCTTAAGAAATGTACTGCCAGTGGTTTCCTTCATTGCACTCTACTTTAAGCAATTAAGCAAGTAGAAGGGGGGAAACCCCGTGGGGCACTAAGCAAAGGGGCATCCTCGCCGCCTGCCCTGGGTAATTCAGTTTGAATTAGCAGACACCTTTGCACAAATCATTTTAATTACAATTTATAATATCTAGAACAGCGGTCATTTCGTATGACTGCCGGGCTTTCTAGTGTCATATAGGAGATTCAAACTTTAGATATATGGTTAGACTTAATGGCCTGTACTGTCCTTCCAGCTGGAAGAGTTTTACTCTTTTAATGATTCTACGTCACTCAGTGGAGAGGAAAAGGGATTCAAAAGCATTGCAAGCATTTTGGGAAAGCCCATTCACATTCACACAGTCTTTTTGGCAACCTGTGGTTTGCCACTGTGCCCACCCATCGAATCCTAAATCTCTGTATTGCTATTAAATCTAATTCTTTACAATTGAAAGTTTTGGAGGGACTACAAAAAAGAGGCTCCATCTCTTATTTCTTTGCATTTCCAGCCATCACAGCCTTTCTAGTCCTAGTGGGGGTGGGGAATGGGACACTTTTTAAAAGGGGGATGAGGACAAGCTCTAAATAGCCTGTCTTTGTAGAAATATTCTGTGTTAAATGTTGTGTATCAAGGATATAAAAGCATATGAACAAATTTCAATTACTTTAAGAGAGATAAAGAGTTGGAGTCCTGTAGGCAGAAGAAATTTTGTCTTCCTGAATAATAAACAAATTTTATGAAATAACTGGTGTAGCATATTTTTTTTAACTTTTAAAAAATTGATTTGAGAGAGAGAGAGACATTGATCTATTCTTATATGCGCCCCAACCAGGGATCAAACCTGTGCCCTCTGCACTCTAACCAACTGAGCTATCCGGCCAGGGCTGTAGCATTTTTCTTACTGGGAATCATGGTTGAGGGTTGTTTCACCCATTAGTATAGCTGGATCTTGCCACATCCCTTCAGCTTTTGAAATGATTTTTTGACTGAGCACATTTCTTTGAAAATATGAGGCGTGTTCCATTTTTATAAAAGGTTAAATGTGTAACAGTTAAAACTATAGACCTAGAACCTGACTGTATTTAAACTATAGGTGGGAGTCTTTTAGAATGTTACTTAATCTTCTTTTCCTTCGATTTGTCCATCTATCTAATGGGGATGTTAATAATAGCACTTGCTTTAGAGGTTTGTTGTATTGTTAATATACAGCATATATAAGTATATAGAGTGGGACCTGATACCTAGCTAGGAAGTGCTATATAAATCTAAACCGTTATTTAATGTGCCAATATGAATACATTTTTCTATTTAGCTTCAAAGCTGAAATCTTAGTTAATAAGTTATTGTATGTTTATATACTGACAAATTATGTGTTTTTCAGTGGCTCAGCTGTATGTTAATATTAGGAGTATCATTGAAACACTTGTTTCTCTTTAAAAGCTGAAGAAAAGCCTTAACACTATTCAGAAACCTTCTTGAATAAGATGTAACCTCCGTTTTTCTAGACAGGCTGGTTAAAAATTCTAGTAGAACATTGGAAAATAGTGGTAAGAAAAGTATGCACATATGGTGAACTATTAAAATTGTGGGAAAACTTTGCCCACATTTTTCTTGGTCTGCATAAGTAAATGGGTTAGTTTCCTCTCTCTTTCTTACCATAACCCCATGTTTTTTTAGCCCATAAGTACTTTGAAAAATTTGATGATAATATAGCTATAGTGGATCATCATCTGTACCCCTTTGATACTCTCCTTGTCTTGGCTGCCCTCTAGAGTTGATGAAAAAGTTATTATGGGATTAACCTTTTTATCTACTGTGTCTAACATCTGTAATGCTCAATAAGTTAAGCAGATGAATGTGACTCTCTCCTTGAGGCTTTTAAGAGTTTTGTGGCTCCTGATACATTAAGTTATAAAAATGATTGTTTATTCCTGAAATGTTCTTGCAACTCACGTACATTGATGAATAATAGGTTCTTTTGGCTATGTTATTAAGAAAAGTGAAGTTTAGTGTGAAAAGTTTACTAGTTCAATGTCCCTGGTTGCAGCCAACAGAAATTCTTAAGAGTCTGTCACCAAAATTGTATCAGTGGAGATAACTAGAAGACTATTGCTCTCGTGTGACCCAGACCAGGTTTCTGTGTTATCAGTTTCGCCTTTTGTACTTTCTTTTCATCTCCATCAACTACCCTGTGTGGTCTTCCCCATCTGGTTTCTTCATTCACTCCTGCTATACCTTACTGTCTATTGCTTTTAAGTGACTTAACCTCTTTAGTGCTTTTTTTTCCCATGGGGTATGAAGGCTGAATGGGAATGAGCCGGACACTGGATCCCAGTTCTTCCAGTTCAGCCCAAGATGTGAAATTACTCCTTCTACCACCTGTGGGTAGCTCAGTGATTAACAATAGGACTGAAAAAGACTTGAGTGGGCCCAAAGGACAAAGTTCAACTTTGCCTTGATTTGGACCAATAGCAACACATCTGGAATTGTGAGGCAACTCAGATTTTGGAGCTAGAGCACATAATTAGACTGTTATTATATTTCCTTATTTTAAAGCTGTAAGTGGCCTCTTATATGCCTGGTTAGTCTAAAAGAGCAAGTTTCTGTCATGAGGAGTCTAATATGTTGCAAACTTTAAAAATGACAAATTGCACTTTGATTATTAGCTCTTATCTCTGTTGGAGCTGGAGAGTGCATCTTAGGCTAAATAATGAGTCACATAATGGCCATCCATGAGAGCCAAGAGCAGGAGTCAGTAGTTCCAACTGCACTTGTGCCATTAAGCAGACATTTCCTTTCGAGCTGTTGTAAGTGTGGCTACTATTAGAATAATTTTTTTGCCACTGGATTTATTTTCAATTAAATGTGACTTGATTCTTTAATTCCATTGGTGCTTGAATTCTCAAATGGAGAACTGTCATTCTGATTTTCTAATCTTCCTTCTCCTGTTATTACTAAATAGATATTTTTGTTGAGCTGCATGCTATGTCCTGCCCCTTCCTACTGATCTGTAAGCTTTTCCATTGGCTTTCTTTCTGTTTCCTGCTGCTTTCTTGCTTCATAATTGAAGGGAGGATTCAGACCTATCCAGGTAACAAACTACTGGTTCTGCATGGCCTCTTTCTTACTCTATCCCATTATGATTATTACAGTGAGATTGATTGCTGCTGAATTCACAGTGGGAATTTAATATTGGCATATTGTCTCAAGACTTTTAAAAGTCTGCACTGAGAACCATAAATAACCATAAGTACTGGTTGCCATTTGAGAGATTTGTATTCTGCTCTTCCAGGCCATTCTTAAGCCTGTCTAGATCCTCCATTTAAAAAAAATTTTATTGATTGATTTTAGAGAAAGAGGAAGGGAGATAGAGTAGATAGACAGAGAGAAGAACATTGATCGATTTGTTCCTGTATGTGCCCTGACCAGGGATTGAACCTCCAAACCTCTGTGTTTTGGGATGATGCATTAACCAACCCAGCCAGGGCTAGAGTCTTCATTTTTATTGTAAACCATTTGAGAAAGCAGCAAATTTGGGTTAATTTTAGAATGCGGTTGCCACTTTTTGAAAAGGAAGGCTTTCCCCATCATGGGACAATAAGCATGCGACAAGCTACAGATAGTTTTAATTTAACTTAACCCTGATAGACTGAAATGAAAATTTTTTATTTTTCATATTTTATTTTTTTTATATTTTCTGAAGCTGGAAACGGGGAGGCAGACAGACTCCCGCATACGCCTGACCAGGATCCACCCGGCACGTCCAACATGGGGCGATGCTCTGCCCATCTGAGGCGTTGCTCTGTTGCGACCAGAGCCACTCTAGCACCTGAGGCAGAGGCCATGGAGCCACCCCCAGCGCCCAGGCCATCTTTGCTCCAATGGAGCCTCGGCTGCGGGAGGGGAAGAGAGAGACAGAGAGGAAAGAGAGGGGGAGGGGTGGAGAAGCAGATGGGCGCCTCTCCTGTGTGCCCTGGCCGGGAATCGAACCTGGGACTTCCGCACACCAGGCTGACGCTCCACCACTGAGCCAACTGGCCAGGGCCTGAAATGAAAATTTTTATGTCCAGAGAGATTCTTGTTCTAAATATTTGAAAATGATGTAATGGTAGTTTTTTAAGGAACTACTTTTAATTTTTAATAAGTTGATAATAAGACACCCATCTTTATGAAAGAATCAGTGTTTTTATATAGGAAAACAACTTTTAGGGAGACACCAGCCACCCCTTTTGTTATATTTTATCATATATTTAAAATGATGAGTTATGGTATGGAATTTTTAGTTTAAATTAGTCAAGACTTCATTGAAAAAATGAGACTACTCTCCTGTGTTCAAATGTGTGACAACATGATCAAACATAGTGTAGTGTGACTGATATGGAATACTTTTGTGAACTCAGCCATGGACAGTTTAATCTCTATTCATGTATATTGTGTTTCTAATTCAAGTTGATAAGATTTTTAGTGGAAAGAAGGAGAAAGTGCAAGATAGTAAATGTACGGATGCCCCTTTGTAAAAATAAATAAGAAAACCTATTTTCTCCCTTCCCCAGTTTTTCCAGAGGCCTCAGATACAGCCTCCTAGAGCTACCATCCCGAACAGCAGCCCCTCCATTCGTCCTGGTGCGCAGACGCCTGCTGCCGTGTATCAGGCCAATCAGCACATCATGATGGTGAACCACCTGCCCATGCCGTACCCAGTGCCCCAGGGTCCTCAGTACTGTATACCACAGGTAAAGTATCTCTTGGGGCCATGCGGTCCAGCAGAGTGGAGATTAACCCACGTTTTCATCAGAAGGAGCAGGGAGGGCCGCTGATGGCATTAGTGTTTAGTTATGTGTGAACTTTTGATTGGTCAGCAGGATAGCCGTTCACCTCTCTAGTTAAAACTTTCTGAGATGACACAGAAACTGTTTTTATCTCCTACCTTTCTTCCCATCCCTTTCCCACAACCAGCTGCTCTAAAACAGACTCAGTAATTAAGGTGTTCCTGCTGTATCATCAGTGTCAGTGAAAGCCACGAACCTGAAATAATTTTTCAGTGTGCTAATGTCTGCCTGTGCACTGACTTGCTGCGTGGCTTTACCTAAGGCCCACCTCTCTCTTCGTCTTCATTGTATCTTGACGGCAAGCAAGCATTTTTACTATGTTTAATCAAGTGGCTTCACCTCACTTAAATGATTTTTTATACACACACAACTTTATTTTTTCATAGTAAGTTACCTTCATATTATTTATAAATGTTTATCTCTCCTAGTACCGTCACAGCGGCCCTCCTTATGTCGGGCCCCCTCAGCAGTATCCAGTTCAACCACCGGGTCCAGGTCCTTTTTATCCTGGCCCGGGACCTGGGGACTTCCCCAATGCTTATGGTAAGTATGAAAAATTGAGCAGTTTCTGCCTGTTTGTTGTGCTTAATCCATTCTGTTGTTTGGCACATCAGTTTAGGCAATGAGGTTTAGTGGTCAAAGTTATTTGTAGATGAAGTGTTCCAAATAGTTCTGACCTGAAAACTACTTCTTAGAGAAGTAGGCTTTCAAGGAAAGAGTATTTTAGAAATGCATTTAGTTAATGATACCTTCTGAAGGAGTTGGTAATTCTGTTGCAGAGAGCCCATGGGTGGAGGTTCTGCTTTCTGCTACCAGCTCATCATTACCTAGATTTTTACTTGAATTTTGCTAATGGCGTAAATATACCTTATCTTCCTTCTCCAAGAATTTACCACCAGTTACCAAAACATTTGTTAATGTTTCCCACTTAGAATGTAATGTCCATGAAGGCAGGGAGTTTTCTTTATCTCACTGCTGTATTCCCTGCCACCCAGAACAGTGACTGCCAGATGGAATGACTGAATATAACAGTCTACCTGTGGTTCCTTTTCTGTAAAATTAGTATAAGATCTATGTTATGGGGAGGTTTTAAGGAATACTTAAATGAAAATGCCTTGAAAAATTACAAGTGTTCTAATGTATAGAAATAAGTGCCATGTGTATATTATGTATATGAACCAATACCAAGGAGTAATAAAAGTAATTTATTTTATTCAATAAATTTCTACCATATACACTTGTTTTATTTCATAGAAAGTGAATTATAAGGGATAAAATCAGCAAATACTAGAAAAATTAAGCTTTAAGATTCTATAAGTATTGTTCTTTTTTACTAAAGGACATACTACAATTTTAACTTGTTCTTTCAAGATGATAATCTAGTATAGATAAACATGTAACCACTAATCAGTTTCCTAACATTAGGATTTAGTGATTTAATTAAGAACATTTACAACAGAAATGATTAATATTAGAATAGCCCAAGAAAGTTTTCCTTAGGTTTTTATGTGAAACAGGAAAAGCAACCAAGTGTTACTTTTTTTTTTTTTAGTAAACAGACACCCTTTCTATTACCTTGGTCAGTATAACTTGTGAAACCACCATTTTAAAATTATATACTTCAGTTCATTAAATGTTTCACATATATTTATTTAAAATGGCTTTATAAAGTTGTATTTTTACTAAGAAATATTTGATATTTTTAAAACAATAAATGTCACATATGTGAGTTTTAAAGTAAAATGATATATGTGCATTACCCAGCTTAGACAGTTGCCAGTACTGTTGAAGTGTTCCATATATACCTTTGAGAAGCATTGATCTGTTTTCTACCCATTTATGTACTCACTGGTTGATTCTTGTGTGTGCCCTGACCCAGGGATCAAACCCACAACCTTGGCATATCAGGACAATTCTCTAAGCAACTGAACTACTTGGCCAGGTCTTCTTAGTTCTTCATGATACAGTTTGCTCAGAATACTAATCCTTCACTCCCTTACTTGGTTTAAATCTTGAACAGTCATTTTCAAAGAGTATTCTTACCTTCACTGGAATTTAGTAAATAAGATCATATAATTCTTTCACTGTTTCTATAGTGTTGAGGAAAGATAACTGTTGAATGTATTTTAGTCAGTGTTACTTTTCAGTTTTTCTCTCATCGATGTTTCTTGAATATTTTAATGTCTGTTATATCAGAAAAATACCTCATAGAGACTGAAATCATTTCCAGCCATCCTAAGGGTGTTATGGCCCAAGATGAAAAATTTTAGGTTTGGGAGCAAAGGTGAATGTATGGTTAGTGGTGTCAGTGATGTTGAGAAAGAAAAAGAGATTGAGAATTTACGGTGGTAGAAGGTTTCGTTCTCCATTGCTTCAAATCAGTCTACACTCCTTTTTTCTCACTCTGCTATGTCATTTTTCTTTCCCATGTCAGCTTCCCACTTTTCCTGTGTCTCTGTGGGGCTTGGGTACTTTATTCAGCTCATAAGAGCTGAGGGTGTCATTGTTCCCCAAGACGTGGAGATGGGAAACGTTTTGGCATCCCAAGTTGAATTTGATTGTGTTTTTGTGGAGTGGTAATACTCTGTTAGGTGATGTGGTTGTATACCAACATTATTATTGTTCTAGGTATACCATGGGACAAAGAGATTTTTAGGTACTGACTTGCATATTAATCACTGTATTTATCTTTGTTTCTGTGGAAAATTCATGGTTTGAAAGGTTTCTGGAAGACTTGTGGTGTGTAAGACATTGTGCTTCAGTATTTATGGAATGTAGATGTTGAGATATTCTCCTGCCTTTCAGTATCTTATAGTACATTTGTTTGATGTTTATGCTTGGGATTTGACCAATGAGAAGAAATATTGACTAGACCAGTGATTACCAGATCTTTTAATATTCTGGGAAAATACAATAAATATAAAATAAAGTAAAGGAAGAAATACACAGGAGCCTGACCAATGGTGGCACAGTGGGTAGAGCATCAGCCTGGGATGCCAAGGCCCCAGGTTCAAAACCCTAAGGTCGCTGGCTTGAGCATGGGCTCATTTGGCTTTAGAGCAGGTTCACCAGCTTGAGCGCAGAGTCACCAGCTTGAATGAGATCATCAACGTGATCCCATGGTCACTGGCTTGAGGCCAAAGGTCACTTGCTTGGCTGGAGTTTCCCCTCCTTCCCCTCTGGGTCAAGGCACCTATGAGAAGCAATCAGTGAACAACTAAAGTGATGCAACTACGAGTTGATGCTTCTCATCTCTCTCCTGTCTCTTTCCCACCACCCACACACACAGGACTATTATATTTTTAATTTTGAAAATAAGATGTACAGAAAAGTGCTATTTACCTCAGTATCAAGGAAATATTTTAACAACAAAGGAATGAGACTGAAATAATTTGAAAATAGGAACAGTCCTATTCAAAAAATGTTATGTTGCTAAGCATATAGTTTTTCCTGGTTATTATTGTATAAATCTTGCCATATATCATTGATACCTTTTGTATAGACTGGGTTTGGGGAATCCCTGATCTAGAATGGGGGTCCGCAAACTTTTTCTACAAAGGGCCAGAGAGTAAATATCTTAGGCTTTCTTGGCCATGTGATTTGTGTTACTATTCAACTATTCAACTCTACCTTTGGAGTGGGAAGGCAGCCATAAGAAATAGATAAGTTACTGTATGTGGTATCTTCCAGTAGAACTTGATATACAAAATAAATGGCATTCAACTAGGTTTGGCCCATGGGCTTTAGCTGACAGAACCCTGATCTAGACAAACTTATTTTATTTCATGAATAAGAGGTTTAGAGACATTAAGTAATTTGTCTAATTTGATGTGGTATGAAAAAGATAGACATATGTTTAATAGAATCAAATGTTTTTAAATGTCCCTAACTATTTAAGAAGTTGAATTAGTTTTGAAAAGAAAACTTGTTTTTCAGAGCAGAGTGCCTTTTCTCCTGGGGTCTACAGTTGATTTAATATTTTACTAATTGGGTTTAACCTCAATATAGTGATATCTTCCTCTTCAGGTTTAACCATTTGGTATTTATAGCATGTCTGTTATTTGGGAGCTTCTGTCTTAGACATGTTGACTCTAAAATGTTTCATTAGCAGAATCTGAATTTTTTTAAGGGATGGTTCACCTTTTGGATTTTATTTCACTTAGCTTAAAAAATATGGCAAGGTGAGCAGACTGTATTGCTTCTCTAGCAGCATTTGAAACCAATTTTAGACTTGTTTTCTGAATTTTGGAGCTAGTGACATAATAGAGTAGCATAAATTGCTTATTTAAGCTCTCCTTTGAGAATAGTTTACTCACTGCTAGAGGATGGCTAAGGTTTCTTTGTCTCTTTACAGATAACTTATTGAAATCTCAGTCATGTCCTCTGATGAGATCTTTTCCAAATCTGATTCTCCAAATTTGGTTGATACCTGCAGAGTTCTGCAAATTGCACTACTTCCAAGAAATTTCCAGTTGAAAATTATGATGGTGGTGGGGACAGTGATGGTGTCACATGATGAGAGTGATAATAGAGCTAACATTATTTGGTAAAGGACCAAGGATTTTGCCTGCATCAACTACCTTCATACACATTTCTTTTTTTCTTGTTACCATGACTCAACTGTTCATGCTCTGACCAAGGCCAGTCTTCCACTTGTGCACTAGATCCCATTATGTACCCATTTATGGTTATTACTCTAGCAGTTCCCTTCTCTGTTTCTTTCCTTGTCATCTTTCTCCTTCCTCTGCTGGATTAGCCCCATTAGCATACAGGTATACTATTTCATTCCCATCCTTTTAAAATAAGTAAGTAAGGGTTTTGGGGTTTTTTTTGCAGGGCTCCATATTTTAGTTCAGATATAGCTCACTTTTCTGATTCCCATCATAGAAAAACTTTTTAGAAAATGAGTTATCTATACTCACTTCATTTTCTTTTATATAATTCACTTTTTTTTTAAAGATTTTTATTTAATGATTTTACAGAGAGGAGGGAGGTGGGGGATGAGAAGTGGTTGCTTCATTGTAGCTTTATATTGGTTGTTTGTCAAGTGTGCCTTGACTGGGCAAGTCCAGGGTTTCGAACCAGAACCTCAGTGTTCCAGGTCGGGGCTCTATCCACTGTGCCATGGTAGGCCATGTTCCTATTCACTATTGAATGTACCCTAATCAGGATGCATGCCCCCAGGCCACGGAAACAACTTTCGTCAAGGTCACTGGTGAATTCTGCTTTGTTAAATCTAGTTGACATCTTAGCGCTGTTTGGCATAGTTAAGCACTTTCCCCATTCTTGAACCTTTTTCTTCATTTCAGCCACTGCCTTCATTTTCTTTTTCATCTTTGCTGAGTTTTCTTGATACCTATGGCCTTATGGTTTAAATGTTGTCTATATTCTACTAACTTCAAAATGGATACCCGTTTTCTGACTCCAGATTTATGTCTCTTCCTGTCCATTTGATAACTCCATTTGAAGGTCTAATTAGAATCTCAAACTTTACATGTCCAAAATCAAACTCTTGATTTTTCTTTCCTCAACTCCTCTTTTCCTCCAGTTTTCCTCATCCCAGTAAGTAAATAAACAGCACAGTATATAGCACCTCTACTTGCTAAGACAAAAAACCTTGAGAGTTTTCTCTGACATTTCTTTCTATCACACACCCACATTTAATACATCAGCAAATCTGTAGGTTCCATCTTCAAAATATACAGTGTCTGGCTCCTTCTCACATTTACCCTTATAGTAATTGTAATAATATTCAAAGTTTGGAAAGTTAAAAAGTAGGACATTTGCCAAGCCTTAATGGCAGCTTTCTGTGGCAGTGGTTCTGTGTGTGTAGGGAGAAGAATGAGACCACTCCCACTCCCTAGGATGATCATATATATTTTTCTGCTCCTGTCCAAGCCCACACACAAAGCACACTTTCACAAACGCTTGTTGAGGATCATGTTGCAGGTAATGAGCCTCCAGAATAGATTTCTTAAGGCAGTGCTACAGTCTGATTAGTGTTTTAGAAAGGTAACTATAGTGGCAATCAGCAGGGATAAGTTATTTATTTGTTTTCATATTGGATGCTAAAGAAAAGGTAGCATGATTTGGGAATCATTCCTTGAAGAATGCTTGTTTTTGTTACTTTTTTCAACTCATGGTACAGTGACACAGTACCATTAATAATAGTCTTTATAGTGATAAAAATAACTGAATGCTTCTTCTTATTTTTTTAATTCTTTAGGAACGCCTTTTTACCCAAGTCAGCCAGTGTATCAGTCAGCACCTATCATAGTGCCTACACAGCAGCAGCCCCCTCCAGCCAAGAGAGAGAAAAAGACAGTAAGAGATCTTTATTAATTTTTCTTATTTTAAAATTGAATGTCCATTCACTTGTCAAATAAGTTTACCCTCAGTTGTAATCATTATTCTCGGTTTACAAATGACTGCCATTTTTTGCTCTTTTATAGCCTTACTATTAGACTTAGGGGATTTGTGTGGGCATTTAACTAGAAGTTGCAAGTACCATTTGATGTTAATCAGTCTTCAACAGCCACTGAGGTAGGCATGCCCTCCAGCTTCAAAACTGGGAGGGTTTAGTCAGCTAAATTCTCACTGAGTAGGAGGAATTTGAGGTTAGTTCTCACATCCTGATTGTCCGTTAACTCTAGTCCTAGTCAACTATGCATCCAACTGTGAACTGATGGAAAAAATAGCACAAGAGAAAATAAGCAAAATGTTAAGGACAAGAAAAATTCTTCCTGTGAAAACAGAGAGCAGTAGAAAATGTATTCTAATTGTTTTTAGTAAGTTATAGGGGCTTTGCCTCTGTCTAGTGAGGTAGGCCCAAGAAAATTAGAGTGTAGTCGTAAAATTCACATCTTAGAATGTTTTGAAAAAGAGTGACTTGACAATCTTTTATTCATTAGAATACTCAAAATGGGTGATGTTTATAAGAGACTCTTGTATTCACACAGATAAGATGGATGATATGACATCATAGCAATACTCTTGAAAATACTCTAATAAAAATTAGTGAAATTGAAAACTTTGCTTCTTTATTATCAGAAACAAATTACTTTGTGCACATGTCCTAATAAACAGGACATGCCACTGTATCATGACACTAAAGTTGGGAACCCATGCTTTGGAAATGTTGAAACAGCATGGTAGATGTTGGACTTTTAAGATTCCTTTCAGAATGTAGAAAAATTAATAAAGGAGATAATAAAAATGGAGGACAGTAATAATAGATGTTACTGAAGAAGAAAGAACAAATGAATTAGAAGTAATAATTAAAACTATATTAGAAATAAACTTTCAAGCCTGAAAAAGTAGCTGATATTAGAAATCTTACTGAAGAAACTACTTCCAAGAAAGCTTTGAGATCCTGATGGTTCTCTTAGTGAATTACTTGATCAAGGGCTACTTGTGATTAAGCTCTGAAGGTAATGACAAGCCTTTGTATTTCAACACTGGAAGACCTAGACCCAAGTACTCCAACTCGATTATAGAACCACATCCGTAGACAAATGTAAGCTTAAGTAGCCTTACAGAATTAGAAGAAGCCCAAACATATTGTTCTACATCTTGCATCTTTTCACTTATGTAAGTGTATCTTGATGAGCATTCTATATCAATACATGTAGATCAATCTTTTTTTTTTTTTCCTGAAGCTGGAAACGGGGAGAAACAGTCAGAGACAGACTCCTGCATGTGCCTGACCGGGATCCACCCGGCATACCCACCAGGGGGCGATGCTCTGCCCCCCCGGGGCATCGCTCTGTCGCGACCAGAGCCACTCTAGCACCTGGGGCAGAGGCCACAGAGCCATCCCCAGCGCCCGAGCCATCTTTGCTCCAATGGAGCCTCGCTGCGGGAGGAGAAGAAAGAGACAGAGAGGAAGGAGAGGGGGAGGGGTGGAGAAGGAAATGGGCGCCTCTCCTGTGTGCCTTGGCCTGGAATCGAACCTGGGACTTCTGCATGCCAGGCCGACGCTCTACCACTGAGCCAACCAGCCAGGGCCTCAATCTTATTCTTTCTATTGGCTATTTGGTATGTAATTGTAAGGATATGGCATATTTCTTTGGTTACCATGTTTTTTTATCAGCCTTTAAGATGTTTCTGTATCTGCTTCAAAAAATAACATTGCAGTGAAAATACTTTACACAAATGTATAATGTTTCTACAACATAAATTTCTCTTCCTAGATCCTAGCATATGTACATTTTTCATTTTGTCAGAGAACCATTTAAAGCCTTTAAAACGTTATTGTACAGAGTAACTTCCATATTTTAAAACTACTTTATAAATCTTGTCTTATTTTAAGCATTGTAAATAAAATCAGTTTGTCAATGCTTACAAAATAAGCATTCATACTTTGCCTTTTTGATCTAGAAATTCAGCCAATTAAGTCTCCTTTAGCTTAATTTAATTAGTTCACATCAGAACTAATGGCCTAAATTTCTCTGATTAACCCCATATGGTTCTGTGATTGAAATGAAATCAAATGTGATTATCAGCTTTGACATTTGACAGGTTTTCCAGTTTTGCACCTTTAATACATTACATACCTATATATAAATCTGCTACATAGACACCTATCTGTAAATATGACATCTTTTTGTAACCTTATAGATAAGAATTCGGGATCCCAACCAGGGAGGTAAAGACATAACAGAGGAGATTATGTCTGGAGGTGGCAGCAGAAATCCTACTCCACCCATAGGGAGACCCACATCCACACCTACTCCTCCCCAGGTAAGAGACTGTGAGTCATGATGGGCGATGGTGTGCATTTGTTCACTAACCTCCACTGAACTTTTTTTTCCTATAGCTGCTGTCTGTACTTTCCATTTCTATCAGTTGTCTCATAGCCTCGAATATCTAAATGATATTTAAACAGACATAATTTCTCTTTACAAATTTTTATATTTACAGATTTTTATTGCTAATTCTATGCATTGTCTTCGCATTCAGAGCATAGCTGCTGCCACTTTTCCTAATGAGGTATTGCATGATTCTAAAAGGAGCTGCATTCCCCTGAAAACTTCATCATTTAATGAGCATTTTGTTTTCAATTTGGAGCCTTAGGAATTAAATGCTGCACAGTACATTAACACAGACAGTAAGGCTGAGAATTTAAACATTTGTGTTAAACAGTGTTGTTTGAGGTGATTGTGTTACTGAGAGCATATTTAGATGCATTATAGGTACAACTCTTACCTTTTAGTATACATAACAGCTTCTTGAGTGGAGGGTATCTTTAATTATTTACGGAGGTATTAGTAAAGTATGTCAGTTAAACATCTTTATTTATTTTTTTATTTTTTACAGGGACAGAGAGAGAGTCAGAGAGAGGGATAGATAGGGACAAACAGACAGGAACGGAGAGAGAGATGAGAAGCATCAATCATCAGTTTTTTTGTTGTGACACCTTAGTTGTTCATTGATTGCTTTCTCATATGTACCTTGACCGTGGGCCTTCAGCAGACCGAGTAACCCCTTACTCGAGCCAGCGACCTTGGGTCCAAGCTGGTGAGCTTTTTGCTCAAGCCAGATGAGCCCACGCTCAAGCTGGCAACCTTGGGGTCTCAAACCTGGGTCCTTCTGCATCTCAGTCCGACGCTCTATCCACTGCGCCACCGCCTGGTCAGACAAGAATGTTTTATATTTATTTATTGATTTTTTTTTTTTTACAGAGACAGAGAGAGAGTCAGCAAGAGGGATAAATAAGGACAGACACACAGGAACGGAGAGAGATGAGAAGCATCAGTCATTAGTTTTTTATTGCGACACCTTAGTTGTTCATTGACTGCATTCCCATATGTGCCTTGACCATGGGACTACATCAGACCGAGTAACCCCTTGCTTGAGCCAGCAGCCTTGGGTCCAAGCTGGTGAGCTTTGCTCAAACCAGATGAGCCCGTGCTCAAGCTGGCGACCTTGGGTTCTCGAACCTGGGTCCTCCGCATCCCTGTCCAATGCTCTATCCACTGCACCACCGCCTAGTCAGGCTAAACACCTTTTATTTTTTTAAGATTTTATTTATTATTATTATTTTTTTTTAGAGAGAGGATAGGGAGAAAGAAATGGTGGCAGAGGCAGGAAGCATCAACTCACAGTTGTTGCCTCTTGTATGTGCCTTGACCAGGCAAGCCTGGGGTTTTGAACAGGCAACCTCAGCGTTCCAGGTCGACGCTCTATCCACTGTGCCACCACAGGTCAGGCAGCTGAGCGCTTTTTTGTTCCTGTTTATAATGTGGTTATCATGGTCTTCTAAGAGTTCACTTTTTTATTTTTTTAAAAAATTGATTTTAGAGAAATTGGAAGGGAGAAAAGGAGAAACGTCAGTAAATATCAGTTTGTTGTTTCACTTATTTATACATTAATTTGTGGATTTCTGTATGTACCCTGACCGGGGATCAAACCCATAGCCTTGATGTATCAGGATGATGGTCTAACCAAATGAGCTATCTGACTAGGGCAAGAGTTTACTTTCTTACTTTTGGAAATCAAGACATTCCAGGAGGAGCAGGAGTTTAATAAACTATAGTAGAGAATGGAACCCCCAAACTTGACAGGATTCTGATTTCCTTACTTTAAATTTTGTTAAACTTTCAAGGATAATGAGGGATTTTCTGATCTTCAAAATATCTAAAGTGGAAGCCGCACATATAAAACATAAAACGAAAGTTATTAGGAGTAGAGGGCGGCTTGCTTCCCTATCTTGTGACTGGATGGTGAGGCATTCCTCAGAGCCCAGTTTATAAACAAGTGATATGGATGATCAAATATAACTCATTTCAGACAATTAACTTACAGGTTTTAAAAGTTCTTTAAAATGTTCTTAAAAATTGAGATCACAAATACATGGGATTTAGCAGAAAACAAACAAACCTCATAGACACAGACAACAGTATGGTGATTACTAGAGGGAACAGGGGGTGGTGGAAGAGGTTATAGGGGATGAATGGTGATAGACGGAGACTTGGCTTGGGCTGGTGAACACACAGTACAATGTACAGATTATGTATTAATAGAATTGTACACTTGAATCCTATATAATTTTTTTAACCAATGTCCCCTCAATAAATTCAATAAAAAAATAATAAAATGCCATCTTTATCTAGGGTTGGGGGGGTGAACGACAAATACATGTTTGTGTTTTGGACTCCTTGAAAATCTGTGAATTTTGAGTAAGCCTAAAACTTGGGTTTTTGTGTAACGTGTTTCACTTGTAAATGATGGTGGTCTTTGGCTGTCATTTCTTTCAGTCTTCCATCATTTAAATAAATACAATATATACCATTTAGAGATTTGTATTGTAAGGTCATACTAATGATTGTTAATAGAACTTTTCACTATTTCCCATTATTTTCCAGGGATATTCTAAGTCTGGAATGATCAGGGAGGCCTTAATTTAATTTTGTCTCTGAACATAGGACAAGCAATATTTATATTATCTAATATGTGTTCTGTTAGGTAAGGGCATACTATATCAAAAATTTAGGATTGGTCATTTGTGGCAGTTAAATTTTGGTCTATATCTTTTCACATTAAATAAAATATTATTACTGTCTAGTCATATGTTTGATTTGTATTTAAATGTTGAACTTGAAAATATGTTAGTATATGTTTTGCAATTTAATTCCCTGTGGGGTTGGTTGGGTTTTTTTCTGATATTACCAAGCTTGATCCCACTCTTTTGTGTCCTTAGCCACAAAAATCCTTTGGCTTTTTGTCTTTTTCCAGGAATCATAGGTTTGAATATAAGTATATATGTTTGTGTAACCATAAAGCACATTAAATGTACATTCTTATTTGATAAAAACAATCAGTCAATAATTGTAATATTGGTACTACTTTTGAAGGTGTGACGTTATCGTGAAGCATCAGTTTATTTTACTAGTTAATTTGCAATTTAATCCAGTTACCAATCTATTGTTTATTCAAATGCATGAAATTCATAGAATGAACAAACAGCTTTTTACAGACATAGACATACTAGAAATATTTCATTTTCCAGAAATTCATGGAAAGTTGTGCACACAGAATAGGAGGGGACATCCCTGGTTAATAAGGGAGAGAGTGATTACTGCCTGATTACTGTATTGTTTTTTTAAAAAAAGCTAGAAATCTCTATTTATGTAAAAATGTGCAAATTTTGATTTTGGTAACTAATTCTACTAACAGCACTGTGCCATTCAGAGAAAACCCATTTGGTTTGACTTTAAAGCTGCTAGTTGACCAGTTTCAGCCTAATTCTAGATAGATCCCGAACCACATTCTAATTAGTAAGACTGCAGAAGAGACAAGCCTCTCCATCAGAATTTATGACTGAATAGCAAATACTGTATTGCTTTTGGCCTTATGGATTATGGGCTTTGAGCCATAATACGTATGCTGTGAATAGTATAGCCTTTCCTTGTCAGTGAGGTTGTCCCAGTCTCTCTAAGGGAGACAGAGGACACTTACTAATATATTTATATAACTGGTCCTCTTATGAAATGTATACAGAGAATTATTTAAGAACCAAGTTGACTGAGTGAGACAGAGTTGCAGCAGAGACTTGAATATGTTGGATCACATAAACCTATTAATGGTGATATAAATGAGATATAGTACCGGGGAGAGGTTTAAATCTTTGGCTTAGACATAATTTGTTTCAGGTCCTACTTCCACTTCTTAATTTTGTAACTTTAGCCAAGTTACTTAATATTACAGAACCTTAGCTTCCACATTTTAAAAAATGAGAAAAATAAAAGCTATCACATTAGAGTTATTACAAGAATTAAATGATATCACATACTTAAAATTGCTTAAGCTAAGGACATAATGAGTATTCAATAATTATTGCCTATTATCAGTATTGTAATTATTACTTTAGGAGGCACAGAAAATGGCTGAAAGAGTCTGGAAGGCTTCATAACAGAGATGCCATTTGATCTGAGTTCCCAGATTGGTATTCACAAAGTGGAAAGAGAGCTGGTATTTGGGCAGCCAGGGGTATCGTGTGCAAAAAAAGACAACACATGGAGATGGGAAATCTGATGAAAGGAGACTTGTCATTTCGAGTGATAAATTAGAAAGTCATTTTAAGGAGGGGAAGCCAGTTAGAGAAATATTCAGCAATATTTTATAGTAAGGATTATAAAAAGAAAGACCATATAATTTATAATCTAAATTGAGACAGTTTTAGAGGTGAATGGGAATGCTATTAATCATTTTGCTGGGCTAACAGGCATAAACCTGTACTCTCCAGGTAAATAGGGAGGCATGGTTCTCATAGATTAAGAGAAGGAAGGGTCAGAGGTGACTCTTCAAGCTTAGATGCCTCAATTTATAGTAGCACATAGCATGGAGCATATATGAGGATGTTTCAAGAGGTGGATAATGAATTTAATTTTGCAATCGGGCAAGCTAAGAAGAGTTAACTGGGGGAAACTGCATTGGGTTTATGTGAGGAAACAGGTTTTTGCTGCTGCTGCTGCTGTTTTGCCCTAAAGATTTTGAATTTGAGATTGTCCTGCTTCCTGTGTTTTAAAATAAGCTATGGAAGAACTCCTGGAGATTTCATATCTCAAATATATAAGAAATATACATATATGTATATCTATGCGCATTAGGATGATCACAGACAGCAGTTATACCTGATGAACATCATAGAGGACTAGAACACTTGCTGGTAGTCTCCATTCTGTCACTAAGATTTATGACCTTGGGTCAGAACATTAAACCTGTATTTTTCATCTGTATAATGAGGGATTGTACTATGTAATTCCTGAATTGCCCTTTAGCTCTTAAATATTAAAGGAGGAAAGAAGGGAAAGTTGTTTTTTTTTTTACTTTCTATCAGCACCAAAATCTCTCAGCTATATATTTGTTGTTAACAGTTAGGCACAAAGAATGTTTTTGTATTAAAAAATATACTAAGCCCAGGCCAGATGGCTCTGTGGGAGCATCATCCTGAAGCATGGGGAGGGGTTGCAGGTGTGGTCCCCAGTTGGGGCACATGCAGGGGCAGATCTGTGTTCCTCTTTCCCTTTCTTCCTCCTTCCCTCCCTCTCTCCCTCTCTCCCTCTCTCCTTCTCTCCCTCGCTAAAACCAATAGCAAAAAGAGAGAGAGAGAGAGAGAGAGAGGAAGGGAAGGGAAGGGGAGGGAGGGAGGGAAGGAGGAAAGGAAGGAAGGGAGGGAGGAAAGGAAGGAAGAAATAAAGGGAAAGGGAAAGGGAGAAGAGAGGGAGGGAGGGAGAGAAAGAAAAAGAGAAATGTGCTAAATGCTGCCTGAAAATTGTTATGAGACCTTGTAGGGTAAAATTAAGTATGTACGTACATGATGCAGTCAGTGTAGCCAAGGCTTCTAAATTGTCTGCTTCCAAAGGGATGGGGTTGTATACTAAAATCCCTTAGTTTTAAAATGAATTATGTACTGTTCTTCCTCTCCCTACTGCCTTTTGCTCTTTTTTCTTTTCTATGTTAAGAATTACTCTTTTAGTGAAACAGTTTTAATTTGGGAGAGAGTCCTATGCCATAGGGTGTAGGGACAGAGAAAAGGTTGGAAAATATCGATTGCAGGCATATCTTAGGAAAGATAAAGCCTCTCCTGTCATTTGGGAAGATTCAAAGTCAGCAGGTTATTCAGTTTTTTAAGAACCTCTTATAAACTTAATACCTGGAAACCTTATAGAATTGTAGAGCAGGGTTGTTGATTGTATCAGGTCTGTTTCCCACAGGGTTTGTAAAAATGTCTTGTCTTGAATTTTTTATAAAACCAAGGTTATCCAGCTTCAGTGCCTGTAAGATTTCCTAAAGGAAGGAAGCAAAATCTGACTTCAGGTAACTTTAGAGATACCTGATCTTTTAGAATCCAGTGGAACAAGTATGTTTTAAGTTCTTTTGGCATCCCAATAATGATCCACTTATGCGACACATTAATAACATTAAATTTTATTGTATTTTAAATGATTCTTGAACTATGTTTTTTCATAACTCTTCAACAAATTTTGTGAAAGCCCTGCTGTTATGGTACAGTGGTATGATTTTAGCTTAGATACTCTAAATATGAATCCTAATTATAAAGAAAGTATGACTTGAATTTTTACAAGGATAACAGAATTCCTGTCTCTTACTACTTATTACCAGTCAGACATTGAGCAATGGTATTTCAGCTTGTAATTTTCTACCAACTATGTTAATAGTTGTAGGGGATCACAAATATTATACAAGACCTCAAGAAACTACAAGATTTAATCATTTGTCTGTTATTAAAAATGCATTTCAAAATCAAAATGACATGAATTTTGTGTGTGTAAAATTAAAAATCTTCACGGAAAAATAAGAGTAGTAAAGAAAGAAATTATAATCCTAAATCTCACTGAGAGTTAACTGTTGTGTACTAGTTGGTGAATAACCTTCCAGACATCTTTTAGTACATGTATGCGTACATACATTTTCATACCTGTAATTTAATATATAGTATTTAGGTTCATGTCATTTTATAACTACCTTTTTTCCTCCTATGATCATGCAGAAATGTTCATGTTTGACTATAGGTTTTATTATAATTTTTAAGGCTATAGTATTTCTTTGTTTGGAAGTACTCTCCTTTATTGAAATGATGGTTATTCCTATTCTTTCCTGTTTATCACTAATATAAACAATGCTGTGATGCACAACTTTATGTACCTTTTTGTGGGGTTATGGTGTTATGAGATAACCTTCAGAAATGTACCAGTTAATCTCTCACCAGGAGTAAAAGATTAACACCCCTTTCCTTACATTATTGTTTACTTGATAGATTAAAAAGTATCTCACTTAATTTTTATTTATGGATTTGTGGAGTTAAGAATTTTGATGTGTTCTGATTATTTGTTTGTATGTATGAGTTACATATTCATGTCTTTTGTATACATTTCTTTTGGGGTGACAGTTTTTTTCTGGTTGATTATTTTCTGATTTATAAGCATTCTTACATGTTAAAGAAATCCCTTTGACATATTTAATCTTTTTTTAAATTTAATATTCTTATCTAGTTTGATTATTGCTTTAATTTTGTTAGTGTTGCCTTTTGTCATATAGAAGTTTTGAAATTTTTATGTTCACAAAATCCTATCTTTTCCTAAATAATTTATGATTTGAGGCTAATACTTTTAAAGATTTTCCCACTCAAGATAATAAGCTACTCATAATATATTTTCTTTTAGTACTTAGGTTTAATTAATTTACATTTTTCTTTGGTTGATGTGGAAGTTATTTTGATACATATGTATATAGTGAGATTTTAATCCTGCTTTTTTTTAGCCAAATGACCTTGCTCTTATTTCACTATTATTTATTAAATATTTCATCATTGCTTCCTTGTTTTTGTTTTTTACTAAACTTTTATATATATTTTAAAATTTTATTTATCTGTTCTAATACCATTATTATATCATCTTAAATACTATAGTTTGATAATACATTTTAATATTTTAGAGAGAATGCCATCCACATTGTTCTCATTTTATCACTCCTCTCCCCATTGGAACCTTAAAATCAGTAAGCCCTACAGTTTAGCCTGACAGCTTTTATCTTGAGTGTCTGGATTTCCCTCATTGTTTTTGACACCTCGGCAGCCTTTCTTGCCCTCGAGCAAGAGGTTCTGTTCTCTTGTAGGTGTAAGTTGTGTTATCAGCTTGTTATTTAAAGTAAAAAAGTGTTTTCATCAATCCAAATGGCTTTAAATGGGCATATATTTACCAGAGGGTTCTCAATGTTTTATACATGGTAAACATCATGGGGAAACACGTGCACACCTTTCTAAAGAATGGATGTGGAAGAATTCTCTCACACTTAGTAAAGAAGCATGCTTTGGTCCTTTTTTCTGGAATCATTATTTTACTTCTTAATCTTTATAATATCTCTCAATGGAACTGTACTTTGTTGTCCTCAGGATTTATATATGTTAAACACAAAGTAATTGTTGAAGGATTATTTTAAAGTCATTGAATGGGGCTTTGAAAAATCAATTAGAGTCAGTCCATTGTATCTGTGGATTCTGCATCCACAGATTCAACCAACTACAGATTGAAAATGTTAAGGAAAAATATTACATTGTTGCTGACGTGTACTATGTGGTTAGGCCTATAATGGTTGTGTCTGTACTGAACACATACACTTTTTTCCTTGTCATTATTCCCTAAACAATGCAGTATAACAACTATTTGCCTAGGGTTTACATTGCAGAATATATTATATTGTTAAGTAATCTAAAGATGAATTAAAATAACAGGTGAATATGTGTAGGTTTTACGCAAATATTACATCACTTTATATGTATCATATAAAGTACTTGAGCATCCTCAGATTTTGGTACTTGTGGGGGCCCCTGGAACCAATCCCTGTGATAAGGGTTAACTATATACCTAAAAAGATGAAATGTGAAGCATTCAAATAGCCTCTTAAGATAGTAATATATTACATCAGAATCTTGCTTATATTTGTGTAACTATTTGGAGTTTCTGGCTATCAGTGAATTATATTAGGGATTAACAAATATTTTCTGTAAAGGTCCAGATAGTAAATATTTTTGGTTTTGTAGCCAATAAAACTTTATTTATGGATAATACTAAAATTCAAGTTTCCTATGATTTTGATTTTTTTCCCCACCAACTATTTAAAAATATAAAGAGTTCTTATCTCATGGGCAGTACAAAAACATGTGGTCTCTAGGCCATGGTTTGGTGACACTCTGTCTATAATTACCTCTGTTTTTAAGCACCCTGTCATATACAAGATTAAAATAGATAGTAAAGGAAGGTGGTTCCTGGGTAAAAACAATGTGGGCTATGTAAAAAGAAATGAATTTTAAATTGTACGAAGAAGTATTTAAGGACAGTTCAAGATTTTGTTGCCTGTTTGACCTGTTAATAAATGTTCTGTTTAAAATATTAATTCCTGCAGTGTTTGTGCCCAAATCTAATGTTATACCTTAAGTCTGGTACTTCAAATTTAATATATAAATCTTCTACAGAATAGATTCTCAAGTAGAATTTGTAAAGGAAATGCATTTCTTTTTTTTTTTTTAAGTGAGAGGAGGGGAGATAGTAAGACAGACTTCCACATGTGCCCCAACCTGGATTTACCTGGTAACCCCCATCTAGCGTCGATGCTTGAATCAATTGAGCCACTGGCTGAGGGAGTGGGAGAGGGAGAGAAGAGGGAGAGGGAAGGGGAGAAGCAAATGTTCACTTCTCCTGTGTGCCCTGACCGGGAATCATACCCCATATGTCCATACTCTGGGCCAACACTATCCACTGAACTAACCGGCCATGGCCAAAATTCATTTCTTAGATACTATTAGGTATTTAATATCTTGCCATACTTTAGCACCTTTATCACTGTGGTTGAAAATTGAGGAATTTTTTTTTCTGCCAATGAGACCTTTTTAACTTTGACTTCCTGATTATTTTTATTAAATTGTTTTATATTTTGATACCAATTGCCCTTCCAGAATTATTTTTATAAATTTTCATGTCCATGAGTAATGAGATCACTGAAGTACAGTGATTTTGAAATTCTTTAAAATATTCTCAGCAGATCTACCTAAGTTCTCTAGCTACCCAAAAGTTATTTTTCCTTATAGGGCTCCAAATTCATACAGCATTAGATGTGATATTTTGAGTCACAATATCCAGTATGTTTTCTGATTTTTCTGATTTATCAATTAGATAAATAAACTATTCTTGTTTGTGCTTTCGAAAGGTAAGGGACTCCTTTGTAACAGACTTTACTGTTACTTCATTAGGAGAGAAGAGATGAAATTAGAGGTTAAACTAAAATATGAGATAATTCTAAATTAAAAAGATTGAAATACAAGATTAATTGAATTATATAGTATTTGGATATGTTATTTTCTTGGTACTCTTAAGAGGCTTAGAAAATGTTTAAGCTGAAATTGTATTTAGATCTTTTTCATTTTACAGCTAAGAAAATTTAGAAGTACTTTTTTAGCATTTTTTGGCTCTACAACTATGTACTGGATGCCTGGATTTGAAACTATGACTTAACCACAATATCTCATTCCTTTCTTATAAATGCTTTCTACATAAGATCTTCCTAGGGCTTTGTTAATTTAAAAATATCTGTTCAAGTCTCTTTAATATGATTGAAGATATTTTAATCTGAGATTGAAAAACTCTGATCTATCCATATTTTTAGGTATCAGTAGCCTTTTACTGTCTTAAACATTTCACTTTACCTATGGATGTCATTTTGGTGACCCATTTTTAGCAGTTACCTTTTTTTTGTTGTTATTATTTTTTTTGGCAATTGGAGTAGTTAATATTATCTTCCTTTCAGGTAAATGACACAATTTACAGTCTTTCTTGGGCTATGTGGATGAATGCTGAGTAACAGAATCTTCCCATTGTTCTGGAGCTATTTTCAGCCATAGAATTGAACTTAGTTTGTATTTTCATTTATAGCTATGAAACCTTTCTAATTTTTTAATTTTAGTTATACAATTTTCCCCCCACTGGAACTAAGGATTCAAAGTAGAATAGTCATGGCACTAACTGTTCTCATTGGTTGGCAAACTCATTAGTCAACAGAGCTAAATATCAACAGTACAACGATTGAAATTTCTTTTGAGAGCCAAATTTGTTAAACTTAAACTATATAGGTAGGTACATTCCTTATCGAGGTAGCGCCCGCACGTGGTATTTTGTGGAAGAGCCACACTCAAGGGGCCAAAGAGCCGCATGTGGCTCGCGAGCTGCAGTTTGCTGACCAGGGTAGTAGGTCATGATTCAAAGTGGAAACAGTAACTTCATTTTTTATGTATGGAAATATATCTTTAGCAGTCTTCATTTAGACATAATTGGGGGATATGAGCAGGTTCATGGTCTAATGAATAGATGAAATAGTATTTTCCCCAATCCTATCTGTAATAAAATAAATGATATGTCTAAACTGATAAATTTTATTTTATATTCTCATTGTATGTGTGAGACTTAACTCTCTTGAAAATAGATTTTATTAACTCCCACTTTTAAGTGGCCCTATCCATCCTAAATCATCTACAGCTTAATTTTCTCTCCCCACAAAAAATATTCATAACAAAACAAACAAAATCAGAATTGCGCAGGGAGCTCTGCTCTGATGGCACTGATGGAATTCAGTGTAGGAGACTGTATCAAAAAATTGACCTTAGATCTCCGAGGAGAGACACTGCTTCATTTGTGGCTTTTGTGTAACCCTCAAATGCAACACAAATACCTGCCTGGAATGTGATATAGAATGAATCTGTCCTTTCTTATGTAATTCTTGTTCCCTCTAAGTTGAACATTGGCTACAGTTTTCTTAGCTTATTGGCTGAGTGAAAATAAAAGTTTCCACTAAGCTCTAAAGAGCCAGATATTTCATTCAGATTTCTGATTGTAAAAAGATACCATCCTTGACTTAGAAGCTGAAGACATTTTTAAGGTGAAAGTGCTGTTAGAAACTTTACAAGTTGCATTTCACCTATGTGATTATGTGTACAAATGGCAAGAATCACCCCTCAGTATTGTTTTCTTTGAATCAGTAACTGGTTTCAAAACCCATCATGGTTGGTTTGTCCTGCTTTTGCAGATGAACTACTTTGCTAGGTAGTTTATAAGTGAAGTTGACCAAACCCCTTTGGTCTTTGACTGGGAGGATGTTAAATTCTCTCTCAGATATGGCATCCATTGTTAGGTTGAAAGTCTGTTTCTCCTTAGAAGGAACACTGGAGAATGCATTTTACTGATTGTTGTGCTGTCTTCTCTTGCTGTGGTTAATAGTAATCATCTCTTTTCCTTCCCCTTTCCTGCTGCCTCTTTCCTTTTCTTCCCCATCTTCCCATGTACTTTTTGAATTTATTAAACTGGCCTATTTTTTTTTCCTTGCTTTCCTTTTTTTTCTTTTTTTTTTAAATTTTAATTTTGTGATTTCCTGTCCCACTCTTTCTTCCCCACTTGGCTTGGGTTCCATATTGCTAGTTTTTATGTTCGCACGCTCATTATCACCCTTTTTTGTACTTCAAATCCCAGCAGCTGCCCAGCCAGGTCCCCGAGCACAGCCCTGTGGTTTATGGGACTGTGGAGAGCGCTCATCTTGCTGCCAGCACCCCTGTCACTGCAGCTAGCGACCAGAAGCAAGGTTTGTGTATGACTGTTTTCCTCCCTCTTATCTTTAGTCTCTTTTTATATTAATACGTTGCCCTTAGCATTTAAGAATAAAACATTTGAGGATCATTCAGATACCCACTTTTAAACAAAGTATTCAGTTGGAAAATCAAAATATTCAACATCTAGGAAAGTAAAGTAGGAGTGATAAGTAAAATTTTTTTCTACATTTTATTAATGTCTCATTGTCAATATATAAAGCTTAGCTGCCTTAAAGTTCTGCCACAAGGTTTGGAGAATACATCAAAGGATATATTGCTTTACAAGAAGAACACAGTTGTATTTATATATTCATTATATATTTATATATTCAACATGTTCCTGTATATCCTGCTATTTTAAAAACATAAAATGTTTCTTCCTGTAAGTTTGGCTTTATGTCCTCGGTTGGAGATAGAACTAAATTCCAACCCTCACTCTAGCATGCACTACTAGCTTATCTGGTCTTGGTGAGTCATTATGCTGCATATCTTAATTCCTTCACGTGCAGAGTAAAGAAGACCTACCTCACAGGGTTGCTATGGGTACAGGTCTAGCATATGACAAGTGCTTAAAATATAGCCATTATTACTGATGCAGGAATCATACTAAGGTCTAGACTCCCATTGACTTTGAATGTGAGTGCCAAATGTCTGTTAAAATAAATCCTTTTGGATTTAAAATAGAAAACATTCAGGGAAATTTCACACCAGACAGTGGGATATCACAGTCTCTCTTTCCTGCCTAGTTGGATTTAGGTTGACCTTAGCTAGAATTGGGAAATAGTTCTCACTAGGCACAGGGGGAAGTAAGTGACTTGGAGCATGCTATTATAACTTTTCTAATCATTCTAAGAATGAATGGAAATTATATATGTTTTCTATTTTCTTGAATTATTTAATCCTTTAAACCCTTTAATAATCTATAGCTGGCTGTTAATAAATACACTTTCTAAAAATTTGTCTTTAGAAAAGGGATTTGGGAATTGGCACATAATCAAAGTGGAAGTATTTAATATTGTTTTTTTACAGTATATAATATTATTTTTTTACTGAAGTGCAAACTAATGACACATTTCTAATGTCTGCAGTGTTTTTCAAGCATCGGTCCATGGACCGGTTCATCAGAAATTTTGAGCTGATGTGCAAAAAGGGTTAACCACCCTGATGTTATATGAAGATTAAAGACCCAGGGATCTTAGTTGAATTATTTACTTATTTGTTTGTTTATTTATTTATTTTGTATTTTTCCGAAGTTGGAAACAGGGAGGCAGTCAGACAGACTCCCGCATGCGCCCGATCTTTATTTATTTTTAAGTCAAATTCACTTATGCTCAGGGTGATTTTGCCTTAGTGGTCCCCGAAATAATTTTCCTATTTTCACTGGTTCCCAAGTGTAAAAAGGTTTACACCACTGGTTTATAGAATACAAATATATGATTGTGCTTTTCCTTTTAGTATTGAGGACCTTAGTAAAATTGAACAGAGACGTCTTATGTTGTGTTTGTTTTATAACATAGTTTTAGGTCAAAAGATAGATAACAAATTCTAATGTGACTTGCTTCTAAAAGCTGCACTGTCAAATACTTCCTTCAACATTATGTAAACTTAGAGACTCCTGCATGCTTAAAGCTAAATTTCTTAACGTTAAAATTAAAGTCATTCATCTTGTAGGTGTGCAGTTCATAGGTATTGTGGAAAACCACTTCCTGCCCCTATGATAAAGTAGTTTTGAGTCAAAATGCTTTCAATCTGCTTGGAAAATAATTTTCAGGTAATTCCCTTCAAAGCTCTACTTCATTACTTTTGACAGTTAAAATTTTTTAGCTAGCTGGAATTATGGTAAGAGTGCTGGATACATAGCATGCAAAAAGGCCGTAAGTATATCCTTTGTGTAGACTATCTCTATAGCTAGGCCATGAGGAAGACCTCATAATATTCCTTGATGATGATATAGCTCTGACCTGCTAAGATGTTTAGGTTATTAGACACCTGCATTTTATCTTGAACAGCCCTTGATTTCTGGGAAGGAAGAATGCAGAATTCTTGGATTCTTCTCAGTTTTTTTATGCTCAGTGGAAATGTGACTAATAAAATCAACATTTTAAGTTGATATATAATATAGATTTAGCTGAACTGGAAAATATTTCCAGTTAATTGATGAAAAGAAAAATATCTTTAATTTTAAATATATTTCATAGAACTGATAAGTACATAATTCTTTGGGACTACTGCTGTCTTCTTCTTCGTACCCACTATCTTTCAGAAAACTCAGTAGTAATTATGATGTTCTATTTGAAATTTCTACCAATAGCTTGCCAATATATAGTATAGGTTTTGGAGGACTATTTAAAAAAAACAAACAAACCTAAATGTATGTAATTGAAATAACATTACAAAGGGCTCAACATTTTTCTGAAAATAATTTTTAAGAAATTTAAATTTTTTGTGGATAATTCCCTGTTTGATCCCTGGTCAGGGCATACATGAGAAGTGACCATCTGCTTCTCTCCTCCTCCCTTCTCTGTCCCTCTCCTGCAGCCAGTGGCTCGATTGGTTCGAGCATTGGCCCCAGGTGCTAAGGATAGTTTGGTTGATTTGAGCATCAGCCCCAGGTGGGAGTTGCCAGGTGGATCCCATTGGGGGTGCATGTGGGAGTCTGTCTATCTCCCCTCTTCTCACTTAAAAAAAAGAAATTTAAAAAATTTTAAGCTATAGATTCCTCTTGAAATTAAAATAGGATACAAAATACACTATTTTCAAGATTGCTATATTACTTCCCCAAATCAATAGATTGTGCATTCTGCCATCAGATTGGTTTTTCTTTCTAATGGAAATGTCATTTCTGAGGGTTAGCATTATGTAACAGTATCCTATATTAGCCCCAAAGTCTTTCACCAACTTGAGTCACTTAAATACCTTTTTTGTAATAAGCATTTTTGGTTTCTAAATTGGAAGAGTTGGGATTTGAAATCATTTACAGGTTTCAGTACTTGCTAACTACAGTATATGCCATTGGATTTAGGACT
The DNA here is from genome assembly GCF_036850995.1 of Saccopteryx leptura. Lineage (NCBI taxonomy): Eukaryota > Metazoa > Chordata > Mammalia > Chiroptera > Emballonuridae > Saccopteryx > Saccopteryx leptura. The sequence continues at coordinate 98,052,725 of NC_089505.1, read as the reverse complement.
TAATTTCTAAATCCCTTAATTTTCCCATCTGTAAAGTAGGAATATAATAATTTCTGCCCTAATGGCAGTTGTAAGAATTAAAGGACATTATGTATGGTATTTGACCCCGTGCCCAGCACATTGTAAGTGCTTATTTAATAAATGTTAGCTGCTGTTAATAAGCTTCTGGTTTTCTCAGTTTTTGACATAAACAGCTAAAGTGGTTACATGAAGACCTAAAGACACAGGCAAAGACCTCAGCTTGGTTTGTAGAGAGACTTTTGAATGAATTAAAATATTCACCTGGTGTTGATTATATATATAATGACACAGTTTAAATGATTATTGTTTGCAGTTTAGGAGAAAGTTTATTCAGTCTCGTGTGTAGAGATATGATGTGGATAATTAAATACAAATAAAAGTTTTTGTGCCTTAGTCTTAGTGCCTTTTAAAAGCACTTGGGGTTGGGTAAGTATTCAGTGAATAGATATTCTGTTGTAATTCAATAGTTTATAGCAGTGTAGCTCAGTTGGGGCTCTTCTGGTATTTAGGACAGAATTGTTCTCTGTCAAGTGAGACTGTCTCTCAAATTGCAAGATGCTAGTATTCATTCCTGGTCTTTGCCCATTAGGTGACAGTAGCACCCTCTCAGTCATATGAAGCGCATGACAACCAAAAGGCAGCCATCTAGAGCAGTGGTAGTCAACCTGGTCCCTACCGCGCACTAGTGGGCGTTCCAGCTTTCATGGTGGGCTATAGCGGAGCAACCAAAGTATAAATAAAAAGATAGATTTAACTATAGTAAGTTGTTTTATAAAGATTTATTCTGCCAAACTTAGCGAAAATCTGACATAAAGTACTTGGTAAGTATATAATTATTATTATATGCTTTAACTTGCTGTAACTCTGCTTTATAAATTTTATAAAGTAAAGCTACTTCCCTACTTTATAAATCACCATTACTGTGGAACTGGGGGTGGTTAGAAAATTTTACTAACAGAGATACAAAAGTGGGCGGTAGGTATAAAAAGGTTTACTACCCCTGATCTAGATGGTTGATTCCACCATGATATGAGAATAAAGGGCAGTAGTCATTTTTTCCTTCCTTCTTATATGACATTTATTATATTTACTACAGTTAACTGGAAAAAAAATACCTTGTTATTCAGAGACATTGTTAACCTGTCCTAGACTTTCCCATATGCATGTATATGTATTAGTATTATCATATATATTTTTTAAGTTAACAAATTAGGTTTATGTACTACATACAGTTTTGTGTCCTGCTTTTCTTTTAAAAAGAATATCTTTTATTATAAAAAAATTTCCGTATCATTAAATACTCTTTTAAAAGCTTATTTTAGCCTGACCAGGCAGTGGCACAGTGAATAGAGCGTAGGACTGTGATGCAGAGGACCCAGGTTCAAAACCCCAAGGTCGCCAGCTTGAGCACAGGGTTGCTGGCCTGAGTATGAGATCATAGACATGATCCCATGGTTGCTGGCTTGAACCCAAAGGTCGCTGGCTTGAGCAACGGGTCATTCACTCTGCTGGAGCCCCCTGGTCAAGGCACATATGAGAAAGCAATCAGTGAACAACTAGGATGCCGCAACAAAGAATTGATGCTTCTCTCTCTCCCTTCCTGTCCGCTTGTCTTTATCTGACCCTCTCTCTGTCTCTCTCCCTGTCTCTGTCACCAAAAGAAAGCCTATTTTAAATGATTGCATATATACCATAATGTGCCTAGACCATCATTTCTTTAATAAATTCCTTATTGTTACACATTGTCTATTTACCCCTCCTTTTTTTTGCTGTTAGTGTTGTCCTAAATATTCCAGACCTCTCTTGATTTTTTCACCCTTGCATGATTATTTTCTTAGAAAACATTCTTAAAAATGGAATTCCCACAAGTTCATAAAGATGGTTAAATGTTATAAACATTTTTGATAAATACAGTATAGATTTCAAATCATCTTGGTTCTGCAAAGCATATTCTTAATAATAAAATCAATGTTCTTTATGTAGATCTACTATATTATACTTTTCAGCTTTTTGTATTAAAGTTTTAATGAATTAATTAAAGGATTTTTATTTCAGAATAAGTTGCTATCAAAAATTTTTTTTTTAAGTTTTCTTTTTTATTAATGTTAGCTTTTCTTAGGAGTATTTAGAAGTTTCAATGCTCGGTCTCCTTTTGTTTGATTATTTTTAGTATCAGAAATTTTATCTCCTGGAATTAAGAATTGAACTGGCACTATTCAGTTCAATATAGTAATTGACTCTTACTATCTTGTTGTGAGAATTATTATTTTCCACTGTTTCATTTACTGCTTCTAGGTATAAAGAGTGTTATTCTGATGTGCTTTCATAATGGTATCATGTAATCTGGGTGACTGGCCCTTATAGCAATTACTCTAGTGAGTTTGAAATTATTTTTATCAGATATTTTAATAAATATGTATTTATAATATACAAGGATGGGCAAAAGTAGGTTTACAATTGTGAGTATGGGAAACATGGAGTTTATTTTGTATTATTATTTATTATTATATATTTCATATGAACAACTGTAAATCTGACTTTTGCACACCCCTGTATATGATGTGTGTGTGTGTGTAATTCTTATGTATTTCTTTGAAATATTTTTGTCTTCTTCCTTGCATCTTTGTCTGAGGGATTTGGCAATGAGAGCCTATTGATCTTATTTCTTGACTACAATAAATAGGCAGATTTCAGTTTTAAGAATCACTGGGCTTTGCCCATAAATTAAAGTGAAGTTTAAGTCCAGTAAAACTTGCAGTGAGTAGATTAGATGTTAACAGTTCATTGGTAATATTTACCATCTGTTTATCTGATTTACAGAGTTTGTTTCCTTTGACAGACTTAGTTCAGTACATTTTATTGTAGACTCATTTTTCACTGATATCTAAAGATTTCTAACAGGGAAGGTTAAGTACAATTCAGTTTAGATTGTCTTTTAGTAGTGCTTAAAATTTTTGTTTGCATTTGATGAACATATCCATGAGTACTAAAGTATTGTGCTAAGGAAGCACAAGGCTAGAAAATAATCTGAATCTTCATTGGTTTCATCCCCCCAAGGATGAATCACATTATCAGTTTATCTAGAATTTTAAAATATGGAAATTTTCATGAATTTACATTTTCTGGTACCTTTATTATAATTATCAATTTCTCTCTTGCTCTTTCTATTTAGGTGTTTATATAGAGATACATATTTTATATATTATTTTTAAATGTTTCAGACATGTATGTTTAGTGTCTTTTTTTATTGGACTTGATTATCTGAATATTAACTTTGTTTTCTCCTTAAAGATTTATTTTTTTGTAGTGAAGATAAAAGATTTCTAATTTTATAGCTTCAACATATTTCTGGTTATATGTCTCTTTTGAAAAGTGAAAGTTAAATTTCTAAATGAATTTTTGTGCTCAGGAACTTGATTTTACTGCTAATAGATTTCATTAATGATAAATGAACAAGTAATACATGTTCTTTGTAAAAATTCCCTCAAGTGTAGAAATACATAGATTAAAAATATCTGCCAATAATAATTTAATCTCTATTTGCCCTTGAACTGCCCTGTCATGGTGGTATATTCTTTTATTTTTATTTTTTATTCATTTTAGAGAGAGAGGAGAGAGAGAAGGAGGTGGCACAAGGAGCAGGAAACATCAACTCATAGTAGTTGCTTCTTGTTATGTGCCTTGACTGGGCTAGCCCAGGGTTTTGAACCAGTGACCTCAGAGTTCCAGGTCGACACTTTATCCACTGTGCCACCGCAGGTCAGGCTGTAGTATATGCTTGATAGAAAAAATTTCTGTAGGGAACAAGATACAGTGCAGATAGAAGGTATCTCTACCCTAAAGAAAAGCCCCACTCCAAGAATGGTTTAGCTTCAGTTTTGATGTAACTAGAAAAAATATGGCCATATACTTGAAGTGGCAGACTGTGTCTAAATATTTGAGTCTCTCTTCTGCTACCCATGATTTAGAATAAGAGATTAAAAGAATTGACTCAAAATAATACAATATAATCTCTGATCCAAAAATTATTCTGAAAGCTCTTTTTCTTTTTCTTTCCCAGAGGAGAAGCCAAAACCAGATCCAGTGTTAAAGTCTTCTTCCCCAGTGCTTAGGCTAGTCCTTAGTGGAGAGAAGAAGGAACAAGTGGGCCCGCTGTCTGAGACTACTACAGTAGAGTCCATACCAGAGCTTCCTCTGCCTCCATCACCAACTGTTGTTTCTTCAATCACTCGAAGTACCATTGCTTCCCCCACCTCTGCTGCTCTTAGTAGCCAGCCAATATTTACCACTGCTCTAGATGACAGATGTGAACGCTCCTGCTCAAAAGAAGACACAATTCCTATACCCAGCCCCCCATCTTGCACAGAAACACCAGATCCTTCACAGACAGATGTAATTGATGATGATATATGCAAGAAATCTTGTAGTATAGCACCTAATGATATTCCACTGATTTCTAGTACTAACCTAATTAATGAAATGAATGGAGTTAGTGAAAAATTACCAGCCACGGAGAGCATTGTGGAATTAGTAAGACAGGAGGTGTTGCCATTGACTCTTGAATTGGAGATTCTGGAAAGTCCCCCAGAAGAAATGAAAATGGAGTGTGTTTCAGCTCCCGTCACCCCTTCCACGGTTCTTTCCTTTTCTCCAACCCCTCCAACTCCTCCGGCTTCTCCTCCCGTGCCAGTCACTGTTCCTGCTGCTGTTGCTGATGTTAGTGCTGCCAGTGCCTCCACTGCAGTCCAGAGAGTCTTAGAGGAGGATGAGAGCATAAGAACTTGCCTTAGCGAAGATGCAAAAGAGATTCAGAACAAAATAGAGGTAGAAGCAGATGGGCAAACGGAAGAAATTGTGGAGTCTCAGAACATAATTTCAAGGAAGAGTCCCATCTCAGGTAAGGTATTCTGCCACTAATTATATGCTTGCTGAACATGAAAAAGAAGCAGTATCTGATATTTTTTAACTGGCCACTTTCCTTGACTTCCAGAAACATCAAATGAATGCTGAAATTCCTAGTCTGATTTCTTCAGTGGTGTATTATGTTTTAGTGCAGCCTGCAAAAGAGTTACTGCATTGTCTAAAAATGCAAATGAAATTTCAAATATACAAAATGCCTCCAAGGTATACGTCATGTGGTATACATGTGTTTCTTGTTTTTATTTTTTTTTGTCTTGTTCATACGAATCACTTCCTCACTGGCAACTTTTGCTGCTTTGGAGCTGGAAACCAACTAAAACTAGCATGGCTTGTAGTCCGTAATCCTGTCTTCTCATCCATCCTCAATTTAAAAATAGCTATCAAGACGTCAGAGGTTTATGACTAGTTCTGAAAAATAAGAGTGTCTTCTTTTTTTTTTTTTACAGAGACAGAGTCAGAGAGAGGGATAGACAGGAACGGAGAGAGATGAGAAGCATCAATCATTAGTTTTTTGTTGCGACACCTTAGTTGTCCATTGATTGCTTTCTCATATGTGCCTTGACTGTGGGGCTACAGCAAACTGAGTAACCCCTTGCTCGAGCCAGCGACCTTGGGTTCAAGCTGGTGAGCTTTTTGCTCAAACCAGATGAGCCTGCACTCAAGTTGGTGACCTCGGTGTCTCGAACCTGGGTCTTCCGCATCCCAGTCCAACGCTCTATCCACTGTGCCACCGCCCGGTCAGGCGAGGAGAGAGTGCCTTCTTTGATTGGCATGCAGATAAGTTTAATGCTTTTCTCTTTTTTCTTTTAAATTTTTTTATTTTGTCCTTTGTCATTATTATCAATAATTTCAAAGTACTATATTCTTCCCAGTTCAAAAAAATATTTTTTTAATATACCATCATCTAGGATCATAGGAGCTAATCATTGGGTTTTTATAATTTTAATTAAAAGTTATCTGAGGCTTATTAACTACTCAAATGTTAGTAGCACATAAGAATATGGCTCTAACCAGTCAGCCTAACCCATCTTCTGCATCATTAGTATGTGCTGTATAATTGGCTCTCTGTATACCTGTCAGGTTAAGTTTCACAGTTTGATAAATGAGTGCTCCCCAGCAGTTCATCTAGATAGGAGGTTTTAGTCACCAGCATCCTCAGTATTTATTGTCTGTTTTGAACTCTGATTGGGAAGCTACAAGTCAAAACCTTCTGCCTGCTTTTAAGAGGTGACTTTCCCATCCAGCTCAGTTTTTGAGGCTGTTTCCTCATGAATGTCTATGGAAGGTTTCTGGCTACTTGGAATGGTAGACCATCTAGTTCAATACAGTAAACCAGGGCAGAAAATCAAACAATGCAGGGCAGTCAAGATGGAGAAATTTATCATAAATATTTGTAAATGGCCCATTTCTTCAACAGACTGGCCGTCACTGGCATCAGTATTCATAGTGCCATCACTATCTTAGGAACATTCTTCCTTGGTAAGGTGATGACTTGCAGGTTTTTTTGTCAGTCACTCTTTGAAAAAACTGTTAGTTTTGGTGTGGCTACAAGTTATGGTCCCCCAAAGAACTCATCTTTTGGAGAACAGTGATTTGTTTGGCACTCCGTTATTTTCATGTACCCACCTGTGAATGTCATTCAACAACTAGTGATGCGGTAGTTCCAAAAATAGGGAAAGCTAGTGAGGATAGATTTTAAAGAAACAACAATTAACAAAAAGAAAAATAAAGCAATTATAAGGAATATGAGTCAAAGATACAAACCGCAATTCAGAACTGAAATAAGTGTAAAGCAAAACAGTACCAAAGTTATACTTCTGCTCATCCTGAACAGTCATTCTTCTTATAAGCAGTTTTTCACTTAGATGGCCTGATATTGTGAGGCAGTGCTCAGGGACAAATGGACAGACAGATTTGGGGGTCAAGTACTTATCCTATGGTACATTTTTTAGTTCTGCAAAATAGTCTTGGAATTGGTAATGTAAGTCACTAGAACCTTAGTGAATCTGTAGATTCCTCATTGTAAACCAGAGGATAGCTAGAACAGAAAAAAATGGTCTTTTCCTTGATTCAAGATAAGGTAGTTTAGTGATGTCAGAAAGTAAAGTGTCTTGGCATTTTTCTATTGTCATGATTTTTTAACCTATAAATGTGTTGTAAAAGAACATCTGTAAAGAAGTTCTAGCCCTGGCTTGTGGCTCAGTGGTAGAGCATAGGCCTGGTGTGTGGATGTCCCCAGTTTAATTCCCAATCAGGGCACATAGGAGAAGCGACTGTTTGCTTTTCTACCTCTCCCTCCCCCCTACTCACCTCCCTCCCTCCCACAGCCATGGTTCGATTGGTTCAAGTACATTGGCCCCAGGCACTGAGGATGGCTCTGTGGAGCCTCTACCTCAGGTGCTAAAAATAGCTCGGTTGCAAGCATGGCCTCAGATGGGCAGAGCATCAGTCACAGACAGGGGTTGCCAGGTGGATCCCAGGCAGGGCTCATGCGGGAATCAGTCTTTCTATCTCCCCTCTCTCACTTGGAAAAGAAGGGGAAAAAAAGTTGTCATTTCCCTCTTACACTGTTCAAAATCCAAAGGAAATGAACCACAAGAACCCATGCAACTCTAACATTTTTTAAAATTATAAAGCTACCAGAAACATTTCTGACCCTCTCATTTCTATACAAATATTTTTAATGTTATTGTCACAAACGTTAACAATGAAATTTAAATTATCATTCTTGTAGATAGACCCACTTGAAGTTGTCATATTCTTAATGACTATAGTCTTACTTGCACTTACTCATTCGCTGTACCTTATTTACTTGGAGAGGTTATTAAGTCATAACCACTTGGTTTAGATATCAGTCTTTTGTTGCTAATTTTGAGGAAAGTTCTTACTGTCTCACCTGAGGATGAAACACTTTAAAGCTGACTTCAGAAACTATTTGCTTTTCACAGGTGTGATGAATAAAAATCCCCAGTTGTTGGTACAGAGACTCTTGTCTAAGGCAGTAATTAAAGTTAGGCGTTAGGGGTTTGGCCTCTCCTTTTCCTCTGGAAAACACTTCCTTGCAGCTATTCTCAGTTCTCTTCCTGACTGGAGCAAAATGCAGGCATTTTGGATGCTTGGATATTAAAAGAGCAAGCCTATAAAGTGAGAATTGTGTGTGTGTTTATCTTATGTGTACTCTGAGAAGCCTCAGAACTAGGCCAGACCTTTGATTGTTTAAGTCATACAGTTACTGCAATAATTATGATTTCTTAAAGTCCTAGGAATTTGTATTTTGATTTCTGTTTATATTAGGCAGGGATGAAAAGAGAGTTTCTGAACTATGGAAAAATAATCACCACTCATTATCCAGAAATTCATTTTGTACAATTTCCTGAATGCATATATTATGTAACATGAACTATTCCACTTTTTAAAATACCAATTTTTCTTTTTTTATCTATTTTATCTGTTTGGTGTAAAACTATTAAACCTCTTTCTGCCCTTTCTGTTTTATCTTCTGGCTCTTGTTCATGGTGCATTGTTTCTTTGTATATCTCATAAACTTGTTTTATGAACTCATCTTCAGCTAAATTATCCTGGGTGTAGATTGAGGGCACGTCCTTTCAAAGCAGGTTTGTGTTTACTTTATTTATTACGTGTCTTGAAACTTAATCTGAGTTTGATGTCCCAAATCTCCTTTTATACCCTAAACAAAGTGTGAAGATATGCCCCCGTACATGCTATTTTTCAGAATGACAGCAGTCCGTCTCTACCTTGCTGATACCAAATGTCCTTCCTTGGCATTATTCTGTGTGGGTTCACTAGTTGATTTTGTTTTATTTTATTATTTTAGCTGCCTTTCTACTGAGGCTGTCATTCTGTTAGGCGTCTCAGAGATTTCTGTGAGAATCTCAATTTCAGATCTTCACTTTGCAGGGATTCATGATCTCATCTCTCACAAGGATGTTAAAGTGTAAACTCCTTGGTTATAGGGACTGACACAGCCGCCTACGTGCCCAGTAGTTTATGGAGTGAATGTAGCAATAGTAGCAACTGCTCTTGTTTATGTGGCTTCCAGGAGTTTCCCTGTAGTCTTGTAAGCTCAGCTAAGGTTAGGGATGGTTTCCAGATTCTATAGGTTGCAAGATTCTCATTTACTTCTCGAGTGGAGATATGAGTGTGTTTTGCATGATATTAATAAACTAGTGATCCATGTAGCCAGTCAAATTAGTGTGCTCTCTTTTGGTTTTTGGTTTTTTGTTTTACTTGAGTATAAAAGGAGTATACTTTAACTTAGGAAAAAGATGCTTTAATTTACAGCCCTTGATTTATTCTTACCAGTGAGAATACTGAAAGTACTTTAAAAGGAATAAAATAGAGGTGAGCATAAAACCAGAGAAATAAGCCTGACCTGTGGATAAAGCATTAATCTGGTACACTGAGGTTGCTGGTTCGAAGCCCCGGGCTTGCCCAGTCAAGGCCATAGGAGAAGCAACTGAGTTGATACTTCCTGCTCCTCCCCCACTCCCACCATTTTCTCTCTCTCACCTCTCTCTAAAATCATTAAATAAAATCTTAAAAAAGTAAAAGTCTTTCAGTTTGGGTAGACTAACCGGAAAAAGATTCATTTATTTTGCCTTGACTCAACTTACACCTTCTGAGAAGTATTTGAAATATTTCTGGAAGATTAACTTGTTGGGGCCAAAAACAGGTCACAATGGTTTGAGTGTCCTGCAGGCATAATCTGCCCTCTAATGTATGTCCTTATAATTTAATTTAATTTATATTCATCTAGAGAAATACATTCTTGAACCTTTAGAGCAGAACTTCTACAATATTTCTGGTTCCATGTCCTCTATCAAAACCAGCAGAACAATCCTTCAAGCAAAGACTCTTCAGTTCCCTTTTTCAGAGGCTTGAGTCTGAGTGATCCTTAGGGATAAGTAAATTAAAGTTACTGCTTTGCCTCACTTTACTTGTAAAAATATTTTCAACAAAGCTGCCTTAAAAGTACATTTCTGCCATGTCATTCCTTTCTTGTTGCCTTCCACAATGAAGTCTTAAGAATTCTCTCAAGAATACTGGTGCTGGGTCAAATTCTATCTTTCATATGCTGCAAAATGAGCCCAGACACCTGAAGGTTGAGCTTACTAACTGGCTCAGCTGCCAAGCCTTCTGGCAACCACCTTGCACAGTTCCTTCTTGCCTTTTCGTATGATATATACTTACTCACTGTTACCGAGTTCATTCCTTTGCAACATGAGCCCCGAAGTTTCATTCATTGGATATTAATTAACTCAGACATGAATATCTCCATGAATAGACATAGATTCTTTGTTCAGAATTTTGCCCTCTTCTCCCCAGACTTAGTAATTAATCTACCTCCAAATGAAACCATTGTACTTACCTGCTTCCAGACAAGGTAATCCAGACAGTTCAGGGGAAATGCTGTTCTTTGAGGCAAAAGTGAATTCTTTTCAAGAAAACCTAGTCTTGCTAAAAGCTTTTCCTTTCTCCAATATCCATATTAACTTTGCATACAGTAGTCTGGAGGACTGTTTTCAATTGCTGTATTAATAGTGCTCAGTAATTTAGTTACAATCATAATAAAGTCATCTTACTTTGTTTACAAAGCCTTTTCTCACATATCTCAAGCATTAATTTTATGATTTAAGCAGTTATTCCTGGGATATAATTATTCCTATTTTGCTGATTAAAAAAATATGCCATGGAGTGGTAATTCAGGTTTGCAGGGTCACAGGAAGAATTACAACTCAGCCTTTATACTTCACATTTGTTATTCTTTCCGACACGCTTCCCACATTGCTGTAAGCTCTTTTAACATTTTCAGGATTTAGGGATTGTACATTCCTGCATCTGACCAGGTTCAGAGGCAGATGTGGAAGCCCACCTGTTTCTACCACAAATAATGAATGAGGGTCTGGGCACTGTCATTGTACTGGTCTCTTGAGATTTATCAACGAGAAATCCCAAAATCCCTGCAGTAGTTGTATCTTAGAAAGTTTTTTAAGTGCTTTAAAAATAAATCAAGCAGGGAAAGAAATATTGGAGGTGGCAGCAGGTTGTAGTGTTTAAATAACATGATCAGAGGTGTAGGCCTCAACAGGAGATGAGATTTGAGCAGAAATGGAAGAGGATGTTTATCTGAGCTACACTTACCAAAATCTGTAATTTTTTTTTCATCCCTTTTTCCTTTTGAAAAGTGGTGCTATACCCCATATTCTCTGTTCTTAAATTCCAGTAGGCAGAGCACTACTGAACAAGATTATACCACTAGGAATGCAGTGTCCTCTATAAATTCACACTCCCCCTCAGTCATTTCTTTTATGACCTTCCTATTGTAAAATCTTGTACTCAGCCCACCCTTTTCACCCTCAGCAGGTGGCACTGTATCATTCTTTGTTAAGAAAATTGAGTACTGCCTGACCAGGCAGTGGTGCAGTGGATAGAGTATCAACCTGGGAGGCTGAGGACCCAGGTTCAAAACCTTAAGGTTGCTGGCTTGAGTGCAGGCTTATCCTGCTTGAGTGTGGGTTCACTAGCTTGACGATGGGGTCACCAGTTTGAGCCCAAATGTCACTTGCTTGAAGCCCAAAGTCACTGGCTTGAGCCCAAGGTTGCTGGCTTGAGCAAGGGGTCACTGGCTCAGCTAGAGCCCCCTGGTCAAGGCACATATGAGAAAGCAATCAATGAATAAAGTGTTGCAATGATGAGTTGATGCTTCTCATCTCTCTCCCTTCCTGTCTGTCTGTCTCTCTCTCTCTTAAATTTTTTTTTTTTTTTTTAGTGTACTGCCTTGGCTGAATGGCTCCATTGGTTAGAATATCGTCCTGAAGCACAGAGGTCGCTGGTTTAATCCCTGGTCAGGCACATACAGGCACAAATCAATGATCTTTCTCCCTGCCTCTTTCTCTAAAATCAATACACAAAAAATTTTTTGAAAAATATGTATTAGGAAGAAAGAAAGGAAGAAAGAAAGGAAGGAAGGAAGGAAGGAAGGAAGGAAGGAAGGAAGGAAGGAAGGAAGGAAGGAAGGAAGGAAGGAAGGAGGGAGGGAGGGAGGGAGGGAGGGAGGGAGGGAGGGAGGGAGGGAGGGAGGGAAGGAGGGAAGGAGGGAAGGAGGGAAGGAGGGAAGGAGGGAAGGAGGGAAGGAGGGAAGGAGGGAGGGAGGAAAGAAGGAAGGAAATTGAGTGTCCTGAGAATGCCTTTTTCAACCTTCTGCCCAAACTACAAGCCTGTCTATCCAAGCTTCCGTCAGTGTCTGTTAGTTGTCCTTTGCAGTCTCTTACATGCACTGCCTCTCCACATACTTGTCATTGTGAGTATGCTAAACTCGCTCCTCCTCTCCTCATGCTGACTTCTCAAGAAGGGTCTATCATTCCTGCTTCTACTGTTTACTGTTCAATTAATAGAGTCTGATTTGTTCCTCGCATGCTAGTTGAACTTCCCTCTGCAGGATTGCAATGGACATATGCTTATCAGGTTTTTTTTATTGCATTTAACACTATTGATTGCTCTCTTTTTCTTTTTTAGTTAAAACTATTGAGTATAATTTACATGCAATAAAATTTATGCTTTTAGCATTCGCTTCTGTGAATTTTGACAGACATAAAGTCATGTAATCACCACTACAGTCAAAATATAAACATTTCATCACTCAAAATATATTCCCTCATATTTGGGTCATGTTCTAATTCTGTTATTATTGAACACATTCTTCATGCGTGATTTCATCTACTCTAATGGTAGGTGGCTCCCAATGGTATTTGCTAATGACTTTTAAATTTTTATCTTCATCTGAATTTCTCTCTGAGCTGTCTTCTGTTACCAAGTGCCTGCCAAATATTTCCACTTGAAATCCCAAGTCACTTCAGACTAAATATGTCCAATACCAACTAATCATCTTTTTTTTTCCAAAACCTGTTCCTTTATCTCACTTAGTGGCACTGGTTTTAATTAAGCTAAAATCCTAAACCCACTGTTAATGGGAGTTCTCCTTTGAGTTACTTTTCTCTCACTGTAGTCATTTAACAAGGTTCTCTGATTTTATATGATGTGGTTATAGAATTTGTCCCCACCTCTTTTTTTCTTCTCCCACTGCCTTAGATGTGCACTGCTATGTAGATGCCTCTCACTTCCCTGGCTCCAGTTTTGTATCCCTTCAAATTCATTCTCTACCAAGCAGTCATCTCTTTAAAATATAGATCTGGCCTTATCACTCCTTATTCATGTCTCTGCTTAAACCCTTCAGGGTAATGGGTGGCTGAGGACATTCAACTTCAAGATAAAACTGTCAAATTCTCACTTTTTACTACAAGACCTTGTATTTATTAACAGCAGCAGTCTTCTATGCACAGAGTATATGGGCTTAGAATCTGAATGTAACTTTTGACATATTGGGTTAATCTAAACACTAGCAGTAAAGTGTAGTTTAAGGCAATAGTCTAAGACACTCCTCAGTCTTAACCTGTCCTTTTATCTGTATCTGTGACCTCAGGCAAGTTTCTTAACCTCTCAGAGTCGGTATTCACATCCAGAAAATGAAGAGTATTTACTTCATAAAGTTGTAGTGAAGGTGAAATGTGATATGTAAAGCCTTTAGCACAAAGTGTGACACATACTAGCCATTCTATAAATGTTAAATACTATGAATACTTTTATTTTCAGCTAATATTAAGGGCTCACGTATTTCCTTTGAACTGTACTAATATTACAGAGAATAAATGGGTATCATGATCTCTGTCATTAGAAATTTATGTTCCAAAGAAGAGAAGCTCAAGAAGATGACACCATCTGAAAAGTTCTTAATTAAATCCTGCATATAAAATGATAGAAAATCCGGCCCTGGCAACTTGGCTAAGTGGTAGAGCGTCGGCCTGGCGTGCAGAAGTCCCGGGTTCGATTCCTGGCCAGGGCACACAGGAGAAGCGCCCATTTGCTTCTCCACCCCTCCCCCTCTCCTTCCTCTCTGTCTCTCTCTTCCCCTCCCGCAGCCGAGGCTCCATTGGAGCAAAAAGTTGGCCCGGGCGCTGGGGATAGCTCCATGGCCTCTGCCTCAGGCGCTAGAGTGGCTCTGGTCTCAACAGAGCGAGGCCCCGGATAGGCAGAGCATCGCCCCCTGGTGGGCTTGCCGGGTGGATCCCGGTTGGGCGCATGTGGGAGTCTGTCTGACTGACTCCCCGTTTCCAGAAAAATACAAAAAAATAAAGGAATCGAGTACTGATACATATTACAACTACAAGGTTCATAGGTGAACCTTGAAAACATTATGCTAAGTGAAAAAGTCACAAAAGACCACATATAGTATAATTCTGTTTAAATGAAATGTTCCAAATAGGCAAATTCTTAGTGAAAGAAAGTATTATACATTACAGGCGGTCCTTGGGTTCGAAACAGTGCTGTTCCTACGACACTGACATAACCCGAATTTTGGTGTAGGTTGAAACACACCCTAGTGGAACACTTGCACTTTTTTTTTTTTTTGTATTTTTCTGAAGCTAGAAACGGGGAGGCAGTCAGACAGACTCCCGCATGCGCCCAACCGGGATCCACCCGGCATGCCCACCAGGGGGCGATGCTCTGCCCATCTTGGAGTGTCGCTCAGTTGCATCCAGAGCCATTCTAGCACCTGAGGCAGAGGCCACAGAGCCATCCTCAGCACCCAGGCCAACTTTGCTCCAATGGAGCTTGGCTGCAGGAGGGGAAGAGAGAGACAGAGAGGAAGGAGATGGGGAGGGGTGGAAAAGCAGATGAGTGCTTCCCCTGTGTGCCCTGGCCAGGAATCGAACCTGGGACTCCTGCACGCCAGGCCGATGCTGTACCACTGAGCCAACTGGCCAGGGCACTTGTGCTTTTAACAGCCAAAAATGGTGTAGGTAAGCATACCGGGTGATGCCAACTCCCTCACTCATATGCCACGTTGCTGTGTATACTTCCACTGCATGCGACCAAACTAGTTTGCCCACATAAGCCATAAATATGACGCTGTCAGTGTTACCAAAACACTCACATCTCAATTTTTTAAATTTTAATGGGAGTGAGTGTCATAAACTGAAAATGTCATATGTCAAGACTGTCGTAACTCAAGTACCCCCTATAAGAGTTACCTGATGGATATGAGGTTTCTTTTGGGAGTGATGAAAATGTTTTAAAGTTAAAAAGTGGCAATGTTTGCACAGTCCTGCATATGATATAAACCATTGAATTGTATACTTTAAAAATGTGAATTTTGCCTGACCTGTGGTGGCGCAGTGGATAAAGTGTCGACCTGGAAATGCTGAGGTCGCCAGTTCGAAACCCTGGGCTTGCCTGGTCAAGGCACATATGGAAGTTGATGCTTCCAGCTCCTCCTCCCTTCTCTCTCTCTGTCTCTCCTCTCTCTCCCTCTCTGTCTCTCTCTCTCCTCTCTAAAAATGAATAAATAAAATAAAATAAAAATAAAAATAAAAAAAATGTGAATTTTATAGTATGTGAATTATATCTCAATATTATTTTAACAATATGAATAGGACTGTGAGTGGTTGTGCTACCAGAGGCATCAGCACAAGAATTTCTTGCTGAAAACCCTGGAGATAGAAATGAAACAAATTAGGGAGGTTATAGATTAGAAATTTTAGGAAATGGGTTTCAACAAAAACACTTTAACATTATCAAGCATAGCCTGACCTGTGGTGGCGCAGTGGATAAAGCGTCAACCTGGAAACGCTGAGGTTGCCGGTTCAAAATCCTGGGCTTGCCTGCTCAAGGCACATACGGGAGTTGATGCTTCCTGCTCCTCCCCCTTCTCTCTCTCTCCTCTCTATAATGAATAAATAAAATCTTAAAAAAACAAAACAAAACAAAAAAAACAGTATCAAGCATAGAAGAATGTTGGGATACAACCAAAAACCAAATTATCTTTAAGGCATTTTATGTTTGATGTATATATTATTTTTATTCTATCTTATTTTACCATTGCATCTCACCCAAGTTTGAGAGAGTATTCTTGGCTGGGTAGTGAATGCAGCACTATAGTAACCATTCTAGAGACATGTTTGATGTCACAGATACAGAGCGCCCCACTGGGCTGGGAAAGCAGGGTTGTTGTTTGTGGTTGAAATACATTAGGGGTCTGTTTTAGAAGTAATGTTTCTGCATTTCCTTTCTAACTTAGTTCTTTTGCCTCAGTTGAACCACCATCTTTAAGACCTCTTACAACTTCTACCCAGAACCCTTCCAGGCCTTTCTTGTCCTTTCAGCTATCCATCCTATTCGTTTATCCATTTATTTGTTCAACCTCCTTTCTTTTCCAGCCCATTCCTGAGACTCATGTTATTACCTCAGCGACTGTAATTCTCTTTACTTGGGGACTTCTCTTGAAAAATTTTTTCAGCACAGATTTTTAAAGAAAAGGTTTCCAGAGAAAATAATTGTTTCTGGATGTATTTGTTCAAGAGTTATAAACAGTTGTTTCAAAGCTGTAAGATCCAGGCTCTCAGGTTATTAAGGCCCTCTGTTAGTCATTGTTGCCTTCTAGGTTCACTTTTTCTTTCTCATTCCTCCACACCTATTTGATATGTGCTAATTCTCACACTGCTGCCTTGCTGCTATCTTCTCAACCTAGACCGTGTTAAAGAACCTGCTCAAAATTTAATTTTTTCAGTGTGACTGTATCTTCACAAGATTTTCCATTCTGATAATTCCTTTGTTCTTAACATTTAAATATATCAATTTAGAATACTAATAGGTTTTTTAAAATTTATTTTAAATTTGCCTGTCTGGGTGGTGGTGCAGTGGATAAAGCATTGAACTGGGACACAGAGGACCCAGGTTGGAAACCTCGAGGTCCAGCTTGAGCGTGGGCTTACTAGCTTGAGCACAGGGTCGCTGGCTTGAGTGTGGGATCATAGACATGACCCCAAGGTCGCTGGCTTGAGCCCAAGGTCTCTGGCTTGAGCAAGGGGTCAGTCACTCTGCTGCAACCCCCCGGTCAAGGCACATATATGAAAGCAGTCAACAAACAACTAAGGAGACTAAGGGGCCACAATGAAGAATTGATGGTTCTCATCTCTCTCCCTTACTGTCTGTCTGTCCCTATCTGTCCCTGTCTGTCTCTGTCACCAAAAAAATAAAAATAAAATTTATTTATTGATTTGAGAGAGGAAGGGAGAGAGAGACAGAGAGTAACATTGATCTGTTTCTGTATGTGCCCTGACCGGGAATCAAACCAGCAACCTCTTTGCTTTGGGAGGACGCTCCAACCAACTGAGTAATCCAGCCAGGCTACTGGTAGGGTTTAATCAATATTGATGTGTGTGTGTGTGTGTGTGTGTAATCTCTCCAGCTCTTTCATGCCTTTTTCAAGATGAGTAAATCTGATTGTTTATATTCCCCATAGAGCTTTTATTAAGCATTTGTGTATTCATTTTAGTAAATGAATAGGTTTTTGCTTTGTTGGTTTGTTATTGTGTTTTTTGGAGGGTGGGGGATGACTGAGAAATCAGGTGTATTTAAAATAAAGCCATACCACCTGATCAGTGGTGGTACAGTGAATAGAGTGTAGAGCTGGATCACTGAATTCCCAGGTTCAAAACCCCAAGGTCACTGACTTGAACATGGTCTCATCCAGCTTGACCAAAGGGTCACTGCTTTGGCTTCAGCCCATCCTCACCCCCAATCAATGCATATATGAGAAGCAATCAGTGAACAACTGAAGTACCACAACTATGAGTTGATGCTTATCATCTCTCTCCCTTCCAGTCTTTCTCTTTCACCCTCTCTCTATCTCAAATAGATAGATAGATAGATAGATAAATAAATAAATAAATGAATGAATAAATAAATAAATAAATGCTGTTAGGAAAAAAAAATTTTTTTCACTAAGTGAGAAGCAGGGTCATTGCTCTGTTGCTCAGCAACCTAGCTATTATAGTGCCTGAGGTGAGGCCATGGAGCCATTCTCAGTGCCCAGAACCAACTTGCTCAAACTATCGAGTCACAACTGAGGAGAGAGAGAGAACGGGGAGAGGGTGGTTGCTTCTCCTGTGTGCCCTCACCGGGAATCAAACCTGGGACATTCACACAGTGGGCCAATGCTCTACCAATGAGCCAACTGGCCAGGGCCAGGAAAATTTTTTTGATTTTAATAACTCTCAGTTTGGTTCTCACTATCAGGCACTGTTGTATTACTTTTTAAACCCTCACAACAACCCTGTTTACTCACTTAACAGAAAAGATGGAGGCACAAAGGAGGTAGTACTTGCTGTTGGTTATATACATAGCTAGTAAATGGCTGTCAGCATTAAGACTTAGCTCTATAGCTAGTACTCATAACCACTTCACCGAATTGCTTCTTTTGGGGGGAGGGGTTGGCTTTTATTTAATTTATATCTTTTTAAATTTTAATTTACTGTGTTTATATAGATTCCAGTGTCCCCCTGAATACATCCTCCCCTCCCCTGTGTTTCCCAGTACATCCACCAAATTGCTTCTTATGACAAACTAAATATCTTGTAAAATCTTAAACTTCAACAACCAAAATTTAATATAAAAGAATTCTTGTGACGTAAAATATTCATTTTATATTGCAGATGAATATATTTACATAAAGTATCAGTTGAATAAGCAAGTAGTAGATGAAAGAGGTTCACTCATCTTAAATAGCTAATATGGACCAGCAAAAACAAAGAAAGTATCATCCATTAGTTAATACCCAAGTTTCTACTGATTGCAAATCCATGCATGTAACCTAGGCTGTACCTTAGTACCTACTGCACTTTTTAAAAAGTAAAATTAGAAGTCATTATTTATGTGATAGCATTTAGTATTCGGTGAGATAATTGATAACATCTGAACACTCTTAGGGTTTTTGTAACATAATGCCATCATTAATGGTTGTCATTTATTCAACAATTATGAGTCCCAGAGCTATCATAATTTAAATTAGTAATTACTAGTTATATATTTTTTTAAATTTAATATTTGGGTGATATTTGAAATATTTTAATTAGTATATCTGTTCATATAGAGAGGGAGATACTCCCTTTGAAATATGATACTGCACATAAGATATTTCATAAGTTGCACAAATCATTTTTTAAAATCTTGTTATAACTCCTAAAAAGCATGGCATTTCTGTATATGTTACAGATGGGGTCTACTCTAACTTGGAAACCATGCCAATATGCAAAATAACCTGTATAGTATAAAAAAAAAGGAAAAAGCATATGTACATTTCACTTATAATACACATATGATTGCATATACACCACTATTTTCCAAAACAATGATTAAGAAATAGTTAGTAATGGTTTTCTCTGGAGAGAGAGACCTGTGGAGAAGATGAGGGAGAAGATTTTTTATGTCATTATTTTGACATGTATATTTTTCCCATAAATATGAATTAGTTTTGTAATAATTAAAACCAAAAACAAGCTTTATTGTAAACTTTGCAATTACGTTTCTTGGTTATGATTCAAAGAGAATTATCTCAAATATATGAGACATGGATTGTTATTTTCAAAATGTAGCTACCAGTCTTCAGGATTCTACAATGCTTAATTTATGATTAACATCAATTACCATTGTTCAAAACACAAATAGGAAGAATGGAAGCATTTCTCAGAAATTTACTTATTGTGTAAGTTCCTGATACCATTCATTTCAGGTCAGTTTTGAAAAATAGTAGTGTTTAAAATTCCACTTGTTTGAATTTAAGGCAAAGTACAATTTAGTTCATCAACTATGTGAGTAACTGTAGTGGGAATAAATAGATGATTATATTTTCTTCAGATTTTAATACTAGACTCTAGGTATCTAAATTTTGAATTTATTCTTAGATGAACTATATCTTCAAATACATTTTGATTACATATTCTGATCCATCTTTTGGGATACAGTAAAGAATATTTAAACTGAGAACTGTCAAAACCAAAAAATATGTATGGCCTATTTATTTTCTTAACTTACTACACTAAGTAGGACCTTCAGTACCATGTTAAATAAAAGAAATAAAAGGTGCATCCAGTTAGAAATGAAAGAAAAACTATTTCTATTCAGAAATGACATGGGTATTTCATATAGAAGAGCCAAAGGAATCTCCACCAAAAATAAATTTTAATAAAGCTAGTAAGTGAATTTTAGCAAAGTTGCAGCATACAAGGCTGAAAACAAGTCTAGAGGACTTCTATAGACTAGTAATGAAAAATTAAAAATTGAAATAAAAAATTCCATGTACAGGAGCATGAAAAATAAGAATTTGACAAAATTCCAAAAGACCTATACATGAAAAACCTTCAAAATACTGCTGAGAGAATTAACAATTAAATGTCAAAGCATATCATGTTCATGGGACAGAAGACTCAATATGCCCTGGCCAGTTGACTCAGTAGTAGAGCATTGACCCAGCACGTGGATGTCCTGGTTTCAGTTCCAGGTCAGGGCACACAGGAGAAGTGACCATGTGCTTCTCTACCTCCTCTTCTCTTTTTCTGTTTCTCTCTTCCTCTTCCACAGCCATGGGTCAGTTAGAGTAAGTTGGCTCCAGGCACTGAGGATGGCTCCATGTCCTCAGGTGCTAAAATTGCTCAGTTGCTGAGCAGCAGAGCAATGGTCCCAGATGGGCAAAGCATTGCCCCATAGGGGGCTTGCCAAGTGGATCCTGGTCAGGGCACATGTGGGAGTCTGTCTCTCTGCCTTTCCGCTTCTCACTTAAGAAAGATATAGAAAGACTCAATATCATAAAACATCAATTTTAGCTATATATTCAACACAAACCCAATCAAATTTCAACAGGCATTTTTGTAGAAAACAATTATAGATAAAACTAATTCTTAAAGTAAACATAGGAAAGCAAAGTTCCTAGACTAACCAAAACAATTTCAAAAAGAAGGATAAATTTGGAAGGCTTTATATTATCAGATTTTAAGAATTATTATAAGCCTCAGTAATCGTGACAATGTAATATTGACATCAAGAAAGACAACTTGTAGCCTGGCCAGTTGGCTCAGTGGTATAGTGTTGGCCTGGCATGTGGAAGTCCTGGGTTTCTATTTCCGTTCAGGGCACATAGGAGAAGCACCCATCTGCTTCTCTACCCTTCCCTGTCTCCTTCTTCTCTATTTCTTTTCCTCCCGCAGTAAAGGCTCCATTGGAGCAAAGTTGGCCCAGCCGCTGAGGACAGCTCCATGGCCTCTGCCTCAGGCACTAGAATGGCTCAGGCAGAAATGGAGCAACGCCCCAGATGGGTAGAGCATCGCCCCCTGGTGGGCATGCCTGGTGGATCCCAGTAGGGCGCATGCGGGAGTCTGTCTGACTGCCTCCACCCCTGCTTCTAACTTTGGAAAAATACAAAAAAGAAAAAAGAAAGACAACTCGCCTGACCAGGCAGTGGTGCAGTGGATAAAATGTTGGAATGGGATGCAGAGGACTCACATTCTAAACCTCCGAGGTGCTGGCTTGAGCACGGGCTCATCTGATTTGAGCAAGGCTCGCTGGCTTGAGCAAGAAGTCACTGGGTCTGCTGTAGCCTGCTCCCCCCCCCCCCCTCAAGGCACATATGAGAAAGCAGTCAATGAACAACTAGGTGCTGCACCAAAAGATTGATTCTTCTCATCTCTCTCCCTTCCTGTCTGTCTGTCCCTATCTGTCCCTTTCTGTCACAAAAGAAAGACAACTCAATGAAAAAAATCAGAGAATCCAGAAATATGCCCATATATAATACTCAGAACATAGTTTTTTTAAAGAAGCTAAGGTAATTCCTCAGAAAAAGAATAGCCTGAAATTTTCCTACATTGTTGGTGGGGATATAAAATGGTACAAATACTTGGAACATTGTTTGCAGCTTCTTAAAAAGTTAAACATAAATTTACATGTAATCCAGCTATTTCAATCTCTTGAGGTATTGACTCAAGAGAAATTACAGCATATGTCCATACAAAGATTTGTACATAGGTGTTTACAGCAACTTTATTTATAATAACCCCAAACTGGAAACAACCCAAATATTCATCAGTAGGTGATGAGATGAGGGAGTAAGTGATCATATCTGTTAGGGTATGTTTTATTTCTCATAGTGATTCCCCCAGATTGAGACTCCTCTGCACTTTGCAAAGTGTCAGTGTGGACTCTGTGATGATCAGATTGTAGGAGGTGTTTTTTTCATACAGATTTACATATTTAAGGCAATGAGCAGTAGTGTTGTATTTAAAGATTAAAAGCATTGAATAGACAGAAAAGTAACTACTTGTGTTGAAGTCTATTCACCATTTAAATATAATTTTTTGCTCTACTGATTGACATTTCCTCATCTGTACTAGATTTACTTTACCTTGCAATTTATTTTAATTATGG
The DNA here is from genome assembly GCF_036850995.1 of Saccopteryx leptura. Classification (NCBI taxonomy): domain Eukaryota; kingdom Metazoa; phylum Chordata; class Mammalia; order Chiroptera; family Emballonuridae; genus Saccopteryx; species Saccopteryx leptura. Next base: position 98,030,453 of record NC_089505.1, on the reverse strand, counting down.
AAAAAAGTGGCAAGAAAGCATGTATTTAAATACTGAAATGCCTAAGACACTGCAGAAAGAGCAGTAAAATTTAATACAGAGGCCTAGAAAATGTGCTAATAGTGTTATTGGAATCATCTTTGTTCTCACTGCTGACAGAATTTCATAATAGACTGACCTCTGCTGTGCATTTTGGAATAAACATTCGACCTGGAGTCACTTTGCCATTTCATTTTCCTACTGACTTGACAAACGTTGTTGTAAGGGAAACAGATGAACAGCATTCTTCACTCTACCCTCTCTTGCTTAGCTCCACACAAAAACAAAAGGAACTGAATTAAAATGAAAATGAAGTTGGAATTTAGACAGGAAAGTGCAAGAACAAGATAGAGTTGAGAAGAAGGGTAGTGTGATAGAAAGACAAGGTTTTTGGAGTTTGTGTTTTTGTTTTTCTCGTTTATTTATTTTATTTTATTATTTATATATTTTTAATAAATTTTATTTCAATGGGGTGACATCCATAAATCAGGGTATATATATTCAAAGAAAACATGTCCAGGTTATCTTGTCATTCAATTCTGTAGCATACCCATCACCCAAAGTCAGATTGTCCTCCGTCACCTTCTATCTAGTTTTCTTTGTGCCCCTCCCCCTCTCCCTCCTTCACTTCCTCCGCCCTCCGTAACCACCACACTCTTGTCCATGTCTCTTAGTCTCGTTTTTTGTCCCACCAATGTATGGAATCCTGCAGTTCTTGTTTTTTTCCTGATTAACTTATTTCACTCCGTATAATGTTATCAAGATGGAGTTTGTGTTTTATTGTAGCTCCCACCCTTACTTTCTCTGGAATTGGGTCGATTTAGTTAACCTCTCTGTATTTCAGTTTCCTCACTTCTGAAATGGAAATAATGTAATAATACCTACCTTACACCAAAAGACTGAGCCCATATTTTTTATTGTAGAGACATTCACCTTGTGTTTAATTTTGATTGCAGGGCATTCATTCATTAATATTCGTGAGCATTTTCTATCAGTCAAGTACTATATTAGGTGCTAGATATGCAAAAGAGACCAGTAAGATATAGTCCTTACTTTCAAAGGTCTCCAACTCAAATAATACATTCTTGTATCCAAGTCTTTGATTGTGTAAAATAGCAAAGGTACATTAAGAGGATTGGCGGTTAAAAAAAAAAATTAGCACTGGTTGGGCAAAAAATAGTCCTACTGTCAGCCAGAAGGTAGAAATTAAATTTCTAGCTTTGATATGCCTCAGCAATTGGACAAGAAGAAATAAAAGGAAGACGTAAAACTGTCATTATTTGTAGATGACATTATACTGTATATAGAAAACCCTAAAGGCCCTGGCCGGTTGGCTCAGTGGTAGAGCGTCGGCCCGGCGTGCAGAGGTCCCGGGTTCGATTCCCGGCCAGGGCACACAGGAGAGGCGCCCATCTGCCTCTCCACCCCTCCCCCTCTCCTTCCTCTCTGTCTCTCTCTTCCCCTCCCGCAGCGAGGCTCCATTGGAGCAAAGATGGCCCGGGCGCTGGGGATGGCTCCTTGGCCTCTGCCCCAGGCGCTAGAGTGGCTCTGGTTGTGGCAGAGTGACGCCCCAGAGGGGCAGAGCATTGCCCCCTGGTGGGCAGAGCGTCGCCCCCTGGTGGGCGTGCCGGGTGGATCCCGGTCGGGCGCATGCGGGAGTCTGTCTGACTGTCTCTCCCCGTTTCCAGCTTCAGAAAAATACAAAAAAAAAAAAGAAAACCCTAAAGATTATACCCCCAAATTACTAGAACTGATCAACAAATTCAGTAAATTAGCAGCAGTATACAAATTAAATATCCAGAAAACAGCTGCATTTTTATACATCAATAATGAACTATCAGAAACAAAACCATTTACAATTGCTTCAAAAAAAATAAAATAGCTAGTAAAAATTTAACCAAAGATGTAAAAGACTATAGTTGGAAAATTTTAAGACACTGTCGAAAGATATTGAAGATAAAAATAAGTGGATTCATGTACCATGTTCATGGGTAGGAAGCATTAACATCATTAAAATGTCCATATTACCCAAAACGATTCTATAGAGTCAATGCTGCAAGTCCTATCGAGATACTAATAGTGTATTTCATAGAACTAGAACAAATATTTTAAAAAAATTTTATGGGACCAAAAGAGACCCTGAATAGCCATAGCAGTCTTGAGAAATAAAAACATAGTTGGAGGAATCACACTACCTGATATCAAACTATACTATAAGGCCATAGTAATCAAAAAGTGTGGTACTGACATATACACAGACATACAGATTAGTAGAACAATATAGAGAACCCAGAAATAAACCTTGTTGATATAGTCAGTATTTGACAAAGGAGGCAAAAACATACAATGGGATAAAGATAGTCAATAAATGGTATTGGGATAATTGGACAGATAATGTGCAAAAAAATGAAACTAGACCATCATCTTACATCATACTCAAGAATAAACTTAAAGTGGATTAAAGACTTAAATATTAGACTCAAAACCATAAAATTCCTAGAAGAAAACATAAGCAGTAAAATCTCAGACATTTCTCGCCTGACCAGGCAGTGGCACAGTGGATAGAGTGTCGGACTGGGATGCTGAGGACCCAGGTTCGAGACCCCGAGGTTGCCAGCTTGAGCGGGCTCAACAGGTTTGAGCAAAAAGCTCACCAGCTTGGACCCGAGGTTGCCAGCTTGAGCAAGGGGTTACTCAGTCTGCTCTAGCCCCCCGGTCAAGGCACATATGAGAAAGCAATCAATGAACAACTAAAGTGCCACAACGATAAACTGATGATCGATGCTTCTCATCTCTCTGTGTTCTGGTCTGTCTCTATCTATCCCTCTCTCTGACTCTGTCTCTGTTAAAAAAAAAAAAAAAAAAAAAATCTCAGACATTTCTCATAGCAGTGATTTTATATATATATATATATATATATTGCCTTAGGCATGGGAAAACAGAAGAAAATAAACATGGGACTACATCTAACTAAAAAGTTTTTGTGCAGCAAAGGAAATCATCAAAATGAAAAGACAGCCCACTGAATGGGAAAACATATTCATTGATACATCTGATAAGGGCTTAACATCCAAAATTTACAGTAAGTCCTCGAGTTACAAACATCTGACTTAACATACAACTCGTACTTACAAACAGAGCGCCATAACGGCTGTTGGTAATCAACTGCAGATGGACTTAGTGGAAGTGGTATCATGGAGCTACTCAGCTCGCATGGCAAAGAACTGACCAATGAAGACGTCCTAGAACTAGAGCAGTAGATGATACAATTTAGGGAAGAAACGGGGACTTAGAAACTTCATAATTGAAAAGTTTTCTGTGAAACAGCCAATGCTTTTCATCTCATTGAAGCAGGAATGGCAAAGTTAGAGGAGCAAGATCTTGATACAGAGATGTTCGCCGAAGTTTACCATGCAGTTACCAAAGGCCTGAGATGCTACAGGGCCATTTATGGTGAGAAAAGGAAAAGCTCTGACAAACCTCCCTTGATGCCTGCTTCAAGGAACTGAATCCAGCACCTGACTCCTTAACACCAGTCCTGTCCTCTCCAACAAGTCCATCATCTGCATCATCCAGGATTGTTTAAGGTGGCATTTGAAAATGTTTTATTTATATGCACAGAAAGGTAAAAATAAATAATATGTTAAGACAAACATCTAAGTTGCATTTAATAGGTAAATGTGCCTGTTCTAATTTACATATAAATTCAACTTAAGGAAAAAACCTATACAAACTACCTCGTTTATAACCCAGCAACTGCTTGTATGAAGAACTTAAAAAACTCAACACCTAAAAAGTAAACAATTCCTTTAAAAAAATGAGCAAAAGACCTGAATAAACACTTCTCCAAAGAGAGCATAGAAATGTCCCATAGGCTGTGATAAATGTCCAGTAGGCTCAATGTCACTGATCATCAGAAATGCAGTTCAAAAACCCACAATGAGATATCACCTCACACCTGTCAGAATGGCTACCATTAATAAATCAACAAACAAGTGTTGGCAAGGATGTGGCAAAAAGGGAACCCTCATGCAACCTTGGTGGGAATACAGGTAGTTGCTGCCACTGTGGAAAGCAGTGTAGAATTCCCTCAAAAACTAAAAATGAAACTGCCTTATGACCCAGCAGTTCTACTTCTGGGTCTATATCCAAAGAAACCCAAAATTCCAATGCAAAAGAATATATGAACCCCTATGTTCACTGCAGCATTATTTACAATAGCCAAGATTTAGAAGCAGCTCAAGTGCCTGTTAGTAGATGAGTGGAGAAAAAAGCTGTGGTATATTTATACAGTGGAATACTACTAAGCTGTAAAATAGAAGGAAATCTTACCTTTTCTGACAGCATGGATGAACCTGAAGAGTATTATGCTAAATGAAATAACCCAGTTAGAGAAAGTATTACATGATTTCACTTATATGAAAAATCTAATGAACAAAATTAACTAATGACGTGGAGACAGATTCATGGATACAGAGAACAGACTGACAGCTGTCAGAGGGGAAGGGCTTGGCGGCTGGGTGAGATTGGTGAAGGGTTAAGCAGAGGAATAAAAGAAAGACTCATGGGTACCTACAATAGCATGGTGATTCCAGAGGGAATAGGCTTGCGGTGGAGTTAAGGGAGGTAGAGAGAAGTGGTGATGGAAAGAGACTTGACTTGGGGTAGTATTACAGATGATCTGTTACAGGTATGCCTGAGTATGACCAGGCAGTGACACAGTGGATAGAACGCTGGCCTGGGATACAGAGGACCCAGGTTAAAAATCCAAGATTGCCGGCTTAAGTGCAAGCTCATCTGGCTTGAGCATGGGCTCACCAGCTTGACTATGGGGTTGCTGGCTTGAGCATGGGATCATAGACACGATCCCATGGTCACTGGCTTGAGCCCAAAGGTAGCTGGCTTGAGTAAGGACTCACTAGCTCGTCTGGAAGACCTCCTGCCCCTGTCAAGGCACTGAGAAAACAATCCATAAACAACTAAGGTGCTGCAACAAAGAATTGTTGCTTCTTATCTCTCTCCCTTCCTGCCTGTCTTTTCTGCCTGTCTGCCTGTCGATCACCCTACTCTCTGTCTGTTAAAAAAAAAGAATTGTATAAATGAAAACTATATAATTTTATTAACCGTCACCCAAATCAGTTAAAAAAATAAAGTGGCATGTTGATAAGTACTTAAGACATTATCAAAAAAGAAGACTTTTCCATGCCTTAATTTCAAATTAATTAAAACATGTTTTTTTTTGTTGTTGTTGGTGGTGTTTGTAAAGATATAACACATTATAATTAGAGAAAACTCCTTATAAAATTACAATAAATAAAAATCTTAATTTTGTTTTTGGTAGAATTTAAGTCTAGACTACTCATTTTGTTATTAGGTACCAATGCTGGTCCTTGAGAGCCTAATTTATCTTAAGTTTCAGTGAAGCAGTCATGAGTAGGCAGCTTGTTTTTGAATGATGATGGGGAAAAGAAGGTTTACAGTTGTGAATATGCAAAACACAGTTTATTCTTGTATTATTTATGAATTATTGTATTACTTTCCATATGAAAACTGTTTACAACTGTAAACCTTCTTTTGCCCCACACTGTATAATGGAAAGCATAATTAACCAAGCCATCCATACAGTGGAAATAGCAACCCCTGAGAAGTCGTTAAACATTCACTTTCTCTCTATTGTTTCTTTTGGTTGACATCTCTCAGTGACCCATCATTACATATTTTATTGCTATCACTATTTGTTTCCAGGTCATTTATATTTCTATTGTAAATACTTACCTTCTTGGCCCTGGTTTGGGTGGTGAGCATTGTCTCAGTATGTCAAGGTTGCAGGTTTGATCCCCAGGCAGGGCACATATAGGAAGCTACCAAGGAATGCATAAATAGGTAGAACAACAAATTGATCTTTCTCTCACACACTCTCTCTCTAAAATCAATAAATAAAATTTAAAACTTTAAAAAATATAAAACTTACCTTCTGTCACCTGGGTTTCTTTGTTCTGCCCTAGTTTCATAGATGAATCATCACATTTTCCAGATTCTCACGATTTGTAGAAGAAAATAAAGGATAAAATATCTCTAGCCTCAAGAAACTTCATACATCCTGACTGGCGGTTGTGCAGTAGATAGTCGACATAGGACACTTGAGGTCCCATGTTCAAAACGCCAAGGTTGCCGGCTGAAGTACAGGCTCACCAGTACAAGCTCACCAGCTTGAGCGCCAGCTCACTGACTTGAGCCCAAAGGTTGCTGACTTGAGCCCAAAGGTAGCTGGCTTGAGCAAGGGGTCACAGGTTCAGCTGCAGCCCCCCCCCCCCCCCAGTCAAGCCACATATGAGAAGCAATCAATGAATAAAATACTGCAACTATAAGTGGATACTTCTCATCTCTCTCCCTTCCCATCTTTCTCTCTGTTTCTCTAAAAAATAAGAGAAAGAAACTTCATACAAAATTCTTAATTCTGAGGTAATTAGAATTATTTAGTGCCAACTTTTAGAAATTCAAAGCCAGGAAAAAATGTGAGATAAAATGTGAAAAAATGTAACAGAAAGAAGGGATTATAACTAGGTGTTTAGAGTGGGAACTCTCACTGAGAGTTCTACTATTGGAACATTTTAGTCTTTATTTATAACTGTGACCATGCACTTGGACCCTTCCCTTACCAGTAGTAAAGTATCCCTTTTTTTTTTCCCCTGAAGTGAGAAGCGGGGAGCAGAGAGACAGACTCTCATATGTGCCCGACCGGGATCCACCCAGCATGCCCATCTGGGCTGTATCTCTGTTGCAACTGGAGCCATTCTAGCACCTGAGGCGGAGGCCATGGGGCTATCCTCAGCGCTGGGCCAGCTTAGCTCCAGTGGAGCCTTGGCTGCGGGAGGGGAGGGGTGGAGAAGCAGATGGGCACTTCTGTGTGCCCTGGTCAGGAATTGAACCCGGGACTTGACACGCTGGGCCCACGCTCTACCGTTGAGCCAACCAGCCAGGGCCTAATGTATCTATTCTTAATAAGTCTTTGTGACTTCTTAGTTTTGTGTCACTTCAGTCCAGAGACCTAGGCTCTGGACACATTCATCTCAAGTCTCAAAGCTAAAGAGTTCATGCTCTGTTCCAAAAGAACAGAGCTAGAAGGGAGTTTTTTTTTTTTTTTTTTTTTTTTTTTTTTTTTTCCGAAGTGAGAAGTGAGTGGGAGGCAGACGGACAGACTTCTGCATGCACCTGACCTGGATCCACTTGACATGCCCACCAGGGGGCAATGCTCGGCCTCTCTGTGGCGTTGCTCCACTACAATTGGAGCCATTCTAGCACCTGAGGTGGAGGCCATGGAGTCGTCTTCAGCGCCTAGACCAACTTTGCTCTAGTGGAGTCTTGGCTGCAGGAAGGGAAGAGAGAGATGAAGAAGGAGAGGGGGAAAGGTGGAAAAGCAAATGGGCGGGAATTGAACCCGAGACTTCCCCACGCCAGACTGACGCTCTGCCACTGAATCAACTGGCCAGGGCTTAGAAGGGAGATTTTTATAATTCAAGTTCTCTTACCTGGGTTTTCTGTGGCCACAGGATCTTCAGCTAGTGTGCTCATCTCAGGCACTTCCAGATCTTCCCATTCTCGTTACCATATTGCTGGGGGAAATTGAAGTCTCCCAACCCAGAAAGTCCTCTACAGAAATGTGGGGGGGGGGGAATAGTTTTATTATTGAATAAGCATTAAGACTGCCATGAGCAGCACAGGTAACCCACGAATGAGATTGCAGACAGAAGGAAAGCTCATCCTTTGCTAAGCCAGGCAGATATAATCCATTACACATGTATTCTCAAGATGATAATTTGCCGTCACGTAGCAGGACTGTACCAGCACCATTGCTATTATATCTCATGTATCCTAAATTCTCCTGGTTGTTGTCCATTTGTGTTAGTCAATTGTCTTTATCCAGTGGAAAAATTATTCTTTCCATATTTTTGTGTCAAGCAGGGGTTTCAGAAGCCAGTTGCCTAGATGAAATGCCCGTGGTGGCTGGTGGAGAGATGACTCCCAGACTCTTAAGAAAAACATTCCTAAAAAATAATAAATAAATAAATAAAAAAGAAAAACACTCCTAAGTTGTAAAGCTGGCAAGAGGCTTCTTTAGCTTTAAAAACCAAAAAAATTTTAAATTCATATATCAAAGATAGAGGAAGAGTTTGCAATTACATCCTTCTCTAGGCAAAATTCTAACAAAAAGGAGAAAGGGGAAAAGTCTCCTGGATCCTTTGTGGTGCCGGAAAAAGATTTGGGTTTTTTTGTTTGTTTTTGTTTTTTTTGTGTATTTTTCTGAAGCTGGAAATGGGGAGAGACAGTCAGGCAGACTCCCGCATGCGCCGGACCGGGATCCACCCCGCACGCCTACCAGGGGCGATGCTCTGCCCACCAGGGGGCGATGCTCTGCCCCTCCGGGGCGTCGCTCTGTCGTGACCAGAGCCACTCTAGCGCCTGAGGCAGAGGCCAAGGAGCCATCATCCCCAGCGCCCGGGCCATCTTTCCTCCAATGGAGCCTCGGCTGTGGGAGGGGAAGAGAGAGACAGAGAGGAAGGAGAGGGGGAGGGGTGGAGAAGCAGGTGGGCGCTTCTCCTGTGTGCCCTGGCCGGAAATCGAACCCGGGACTTCCGCACACCAGGCCGACGCTCTACCACTGAGCCAACCGGCCAGGGCCAAAAGATTTGTTTTTTAATGCTTACAATTTACTTGTATACTTACCTGACTAGTAAATAAACAATAAAGAAAAAATTATATAGCATTATAGCACGGTATCTTTTGTAAAAGTGATTTTCAGACATATGTTGCAAAGTTAGTGGAATACCTTAAGATTAAAATGTTACCTGTCAGGCCTGACTTGTGGTGGTGCAGCGGATCAAGTGTCGACTTGGAACACTGAGATCACTGGTTTGAAATCCTGGCTTGCCTGGTCAGGGCAGATATGGGAGTTGATGCTTCCTGCTCCTCTCCCCTTTTCTCTCTCTCTCTCTCTCTCTCTCTCTCCTCTCTAATGAATAAAGTCTTTAAAAAATGTTACCTTTCATACTTATGTAAAGACTGAGAAGACTAAAAGAAATGAATAACCCAGATAGGATAATATCATTATTATTATATTTTGACAGAGACAGAGAGAGGAACAGATAGGGACAGACAGATAGGAAGGGAGAGAGATGAGAAGCATCAGTTCTTCATTGCAGCTCCTTAGTTGTTCAGTGATTGCTTTCTCATATGTCCCTTGACAGGGGGGCTATAGCAGAGCAAGTGACTTCTTGCTCAAGCCGGCGACCTTGGGCTTTAAACCAGCGACCATGGGGTCATTTCTATGATCCCATGCTCAAGCCAGCGACCCCTCGGTCAAGCTGGGTTTCAAACCTGGGTCCTCCATGTCCTCGTCTGATGCTCTATCCTCTGCACCACTGCCTGGTCAGACGATAGGGAAATATTTTTATGCTAATAACAGTGAAGTTTGTCACTTTTTACTTACTATGCAACATTTCTGACATCTCTCAAGAGTTGGGATTTCAGACTAGAAACCATAACTTAAGTACTTGGACTTTCTCTAAGAACCTGTACTCCTGTAAAGAAAAGGAAGAGAGCATATGTTCAAGATAATGTTTTTACAAAGTATTCCTCAGTTTGCTTTATAATGATCTATTTTATGTAACAGTTTTTCTCAGTCATCAGAAAAGACCATTTTTTTTGCAAACTGATGTGGGTTTAATAAAATGCAGCATATTTATGAATCTTGTGTATCAGCCTCGTTTCTCCAAGTCCAGTAGTTATCTCCTAAGTTGCAGAGTTGTTGGCTCTTAATTTGCAAGGGTAGCAACTTGACTCCAGTAGAGCCTGTATAAAAAGCAAATAAAAACCAACAGACTCTTCCACTTACAGATTGACTTGTCAGGCACTTTAGAAATATCAGAAAAATGTAACTGTATTGTGCTTTCTTTTTTAACATGGTGTCATTGCCAGTTATAACAGTTGCAATGTGGCAAAATTTTTTGGAGTCTGTATTCCACTCATGGGGTGAAAGTTTAAAATGGGAATATCACTAATTTGATGCAGCTCTTGACATAAATTCTAAAACCTCTTTCAGAAGACAAAGAATCTTCCTAAACCCAGTGATTAAACTTGTCTGTGTCCCTAATGTTTTTCTGAACTTAATATATGAGTCATTTCATGAAATAAGCTCTGAAGAAGAATGTGATTTTTCTACCAATAATAGAATTTGAAAAGAAAAAAATCTTTAAATCCTAGTATTGCTTTTTAGTTTAAACTATTGACTTATTTTATATTTTAAAGTAGTAGAAATTAAATGTGCCTATAAGATAAGAGTTGAATTTTTCTGGGGTGGAATGGGGAGGCTGCTTATCTAAACTCAAATAGTTAAGAGTCTCATTCAGAAGTTGCTACTGTCCTGTGGTGCTTTAATGCAACACAAGCAGAAAAGAATCTGTTGTTGTTTTCAGGATTCAGTAATACCTCTTGTCCCTCAGAGCTGCTGTTACTTGTTCAGTCAACAAATTTGAGTACCTGCCTGGGTAAGGAAGTTTTCTTGGCCCTATGGATGATAACTTAAAGAATATTTTAACTAGAAGAATAACCCAGTCAAATCCGTTATTCAGAACAGCCATCATTCAGTCAGTATTATATATGATTGGTTAATAAATCAGAGGCAGTGAGTAAAGAGATTATCTCATAGTTAAATAAATGCAGTAATAAGGGCCTAACCTAAGGTATTGGTAATGGACTAGAAGAGAAAGAAAAATCTGAGAGAGTGCCTTAAATCTAATGCCTTTATCCTAGCTAATTCTGCAATAATTGTCCTTTCAATGAGGGAGTTGGTATCTGAGTCTCTGTCTCTCCCTTCCTTCTTGCTCACTCCTTCCCTCCTCGTTTAGCACACCCAAACTTTACTGCACATCTCCATCAATAATGGTAGAGAGGGATGTTTCTCAGTCGCACTCGACACTCGGTGTGATATGTATATTTGTGTTCAGTTTTTAAAAAGACTGAGTATCTCCTGAAGATGTGTGTGCTCTCCCTCTAGTTATAAAGTACTGCTTTCAAGTAAAATTTTACATAGCCACTTAAACAGAGTAACAGTTCCTGCTACCTAAGTAGATTTTGTGTGTGTGTGTGTGCGCGCGTGCTCCAGAGACAGAGAGAGGGACAGATAGGAACAGACAGACAGAAAGGGAGAGATGAGAAGCATCAATTCTTCATTGTGGCTCCTTAGTTGTTCATTGATTGCTTTCTCATATGTGCCTTGACCGAGGGGGGGCGTCCAGCAGAGCAAGTGACCCCTTGCTCAAGCCAGAGACCATGGGGTCATATCTATGATCCTACACTCAAGCCAGCGACCCCACAATCAAGCCAGTTGAGCCCGCAACCTCGGGTTTTCGAACCTGGGTCCTCCACCCCAGTCCGATGCTCTATCCACTGTGCTACCACCTGGTTAGGCCTAAGTAGCTACTTTTTTTAAAAAAGCATGCTACATGTGATATGTTACCTGTGAAAAAATGTTTTAATGTTTTTGAGTTGGGTACATTTGCTATATTATTGAGTTTTGTTGCTTAGAGGCACGATGAATTTACATTTGATCCCAAAGAATCCTCCAGAAAGTGTTCTTCCCATTTTCCATGAATGGAATTTAGAGCTGCATTTATGCATACATATATGAAATAAAATTTGAAATGAAATGTAAAGGTTCCCCAAACTCTTAAAAAGGATTCTGCTATGGAAGCAGAATTACGGTAATCAGAAGCATTTGGGAGAGATGCACATAAAACAGGATGGTTTTGTAAATCGGAAGATCCATAAAAAATGCAGAGATGATTACATGCATACATACATGAATATATATTTAGTATAAGACTGAGGCAATAGCAGATTTAAACCACCCACAATTACCATAATCTGAGTTTCATACTTTGAGAAAATTATTTGCCTTGAGTAGGCCACAAGGAAAGAATAATTGCTGGTCTAATAGTGTTTTCTTGTTTGTTGTGATCCCTGAGGGGAAGGATCGAGAAAAATTGGTTTGAGGTGTGTATAACAAAGGAATTTACAGTGTTTTGGGGTTTTCTTTATGATGGCACAGGAATTTTGAGAAGACAAGTGAATGGTCTCCATTTTGTTGTTCTCAAACAGTATATTTTTATTCCACTGTTTTTCCAAGAAAGATTGGAGGGTGTCCCAGAGAGATTGGTTGGTTTAGTCTGAATGAATGATGTATTTCTGTAAAGAACCAACTTAATGTTTATTGACCTTGATATTGTCTCTCTTAACTATCTTTGCTTTGGCTCTTCTTTCTATCCTGCTGTATATAATACCTCATTTCTATCTTTTAGCTCATGTGTTGCCTTCTGCAGCTTCCTTTTAATATATCTATTTGCTATCTGATGTTTAAATAGGACATTTAAGTGATGGATGGTTTTCTGGAATTTATAAAACAAGCAAATTTTGAAAAAATTTTTATAAGCCTAATTTTCTATCTAGAACTCCTGATAACAATAGAATAATTCAATTAAAAATGTTTTGTTTCTTAATTTTCACCCCAGCAGTATAAAAGGTTAATCCAGCAGTATTTATCTGAAACAAGAACTGAATGTTATAGATGTGTTGTCTGTTAAAAGAAATCTTAAAGTATCCTTTTGTCTAGAAAGCTTTTATAAAACAATCGGAGATTTAATACTTTTTGTACCTCAAAGGGACCTTCATCTAATCTCACTCTTTCACTTTATAATTGAATATGCAGGGGCCTGAGAAGTATGACTTGCTTAAGTTCATCATATTATTGATGAGCAGTAGAAACAAACCCATGTCTAGAATTGGCCGATAGGCTAGTTTCCTATATACAGTGTGTCCGTAAAGTCATGGTGCACTTTTGACCCGTCACAGGAAAGCAACAAAAGACGATAGAAATGTGAAATCTGCACCAAATAAAAGGAAAACTCTCCCAGTTTCATACCTATTCAGTACAGTTCGATGTGGGCTCGCGCACAGGTTTTTTTTAGGGCTCCTTAGGTAGCTATCCTGTATAGCCTCTACAGACTTGTCACTGACTGATGGCCTACCAGAACGGGTTTCTCCATCAAACTGCCAGTTTCCTTCAACTGCTTATCCCACCGAGTAATGTCATTCCTATGTGGTGGTACTTCGTTATAAACGCGCCGATATTCACGTTGCACTTTGGTCACGGATTTGAATTTAGCGAGCCATATAACACACTGAACTTTCCTCTGTACCATCCACATCTCGACTGGCATGGCCGTGGGCTGCTCCGCTGTATACACGGTGTTACGTCATCCTATACGCATGCACACGTGCTGCCACATCATCCTACAGAAACTGGGAGGTTTTTCCTTTTATTTGGTGTAGATTTCACCTTTCTATTGTCTTTTGTTGCTTTCCTGTGACCGGTCAAAAGTGCACCATGACTTTACGGACACACTGTACATAATCACCATTCACTGAAATAATGTGCTTAGGTATGTCCTAATCATGAAGTCGGAGGAACCCAGGTCACTGGTTGGAAGGCTGCATGAACTGAAGAGAATAATTTGTGCCCAAGACATTTACCATTGCAATCTCTGGGCCATAGTTATATGTTTACTTTATCATTCATCTATCTCCTCAGTATGGGTGAAAGCCCTCTTCTGCTAAATTTGAATCCAAGTATTATTTAGACCTGATATATCCAAATATAACATTGCACTGAGAAGTAATGGCAGCCTGGTCTTGTATTCCAGCTCAGACAGCTATAACTGCACCAAAGATGTGGAAGAAACCAAAAGATCGGACCCGAGCCACGGAAGAGGTGTTAGAAGCAGAATTGGAGGTAAGGGGAAACAGTAAATCTCTTTAGCCTATGTTCAGCACAATGGTCCATTTCCTAAGACAGGTGTGAGTTTGCATCTCTTCTTGAGATACTGTTTTCCAGTCAAAAGTTGATATATCTAGCTCAAAATCTGCCTTTTGTAAAAGTCCATTTACAGAAAGAGATTTTCAATAGCATGTTCAATTTTATCAAATTCTTGTCTCTTCAAAATACCTCTTCTAAAATTGCAAAAATATGTTTCTTTTTAAATTTTTGGTTAACCCCTTTGTCCCTCAGTTGAGTTTTTCTTTATATTCACCAGATGGAAAGACTAATCCAGTAAAGAAAATGGAGACAGTTTTTTGAAATATGCACTACCAATGGTGATAGAAATCATCAGATTCATTTTATGAAAATTCATTTTGAATGTCTTTTTTTTCTTCAGTTTTTGAGAGAGTCAGGGAGGGAGAGAGATGAGAAGCATCAACTTGTAGTTGTAGCACTTTAGTTGTTCATTGATTGCTTCTCATACATGCCTTGACCAGGGCAGAGGGGTGGCTTAAACCATGCCAGCAATCTTGGGATCATGTGATGATCCACACGGCAACTGCACGCTCAATCTGGCAACCTTGGGGTTTCAAAACTGGGACCTCAGTGTCCCAAATCGACACTCTATCTACTGCGCCACCACCGGTCAGGCTGAATTGGTCCTCTTTTAATTGCATCTCAGTAGGATGACTTTTCACATATAGTTTGTTTGTTAGATATAAGCCACACCAGATTTTGTTACAGCACCTCACATCCAGATGATGTGAAGAAGAAGCCAGGGCAGATTTTAGTCCTAAAGAGTGCTCTAACAATTTGTTAGACAGATCTCAATGTCCTAGTGTTACATAATGAAGCTTATAAATGAAGAGTAATACATATAATTTTTTTTCTTTTTGAACCTTCTTGTATCTTATTAAAAATTTTATAGAACTTTTAAAATAATATTAAGTGTACAAATTATTTTAAAATAACTCTTAAGTATATTTGTTTCATTAGGCTTTTCTGTCTAGTTATAGTTCTTACCCTCTTCTCGCAGCTCACAGTACCCCTTTGTTCCTTCTCCCTGTCCTGCCATTGCTCTTCATGATGCTATGTTGATGTCACAGTTAGTCCCATAGCAACCACAAAAAATGTCTCATAGATGTGATTTTATTGTGTTGTTATAGGTAAGAATTGGCAGAAAGTTACAGAAGTGCAAATCGTTACACTTTTTGTGGCTGAAAAGAAAATGTTGCTTTTACAGAGAATAAAATACCTTCTAGAAGCAGGGGAATCACTTATATTCCCTTCACACTGGTTGCTCTTTAGATTTAGATGTTTTGTATTAGCTTTCTCTTACTACACTTCATGTTTCTTTGACTTATGGCCAGATTTTTAAGCTTTACTGAATATTAAATGGGCAAACCACCTTTCCTGTGCCTTCCAAAAGTCACCTTCTGCCTTAGGTCAGGGTTGACACACTTTTCCTGTAATGGTTCATGTAGTAGTAGTATAGGCCTTGTGGACTGTGTGATTCCTGCCACAGTTTCTCAACTCTTCTGTGAAACCCAAAAGCAGCCTTAGCCAATGTATAAACAAATCAGTGTGGCTCAGTGGATAGGGCGTTGGCCTGGGATGCTGAGGTCCCAGGTTTGAAACCCTGAGGTTGCCAGCTTGAGCATGGGCTCATCTGGCTTGAGCACGGGATCACTGGCTTGAGTTTGGAATCATTGACATGACCCCATGGTCGCTATCTAGCAACCAAAAGTCACTGGCTTGAAGTCCAAGGTTGCTGGCTTGAGCGAAGAGTCACTGGGTCACCTGGAGTCCCCTGGTCAAGGCATATTTGAGAAGCAATGAATGAACAACTAACGTGCCTCAACTACAAGTTGATGCTTCTCATCTCTGTCCCTTCCTGTCTATCTCTGGGTCTTGCTAAAAAAACAAAAACAAACAAATTGGTGTGGCTGCATTTTAGTAATATTTTATTGAGGGACATTGAAATTACATGTAATATTCATGTGTCATATAATATTCAGAATTTTTTCCAACCATTACAAGTGTAAAAATCATCCTTTCCTTTGACACTATAGGAGAACAGGTGAAGAGTCGGATCTGGCCCATGAGCCATAGTTTGCTAAAACATGTTTTAGATTGTTATTCTTCATACATTAGAACTGTTTTGAGTCAGCTTGAACCAATCACTTTTTTCTTAACTTGATACTTTAAAAGTATAATAAAAAGATATTTAGTCAGGCCCTGGCCGGTTGGCTCAGTGGTAGAGCGTCGGCCTGGCGTGCAGACGTCCCGGGTTCGATTCCCGGCCACGGCACACAGGAGAAGCGCCCATCTGCTTCTCCACCCCTCCCCCTCTCTTTCCTCTCTGTCTCTCTTTTCCCCTCCTGCAGCCGAGGCTCCATTGGAGCAAAAATGGCCCGGGCGCTAGAGAGGCTCTGGTCGCAACAGAGTGACACCCCGGAAGGGCAGAGCATCGCCCCCTGGTGGGCAAAGTGTCGCCCCCTGGTGGGCGTGCTGGGTGGATCCCTGTCGGGCGCATGCGGGAGTCTGTCTGACTGTCTCTCCCTGTTTCCAGCTTCAGAGAAATACCAAAAAAAAAAAAAAGATATTTAGTCAACCCTGGCCAATTAGCTCAGTCTGTTCAGAGTATCGTCCTGAAACAACAAGGTTGCAGGTTTGATCGCCGGTCAGGGCACCCACAGGAAGTGACCAGTGAATGCATGACTGAGTGAAACAACAAATGAATGCTTCCCTTCCCCTTCCCCTCTCTGTCCCTTCCTCTTTCTGTCTCTCTAAAAATATCAATCAATAAATTTTTTTAAAAAGTTAAGCCCTGGCCAGATAACTCAATCGGTTGGAACATCATCCCAGAGCTCAGAGGTTGCTGGTTTGATTCCCTGGTAAGGGCACAGATAGGAACAGCTCAATGTTCCTGTCTTTTTCTCGTTGCCTCTCTCTCAAAAAAAAAAAAAAAAGATATCTGGTCATTTGCAGACAGGCTTTTTTCAGAAATACTAATCCCTTTCATAAAATTGAGCATTATTGGAGTTCTTTAAAAATATATTGGTTGTCATTGTCTTCCTTTTCACTGATCATCAAGCTCTCGATAGAGGTTAGGAATTCAGCCTTTTAAAGAATGTGTTTTAGGTATCGACATATTTTAAATTTACTTATTTGTTTATTATTGCAAATATTTTATCAAATTCTTTAAATTTTAGCCTAGAAAAATAACATGAAAGATGATTCCTCTTAAAATTGCTAGTCAAGACATCTTAAAATTTGTTTAAAAGTTTTATGATATTTCATCATTCATTGCATATGTAGTTGTAAATCTTGATTTTTTTTAGTACTTAAAACAACTCGTGCAGTAAGCAGGCAGTTTTGTCAATTAAATTCTTTTAACAATATCCTATAAAAGGCTCAGTATTGACAGTCCAGCCAGTAAGGTACTTTCTTTTTTCAATCTGATTTTCTGAATAAACAATTTTGGAAATGTTAGACACTTACAAACCAGTTAAATAGAGTTTCATCCTACTGACAGAAAAATACCCATCATAAATATTTAATGCACTATTTTTGTGGATTCTCTTGGAAAGTATTCTTTTTTGTGTGTGACAGGACAGCGAGGGACAGACAGACAGGAAGGGAAAGAAATGAGAAGCATCAAATTCTTTGTTGCGGCACCTTTGTTGTTCATTGATTGCTTTCTCATATGTGCCTTGACGGGGGGGGGGGGGGGTACCGCAGACCAAGTGACACCTTGCTTAAGCCAGTAATGTTGAGCTTAAGCTGGTGAGCCTTGCTCAAACCAGATGAGCTCACGCTCAAGCCAGCGACCTAGGGATTTCTAACCTGCGTCCTCTGTGTCTCAGTCAAACTCTCTGTCCCCACAGGCAGAAAGTATCTCTTTTAACAATGTGCCTCAGATGCCTTAGTTGATTCTCTGCGTTCTCTGAATTATAGTTATTCATGGAACAAGTTTTATTCTGCTTTTTCCAGGTAGTAGGTAACTTTCCAAGTAATACATTTTCTTTTAATATTCAATAGCTTATCTATTTTTGTTGATTTTAGGGTGTTTAATGATGGACATTGAAATTTGAATTTTGTCCTGGTTGGTTGGCTCAGCGGTAGAGCATTGGCCCAACATGTAGATGTCCTGGGTTTGATTCCCAGTCAGTGCACACAGCAGAAGCAACCATCTGCTTCTCCACTCTTCCCCCTCTCCCTTCTCTCTATCTTTTGCTTCCCCTCCTGCATCCAAGGCTCTATTGGAGCAAGTTGGCCCTGGGCTCTGAGGATGGCTCCATGGCCTCACCTCAGGCACAAAAAAATGGCTCCAGTTGCAAGGGAGCAACAACCCCAGATGGGCAGAGCATCACCCCCTAGTGGGCTCACCAGGTGGATCCCTATCAGGCACATACAGGAATCTGTTTCTCTGCTTCCTCGTTTCTCACTTAAGTACAAAATACAAAATTAAAAAATATTTAAGAAAAATTTGAGTTTCACATAATATTTCTGTTATAAAATATTCTTCTTTAGAATTCTTTTTAACCATTTACAACCTCTACAGAAGTGTATTCAATATATTTTTTCTCTGACACAGCATTTTTTCATGTTTTAACAAGATCCAGAATAAGAATTGTATATAACTGTATATATAATAATATAATATACTGCTGTTTAATAATTTTAAGTACCATTTACAGACTCACATGTGAAATTATTAAAGGTCTTTTTGATAACCTGTACTTAATTATAAGGTGGTATTACAAGGTCATTATGAGTTAATCTAGATTCCAGTATAGAATAAGAAAAAGTGAGGCTGCTACCCTGGCCAAATAGCTTGGTTGGTTAGAACATCACTCCAGTACACAAAGGTTATAGGTTAGATTCCTAGTCAGGGCAAGTACAGAAACAGATCAATGTTTCTGTCTCACTCGCTCTCACCCTTCTCTCTCTAAAATCAGTAAATACATTTTAAAAAGAAAGAAAGAAAAAGTGAGGCTGCTTTCATGGTTCAAACTTGGTAGTTCTGTTTTTTCTCAAAGTTAAAAAGATGCCTATTTTCTGCTTTGTTTTATAAAAAAAAAATTCAGCCTTTATTTTCTTGGAATTTTTATGTTTGTCTTTTTTTCGATGGTTACCATACTGTCCCTCCCTGTTCAGGGAGCAGGGAAAGGTGGGTGTGTGTGAAAAACTATTTCCATTGTAGAAACAAGGCCTAAAACCCATCTATTTTGGTTGATAACAATTTTACATTTAGTGTCTTTTCCTCATGATCTGATATATAGTAGAAGAAAATTTAGTAGTATAATACCAATTATAATTACTTATGTAGCAAAGTAGGATTTGTAACTGTAATTTTTTGAAAAGTGTAATTTCATAAATCAATTGCAGCAGCCACTTTCTGGAGTATATGACATTCTTTTATACAATCTTCTGTTGAAGCAATTCAACAGAGCATCTATTTTTGGCTTTCCACATGTGAATTTAACAAGTAGAATGCCTATTTCCTCTGAGGGCTGCTTCCAAAGGATATTTTCAAAGTCTTAACCCTTCATGAAAAAGATACTTAAAAGCTCATGGAGAATTTTGCCTCAGGAGTTTTGATAGTTTATATGACCCTAAAGAAATCTATATTTGGATAATTTAAAAACTGAAATGGTAAAAAATATTCTAGTGAATAAATCAATTCTATTTTGTTTTTAAAAAATTAGATACATTAAAAGCCCTATTTCTCCCTAAGGAAATATAGTCCAAGCATTTTTCTATATATGATTCAAATAAGGTCACAGCCTCAGAGACTTCTAAGAACCAATAAATATCATAGATTTTACCTACCAAGTGGCATCCTCAGCTTTGTGGGTCTTAGATACTTTAAATTATTCATTGGGTGGTTTAATTGTTCATTTCACAGCCAGAGGACAGCACACACACAGAAAATACTCTGCAGTGTTTCTTTTTATATTTGCTGAGCTGGAGTGGAAAGGGTAGGCGTGCTTGATTTAGATTTCTGACAAGGACTGTGTATGTCCATCAAGTTCCAAGGATTAACAGTTCTTTCCATTCTAACCTTTGGTACATTTAGATTTCATTAGTCATGTTAAAGCATTTCAGTAGCCATTTGAATTGTTCGCTTTTATCCCAGGAGATAAAATGAGAAAAGTATTTTTAAATAAACTTACCTTTCTAGTACCATATGCTGAACACAGACATTTTTATCTTGAGTGACATGTTTTCCTGTGCTTTTGGAGAGGATAGGTGTGTATTTACACACAGTGAGAAAATGTAACTTCTGTGTTCACTTATGCTTTATTTAGCTTACAGTTGAAGAGGAGCTTTCAGGTGAAAAAGTACTTGAATCTGACCAGGATAAAATGAGCCAAGGCTTTCATCCTGAAAGAGACCCCTCAGACCTAAAAAAAATGAAAGCTGTGGAAGAAAATGGCGAAGAAGCTGAGCCTGTACGTAATGGTGCTGAGAGTGTTTCTGAGGGTGAAGGAGTAGATGCTCATTCAGGCTCCACTGATAGTTCTGGTGAAGGTGTCACGTTCCCATTTAAAGCAGGTAAGTTTATCCCTGCCTTCCTGTATACATCTTTCCTTCTTCCCTCCACTCTGCTGTCACCTTAGGGAACTGTTTTCTCCTTATAATGAAATAGTGGATGGAAGGAAGAGGCTCAGCATAATGTGATGTTTACAGAATAGATCAGCAGGCAT